>NC_084798.1:180913337-182163337 GCF_963169125.1 Humulus lupulus
GGACCTTTCGTGGTTACTTGAAACGTGCTTTTTTAACATTACATCCACAAACATATACGGTAAAACGAAAAGACTGTCTCTCATTATTTAATAAACAAAGGTGGCTTTTCTAATTAAGCCTTACAAAAGTATTACTGATAATATTTCTTCAGGTGTATAGCGTTCCAAGTCCGTGGGACCGCTTCTCCATTAAGTCGAGCTAGCTTAAAGGTTCCTTCTTTCACAACCTCTGTTATTTGATAGGGCCCTTCCCAGTTTGGTCCCAACACTCCGTCCTTGGGATCCTTACCGGCTAAGAAGACTCTTCTGAGTACCAGGTCGCCTAGGCTAAAGATGCATTTCTGGACCTTTGAGTTGAAATAACGAGTGATCTTCTATTGATAATGCGCGAGCTGCAGCTGTGAAGCTTCTCATTTTTCGTCAACTAGGTCGAGGGACGCGCAGAGCAATTTGTCATTCCGGTCCTGATCAAATATCTGGACTTTATGCGAGGCTACCTTTACTTCGACAGGAAGGACGACCTCACTCCTGAAAGCCAGGGAGAAAGGAGTGTGACTCGTCGAAGTTCGGTGCAAGTTTCGGTATGCCCATAGTACCTGGGGGAGCTGTTCGGGCCAAACTCCCTTGGCTTCATCCAGCCTCTTTTTAAGACTTGCTTTTAGCGTCTTGTTGACAGCCTCGACCTGCCCATTGGCCTGGGGATAGACCATGAAGGAGAAGCTTTTAACTATGCTGTGCCTCTCACAGAATTCGGTGAAGAGAACGCTATCGAACTGTGTTCCATTATCTGACACGATCCTCCATGGTTGCCTGAATCGGCAGACAATATTCTTGACCACGATGTCGAGGACCTTCTTTGAAGTGATCGTCGCCAGGGGCTCTGCTTCTGCCCACTTTGTGAAGTAGTCGATAGCCACCACCGCGTAGCGAACTCCTCCTTTTCCTGTGGGAAGGGCACCAACTAAGTCAATCCCCCAGACCGCAAACGGCCATGGGGAAGAGATCATCTTCAGCTCGATTGGAGGAGCTCGGGCAATTGTGGTAAATCGCTGGCACTTGTTACACTTTCGAACATAGGAAATCAAGTCCTTTGACAGAGTGGGCCAGTAATACCATTGTCTCAATATCTTCAAGGCCAGGTTTTTCCCCTTAGCGTGATCTCCGCAAAAGCCCTCATGTACCTCCTGCATAATGGTCTTTGCCTCGCTTGGCAGAACACACCGCAGAAGAGGTAAAGAGAGGCCACGGCAGTACAATATCCCGTCTATCATTACATACCTCGGAGCCTAGTAAAGTACCCTCCTTGCGTCGTTCCGCTCCTCGGGTAACTTCCCTGTTATGAGGTACTCGAGGATGGGAGTCATCCAGGTCGGTCTGGTGTCAATCATCTCGACCTCCGCCCTGATTTCCTCTATGCTTGGTCTTTCCAAGAACTCTACCGAAACCAGCCCCAAATTTTTTACCTCCCCAGAGGTGGCGAGCTTTGCCAGGGCGTCAGCGTTGGCATTCTGCTCCCGAGGTATCTACTCGATTAAGCCGTGCTCAAAGGCGAACAGCTCTTTCTTTACCATGGCCAGGTAAGCAGCCATCACGGTTCCTCATGCTTGGTATTCTCCTAATACTTGGTTTACCACGAGCTGGGAGTCGCTGTAGCACTGGATGGAGATGGCCTTCAGCTCCTGGACCACCCTTAGCCCAGCCTATAAAGCTTCATATTCGGCCTTGTTGTTGGACGCTTTGAATCCGAATCGCAACGCAGAGTGGAATCGATGTCCCTTCGGGGATATCAATATGATTCCAGCCCCGGAGCCGTTCTCGTTAGACGAGCCATCTACGAAGACTTTCCATGAGGCCCGAGCTGGTTCTTCCACTGGGTCTTCTCAGAATCCTATGCATTCTGCCACAAAATCAGCCAGGGCTAGGCTTTTTATGGCAGCTCGCGGCACGTACAATATCTCAAATTGGCTGAGCTCGATAGCCCATTTCAACAGACGTCCCGATGCTTCAGGTTTCTACAAAACCTGCCTTAAAGGTTGATCGGTTATGACATGTATTGAGTGGGACTGGAATTACGGTCTGAGCTTTTGGGAGGCTGTAATAAGGCAGAAGGCCATCTTTTCCATCAACGGGTATCATGATTCAGCTCTGAGAAGCCTCTTGCAGATGTAATAGACTGGCTTTTGAGACCGGTCTTCTTCCTGGACCAGTACGACGCTAGCCGCATCTTCTGTGATAGCTAGGTAAAGGAAAAGAGATTATACTACTGTTGGTTTGGACAATACGGGTGGCTCGGCTAAATGTGCTTTCAGGTCGAGGAAGGCACATTCGCACTCTTTGGTCCACTCGAATTTTTTATTTCCCCGGAGCAGGTTGTAGAATGGAAAATAATTGTCGGTAGATTTGGAAATAAACCGATTAAGGGTTGCCACCCTTCCTACCAGACTTTGAACGTCTTTTCGCGACCGGGGTGAGGGTATCTCGAGTAGCGACCTGATCTTATCGGGGTTTGCCTCTATTCCTCTAGTATTGACAATGAAACCCAGGAATTTTCCTGACGCAACCCCGAAAGTACACTTTTGGGGGTTTAGCCTCATGCCGTATTCTCTTAAAATCTTAAAGCATTCCTTCAAATCAGAGACATGGTTATCGGTAGTTTTTGACTTGACCAACATGTCATCAACATACACTTCCATATTTTTCCCAATCTGATTGGTAAACATCCTATTTACCAACCTCTGGTATGTAGCTCCTTCGTTTTTCAGCCCGAAAGGCATGACCTTTTAACAATAAACGTTAGTTGGGGTCATGAAGCTAGTGTGTTCCTGGTCTGCCAGATTCATGGCGATCTGGTTATAGCATGAGTACGCATCCATAAAAGACATGAGCTTGTGCCCCGCCGTGGAATCTACCAATTAGTCAATCCTTGGCAAAGGGAAGCAATCTTTGGGGCAGGCTTTATTTAGATCGGAAAATTCGATGCAAGTCCGCCACTTCCCGTTGGGCTTCGGGACCAAAATAGGATTGGCGACCCAGATCGGGTACTTTGCCTCGCGGATAAAGCCGCACTTTAAGTGCCGGGCTACTTCCTCCTCTAGGGCCTCAACTCGGGTCGTGCCCAGGCGCCTTTGCTTCTGGGACTTTGTAGGTACATTCTTATCCAAGTGGAGGGTGTGCATGATGACGCTCGGGCTGATCCCTACCATGTCTCCATGACACCAGGCGAATACATCTAGATTTTCTTGTAGAAACCTAATCAGCTCTGCCTTCCTTTCGCTACATAGGTTTTTCCCGAGCTTTACCACCTTTGAGGGGTCTTGTGGGTCGATACTAACCTCCTCGAGTTCTTCGATGGCCTGGAGCTCGGATCTATCTTCGCCTATCCTGGGATCGACATCATCATTCAAGGTGATATCCTCCTCCTTGGCTCTCTGAGGTTTTTCTATCTCAGGAATAGGTACTATTTCCTGAGATTCCTCATTCCTGCCCTGAATGGTCATCGCCTGCTGCCTGGGTCGTGACTTTCCCTTCATGGAAATTCTATAGCATTCCCTGGCAGCGAGCTGATCTCCTTGAACTGTACATATCCCCGTGGAGGAGGGGAATTTTACAGTGAGATGGCGGATGGAGGTTATGGCTTCAAATGCAATCAATGTAGGTCGGCCCAGAATAGCGTTGTAGGCGGCGAGACAATCAACGACCACAAACTCGAGGAGTTTAGAGACAATCCGGGGTCCCTCTCCCAAGGTAATCACCAACTCGATTCTTCCTATTGCTGCTGACCCTTCTCCGGAAAATACATACAGCATCATAGAGGTGGCCCTCAATTCGGTGATGGATAGCCCCATCTTCTCCAGCGTAGATCGGAACAACAGGTTCACCGAACTCCCATTATCGACCAGTATTCTCCTAACTCTCCGGTTGGCGAGTTGGGTGGCGAGTTGGGCAGTTATGACTAGTGGATCGTTATGGGGGAATTGGACGTGACTAGCATCCTCCTCGGTAAAACTGATGGGCTGCCTCTCTATTCGTTGTTGTTTGGGTAGGTGCCGCTCTGGGACGAATTCCACTCCGTTATGAGCCTTCAACTCATTGACATACCTCTTTTGGGCACCTCTGCTCATGTCGGCCAAATGGGGGCCTTCGGAGATCGTGGATATCTCTCCTCCTATCATAGGAGGAAGGGTGTCCTGGTTTATCCGGGCCCCGGGCTAACTTACCAGAGCTTCTGGAGCCGGTTGACCAGCGGGAACTCTATTCCGCGCATATTGAGCCAAGGGTCCGGCTCTGATGAGTGTCTCGATCTCATCCTTCAAATGCATACAATTGTCAGTGTTGGGCCAATGTCGTTGTGGAATCGACAAAACTTGGAGGGGTCCCTCTTGGCCTTCTGGTGCTTCAAAGGCTCCGACTTTTTCCAAGGTAGACGAGCAGAGTTTGCTAGGAAAATGTTCTCCCTAGTGTTCGTGAGCTCAGTGTAAGTCGCGTAGACTGGCTTAAATTTTTCCATGGGCTTGTTCTTCTTTGGGTCGTGTTGGCCGCCCTCGCTGCTCCCTTTTCTCTTGCCTCCACCCAATTGGTTATTCTGTGTAACAGTTTGAGTTGTTTTCACGACATACGTTCCCACTCCAACGGGCTGATCAGGGGCTTGGCTGGTTCCTGCGACCGATGCTCGCGCCTCTTCCAGGTTTATCCATCCCTGGGCCTTGTTTAGGAATTCGTCTACGATGCTAACACCTTTTCTCTGTATCTTTTTCCATAGTCCGCCTCCAACGAGGATTCTAGTCCTCAAGGCCATAAGCTTGGAACTATCGTCCGCGTCCCTGGCTCGAGCCACGACGTTTGCGAACCTGCTCAGGTAAGCTTTCAAAGGTTCCTCGGGCTGCTGCTTCACGTTTGCTAGGGTGTCGGCTTTGATGCGGGCAGCCTAAGAAGCTCGGAATGCCCTCTTGAAGTCAGCAGAGAAGGTCTTCCACGAGCTGATGGACTGCTTTTTATTATGCTTGAACCATTGCCTGGCCGGCCCAGTCAAGGTGGAAGGAAATATCAAACACCTTAACTCGGGGCCGATGTTGTGGGCCATCATCAGGGTGTTGAACATACCCAAATGATCCGACGGGTCTCCGTCTCCATTGAACTTGGACAAGTGGGGCATACGGAAACCAGGTGGATACGTCGTTGCTGCTATGTTGGGGGCAAAGAGCTCGAGTTCGTCCCCCGAGTCGTACTCATCTTTTTCCTTTTCCGATAAGAGCTTCTTCATCAGCTCCTCCATCTGAGTTAGACGCTCTAGGGTTTGGTCCTTACTTCCTTGGTTGTTCTGGGGCTGTTCAACAGCTCCAGTTCCATTGTAAGCGTTAGGCGGGTTATTTTCCCTCCAAGCTTAAGCTTGGTTAGGTGGGACATTCCCACTGTCACGTACTTCCGACAGACCCTCCCCTCGGTGAGCATGACTACCATTTCTAGTCGGACCTCCTCTTTGTGAGTTGAGGCGATCTCGAAGGTCGGCCTGAGGGGTGGCCTGAGGGCTTTGAGCCGAACTCAAACGATGGTGCAGGTCTTCACCGGACATGCCACTTCGATGACTCCCGGTCCAGTAACTCCCGTTTGAAAATATCGGAGCCCGCTGCTGAGGGTGAGGATTCAGGATTTCCCCGTGCGCTCGGCTGCGACAGGAATGATCGGTGGAATGAAGATTTCTCTTGCTACTCCCATGAGCCGAAATGTCCCGGACTGGGCGGGGAGGAGATGGGTATCTTATGGGCGACGGGGGATGCCTAACTGGTGATGCGATCCTAGTCTCGTCTGGGCGGATCAAGCTAGGTCGCGGCCGCTCCACTCTACCATTCCCCGCATCCTGCACTCGGCGGTCTAGCCGTGGTGCAGGACGGCAGGCTGTCTTCGCGAGCCCTCCCCGGATCTCTTCTGTGAGCTGCCTCGGGCCCTTCTGGGTGCGTTCGAGGGTGGAATCGAGCTAGGAGTTAAGGTTCGGACCGATCGGCTGAATTGCTGATCGGCCCTAGGAAACTCCTCAAACACAGTTTCCTGGTGGTGGTGTGACGTGGGAGTGGAACTCGGAGTTGAGGTTCTGATTGACCGGTTGGGCCTGGACCGGTTATCCCGGCGGGACCTATGAGTCCCACTATGCCTCTTTCCGACGTTAGCGTTGGTTGTAAGAGGGGGTAACCGGGCCAAGACCTCTTCGATTTGCTTGTTTGCTTTTGACAGCTGACTTCTCAACTGTGCGTTCTCCATCTCTATCGCCGTGTAGAAATCCGGGTTCGGATTTGGCGACCGGGGTGCCAAACTTCCGGTGTCGCCCTGGCCCATTGGCTTCTTTCCCGGTCGCTGTTGAACCTCAGGGATTTGTTCATCGGATATGGCGGTATGGTGGGCCTCCTGCCCATCATGTTGATCTGCTTCATTACCATGCCTTGAACGAGTAACCACCATGGCCAGGTTTTCTGCAATAGCACCAATCTAAATCCTCTCAATGAAAGCACCAAACTGTTGATGCGGTTCTTCGCCAACAGATAATTATACGAATAAACGGGATGAATTAGTGCTAAATAGTGAACCGTAATATGAAAATATTTAAATTCCAAACTAGCAAAATTAGTATTGTTGGAAGGTTATCACTCCTTTTCTTTTAGGTGGTTCGAAGGTTAAAATCTCTCTAATTCACCAGTCAATATTATTGATATCTCTTGAGTATTCCTTACAGAGTGTTTCTTTACAATAAAAACGCCAACCCCTTGCAACGCCCAGGGTCTCGATATTTATAGCGAGAGGATATCTAGGCGTTGGTAAAGGGGGTCATCCTGTGACCTTCTTACCGATCATGTCATATCTGTGACACTTATGATTAATTCCTAAAACCTGACAATGAGGTATTTTCTAATCAATAGGTAAGGGGAGATAATGGGCCGCATGGCCCAAACCAGTTGTGGGGTGCCTGAACACGCATGTTTATGCTGCGTGTCCGATGATTCAGGAATGGAATAGACACGTGATGTCTGATATGCGCACGTTTACATTGCGTGGTTGACTTCACAAATAGTCGGGGATGCCAGATCTATGCTGCACCTCGAGCTTGATGTAGCGCCAGCTCGTGATATCCATACTGCTGACCTGTTGCCTTCGAGTATACTGCTAACTATTTGATCAGCTCGGGCTAAAGAGGTGGAGACTCGTAACAGCAGCTTCAGGTGGACGATTTACATGTGGCGGATTGAATTATGACATTTTCCAGCTCGCTAATAACTCGTGAATTTGAAGTGTTTTTTATCATAAAATAATAGAGATATTATTGAGTACTTAACAACACCAGTACTAAAAAAAGTATTTCTTAATTACACAAGGGAAATTTCAATTTGTATGCTTGATCATTTTTATAATTACAAAAAAATGCTATGCATATTAAAAATTACAAAATAATGCTATTTTTTGGCACTTTACCCAAAATACCATTTCCACTTCCTCCTCACTTCTCATTTCTCTCTTCTCTCTTCCCTCTCTCTCTCTCTCTCTCTCTCTCTCTCTCTCTCACCTCACAACACCACCACCACACTAAATATTATTTTTTGAACAGATTTGGACATGATTTTTGGGTTTTTTTTGTGATTTTTTTTTCAAATCTGAAACTCTGAAATCTGCAGAAAATCGACCTTGCTCGATGGTGGTTCGATGGTGCTCGATGCCAGCTCGATGAGACCTTCAAAATCATGATTTTTCATGAAAAAATGACTTTGCTCGATGGTGGTTCAATGGTAGTTCGATAGTGGCTTGATGGTGCTCGATGCCAGCTCGATGAGACCTTCAAAATCATGATTTTTCCTGAAAAAATGACATAGCTCGATGGTGGTTCGATGGTAGCTCGATAGTGGCTCGATGGTGCTCGATGCCAGCTCGATGAGGCCTTCAAAATCATGATTTTTCCTGAAAAAATGACATAGCTCGATGGTGGTTCGATGGTAGCTCGATAGTGGCTCGATGGTGCTCGATGGTGCTCGATGCAATTCTTGTAAGAGACATAATTTTTCACTCGGGTGTCCGTTTGGGGTGATTTTTTTTTATTTTGGGTATTTTTTCAAGATCTACATGTTTGACATGTTAATATGCACATTTGTGAAGTGTAACACTTGTAAAAAATATAAAAGTGCAAACATACCTCATGTTTAAGACATCTTTTGGTATATTTTTAAGTTTTAAACTTCCCAAATGTGCATATTAACATGTCAAACGTGTAGATCTTGAAAAAATACCCAAAATTTAAAAAAAAGTCACCCCAAACAGACACCCGAGTGAAAAATTATGTCTCTTACAAGAATTGCTTCGAGCACCATCGAGCCACTATCGAGCTACCATTGAACCATCATCGAACTAAGTCATTTTTTTTTATGAAAAATCATGATTTTGAAGGTCTCATCAAGCTGGCATCGAGCCACCATTCGCTGGGGCCTTCAAGATCAAGATTTTCATGAAAAAATGACTTAGCTCGATGGTGGTTCGATGGTAGCTCGATAATGGCTCGATGGTGCTTAATGCAATTTTTGAAAGAGACATAATTTTTCATTCGGTTGTCCGTTTGGAGTGATTTTTTTTATTTTGAGTATTTTTTCAAGATCTACACGTTTAACATGCTTATATGTACATTTGGGAAGTTCAAAACTTAAAAATATACCAAAAGATGTCTTAAACATGCAGTATGTTTGCACTTTAGTATTTTTTACAAGTGTTACACTTCACAAATGTGCATATTAACATGTCAAATGTGTAGATCTTGAAAAAATACAAAAAAAAAAAAAAAAATCACCCCAAACGGACACCTGAGTGAAAAAATATGTCTCTTGCAAGAATTGCATCGAGCACCATCGAGCCACTATCGAGCTACCATCGAACCACTATCGAGCTAAGTCATTTTTTCATGAAAAATCATGAATTTGAAGGTCCCATCGAGCTGGCATCGAGCACCATCAAATCACCATCGAGTAAGGTCGATTTTCTGCAGATTTCAGAGTTTCAGATCTAAAAAAAATCGCTAAAAAAACTCAAAAATCATGTCCAAATCTGTTCGAAATATAATATTTAGTGTGATGGTGGTGTTGGTGGTGGTGTGAGGTGAGAGAGAGTGAAATAAGAGAGAGAGAGAGAGAGAGAGAGAGAGGGAAGAGAGAAGAGAGAAGAGAGAAATGAGGAGTGAAAAGTGAGGAAGAAATGGTAAAATCATTTTGGATAAAGTACAAAAAAAAATAGCATTATTTTAAAAATTTTAATATACCTAATATTTTGTTGTTATTATAACTCAAGCATATAAATTGAAATTTCCCATACTCAACCCATGGAAATAATAGTGATACATTTTGATATTTTGTCGATTGGACCACGTGGCTTTGAAAATGCCAAATATATTAATATATATAAAAATGATTAGTTATAATTTTATGATTTGAAAACTTGATTGATTATAAAGCACATACTATATATTGAATAAATATGAACCTACTTAATAATGGTATGGATACCATGATGTGACATCTTGCTTATCTCTTCTTAGTTTTCCCCATTTTCAATTAAATTTTGAATATTTATTTTCATTTGCTTATGTTTAATATCCAAATCAGGTTAGGTGAGACATGATTATCATAAGCAAAATTTTCTCAATCGCAATCATTCCGTTTTTTTTCTTTTATTTTGCTAGAAAATGATATTCCTAAATTAAAACTAGACCATCATTCATCTTAAAACAATTTCTCTCATGAATTATATATATAAATTTAGAATTTTAATATCTTCAACTCATCAAACTAAAATTTATAATTTAGTCCATTAAAAAGTGGATTTTTTCTGTTATCCCCCTCATCAACACATTTCTAAAAATAACATTAGACAAAATTGCCCCTCATATATATTTCCTTAATTGAAATTTGCAGTTTTTGAAAAAATGAAATCATTTTCTTTTTTAGCTACTATATCATTAAAATAAAATTGATCAAACATATCTCTCAAAACAACTTGTCTCAATTGGGTCGAATTTTTTTTTACTAAAAAAATGAGAATTGGAATAAAGAGAAATATAGTATCATTAAGCTATGTATATATGCCCTATCACAACCAGTTTTAACTCTTATATACGTATATATATACATGGATATATACACCTTTGGTTGGATCAGGGCTTGAGAAGAAAGAGTGAGTGAATGAGTATCAAAATTTCTTGTTGGACACATCAATGGGCTAAGAAAAAGAGAGAAAAATTAGGGCAAAGCTCAAGTGGGCCCTCAATAGATGAAGGTAATGAACTGTCCATTATATTCGGTCTACGCGTACGGACCACAAAATACTCAGGTTAGGCTTAGGGTTGGGTGGGCTTTCATTTCTTTTCTTTTCTTTTTTTATTTTTATTTTTTGATAAATATTTAAAAACCAGATCAATAAATAAAAATAATAATAACAATAATGGACCCAAACCAGAAGAAAGAAAGTCCAATAACCCAAAGAAAAAAAATAAAAATAAAAGAAAGAAAATATGTTATGTGCCCTATTCGAAATCTTACCCCAAAATCTTATCTCTTAACGAGTCCCAACTCCCAACCCCAGCCAGGTCCTCTAACCACACTGCCCACTGCCTTTCAAACCCCAAAAGAGTCCAATTAGGTTTTCGGGTTCGTTTCGAAAAAAAAAAGCCCAAACCTTTTCTCTCTGTCTCGTTTGGCATCGTTTCTCTCTCTTCTTTCTCTCTCTTTCGCTCCTCTCTTCTCTCTCTGTTAAACCCTAGATCTCGAGCTCTCGCGGAGCCCTGAAGCTCGGTCTCCGAGCTTCGACTTCGGCCTCAACGGAAGGTTCTTCTCTCGGTTTTGAGGTAACCCTTCGGTAAAATTAAATTTCCTTACTTTTTAGCCCTTCGAGATTATTTCGTTTTCTTGAATCTGGATTTTGGTTTTGATTTGAAATTGATTGAGTGTTTTTTTATTTTAATTTTGTTTAAGATTTCGCTTCCGAGTTTGGAGTTTGAAATTTGTTGGTGGTGATGTATATGTGTGTGTGTCTGTGTATATGCGTGTATATATGTGTTTGTTTGTGTGTTTTTAAGTTGAAGAAGAAAGGTGTAAACTTTTATGACGAAATTTTAAAATTTGAGATTTGGGAAGATTCGTCTTTGTTCTTTGATCTGGGTGGGCTTGTTTTCTGGAGCTGTTTCCCTGGGAAGCCCAAGCTTGATCAAACTGTTTAGATTGTTTTTCTTTTTCTTTTTTTTGCTATATTATATTAATACTTTTCTGGAACTATTTTTAGCCCGTTTGAAGGTATAGTATTTTATGTCTTTTTCTGATTCTGACCCATGTTTGGAATAGGATCCATGGATAGGCTCTAAAATTTTCTATTCTTGTTTGAAGATCAATGATGGACTCTAATCTGATGGACTGCATTGAATCTAGGTTGGTCAAGCTGTTTGGATTGACTGATTCATGTTTTTATATACTCGGCCCATTTGAGTTTGGTGGGCCCAGCCCAGCTCTCTTGTGGGGCCTTAGCTGATAGAGTGTTTGGGCAGTTCCAACACCAAGCGGCTAAGGCTTTCATATGGTAGAAATATAACTAAGCATATTTTAACAGTAAACGAGTACCGCTCCATTGCCACCAAACCGCCCAACAGAGGAAGAAAAAAAATGACACTATTAAAACAGCTGTGCTCCCCCTCCCACATACCCAAAAGTTTATGAAAAATAAAACTCAAGAAGGAAAAGAAGTTAAAGCAATGCCTTTGTCTTTATTACTTACATATGAAAGTTTTAAATCACCTTTTCGTTTGATGTTGCTTGTAACCACATATAGCATATGTTAAAGTGAGCATGGTTAGTGTTTTTTCAAACTAAAAAGGACAAGGGGTAACTTTAGATATGGTACTGCACTGGTACCTAAGTCTTGCTTCTCATGAAACGATTACGACTGAATACTGCTTAAGTATGAACGAGTATTGTGGAACTATTTGCCCTAGTCCTTAAATATGGGGGACCAATTTGGCAACCTCAGAACTGTCCGACTTTGAAGAAAATGCTTGATTATGTTCTTTTGTAAGAATGCTTATTACAGTTTAGAATTTTAAAAGCTGAGTCAAACTGCCCTGTCTTTCAATTGCAGCGTTCATTAGTCAATTAATAGTTAATCCCTTGAGTTACCCTGTTACTTAGTTTGTGTGTGAATTTAATGTCATGCATGTTTTCAAAACGTGTCTAATTTAATTATCGAATCTAGTAAAGTAATAAGATGTTGGTAAGGAGTAGAATGTTGTTCATTTTTAGGTGGAATAGAGTTGAGAAGCTATTTAAACTTTCTATTATGTTTGATTTTGAATTAGAACAATGTATATTTATTCATTATGTCACCAGTTTGGTCTACTTATATTATTCTCTGATGGTTCACCGGCTGACATTTTGTTGGATATTGTTTATGTTGCCAAGCAGGATATTTATACTTGCAAGGAAAGATGGCTGCATCTGTTGAAGACCAGATGGTCTCTACTAATGTTGAAACTCATATGGTCACCACTCATGGTGAAACCCACATGGTCACCACTCATGATGATTCCCATATAGTCACCACTCGTGTTGAAACCCAGATGATTGCAACTCCTGTTGACCACCAGAATCACCAGATGGTGACGACTGAACACCAGATGGTCACCACTCCTATGGAAGACCAGATGGTTGAACACCAGATGGTTGAGCATCAGATGGTCTCCACTCCTATGGAACACCAGATGGTCATGACCCATGTTGAAGACCAAATGGTGAGTACTCCTCTTGAAGATAAGATTATGGAGACCCCTAACAGTGAGAAGATGGAAACCCCTGATGAAGACAAGATGTTAACCCCTTATGAGGAGAAGATGTTAACCTTAACCCCTTATGAAGAGAAGACGCCAAACTTGTATGAAAACAATGAGGTGACTAATTCAGAAACACAGCCTAACAAGCGGAGGAAGAAGAAGTCTATAGTCTGGGAGCACTTCACAATTGAAACTGTGAGTGCTGGATGTCGGAGGGCATGCTGTAAGCAGTGCAAGCAAAGTTTTGCATATAGTACAGGTTCGAAAGTTGCAGGTACAAGCCACCTAAAACGCCATATTGCAAAGGGAACCTGCCCTGCATTGCTTCGTAACCAGGATAAGAACCAGTTAAGCCCATATACCCCTAATTCAAGGACGGGCAATAGCCCTTCTGATCCACCAAAACGACGATACCGAACTAGTAGTGTACCCCAAATTATGTTTGACGCTGACCGGTGCCGCCATGAGATTGCTAGGATGATCATTATGCATGATTATCCCCTTCATATGGTTGAACATCCAGGGTTTTTAACTTTTGTTCAGAATCTTCAGCCGCAGTTCAACATGGTGAGCTTCAACACCGTCCAAGGGGATTGTGTTGCAACATATCTAATGGAAAAGCAGCACCTTATGAAGTTTATTGAGGGCATACCTGGTCGTGTTTGCCTTGCCCTGGACTTGTGGACTTCAAGTCAAAGTGTTGGTTATGTTTTTATCACCGGTCACTTCATTGATAGTGATTGGAAATTGCAAAAGAGACTTCTTAATGTTGTGATGGAACCATATCCCGACTCAGATACTGCCTTTAGCCATGCTGTTGCTGTTTGTCTTCATGATTGGAGTTTGGAGAACAAATTGTTTTCTCTTACATATAATCAGCCACTCAGTGAAGCTGCACTTGAAAATTTGAGGCCTCTACTCTCCATTAAGAACCCACTTATCCTTAATGGCCAATTATTGGTTGGGAATTGCCTTGCCCGTGCTTTCAGCAGTATTGCTAAGGATGTTTTATATGAAGTTAATGAAAATGTCAGAAAGGTTCGGGAAAGTGTAAAGTTTGTGAAGACTTCAGAATCCCACGAGGAAAAGTTCCTTGAGCTCAAGCAACATCTTCAGGTCCCAAGTGAAAGGACCCTGTCTCTAGATGACCAAACTCAATGGAATACAACATATCAAATGCTAGTGGCTTCTTCCGAGTTAAAGGAAGTCTTCTCTTGCTTGGATACATCTGATCCAGATTACAAAGCAGCCCCGTCCATGGATGATTGGAAGCAGGTTGAGATAGTATGCATGTACTTGAAGCTTCTCTTTGATGCAGTTAACATCCTTACTAACACAACCAACCCAACCGCAATTACTTTCTTCCATGAAGTATGGAAGATTCAGTCAGAGCTTGTTCGTGCAGCTACAAGTGAAGATCCTTTCATCAATGCCTTAACGAAAAGAATGCAGGAAAAAATTGATAAATACTGGAAGGAGTGTAGCCTGGCTTTGGCAACTGCAGTAGTCATGGATCCTCGCTTCAAAATGAAGCTAGTTGAATTTAGCTTCAACAAAATCTATGGTGAAGATGCCCCTACATATATCAAGGTAGTTGATGATGGAATTCATGAGCTTTTTCATGAATATGTGGCTCTGCCTCTGCCCTTGACGCCCACTTATGCTGAAGAAGGAAATTCAGGCAGCGGTAGGACAGACGAACAGCAAGGAGGAACTCTTTTGTCGGACAATGGACTCACAGATTTTGATGTCTACATCATGGAGACCACAAGCCAACAGATGAAATCAGAGCTGGACCAGTATTTGGACGAGTCTCTATTGCCTCGTGTCCAAGAGTTTGATGTGTTGGGGTGGTGGAAACTGAACAAACTGAAGTACCCAACTCTTTCAAAAATGGCTCGTGACATTTTGTCAATTCCAGTATCCACAGTTCCTCCGGAATCTATATTTGACACCACTGCCAAAGAGATGGATGGGTACCGAAGTTCATTGCGGCCTGAGACCGTTGAAGCCCTCATATGTGCCAAAGATTGGATGCAGTATGGTTCATCAGGCATTTCAAATGCTCTTGTAAGAATGGAATATTGATGAGTTTCTGGGCTTGTTAGTATCACCCTCAGATTGTGAAATATGTTTGGTGATATTTTTTGCTCGGCCAGAACTCAAAATGTAAGTTGGTAGGTGCTGTATTATTTATTTAGCCATTAGTTTTAATTTCGCCATTAGGTTGGGATTTTGTATCATTCTCAGAGACCATTTGTAATGCTTGGACATGACACCATTTCTTAGCTTGTTAGTGTTAGATCTTTGCAGCTTCAAAGGTTCCAACATAATGGGTATTTATCCATAAAAAGCTTGTTCGATGTATGAAACTTTGGAACTGGACAGGTTTTAGACCAGGTTCATCACATGTGATATGAGTATTGGACCAGGATAACAGTCTTAATTAGCCTGGCAGGACTAGAAAGGAGCTTTATGGGAAATTGTATATGACTACTGTTTGATTCTTCCAACACTTCTTTTTTTAAAATGTAAAATAAAGTTTTGGCTCTGTGCAGTAGAATACCACTTCTCATCATGTTCTTAACTAATGCTTCAAATTTATAAATTGTAACACATCACCATTTGACATTGAATTGTGTTATTTGCACAAACGGCGACTATTGGTAGGAAGGAGGGAGAATTGGATCATGGGGGAGGAGGGAGGTTTGGATGGATAAGAAGAGTGAAAATTTTGATAACTATCTATTATAGATATACGTATTTAAAAGATATTTATGTAAGTTTCTGAATAATTATTATGGATAATAGCATCAGCAGTTAAATATTTATGTTAAAATTTTGACGGAAAAATTGCTGGAGTAGTTATAATCCTTGTAATTAAATATTTAAGTAAATTTTTTGATAACAAAACTATTTTCTTGTACTAACTGTTAAAATTAATTATATAAGACATATGATAACTTTCAATTCGTCCAAGATATTTAAAAAATAATTAAAAAATATTAAAAAATTCAGGAAAAAAATAGATTTTAATTCCAAAAAGTTTAGTTTAAATATTTTCATAATAAATAAAAATTCAAAAAAAAAAAATAAAATATTTTAAATTCCAAAAAAACAATCACAAGTATTTTAAAACAAGAAACATTAATTTAATGAAAAACCTAAATAAAATCATAAAAATTTCATTTTAATTTTGATTAAAATCGAAAGACAATCTAATTTTATATTGATTAAAAATGAATTTTTTATGATTTTTATTTAGATTTTTCATTAAATTAATGTTATTTTTTTAGTTTTTAAAATACATGTTTTAATTTTTTTTTATGAATTTAAAATATGTTATTGATTTATTTTCCTAAATTTTTAATTAATTTTAAAATATTAAAAAAATTAAAAAAATGGACAAATTGGAGGTTGCCACAATTTTAACATTTAACTTAACGATGTGCAATAAAATCCATTACTTAAGTAGTTTTGCAGTAAAAATTTTTACATGGGTATTTAACTGCAAGAACTGTAACTACTTGAGTAGTTTTGTCATCAAAATTTTTTACATAGGTATTTATCTACAATAATTGTAACTACTCGAGTAATTTTGCTGCCATTATCCCTAATTATTATTATCATTTTTATTTTATTATTTGTCTTGTTCTCTCATTGGCTCTAGGGTTGTTCAAAAAAATTCGCAAACCGCCCAAACCGAATAACCCACCCAAACCAAGCCGAATAAACGAGTAAAAAACACAACCCAGATAACCAAAAGAAAAATCAAACCACCTAATATAATAATTAGACAGGTTGAAACCCACCCAAATAAATAAAATAAGAGTTTATATATATTATAATATTACATAAATTATCTTTCTTTAAAATAAAAATAATGGAACCTCATATTTTTAACAATGAATTTAGAATATAATATTTTTAAGTTTAAAAGATGTATGATATACTTTTAGTTTATTTAATTTGATTATTTGAAAACTAGAAAGAAATAAAAACTAAAATATTAAAAATCGGTTTAAATGGGTTAACCCAACCAAACTGCCAAAATCATTGGGCGGGTTAAAATTTTTTTTTCTTATTTGGGCGGGTCGCAGTTGGATGTTTGCAACCCAATATTTACATTGGGCGACTTAAAATATGATATAACCCAACCAAACCAACCATTGTACAACCCTAATTGGCTCGTTGTGCAGAGATTTATTATGAGAATTAGAAAGTAGATATTCTCTAAGGATTGAAATTTTACTCGAAAATCTTTTTATTTATGGGTAGGGTATTACCTAATAAATTAGGTTTAAAAGGTAGAGTGAGGATATCAAAATATGTACCCGATGTAGATATAGGTAGGGTACGAGTATAAGTGTATCTTACCCAATTATATAAAAATATATTTATTTAGATTTATATGAATATATTTGAAATTTAAATATACTTTTCTAGATATAATAATAAAATTTTGTAAGATAAAAGATATCTACAAATATTAGTATATTTATTTTAAATATAAATACATGTCATACAATATATATTATAAATAATTAATATTCATTTTGAATTATAATTTATATACTAAAAATTAAATATTTAATATGAACTTATAAAAGAAATAAATATATTCTTCTTACAAATATTATAAATATAAATATAATGTATCCCATTATTATTTAGGACTTTAATACATTGGTGTTTTCATCAAGTAACACGTGGCACAGATTAAAAGTAATTAAGATTCCACGGAAGTTGATTAAGTTCCCTGGAGCTTGCTTTGAGCTCCACGGGAGATAAGCCCAACCTTCGATCATAGTTCACCACCACCAGAGGAACATGTCATTATGGAAACGTTACTTCTCGAGGACCATGTTCCAAGATAATGCTCCAAGTCTCATTACAAGACCATCTCCTCCATTCATTTTCTCGAGGTCTGCAAGAAGCCTCTTCTGGACATGGAGAAGGGTTGCCATGTGTCAATTACAGTGACCTTGGTTCACAAGCAACCATCTGACATTTTTTGTTGTATAGATTGTGGTGTCGATCCCATACAAGCGACAAGGAGGATGCTCACGACGCTGCCAACTGGGAAAACATGTCGCTACCCTCCTGACACTGTCAAGAGCGTGTTGCCAAATAAAGTAATAGGCTGGAATACCTCGTATTGGGCCCACTAAGATACACAGGGACCCACCAGCTCATTTATTGGAAGGATTGCCATTTATTGTGTATTTAAGCCCCATTATGGGAGAATAATTGTAATCAACCATCTATAAATAGGGCTAGGGCACACTTTGTAAAGGATCCAGAATTCATTTCTTTTAGAGCACGCCCAAACACTGCCTAAAAACCTCCATAAGAGCTAGACATTTGCATGCTCTTAGCATCCTAAATACAAGTGGCTCGTGGGGTTGATTTACAACCTGAATCACGTAAAAATCTGTGTCTCGATCTCTAATTCTTTAAGCTTTAAGTTTATTAGTTGTTAGTGAAAAAGCTAGCCAACATTCTGTTGCTTTCATTGAGAGCTTGAAGTGAGCTTGAGTTGCAGCAATGGTGAACACTAGAAGAAAGCTCCCCGAAGATGCTCCCCCCACCGCCATTGTGGGAGGAGAACCAAGCCAACCACCTCCACCAACTACTCTAGAAGTGGTTGATAATGATAGTTACGGTGGTGAAGACGAAGACGACTACGACAGTGAGTAATCACAATTGTACCAAACGGAGGAACCACCAGAAGTGGTGGCCCTGAAGGGCCAAATTGCCTCTAAGCAACGGGAGATGGAGGCTCGAAAGGGTACCAACTACGCCTTACATGAGGTGGTAAACGCCATGAGGGCTACTATGGCTCAAGGGATACGAGTGGACCCTCAAGGAAAAATACCACCTGGGCAGCCAGCTGGTGTGCCACCTCCACACCCAGCTGAAGTGCCACTTGTGCAGCTAGCAGGCATGCCACCCGCACATTCCGATGATGTGGCACAAGAACAGCTAGCTGGCGTGCAACCTATACAATCAGCTAGAATACAACCTTTGCCTCCAACCCATAGGGGAGAAAGGGATAATGGTCCCCATAAACGAAAGAAGACTCACTGGGCTTCCGAGCCCTTGATGTCCCGACATGGGAATATGACCCCGAAGAAGTTCACGGGGTTTGAGGAAATCTCCAGGCCCACAATGTCGGCGGAGCCCAAGGCGTTCTGCCTAGGCGTGCTGCGACAGACCATGTCAGGCCTGGAGAAATTGAGCCTTTTATGCCCTAGCAACCCCGGGGAAACCCTGGTCGGGGAGTCAACAAGATAGAAGTCTCCATGAACAGAGGAAAATGAATCAATGTCTCGGTTAATGACTACGTAGAGTCTGATGGAGAGACTGAGGTAGGATTCCCCGAAGTTGGCTACCATAAGGTCGCACATCCTGATTTGTTAGACAATCTTAATGCTCGCAAAAACAGGATCGATCCTGAGGACCCCTCTGGAGATACCCACAACCGGACCTCTGAGACAATCTTAACGCTTGGATGAAAGAAGCAATGCCCAACTAGAGGGAGTACCCGACACATAGTGCCAACAATGATCCTCTACGCGCAGAGTTGGAGAATTTGAAAAAAAAAATGTTGAAGATGGTCAGGAAAAAGGGCCAAGATTCTGATTCAGAGGATGAGGACAATGAGCCATGTGCTCCACACATTGTTGAAGCCCCATTACCTTGAGGCTTCAAGATTCCAGACATTACTCCTTACAGTAGAGTTACGGACTCTTCCGACCATTTATCCAAATTCAACCGCCAAATGTCTGTGCAACGCATCTTCGGGGACACCAGATGCCACTACTTCCCGTTATCCTGACGGGACCAGCGGATGAGTTGTTCAAGAAGCACAGACCAGGTTCCATTCATTCTTGGTCCCAATTGTCCTCCGCCTTTCGAAGACAGTTTATAATAGCTTGAAAGATAAGCTTTATAGCCAACATCAAGCAAGGACTGTTTGTGTAACGCCCTACTACCTTAGAGCCGTTACTTTGTGAGTTTAAAATAGAAATCTTGCTTTTGACTGACTATAAGTGGTTTCTAAAACCAAAAGTGTGGATAAATCAGAATTTAAGGCTGTACTCTTTTAAAATGTTTAACTTCATTGAAAACGTTAAGTATAAAACATCTGGGATCCCAAAATAAGGTTTACAAAATATTTACAACTCAAAAATAGATTTACACTTGATCAGTTATCAAAAGAATGGTTTAATACAGCCATATACAAAATGCCCCCAACCAAAGCAGTCGGGCAGGCCGAACATGTACGCGCCGCCCCCACGCTCTCCATACTCATGGCCGGTTGACTGATTCCTTGCTTTTACCTGCCACACGGAGCACCCGTGAGCCGAAGCCCAGCAAGAAAACCCAAATAGCACATAACAAATGCAATTAATATAGCTGGCATAATTTGCTGATAAATAGAAAAACCATCAGATTAAACAAGCACGGCCATGCCGCCCCAGAGGCCTTACCAAAGCTTGGGGTCTCGGTCCTCACCGTAGGATAACTCATGTATCCCTTGGGTCCCACCCTGGCTATAGGATCCCATGTGCTGAGCGTTACTTTCGGCCCCACTGCCGTACCCGGCCTACGCCACTCTCGGCCTTAGCCGTTCATTCCATTATAATCACACATATAATGCATTCAGAAATAACCATTCAAACATACAATAGTTCATCTAAGTTTACACACTTGCACACAATACAATCTAGGGCCGTGCCCTGCAATCACACAGTGGGCCCATGCCCTATTCTCGGGTGTTACAGTTTTCTTACCTTTAGATTCGGTAGCCTTGATCACCCGACTCCTTGAGCACGATCCTACCCGAGCCCTAGCGCTTACCTAGGCAAAATCCACAAGTCAAAGTCATCACCAACCTCAAGTCACAAACCTAGCCTCGGGACTAATCCCGAGCCCCCCCGGGAAGTCCTAGATCCCCAAAACAAAGTGGCGGAATCGAGCCCCGAACCCTAGGTCAAAATCCCTTCACAAAAGCCCAAAAATCCCCTCTGTGAACAGTGTAGCGCTACAGCGCTCAAAAGAGGGCGCTGTAGCGCTACAAGCAGAACCACTCCATCAGAACAGGGGCTAGCGCTACAGCGCCCCCTGACTAGCGCTGTAGCGCTAGTTGCAGCAGACCAAAACCAAAAATCGCATCTTGCGATTTTCTTCTCCCATTTCAACTCCAAACTTGCCCAAACCTTTTCCAAACCCAAAAACACACATATACACACCACACACTCATCCCAAGCATCCCATGAACTCAATCCCAAGCTCAAGCAACCCAAAACTCAAAATCTAACACAATGAACCCAAAAACCAGAAATTCACTCAAACAACAAAGATAGGGTCTTAGAAATCATACCGTGGGTGGAATTTCGACCTCGAATCGAACCCTAGCCTCCTTGGCTTGCACCTTCAAAACCTTGACCTGTTTTCCCCAAAAACCCCATCCATTTAGCTCAAAACACAACTCAAAACCAGTCAAGCCCTAAAACAGAAAATCCCCAAGAACTTACCTCAAATTCAAATGTGATCTTGCTAACCCCTTGCCAATCCTCAAGCCTAGCTTAGGATTCTTGATGCTCAGCCTACCCTAGCTCTCCACTGAGTTTGACTCCAAGAAAAATGAAGGAATTTGGTTGGGAGAGCCACAAACCGATCTTTTGGAGCAAAAACCCCTTCAGCTCTTCTCTTTCTTTTTCCCTTCTTTCCTTCTTTCTTTTCAGCCTATAACTTTAACTCTACAAAATACACTAAGTATAAAGCCCTTCTTTAATTATCTCTTACAAGCCTAATGACCAAAATGCCCTCCCTTAATAACTCTAAACCTTTATGCCCATAAAGGGGCATTTTAGTCATATTACCCAAGTTCCCACTAATTCATCAAGTGTTCCTAATAATTCCCGCTCGCTACCCAATACCTGAATAATCGTCAAATATACATTCCTCATCATCAATATTAACATCAATATATTTCCAAATTCTCATTAAAACTCCCCGGGCTTAACCCAAGCCGGGTATAGATTCCCGCTTTGACTTTTCCACTAACCCGCTCACTCTAGGATCGTCTCGAGTCATAGATCACAGGTATCAACATAGTCATGCCCAACATGGCTAAATTACAAATATGCTCAATCAGGTCTACATGCATACTAATTCACATAGTCATGCACCACAATTAATCAAATAGTCATATAACGTGCATTAAATCATAATCATGCATTAAACTCATAAAAGTCACACACAGAATCCCATTATGCCCTCCAGGCACACTACTCCAAGCCCTTAAGCCCTAATAGTGAATTTGGGGTCGTTACAGTTTGAGACCCTCAAAGCGTATATCAAACACTTTAAGGAAGAAGTTGCAAGGACCAAAAGGGTCGACGATGGCCAACAATTGATGGCCTTACAAGCTAGTATCTGACCAAGTTCTCCACTATTGGGTGACCTACAAAGACGCAGATTCCACAGGCTCGATGATTTTATCTGTTAGTCCCCAGAATACATCCATTGGGAAGATGCCCAAATCTGAGCACTTGGAGGACCTATCTTCGTTCTAGCTCCCAGCGTCCCTATAGCTGCAGCTCCTAATCCCTATTTCTCTCCTTACACTCTGTGAAAATGAGTGTGATGAGTGCCCTGCAATACAATCCTAGTGTTCCTTAAGCCAGCTACATTTCCATGCTCGCTGGGTATGGAGCAGCTCCCACTAGATTTAGTACGGAACAACTGCTTCTACCCAGTCAGTCACGCTTAGCGAAGGCCCAAGTGGGAGTAAACGCAGGGGTAAAGGCAAGGGGAGCAAGAATTCGAAGAGAATTGGTGCTCCCGAGCAGAAGTACACTCCTCAATACCCTGAGTACACCAATCTGGTTGATACCTGGGAGAATATTTTCACAGCCACGGAGCAGCAAGTTCACTACCAGAGGCCACAACCCATCCGGCAAGAAAGAGAAAGGAGAGATACGAGCAAGTTTTGTAAGTTCCACAAGGATGTTGGTCATCATACCAATGAATGCTGGCAACTTCGTGATGAGATAGAGAATCTCATCCAATTGGGGCATCTTCATCAGTATGCCACGGCTGGAGCATGCCCAACGCAAGCTCCTGTGGGAGGTATAACCCCAAACCAACATGTGGCACCTCCACAAATTCAAGGCCAAGTGTTGGCTTCCCCACAGCCACTGGCCCAAAGATCTCCTCTGGTCAACGGACGAGTAAGGACCATTTTTGGAGGACCCCACCTGGGCGGCACATCAAGGAGCTCGCAGAACAAGTATGTGCGAGCCCTCAATCACGATGATGAAATGTGCGCACTGGTCCAGCTCCCGGTATGAATGCCACAGATGATGGACTAGATAATTACTGTCTTTGAAGATGATGCTCGGAGAGTGCACTTCCCCCACCACGATCTGTTGGTAATAGAGAGTCAGATCTCAAACAAGATGGTAGCATGAATCCTGGTGAACAACGGGAGTTCAGTGAACATCTTATTCAAGCCAACCTTCGAGAAAATTAGACTGATGACAAGTGGTATGTCCCCATGCACCTCAACACCATATGGCTTCTCGAGTGAAGGATTGATTCCTTGGGACAGATGAAGCTGCCAGTGAAACTTGGAGAAGTATCTCAACAGGCCTTCAAGTATTTCACATTCGTGGTGGTGGACTGCTCCTTAGCCTATAACGCCATATTGGGTCATCCGACCCTAGTGGAGTTTGGAGCAGCCACCTTCATTCACCACTTGTGCATGAAGTTCACCACTGACTGAGGGATTGGAATGGTTCATGGGGACCAAAAAGATGTCCGCCAGTGTTACAATGTGTCACTTATCCTCGATAACGAGTTCATTCAGGAGTCCCAGTACCCCAAATGGTTGGAAAACCCGGTGCTAGTCCCAAAGCCTAACAGAAATGGAGAATGTGCATCGATTTCTCTGACCTCAACAATGTCTATCCAAAAGATTATTTCCCCTGTCGAAGATTGACCAGTTGGTGGATTCTACCTCCGGGTATGAGCTCCTCACGTTCATGGACACCTATTAAAGATACAACCAGATCTCCATGCATGTCGTGGACCAAGAACATACCAGCTTCCGAATAGATAAAGGCGTCTACTGCTATAAAGTGATGCCCTTTGGTCTAAATAATGCAGAGGCCACTTACTAGAGGTTGGTGAACAAAATTGTCAAGAATCAACTTGGTCAGAACATGGAGTGTATGTGGACGACATACTGGTGAAGTCCATGATAGCCCTGGATCACGTGAAAGATTTGGGGGAAGCATTCTTGGTCCTCTGCAAGTTTGGGATGAAGTTGAACCCCCAAAAAATGCACATTTGGGGTAGCCTCCAGGAAGTTTATCATATTTCTTGTGAGCGCCCGAGGAATTGAAGAAAATACAGAGATGATCATAGCCTTGATCGAGATGTTGTCCCCCAAGAAGCATAAGGATGTGCAAAGTCTAATTGGTCAGATAGTAGCTCCTAGTCGCTTTGTATCAAAGGCTACCAACAAATGCATTCCTTTCGTCAACAACCTCCATTGAGGTCAAATATTTTAATGGACAGAGGAATGTGAGCAAGCCTTCTAGCATCTCAAGGCGCACATGGCGAATCCTCCGATTCTATCGAAGCCTGTAAATGGAGAACCCCTACTCCTCTACATGGCGTCATGGAGAACACCATCAGTGCAACCCTAGTACGAGAGAAGGGTCGCTCCCAACACTCCATCTATTATGTGAGTAAGAGACTCAAAGCAAAGTCCAGATACCCACTCATGGAGAAGCTAACTTTTTGCTTGATAATAGCTTCTCGAAAACTCAGGCCATTTTTCCAGGCACATCCCATCAAAGTGCTCACTAACCATCCCCTCATGCAAGTCCTCCAAAAACCAGATTCCTCCTTAAATGGGCAGTCGAACTTAGTTAGTTCGATATTACTTATGACCTGAGGACTACCATATAGGGACACGCACTGATGGACTTCATCGTGGAGTGCACTGGAATGCATGAAATGCCCAATGAGGCTCAACCTATTAGGCCTATGTGGAAGCTGTATGTGGAAGGTCCTCCAATGAGAATGAGGCCAGAGAAGGATTAATCTTGGTGTCTCAAAAGGGACATAGAGTTCACAGTGTTGTGAGATTCAATTTCGAGGCCTCCAACAAAGAAGTTGAGTATAAGGCACTTATAGTCGGATTGCGAGTTGCCCTGGAGCTTAAAGTTGAGGGACTTGAAGTATACCAGTTGGTTGTGAACAAAGTCCTCCGAGAGTACCAAGCTCGAGGAACCAAGATGATTGCTTACTTGTCCAAGACCCAAGAAATGCTACATAACTTCAAGAGATTTACCATGCGACAAGTTCCATAGGAAAAAAACTCCAACGTCGATGCTCTTGCCAAGCTAGCTACCACCAAGGACGTGGAGATACTCAATGTGGTCCCACAAAACATGATAGATGAAATTAAGACAATTTACTTGTATTTGTAATTTTTTATTTAAGTTTTACTACTCGAGGATGTACTTGCTCACTGGCTTGGAGAAGTGAACGTAGACCAGTCTCCAATCACTTGAGGGGCATAAGTGGGACAATCACCCTACGAGGATAGCCCGCTCACAGAGCATGAACTAGGGAACTCAGTTTGATGAGCCCATATGGAGTGCCTTAGAGTAAACCTAGTGTCATAGAGCTTATGAAAGTTCCCGAGAAGCATAACCTAGGGAACTCAGTTTGAGGAGCCTATATGGAGTGCCTTAGAGTATACCTAGCGTCGTAAAGCTCGCGAGGGTTCCCAAGAAGCATGACCTAGGGAACTCAGTTTGAGGAGCCTATATGGAGCACCTTAGAGTAAACCTAGAGTCACAAGGCTTACAAAAATAAATGAACCTAAATTTCCTAAGACCAATAAATCAATTCACATCCCGAGGACCAAGCGCCTGTGAAGCAATATTGAGTTCCCAAGAACAAAAATTGTAAAGGGCATTCAAGCCCCAAGTCACCTAGAATCAGGCACAAGTCCTAAGTCTCCTAGACTTGGGCAAGCAAGATTCGAGTCGCCTAGACTAGGGCAAGCAAGACCCAAGTCACCTAGACTCGAGCACAAGATCCAAATTAGATAGACTTGGACAAGCAAGTCCCGAGTCGCCTAGATTCGGGCACGAGTCATCCCAAGTTGCCTAAACTTGGACAAGCAAGACCTGAGTCGCCTAGACTTGGGCACGGGATCCAAATCACAAAAGTGAGCCCGAGGACCTAAATCACTTCCCGATGACCAAGCGCCCGTGAAGCCAAACTAAGTTCCTGAGGACTGAAATTGTGAAAGGCACTCAAGCCCCAAGTCGCCTAGACTTGGGCATACAAGTCCCAAGCTGCCTAAACTTAGGTATACAAGCCCTGAGTTGCCTAGACTTGGGCACATGAGTCCCGAGTTGCCTAAACTTGGGCCCATAAATGGTGTTTAAAAACAAGTTAAGTTAAATCGATTTTTTTCGTGATGCTACATTACATACAGAATTTGAGAAAACTTTGTACATTTTTTAAGTCAAATTTGCATTATTACTAAATGATGTATATAAAATGTGTAAGTAAAAGGAAAAGAATACTAGTAAATAGAGAATTTACAATGTTTCTCGGGGGCTCGAGCATTAAATTGGTTTATACCCCAATAAAGTGGCTCGCATGACTATTTATGAAGATGGCTCATAGGCCTATTTAAAAATTCAAAAAAAGAAGCCTATTTGGCCCCTAGAAGAACCTTCTAGATAAGGTTAATGACAGGGTTGGTCTCGGGAACCCGGCTAGCCTCTCTAGCTGCAACAGCAGTAGCCTCAGCAACTTCCATTGCCCAGAGATTCTCCTCGAAAAGAAGTCGAGTAGCCTCATCATATTCAGTAAATTCGAGGTCCATGTCCTTATTGTCAACCCAAGACACATAAAAAATGTCCTCAACTATTGTGTCGACTTCCTTCTCAAGGACCTCTACCTTCTTTCGATGGGACTCCACCTCCCTTGGCTCGAGAAGCCTCGACTTTGTTTTGATGTGCGCGCTCCTTCGGAACTCAAGCCTTGTCTACAGCCAGGGTGGCCTCACCATGGGCGTTAATTGCTGCTCCCACAGCTTGAGAAGCTTCTCCCATGGCTGATAGTTTCTTTCCAAGCCTGGGCAACTTCCTCCTTGGATTTTTGGTCCTCCTCCTAGGCTTGTCGGGCCTCGTCCTTAGCGGCCTTGACCACCTCCTGGATTTGTAAGGACTTATCCTTAGCGGCCATAACCTCTTCCTGGGCTTGTCAAGCCTCATCTTTAGCAACCTTTGCCTCCTCGGATGCCTTGGTTGCTAACTCCTACAGCTTCTGAGAACAGATTTTCTCTACCTCCATTGTCACCTGCAAGTGAGCCCGCTCTTCCAGAGATGCACCTGTTTTAGCCCTTAAAGCAACACACTTCTCCTAAGACCGCTTGAGCTCGTAGGACTTCTCCATCATAATGCTCTTGAGTCGCCGGGCCACTAAAGCCACTAAAAGGGAACAAGAGCATGTTAGTTAAATGTATATAATCACAACATAAAACAGACTCAAAATTGTGGATAAACTTACCCTAATGGAGGTATATCGGAGCGTGGAGACGAGAGATGCTTTCTTGTCATCGCCCAGCTTGGCGAAGCTCCGAGTATTTAGCTCACACATGGTGGAGTTGACCCGCTGAATAAGCTCTACCACAAGTGGAGCCACTGCCTCATCGAGCTTCTCGACGAAAAGGCTTTACAACTAAACTCAGCCTATGGGAGGCTCCAGAGGCCTCGTTGAGGAGGTTGGAGCTGACGGAGGGATTCGACTGTCTCGTGCAAGTTATGGTTGCCCTCCTCCATTTGAGCATCAAAATGCTTGTAACGCCATGGATAACTAAGATCGTTACACTGTGTGTTTAAAATAGTGTAGGACTTGCTAATCAAGTCATTTAAACAAAAATGTGATCCTAAAATTATAAACAAGTTAGGTTTAAAAGATTTTGGTCATAAGCGGATCATTTTCATTCAAATAGACGTTTAGTATATGGGATCCCAAAAACAGGGTTTAAAGAACATATTTACAAAATTTCCAAAAGTTATGAACAATCGAGGCCACTCTAATGGAAAAATACACATTTTAGGTTTTCGTCCCTGTACAATCCCTCGACCATGGCGGCCGAGCAGCTGACAATGTTCACCTCGCCCCCAGAGCTCTCCAACTCATGATTGATCCATCATACATTTTCCTTTATCGGAATCACGTAGTACCCGTGAGCCAAGGCCCAACAAGAAAACAATAAAATCATAGCACAACAAATAACGATAATTAGTAATTCATAAAACATCACCAAACACTCAACAGTCCATAGCATTCACATAATCAGTGATAACAGTTGACAAATCAACAATCTATTATCCAAGTATTCAACATGTCATATTCATCAAATTAACCATAGTAAACATATCATACAATATACAGGGTCGACGCCCTTAGGTCACACCCTCAGTTAAAGTCATTGTCTTCGGCTCACTTAGGCCGAGCCTAGTGTTCAACCCACTGACTCTAGCTCGCTTAGGCCAAGCTCAATGATTATTTAATTAACCTCAGCTACCAGTGGCCGAGTCGCGACCTTGTGTGCCAATATTAATTCTGGCACTCTTAGGCAGTTTATCTCATACTTACATGGCATAATACCGCCATACAATATTGCATACAAATATAGGGAACTCTTAGTCCCAACATATCTACATAAAAGGGTGCAGTTTTCTTACCTTTAATTTTCGAGCGGAGAAAGTGAAGCGCTTCCGAGCACAATCCTTAGCTCCGAGCCTTGGTGACAAACCTAGTCACAATCCCTAAATGGTACTTTTAAATTTCAAAGCACAATCCCGGGACCAAACTCATGCTCTCGGGACCTCTACTTCCACCAAACGAAGTGATGAAATCGTCCCCCCAAGCCCCCAAGAAAAACCCTAAAAAGAGCCTAAAAGCCAAGTTATGGAGGCAGGGTAGTGCTACAGCGCTACAAACAAAACCAAAAGCCCCCCAGAAAAGCAACCTAGCGTTGTAGCGCTCTCCACTTAGCGCTGCAACCCGACCTGCAAATTTTTGGGTTTGCTCTTCAAATTTTCCCGAGCCAAAGCTCGAAAAATCCATCCCTCAAGACCTCCAAACCCAAAATTAACCACATAAATCACTATAGCTCATCCAAAACAACACAATAACATCAAAACTTAGCCAACAACCTCACCAAACACAAAATCAGAATTTGAGTTTTGAAGCTCAAGAACCCTAACTAAAAACCAGAAAACTTCTCAGAACATTAAAGAAATCCTTACCTTAGAGAGGGATTCGACCCTAAGTTTCCTCCAATACTATTCCAAGCTTTAACTCCTCAAATTCCCAAGCTTAAGTCCTTTAAAATCCATCCCAAAAGCCAAATTTTGAAATAAAACTCAACTAAAACTCAGTAAACTCAAAGGCCTGAAAGCTTACCTCCATGGTAGCTAATCCTCAGCTTCAATCCTCCAATTATTGAGTTTAGACTCCTAGAATTCCCAGCTGAAGTTCCCTCTAGTTTCCCTTCCAAGACCCCAACTTCCTTCTGCAATTCCAACCTTCCCTTTCGTTCAGTTTCCCTTCAACCCAAGCTTTGTTTATGCATCTATTAGACCCTTAGCTTCACAGTTCATCAATGAGAGAGTGAGAGAGAGGAATACGTTGAAGAGAAGGAGCATGGAGGTTCTACTCCTTTCTGTTTTATTCCTACTAAATCTGAGTATATCTCCTTTTGAAAAAGACTAATTTGCCCTCCCGCATAACACTTAATCCTTTAGTCAACTAAGGGTGTACTAGTCATTTGCTCCCAATTACCGCTAATTCCTCGAGTGTTCCTATCATTTACAAATGAATCCCGTCATCAAATTAACTCCCAATTATTTACCCAAATGTCTAATAATCGACAATATATTTTCCATATTCCTAAAATACCCCCAGGCTCCCCCGAGCTGGGTATAAATTCCCGCCGTGACTATTTTGCCAATTTGCTCACCAGGACCGTCTCGAGCCATAAACTACAGATATATCTGCATAATAATGTGGTCTCGACAATTAATCACATAAAATTACATTTATACCCTCTACGGGCCAAAATTGCAAATATGCCCTTATATCAAAACAGGGCCCACATGCATATTTAATACTCATAAACATGCACTTAATCATCTCCTCATAATCATATAATCATGCATTAAATCATATATTCACATAATACCAATGATGCTCTCCTGACACATTAATCAAGGCCTTTAAGCCTTATTAGTAATTTTGGGTGGTTACAATGCTCCACCATGGCCTTATAACTCTCCAGGAGCGCCCTCTCATACCTCTCCAGGTACACGAGCAGGCGGGGGATGTTCTCGACTATTGGGCTCTCCACCACCTCGAGGAATTTAGCAGCTTCGGGCATTTCAACAACCTTAGAGACTCCCCGTGCAGTATCGGGAGGGGAAGGTGATGATGACACCTTGAGGACGGGTATGTCCTCCACTCGAGCCACCTTGCCTTGGGCGAAGAGGTATGTTGCCTCTTCAAGGGTGGAGAAGGTTCTACCCCCTCGTGGGGCCATTGGGACCCTCCAGTCTCGGATTCGCTAGGACCCTCATCGACTCGCCTGGCGATACTGGGCAATGTTCGCCAAACCCATCTAACTTGCAAGGACAAAAAAAATGTTAAAACCAATAGATGCAAGGGAAAACACAATAATAAAATAACAGTAATGTCGAGAGCACGCAAGCTTCTCGAGAAGCCCCACCACTAAACGGATCCTCCAGGTGAAGCATCGAGTGCGCAAATTCCTTCATGAGCCTCCCCATCTCCTGAGTGGTGTAAGTCTCGTACTGAAAAAACCACTGCGCGTGGAAGGATGTAACATCATCCAAAGGCACAAACCCCCAAGGAGGAAGTTGTCACTTCAGGTGGCGGAGATAAGGATCAATCATATCTTGGTAATCCTGGTACACCTCATGAGTCAAATGATGATCCGAGATAAGGCTCCACCAGAGAAGTGACAGAGAAGCCCACACGTGCTCAAGACTTACCCCATCTCCTACAGGCTTAGCATTATAAACTATAATGGGGGATTTACCTTGATCTTGGGAGGAGGATTCTATGCCCACCTGGAGCTCCTCTTGGAGCTCCTGGTCCAACCGAGCTTGTTGGGCTGCTTAGGCAGCCTGAGCGTTCTCCAACCACTCCTCCAATAGCCACTGATTATACTGGGTGTGGTTCAGTCCGTCAACATAGTTTATGTTGGCTACAGCCATCGCTCGAGAACTGTTAGAATTCCTAAAATGAGTCAGGTCCATGTTACTGATGGGATGCCCCATTTTGAGGAGTCCAACTTCGACGAGGTTGTCCTCCGTAAACAACTGGCTTAGCTCCAGTTCCACATCTGGGAGAGTGTTCATCACTTTCAAATGATCTTCAAAAGCCTGGACACGGAGCGTACGACGGAAGGGACCTAACAAAAGGAAAACTACTAAGTAAAATTTTTTTACCAACCTCGGAGAAGAAAAGCTCAAAAGGTAACAACGAATTTAATTATAATGCCCCAAATTTCCAAATAAGGTTTAAGACCTTGATTAGGAGGCCGGGAGGGCCATAATTGATTTATTGTGTTATTAAATGATAATATGCATGTTTAGGTGTATTAAATATGCATGTGAACTCATTTATGAGTAATTGGGTGATTTTCATATTTTGGCCATTTTGGGCATATTTGGCATATATGTGGTATGTGTGTGGTGCTTTTGAATGATCTCAAGAATATTTTGCTAGAAGAAAAGTTTATCATACGAGGGAAATCGTATAATAAACTTGGGGGGCAAATGTTATACCCAAAAATTGGAGAATGCATCCTAGGAGGCTAAGGAGAATGCATTCTAGGAGAGCTAAGGGGAGTGGTCCTAGGAGACCCCAAGGAGGATGTGGTCCTAGGAGACCCCAAGGGAGTGGTCTTAGGAGACCCCAAGGAGAAAGTGGTCTTAGGAGACCCCAAGGAGGATGTGGTCCTAAGAGACCCCAAGGGTGTGTAGGAAGCAAGCCTCCCAAGGTTTCCTAAGTGTTGGCTCGAACGTGTCCAAGGTAAGTAGCTAAGGAGGAGGAGTCTCATGCAAGAGGAAGGAGACTTAGATTTTGATAAGGAGAGCCTATACAATGTTCGATCGGACATGTTTGGAAGATGCTAAAGGAGAATGCCTTGATCTTGTCCAAGGTGAGATGTTATGGATGAGGTTGCCTCAATGTTGTCCAAGGTGAGGTGCTAAGGAGGTTGCCTCAATGTTGTCCAAGGTGAGGTGCCAAGGAGGTTGCCTCAATGTTGTCCAAGGTGAGGTGCCAAGGAGGTTGCCTCGGACCACCTTGGTCCGAGGAGAAGCCAAGGAGATTGGTTCAAGGAGGAACATGGCATGCTAGAGGAGAGTGCTATGTTAGAGGAGAGAAGTGCATGTCCTACCACCATGCACGTTCAACCCACGAAAACATGTCCTACCACCATGCACGTCCGACCAACACTTGCATGAGTGGTTAGTAGGAGGTGGATCAGCTAGCTAGAGGAGACTAAGTCAAGATTCCCAGAGACAGCTTCAACAACATACGCGGGAATCTCTCATTCTTCCCACAAATGGGGGGTTTGTTACATTTCGAATTTTGAATGTTTAAATGTAATAAATATAATAAAATATTCCTATCATAAAGGGATATCAGTTGAGGATCCCAGGCCTATAAATAGAGAGCTTATGGGATGAGAGAGGGGTCCTTAAGCTGCTTCTTTCTAGAGAGAGAAAATTGGGACTGTCTATTCTAGAGAGAGAAAGTGCTGAAATAAGAGAGAATTCTTGTATTTTTGCAATCTGTACTGAAGAAACTCAATTGGCTCAGTCCATCTGATCTTGAGTACGGATCTATAAATCACAACTCTAAGTGGATTAGGCTATTACAGACAATCAGGGCTGAACCACTATAAAAATCTCCTGTGTTATTTACTTTTCTTGTTTATACCGTCTGTTGTCGTTTTTATTTCTCTTGAAGGCTTGTCGTTATTGACGTTCTCACGTCGTTGGCTAAAAACGCAGTCAACAGTCACAACGGGATTTATTCTGGACTCGGAGTGAGTCAAAGGGTATTTAGAGCATTACCAGGTTATTGGGTAATGGGAATTAATATTTGGTGATAAATGGGAGTTAGTAAGATCAGGGGGAAATTCTGGAGGTTTTGACTATTTTGTCCCCGGGAGTGTTTTCGGGACCCCGAACATTAGGATTTGGTTGAGGCTACTTAAGCTTGAAGTAACCTTTTAAAAGAATAAAAAAACATTCTGTACATTCTCTCTCCCTCTAAGTTTCCTTTTCGTCTCCCGATCGTATTTTCGAAGGTAACTTGAGTTCTAGGACTCGGATTCAAGCGAGGATCGAGGCATAGCGATCCTAGGAAAGATTAGAAGCTTATTAGTCGGAGGATATAGTTGGAAACAACTCAATTGGAGGTAATTCAAGTTTTAAGTTTTTAAAGCTTTTAAGCTTGAATTGGACTTTGTGTTTTGATGAGTTTTTTATTGAATTGAAACTTGGATTTTATGGGTTTTGGATCATGGGAATGTTTGGGAACTTTTATTTTTGGATTTGGAGGTGTTTAGATATGTTTCTGGGAGGTTTTAAAAGGTTAAAATTGAGTTTATGGTTGGTTCTGGGTGGGGGGCCGCGACCCTGCGCTTGGGTGCCGCAGCCCTAGCTCGAAGAAGTAGGTGGAGGCACTTTGGCCTTGCTGGGCGCCGCGGCCCTGTGTGTGGGGCGCCACGACCCTTGCTCCTGGGATGGCTGGGGGCTGCGGCTCAAGGTCCTAGGGCCGTGACTCAGGCAGGGTGTTGAGCCCATTTGAGTGTTTTGACCTCAGGAACATGGTTTTAGGCCTCGGGATCATTCCTACTACCCGGATTGGTGGGGTTTGATGTCTTAGAGGCTAGGTTTTGGTATCGGGATTGGTTTTAGAACTTGAACTCATTGGATCACCATTTGTGATTGTGACTAGGTTAGCACTAGAGGCTTGGAATCGGGATCGTGCTTGTGGCTCGTTTATTGGTAACCTGTGCTTGGACCAAATGTAAGAAAACTGCACCCTGTGTATATGTGACATGCATGGTTATTCTTGATGCATGTTGGATGCTTAAATGTGACATGCATGGTTATTGTTGAGGCATGTCCAGTGATTAAATGTGATGCATGTGTTGCACGAGAAACATGTGAATAGGGCATGCTATGAGTATTGAATAGGAGATTGTTCAGAGCTTGAGCCTCTGTGATTATGCATGGTCCTAATTATGCTAGCAGTTGTTAAGTAAGCATGCTGAATGCCCTATATTTGGATATTTGACATATGATATATGTTTGGTAGCATTGCTTGCTTGTGTGTGCCAACTGTTCAGGATCGACACTGGTCGCGTATTACTGACCTGAGAGTCAGAAACGGTATAAGTGTCGAGGACGCAGAGTCGATAAAAGATTAGATCTAATCGATATCAGCATTGAATGACTCATATGGGGTGTTATTTCTGGACCATCCGGAAGGTCGATGAAAATTATAAGCGCTTGTCTAGTCTAAGACTAGTTACTCAGAGCCAAGGCTAAAGGCCTAGGTGACTGATTGTCACATTGCTAAAGGTACTGACCCCCTGATAGTGACTTGATGATTAGTCACTGGTTTAAAGGTACTGACCCCCTGATAGTGACTTGATGATTAGTCACTGGTTTAAAGGTACTGACCTCCTGATAGTGACTTGATAATTAGTCGCTGGTTTAAAGGTACAGACCCATGTTAGTGGCTTGTTGATCAGTCACTCGTTCATTGTTTGAACTTATTTGCCTGCTTGAATAGGGTTGTAATTGCTAGGCATGTGCCCTATGATTTGATGACATGTTATTACTGTTCATGAGCATATTGAGTTTTATTGCCGGGCTTCGGCTCATGGGTGCTATGTGGTGCAGGTAAAGGCAAAAGAAAGCTGGACCATCCTTGAGTTAGAGGGCTTAGGTGGCGATGTGTACATATGCGGCTGCTCGACCGCCACTGCCGAGGGTTGAAAGAGGAACTAGGGTTAAACACTGTTTTCCGCTTAGATCGACTGGTTGTAAATATTTTCTTGTAATAGACATTTAAATTATAGTTTTGGGATCCCAATGTATACAGTAAACGTTCTAATGAAATGTTATATCTTAACCAAAAATTTTAATCCCTAAACCACTAATCATACTTAGTTACACGATTTTGGCCAAATGACTCGATTAGCGAGTTTAGCACTGTTTACAAGGCACACCGTAACGGTCCCTGGAGTTTAGGGCGTTACAACTTAGTATCAGAGCGAGCTAAGGTTTATGGTTCCTGAAGACAAGATAGGCATGTACACTCGTCACTGAAGATAGCTTCACTCAAGGAATGGTAACTATTTCTGTAGTTATGTGCTTAATTGCTTAAATAGAATGTAAACGCTTTACGTGCACATTGTATTTGGGAGCATGAGATTCTGATAGAGCCTGTCTCTTAACTATATGGTTATATGCTCCATGAATATATATATGATTGTGATCATATGATTACCTGTTCCATGAATATATAATTGTGATATTTTGATGCTGGAGTTGGAGGCATGGTAGGAATGTTTGAAAATCAGGGATTATGATTGATGTATGAATGTCATGGGCATGTCTTTAGCACTGCAAGTGATTTGTGATTGTGGTGTGGTAAGATTGTTCCCGTGGGGAAAACTTTTGATATGCTCGTCATGATTAATGGGTTAAGTTATTGACTCCAGATTCGATCAGCAGGTTTATATTCAAGGCAGATAATGAGGCCTGGTGGTGGTTATAATGAGGCTGGGAGTTACAGCCAGGGTATCAGTTCTTCATCTGCTCATATGAATTTTCAGTAGATGATCACAAATTTGCAATCAAGATTGCAGAGGCATGAGGAAGAGATTAGGTGTCTATAGCAACATCGGAATCTATTGGGGAGCACTTCTTCCTTGGTTATGCCAGGAGTGGCATCCGTTTTGGTTCAGCCTAGAGTTGAGAACAGATGGGAATTTCTCTGTGGAAGATTCCAGGGGTTTTACCCTCCAGTCTTCGAGGGAGGCCTAGATCCATTTAGAGCTGAGCAATGGATAGGCATGATCAGTTCTATTCTTGACAGTATGGGGCTAGTAGGTCACGATAGGGTGGCTTGTGCGACATATGTATTGCAGGATGATGCCCAGACGTGGTGGGAAATAGTATCCCAGACACGAGATACAACTGTAATGGACTGGAAAGAATTTAGGCAACTGTTCAATGAAATATATTACTGTGATGCAGCTAAGACCGCTAAGATGAATGAGTTTCTGAATCTCGTTCAGGGTAATGACACAGTGAGTATGTTAGCAGATTTGAAGGGTTGGCCAAGCTCGCTTTTGACATGGTACCCACAGATGTAGCTCAGAAGGAAAGGTTTATTCAGGGGTTGAATCCCAGAATAGTTCAGGGCATTAGAGTTGCCCCAGTGCATGAAATCTCTACCTATGCTCAGGTGGTAGGGAAGGCTCTTGCTGTTGAGAGCGTAGGACATCAGATTGGGCAGCAGAGTGTTGGAGAGCACAGAGCTCAGGTAGTGGTATCTCCATTTATTGGAGCAAGTAAAAAGGAAAGTCGGAAGACTTATCCAGTATGCGCTCGGTGCAAGAGGCATCATCTAGGAGAATGCCGAGCAAGGGCATGTGTTCTCATGTAAAATGTTTGGACATCGTAAAAAGGATTGCCCAATGCGAAGGAAGGATAAGAAAAAGGGGATGGACAACTCGACCCCAGCTCAAGTGTTCATTCCGATGCAGTCGGAATTTGAGACCGAGACTAGTTCCTCAGGGGTGGCAGATCAACTTTCTTGTTTTGATTTTTGAGTTATGTTGACTGGTTTTGGTGCCATGCTGTTCCCTTGTTTGTTGCATATATAGAAGCATAAAGATGTTATGCAAATCACATGATCATGTTATGATGGGAAAATGATACTATATTGGTGATTTAAGAGATGAGTTGGATTATGATGAAAATGACTCATCAGTGGTTTTGATGAAGCTGGTTATGACTGGCTTGGGTATGATCTGGGATATGGAATGGTAAAGTGATTATGGGGCAATGCTAATGGCAAGAAAAGAATAGTAGCTCTGGAGTTTGAGAGCGGAAAGCCTAGTGGCAGTTGGCATGGTGTATGGATTCTGTATGCTTATGACATTTGTATTGAGAGCTAGAGTTTTATGGCGGAGAGGTGCATAGAACTCTTAGCTAGTGTGGTGGATACCACTTAGATTGTGCCAGTGGGATTATGACAGACTGGATTAGTTTGTGAGTTTCTGGATGTGCTTCCAGGGGACCTGCCATGGTTTCCTTTACATGAAAAGAATAGAATGGTGATTGGATTAGTGCCAATGATGGAATCAGATTTAAGCACTGTATTGAATGGCTCAGTGGAGTTGTAAGAATTAAAGGTTCAGTTATTGAGTAAGATGGAGTTCTCCAAGGTGGATCTTGGATCTGGTTAGGACCAGTTAGAGATCAAAGAGGAAGTTATGTAGAAGACTGTTTTGTATCATATAAGGGCACTGAGAGTGCTGGGTATGTCTTAAGAATTTGTCTAATGCCAAGTGTTTATAATTCAGACAAACAGAGCATTCAAAGGATTATTTGAATGGGATTTGTGATCATCTTGGATTGTGGTATTTTCTCTGCGGAGATTTGCCAAGGTTAAGGAACGCCTTAGGGGCAAGAGTGTCCTTGGGTGGTAAGGATATTACAGGTTCCTTGGGAAAGAGTTCTAAGTCTTCTTGCAGATCAGAACCAGTTAGTAGGTTGTTATGACACCTCAGTAGTAGGAGAAGTGATTGCCTATGCAACATGTTGGTTAAAGGATCTGACCAGAACTAGAGTAGAGTTTCTGCTAGGCCAGGTGGCCAGTTTTATGTTTGAAATTATCATTTCGAAAGGGATCAGATAGGAAAGATTAAGTGGAAATTCTTAGCTGGATTAGCTAAGAATTGTACAGCTTTAGGCATGAATTTATTGAGATATAAGGATCAGATTTGGGATCTGATGGACACTGGGATTACTTGGGAGACTCTGAATGAATCTCATGCTACTCTTGTTTTCTCTTCATTCAGGCATCATGACAGTGTTTTAGAGTTTGGAAGTGTAATATTGATGGCCTGAGATGGAGAGGGACATAATGGAATGTGTGGTAAAGTTCTTAACCTGTTAGCAGGTCAAGACATAGTATGAGAAATCGGTCCATTGTAGCCTTTGAGTATTTTATAATGGAAATAAGAGAGCATCGCGATGGGTTTCGTGGTGGGATTGCCCAAGTTAGTGGGTTAGCGTGAATTGGCATTGGGTCATTGTTGACTAGTTTTTCCAAGTGAGTTCACTTCTATCAGTGAGAGTAAATAATACAGCTGATCAGTATTCAAATCCCTATGTGAGAGAGAAATAGTGCGCCTTCATGAAACTTAAGGTCTATCTTATCAGATGAAGACTCAACTGTGACTTCCAGGTTTTGGAAGGGTTAAGAAGGCGATGAGTATATAGATGGGATTCAGTATAGTTCATTACTCTCAGACTAATGGTAAATCAAAGAGAGAGGGTTATCCAATTGTTATTGGAAGAACATCTTATAAGATGAATGAGATAATATATCTGGGTCTTGGGGTAGTTCAGGGGACCATTGAGATTATTAGAGATTGAAGCTTGGATGCTCACTTCTCAGAGTAAATGGAACAGTTTTATTGAATTGGAAAGCAGGAACATAGAGTTCCAGGTAGAAGATCATATCTTCCTTAAAAAGAATCACCATGGAAAAGGGTAAGGAGTTAAGGGCAAGTTGAGCCCTAGAGTAGTATAACAGTTTGAGTCATGGATAAGACTGGTTAGGTTGACTTTGGATCGACCTTATCTTTGGCACTGTCAGTTGTGAACAACATATTTTGTATTTCCATGTTGAGGACATGGGTTAAAAGAAACTCATGAGTTGAGTTATGAGAATATGGGGATTTGAGACTAAGTTATCCTGTAAAGAATAGCCAGTCCAGATATGGAACAGAAAGAATAAGGTTCAGAGGAACAAAGTGTACCTTGAGTTAGGGTAATGTTACAGAGACAGTGAGGTCGAGGGAACGACCTGGGAAACTGAAATCAGTTGTGCGGAATTGATATTCCGGCAGTTCAGATAAATTTCGAGGACGAAATTTCTGTAAGGAGGGGATAGTTGTAATGCCCCAAATTTCCTAATAAGGTTTAAGACCTTGATTAGGAGGCCAAGATGGCCATAATTGATTTATTGTGTTATTAAATGATAATATGCATGTTTAGGTGTATTAAATATCCATGTGAACTCATTTATGAGTAATTGGGTGATTTTCATATTTTGGCCATTTCGAGCATATTTGGAATATATGTGGTATGTGTGTGGTGCTTTATTATTATTTGGTTATGCCAGGGTTATTCAGCAGAAGACGATCCTAGGAGGTAAGCTAGTGGGAAAGTCACAACGAGATTTATTCTTGACTCGGAGTGAGTCAAGGGGTATTTAGAGCATTACTAGGTTATTGGGTAATGGGAATTAATATTTGGTGATAAATTTGGAGTTAGTAAGATCAGGGGAAATTTTGAAGGTTTTGACTATTTTGTCCCCGAGAGTGTTTTCGGGACCCCGAGCATTAGGATTTGGTTGAGGCTACTTAAGCTTGAAGTAACCTTTAAGAAGAATAAAAGAACGTTCGTACGTTCTCTCTCCCTCTAAGTTTCCTTTTCGTCTCCCGATCGTATTTTCGAAGGTAACTTGAGTTCTAGGATTCGGAATCAAGCGAGGATCGATGCATATCGATCCTAGGAAAGATTAGAAGCTTATTAGCCAGTTGATTTAGTTGGAAACAAATCAATTAGAGGTAATTAAAGTTTTAAGTTTTTAAAGTTTTTAAGCTTGAATTGGACTTGTGTTTTGATGAGTTTTTTTATTGAATTGAAGCTTGGGTTTTATGGGTTTTGGATCATGGGGATGTTTGGGAACTTTTATTTTTGGATTTGGAGGTGTTTAGATATGTTTCTGGGAGGTTTTAAAGGGTTAAAATTGAGTTTATGGCTGGTTCTGGGTGGGGGGCCGCAGCCTTGTTCTTGGGTGCCGCAGCCCTAGCTCGAAGAAGTAGGTGGAGGCACTTTGGCCTTGCTGGGCGCCGCGACCCTTGCTCCTGGGATGGCTGGGGGTCGCGACTCATGGTCCTAGGGCTACGACTCAGGCAAGGTGTTGAGCCCATTTGAGTGTTTTGACCTCGGGAACATGGTTTTAGGCCTCGGGATCATTCCTACTACCCGGATTGGTGGGGTTTGATGTCTTGGAGGCTAGGTTTTGGTTTCAGGATTGGTTTTAGAACTTGAACTCATTGGATCACCATTTGTGATTGTGACTTGGTTAGCACTAGAGGCTTGGAATCGGGATCGTGCTTGTGGCTCGTTTATTGGTAACCTGTGCTTGGACCAAATGTAAGAAAACTGCACCCTGTGTATATGTGACATGCATGGTTATTCTTGATGCATGTTGGATGCTTAAATGTGACATGCATGGTTATTGTTGAGGCATGTCAAGTGATTAAATGTGATGCATGTGTTGCACGAGAAACATGTGAATAGGGCATGCTATGAGTATTGAATATGAGATTGTTCAGAGCTTGAGCCTCTGTGATTATGCATGGTCCTAATTATGCTAGCAGTTCTTAAGTAAGCATGCTGAATGCCCTATATTCGGATATTTGACATATGATATATGTTTGGTAGCATTGCTTTCTTGTGTGTGGCACCAACTGTTCAGGATCGGCACTGGTCGCGTATTATTGACCTGAGAGTCAGAAATGGCATAAGCGTCAAGGATGCAGAGCCAATAAAAGATTAGATCTAATCGATATCATCATTGAATGACTCATATGGGGTATTATTTCTGGACCGTCCCGAAGGTCGATGAAAATTATAAGCGCTTGTCTAGTCTAAGACTAGTTACTCAGAGCCAAGGCTAAAGGCCTAGGTGACTGATTGTCACATTGCTAAAGGTACTGACCCCCTGATAGTGACTTGATGATTAGTCACTGGTTTAAAGGTACTGACCCCCTGATAGTGACTTGATGATTAGTCACTGGTTTAAAGGTACTGACCTCCTGATAGTGACTTGATAATTAGTCGCTGGTTTAAAGGTACAGACCCATGTTAGTGGCTTGTTGATCAGTCACTCGTTCATTGTTTGAACTTATTTGCCTGCTTGAATAGGGTTGTAATTGCTAGGCATGTGCCCTATGATTTGATGACATGTTATTACTGTTCATGAGCATATTGAGTTTTATTGCCGGGCTTCGGCTCATGGGTGCTATGTGGTGCAGGTAAAGGCAAAAGAAAGCTGGACCATCCTTGAGTTAGAGGGCTTAGGTGGCGATGTGTACATATGCGGCTACTCGACCGCCACTGCCGAGGGTTGAAAGAGGAACTAGGGTTAAACACTGTTTTCCGCTTAGATCGACTGGTTGTAAATATTTTCTTGTAATAGACATTTAAATTATAGTTTTGGGATCCCAATGTATACAGTAAACGTTCTAATGAAATGTTATATCTTAACCAAAAATTTTAATCCCTAAACCACTAATCATACTTAGTTACACGATTTTGGCCAAATGACTCGATTAGCGAGTTTAGCACTGTTTACAAGGCACACCGTAACGGTTCCTGGAGTTTAGGGCGTTACATTAACAACCCTCGAGAATTCTAGGATGAGAGTAGGGTTGTTCCGGAGCGAGATCTTTGAGCATTGCCAGGCTACTCTTAATAAGTCATTTCGTCAAGAAGCCATTAATAAATAAGAAATGGTCTTTGTAGTCACGTACATGGCTTTCGTTGAGGTGAGGATCCTTGTACATCATGCTGGTATACTTCATCAGGGTGTAGAACTCGTCAAGATCAGACCCCTTCTTCTTTGGACAACCGTAGAATCTGTAGAGATACAAGATCTCTGTCGGAGAAGGTTCATGCCAATTTCTCCTACAGTATAGGACATACAGGCCTGCGAGAGCCTTGTAGCCATTTGGTGATAGTTGGAACGGAGTAATCCCCACGAACATCAAAAAGTTGACGAAGTACTGGTGGAGAGGCAGTGTTGCTCCCTCCCACCTGGAGGTGTGATTGGCTTTAGCCTCCAAGGTTGTTTACACTTCGGTGAGATCTCTCGTTTTCACGGAAAAGACGGACGTGAAGGCCTTCACCCCAATCCCGTAGTGATTGATGATGCTGGTCATGGCACCGAGACGCTTCAACTTGCTCGAGATTAGCTCTGCCTCAAATCTGGAGGCCTCGTATACCACCCTGGGGTGAGGGAGAGGAGCCTCATTTACCTCTGCCTCTGGCATGAAGTGGTCCTTCCACGCTGACTGCTTCGCCCCCAAAGCAACCTCCCTTACTACCAACTCCATTCTTTCCTCTAGCTATTGACCAACTTCTTAGGCCATCGTGATTAGTTCCCTGTCAAAAGCATGAAAACTGTGTTGGTGCAGTTTGTGGAGCTCCTCAGACATCTGAAACAAAAAACCAAACAGTTTGCGCTTTGACCCAAGGAAAATGGCAAAAACACGAGAGTACCCTAAGACAACTGCTCGAGGACAAGGAATGGGAGAATTTTCTAAATATGGACCGTCCCCGGAGCCCCGCAAATGGCCTCCAGAGACACCACTCAAAGTTCAAGAACACCACCAGAATTTGGAAATTTCCCAGAAACTGGTTGGGTGTCAAACAACACAAAAAGTGCAAAAAAACGCAAAAATGACCAGTTACAATTGGTGTCGATACCAACAATGGACCAAAACAAGGCTAAAAAGAGGTAAAACTATTGGTAACTAGTTTACCATATGCGCAGCAGAAAGCATGGGGTGGTGGGCCCAGAGATTTCAAAAAAATTTATTTAAACAATCTTTAAATAACTGGATCCATTAGTATGCAAATCATTAATCAACGAGAAAGAAAAACATGAGGATTTACCCATTGTATAAAAATCAAGAATCCTTGCTATCTTTTAGTAACTTCAATGAACATCCAATTCAAAGCAGCCTTGTGAGTACTCAAACCAAGATCTTCCAATATGTATATCTACAGCTCAAGATGTGTGTGGGCTTGTAGAGTAATGGTGGGAAAATTTCTGATACACGAGATATACTCAACTCATGAGATCTTGGAATATTAGGCCTGAGTCAGTATTAATGGATAGGAAAAATATTACGTTATATTCTTCTCTTTGTAAAAAGCTTAGAATTTTCTCTCTAAAATATTCTATCACTAAAGCGTATTCTGAAACTATTTTTATCTGATAGATTTATAAAAGAATTAATTAAATTTAAAATTCAAATTACAAATCAATTATTAAATAAATAAATGAAATATCAACATCCATTCTTAGACTTGTTACACGACAACTATAGTGCATGCACTGTAGTTGGCGTGTAACACATCCCTAATTTCAGGGATGTGTTCCAACAATTTTTATTTAATTATTATTTATTAAAAAATATCTAAACCTAATAACTTATCTTATCAGATTAATTAAAGAATAAATATCTTTTCACATTATTTAACTAAATAAAATTAATTAATTCAAAATTAATTATCTTAATTATTTAAATGTCATTTTCGAAATTGCCAATTAATTTAATAATATAATTTTAAAAACTCCTTTTTAATTAAAATACCAATTTCAAAAATTGCTATATTAATTAAATATTTTTTCTCAATTACATATTTGACCTTGAAGACCAAATTTCTTCCATATATGTCATTTCCCTGATTTTTCTCAATTTCAACTCTTACCTTGAATAGTGTTGATAGAGCCATCTCGGTGACCTATGGACCTATAATTTCAAGCTCCAATAAATTTAGATTATTATTTAAAATTCCTTAATATAATAACCTTAATTTAATAATCTTAACATTATTCCACTAAAAATATTAGACTACACTCTTGTAATTATAAACATTTATTTATTGAGTACTTTTAAGTATAAGAAGTGTTCATCGATTTAATTTTTACATACAACTCAATCCTCTATTAATGATTCATAATTAAAGTAAGAATTAATTAATGTTTAACTTCTTTAATTATATCTTGTTTCCTTAAGTACCATTAACTTTACTAGTAAATGTTAATTCATAAACTGATTTATGAATTTGAGCTCAATAACCTTTCAGTTCCAAAAGCCAAACCTTAAGAGAACCATTATTCAATTTCTCTTGGAAAGATATAGATTCCATATCTGTATATTATGTCCCCAACCATTTACATCAACGAGTTCCCAAAACAAAAGTTTTCAACCTGATCATTTTGACAAATCATAACGAGTGAATCAAAGAACTCATATGCCATAAATAGAAGCTCATAAAATCTTCAGGCTTAAGATCAATTTGTATATGATCATCTTATTGATATGTTAAATTGATACTTATAAAGTAAATGAAATTATTAAGTGTTAATAAGATATCAGGTCCCGTTTATGTATAACCACTTTATACAAAGTACCTCCACTAAGATGTCCTACTACATCAATAATCCAAATTTAGATTACATGTATTCATAATACTAATGAACCATACTTACAGTATTTAATCCAAAGATTCCATATAACTTTGTTTTACTGCGAACTATTTAAATTCGTTCCCTACAATCTTAATCCTCTCATACCAATACAAGATTGTAGTAACAATAACGAATTAAGAAATTTTCTGATATTCATATAATATTATTCTAATAATAATAAACAATAAATATATGCAAAAAAAATCATTTTAATTATTTATTTCATAAAATATTGTTCAAAACATATGCTTTAAAGGACACTAATCCCAAAAATCTCCCACTTACCCTAAAGCAAATGAGGCATCTCCCTCAAACCCATATTGCTTATATGATATTTAAAAGAATTTGTAGACAAAGTCTTAGTAAAAGGATCGGCAAGGTTATGTTCTGAAGTTACCTTTATAACTACTACTTCTCCTCTGTGAACAATATCCCTGATCATGTGGCATTTCCTCTTGATATGCTTTCCCGTCTTGTGACTCCTTGGTTCCTTCGAGTTAGCTACTTCCACATTGTTATCACTGTACAAGACCAGTGGCTTATCCATGTCTGGAACCACTTCCAAATCAGAATAGAACTTTTTGAGCCACATAGCCTCTTTAGCTGCTTCACAAGCCGCTATGTATTCGACTTCCATGGTAGAATTTGAGATAATGGTTTGTGTTTACCGAGTTTTTTGGAAACCTTAATAATAGAAGATTAGAGAGCTTAGAAGAAAAGATTTATGGGATAAAGACAAGGATTTTACGTGGTTAAGGCGTTAATGAGCCTTAGTCCACGAGACAATTGTATTAGAGCTTAGAGAATCTATAACAATGGCGTTTTCTGCAAGTTTCTGCAGAGTAACTGTTTACCAGCCAGAGGACTCCCTTTCCCAATGCCCCACTACCTGTATTTATAGGTTTACGGGTGTACTAGGCTTGGGTCGGGCTGACCTGGGCCCAATAAGGGTATAAATACTGATGGCTTCTCTAATGGAAGCCCAATACAAAGGATTAAAACATAGAAAATACACTAATCTGAGCCCACTGGGCTGGCCCAAACCACATCTGTCATCCGACAAGTTGGGGATTTGGTCTAGGCATCTTGGGTTATGAGGCAGATTCAGGGGAGAAGATCGGTCAAAGTAGTGGCGGCGTAGGTTTGAACCAACGGCGTACAATCCCAAGGTAGCCTTTTCTGCAGGTGAAGCGTGGGGACAACCCCCACACTTCATGGGATGAAGTCAGGGTCATGGACGCTTTACCTTGCCAACCTTGGAAAACTGACTCGGGTTCGTTTACCCACGTCCCCCTCCATTCGTCAAGGTCCCGTATCATTTAATAGGGGCCCGGATCATTTACCAGGAGCGCGGAACATTTACTAGGTGCTCAGACTGTTCCACCAGGATCCCGGACCGTTTACCAGGCTCCGGGATCATCCACTGTGATCCCAACTGTCATTATCAGAAGCCACGCTCATACCATCTCCCGTATGACCGTCTCGGACGACACTCGCCGGATGCCCTTTGGGCCTCATCTAGACTTGGGCTACCAACGTCTATTTTACTCTTTGCCAACGGGTCCGGTCTGGGCCCAAACTTATTCGGGCGGCCTCGCGGGCTTGGAGCGTGGACCCAGGTGCCCGGAAGGAATCAGGGATAACATTTACCCCCCAAGCCTTCATCTGGGCTTGCGCGGTGGAGGCTTGCCTCAGTCCTGAATCTTTCCGGCATTTCCCGGTTTGTTTCCAAAGTGACGGGTCCGCGGGGAAGGGCATTGTGTGCTGGACGAGTGTGGAGCTACCACCTCCTACATTGACCTGGACCGCGTCCCATGAGCCCGGACTGTTTACCAGGGTCCGGGTTCGTTTACCAAGGCCCTGGTTCATTATGGGGGACACACGTGTCCCCTAGCACCTGCCGCATTGATGGCACTTGATCCTGAAAGGTCAAAAAATACCTCAAGGGTCACTATGCTAGCGCTATTATGTCGACTCGGTTCACGAAGCGTCCCATCCGCACGAGCGTGTCCCATTATTATTTCTGCAACAAGGAGGATCGTAGGATGGGGCAGCCTTTGAGGTGCTCCTCTTTCTGGGGCGTTGGATCGAAACGGCACGGATCGTGCCTCGGGGGTACCGTGATCCAGTACTCGAGTGGATCCATTAATGTCCCTACACAATCTTGGACCGTCCAATAGAGGGGATCGATTCCAACCGTTAGATTAAAACCAGCACTTTGGCTCTTATAAATACCCCTAGGCTTTCATTTGAAACCTTTACATTCTCGAGCCAGAAAAAGAAACTCGAAGGATTTGTTTATGACCGAGCTTTCCGACGACATCTTCCGCCGTCTACTCCGTTTTCACCATCGCCTATTCCCAACAATTCCGATATCTGCACCCTCGCCTGAGCAAACAACACCATCCTGCCCTCTCGACGAGCTTCTGAATCGCCTCCAACAGTTCAAGGCTGAGATTCTACCGTCACTGTCGCCGAACAACCACCATTTTTCACGACCAACAATTTACAGTAAGCTTTCCTGACTTTCACCTTTACACATCCATATATACATATATAGATTTTATGTTGTTTTTCTTATCTGCTTAGGCTGCTAGACCTTGTATGTGCTTAGAATTAGAGTGTTAGGGAAAGAAAACTTGGTTCGGGCTACTCTGGACCCCTTCGGGTTCGGGTGGTTCCCGGACAAGTGGCGATGGGCCGGCTTAGGAGTGTAGTCTTTCTTTTGTGTTCCCGATTAGGATCTTGCAGATCCTTGGTGATCCCAGACCTGATCCAGAGGGGACTCTTCCAAGCAGTTCATACTGACTGCTTGGTTTGTTTGTTCTATTCTGTTTTGCTCCCAGATCATTAGCCATGACCTCGGGCATCACCTTTCACTCGGAGGAGCAAGTCAATGCAGCCCCTATCACTCTGCCCGGGTCCAAGACTCCCAAAGGCAACAAGTGGGAGATGGACATGGTGCCGAACCTGTTCCGGAACTACCAGATGCTATACGCCCTGGAGAAGCGTTTAGGCGTGGAGTCGACTCCCGGACTGTTCCATAACCACCTGGCCAGGAGAGAGGAGAAGGTCAACACCTCCGTGGGTGGATTCGGGGCCTGGAGCGTAGGCCACATCAGTGCGGGGGCCACGCTTCCACTCCACGACTATTTCGTGCTATTCCTGATGTTCGTGGGGATAGCACCTTTCCAGCTTCTGCCTCAAGCATACCGACTACTTGTGAGATGGCGCATCTTCTGTGTCGCGAAGGAGATCCCGGAGCCGACTTCGGCAGAAGTCTTGTACTTTTACAAGCTGGAGCCGCAAGTCAACGTCAAGGACAATACCCTGGACGGATTCTACAGGCTTAAACCGCGAGGCAACTACCCTGCTCCCACCAGCACCTGGAAGCATCCCCCAGACGTCAGACATTACTGGTTCATGACGTCTGGGTTTCTTATAGAAAGGAACCCCACGTTGATGCTGGACTTCCAGCGAGTAGGTAAGTGGTTTCCCGAACTCTGGCTTCCTTTTTTTCTTTTTGGTCTTGGTTTTTTATTCATCATTCTCAACTCATTGTCTTGGGTGGCAGGACCCTATGCCCAGACTCCCCTCACCCAGTGGTTACTCTAAGCTAAGCGCGGAGGATTTGGACGTGGAGGGTTACGTCACCACTGACAACCTCCGAGTGATCGAGATGCTCGTGGCCCATCAAACGATCAAGGCCCTAAGCCTCCGGGGGATACAATGCGAGAAAGACCCCACACTGAGGGAGGAGCTGGCCCTAGAACACATCAGGGATGTGGAGGCTACAGCACTGGCAGACGCGGCCAAATGAAAGAGGGACCAAGCTCAGCAGAGGGAGGCGGCCACTTCCAAGGAGTTGGAAGCCTCTTTAACGAGGCACATCTGAATGCGGGGACCCCCAAGGGCGAGGTAACTCACCTTTGATTTTGACTTATGCTGCCCAAGTTGGGGTTAGGGATAGGCTAGCACACTGAGACCCCGTGTTTGGGGCTGAAGGGGAAATGAGACCTTCGTCTCCCATTCCCGTAGGCTCGGAAATCCTTATGTATTCATCTGGGTTCCTTCAATACGGGAACTTTATATACCCGGATGACATGGGGGACTGAGTCTACTCTTTTGCCTTAGGAGAATTATGTCGGGTCCGGGGCCCAAATAAGGGTGCGTCCCAGATCACTTTTAGTCTTGATTTCCTTGTTTGCCCATTCATTTTACTAACTCTTTGTTGTGTGTGTATATTTTAGAAGACTCTGACATGTCTAACCTGATGGACAAGATGAAGCAGGCCCTCGAGATCCAGGCCGCCAAGGAGAGGGCCGCGGCCAGGAAAGCCGCTAGGAACGCGCCTGAGCAAACACCAGTGTCGGAGCTTCAATCCACCTAGGTGGCCCTGGCAGCGGTTCTAATCACGACAGTTGACCCGGCAATTGTCCTCGATCGTCCTGCTCACCCTCCGGTGATTGACCTGGAGCGGGAACCAACGGCGAGCCGGAGCTCCGGGAAACAAGCCGCGAACTTGGGCATAGCGAAGGCGGAACCAAGAACCAATAGGGCCAGGACTAGACGCGTTGGTTAGGCTGGGGAGTCATCCAGGGAGAGTCACCCTAATGCCAAGGAACTCCCGGCAGCACTGACTCTCCCCGTTCATCTGGCCTTACTTGAGGAGGGGGAGGCAGTTCTGCGGGATGAGCAGTCCAAATTAATTTCCCAGACTTGGGAGAGTGGTCAGGAAAGAGGGGAGGAGGTTTACAAGGCCCTAAAGATTCGTCTTCAGGTTGAATTTGCTGAGCGTCCGACAGCATTCAGTGTCCCCCAGCCAATCGTGGATCGGCTGGTCTCCGAGACGGGTTTTCGCCCCAAACTGGGGCAGGACACGGCCTCGTTCGCGGCGGACTTACTGGACTAGGTGGGGAATACCATGTCCAACCTCCAACTGAGGCGGTATGCCACTATCGCCAATCAAGACATGTTGTTCATCTCCCAAGCTCTCCGCCACCAAGCCACCGCTGTGAGTTTGCTTTGCATCTTTTTTTTTTTTTTTAATTCTTGTTTAGTTAGGACTCTTTCTAAATTTTCTTTGTTCCAGGATTCTCTACTGGCCCACCGGAATGCCAATTTGGTGGCTGAGGCTGCCATGAAGATGGAAACGATCCAGCTGGAGCTGGAGGCGGCCGTGAACCAGCGGGAAGCCGTTAAGGAATCACTGGCCAAGGAGGTTGAAGAGGCCACCCGGACTAAGTTCCCTGTGTTGAGAGTTTGACAGTCTGGACCGTCAGAGATTAGTTGATTAGCTTGTTTTGAACCCTAGGTTAGGTTCCCATGGCCTGGGCCATTTCTAAGACTATTTTTAGACAAATTAAACCTGGGAGTCCGCATTCTTATAATCCTATGTTGTTGTAGGAATGACGCAGACAAGTATTTAGTTATCTGGGACCGCAGACCACGTGCGGTCAACCAAGTTTTAGGTATTTTATGTTCTCGAAACACGCATGTCCGGGCCGAGACCAGGCCTAAACCTTAGGTCCTATATATTGTACCCCCGGACCGCGTACGTCCAGGCCGGGACCAGCCTAAGCCTTAGGTCCTACTAGGTTTGTACCCCCCAGACCTTGTCGACCTAGGTCGGGACTAGGCCTAAGCCTTGTGTCCAACCGGGTTTGTACCCCCCAGACCTTGTCGGTTTGGGTCGGGACTAGGACTGAGCCTTGTGTCCAACTGAGTTTGTACCCCCCAGACCTCGGTCTAGGTTGGGACTAGGCCTGAGCCTTGGGTCCTACTGGGTTTGTACCCCCCTGACCTTGTCGATCTAGGTCGGGACTAGGCCTAAGCCTTGTGTCCAAATAGGTTTGTCCCCCCCAGACTTTGTCGGTCTGCGTCGGGACTAAGCCTGAGCCTTGTGTCCAACCGGGTTTGTACCCCCAGACCTTGTCGGTCTGGGTCGGGACTAGGTCTGGACCTTTAATTTTGTTCTCATATTTGTTCATACCGGACTTACCCCCCAAGTGAGCGAAGACTGGTCTTGGGTCACTTGATTAGGGAAGCAGATTGGAATTTTCATTGTTTGATAATAATTTCTTTATGACGTTTTGTACACGCCATTTTTATTATTCAAGGAATCGCCCTGAGGCATACATTGTTCACAATAAAAATATAAAACTGAAACATGCTCTCCTGACTATTGATAGTACTTAAGGAGATGTTTCGCGTTCCAGGCCCTTAGGACTTATGTGCCATCGAGCCGTTTTAAACGGTATGTTCCCGGACAAACTTCGTGTTGAATTTCGTATGACCCTTACCAATTCGGGCCCATAACCCCCACTCCCGGATCTTGGGTTACAGGGAATAGGGCTGAGCATAAAATCCGAAAAACTGAAAAAACCGTGTACATCGACCTACCGAACACCGAAAAAACCAAAACCGTTTAAACTGAAAACCGAAAAAACCGTCGACGGTGCAAACCGCCACTGTTCGGTCGGTTTGGAAATTTTGGGTGAACCGACCAATAAAACCGAAACCGACCGAACACAATAAAATAATAATATAATATTATATAATTATTAATTATTAAAATTTTTAATAAAAAAAAAAAAAAACTTAGGGCACTTGTAAATGTAATTATGTTCTATATATTTATGTTGTAAAATCACACAAAAATGGATTCTAACAATCCAAAATTTTTAATTTTTTAACTAAAACTTTAAAAAAAAATTTAAAAAAAAAAAAACAATCAATTCGGTTTGGTCGGTTTAACCGACCAAACTGCGGTCCAAAACGGTCGGTTTTTTTTTAAATTGTTTTGGTTCGGTCGGTTTTTCGATTGCATCAATCCGAACCGAAAACCGAATTCTGGATTTTTTTTTGTGAAAAAACCGCCCAAACCGACCAATGCTCACCCCTAGCAGGGAAGACTCTTCGCAGGACCAGATCGCCAGTTTCGAACCTTCAGCTTTTTACCTTTGAGTTAAAATGTTGCGTGATCTTGCCTTGGTACATCTTCAACTGAACTTGAGACTCTTCCCGAATCTCCTCGATGAGATTAAGGGATTCCCGGAGTAAGGCGTGGTTCTGGGCGGGATCGTATGTGTCTCTTCTGTGGGATGGGATGGCCGTTTCTACCGGGATAACGGCTTCGCACCCATACACCATGGAGTAAGGAGTGTGTCCGGTTGACGTTCTTTCGGTGGTCTGGTACGCCCACAGCACGCGGGGCAACTCTTCGAGCCACTTGCTCTTGCAGGCTTGGAGCTTTTTCTTCAATGTTCCTTTCAAGATTTTGTTGACGGCCTCTTCTTGCCCGTTCGCTTGAGGCCTGGCGACTGCGGAGAAGCTTTTGACGATACCATGCCTTTCACAAAAATTCGTGAAGTGGATGCTATCGAACTGCTTTCCGGTTAGACACAATCTTGTAGGGGAGCCTGTATTGGCATACGATGTTGTTGATGATGAAATCCAAGGCCTTCTTCGAGGTGATTGTATTCATGGGCTCCACTTCAACCCACTTGTTATAGTAGTCGACAGCCACGAAGGAATACTTCACCCCTCCCTTCTCGGTCGGGAGCGATCCTACTAGGTTGATCCCCCATACAGGGAAAGGCCAGGGACTCGTCATCAATGTTATTTCTGTTGGAGGGGCTCGCAAGATCTTTGGGTACCTTTGGCACTGCTCGCATTTGCGGACGTAATCGACACAGTCTTTCTTCATGGTTGGCCAGAAATATCCTTGGCGCAGGATCTTTTTGGACAAACTGAGTCTGGCTGTGTGATCTCCACAGAAGCCTTCGTGCACTTCATGCATGATTGCACTCCGTTTAGTCCCAGATACGCATCTGAGGTATGGCATGGATAACCCTCTGCGGTAGAGCTTTTCGTCCATCATGACGTATCTGTGGACATGGTACTGAAGCTTCCTGGCTGTGGCTATGTCTGCTGGCAACTCTCCGGTTGTCAAGTAGTGGACAATTGGTCCCATCTAGGATGCGGAGTGGTTGATGGCATTGATCGCGGAGGGTTGAATGCTAGGGATAGGGAGATGATTGATCGGGACCAGCCCAGACAGCTCTGCTTCTGCATCGGTGGCCAATTTTGCCAACGTGTCTGTGAACACGTTTTGCTCCCTGGGGATCTGGCGGATGGAGTGCCTCTTGAACGTTTGCAGCATTTCTCTCGTCTGAGTCACGTAAGCAACCATATTCTCCCCTTTGGTTTGGTATTCTCCCAAGACTTGTCTGACAACCAGCTGGGAATCGCTATAGATCTCCAGGTTCGTGGCCCCGACTTCCTGGGCCAGACACAATCCGGCCAGCATGGCCTTGTGCTCAGCCTCGTTGTTCGACACCTTTAATTGGAAACACAAGGAATTTTGTAACTGGTGCCCTTATTGCGACACTAGGATGATTCCGGCCCCTGCTCCATTTTAATTCGAGGCTCCGTCCACGAACACCTTCCACACAGGCGCCGCGGGGTCTGCAGGATCGTCCCCTTCAGTGATCCCAGAGCATTCCACAATGAAGTCGGCTAGGGCCTATCCCTTGATCAAGACTCTACGTACGTAAGCTATGTTGAATTGACTCAATTCCATAGCCCACTTCAAGAGTCTTCCTAATGACTCGGGCTTCTACAACACTTGCCGCAAGGATGGTTGGTCAGAACTTTTATGGTGTGGGCCTGAAAGTAAGGCCAGAGCTTCCGGGACGCCATTAGCAGACAAAATGTCAACTTTTCAATGATCGGATACCGTGACTCTGCCCCCAATAACCCCTTTCTCACGTAGTACACCGGGAGTTGGGCTTTCCCATCCTCCCACACTAGTGCGGCGCTGATCGTGTGTGCGGTCACAGCCAAATAGAGGTATAGCGGCTCCCCGTCCACCAGTTTTGCCAGTATTGCCGCTTGAGCTAGATGCTCTTTCAGCTTTTGAAAAGATTCTTCACACTCGACTAACCATTTGAAACGCTGGCTTCCCTGAAGAACGTTGAAGAACGTTGAAGAACGGGATGCACTTGTCTGTGGCCTTCGAGATGAAATGGATTAAAGCGGCTATCCTCCTGGTCAAACTTTTCACGTCTTTGTGCTTCCGGGGAGAGGGCATTTCAATCAGTGCCTTAATCTTGTCCGAATTGGCTTCTATCCCTCAGAAACTCACTATGAACCCCAGGAACTTCCCGGATGCCATGCCGAAAGTGCATTTTTTGGGATTCAGCTTCATCCCATAGCTTCAAATGACCGCGAAGGCCTCGACCAAGTCGCCAGAATGTTTACCCCAGTGGGGCCAAGAACATTCTGTTGACTAGCCTCTGATAGGTGGCTCCGACATTTTTGAGCTCGAAAGGCATGACAATGTAGCCGTATACCCCTTTGTCGGTCTGGAAACTGGTATGCTCTTGGTCTACTACATGCATAGAGATCTGATTGTAGCCTGAGTAGGCATCCATGAAACTCAAGATCTCATACCCGGACGTCGCATCCACCATCTGATCGATCCGTGGAAGCGGGAAGCAATCTTTGGGGCAAGCCTTGTTGAGATTCGTGAAATTGATGCTTGTCCTCCAGGTCTCGTTCGGTTTTGGTACCAGAACCAGGTTGGCCAGCCATACGGGATATACAGCTTCACGGATGAAGTTGATCGAAGACAGCTTTTCAACTTCTAGCTTAAGGGCCTCTGCCCTTTCCGTTCCCAGGGGCCTTCGCTTTTGCTGGACCGGGGTCATATCTTTGTCGATGTTCAAGGCATGGCAGATGATGTTGCGGTTGATCCCCATCATATCCAAATGAGACCAGGCTAGGACATCCTGATTCTCCTTTACCTAGGCGATGATTGCGGCCCGGACCTCTGCCATCAAATTCTTCCTGACTTGGATTACCCTGGTCGGGTCAGTGTCACTAATGCACACCTCTTCAATCTCACCCATGGGTTCTAGTACGCAGTTGTCTCCTATCCGTGAGTCCAGCTCGTCCTCCCCCCGAACAATCCTTCCAGCTGGAGGAGGCAGAACCTGGCCAACGGCTCCCTCGTGAGGTTCTTCCCGGACCATGTAGATAGGTCGGGCGGACACGTGGTAGCATTTTCGGGCACTCTGCTGATCTCCCCGGACTGTTCCTACTCCTCCGTTATCGCAAGTGAACTTCATGCATAGGTGACGGATGAAGGTGATAGCCTCAAACTCGACCAATGCGGGCCGAACAAAAATGATATTATAAGCAGTGGGACAGTCCACTACTACAAATGTACAGAACTTGAACGAGCATTGCATCTCATTCCCCAAAGTTACGGGCAACTAGATTTTTCCCATAGGGAGTATTGCGTCCTCGTTGAAGCCGTAGATCTGGGTTGGGCATGAGGCCAGATTTTTTTCGGTTAAGCCAATCACGATGAAGGAGAGCTTGAAAAGAATGTTGACGGAGCTTCCGTCATCCACCAGCACCCGGGACACCAATTTATTGGTGATCTGGGTGTCTATGACCAGAGGGTCATGGTGCGGGAAATGGATGTTACGGGTGTCCTCTTCTGTGAAGGTGATAGGGAGGTTCATCAGCTTCGAGCACTGAGCTAGGGCCTGGACTAGAGCGCATACCTCTTGATCGTGGTCGAGCTTGCTAAGGTAGCATTTTTTTTATCATTCTGGGACGACCCTCCTAGATGAGGCCCGCTGGAGATGGTGGCTACATGGCCATGTACTCGGGGGGGGGGGGGGGGGGGGGCGATCCCAGACGGCCCAGGCATGGGTGCTTGCACAGCGGGGACCCCTTGAGGGGGCTGCGCTGCCAGACCCTTTGCGTACCCTCCCTAAGGTGGATTCACTCCAGGTGCACTCGAGGCCGTGGACTGTCCGGGGACTATTGACAGGCCTGAAACTCCCACGGGCATTCTGATCCACTGGTGGAGATGCCCCAACTTGATCAAATTTTTGATCTCATCCTTAAGCTGTCGACATTCTTCGGTCGTGTGGCCCACCTCCTTATGGTAGGCACACCGCTTACTAGTATCTCTCGGATTCCTTCCTCCTTTGAACATGGGGGTCGGCTTCCGGTAATGAACCGCCCTCTCCGTGGCCAAGAAGATGTTCTCCCTGGTGTCTACTAGGTTGGTGTACTCCGAGTATTGGAGCTCGTAGCCCCTCTTGCCCTTCTTATTCGGCTCGGACCGATTTTGGCCCTTGCCAGATCTTTTCCCCCAGGAGGGGTTCACACTCGCCTTAGTTCCTCCTGCCTGGGACGGCTGGGCTCCGACAGGGGCAGCGCTGTACCTAATTGGTGCTACTCTGTATCCGGAAAAAGGGGTGGACTGGGCCAGGGCATACCCCGAAGAGGCAGGGCAATATACTGTGGGCGTGGCGAAGGTCATCCCAGGCGCGGCTGCCGATCCTGGTGTAAGCGAGGGAGTCACATATTGCTGTGCCGAAAACTGTACCTCGTATCCCAGAAATTCTTGGGCATTGGGCTGAGGTGTTGGCTGCCATCCGAACGCCTGGATCTGGGCCTCTTCCCAGTTAATAAATCCTTAGGCCCTCCTTATGAACTCCTCTAGGGTAGCCGCCTTGCTACGCTGCATATCGTCCCAGAGGGGGGATCCAGCCCGGATCCCGGATTACAGCGCCACAAGGCGCTGCCCATCGTCCACCTTGGTCTTGGAGGCCTCTTCGGTGAAACGCTGGATGTATGCCCTTAATGTCTCCGTGGGGAGCTGTTTAATATTGGTGAGGGCACTGATTTGCATGTCCATTCTCATGGCAGCCACAAATTGTTTGCGAAACGTCGACTGTAGTCTTGACCAGGATTGTATGGATCCTGGCTTGAGTCTCTTCCACCATTCTTCTGCAGGCCCGCCTAGAGTGATTGAAAAACAGAGGCACTTGCTGCCGTCGCTGACATGGGCCACGGTCATTAATCGGTTATATCAGGACAGATGATCCCAGGGGTCGGTGTTCCTGGTGTAGGCAGTTAAACTCGGCATCTTGAATCCCTTGGGGAGCACGGCGCCCAGAATGTGCCTCACGCAGGGCTCCTTATCCTCTTCGTCGAAATTGATGTCCGCTCCTTCCTATTTTCGAACCAGGCAGTCCGTAACCTTTTTCAAGGTAGCCAACTGCTCCATGAGATGCCTGGTCACATCATCTTCTAAGGGAACCCTCTTGTTCCTCCTGTCGTTGAGGTCATTTCTAAGGTCGCCATCTTGGGGGCGGATCTTTTCCTTGCGAGCCCGCTCCTTTCGAGCATTTAGCCCGTCGTGCAGGTCTACTCGGGACGTATCATCCCCAGAGCTGAGGGTGTGATGCTCATTGTTATGTGGGCGTTCTCGACGGCTTTTGTTCACTGAAGCGCTGGGATGTAAAGACCTTTCCCATTCGGCCTGCCCTGGGGCATACCATGGCTTGGTACCCTGTGGCCGCGCCCCTTGCTGATTGGTCGGGTGGCCATGTCTTGGAACGGGGCGCACCTTCTCTTTCCTAGGGAGCAGCCGGGGATGGGTCTTGGCTTTCGGGATGGGAGGGTTTTTCCTCTTCTCTCAATCTGGGTTTCCCGGGCCTTGCTCAGGAGCTTATCCTTGAGGAGGGATCGGGCTCACGTCCTCAGGGTCGCCATTTCTGGCCTGTGGAGCTGGCGGTTGCGTTCCCGGAGGCAGGAAAAATGAGGGATTAGCCGCCGAACCCTGGGCGGCTATGAAAGCTTGTAAGGCTTGGAGGGACTCTTGCATCCACCGAGTAGGCTCCTTCTGCTCAGCAATCCTGGCTTCTTGGTCCAGAACTTGCTTCCTCAATTTAGTCACCTTTGGATCCTCCTGGTTGGGGTCCACTCCTTCTGGGATCTCGGGATCCTCAGGCTCTAGGTCATGGTATCCCCCCTCATTTCCCTCTTCCTCATAATAGTCCTCCTCATATTCTGCTCCACCTTCATAGTTCTGCGACTCGTCGGGCTGAGACATCTGATGGGGAGCGTCCTCAGGTGGACTCCGAGGAAGAGGCTGGTTGGGCAGTGGCTCTCCATTGCCCGACTCTTGGTTAGTAGGGTCTAAAGTGGTGTGTCTTGTGTTCACCATTGTTGCAGATGTTCAAGATCAACTCTAGCTTTCTCAGGCACTCAATGAAAGCACCAAAATGTTTACCAAGTTTTTTGGAAACCTTAATAATAGAAGATTAGAGAGCTTAGAAGAAAGGATTTATGGGATAAAGACAAGGTTTTTACGTGGTTGGGGCGTTAATGGAAGCCCAATAAAAAGGATTAAAACATAGAAAATACTCTAATCTGAGCCCACTGGGCCGGCCCAAACCACATCTGTCATCCAAAAAGTTGGGGCTTTGGTCTGGGCATCTCGGGTTACAAGGCAGATTCAGGGGACAAGATCGGTCAGAGTAGTGGCGGCGCAGGTTTGAACCAACGGCGTACAATCCCAAGGTAGCCTTTTCTGCAGGTGAAGCGTGGGGACAACCCCCACGCTTCATGGGACGAAGTCAAGGTCATGGACGCTTTACCTTGCCAACCTCGGACAACTGACCCGGGTTCGTTTACCCACGTCCCCCTTCGTTCGTCAAGGTCCCGTATCGTTTAACAGGGGTCCGGATCATTTACTAGGAGTGCAGAACGTTTACTAGGTGCTCGGACTATTCCACCAGGATCCCGGACCGTTTACCAGGCTCTGGGATCATCCACTGCGATCCTGACTGTCATTATCGGAAGCCACGCTCATACCATCTCCCGTATGACCATCCCAGACGACACTCCTCGGATGCCCTTTGGGCCTCATCTATACTTGGGCTGCCAACGTCTATTTTACTCTTTTCTAATGGGCCCGGTCTGGGCCCAAAATTATTCGGGCGGCCCGCGGGCTTGAAGCGTTGACCCGGGCGCTCGGAAGGAAACGAGGATAACAGTTTGTTTAATACTACGCCAGACCACAACTCATCCACCAAGTGTGAACACTGATCCATAATTCAATTTCCAACTATCTTTGTTTGATTAAAAATAAGAATTAGTGTTGTAATGCCCTGGTTAGCCAAGACTGTCACACTGTGTACTTTAAATAGTGCTTAACTCGCTAAACGAGTCATTAGGCCATAAACATGCATCTAAGTGTTATTAATGGCCAGGGTTAAAATCTCGGTCAAAAGGAATGAATATATTTTATTTAAAACATCAAACTGTACATGGGATCCCATAAAAGTGTTTACAAAATTGTTTACAATCCAAAATGGTCATTACAGTTCAAAAGTTACAATTCGCCAACCTAAGCGGCAAAAATAGGCTTAAATCCTAGTTCGCCTGAGAAACACCTTGGCTGTGGCGGTCAAGCGGCCGCATATGTACATGTCGCCACCTAAGCTCTCCACTCAAGGCTAGGTAAGTTTTCTTTCGATATACCTACACCACATAGCACCCGTGAGACAAGGCTCAACAAGAAAATGTATTACTGCATGTACACAAATATAAATAAATTAGATGACTGTTAAGTGACCCTAGGGTCCTGTACCCTGGATAGATGACTATTAAGTCATTATGGGGTCCTGTGCCCTGAATAGATGACTATTAAGTCATTCGGAGGTCCTGTGCCCCGAATAGATGACTATTAAGTCATTTTAGGGTCCTGCGCCCTAAGCCATGTGACCATTAAGTCACCTGAGCCTTTTAGCCCTTGGTCTGAGTAATTAGCCATAGACTAGCCAAGCGCTTTAGTTTTCTTCGACCAATAGGTCGGACGAGCATATAATGCTCTTGTTGATTAGATCTAATCATATTGACAAGTGCTTGTTGCGCTATTGCCGCTCTTGACTCATAAATCAATTCGATATGCCCAGTGCTTAGCACTATTGTTGTTTCTGACTAATAAGTCAGGGCCACTCACAAGTAAGCAATACAACCAGACATTCACAATGCAAAAAATGTCCATATATAGAGCACTCAACATGCTTCATCAATAATCATGTATGTCACATACTGGGTGAAATTTTCTCATGTCGAATAGCTCAAATATATCCACATAATAATGTGTTCTCACCCATATATCACATACATGCACATAAATATACAGATATAGCCATATAATTATACAACCCACATAATCATGCATATAATCACATAATAATGCATTAAATCAATTATGGCCCTCCTGGCCCCCTAATCCAGGCACTAAGCCTTATTAGAGAATTTGGGACATTACAACTATCCCCTCCTTATAGGAATTTCGTCCTCAAAATTTTACCTGAACAACTCGGGATACTAACTCTGCATATCTGACTCCAGCTCCCAGGTTGCTTCCTCGACCTTGCTATTTCTCCATAATACCTTGACCAAAGGTATAGTTTTATTTCCCAGGACCTTATCCTTTCTATCTAGTATCTAGACTAGTTGTTCCTCATAGGAGAGATCTGCCTCAAGCTCTAGATCCTAGTAACTCAACACATGAGTCATGTTTGATACATACCTCCGAAGATCTGAAATATGAAACACATTATGCACGACCGACAATGTTGGAGCTAATTCCAACCTATAGGCCACCTGTCCAATCCTCTCTAGGATCTCAAATGGACCTACAAATCTAAGGCTCATCTTGCCCTTCTTCCCAAATCTTCTCACCCCTTTCCATGACGAGACTCTAAGGAAGACACAGTCTCCCACTTTGAACTCTATGCTCCTGCATTTGGGATCAGCATAACTTTTTTAATTGCTTTAAGAAGCGAGCATCTGAGCTCTAATATTCTCAATGGCCTCAGTGGTTCTCTGAACTGCCTTAGGACCCATGTATCTCCTTTCTCCTATCTCATCCCAATGAATGGGAGATTTGCATTTCCTACCATACAACATCTCATAAGGAGCCACTCCAATGGTCGACTGATAGATGTTGTTGTAGGAAAACTCTATCAAAGGTAGGTACTTACTCCAGAACCCACCAAAGTCTAGCACACATGCTCGCAACATGTCCTCTAATATCTGGATCGTCCTCTCATATTGTCCATCTGTCTGAGGATGATAAGCAATACTGAACTTCAACTGTGTATCCATGGCCCTCTGCAAACTTCCCCAGAACTTAGAAGTGAATGTGGGGTCCCGATCTGACACGGTCGACCTCGGCGCCCCATGAAGGCTCACAATGTCTATCACATAGAGATCTGCATATTGGTCAATTGTATAAGTTGTCCTCATTGGTAAAAAGTGAGCTAACTTGGTATATCGATCCACGATAACCCACACTGAATCATGTTGACCCACTGTCTTGGGTAACCCCACCATGAAATCCATCATGATGAACTCCCATTTCCACTCTGGGATGTCCAGAGGCTGTAGTAGCCCTACTGGCCTCTGATGCTCAGCCTTGACCTATTGACATGTCAAGTACTTAGCCACATATTCTGCCACATCCTTTTTCATCCCAGGGCACCAATACAGTGATCTCACATCCTGATACATCTTCGTGGTGCCTGGATGCAAAGAGTAAGGAGTAGTATGAGATTCATCCAGAATCTCCTGCCTCATAGTAGTGTCCATCGAAACACATATCTGGCCTTCGTATCTCAACAAGTCCATATCTGACACTGTATAATCTCTAGATACTCTAGCTAGAACATCCTCCCTGATCTTGGTCAGTTGTGGATCACCTAATTGACCTTCCTTTATCCTTTCCAACAGTGTATACTGTAACATAATGTTGGCCAACTGGCCTACCAGCAACTCTATGCCAACTCTGGCCATGTCCTCTACTAATTCTCTGGATATCAACCTCGCACTAAAAATCTACCTCGGACCCTTTCGGCTTAAAGCATCTGCTACCACGTTGGCCTTTCCTGGGTGATATAGGATTTCACAATCATAATCATTCACTAACTCCAGCCAACGCCTTTGTCTCATGCTCAGGTCTTTCTGTGTGAAAAAGTACTTCAAACTCTTGTGGGCAGTGTATATTTCACACTTCTCCCCATAAAGGTAATGACTCCATACCTTTAATGCAAAGGCCACTGCTACCAACTCTAAGTCATGAGTGGGATATCTCTGTTCATATTCTTTCAACTGACATGAAGCATAAGCAATCACCCTCCCTGACTGCATAAGAACACAACCCAAACCCTGATGTGAGGCATCACAGTATATCATAAACTTCTCCTGATCTGTCGGAAGACTCAGAACTGGAGATGTAATCAACCTCTGCTTCAATTCTTGGAAGTTGTTCTCACACTTGTCTAACCACACAAACTTTTGATTCTTGCGTGTCAGTTCAGTCAATGAAGTGGCAATCTTTGAGAACCCTTCCACGAAATGCCTGTAATAACTTGCCAACCCAAAGAACCTTCTAACCTTTGAAGCATTCTTTGGCCTTGGCCAATCCCTGATCGCCTCAATCTTGGTTGGGTCCACCTTGATCCCCTCCTTACTGAAAATGTGCCCAAGGAAAGTTACCTTAGATAACTAGAATTCACACTTCTTGAACTTTTCAAACAATTTGTGTTCCCTCAGTCTCTGTAGAACCAACCTCAAATGTTGCTCATGTTCTGACTCTGACTTATAATAAACCAGAATATCATCGATGAAGATGATCACAAACTGGTCCAAATAATCCTTGAACACTCTGTTCATCAAATCCATAAAAGCAGCTGGGGCATTAGTTAACCCAAAGAACATGACTAAAAACTCATAATGCCCATATCTTGTGTGAAAGGAAGTCTTCGATATATCTCCCTCCTTGACCCTCATCTGATGATAACCAGATCAAAGGTCTATCTTTGAGAATACCATTTTACCCTGTAACTGATCAAACAGATCATCTATCCTCGACAGAGGATACTTGTTCTTGATTGTTAACTTATTCAGTTCTTTGTAATGTATACACATCCTCAGAGAACCATCATTCTTCTTCACAAACAGAACTGGTGCACCCCACGGTGAGAAACTAGGTCTGATAAAACCCAAATCTAACAACTCCTGCAGTTGTAATTTCAGTTCTTTTAATTCCGTTGGGGCCATTCTGTAAGGTGCTCTAGACACTGGCTTCATCCCTGGTGCCAGTTCAATCACAAATTCAATCTCTCTGTGTGGTGGAAATCCTGGTAAATCTTCTTAAAACACATCTAGAAACTCACAGACTAGTCTGGTCTCCTCTGGTCTCACTAGCATGACCTGAGTGGTATCAACCACAGTGGCTAAGAATCATATGCAACCTCCTTACAATAGATCTCTAGCCCTTATAACAGATATCATGGGTATACGAGGTCCATGCACAATTCCAACAAACACAAAAGGATCCTCACCTTCAGGCTCAAAGGTTACCATCTTCCTTCTGGAATCTATGGTTGCCCCATACTTCACCAACCAGTCCATACCCAAAATAATGTCAAAGTTGGTCATAACCAACTCTATCAAATCAACTAAAAACTCTCTGCCCTCCACTGTCACTGGCAATGATCTGACCCATCTTCTGGATACTACTAACTCCCCAGTGGTTAATAAGGTTATGAATCCCACGGCATAATAATCACATGGTCTACACAGTCTATCAATAATTCTACTAGCAACAAAAAAATGTGTAGCACCATATTCAATAAAAAACAGTATAAGGGGTTCTAGCACTAAAAAGCTGACATGTGACTACTGAGGGACAAGCCTCAACTTCGGCCTAAGTCAATGCAAACACTCGAGTTGGAGCTGAGCTCTCCGCCTTTCTTGGCTCTTCCTTTCTTTCTCTTGGGAAGTCTTTCCTCAAATGCCCCACTACCCCGCATAAAAAGCAGGCCCTTGCTCGACACTCCCCTATATGGTGCTTCTTGCATCTAGGGCACTCAGGAAAAGTCCATACCGCACTGCCGCCCTAGCGGCCCATTGTAATGCCACATGATCTCCTGTCAAGGCCTGGAGCTGGAAAGGCATCAGAAGCCTTCCTCTTCTGATTACTGGGGTCTCTGCCCCTACCTGAACCCATAAATGGAGGTCCCACCCTCCTAAAGTCTCTCTTAGCTGCATTATCACACCAGGTTTTTGTTCTCTATGGTCTCAGCTATGAACACCTTCTCAACCAACTGTGCATAAGTAGTCACTCCAAACATAGTGGTAATATGAACATCACGGGCTATCCTAGATTGTAGTCCCTAGAGAAACCTCTCCCTTCTGGTACCATCAATGGGCACCAATTCCATTACAAACTTTGCCAGTCTGTCAAACTTTAAAGCATATTTAGTCACTGACAAACTTCCCTGAAATAGCTTGCTGAACTCCTCAGCTTTTGCAGTCCTGTTTGCATCATTATAGCAATTTTTATTGAATAGAGTCTGAAACTCTTCCCAACTCAAGGCATTAACATTTCAGGTCTGGGATATCACTTCCCACCAAATTCGGGCATCCTCCCAAAACATATATGTGGCACAAGCCACCCTCTCGTTACCAGACACCCTCGTAAAGTCTAGGATGGTAGTAACCATGGTCAACCTTAGTTGGATGTGCACTACCCTCAAAACCTGGAGGGTGCTTGTAACGACCCAAATTTGCTAATAAGGCTTAGGGCCTTGATTAGTGTGCTTGGAGGGCAATAAGTGAATTACTGCTTTAATATATGAATTTATGTGAATATGTGATAGAGATGCATGTTTAGTTGAATTAAATATGCATGTGGGCCCCATTTGGATATTAAGGGTATGTTTGTGATTTTAGCCCATTGAGGGTATAAATGTGATAAATATGATATGTGATTTTAGTTTTAATTACACGATTTAAGCCCAAATGACTCGTTTAGCGAGTTAAGTACTATTTAAACTACACAGTGTAATTGTCCTTGATTAGGAGGACTTTACCACTTAATATCAGAGCGGTTTAGGTTTAATGGTTCCTGGAGAATTTTTGGGCATGTACACTCGCCGCTGAACACAAGCTCGACTCAGGGTTCGGTAGCTATTTGTATTAATTCGTGTTTACCTACCTAATTGACATATGAATATCTTATTTGCATGCTTGATTAGGAAGCATGAGTTATACTAATAGGGCCTGGCCCTTGATTGTTATGTGTATGATAAGGGATGTGCTTATTACTATTACCATTATGAATATTGAGAAGAATGAGCCTATTAGCACCCTGATTGAGCATGAATATAAATTGACTTGCTTATTAGCATGATTGTTGTATGTGATAGCTATGGAACTGCTTATTAGCACTATTATTGCATGTGTGTGCTTAGTTGTCTGATCTTGGACCATGGGAGTGATGATGGGCACTGTTATTGTTACTTAATGTGTCGAGTCATTGATTGCAGACAAACTGGGAAGTATACTTCCAGGGCAATCAAATGAACCAGTCAACGCTGAAAGTCAGGTCAGAGACAATGACCAAGGTCAGAACCCTCCGCCAGCTCCTGAGAACTAGCAACTGGAGCTTGCTGATATGCAAGCTAGAATATAGAGGCAGGATGAAGAAATCTGCCTGTTGAAGCAGCAACATGTTTTAGCAGGGAACCACCAATTATGCCACCTTTTGTGGTACCAATATTATAGCAACGACCAAGGGCTGAAAATAGGTGGGAGGCTCTCAATGAGCACTTCAGGAAACAACACCTTCCTACCTTTCAGGGAGGGCCAGATCCGCTGCGAGCTGAATAGTGGATGGGTATGACCACCTCCATCTTGGACTTTATGGGGGTGGCAGGTAATGATAGAGTGGCCTGTGCCACATTCATGTTTGGGAAGACGCCCAAATCTGGCGGGAAGTGGTATCCCAGACTAGAGATGTGAAAACCATGAGCTGGGAAGAATTCAGAGAATTATTTAATGAGAAATACTATAATGATGCAGTCAGAGCTGTAAAGATTGATGAGTTCAGTAATCTGGTGCAGGGTATCGTGACTATTACAGAGTATGCCCTAAAATGTGATAGGTAAGCCAAGTTTGCTGCAGACTTGGCGCTAATTGATGTGATAAGAAATGAGAGGTTTGTTCGAGGGCTAAACGTTATGATAGCCCGGGATGTTAAAATTACTTCAGTACCTGGAGTGATGACTTATGCTCAGGTAGTGGAGAAGGCCCTTACTGTTGAGGGCACTGAAAACAAGATCCGACGTGAGAACGCGACTAGAAGGGACATGTGAGACCTCCCTTTATTGGAGCTGGTAAGGGCAGAGGCCCTAGTGACCAGAAGAGGAAGACCCCATATACTACTATAGTTCTAGGCCCAGATATGAGGCCACGGGGTATACAGGTTGGCCATCGGGGTGGCAATAAGAGCATGGGGACTTATCCAGAATGTGCCAGATGCAAGAGACGTCATCTGGGAGAGTGTCGGGCGAAGGCCTGCTTTTTATGTAGTATAGTTTAGAACCTTAATAAATATTGCCCAAGGGCAAAGAAGGAAGAACTGATGAAGGCGGACAGCTTGGCTCCAGCTCGAGTGTTCGCATTGACACAATCAAAGGCTGAGGCTCGACCCTCATTAGTGACAGGTCAACTTTCTAGTGCTGGTACTTCTTATTCTGTTTTGATTGATTTTGTTGTATCTAGTAGGGTGATTGATAGTTTGTGTATACCATGGGAATACTATGCAGTGGGATTTGGAACTTTATTGCCTACTGGGGAGTTAGTGGTTTCCAGGAGAGAGGTCAGATCATTACCAGTGACAGTAGATGGTAGAAAGTTGTCAATTCATTTGATTGAGCTAGTCATCAGTGAATTTGATATGATCTTGGGTATGGACTGGTTAGAGAAGTATGGGGGCAACGATAGATCGCAAGAAGAAGATGGTAACCTTTGAGCCTGAGGGTGAGGATCCCTTTTTATTCATTGGCACTTTGCATGGACCCTGTATACCTATGATATATGTACTTAGAGCTAGAGACCTATTGTAGGGGGTTGCATAGGATTCTTAGCTAGTATGGTGGATACCACTCAAGTCGTGCTACCGGGACCAGGACAGACCAGATTAGTCTGTGAGTTTCTGGATTTGTTTCAAGAGGATCTGCTAGAGTTACCTCTACACAGGGAGATAGAGTTTGTGATTGAACTGGCACCAGGGATAGAGCCAGTGTCAAGGGCACCTTATAGGATGGCCTCGGCATAGTTGAAGGAACTAAAGGTTCAATTATAGGAGTTACTAGACTTGGGTTTTATTGTTGGGAATATATGGCTTTACTCTTTGCAAATCAACAATTAATAATGATAATAATGCAATATTCCAAACCCTAGATGTTGATCAAGATTCAAATTCAAAGTATGAATGTCATTCTTGATAATCAAAGAAACATGTTCATGATATGAATGTTAATCTTAAATATAAGAAATTAAATGATTAAATGATGTTAAGATGAACTTAGATACATTTAATCATCAATACTAACTGTTGACCGCATTTTTGGCCAACGACGTGTGAACGTCAAAAACGATAAAACCTTCAAGAGAAAATAAACGACACAGACGATTTTATAGTGGTTCAACCCCAATATGATGGTAATAGCCTAATCCACTTAGAGTTGTGATTGTAGATCTACACTCAAGATCAGATGAACTTGAGTCAACTGAGTTGCTTCAGTGTAGATTATAAGAATACAAGAATTCTCTCAAATACAAGTACTATCTCTCTAGAAAATAAAAATTCAATTGAAAGTTCAAAAATCCAAAAATCCCCTTTATGATGCCATAAGCCTTGTATTTATAGGCTCAGGATCGTACAGATGATATCCCTCATAACCGGGATATTTTATTATTCTCATTATATTTAAATTACAATAATATTCAAAATATAACAATACACTAAAGTCGTGGGATAAATTGAGAGATTCCCGTGTATGCCAAGAGCGATTCTTGTTGAAGCCGTTTCTGGGAATCTTGACGTAGTCTTGCTCTATCTAGTCAATCCATTTCACATTCAGTCTGGTTGGACAAACCTTCACTGGGCAGACATGCACTTGGCTGGGCAGATAGGTCATGACTGGTCGGACATGGTCATGACTGGTCGAACATGGTCATGCCTAGGCAGACAAGGTCATGCCTGGGCAGACAATCATATGACTGGTCAGACAAGGTCATGCCTGGTCGGTCATGACACTTGACTGGCCAGTCAAAATTCTTCATTGGTCTACCGGGTCACTCCTAAGCCAGATCACTTTATCACAACTCTGAGGAGCCAATATATTTATTGACTATTAATGTGTCGTTTACGGACCATGTACTGCCACTTGTCACCTCTATCGCCACATCATTGATCTCCAATTTTTGGGGATAACACTAAAAATGGAAAACATAATAGAATGACAAAATACAAGATTAGGGTTAGAGAGATAAAACCTGTTATTGAGCAACTTAAATCTTCAAACTTGGAGAACTTCTAAGGCTACTGAAAAGAAGATGCATCTTGTTATCATAGGTAGTACCCATCAATCCATTTAAGCCATCTTGAACTATGCAGTCCCATACCTACACAGTCTTAGAATCATCACACTTGACCTTCCCCAGGCGATGTGGGATTGCATAGCTTTTACTTGTTCCTTCCACCTACGGATCACGGGATACTGATTGTCACATTTAGTCCCATCCCTTTTGAAGTAGAACTTACTAACCTCTTCACAAGAATTTTTGTAAATGGATCCGCTAAGTTCTCACTTGTCTTAACATATGAGAACGATATGATTCCTCCATGAATCAATTGTCTCACATACTCATGTCTTAGACTTATATGTCTAGAACTCCCATTATATACGCCATTATATGCTCTAGCCAGTGTGGCTTGACTATCACAAAGTATCAAGATTGTTGATACCTCATTCGCAAAAATTGGGATCTCCAACATGAGATCCCTGAGCCAATCAGCCTCTTTGTTCGTTGCCACTAGAGCTATAAATTCAGTCTCCATGGTTGAGTGTGAAATACATGTTTGTTTCTTAGAACCCCAAGAAACTTCTCCTCCTCCGAGCATAAACACCCAACCACTTGTGGAGAGATTATCTCCTACACCTGATATCCAACTCGCATCAGAATATCCTTCAAGTATCTTCGGGAACTTTGAATATTGGAGGCCTAGTTGCTTGGTCCTTTTAAGGTACCCTAGAACTCTCTCAATAGCTTTCCAATGTTCCATACTTGGATTCCTAGTAAACCTACTTAGTTTACTAACCACATATGCAATATCAACCCTTGTACAATGAGCGGTGTACATTAGACTCCCTAATGCACTTGCATACTCAAGTTGAGCCACTGCTCTACCATTATTCTTTTCAAGCTTTATGCTTGAATCAAATGGTGTATTTGCCTCTTTGGTTTTGAGATGACTAAACTTGTCAATCACTTTCTCAACATAGTGTTCTTGAGGCATAACCCCCACTATTTTTTCTCACTTTTATACCAAGATGGTATCAACTTCTCCAAGGTCTTTCATCATGAAAGTGGAAGATAGAAACCTTTTCGTTTCCATTATGCCTTTCATATCATTACTCAAAATCAACATATCATCAACATATAGACACACCAAGATGACATAGTCATCACAAGTCTTATAGTATAAGCACTGTCCGCATTATTGTGTCTAAACCCATTTGAAATCATGGCTTTATCAAATTTCTCATGCCATTTTTTCAGTGCTTTCTTTAAACCATATAATGATTTAACAAGCCTACACTCTTTATGTTCACTTCCCTTTAGAACAAAACCCTCCAGTTGTTCCATATAAATCTCCTCATCGAGATCACCATTTAGGAATGTCGTTTTGACATCCATTTGATGAACATAAAGGTTATATATTGATGATAAGGCAAATAGTACTCTTATAGTGGTTGTCCTAGCAACTGGTGCATACGTGTCAAAATAATTGGCTCCTTCCTTTTATTTTAACCATTTGGCTACTAGTCTTTCCTTTAAGGTTTGTAATGTGCATCGGTGTGATATTTCCTCCAAAATACCCACTTATACCCAATTAGTTTTGAACCTTGTGGGAGGTCTATCAATTCCCATGTGTGGTTTAAAATAATTGAATCCATCTCATCATATATTGCCTCCTTCCAAAAAGCAGAGCCTATCAGAAACATTGCTTCTTGGAATGTTTTGGGATCATCCTTAACTTGAAGAGCCATAGGAAATTTCCATGTCACTTCTTCAATGTTTCCCTCTACTAGGTAGAGTGTCTCCAATTGAGAACATGTCTCATTTGATCCCAATTCTTTAAGCCTTTGGCTTCTCCGAGGCAATATAGGTTGCTCATCAACCTTTGGATCTTTCTATTTAAGAGATTCTCCAAAACTTGTGGGTTCTTGAGAATTGCTATCACAATATAACATATTCTCAAAGAACTCCACTTATCTTGATTCAACTATCACATTAGACTCCAATTCTAATAGCCTATAGGCTTTGCTATTTGAGGCATAGCCAACAAATGCACACTTTACGGCCCTTGGGCCCAACTTGGTCCTTTTAGGCTTTGTGCTCTTGCAATAAGCAAGGCACTCCCACACTTTAAGATAGCCTAGGTTAGGCTTCTTTCCTCTCTATATGGAGACACATTGTTCTTTTTCATAGGAATTCAATTCAGTATATGACACGCAGCAAGCAAGACTTCACCCCACAAATTATAACACAATTTAGCATGTAAAAGCATAGAGTTGATCATCTCAAGATAAGTCTTATTCTTCCTTTCAGCTATTCCATTTTGTTGTGGTGTGTATGGTGCAGTGCATTCATGTATAATTCCATGTTGTTCACAAAACACATTGAAATCATTTGAAAAGTATTCACCACCTCTATCACTTCAAAGAGTCTTTATTTTCCTTTCCAATTGATTGTCTACTTCAACTTTATAGATTGTAAATGCAGTGAATGCCTCATCCTTACTCTTAAGTAAATACACATAAGTATACCTAGAGCAATCATCTATAAAAGTTATGAAGTATCTATTTCCTCCTCTAGTCAACATGCCATTCAATTCACATAAATCACTATGTATTAAATCTAGCAAGTTTGAACATCTATCAACACTTGGAAAAGGTTTCTTTACCATTTTAGATTTAACACATAATTCACATTTATCATGCCCATTCACATCACAATTAATTAATCCATATTTAACAACTCTTTTAATTGTGCTATAACCTATATGAGCAAGTTTATTATGCCACAAAGTAATAGAATTAGAATTAATCACATTGCAAGATTTAGATGCCATTTCATTATCGTCACTATCAAGAGCACAAAGTTTGATCATTCCATCACATGTATAACCCTTTCCCACAAAAGTGCCCAATTTAGTCAAAGTGAGTTTACTGAATTCAAACTCCATTTTGATACCAAATTTACTCAATAGACTTCCACTCATAGTGTTTTTAGTTATATCAGGAACATAGAAAACATTAATTAGGGTCACTTTCTTTTCATTGTGAAGAACACATCAATGCAGCCCATTTCAAGTACCTTGGATATCTTTTAATTTCCCATTTGGACTTCAAGTTCCACCTTTGCACTTTCAAAGGTTTTGAAAAGAGTTTTATCATAGGTTTCATGAATGGTGGCACAAGTATCATACCACCATCCTTGCACCTTTCCTTGGGTTGCATTAACTTCACTCAATGTTGCAATGATCTCAACATCAATTGCATTGACATGTTCACCTTCTCTTAAGGTTGCATGAGTCTCATCACTACATGCATGAACCACGTCAATTATCTTTAGGGTTATCATACATTCCTCATCGAATGCATTAAATTCAATTAAGGTCACAAAGATCACATCATCAATTGTATTGACCTTAATCTCATTATTGTTAATTTTACAATTACCATATCTCACATGATGATCAATAAATTTACAAACAAAACAAGTACAACAATAACCCTTGAATTGTTTCTTAAAATTCACCATTGTACTCTTAATATAAACAATAATCTCAAACTCACAAAAATATGGCAGCAAACACATTTCATTCAAATTCTTGAAATCTGCACATTTAGAAATAAGGAACTTGATGATACCAATCTCCTTAAGCATGTAATCTCATTGAGTTCTCTCATCCTTTGTTGATGAAGACATTGAATCCATATCCACATTCATGCAGAGCATTTCCAAATAGAACTTTCTTTGATCTTTCATGGTTATGTGTCCAACACAAACCGAATCTTTAAACAAGGATTTGAAGGTCGTAGAAGATGAACCAATTTCCCTCATTGTTGATTATGAAAAACACAAAATAAAAGTAATTAGAAATGGAGATGTTGATGGTTGGGAATATATGGCTTTACTCTTTGCAAATCAACAATGAATTATGATAATAATGCAATATTCCAAACCCTAGATGTTGATCAAGATTCAAATTCAAAGTATGAATGTCATTCTTGATAATCAAAGAAACATGTTCATGATATGAATGTTAATCTTGAATATAAGAAATTAAATGATTAAATGATGTTAAGATGAACTTGGATACATTTAATCATCAATACTAACAATGGAAAACATAATATAATGACAAAATACAAGATTAGGGTTAGATAGATACAACCTTTGTATTGAGCAACTTGAATCTTCAAACTTGGGAACTTCTAAGGCTTATACACAATAATGATATTGTTATCCAAAATCTCTATTCCAAGTCTTCCCAATTGCTTGAAGCTTCAACTAAGTAGAATGAGATTTGGGATTGAATAAGCCTTGAAACCCATGCATGTCAAACAAGCTTGATGAGTTTCTTGGAGAAAATCAAGGTCTTAGAAAGCAAGAGAGAGAATGAGGTTAGAAAGAGAGTTGGAAAGTGTGATCAAGACTTTTCAACTCTAATAACCCATATATATAGTGTAGGCATCATTTTTAGTCTAACCAATAGAATTAGAGCATTTAAAACACATCATTTGGAGCATTTTACGTAAAATGTATTGCCCTAAAAGACCGCCCAAGCGATGCATCGCCTGCTAGGGCTTTTGAAGCCCTTCGCATTTTGGCGATGCTACACCACTTAAGGGGCAATGTATCGCCACCCTCTCTGAATTTGGACCCCTCCAATGGTCCTAAAATTGCTTCAAATGCTACCGAACTTGTTGGGAATGTTTAGATACCTCATTGTATCACTTTAGGCCCACAAAAGTCACTTTTAGATGCCTTCTACACAATCTCAATTTTTCACTTCTCTTTAATTGAAAATTGTTAAGTGTTTTGTACCTCAACGTGCAAACATCTTAACCATTATATTTAACCAATCTCAACATTTATTAGACCTAGTTTTTCACCATAGGGGGCACCAATTCTCTTCGTGAAGAAGAAAGATAGTTATCTGAGGATGTATATTGATTATAGAGAATTGAACAAGTTAACTATCAAGAACAGGTATCCTCAACCAACGATTGATAATCTGTTTGATTAGTTATAGGGTAAAATAGTATTCTTCAAGATAGATCTTTGATTTGGTTACCACCAGTTGAGGATCTTGAGGAAGATATACTAAAGACGGCTTTTCGCACCAGGTATGGGCATTATGAATTTTTGGTGATGTCATTTGGACTGACTAATGCCCCAGCAACATTTATGGATTTGATGAACAAAGTGTTCAAATATTATCTAGATCGGCTTGTGATCATCTTTATTGATGATATACTGGTACTACAGAGAGACAGAGCACGAGCAACATCTCAGATTAGTACTACAGAGGCTGAGAGAGCACATACTGTATGCAAAATTCAAGAAGTACGAGTTCTGGTTGCCACAAGTGACTTTCTTAGGTCACATAGTCAGTAGGGATGGAATTATGGTAGATCCAGCAAAGATTGAGGTGGTCAGAGATTGGCCAAGGCCAAAGAATGCTTCAGAGATCAAAAGTTTCTTAGGATTGGTAGGTTACTATAGACACTTTGTGGAGGGGTTTTCCAAGATTGTGTCACCACTGACAGAGTTGACACGCAAGAATCAGAGGTTTATGTGGTTAGACAGATGTGAGGATAGTTTCCAGAGACTAAAGAAGAATCTAATCACTGCTCCAGTTCTGAGTCTCCCTACAGATCATGACAAGTTTGTGATTTATTGTGACGCCTCGAGACAGAGTCTAGGTTATGTCCTTATGCAGAAAGGATAGGTGATTGCCTATGCATCACATCAGATGAAGGAGTATGAGCAGAGGTACCCCACACGTGATCTAGAACTTACAGCAGTGGCTTTTGCACTGAAGGTATGGTGGCACTACTTGTATGGCGAGAAGTGTGGGATATACACTGATCACAAGAGTTTGAAATACTTATTCACCCATAAGGACTTGAATATGAGACACAGTTGTTGGTTAGAGCTGGTGAAGGATTATGACTGTGAAATCCTTTACCACCAGGGAAAGGAAACGTGGTGGCGAAAGCCTTAAGCCGGAAGGGTCCGGGATAGTTGTACAATGTTAGGAAGATATCCAGAGAGCTGGAAAAGGATATCACTAGAGAAGGTATTGAGTTAGTGGTGGGCCAGCTAGCCAACATCACTCTGTAGTATACTCTTTTAGAAAGGATCAAGGAGAAATAGTTGAGTGACCGACAGTTGGGAAAGACTAGAGGGAAGTTCTAGGTGGAGTGGCTAGGGACTATACAGTGTCAGACATGGGTTTATTGAGATACAAAGATCAAATTTGTGTTCCGGTGGACACTGGGATCAGACGGAAGATTTTGGATGAATCTCATACTACCCCTTATTCTCTACATCCAGGCACCATGAAGATGTACCAGAAATTGGAAGCATTATATTCGTGGCCTGGGATGAAGAGGGACGCCTGACCTGTCAGCATGTCAAGGAAGAGCAGCAGAGGCCAGCATGGCTATTATAGCCTCTAGATATCCCAGAGTTGAAGTGGGAGGACATCATGATGGATTTCGTGGGTGGGTTGCGTAGAACAGTGGGCCAGCATGACTCAGTCTGGGTCATCATGGACCGGTATATGAAGTCAACTCATTTTCTACTAGTGAGGATGAATTACATGGTTAACCAGTATGCATATCTCTATGTGAGAGAGATAGTACGCCTTCATGGGACTCAGAGGTGTATCATGTCAGTTAGGGACCCTATCTTTACTTCCAAGTTTTGGGGAAGTTTACAGAAGGTAATAAGTACACAGTTGAAGTTCAGTACAACTTATCATCCTCAGACTGGTGGTTAGTCTAAAAGGACTATCCAGATAATGGAGGACATGTTGAGAGCATGTGTATTGGACTTTGAAGGGTCTTGGAGTAAATAGTTGCCTCTAATAGAGTTTTCCTATAATAACAGCTACCAGTCTACTATTAGAGTTGCACCTTATGAGATGATGTATGGTAGGAAGTGTAGATTGCCCATTCACTGGGATGAGATGTGTGAGAGGAAATATTTGGGTTCTGAGGCAGTTCATATGACCGCCGAGGCTATAGAGAAGATTAGAGCTCGGATGCTCGCTTCTCAGAGTAGACAGAAGAGCTACATTGATCCCAAGCATAGAGATGTAGAGTTCCAGGCTGGGAACTATGTCTTCCTCCGTGTTTCACCATTGAGAGGGGTGAAGCAGTTTGGGAAGAAAGGCAAGCTAAGCCCTAGGTTTGTTGGACCATTTGAGATCCTGGGGAGGATTGGTCAGGTGGCATATAGGTTGGCCTTACCCCCGACACTGTCTAGTGGAATAATGTATTTCATATTTCCATGTTGAGGAAGTATGTATCTAACGAGACTCATGTGTTGAGTTATGAGGATCTGGAACTGGAGAAAAATTTATTCTATGAGGAGCAGCCAATTCAAATTTTAGACAGGAAGGACAAGGTCCTGAGGAACAAGACTATACCTTTGGTTAAGGTATTATGGAGGAACAACAAGGTTGAGGAAGTAACCTGGGAGCTGGAGTCAGATATGCAGAATCAGTATCCCGAGATGTTCAGGTAAAATTTCGATGACGAAATTCCTGTAAGGAGGGGATATTTGTAACATCCCAAATTACCTAATAAGGCTTAGGGCCTTCATTAGGAGGCCAGGATGGAAAATTATGGAAACTATATGATTTAATTATGAAATATGTGTTTATGTGACATATAAATATGTATCATTATATGATTATGTGAGTTATATTATAATATGACAAGATTTGCGTGTTTAGGTGTATTAAATATGCATGTGGGCCCATTTCTTATCAGAAGGGCAATTTTCGTAACTTGGCCCGTTACGGGTATATTTGGAATATATGTGCATATATGTGCTATATGTGTGAGACCACATTATTATGTTGATATATCTGGGTTACTCGACACGATGCGATCCTAGGGAGCAAGTTAGCGGGAAAGTCACAACGGGACCAATAACTGACTCGAGGTGAGTCAAGGGGTATTTTGGGTATTTAGTACATTACCGGGATATCAGGTAATGGGAGTAAATATTTGAGGATATATTTGGAGTTAGTGAGATTAGGAGGGAATTTCAGCGATTTTGACAATTTTACCCTCGAAGACATTTTTGGTACCCCAAGCCTCGGGATTTACTTAGAGTTACTTGAACTCTAAGTAACCTCACAAACATAGAAACACTTAGAACGCTCAGCAACTCTCTCAACGCTCTCTCTCTCTCTAGTTCATACACACTCTCTCAATTCCTTGGGAATTTCTCATGATCTAAGGGGAATCGAAGCAAGTTTAGGCTCGGGATTGCTTGGGGAAAAGCTTAGCATCGATTGGGGCAACAATGGTAACAATTTCTAGCCCTAAATCTCTGTGATTTCCCTGGTTTTAGCTGAGTTTTAGAGTTTTAGAAACTCAATTTGTATTTGGATAATTGATGAGGTTTTGGCCAAGTTTAAGCTTGGGTTTTGTGTGTATTGAGGTGTTGAGTTGTTTGGGAACCTTACTTTTGGGATTTAGCTACGTTTGGATAGGTTTTTGGTGAGATTTGGCTTGAAGAAAATGAGGAAACTTCTGGGTTTTCATGTCGAGTCGCAGCCCTATTCTTGGGGCACCGCGACTCTCATGAACGGGAGGGAGTAGGAGGTGCTGAACCTCCATTTTGAGCCGCGGCGCGTGTGGTCTAGAGGAGAGCCTTTGGGCTCTCTGACATGAGGTGGGACGCATCTCTTGGGCCTTGGGTCGCAGCGCTTGAAGAGCTTTTGAGCCCCGAGAAGGTTTTGAGTGCGGGAACTCAAACCTAAGGGCTCGGGATCGATTCTACTACTCGATTTAGTAGAATTCAACGTCCCTGAGGCTAGGACTCGGTCCAGAATCCTTTATTCGCTCATTATTGATGGGATTCTATATTATGGTTGTGACTAGGTTATTGCTAGGATCCCCAGAACTGGGATCGTGCTCAAGGGTCGTTCTTAATAGACATTACACTTGGACCTGAGGTAAGAAAATCGTGCTCGGTCTACATTTAGGGCTTGGCCCGATTATAGTACAGGATTAATGTTATGTTGAGAATGTTTTATTAAACATATTAAATGCCTTGTGTTTACCTATGTTATGTAATAAATGTTGGTCTGTATATCTGATTTTAAAGCTCAGCTTATAAGCTGAAGATTTATCTGTGTTATCTGATGAAGAGCTTGGCTTAATAGTCAAGGGTATAGCCGGTTCTAAAAGACTCGACTTATCATTCAAAGGTTAAAAGGCTCGACTTATCAGTCAAAGGTTAAAGACTCGACTTATCAGTCAAAGGTTGAAAGACTCGACTTATTAGTTGAAGGTTAAGAGACTCGACTTATGAGTTGAAATTTTTAAGGCTCGGCTTAGGAGCTGAGGGCAGCCATAGCGTGCTTAACTTTGGTCGATAGGTTTAAGCCAATTCGAAAGTGAGATACACGCTTGAATGCCCCTAGGGTCATCTGGGATGTTAAGCATCAGACCTGCTTGGCCAACTCTAAGGCTGGTTATATGAGAGATGGGCAATAGGCCCTAGTGTGACTCTATAGTCACTTATTTGGGTTAATTGCATGCATGGGTATAGTTATTACTACTAGGCATGCTAATTATTAATTTTTGATCTGATAATGCACTGCTTATAAGCATGATTATGTTTTCTTGCTGGCCTCGGTTCACGGGTGCTAAATGGTGCAGGTAAGAGAAAGGAAAAGCTGGACTAGCCATGATTTGGGGAGCTTCAGGGGCAGGGTGTACATATGTGGCCTACTCGTTCGCCACGGCCGAGGGTATTAGTTGGAACTAGGATTGGACCCTAATTTTTCCGCCTAGGTCGGCTTTTGTAAACATTTTTGGGTTTGTAACCGTTTTAAACTATGTTGGGATCCCATGTATGGAAGTCACTCTTTTAATGAAATGGTTGAATTTTGACCGAAATTTTTAGTACCTAAACTTGTGGTTAGTTTTAATTACATGATTTAAGCCCAAATGACTCGTTTAGCGAGTTAAGCACTATTTAAATTACACAGTGTAACGATCCTGGATTATGAGGACGTTACAATCTCGATTAACAATGAGAACATTGAGTCTAACGGGGAAACAGAAGTAGCATACCCCGAGGGCAGTGGTGCATTCTGAGGCCAAACTGACCTATGAGAAGGCCTGAACGCTCACAGGTGTAATAAGGCTTTCAGGCGCGAACCCAAGGGGAAGGACTAGTCAGATCTCCGGGATAGCTCAACGCTCGAAAGATGGATAACCCAGCACAAAGTACCAACCAAGACCGTGACCCTCTATGCGGAGTTAAAGAGCTTGAAAAGGATAATGCTCAAAATGGCTTAGCAACAGGGCCTTGACTCGGACTCGGAGGATGAGGATAGGGAACCATGTGCTCCTCACATTTTAGAAGCCCATTACTGCGAGGCTTTAAGATGCTTGACATCACGTCCTATGATGGCAGTACGAATCCCATTGACCACCTTTCAAAGTTCAATAGGATGATGTCGGTGCATTGCATCTCTGAAGACGCCAAGTGTCATGTGTTCCAGATAACATTGACAGGACCAACAGATGAATGGTTCAAGAAATATAGGCTAGGATCCATTCATTCATGGTCCTATTTGTTGTCTTTATTCCAATACAATTCATAGATGCTCGGAAGGTGAACTTTGACGTCAACTCTTTGGCCAACACGAGTGAGGACCCTTCGAGGCCCTCTAGGCTTATGTCAAGCACTTCAAGGAGGAAGCTACGAGGACCAAGAGGGTCGACGATGGCCAGCAGCTAATGGCCTTATAGGCTGGCATCTGCACGGGGTCCCCATTATGGGATGACCTTCAGCAGAGAGGATGCCGAAGGCTCGATGACTTCATTAGTCGAGCCCAAGAGTATATTACTTGGGATAATGCCCATATTGGAGCATTTGGTGACCCTGTCACTTTTCCCTCTCCGACGATGCCAAACCCGTGGCTTCAGGGACTTAGTATCCACCCTACACTCCCGTTACACATAGTGTGGTGGGAGCCTAGTCCAGTCCAATTGTCCCGCCATCTAGCTTTAGTGTTGTGCCACCTGTTGGTTTCAGTGCTGCTCCAACGAGATATGGAGTAGCGCCCACTGGATATAGTGCTTATCAGCCTGCATTCAGTGTTGGAGTTGCTGCTACATCCTAGTTCACCGCACCTAGTCGAACCCCCAGCAGCAGTAGACGCAGGGGCAAGGGTAGAAAGCCCAAGGGAAATAGGACAGTGTAGACAGGACAAGGAGCTGCTTCCGACAAGAAGTATGTCTCGCAGTACTCCGAGTACACTCACTTAGTGGAATCTCGAGAGAACATTTTCGTGGCCATGGAACAACACGTCCATCAGCGGAAGCCACAGCCCATTCGGAGAGACAGGGAAATGCGAGATCCCAATAAATTTTATGTTTTCATAACAACGTGGGGCACCACACCAATGAGTGTCGCCAACTCAGGGATGAGATTGAAAACCTCATCAAACTGGGACACCTCTGCCAGTATGCTCGGGATGGAGCACGTCAGATTCAGGCCCCGGCCGTAGTAACTCCCACACATCCCACAACTCCCCATGCTCCGAGTACGGTGCTAATAGCTCCAAAGCAGCAGATAGTCCATGGACCTCCCCCAGTGAATGGGTGAGTGGGAACCATCTCTAGAGGACCCCACTTGGGGGGCACCTGTCGAGGCTCTCAGAATAGGTTTGTGCAAGACTTAAACCATGACGATGAGGTGTTGGCATCAGCTCAATTGCCAGCCCAGATGCCAAGGATGACCAACCAAGCCATCACATTCTCTGAGGACGATGCTTGGAGAGTGCACTTTCCGCACCACGATTGTAACGTCCTAAGTTCCTTGATATGGCTTAGTGCTTGGGTTAGGAGGCCAGGAGGGCAATAACTGATCTAATCAATTATTATATGATTATATGCATGATTATGTGTGTTGTATTATCATATGATTTGATTTGCATAAATGTGGGCCATTTATTATAAGAAGGGCATTTTTGTAATTTTGGCCCATTGAGGGCATATTTGTATATTTATGTGCATGTATGTGATATATGGGTGAGGCCACATTATTATGTGCATATATTTGAGATATTCGGCATGAGACGATCCTAGGAAGCAAGTTAGCAGTTTAGTCATAACGGGGTTAATTACCGGGCTCGGAGTGAGCCTAGGGGTAATTTGGTACTTAGTACATTATCGGGATTGAACGGGTAATGGGAAACGATTTGATAATTATTTGAGGATATTGGTAGTAACAGGAATTGTGAGACGTTAATTTTGATTAACGAGGTAGGTGGTAATGACAAAATTCCCCTTGGGTGAATTTGAGGGATTGAATTGGCCCTAGGGCCATTTTAGTCATTTTAGGTTCTATAGATAGACTCAACCAGGGGGGAAATCGTGGAATGAACCACAGAAATAGAGTACTCTCCTTTTCTCTCTCTCTCGATCATTTTCTCTATCTCGATTTGATTTTTTAGGCTAAAGTTATAGGATTCAAGCTTGAGGATTTAAGGCTTGGGATTTAAGATAGAGTTGCAGCAGCTGGAAGGATTCAATTCCTAGTTGAGGTGAGGTTTACAACTCTTTTTTTGATTGGTTTCAATTGTTTTTGAACTTGAGAGTTTTAGATTGTGAATTGAGTATTTGGTGGTGTTTTAAGTGTTATAAAGCTTGGGTTTTATTGCTGGATTGGTGGTAATGTTGTGTTGATGTTTGGTTTTAATTTTGGGATTATTTGGAAGTATTTTAGGCTAAGTTTGAATTGAAGAAAATGCAGGGGAGCTGGGTTCGCGGGGTCAAGTCGCAACTGAGCTCTTGGGCGTCGTGACCTGAGCGAACCCCAGAGCTTTGTTGGGGCTCTGTCTACATGGTGCACCGTGACCCTCAAGGGTAAGTAGCGGCCCGCCCCTGGCACCCAGACAGAAGGGCAGTCTGTCTGGGAGGCGCATCGCGACCCTTGGGGGCAGGTCGCGGCCCGCCTGTTCTTTTTGAGCCAATGTTGGTTTTTAGAGCGGGTTTTCAAACATTAAGGCTCGGGATCGAATCTACTACCCGGTTTGGTAGAGTTCAAGGTCTCGGGGCTAGGATTTGGTTCGGGAACCTTTTATTACTCATTTTATTGATGGGATTTCATATTTGGTTCTGATTAGGTTACCGCTAAGGGCCCAAGGTCAAGATCGTTCTCAAGGATTGTTCTTAACTTATTTTACACTCGAGCTTGAGGTAAGAAAATTGCACCCATTATGTGACATACATGATTATTGATGAAATAATGTAATAACGCAATGAGCACTGTTCAATATGATTAGATCTTATCAACCAAGCATTACACACTCGTCCAACCCTATGGTCGAAGAAAACTAAGCGTTTGGCTAGTCTATGGCTAGTTACTCAGAGCCAAGGCTAAAAGGCCCAAGTGACTTGATGGTCACATGGCTTAGGGCACAGGTCCCCAGGATGACTCCACCATCATCTATTCAGGGCACAGAACCCTAGGATAACTCCACGTTCATATGATTAGGGCTGCAAGCCTCAGAATGATTCTATGATCATTTATTAATAATTGTATACATGCAGTAATAAGTTTTCTTGCTGAGCCTTGGCTCACGGGTGCTATGTGGTACTGGTAAAGGGAAAGAAAAGCTTACCCAGCCTTGAGTAGAGAGCTTAGGTGCTGACATGAGCCACTTAACCACCACGGCCAAGGCGTTTAAGGGGAACTAGGGTTTAACCCTATTTTTGTTGCTTAGGTCAGCGGATTGTAACTTTTGAATTGTAATGACCATTTTGGATTGTAAACAACTTTGTAAATATTTTTATGGGATCCCATGTACAGCTTAATGTTTTTTAATAAAATATCCATTCCTTTTTACTAAAATTTTAACCCTGACCATTAATAACACTTAGATGCACGTTTACAGCCTAATGACTCGTTTAGTGAGTTAAGCACTATTTAAAATACACAGTGTGACAGTCTTGGTTATCCAGGGCATTACACTTGGTATCAGAGCGTACCAAGTTTAAGGGTTCCTGTAGACTGGTTAGGCATGTACACTCACCACTGAAGACAAGCTCGACTCATGGTTCGGTAACTATTTATGTGGTTATGGGTTTAACGGCTTAAATATAATATAAATATTTTACCTGCATGCATAAGATACACTGATAGGGCCTGGCCCTTGACTGCTGCATGATAAGCAAGAACATGGTTATTAGCACTGATATTGCTAGAACATGCTTATTAGCATTATTAATTGGTAATTGCTAAGTGTTAAATGTTAATTGCTATGTTTATGAGTCGACATGCTTATTAGCATGACTGTTGAGAATGGATGAGTTTCTTCCGCATTGATTTAGTTATCACTACTGTTAACAATGAAATCTCGTCAACGATATAAGGTTATAAAACTGAGATTGTATTGCAAGAGATATCTTAGAAGAAGATGGAGAAAAATTGAAAGAGTAAATATGCAGAACCCCAATGGAGTAAGATTGTATATTGCTTAATAGCCTCAGCATCCAAGGAATTTTCCAACCCCCTTTCTGGAGGGGTGATGATCTATTTATACTGGAGCTCTAATGGCTCCTCATACATTGTGGTCCCAAGGGACAAGATTGTATATAGGTACATTGTCAGGGTAGTGGCACAGGTCGTGGTGGAGCAGAAGGTTATGGTGTCGGCCTGGTACATAGTCAGAGGTATGCATGTAGTGCTTCCATTCTCTGTACAAATTTGTACCTCCACTACTTGTAGGACACAGATGTCAGAGTCATGAATTTTCCCTCTTTCAGGGTTGTACATCCTGTGCTTGTACATTTATCTAATGCCTAGTGGTCCCCCTTACCTAAATATCTTCTCTAGGTTTCTTTATATTTTAGCAAGTGTCGATCCATACTTCTTTTATCATGGCCTTACCTCCAGGTACGAGGCCTGGAAATAGGCATGTATGAGGCTTAGGGATGGGTCTCACAAGGCGAGACCCTTGGTGCCTAAGTGAGTATCCAGGCGTGAATCACGAGGCTCGGGGATGGGTCTCATAAGGCGAGACCCATGGTGCCTAAGAGAGTACCCATGCGTGACCCAAGCATTCACAAGGCTCGGGGATTGGTTTCACAAGGCGAGACCCTTGGTGCCTAAGTGAGTACCCATGTGTGACCCAAGCATTCATGAGGCTCGGGGATGGGTCTCAAAAGGCGAGACCCTTGGTGCCTAAGTGAATACCCATGTGTGACCCGGGCATTCACGAGGCTTGGGGATGGGTTTCACAAGGTGTGATGGGGTTGCATGAGGGCCACGAGACGGTGGTGGCGCGAGGCTCCTTAGTGTGGCCTTACCTCACGAGACGCACACGGGTGTGGTGAGGTGTGTCTGACTGTGCGAGGCATTGGCACACAACTAGGCCGCGAGGCGCACGGGTGAGATGGTGTCTAGCTGTGTGAGGCGTTGGCGCGCAACTAGGTCGCGAGGCGCGTAGGCGAGGGCAGCCTCACATAACGAGGCCCTTGTGGCCTTGGCAGGCGCGCGCTGGTGAAGGGCAGCCCCACATAGCGGGGCCCTTGTGGCTTTGGTAGGCGCGCGCAGGGGAAGGGCAGCCTTGCATATCGAGGCCCTTGTGGCCTTGGCAGGCGTGCGCGGGTGAAGGGCAACCTCGCATAGCGAGGCCCTTGGGTCCTTCTGGGCATTTTTACTAAGGCCTCCTATGAGACATGGGTCTCGTATGGGGCAAGATATTGGGTTGCTTGGTTTGCCCGAGGCTAATGAGGGCAACCCTAAATTTTTCTCTTGAGTGTTGACTATGGCTCTGGTCAATTTTTGGCATTCACAACTACCTAAATCAATGTGACAAGAGATTTAGTTATCACTACCTAACTGGTTGCATTGATTATTGCAGGAAGGTATAAGTTGAAAGTATGCTTCCAAGGCAGGTAGAATCATCAGCTGGCCAAGAAGATTAGGGCCAGAATGATAGACAGGGTCAAAAAAATGACCAGGGTCAGACCTTTCAGCCAGCTCCTAAAGACTAGAAACAGTTGCTTGTTGATTTGCAAGCCAGGGTAAAGAGGCAGGAAGAAGAAATCTGCTTCCTGAGATAGCAACAAGTTCCTACAGGGAATATTTTACCAGAGGCACCACCTGTAACAGTGCCAACAGTTGAGCACCCGCCAGAGGTTGAGAATAAATGGGAACCTCTTTATGAAAGGTTCAGGAAACAACACCCTCCAGATTTTTAGGGTAGTGCAGATCCAGCTAAGGCCGAGCAGTGGATGAGCATGGTTACCACCATCCTAGACTTTATGAGGGTGTTTGGTAATGAGAGGGTGGCTTATGCCACATATATGTTTCGGGAGGACGCCCGAATTCGGTGTTCGGTGGGAAGTGATATCCCATACCAGGAATGTCAATGCCCTGTGTTGGGAAGAGTTTCAGACTCTATTCAATGAAAATTACTATAAGGATGCTATCAAGGCTGCAAAATATGAAGAGTTCAGCAAGCTATTTCAGGGGAGTTTGTCAGTGATTGAATATTCTTTAAAGTTTGACAGACTGGCAAAGTTTGCAGGGGAACTAGTGCCCACTGATGGGACCTAAAGGGAGAGGTTTCTCCAGGGGCTACAGCCTAGGATAGCCCGTGATGTTCGTATTACCACCGTTCCAGGAGTGACTACTTATGCATAGGTGGTTGAGAAGGCGCTTACAACTAAGAGTGCAGAGAACAAGATCTGGCGGGATAACGCAGCCAGAAGTGACATTAGGAGGGTGAGACCTCCATTTATGGGTTCAGGTAGGGGTGGAGGCCCCAGTGATCAGAAAAGGAAGGTTCATGATGCCTTCCTAACTCCAGGCCCAGACAGGAGACCACGTGGTATTACAATGGGCTGTCAGGGCAGCAGTGAGTTCTGGAGTTCTTTTCCGGAGTGCCCTAGATGCAAGAGGCGTCATTTAGGGGAGTGTCGAGCAAGAGCCTGCTTTTTATGCGAGGCAGTGGGATACTTGAGGAAAGATTTCCCGAGGGCAAGAAAGGCAGACAGCTCGGCCCTAGCTCGAGTGTTCGCATTGACTCGCGGAGAAGCTGAGGCTTGTCCCTTAGTAGTTATAGGTCAACTTTTTAGTGCTGGAACCCCTTATACTATTTTGATTGATTCTGGTGCTACACTGTAACGACCCGAATTTGCTAATAGGGCTTAGGCCTTGATTAGTGTGCCTGGAGGGCAATAAATGAATTAATATGTTAATATGTGAATTTATGTGAATATATGATAATGATGCATGTGTTAATTGAGTTAAATGTGCATGTGGGCCCCGTCTGGATATTAGGGGAATAAATGTGATAAATGTTGTATATATGTGATATGTCTATGCAGCACAATCCAAGACAGTCCTGGGGAGTGGTTAGCTAGAAAGTCACAATAAGGTTGAGATTCCGACTCGGGGCAAGTCGAGGGGTAATTTGGGTATTAGATGTGCTATGGGGTTATCGGGTTGTGAAAATAAATATTTGGAGATATATTTGAGGATAGAATGTCTAGGAGGGAATATTAGGGAAATTTACCATTTTTCCTCGGGGACGTTTTGGCACCCCTAGCCTTGAGGTAACCACATAGACTAAGTTAAATAAAACAAAGGGAAGAATCATTTAGAGGCTTGTAGAAATCGACACCCACTTTCCTTTCCAGCTGAATATAGGTTCTCATCTCTCTCTCTCTTTCACTCTCTAAGGCATATCAAAGGAGAATTTTGGCGGAAGCTAGCTAAAACCAGGAATTGGGCTGGGAAATCTTGGGAGCTAAAAGCTTGCGGATTAAGGACCAAATTCAGAGACTAAACTCAGCAAAGGTAAGCTCTAACCATGGGAATTAAGCTTGAATTTCTGCTGTGTTTTTAGGATATGCATGTGAATGGAACTTGATCTGTTCTTGGGTATTTTAGTTGATTTTTAGAGTAGGTTTTGATGGGTTTTGATGTTGAAACTGGGCTAGAATCTTTGTGTTGATTATCTGGGACTGTTAGCTTGATTATAAGATGAGTTGGTCTGAAGAAAATGCAGGAAAAAGGTGAAGAATTCTGGGTTTGGAGGAGAGGGTCGCGGCCCTAGGAGGGGCGTGCCGCGGCCCGTGTGTGTTGCAGGTAAGTGCTAGCCTCTATTTCGAGGCTAGTCGCGACACTTGTGGGTAGGTTCGCGGCTCTTAGTGCCAGTTTGTGTTTTTAAGGGTGTTTAGGCTTGGGAACTCAATGGTTAAGGCTCGGGATGGATTTTATCACCCGGTTTGATAGAATTCAAGGTCCCAGAGGTTAAAGATATGGCTCAAAGTTATTTAATGGATTAGAACTTGATGGATGGATATTGTTAATGTGTTGTGACTAGAGTTTCGGCGAGGCTCAAGTTAGAGGATTGTGCTCGGGATAGCAGTGCTCGGAGAGCTCAGGACTCAGGTAAGAAAACCCTTGTTCCCATAGAGCTTGTATGCAGGGCTGAGCCCAATGTGTTTGAATTGTAGGGCGTAGCCCTTTGATTGTATTTGTTAGTATTTTGTACCTTTTTATTATGCTGTGAGTGCAATTATGTGAATGATCGGCAAGAGTCAGGAACGGTGTAGGCCGAGGTCGGCAGGGGCCGGGAACGGCGTTGGGCACGTTGAGTGCAAGGCCGAGTACGGCAAGGGGCCGGGAGCAACATTGAGCAAGTGGAATGCGAGTTGCCAGGGCGAGTCCCTAAAGGATACCTGGGATATTCTCACGATGTGGACCGCGAACCCAGGACCTGGTAAAGCGCCTGGGACGGCTAGGCCGTATGTGTTTAGCCTATTGATGGCCATTTTATATACTTGGTGTATGTTTTGCATATGTTATCTATTATGGGTTTTCTTACTGGGCTTCGGCTCACAGATGCTCTATGGTGTAGGTAAAGGTAAGGAGAAAGCCAACCAACCATGAGTGTAGCAGGCATGAAGCGGCGTGTACATGTTTGGCCAGCCTGGCTGCCACAGCCAGTGGATTTTGGGAGATGTTTGTAAATAAACTTAGATTTTGTCGTCTAGTCGACTTGGTTCAATTTATATGTTGTAAATGTTTCTAGACTGTATTTTGGGATCCCAAGTGTTAAACTTTTATGCTTTTCAATGAAATGGAATTTATTTCTAAAGTTTTTCCTCTGTTTATGGCTTAATTACACTATTTGACCTAAAACCTCGATTAGCGAGTTGAACGCACAATTTTAAACTCACTTTGTAATGGCTCTAAGGAAGTAGGGCATTACATACGCATTCTTTTGTTTCCAGTAGAATTATTGATAGATTGTGTAGACCATGTGATTATTATGTTGTGGAGTTCGAGACCTTATTACCCATTGGTAGTTAGTAGTATCCAGAAGATGGGTCGGATCATTACCATTGACACTGGGGGGCAAAGAGTTATCAGTTGATTTGATAGAGTTGGTTATGATCGACTTTGACATGATTCTGGGTATGGACTGGTTGGTGATGTATGGGGCAGCCATAGATTGTAAAAGGAAAATGGTAACCTTTGAGCCTGAAGGTGAGGATCATTTTGTGTTTGTTTGCACTGTGCATGGACCTCGTATACCCCTGATATATGTTATGAGAGCTAGGGATTTATTGCAAGGTGGTTGCAAGGGTTCATAGCCAGTGTGGTTGATACCACTCAGGTCATGTCAGTGGGACCAGAGAAAACTAGGTTAGTCTCTGAGTTTCTGGATGTATTTTTAGAAGATTTACCAGGGTTGCCACCACATAGAGAAATTGAATTTGTGATTGAACTGGCACCAGGGACGGAGCCAGTGTCCAGGGCACCTTATAGTATGGCCCCATCAGAATTAAAGGAACTAAAGGTACAGCTGCAGGAGCTGTTAGACGAGTTTTATTAGACCTAGTTTCTCACCGTGGGGTGCACTAGTTCTGTTTGTAAATAAGAATGATGGTTCTCTGAGGATGTGTATTGATTATAGAGAACTAAACAAGTTGACAATTAAGAACAAGTATCCACTGCGAATGATAGATGATATGTATGACCAATTGCAAGCTAAAATGGTAATCTCAAAGATAGACCTTCGATCTGGTTATCATCTTGTAACGACCCTAAATTCAGTATTAAGGCTTAAGGGCCTGGAGGGCATAATGGGATTCTGTGTGTGACTTTTATGAGTTTAATGCATGAATATGATTTAATGCACGTTATATGACTATTTGATTAATTGCGATGCATGACTATGTGAATTAGTATGCATGTAGACCTGATTGAGCATATTTGTAATTTGGCCATGTCGGGCCTAACTATGTTGATACCTGTGATCTATGACTCGAGACGATCCTAGAATGAGCGGGTTAGTGGAAAGTCAAAGCGGGAACCTGTACCCGGCTTGGGTTAAGCCTGGGGAGTTTAATTGAGAATCTGGGAATATATTTGATGATTAATCGGGTATTGGGTAGCGAGCGGGAATTATTAGGAACACTTGAGGAATTAGTGGGAATTTGGGTAATATGACTAAAATGCCCCTTTATGGACATAAAGGTTTAGAATTAGTAAGGGAGGGCATTTTGGTCATTAGGCTTGCAAGAGATAAAATAAAGAAGGTCTTTACACTTAGTGGATTTAGTAGAGAAAAGTTATAGGCTGAAAAGAAAGAAGAGAAAAGAAAAGAGAGGGAAAACTGAAGGGTTTGGCTTTGAAGATTCGGTTTGTGGCTCTCCCAACCATTTCCCTTGATTTTTCTTGAGGTTAAGCTCAGTGGAAAGCTAGGGTTAGCTGAGCATCAAGGATCCTAAGCTAGGCTTGAGGATTGGCAAGGGATTAGCAAGATCACATCAGAGATTTGAGGTAAGTTCTTGAGGTTTTCGGTTTTAGGGTTTTGCTGGTTTTGAGCTGTGTTTTTGAGCTAAATGGATGGGGTTTTTGGGGAAAACAGGTCAAGGTTGTGAAGGTTCAAGCCAAGGAGGTCTAGGGTTCAGTTCAAGGTCGAAATTCCACCCACGGTATGATTTCTAAGACCCTATCCTTGTTGTTTGAGTGATTTTCTGGTTTTTGGGTTCATTGAGTTAGATTTTGAGTTGTGGGTTGCTTGAGCTTGGGATTGAGTTCATGGGGTGCTTGGGGTGAGTGTGAGGTGTGGATATATGTGTTTTTGTGTTTGGAAAAGGTTTGGGCAAGATGGGAGTTGAAATGGTAGGAGAAAATCGCAAAATGTGATTTTGGGCTAGGTCTGGCTGCAACTAGCGCTACATCGCTAGTCAGGGGGCGCTGTAGCGCTAGCCCCTGTTCTGGTGAGGGTGGTTCTGCTTGTAGCGCTACAGCGCCCTCTTTTGAGCGCTGTAGCGCTGCACTGTTCACAGAGGGGATTTTTGGGCTTTTGTGAAGGGATTTTGACCTAGGGTTCGGGGCTTGATTCCGCCACTTTGTTTTGGGGATCTAGGACTTCCCGGGGGCTCGGGATTAGTCCCGAGGCTAGGTTTTGGACTTGAGGATTGGTGATGACTTTGACTTGTGGATTTTGCTTAGGTAAGCACTAGGGCTTGGGTAAGATCGTGCTCAAGGAGTCAGGTTGATCAAGGCTACTGAATCTAAAGGTAAGAAAACCGTAACACCCGAGAATAGGGCATGGCCCCACTGTGTGATCGAAGGGCATGGCCCCAGATTGTATTATGTGCAAATGTTTAACCTTAAATGAATCATGATGTGTGTGAATGATTATTTCGAATATACTATATGTGTGATTATAATGAAATGAACGGCAAGGGCCGAGTGCGGCGTAGGCCGGGTACGGCCGTGGGGCCGAAAGTAACACTTAGCACATGGGATGCTTATAGTCAGGGTGGGACCCAAGGGATACATGAGTTATCCTCGCGATGAGAACCGAAACCCCAGGCTTGGGTAAGGCCTCTGGGGCGGCATGGCCGTACTTGTTTATTATGATGGTTTTCCTATTTATCAGTGAATTATGCCAGCTATATGATTTGCATATGTTATGTACTATTTGGGTTTTCTTGCTGGGCTTCGGCTCACGGGCGCTCCGTGTGGCAGGTAAAAGCAAGGAGTCAGTCAACCGGCCATGAGTATGGAGAGCGCGGGGGCGGCGCGTACATGTTCGGCCTGCCCGACTGCTTTGGTTGGGGGCATTTTTGTATATGGTTGTACTAAATCATTCTTTTGATAACTGATCAAGTGTAAATCTATTTTTGAGTTGTAAATATTTTGTAAGCCTTATTTTGGGATCCCAGATGTTTTACATTTAACGTTTTCAATGAAACTAATCATTTTCAAAGAGTACAGCCTTAAACTCTGGTTTATTTACACTTTTGGTTTTAGAAACCACTTAGAGTCAATTAAATGCACAATTTCTGTTTTAAACTCACTTAGTAACGGCTCTAAGGTAGTAGGGCGTTACACATCTAATGAGGGTCAAGGAAGGAGATATACCGAAGACTGCCTTTCACACCAAATATGGACATTATGAGTTCTTAGTTATGTCCTTTGGGTTGACTAATGCCCCATCTGCTTTTATGGATTTGATGAACAGAGTGTTCAAGGATTACTTGGACCAGTTTGTGATTGTCTTTATCGATGATATTCTGGTTTATTCTCAAACAGAGTCAGAACGTGAGCAACATCTGAGGTTGGTTCTATAGAGACTGAGGGAACACATATTGTTTGCAGAACTCAAGAAGTGTGAATTCTAGTTATCTCAGGTAACTTTCCTTGGTCATATTGTCAATAAGGAGGGGATCAAGGTGGACCCAACCAATATTTGAGGTGGTCGGAGATTGGCCAAGGCCAAAGAATGCTTTAGAGGTTAGGAGCTTCCTTGGGTTGGGAGGTTACTACAGGCGTTTTGGGGAAGGATTTTCAAAGATTGCCACTTCATTAACTGAACTGACACGCAAGAATCAAAAGTTTGTGTGGTCAGATAAGTGTGAGAACAACTTCCAGGAATTGAAACAGAGATTGATTACAGCTCCAACTCTGAGTCTCCCGACAGATCAGGAGAAGTTTGTGATATACTGTGATGCCTCACATCAGGGTTTGGGTTGTGTTCTTATGCAATCAGGGAAGGTGATTGCTTATGCCTCACACTAGTTGAAATAGTATGAACAGAGATACCCCACTCATGATTTAGAGTTGGCAGTTGTGGTCTTTGCATTAAAGGTATGGAGGCATTACATTTATGGGGAGCAGTGTGAGATTTACACTAACCACAAGAGCCTGAAGTACTTTTTCACACAGAAAGACCTGAACATGAGACAAAGGCGTTGGTTGGAGTTGGTAAAAGATTATGATTGTGAGATCATGTATCACCCAATAAAGGCCAACATAGTAGCAGATGCTTTAAGCCGGAAGGGTCCGGGACAGATTTTCAGTGCGAGACTGATGTCCAGAGAATTAGCAGAGGATATGACCAGGGCTGGCATAGAGTTGTTGGTAGGCTAGTTGGACAACATTACGCTATAGTCTACGCTGTTAGAAAGAATAAATGAAGGTCATTAGGGTGATCCACAGCTGACCAAGATCAAAGAGGAGGCCTTAGTTGGAGTGTCCAGGGATTATACAGTGTCAGATATGGGTTTGTTGAGATACAAGGGTCGGATATGTGTTCCGATGGACACTGTTATCAGGCGAGAGATTCTGGATGAATCTCAAACTACTCCTTACTCTTTGCATCCAGGCACTACGAAGATGTATCAGGATGTGAGATGGTTGTATTGGTGGCCTGGGATGAAGAGGGATGTGATAGAATATGTGGCTAAGTGCTTGACATGTCAACAGGTCAAGGCTGAGCATCAGAGACCAGCAGGGCTATTACAGCCTCTGGACATCCCAAAGTGGAAATGGGAAGACATCACAATGGATTTCGTGGTGGGTTACCCAGGACTGTGGTTCAACATGATTTGGTGTGAGTTATCATGGATCAATACACTAAGTCAACTCACTTTTTACCAGTGAGCAAAACTTATCCAGTTGACCAGTACGCAAATCTCTATGTGAAAGAGATTATGCGCCTTCATGGGGCCCCAAGGTCGATCATGTCAGATCGGGACCCCGCATTTACTTCCATGTTCTGGGGAAGCCATGGGTACACAGTTGAAGTTTAGTACTACTTATCATCCTCAAACAGATGGACAATCTGAAAGGATGATTCAGATATTAGAAGACATGTTGTGAGCATGTGTGTTGAACTTTAGTGGGTCTTGCAGTAAGTATTTGCCTTTAATAGAGTTTTCCTACAACAACAGCAATCAATCGACCATTAGGGTGGCTCCTTATGAGATGTTGCATGGTAGGAAATGCAGGTCTCCCATTCATTGGGATAAGACAGGAGAAAGGAGATAATTGGGTCTTGAGGCAGTTCAGAGGACCAATGAGGCCATTGAAAAGATCAGAGCTTGGATGCTCGCTTCTCAAAGCAGATAGAAAAGTTATGTTGATCCCAAACGTAGAAACGTGGAGTTTTAAGTGGGAGACTATGTCTTCCTTAAAGTCTCTCCATGGAAAGGGGTGAGAAGATTTGGGAAGAAGGGCAAATTGAGCCCTAGATTCGTAGGTCCATTTGAGATCATGGACAGGATTGGTCAGGTGGCATATAGGTTGGCCTTACCACCGGCATTGCCTTCCGTGCATAATGTATTTCTTATTTCAGCTCTTCGAAAGTATGTATGAGATGTCACTCATGTGTTGAGTTACAAGGATCTGTAGTTTGAGGCAAATCTCTCCTATGAGGAACAGCCAGTCTAGATACTAGACAGAAAGGACAAGGTCTTGAGAAATAAAATTATACCTTTGGTTAAGGTATTATGGAGGAACAACAAGGTCGAGGAACGACCTGGGAGCTGGAGTCAGATATGCAGAGTCAATATCCCAAGCTATTCAGGTAAAATTTTGAGGACGAAATTTCTTTAAGGGGGAATAGTTGTAACGTTCTAAATTCCTTGATATGGCTTAGGGCCTGGGTTAGGAGGCCAGGAGGTCAATAACTGTTTTAATGCATTATTATGTGATTATATGCATGATTATGTGTGTTGTATTATCATATGATTGGATTTGCATAAATGTGGGCCATTTATTATAAGAAGGGAATTTTTGTAATTGTGGCCCATTGAGGGCATATTTGTATATTTATGTGCATGTATGTGATATATGGGTGAGGCCACATTATTATGTGCATATATTTGAGCTATTCGGCATGAGATGATCCTAGGAAGCAAGTTAGCAGTTTAGTCATAACGGGGTTAATTTCCTGGCTCGGGGTGAGCCTAGGGGTAATTTGGTACTTAGTACATTACCAGGATTGAGCGGGTAATGGGAAACGATTTGATAATTATTTGAGGATATTGGGAGTAACAGGATTTGTGAGACGTTAATTTTGATTAACGTGGTAGGTGGTAATGACAAAATTGCCCTTGGGTGACTTTGAGGGATTGAATTGGCCCTAGGGCCATTTTAGTCATTTTAGGTTCTATAGATAGACTCAGCCAGGGGGAAAACCGTGGAATAAACCATAGAAACAGAGTACTCTCCTTTTCTCTCTCTCTCGGTTTGATTTTTTAGGCTAAAGTTAGAGGATTCAAGCTTGAGGATTTAAGGCTTAGGGTTTAAGATTCAGTTGCAGCAGTTGGAAGGATTCAATCCCTAGTTGAGGTAAGGTTTAAAACTCTGTTTTTTATTGGTTTCAATTGTGTTTGAACTTGAGAGTTTTATATTGTGAATTGATTATTTGGTGGTGTTTTAAGTGTTATAAAGCTTGGGTTTTATTGACGGATTAGTGGTAATGTTGTGTTGAGGTTTGGTTTTAATTTTGGGATTATTTGAAAGTATTTTAGGCTGAGTTTGAATTGAAGAAAATGCAGGGGAGCTGGGTTCGCGGGGTCAAGTCATGGCTAAGTTCTTGGGCACCACGACCTGAGCGAACCCCAGAGCTTTGTTGGGGCTCTATCTGCATGGTGCGCTTCGACCCTCAAGGGCAAGTCGTGGCCCGCCCCTGGCACCCAGACGAGGGTTTTTCTGTCTGGGAGGCGCACCATGGCCCTTGAGGGCAGGTCGCGGCCCGCCTGTTCTTTTTGAGCCAATGTTGTTTTTTAGAGAGATTTTTCACACATTAAGGCTCGGGATCAAATATACTACCCAGTTTGGTAGAGTTCGAGGTCCCGGGGGCTAGGAATTGGTCCGAGAACCTTCTATTACTCATTTTATTGATGGGATTTCATATTTGGTTATGATTAGGTTACCGCTAAGGGCCCAAGGTCAAGATCGTTCTCAAGGGTTGTTCTTAACTTATTTTACGCTCGAGCCTAAGGTAAGAAAACTGCACCCATTATGTGACATACATGATTATTGATGAAGCATGCTGAGTGCTCTACATATATTTATATATGGGTTGACCACGATTTTGGCCAACTACGAGTAGACGCAAAAACGACAAGAACCTTGAATATAAAGTAGATAACACCAATAGTTTTATAGTGGTTCAGCCTTAATTTGTTGGTAATAGTCTAATCCACTTGGAGTTGTGATATATGTAGCCTACACTTAAGATCAGATGGACCTGAGCCAACTGAGTTTCTCAAGTGTAAGTAGAAAAATACAGAGTTTCTCTCTGTAAAGAATACAAGCTTTCTCTCTCTAAGCTCTCTTAGAAAATGCCCCAAGAATGCCCCAAGTAACAGTCCCAAAGTCTCAAAATTAGAGAGTTTTTCCCAGTCCCCCCAAAAAGATCAGATCCGCAAAATGATGCCATGAGCTCTTTATTTATAGGCTCATGGATCGTACATGAAAAATATCCTATTTTGATGGGTTCCTTGGTTGTTTCAACCAACTTTAATTAATAAAATAATAAATAAATCCATATTACAACAATATAGCTATTACTTCGAGATATCTAAGAGATTCACGCGATAGTTACAAGTGATTCGGGTTGAAGTTGATACTAAGATTCTGACATATCTAGTCGTCTACACTCCTCAATCTGACATATCTAGTCGGATGAAACCCATTTCTAATGTAATGCCCCGAATTCTTCGATGTGTTTAACGACGTGAACAGTAGGCTGGGAGGGCCATACTTGCTTAATTATATTATTAATTGATAAAATGCATGTATATGTTTATTATATTATGATATGATGTGAAATGCATGCATGTGAGTCCATATTTCTAATTACAGGGGTGTGGTGGTAATTTGGCCCGTTGAGGGTAAATTGATTATTCGTACGCATGTTGGTGACATATTATGAGACCACATTATGATGTGGGTTTGTTAGAGCCATTTGACATGAGACGATCAAGGAATGTTAATTAACGGTTTGGTCATAACAGGATTAAGCTCGGGGCTCGGGGTGAGTCTCGGGGTGTTTTAATGATTAGAGCATTACCGGGCATTAAAGGGTAACGGGATGTGGATTATTGGTGTTTGGGTATATTGAGATTAGTGGGAATTGGGAAGCGTTAATTATCATTAACGGTGTAGGTGGAAAATGCCAAAATTACCCTTGAGGTGGTTTTAGAAGCTTTAAAAGACCTAGAGGTATTTTAGTCTTTTGGCTTGGATATATATGATGTTGGAGGCTGTAGAATAAATAGAACCAAAAACAGAGTTTCCCTCTTCTCCTTCCCGTACCTTCTCCTTCCTTCATTTTCCTTGTGAGTTTTTGTGATCTTATTGAGGATTTGAGCTTGGGAGCTAGGCCTTGATACTTTGGGAGAGTGTTCCACTGTGGAAGAGCACCATAACCTGAACTTGAGGTAAGCTTTTAGCCATTAGTTTCCATGTATGCTCTGTTTTCGTTTTAAGATTTCAGCTCTAGATTTTGGTGTGGAAAGTTGGAATCAAGGGGAGTTTTTGTGATGTTTAGGTTGGGTTATGATGGGGGAGAGTTATGGGTGCGGTTTGGTGGTTTAAATGGGTGTTTGAAAGAGGTTTGGGTGGTGTTTAAACTGGGTTTGAAGGGTTGGTTCTAAAAGAAAACGCAAGGGAAGAAAAACAGGGGTTTTGGCTGAACTGGAGCTTGCGCCGTGGCATGGCCAAGGTGAGCCGCGGCCCTTGGGGGCTGCTGAGTTTAGGCGCCTCTGTTTGAGGGGCAGGGCGCGGCATGGCCAAGGAGGGCCGCGGCCCTTAAGGCATTTTTGGCCAAAATGGAGTTTTTAGCATGGGGATTCAAGCCTAAGGCCTCGGGGTTGAACCTACTACCCGATTGAGTAGTGTTTGATGTCCCGGAGGTTAGGTTTTGGTTTGGGAACCTTTTATTGTTCATTTTATTGATGGAATCCCATAATTGGTTATGACCAAGTAACCGCTAAAGGACCAAAAGGTTGATCGTTCTCAGGGTCGTTCTTCTATTTATTCTAGCTCGAACTAGAGGTAAGAAAACTGCACCCCAAGTGTGACATACATGGTTTGAATATAGAATGTTTGGCAAAGGTGTTAGTATCAACTGTGAAGCCGCGATTTATTAGTCAGGTTCGGCAGTGGTACTAGGCACTGGTCACGTTGCACTGACTTGTTAGTCAGAATTGGCGAAGGTGTTAGTATCAGCTCTGAAGCTGTGACTTACTAGTCAAGTTCGGCAGTGATACTGGACACTGGTCACATAGCGCTGATTTATTAGTCAGAACGGCCATAGCGTGGATCACGCAAGCCAACAGAGGTTAGATCTAATCGACTATTAGCATTGAATGGCTCAAAGAGCATTAATGCCAGACCGACCCCGAGGGTCGATGAATGAAATAAGCGCTTGGAGGCTAGTGGCTTACCTAGCAGCCACTCTCCCCCGCTAAGAACATGTGATGTTCACTCGTTTGTTCGAAAGCTTTATCTTCAGTGTGATTATAATGATAATCATTTGATAATGTTTATGAAAAGTATATGTGTACATATGCGGCCGCTTGACCACCACGACCAAGGTGTTCTCAGAGGAACTAGGGGGTTTACCCTATTTTTTCTGCTTAGGTCGGCGGGATTGTAAATTTAAAACTATAATGACCATTTGTACTGAGAACCACTTGTAAATGTTTTGTTTAGCTCTGCAGAGCAGTTTGTAATGAAAGTCTCCATTTCCTTTTTATTGATTTTATGCCTTAACCTGTTAATTACACTTAGAGCACGTTTTTGACCAAAGGACTTAGGTAGTGAGTCAAATTTCTGGTCCACCGTTCACCGTAACTGTTCTAGGGTAGCCAGGGCGTTACATCTGAGATGACTGGTCGGACATAATTCTTTACTGGTCAGACAAAACATCTTCATAAGCTAACTGGCCGGATAAACCTGACTACTAAAGTGACTTGTCAGCCAAAACACTTTACTGGTCGGATAACACTATTTTCTGAAGTGATTGGTCGGACATAATTTTTTACTGGTTGGCCAAGAACCTTACTGGTCGGATAGAAACCTTACCTGGTCGGTCAAATTACTTCCTGACCAGATAAATCAATTTCGTGACCAGTAATATCACAACTCCGAAGATTAATTTCAAACATTTTCACTTCTTTAGTCAACACATTTATTGACTATTAATGTGTCATTTACTGACCATGCATTGCCACTTGTCCCATCCTATTGCCACGTCATCGAACAAAATTTTGGGATAACAATATGGATATTTGTTGCATCATGAATGCTTGGTTGCATTGTTTACTTGAGAAATGCATTGACTTATCAGTCAGAAACGACAATAGTGTTGAGCGCTGGTCGTGAAGCTCTGACTTATCAGTTAGGAACGGCAATAGTGATGAGTGATGGTCGTATGGCAATAACTTATGAGTCAAGAGCAGCAATATCTCAATGAGCACTGGTCGATATGATTAGATCTAATCAAACGAGCATCATACACTCATCCGACCCTATGGTCGAAGAAAACTAAAGTGCTTGGCTAGTCTATGGCTTGTTACTCAGAGCCAGGGCTAAAAGGCCCAGGTGACTTGATGGTCATATGGTTTAGGGCACAGGTCCCCAAGATGACTTAACAGACATCTATTCAGGGCGCATGACCCCAGAATGACTCCACCATCATCTATTCATGGCACAGGACCCCAGGATAACTCCACGATCATTTGATTAGGGCTGCAGGCCCCAGAATGATTCCATGATCATTTATTGATACTTGTATACATGCAGTAATAAGTTTTCTTGTTGAGTCTTAGCTCACAAGTGCTATATGGTGAAGGTAAAGGAAAAGAAAATCTTACCCAGCCTTGAGTGGAGAGCTTAGGTGACGACGTGTGCATATGCGGCCGCTTGACCACCACAGCCAAGGCGTTTCAGGGGAACTAGGGTTTAACCCTATTTTTGCCGCTTAGGTCAGCGAATTGTAACTTTTGAATTGTAATGACCATTTTGGATTGTAAACAACTTTGTAAACACTTTTATGGGATCCCATGTACAACTTAACATTTTTAATAAAACATCCATTCATTTTGACTGAAATTTTAACCCTGGCCATTAATAACACTTAGATGCACATTTATGGCCTAATGACTCATTTAGTGAGTTAAGCATTATTTAAAATACACATTGTGATGGTCTTGGTTATCCAGGGCGTTACAACAATCCTTTGGTGATCAAGAGTCAGGTTTCCAATAAGATGGTGGCTCGGATCCTGGTGGACAACGGGAGTTCAGTGAACATCCTGTTCAAGTCAGCCTACGAGAAGATCAGTTTGGCCACGAGCGACTTGTCCCCGTGCACCTCAACTTTATATGGGTTCTTGGGGGAAAGTCGCATACTGATGGGCTAGATCAAGCTGCATGTGATGCTTGGAGAGGTGTCACGCCAAGCTTTTAAGTACTGCACCTTCGTAGTGGTGGATTTCTCATCGGCGTATAACGCCATCTTAGGGGTGTCCAACCTTAGTGGAATCAGGGGCGGCCACCTCCATCCAGCACCTGTGCATGAAGTTCCCCATGGATTCGAGGATTGGAACAGTCCAAGGAGATCAAAAATAGGCAAGGCAATGCTATAATATGTCCCTCAGGCAACTAGTGATGGTAGTTTAGGCATTGGCCCCCGAACATCCTTTTCTTGAGGAGGTGTAGGTGTAGGTTGTTCAAGTTGTTGAAATCAACGAGTTGGACCCATGAGCAAGAAGAGAGGGCTATCGAGCCCATGGAGGAAGTCGAGGAAGTGGCCCTTGATGCCTCCGTCCCCGTAAGGAAGACCAAGATCGGGAAGAATCTGAAGGCAGAAGTTTGAGAAGCACTGATGAGCTTTCTCTGGGAAAATCAGGATGTTTTTGCCTACTCTCACTCCGACATGACTGGCATTGACTCGAACATCATTTGTCAAGCCTTGAACATTGATCCCAATGTTGCTCCGATTCAGCAAAAGTGAGGAACGTTTGACCAGACTAGGGTGGAAGCCTTAAAGGTGGAGGTGGGCAAGTTACTCACAAATGGATTCATTCGGGACGCCCAATATCCCAAGTGGGTATCTAATCTGGTCCTAGTGCCTGAGCCAAATGGCACCTGGAGGACCTGAATAGACTTCTTCGGCCTTAATAAGGCTTGCCCCAAAGACTTTTTCCCACTGCCAAAAATAGATCAGATGGTCGACGCCACCTCCGGGTACGAGCTCTTGTCCTTTATGGACGCGTACTCGGGCTATAAATAGATTTCCATGCATGTCGCGGATCAAGAACACACCAGCTTCCGAACTGATAAAGGAGTATACTGCTATAAAGTGATGCCCTTCGGGCTGAAGAATGCTGGTGCCACCTACCAAAGGCTCGTGAACCGTATGTTCAAGGACCAGTTGGGACGGAACATGGAGGTTTATGTAGACAACATGCTAGTCAAGTCTAGAACAGCCCCCGACCACGTAAATGACCTAGCAGAAGTGTTTTCAGTACTTTGCATGTTTGGGATGAAAATGAATCCCCAAAAGTGCACTTTTGGAGTTTCCTCCAGGAAGTTCCTGGGATTTATTGTCAGTGTTCGAGGGATAGAGGCAAACCCCAAGAATATCAAAGCCCTGATCAATATGCCATCCCCCCAAAATCATAAGGATGTTCAGAGCCTCACTGGGAAAATAGTCACCCTAAGTCACTTTGTTTCGAAGGCAACTGACAAGTGCATCCCGTTCTTCAACATACTCTGAGGAGGTCAGAGGTTTGAATGGACGGAGGAATACGGACAAGCACTCCAATAGCTGAAGCCACACATGGAAAATCCACCTATCTTGTCGAAGCCCGTAGATGGAGAGCCCATCCTGCTTTACATGGTTGTCTCAGAAAATTCCATCAGTGCTGCCTTAGTACGCGAGGAAGGTTGCGTCCAACACCCTATGTACTATGTGAGCAAGAGACTCCTCGGAGCGGAGTCTAGATACCCACTCATGGAGAAGCTGATCTTTTGCCTAATTGTAGCTTCTCAGAAGCTAAGGCCCTATTTCCAGGCACATCCCATCAAGGTCCTCATGAACCATCCATTACGACGGGTCCTCCAAATGTCGGAGTCACCTGAGAAAATCTTGAAGTGGTCGGTTGAACTTAGTCAGTTTGACATCAATATCACCCGAGGACTGCCATAAAGGGACAGGCACTGGCAGATTTCATCGCCAAGTGCACCGGAAACCATGAGAGACTAGGGGACGCCCCAGTGGTTGGGCCCACGTGGAGGCTATACGTATATGATTCGTCGAATGAAAATGGTGTCGGATCAGGCCTTATTTTGGTATCCCCCGAGGGGCACAGGGTTAGTGCAGCACTCTAAGATTTGGGTTTGATGCCTCAAACAATTAAGTAGAGAATGAGGCACTTATTGATGGGCTCTGAGTAGCGCTTGAACTCAAGGAAAAGAGCCTCGAAATTTTCAGTGACTCACAGCTTGTAGTTAATTAGGTACTCAGGGAGTACCAGGCCCAAGGACAAAAATGGCCGCTTACTTGGAGAGGACCCAAGAAATGCTACACAACTTCAAAAAATTCACCATTCGAAAAGTGCCACGGGAATAGAACTCTAACGCTGATGCCCTGGCCAAGCTCGCAACCACTAGGGATTCTGAATTGATCAATGTAGTTCCCATTGACTACTTGGCTACTCCAAGCATCTCAGCTCCCAAGGAAGTGGAATCAATCCAACCCCAGGACAGCTGGATGGAGCTCATAGTGAAATACCTTGTCTCCGGTGAGTTACCGCAGGACAAGAAAGTAGCTCGAAAGCTGCTTTATCAGGCGCCTCGATATGCATCATGAACATCAGACTATACATGCGAGGATATTTGTTTCCCCTACTCTGATGTGTGTCCATGCAGGAAGCCGGTCTGATACTCCGAGAAGTGCATGAGGGCTTTTGTGGGGATCACGCTAGGGGGCAGAGCCTCACCAAGAAAATCTTGAGATAAGGATACTTTTGGCCCACCATGAACGAAGAAGCGATGGACTATGTCAAGAAATGTGACAAATTCTAGCGCTTCGCTAATATACCTTGAGCTCCTCCAAATGAGCTCACCCAGATGATCAGTCCTTGGCCCTTTGTGGTATGGGGCATTGACCTTATCGGGTCATTGCCCATGGGAAAAGAAGGAGTGAAGTATGCAATAGTGGCAGTCGATTACTTCACGAAGTGGGTTGAGGCTAAGCCACTCGATACAATCACTTCTAAGAAGGCACTGGACATCGTTATCAACAACATCATTTGCCGCTACGAGCTCCCGAGGAAGATAGTCTCCGACAATGGCCTGCAGTTCGACAACAAGATGTTCACAAAATTCTATCAGCGACATGGAATTATGAAGAGCTTTTCCTTTGTGGCCAACCCACAAGAAAATAGGTAGGTGGAAGTAGTCAACAAGACATTCAAAGCCACCTTTAAGAAAAGGCCTGAACAGGCCAAAGGTACTTGGCCCGAGGAGATGCCTAGGACATTGTGGAGTTACTGCACCATTACCAAGACCTCCATTGGCCACTCACCATTCTTTATGGCCTATGGATATGAGGTCATGCTCCCAATTGAAGCAGCAATCTCCACGCACCAACAGGATACGTATGTTCCGACGACAAACCACGCTTTACTCCGAGAGTCCCTGGACCTTGTGGAAAAGCTCCGCGAAGCTTCTCAGCTTTGAGTAGCATCCTACCAACAAAAAGTAGCCAGGTATTTCAACTCTAAAGTAAAGGATAGAAATTTTGGGGTCGGAGATCTGGTGGTGCGAAGAATCTTCTTAGCCACCCGAGACCCTAGTGTAGGAGTACTCGGACCTAACTAGGAGGGCCCATACCAAGTTGAGAGCGTTGTATGTCCGAGGACATACAAATTAGCCTGAATGAATGGGGAATTGATACCCCATGCTTGGAATGTCAAGCATCTTCGCCGATATTACCAGTGATATGAGCAGTAAATTTATTAATTTTTGTAATCTCCTTGTAGCCTCCGGGCACAGTTAATGGAAACCGTGTAAGCAAAACACGATAATTTTTTTTGAGATTCTACTTATATTTGTTTCCTTTATTCTGTATGTACTACTCGTAGAGCACTTGCTCGCTGGCCTGGACAAATGAATGCCGACTAGTCTCCGATCACTTGAGGGCATGGAGTTAGGGTGGCCTTGCAGAGAACCTCACCTCGCGAAGGATGACCTAGCAAACTAAGCTTGTCAAAAGAGGAGTAGGGTTAGCGTCAATACCCCAAGAATAGAAAAATCTAGGAAACTAAGAAGCCTTGAGTCAGCTGCCTAAGAAACTAAGCTTGTTCAGAGTGGAGTAGGCTTAGCGTCTAGAGACTAAAGGCGAAGAATCCTAATAGCGCGAGAATGGACTTAGGTCACCTCCCGTGGACGTTGCACCTGGGGAGCACTGACCAAGTCCCTAGATCTCGAGATGCGAATGGAAGACTGAATCCTCTGTACTCAGTCCTGAGGCGTGGACTTAGGTCACCTCCCATGGACACAGGACCCAAGGAGCACTAACCAAGTCCTCGGTAAGCCACAAGCAAAAATAGCATCTTGAAGTCGATGACCTGGGAAGTTAGGCTAGTCGACAAGTGTAGCGTCCCAAATGTCATACAACCCCATAACTAAGTTTCCTGGAAAAAACCCAATGTTGAATCCAAGTAACACGAGAATGGATTTGGCATATTCTCCCGAGGACTACTTTTGCTCGAGGAGTGATAACAAAATCCCAATCCTCAATATGTGAACGGAAGCCCGTCGTCCATACTCGGGCACGAGCCTAAGTCACCTAACTTAAAAACCCAAGTAATGCTAGTACAGACGAAGGTTACCTCCCGAGGCACCATGCCCAGGGAGCATTGGCCTAGTCTTATGATCTCGAGATACGAAAGGAAGCCCGAGTCATTAGAACTCGGAGATAGACCTCAAGTGTTAAAACTTGAGTATCACAAAAAAACCTAGTCTAAGGGCGTGAACTCGATTACTTGAGCCTAGGATGATGAGTTCACGACTTCCACATGATTAGGCCCAAAGTTGTGCACTCATGGGGCAAATCAAAAGGCTTGAACTGGCCCACCGGTGACCACATACCCAAGGGCAGCTAGTTTAGTGCGAAGGACCTCCTAAGGGCCCGAGTCATTAAGACTCAAGGACACAGGTTGACATTAAAGTCACTTTCAAGGACATCAAGCCTGGAAGACAACACTAAATGTCCTAAGTATCGAGCACTAAGGAAAAAAACCCTAGTGTGCAACAGACCTCCTAAAAGCCCAAATCGTTGAAACTCAAGAGCGTAGATAGCCAAGTGCCCTCACTTTACATCGCATCAAAGTTACTCTTAGGACCACAAGCCTAAGAAGAAACACTAAATGCACAAGCATCTAGACACTGGTAGGAAAATCCCCAAGCTCTAACTATCGCGGGCTAGCCCCGTCCTGAGTCGTTGGAACTCGGGGACGTATGGTCGCGTCAAGTGTATCACTTGACCTCACGTTAAAGTTACTCTCGAGGACTGTGAGCCTACAGAGCAACACTAAATGCCTTAAAATTGTCTAAGTACTAATAGAAGTTGATAAAGACTCGAGCATAAGACCTAAATCAGCGACTTGGGATTCTCGTGAGTTACGTTATGTTGAGCTGAATTAACAATGTGTATGTTGCCTATTTACGAAGTGTCAATTTGATAATAATAGTGCAATCACAGTAATAAAGTAGGGCAAGGTGCATAAATTTAAGCGAAAAAATATTTACAAGAGAGCTCGGGGATTCGAGCATTAATTGTCTTTACCCTAATAAACTGTGGCACACAGACCTAAATAAGGGTCATGTCACATGCCCCTCTGGGACCTCCTCCACCAGTTCAATGATTGGGTCCACTTCCAGAGCCTTCCCAGCCTCGCAAGCCATAGTCTGAGCCACCTCTGTAGTTTGAGTTGCTCGTAGACAGTCTTTGAAGAGGAGTTTGTACTTCTTGGTTTCTCCTGTGAAGTCCAAGCTCATCTCCCGATTATGAAACCAGGCCACGTAAAAGGCGTCTTCAGCAATTGTCTCAACTTCCTGCTTGAGTGTGTCCACCTGATGCTAAGAGAACCTGTTCATCTCCATGGCTTGGATGGCCTTCCTCTCACCAAGCTCAAATCTTTCATTGGCTTCCTGAAGCTGCTTCTAAAGCTGGGAAATCTCCTGAACTCACCGAGAAACCTCCGCCATTGCCTTCTTGGCCACCTCCTTGGCCTTTCACAGCTCTTCGCCGGTCTTGAGGGCGGCCTCCTCAAGCTCCCAAGAGTGTTTTTTCTCAGCTTCCAAAGGGGCCTGAAGGCGAGTGAGCTCTTCAGGAGGGACTCGGGTCTTTTCCTTGAGAACCGCTATCTTCTCATGGGTCTGCTAGAGTTCATATGACTTCTCCCTCACGATATCGCCTAAATGTTGACAAGCCAAGGCAGACTGTATAAGAGAAAAATTAGTTCAAGTAGTGTGGCGAGTAAGTAAAGTAAGATTTCGAGAAGTGGTGACTTACCCGGACAGTGGCATACTGACATGAAGCAACAAGAGATGCCTCGTTGCTGTCACCTAGTTGAGCAAAGCTGCGAGCGGTCAGCTCGTACGTGGTGGAACTAACCCCCTGTAGGAGCTCGGATATGAGAGGGGCAACAACTTCCCCTAGCTTAGTGGAGAAAAGAGTCTCCAGCTCAACTCGACCTATCGAAGGCACAATAGGTCGCTCTCTCAGAGGCTTCAGTGGGCGTAGGGCCTCCGCAATTTCGTGAAGGATTTTGTTACCCTCTGCCATCCTCACATCAAAATGATGGAGCATCATCTGGTATTGTTCCAGCAGGTCCCTCTCATACCTCTCGAGGTATAACAGGATTCACAGACAAGAAGCCAACTCCTTTTGGTCTGAGCTTTGGACTACTTCACCAGCCTTGGAGGAAGGAGAAACCTCAAAGATTGGGGGCAAGTCTTTCATGGGAACATTTGCGGGAGGAGGGGAAACCCTCTACCTCTTGGATGGTGTAGGAGAGTCAGGATCCTCCCGAGAACGCGATGGTTCTCTAGCGGCCGGGAGCTTTGGAGTGCTTCCAGCCTTAGGGATGATCATGCAATGTTAGCTAGCCCTATGTGTTTTGCAAGAACAAAGAAATTGTTAGCAAAAATTCCAAAATTCCAAAAATTCCAAAAAATTCTAACTTTGTCTCCTATCTCAAAACTCAAGTTAGTGCCATATTGACAAAACCAGTTGGAGATGAAGGATGTCACACGGTCTACGGGTATAATTACCCGAGGAGGTAATTGTCTCCTTGGGCAGTGAAGATAAACATCTATCAAATCTAAGTAATCCTAAAACTCTTCCCTAGTGCAATGTTGGTGCGCAATCTGGCAACAGTGGAGAAGTGTGAGAGAATCCAGACATGCTCGGGACATACTATATCCCCTACGTGTGTGGCATGGTATGGAGTAAGGGGAGATTTACCTGGGGCAAGGTGAGAAACCTCCATCCACGTCGGTAGCTCCTCCTCGAGCTCTCGATCTTTTTGAGCTTCTGAAGCTGCTTCTGCAGCCCGGATATTCTCCAACCGCTCCTCCTGCAGCTGCTAGTTCAGCATTTCCAGGGCAAGCCCATCAATATAATTGATGTGTTGGGATGCCAGCTCCCGGGACTTCCTAGATTGGCGGTACTTGGTTAGCTCAAAATTGCTAAATTTTCTGCCCCATGTGAAGAAGTCTCGACCCGATGAGATTCTCCTCCGTCACAAAAAATCGAAGCTACAAGTCTTGCTCAGGAAGGGACTTCATCTCCTAGAGATGGTCCTCAAAAATTTGAACATATGGAGTCTGGCAGAAGGGACTTATTCAAAGTAATGACTAAGTATAGGGCACAAAGTGATTAAGAAAACAAAGAAAAAATAGAATGGTTGTGAAAATACTCACCAACCCTGGAGAAGTCGAGGATCAAGGTTGGATTATTACAGGTTGAAAACTCGTTCATGAAAAAGAAGGCATCCTTGTAATCCCAAGAATGGTTCTCGTTGTGGTGGGGAGCCTTGTAGTCGAGGGATGAGGTGGCATACTTTATCAGGGCGTAGTACCCATCTCGGTTGGTCTTCTTCCTCGGGGTGGTGTGGAAGTTGTAGAAGTACAAGATCTCCGTCGGGGAAGGTGCGAGCCAGTTCCTCTTCTAATACAAAACGTACATCCCCACGAGCACCGGATAGGCATTGGGGGAGAGTTAAAAGGGAGCTATCCCTACAAACTTCTAGAAAGTCCACAAAATATTGATGCAGGGCTTGGCTCCAGGCACCAAGACCATTCACACTGCAGTGCGCCCTCTCGAATTCCTGACAAAGCCACACTAGACATTCTTCCCCATTCGCATAATGCCACATGATGGCCTCCAAGGCCTCGGGGTGTCGGAGCAAGGTGCGGTACTCCTTTGCTTCAAACCCATCAACCTCGTACATCTCAGTGAGGTGTGGAACAGGGGCTCGTTGACTTCTTCCATGGTCAACATCCTTTGGACCGGTAACACTAGCATCTCCGCTGTCGGGCCATCAGCACAGACAACCAATTCCCTAACTGGTTCTCAGGTTTCCACCCTCGCCCCATCTTGTTGTACGCAGTTTTCTCAAACCATGTCGAGAATCTCTTGATCAAAGTGGTGAAAACCTTGTTCATGTAGCAGTCGTAGCTCTTCGGACATCTTAGACAAAAATCATGCAGTTAGTATTTTGGTCAAAACACGAGAAACCCTAAGACTACTACTTGGGGAGAAGAGAAGATAATTTCTAAGGACTTGAGGTGTCCTCAAGCCAAGGAATCAGCATCAGAGAACACTGCTAGAGATTATGAACATCTTCAAAATCAAGGAATTTTCCAGATTCCGGTTGAATGCCCAAAAAGGCAAAAAGTGCATAAGGTGTTCAGTAGACCATTTTGGCCACTTCTAACGTCAAAATATGCCAAAGAAGACCTATAGAAGGTTGAGATAGCCCCTCCAGTGCCACAAAAATCTCATTCCTAAGCATGCACCTAAACTCTCAAATGAAACTCGACGCACACGCAAAGCCAAACACAAAAACAATAAATACTTAGTCGAGATAAAGTGCTGGTAGGTGTTGAAACAAGTCGAAACCTTGAAGAATCATTTGTCGTTCACCCAGAAATAAGAGGATTCTTGAAAACTATCAAGAATTGCAGAGAAAACCCAGAAATGGTTGAAGGTCTAAGAAGCTTAAGAAAGAATAGAGGGTTTTTGAGTTTGGAGATTTTGAATTTCAAACGTGTAAAGTGAATACTGAGGTAGTTCTCAAGTTTTTATACTCATAGAACTTGGGGGGGAAGCAACCCCACCCCGACCGTCAGATTGCCTACGACATAGGTACTCAAGATCGATCCAACGGTCATGATTCAAAACACATGGATTGTGATCATTAGCATTGGAGAATGATGCGTCGGGTACGGGGCGAAGGGACACCTAGAGTACGGAGTGGACGTTTTGGGTTATGGAGTTGACCCCTCATTAATTGCACAAATTGATGGCCCTAGCAATAGGGAGTCAACACATGGCGTGACTTTCCAAAGTGTCGTCAGAGGAAGCCCAAACGTCTCCCCCCGAAGACCTTTTCGAATTACTCCTTAGTTTAAGTCTCCACTATCCGAGGATGAGTGAAGACTTGGGGCAAATGTTTTCCGTGTTTTCACACCCTGACACATGGAAATTAGGAGTAATTAATGACAAGACAAGTCATTAGGTTCTCAGAATGTGAACTCCTTGAGGAAACCCAATCCGGACAGGTCGGGATGTCTCCAGGTGAGGCCACGTCCCGAGCCAATCTCTAAGTCATGGATATCTCCAAGTGGGGCCATGCCCCGAGGTCTGTCCTCGAGGCGAGGACATCTCCAGGTGAGACCATGTCCCACGAAGCTTTCTTCATTCACTCGTCTCCCAGGCCTAAGATTCTGGAACTCAGACTTGGAGTAGCTTCCAGGTGTCAGTCACTGCAGGTATGGGCCACCAAAAGATCATCCAACAAATTTTTATGGGCCTCGATTAGTGGTGCCAAGTTCGTACCCTCAAAAATTGGCACTTTCCACAACGCTGCCTGACATGGGCAAATGTGTGCCGCACCCTAATAGTCAGAGACATATTCCCCATAAAGTTGGTATGTAACTTTCTACAATGGGCCCCATGTAATCCGCCTGAGCCGTAGTCTCCATTTAGTGCATCCTTTTTTGTAATAATTCAACATTAATACCCCAGAATGGGGGAATTTGTATTAATGATGAATGATTAACATTAATGATCCCAACCTCTATAAATAGGGCTGGGATATCTCATTGTAAGGGTTCGAATTTTTAGAGAGAGAAACTATGTAACTCAGTGTAATATATAGCTATTTGAGAACTACCATTGAAGCTTGCTCAAAAAAGCTTCAAGCTCACTAAATACTAGAGACTCGTGGACTGAGGCTCTTTTATAGCATGAGCCACGTAAAACCCTTGTGTTTTTTTCTATTATTTTCTCTAAACTCTCAGATTAGGTTGATAGCAATAAAGGCAATAAACAATCACATATTACAATAATATAAGAATGCATAATACACCCACACAATAATTAATGTATGCAAAGATTAATGACCGCTCTAGTACCAATTATTGGTAACTGGTTTACCATATGCGCAGTGGAAAGCACAGGGCGATGGGCCCAGAGATTTCAAAATAAACTTATTTAAATCATCTTTAAATAATCGAATCCATTAGTATGAAAAACATTAATCAATGAGAAAGAAAAATGTGAGGATTTACCAGTTATAGAACAATCAAGAATCCTTGCTATCTTTTAGTAACTTCAATGAACATCCAATCCAAAGCAACCTTGTGAGTACTCAGATCAAGATCTTCCAAGATGTATCTCTACACCTCAAGACGTGTGTGGGCACGTAGAGTAATGGTGGGAAAATTTCTGATTCACAAGATGTACTCAACTCATGAGATCTTGGAATATTAGGTCTGAGACAGTTTTCAGGGATGGGAAAAATATTACGCTATATTCTTCTCTCTATGAAAAGCTTAGAATTTTCTCTCTAAAATATTCTATCACTAAAGCGTATTCTGAAACTATTTTAATTTGATAGATTTATAAAAGAATTAATTAAATTTAAAATTCAAATTATAAATCAATTATTAAATAAATAAAAGAAATATCAAGATCCATTCTTGGTCCTTGTTACACGCCCACTACATGCATTGTAGTTGGCGTGTAACACATCCCTGATTTGAGAGATGTGTTCCAACCATTTTTATTTAATAATTATCTATTAAAAAATATATATAAACTTAATAACTTATCTTATCAGATTAATTACAGAATAAATATCATTTCAAATTCAAATCCAATTGGAATTATCATAAATATATTTTCACATTATTTAAATAAATAAAACTAATTAATTCAAAATTAATTATTTATATGTCATTTTTTAAATTGCCAATTAATTTAATAATATAATTTTGAAAATTCATTTTTAATTAAAATACCAATTTCAAAATTTTCTATATTAATTAAATAATTTTTTTCAATTACATATTTGACCCTGAAGAACAAATTTCTTCCAAATATGTCATTTCCCTGATTTTTCCCAATTTCAACTCTTACCTTGAATAGTGTGGATAGAGCCATCTTGGGGACCTATGGACCTATAATTTCAAACTCCAATAAGTTTAGATTATTAATTAAAACTCTTTAATATAATAACCTTAATTGATTAATCTCAATATTATTTCACTAAAAATATGAGACTACATTATTGTAATTATAAACATTTATTAATTGAGTACTTTTAAGTATAAAAAGTGTTCATCGATTTAATCACTACATGCAATTCAATCCTCTATTAATGGTTCATAATTAAAGTAAGAATTAAGTATCATTTAACCTCTTTAATTATATATCGTTTCCTTAAGTACCATTAACTTTACTAGTGAATGTTAATTCATAAACTGATTTATGAATTTGAGTTCAATAATCTTTCGTTTCCAAAAGTCAACCCTTAAGAGAACCATTATTCAATTCCTCTCGAAAATGTATAAATTCCATATCTGTATATTATGTCCCCAACCATTTACATCAATGATTTCCCAAAACAAAAGTTTTCAGCCTGATCATTTTGACAAACCATAACGAGTGAATCAAAGAACTCATATAACATAAACAAGAGTTCATAATAACTTCATGATTAAGATTAATTTGTATATGATAATCTTATTGATATGTTAAATCAATACTTATAAAGTAAATTGTAGTATTAAGTACTAATAACATATTGAGTCTTATTCATATATAACCACTTTATACAAAGTACCTCCACTAAGATGTCCTACTACATCAGTAATCTGAATCTAGATTACATGTATTTATAATACTAGTGAACCGTACTTACAGTATTTAATCCAAAGATTCAATATAACTTTGTTTTACCGCGAACTATTTAAATTAGTTCCCTACAATCTTAATCCTCTCATACCAATACAATATTGTAGTCACAATAACAAATTTGGAAATTTTATGATATTCATATAATATTATTTTTAATAATAATAATAATAAACAATAAATATATGCAAAAAATTCATTTCAATTATTTATTCTCAAAACATTGTTCAACACATATGCTTTAAAGGACACTAATCCCAACAAAAACAACCTCTAAATCCTAACCATTCCAATAGCCACCCAAAAATTCCTAGAGATTCGCAAGAATAAGCAAAAATAGAGAAGTGTTAAAGAAGACTTACTCGAGATGTAGCGCCTGTAGGTGCTAAGTCGCGTGCGAAGGTGGAAGTATTGTGTCTGGTTCACCCAAAAATATTGCGATCTACTCCAACCTTCTAGAGTCGACGAAGAATTTTCTTTTTTGGGATTGATGAGCTAGTTCTTAGCGAAATGTGATTTTTTTTAGCACTACAGTGAAAAATTTCGAATGCAAAGGAAGAAATTTTTTTAATATATATCAGTAGGCATGGGAAAAAAGCAACATTACCCCAGCCACTGATCACCTACAGAGTTCGTACTCGAGCATGATCCAATGGTCACACTTATCAAGGCACAGATCATGATCGAAAAGGTGAAAGGACATCTCGGATATGGAATAGACATCTTGGGCACGGAAAAGACCTCTCATTAAATGGCATTGATTGGTGGACCCAACGATAACGGGCCGACTTGTGGCATTACCTTTTTTGAAGTTTCAGGTCTCGGGGACACCCGACCTTCTCAACCCGAGTACGTCCCCCGAAAATACTCCTCTCAATTAAAGTCTCAACTGTCCGAGGATGAGTGAAGACTTGGGGGGAAAATGTTGTCCGTGTTTTTACCAAGTGATGCATGGCACAAATTAAGAGTAATTAAGACTCCATAGAAGCTGATTAAGTCCCCTGGAGCTTGGTTTGAGCTCCACGGGAGATAAGCCTAACCTTCGAGCATAGTTCATCACCACCAAAGGAACATGACCTCGTGGAAACGGTACTTCCTGAGGACCATGTTCCAGAATAATGCTCCAAGTATCATTACAAAACTGTCTCCTCCATTCATTTCCTCCAAGTCTGCGAAAAGCCTCTTTCGGACATGGAGAAGGGTTGCCAGGTGCCAAGCACAGTGACTAAACCACAAGCGGGCATCTGACAATTACTGTTGCACAGATCGTGGTGTCGATCACGTACAAGCGACAAGCAGAATGTCTCATGACGTCGCCTGACATGGGAAAATGTGTTGCTACCCTCTTGACACTGTCAGGAACGTGTTGCCCAATAAAGTAGAGTGGGCTGGAATACCTCATATTGGGCCCACTTAGATATGCAGGAGCCCACCAGCTCATTTATTAGAAGAATTTTCATTTATTATGTATCTAAGCCCCCATTAGGGGAGAATAATTGTAATTAGCGCTCATTAGGGAATTAATTGCCTCAACCATCTATAAATAAGGCTAGAGCACACTTTGTAAAAGATCCGATATTCATTTCTTACTTTCAGAGCTCACCCAAATACTGCCTGAAAACCTCCATAAGAGCTTGACATTTGCAAGCTCTTAGCATCCTAAATTGAAGTGACTCGTGGACTAGGATTGATTCACAACCTGAACCAAGTAAAAATCAATGTCTCAATCTCTAATTCTTTAAACTTTAAGCTTATCAGTTGTTAGCGAAAAAGCTAGTCAACACATTGCATTATACTATATTATTAGTATGTAGTGTCCTTAATACTTAATACATACTATTTTTTAATTAGTTTTATAAATATAATATTTTTTTTTTCAAATTTTTTTATTTTAAATTTATTATGGTATGATTATCCATGGGTACCCTATTTCATTAAGGTAATGCTAGTACCTACCAACAAAAAATTGTAAAATTATAGAGTAATAAAATAAGTATAGGTGGCTTTTTTTATATAGTAGGATCATGGAATAGACATATACCCTATTTGTACTTTAGCCATACCCTACCATTTTCATTCCTAATAATCTCATCCCTCTTTCTCTCATGCTTTCCTAACTTTTGATTTTTATTCTCCTTTCTACTATCTTCATCTTCAAAAATTCCTCGTGCAATATCCTCAAATATTAAAATAATATATAAAATTTAAAGATTATGATATAAAAATCAAATCAATCTGCTTCTGATCCTATTGAAATTATGATCCAAATGTTAGGAAATTATTAGTGTTGAGTTTGTTGAGAGGATTGAATTTGGGAATATTTACATACAAATACAACTTTTACAAATTTTAATACACAAATAACATTATGAATTTATCTAACATATATAACAGGTTGTTATTTTGCCGAAACTCATTTTTTTTACTCGATTTTGTTTAGATGAGATTATGAGATATGAGAGAGCTGCTAGTGACAAAAACAAGACTAAATAGTTCATTAGAACTTACACTCACACTCATTTATATTGAATGATTTTTACACTTTTGTTTTGGTATATGATGAGACCATATATACGAGTGCTTAAAAAGTATGACCTCTCAATAATTGAAAGGAGAGCTATATCAAATCATTATCCTAACATGAAATAAAGGACCTAACACCCCTTTTATGATTTTTTTTTTCTTTTCTTTTTTTCCTCTTTGAGTATTTTCTAATATAGTACTAATTCATCAAATAATATCTAAAAATTAATGCTGAAATTTAAAATTATGAACTCAAGTGCAAAAGAACGTATAAGTTGAGAAATTTTACTACAAAATCTAAGTTTTTTAATAAAAAAAATTGGTTAGGATTTAAGTGCAAAATATTTAAAGTTGGAGACCTAAGTATAATATGTGGGTTAAAGATGCATTTTCATTCAAAATAAATTTGTAAAACCTTAAATTGAATATCTTAAATAGACTATATTTTATAACTCGAAAGTAAATTTTAACAAGTATGAAGGAGTTATCCTTACAAGTTTATGATCTGACGTGACAACTTATTTTTTCCAAATTTGTTTTCTTAAGTCTTAATTCTCTAGATATCATTATGGCAATTTTTTACTTGAAATTTTGTCTATATATATTGATATTCACTTAGAAAATATTATTTTATTTAGAAGAGGATTTTTCTTTAAATAAATTATTCATTTTCTTTTTTAGACTTTAAGACTTTTTGTCAATTGACTAAAGAATATTTTGTGATATTTTGTATTGAAAAATTCTGTGGTAACAACTGGCTGTGCAAATAAAGATTCAAAAAAAATGCAATTTCCTTTTTTGAAAAAGGAAACTTTGTGTAATAAATAAAATATTTTCAACTTTCTTCATTTAAATAATATTCTATGATTTTCTAATCATTTAATGCGGATCATGGGCTAAATTAGGAAATTATTAGAAATTGATCAAAAAATTTGTTGGAATGAATCTGGACTGTCAGTTTGTCCAGATACATTATCTGTTGAGTCAATTTCTCAATCTGTATCAACAAAATCTGACAGACTGGAAGAATTTTCTAAATAAAGAATTTGTGCGATTCTTTCTTTTTGCAGATTTTGTGGACTGCAATGCACGACCATTTTAGTTATAAAATAAAGGACCAAGCAGCCACAAATCCTTAGCTCTTTCACTTCTTATTTTTTAATATCATTTTTTATTTTTGAGAGAGTTCTTTTTGTGAGATTAAGAGTGGATACATTTATCTAGTATCTAGGAGTTGTGTAGCTTCCTTTTGTATTCATCTATTTTGTGTAGAAACATGTGTCATATATTGATAACGAGTTCAATAATCTTCGAGAGAATATTTTGTTATGACTTTCTTCAAGAGGAAGAAAGCATTCATCAACCTCTGAAGGGAGTTCAAGAGCGTTGGTGTCTCATCAAGAAACTGAATTTTTGAAGGGTGTGCAGAAGCTTGTGGCATAAGTATAGAGAGGGAGTCTATCTATGTATATGTTTACCCTGAAAAGACTTACTTGCTGACGTGGAAAAATTAGTAAGCATGTGGGTTGCACGTGACTATTTAGTGATTACATTCAGGTCGACCAGCGACCAGAGTATAAGCTGCTCGATGGATTCAAGAAAGATTCTATACAATACGGCAGAAGAGGTGCTGGCATATGCAACTAGGTCTGGTCATAGTAATGACACCCAAATTCAAATTCAGTTATAAGGCAGATATTTTAAAGATATTTGACCCTATTTATGTGTAAAGATTATGATTTTTGTTATTATTCAAATATGCTTATAACAAAATTAAGACAGGGCCCATTGGCCCATATGTGCATCATTGAGCCTATAAATAAGATTCAAGGGATTCATTTAAAGGATATGCAATAATTTGTATTTGGAGAGAAATAATGCTTTTTATACACGACTTTTGTAGCCTTTTTTAGAGCTTATGAAACTCAGTGAACCCTATTTCGCTTATCGCAAGTTTCATAATACATCAATAAAAACACTAAGTGGAAGTAGGTTATTACCAACATCTGGGGCCGAATCACTATAAATCGTTGGGTTGTTTAGTTCTTGCATTAAACTTGTAAATTTTTATCGTTTTAATGACTCCGTGTCGTTGACTAAATCATCAGTCAATAGTATAAGTCAATTATGATTTTGTACTTTGTGATACCTTACTAACCATTTTTATCTCTGGGCATGACCCTGCGGATTAGGTTTTTCGAACCACGTAAAAAAATTCTGGTGTTAATTTTTTTATACTCGTTTTTTATTTCTGTAATAATCTATTCAGACAACTGGCTTAGTCGTTAGATCAGATTCTATCAAAACAACTTTATCACTATTCCACAATCTATTAAGTTGTTTAATTTAATCACTTGGTAGACATTAAACTACGAAATTTCAATTGGTATCAGAGAAGGTCACTAAATTCTTAGTGAGATTTTGTGGTTTTCTGTTTGTTTTGTTTCTTATGAAATGTCTTTCTTTGCAGAAGGTGGATCTATAACTCGCCCTCCATTGCTGAATGATACAAACTATCCATAATGGAAAGTAAGGATGAAAGCTTTTGTCAAATCCTTTGATGAAATGGCTTGGAGATCCATATTGACAGGTTGGACACCACCTGTTGAGACAGATTCAAAATCCGGTAAGACACAGGTAAAATCTGAACTTGAATGGTCTAATGATGAAGATAAATTGTCAATTTATAATAATAATGCTTTACATGCATTTTTTAATGGTGTTGGTGGGAGTTATATAAAATTGATTTTATTTTTTGAGCTCGCCAAAGATGCTTGGGAAATCCTTCAAACTCAATTGAAGGAATCACTGATGTTAAACGATCTAGGCTAATAATGTTGACAACAAGGTTTGAAAATCTTCATGTCTAAAAAAGAAACCCTCACTGAGTTTTATGAGGAATTGTCTGACGCTGCTAATGAATATTTTGTTTTAGGAAAAAAGTTGTCTGACTCTGTTTTGGTTAGGAAAATTGTTAGATATCTTTCTGACAGGTTTCAATCCAAGATCACATCCATCGAGGAGGTAAAGAACCTTGACACGTTGACAGTTGAGGAATTGATGGGATCTCTTCGAACTTTTGAACTTAATCAAAAGATCTGCCAACAAGAGAAACCAATTGTTGTGAAAGAGAAATCGATTGCCTTCAAATCTTCAAAAGAGAAAATGGAAAGCTCGAATGAGGAAGATGATGATGAAATGACCTTGTTATCAAAAAAACTTTAAGAAGTTTATGAAAAACATTTGTAACAATAAAAATATGTCTAAATCCTCCAAACGTAATAATTTTTCCAAACCTTTTGAATCTACCAATAAAAAAGGTATTCAATGTAGAGAGTGTGAAGGTTTTGGACATATTCAATCTAAATGTGCTAATACCTTGAAGAAAAATAAAAAAGGTCATGGCATCCACTTGGAGTGACCAGGACTCTAAAAGTAGTGTGAGTAAGAAAATTCTAATCTTGCCTTAACTTATATTTTTTTCTTGCGTACCTCTTTCTGTGCAGGTGAATGAGAACCTTGTTTATTTAAATAATATTATTTCAACAAATGAGGGTTCCCATACTGATTAGAATGAATCTGAATTGGATGAGGATTCCTGGAAAGAATCATACAAAAACATGTATGATCAATGGTTGAAAGTGTGTTCAGATAATCGTTTGATGGCAAACAATAACAAATTCTCAAGAAGAAAAATGAAGAACTTGACTCTTTTGTTAAAAAATATGAAATCGATATTGTTGCTAAAGATTTTGAAATCAAACGTTTCTCTAATGAAGTTGATCAAATTGTGAAAGGTGTCAAAATGCTTAATCAGAGATCTATCGTTTTGGATGATGTTCTGCTTGCAGGTCAAAAGGGCCGTGATTTTTTTAGGTTAGGATCAAATGGATCTAAACCTAAAGGAAAACCAATTTTTATTTCTAGAAATCTTCCTGTTGTTTCGACGACTGACCTTTTTGCAGGAACAACTAAGACTTATGTGACCTCATCTTCTCAATCTGTCACAACACATGAGAAACAGACCAGAAATTTCCAAAATAAAAAGCTGGTCATTTTATTCTAATTTGACATTTGTGTGGAGTGAAAGGTCATATCCGACCTAAATGTTTTACCTTGATGAATTTTCTCCAAAAGAATTATTTTAATCATCATGGTAATTTGAGACAAATTCCCTTGAAGAAAAGGACACCACCTAAGAAAGTGTGGGTAAATAAAAATGAATTTAATTGTCTTGCTGCATTTACTTGTCTTAGAACATGTGTTTTTAACTCATGATATTTTGATAGTGGTTGTTCTAGACATATTACAAGTAACAAAAGCATACTCACTAATTTCAAGACTTTGAAAAATGGGGAAGTCAGATTTGGAGATGGTAAGTCTTGTAAGGTACTTGGTAGTGACACTCTAAATTCTAGGGACAATCAAAGTTGCAAAATGTTTTTTTGGTTGATGAACTTAAAACTAATTTAATTAGTATAAGTCAAATTTGTGACCAAGACTTGTTTGTAAATCTTTCTCATGATAATTGTTTTGTGTTTGACCAATTGTTGAAGGGTTATAAATATGTTGATAATTGTTACACATTATCTCAATCACACACGTGTCACACAAATACAAGGAGTGATGCTAATTTATGTCATGAAAAACAAGGTTATGTAGATTTTGAAAATTTGAGAAAAATTGGCAGGGTGGGTCCTGTTCGTGGAGTGCTAAAATTTGGTAAACATTCTTCTGGTAAGTGTGAACCATGTCAATTAGGAAAATTTTTGAAAATTTCTCATGAAAAATGTTTTTGTGTTAATGGTGTGTTCGATGCACTAGGGAACTTGTTGAAAATAAAACTTTGGTATTTGAATATGTTGAGATTGCCAAATAAATTGTAGATATTTTCACAAAATCCCAATATGCGGTCAAGTTTGATTCCCTCAGGAAATCCTTGGGGGATTGTACTAATTTTTTTTATCATATCCTTGACATTGTGTTGCTCAAAAGTTGTCTTGTTCTTGTCCAAATTGAGAAAATTGTAAACATTAATTTTTAACATTATTTTACTACTTGGTTAGTTTTTCTAGTTAATATACCATGCTTAGTGGTCTCGAAAATGAATAGGTCTATCCATTTAATATATTTGTGAATCAATATGCGTATGTGGTGTGTCAGTATATAACATTTTTATCTTGTCTCAAGCTCCATCTTAAGAATAGAGGTACATTCATTGGTGTGTGAAAGTCATTCGTGAGTAAGTTGGAATTATGTAACTAAAATTATGTAAAAGATACTCTACTGTGTGAAAAGGACTACCATCGGTGCAGTCTGAAAGAGTCCGAGTTAAGTACTTCATGCAACTTGCGAAAAAGGCAAAAATTTGCCTCCAAAGGGCAATGTCTCATGCTTTCACATGCACACACAAATGCTTGAGACTGATTTTAGTGGTAAAACAAATATATTAAAACTCATATACACCATTTGATTCAGTTTAAATATTTCGATGGATAGGACTAGCTATTTTTTCTTGAGACAAATAAAAGCAGGATATGTTAAATAGGTTTACTAAACATTATAGTAAAATTTTGTTAAATTGTATGGTTCTTTCTCAATGGACAGGTCATGAAAGATTTCGAGCACAAACGAATATTTTGGCATTTTTTATATTTATATATTTACCTTTGTGTTATTATAAAAAAATAAAAAATAAAAAACCAAAAATAATTGATCGTTTGTGTGAATAATGGAAATATTGATAATTTCTTTTGTGTATTGAAGATCATATTCTTAGACAAGAAAAAAAAAATTCCCATTTTTTGTGTTGCTTTGGTTGTTATCCATGTTTTTCCTTCCACTTCGTTTTCTCTTCTTCTTTTTGTTTCTTTGTTTCATTTTTCTTCTACCACGTGTGCAGGCAACCGTGGTGATGAACTATGATGGGAGTGTGTTTGGTCACTGATAGTGTTACTTTGGCTCTTTTGATAGACAAAAAGGGGTAGTTCAAAAAGAGTTATTTAGGGGGAGTACAAAAAGTTTCATGTTCTTGTGCTAATTAATTGATCGAGTTTGGAACATGCGTTTTTTTTTTATTATGTGCCTTATTTTTTTGTTATATCTTGTGCAAGGGGGAGTTTTGAGTAAACTTTATGCTTCAACTAATGTGTGATTTGCACATACTTTTGAGCGAAGATAAAATAATATATTTTTGTCTAAAAAGATCTCAAAGGAGGGAGATTGTAAAACCTTAAATTGACTATCTTAAATAGACAATATATTTTATAACTCAAAAGTTTTTTTTGACATGTTTGAAGGAGTTTTCCTAACATATTTATGATCTGACGTGACAACTTTTTTTTTTTTCAGATTTGTTTTCTTAAGTCTTAATTCTCTAGAAATCATCACATCTTTTTATGACAATTTTTTACTTAAAATTTCGTCCATATATGTTGATATTCACTGAAAAAAAATATTATTTTATTTATAAGAAGATTTCTCTTTAAACAAATTATTCTTTTCCTTTTTTAGACCTTGAGACTTTTTATCAATTGATTAAAGAATATTGTGTGATATTTTTTATTGACAAATTTCGCGGTAATGATTGGCTGTGAAAAGAAAAATTCAAAAAAATGCAGCTTCCTTTTTTTGAAAAAGGTACCTTTGTGTAATAAATAAAATATTTTCAACTTTCTTCATTTAAATAACATTCTATGATTTTCTAATCTTTTACTATAGATCGTGGACTAAACTAGAAAATGATTAGAAATTCAATTGATTGAAAAAAATCGTTGGAATGAATTTGGACTGTCAGTCTGTCTAGATACATTATTTATTGAGTCAGTTTCCCAATCTGTATCAAGAGAATCTGACAAACATGCAGAATTTTCTAAATAAATAATTTGTGCAATTCTTTCTTTTTGCAGATTTTGTGGATTGTAATGCACGATCATTTCAGCTATAAATAAAGGACCAAACGGCCACAAATCCTTAGCTCTTTCACTTCTCATTTTTTAATATTATTTGTATTTTTGAGAGAGTTCTTTTTGTGAGATTAAGACTGGATACCTTAATCTAGTATCTAGGAGTTGTGTAGCTTTATTTTGTATTCATCTATTTCGTGTAGAAACGGGTGTCATCCATTGATAACAAGTTCAACAATCTTCGGGAGAAGATTTTTCTAAGACTTTCTTAAGGAGGAAGAAAGCATTCATCAACCTTTGAAGGCAATTCAATAGCGTTGGTGTCTCATCAAGAAACTAGATTTTTGAAGGGTGTACAAAAGCTTGTTGCACAAGTATAGAGGGAGCCTATCTATGTATAAGTTAATTGTGATACCTTACTAATTAGTTTCATCTCTGGGTGTGCCCTCGTGGATTAGGTTTTCCGAACCATGTAAAAAATCTCTAGTGTGATCTTTTTTATACTCATTTTTTATTTTTATATTAATATATTCAGACAACTGACTTAGTTGTTAGATCAAATTCATATTCTGTCAAAATAACTTAATCACTATTCCGCAATCTATTAAGTTGTTTAATTTAATCACTTATATATATAATTTTATACGTTTTGTGGAAATGTGATATTATTTGATGAATTTGAAGTAAAATAGTTTCTTGCTAAGAAATTTGACAAATTTTTAGTTTTAATAAAATTTCAATTTATCTAAATTGGAGATATTTTAAGAGAAAAATAAAACTTTGATTGATACTTTATTTACAAAGTTACCTTTAATCTTATATTATATAAATTTAGACAAATATTATCTTAGGATTATACCATTTTAGTACTCTCTTACTTGCTTTGATGTGAGCTTGCACCTCTTTAGTTTAATTAATACTAAAATATTACTATTTATCTTACAAATGGGTATAAAAAATACCTTAAACATAACTTTTTATCATATTCATTTTCAAATATTAACAAAGTACTTTTATTTTAATTACATAATTTTTATAATATTTGTTAAGGATATCAATTTTAATTAATAAAAAATCTTAAAATTTAAATATTAGTAGTTTTTTTTCTTCTTCTTAGGTTTTTAATTTATTAAGATAATAATAATTAGTCACTAAAAAAAGTTGATTTTAAAAAAAAAAATTGTTTGGAAAATTTTAAATCTAATTATTATTTCAATTAAATAAAAACTTAAGAGAAAAAGAAACATAATTACTTTTTAAATTTTAGGTTTTTACTTAAATAAAATTATTTATATTTTTTATTTCAAACTTGAACAATAATTTTAAGAAATTTATCATTATTGTTTTTAGTATATTAGATATATTATGTAATTACAATATAAATATTTTGGTAATATGAAAAAAAATTAATTAAAATTGTATTTAATGCATGTTGTTATACTAATTTGTAAAATAAAATATAGTATTTTGGTATTAATAAAACAAAAAAAATAAGTTGGTATTGAAACAAATAATAAAATACTAAAATTGTATAATGTCTATTGTATTGATTCCTTAAACATTTTTGTATTGCAAATATCTCCTCCAAAATTTCAATTATTAAAAAACCCCTAAATCAGGTTTATATTCTTTACAACAATAAATTTGTTTGAATATAAATTCATATATCCTTCAAACAAAAAAAATATATATATAAATTCTCTGCTCATTTCCGTTGTCCAACAGCGTTTCCGTCCACTCACAACTGTGCCGTTTAAAAGCAACAACAGCACTACAAACATTTATCAAAAGTGATTCTTATACACTGTCACGGTGCAGTATACAAACCCAGATTAGATTTAGAGCTCGTCGACTCGTACAGAAGAAATTAATGAATCAACAAAACTTCATGACATAGAGCCTAGAGGTGAGAATTGAGTTCAACTGTTTTCCCTTCATTTTTCTTCCAATTCTCTCATATATTGTATCTTTTTCCTTTGTAGTTGGAGTAGTAAGAATATGTTTCATAATCAGTAGAGTTGTTTGTGGTTCTTCTGTTATGATAAAGTGTGCCTATAAGCTTTTTGATATAATTCCTCAGTGACCTTTTAAACTGTTGTCCTTGTACCCTGATGACATCTTTTAAATTATGGTAGCCCCTGAGTATAGTACTAATTGGATGTTAGGCATTTATACATTAATTTGATATTGCTGGAAAAACGTGGCTTATTTATAATAATAGTGTTTAATTAATTGAAAATGTTATAAACTTCAATTTAAAAAATTACTTGTGAGAATGCTCTCTTCTTTCTCTTCTACTCAGGCATGTCACATGGACTAAAGTGAACTCCCCAACCCACAATCCTCATCAGTTCAATTTAATTTTTAGAATTGAAAATGATGGATATGACACCTTTCAAGAAGGACATCGATGAGCTTATAGCTGAGTTCGTCGAGGTACTACCAACACTGCTAAAATCAATTTGGGTTCTATAGATATTTGTTTTACTTGTGAATAGTTCTGATTTATGAATGGTATACTGAGACAGGATGAGTCAACTAATTTGGCGGAGATGAAAAGGGTATGGCTTTTAAGGAAGTTCTCATACATATATGAGGCTACTCCTTCTTCCAACGTGGCCTTCTTTATGCAATATTTGTATGCCCATTCAATTGGTATGGTTTTTTGTATTTTTTTATTAACATGTGTTTTTCGTCTTTCATTTTCTTCTTCGTCTTTTTTTTTCTTGCTTAAATACTGCTACCCAACATGTTAGAATGAAAACCCACTCAAGTTTATCTATTTCAAGGCTTTAAGATGATGAAAACCACTAAAAGAATATTTAATAACGTGATCCTTTTACTTGCAGTTTCTTATTTCAAGAATGAAGATTTTTATTAGTGTTGTTTTTCTTACTCAAGTACAAAAGAGTAACTCTCATAAGCTCATGTGCAGGTTATATAAGCAGTACAATTTCTTTATCATGGAGACTCGGTGGGCTCTATTGTCTTTACTGCCTTCATGAGACTCAACCGTTCAAACCCCCTTTCAAAATTTATCTTTCGCTTGGTAAGGCTGCTTCGTTTTTTCCAAACAAATTTATGATTTTTTTTTTCATTGAAGCTTGTTGTTCTATAGTACATTAGCATATTTTTTTTAATAAGCCTTTGTCCCAACTAGTAGACAAGATTTGGCTGCATAATACATTTTTCGTTTTGATTGTCTCGGGAAAAAAATGAACTTAGAACTGGTGTTGTCTGAGTACGAACTACATAAGGATACTCTGATGTTCTGATTGATTGTTTACTTATGGTCAATCCAACAACTTAGCAATGTGCTCAGATTTTCCTGTAAATTTATAGATTTAAGTATGGCAATCAAACAATTTCTGGAAACAGTGTTCTTGTAGTTGCAGAAGAATGTAGCTGCTGTTCAATTGTAGATGCACTGCACATACTCTGCTTATTGTTTGTGAATCCTTATGAAAAATTTTAGATCTTTTTTATCTTTATGTAGATCTTGTAAATTAAAGGTATTGCATTTACATCTACGTGATGGCTACTCCAGCTCGCATATTTCTGATATAGTTGTTTTCAAGATTAGGGTGGAGGGTTGATTGGCCTTTAACTGTTTGGAACAATTTCTATTGGACTATCTTTTCATATGTTGAATTTTTTCTGTTGTTATATGGAGTAGAAGTATAGTATATCTCACAAAAATTGAGCAGTCTGTAATTTTCATTTTCAATTTGCATCTGATCATCCGAGAGATGTCATTTTATTTCTGGGTACATGATACATGGGATCACTTATAACCTGTTATAATCTTTAGAGATTCTTTTGGAACCTTTTTTTTTTTTTTTTTTTTGTATAACCTGTTATAATCTTTAGAGATTCTTTTGGCACCTTTTTTTTTTTTTTTGTATAACCTGTTATAATCTTTAGAGATTCTTTTGGAACTTTTTTTTTTTGTTTTTCTGCCAAACTTACTACTTTTCTCATCTTTGACAGAAGAGCTGAAAAAACTTAGAAACCTTGTTGTTACTGCCAAAACAAATGGTGTGAAGGTTGCTCCTGCTGTGGTGAAAAAAATGCTAGAAAATAACATGTTCTTCTTTGGGTTTCTTGACATGAATGAAGGAGCTGTCGCAGAGACAGTTAACCACCTCACAGAATTACAGAATGCTCGCGTTCAAGTTGCTTACAGGGAGTATGTTTTCCTGCTTATTTCTTTAGTCTTGTTTAGTTCTTGCATTCACATTTTGGTGACGATATCTCTGATCTCTGTCTTATGATTGCTCTAATCGTTTTATTTTACTGACAGGTTATTTGCTGATAATAGGCTTCAAGACTTACTCCATTTGGACATGGTATTTACAAATTACAATAATGCCTTTCGCATCTAGTATCAATCATTTTTTCTCTTCTTGGAAGGAATATAAGAACCCTTTGTTGTATATACTTTATGAAAGAGGGAATTGATGTCAACGTTGTTAGATATCTTTCATTTAAGTAATCAATGTTGGTTCAGAGAGTTTGAGAAGTTTATAGTATTTGGATATAAATCTAGGATATCTGAAATTAAGTGTTATAAATAAGATCTTGGATTGTATTGCTTATAATATTCACTCTTGTTGCAACTTTTGATTTTAACAGGGTAAGGAAGTTGACGTAAATGTGCTCAATAAAATGTCTACAGAATATGCAGAATCTAAGAAGCTAGCTATTAGTGGTAGGTTTTCCTCTAAGCTAAACAATAACCAATTTAATGACATAATAAATAAACAGAACTTATGTTGCACTTGCTCTGTCCAGCTGACCTAGTCTTGCTCACTTGCTCTTTTTCTTTTCTTTTTGGAATAATATGAGGATTTTATTGTTTCTTTTGAATTCATCTTTTTACAGAGGCCAGTGAGGTTGTGGACATTCGCAACATAGAGCACATTGCAGAAGATGAAAAGTCAGTTGGAAATGTAGTGGAGAAAATTACTGGAGAATGGGATGTCCAGAAGGAACAGTTTTGTCAGCAAACTGGTTTACATCGACAACACTCAGAGGACCAGGATGAACAGGAGCAACCTCTATTGTTGGAAAATGTCGATAACTTTGATCTGGAGCTTGAACAGCTGCTGTCTGAAACATAATTCCACGGACACAGACAAGTTTGGACATTAATGTCGGTGGGGCAAAAATGTCAGGCATGGTATCTTCCACTTATCTGTATACCATTGCTATTTCTTATCTTGTTCCAAGAAATGAAAGAATTTGATGGCTTTTGTAAAGCTATATAGCTATAGTAGACTAGAAAATGAAGTTAGTTGTATGAACTTTCTTTCGTACTTAATACAAAAACTAGTCTGACACTGAGATCTCTTATGTTGTTATTCAGTTGTGGAAGAAAAGAAAGAAAAAAAAAGTGGGGGGAGTCAAAAGTTTGATAGCCAACTAGTTTCTGCCTTTTTACCAGAAAGCAATCAGCAGCACTAAGGACTGCATGTATTGAAAAAAGATTTTTCATCAACTGTTATTTTCTTGCAAGTTTCTGGGTGCCTGCCTTTTGCTAAACTCTTCCTGCTATTCATTTATAAAAAAGTTTGGACAATATCACGTGACTGTAGAGATACTTTTGCTCAAGATAACATTAGAATTGAGAATGAGATGATGAAAAAAGTTTATTTATTAGATTCTCTCCTCATCATAGACATTACATCAGATTAGCACAAGACTAAAAAAAGAAAAGTGGTAAAAGTCCCTTCCATAAATAGTACCCCCCGTCTCCTTATATAGTAATCCTAACCTACTACACTAATAATCACTTATATCTCAACCTCAACATCATGAACTCTACGACCCTCTTCTGGTAAACTATCTAAGCTGAAAGTCACCAAACCAGAAGATAAATTATAGACAAAATCAACCACCTTAGAGTCCACAAGACACCTCCTCGGCTTAGCAGAAGAATAAGCTCCAAACTTTCCACACCCTTTAACCTCCATATGGGCTAATCCTACAATCTCTTCACCATTCTGCACCTCACTCTTAGCTTCGCATCTCAGTCCTTCGATGGCTCCACCAGCGTTGTACATGTCGATAAGTCCCAAAGGGGCAAAATTGACTCCAGGAGCTAAAACTTTGATGGGAGTGACTGTAAATATGTCATGCTCGAGGACTTTCAGAGAAACGGGCATGGAAGCATTGTAAGGGAGAGTGACAAGCTCGCCAGAGTGGAAGCAATAGACGATGCAGTCACCTTTCCAGCATGGCTCGGTGGCAGCATCAGCAATGAGGTGGACATCTCGGCTTCGAACATAGCCAGTGATGGCGTCTGATGTTGTTTGGTGGAACATGTTCTTTCTCTCTGTGCTGCTCCATGCGGCACCTTGGCAATTGTAGACCCCCAGTACTCCAGTGTACTTGTTCATGTTCCATATCTTTAACAAACTGAAAATACAGATAGTAAATTGGTTCAAAACAAACCCAATAAAGGAAATAATTCTTCTCTGAATTAATAAAGGCTCAATCAAAATATTAGTACCTGACTCCATCTCTGGCAGGGTCAGCGAACAAGCAGTCCCTGGTCGGCCGGCCTGGCAAAAGCGGCCTGAGAATTGATCCATCTGGTAAAACAAGCTTCCTTAAAAGCTCGAAGTTGTGCTTCCCAGGCGCATCGCTGTGGTAAATTATATCAAACACGATTAGCTTTTTAAATGAAAAAAGAATAAGGACTATGAAAATGAGTGCTGCAAATTTACTATGGTACCTAACGTAAATGGGGCCACCACTTATGGCCCTGGCAGAGGCGTGGTAGTCCCCGGCTGGATGTAGCGAGTGAAACATGTCCCAATCGGGCTGCATTATCTCACCCAAGAAGACACTGTTATAGGACACGGCCGCTATGTGAATGGTGTGAGACATTGGGTCTCGTGGGAAGAAATCATCTGAAGCTCTCACTATTGCCGTTTGCTTCGAACTGTTCCATACATTCCCAATCATAACATGACATCAACATAACGAAACATCAGGGAAAAAAAAACTCAAAAGGGAAAGTTTAATTTTGGACTTAGACTTACCAGTACAGAGCATCGTTGTTGTGACTCATACAAGCGATGATGCCATTATCAGGAAAGTTCCGAGCCACCGAAGCATCCAAAGCTTGATGGTACTGTCGAGTCAGCTCAACTCGACCTCCCAACCCGGCTCCAAGGGTCTCCAATATGCACTGAACATCCACCTTAACACCATCAACACCAGCTGAAGCCAAGTAGCCATGAAGTTCATTATAAAACCTGTAAACATTTTTGGGGTTCACAAGCCCAAGACCCTTGACAGCCATCCTATCCGTTTTCCAAACGGGTTCGTTCTCCACAACCCCTTTTGATACCATTGGGTACTTCATGACCGAGTCATACTCCTCCATCTCCTTCGCACCAGGCTTAACACCACCCCAGTAACCGGTAATGGCGTGCCATACATAAACGTACTTAACCCCAAGCTTCTTCTTAGCTATTTCAACTATGTCCTTGATCCCAGTACTGGTGTCATCCTTGTTCTGAAATTTAGAGTTTTCTTTGATTCCAGTTAACCGAGGCAACTCCTCGACGCTTGACCCATTTTCATTGTCGTTTTTGACGTCCTCGGCGACGGACTGCCACCCATCATCGATAATCACAAACTTGGGAGGTGTCCCACCTTCGGATAGAGACTTAATCCCAGCTTCGACACCTTCTTGGGTCACTTCTTCGTAGAAAGCATCCCAAGTACACCATCCGAAATAGTCAACGATTCCGGGGAGTTTCTTCTCGTGCCGTTGACGGAAAGTGTTGAGGTGAAGTTTGATCGCCTTTACGGCTTCACTGACGGCGGCAAAGGGGTCAGTCCCAGCGTGGATAAATAGCGAGTGTGTAAACGACGCCGCTTTAGTTTCTACGTCACCGCTCTCCAGACAGAGCTCGAGTTGGTCCTGTTGGTTGCCTTGTAAACAAGCCCTGAAGGGTCCTTCAACTAAGGGTAGGAAGACTGTGTAGACGATCTGGTTCTCGCCATCGCCTTCGCTGCCGTCCGGTTCTAGATGAGACCCTTCTTTGGTTTCGACCAATAAGAATTGGGTCTCGAGTGGAATCTCGCTACCTATGTCACCCATCTTCTGAGCCATCCACCATAGCTTGAACCGGAAACAAGCCATGAACCGGACGTCTCGTAAGGTTCCCAATGGAATCACTTGTCTACTGTTCTCTGAACCGAATACGGCTCCAACAAAGACACCCTCAATCGAACCGGAATTCGAACCGGACGTTGATATTACATTATCCGGTACTCCAGTCAAGATTGTCCGGTTCTTCACGATCAAGTTCCCGTCGACGATCCGAACGGCCGGCTTGATCGTCATGTTGTTAACTTCTTCTTCTTCTTCTCCTTTTTCTTTCCTGTAGAACTTTCTATTGGGTGTTGTAGTAAATGTTGAATTATTTTCCTGCAATCCAAACAAAAATTATTCCGAAAAAACTGCACCAAAAAAAAAAAGAAAAAAAAAACAAGGCCTCCATGATTGACTAATCTGTACCAACCTCGAAAGCAAACGCTGGCAATGCTCGACGCGAATTAAATCTGGGATTTCCAAAACATGAACAGATAAACAAAAAAACTCGTTAGAAAACTATATTTACTTCCAGATTTTCCCAGAAACCAAACAGAAAAACAAAGAAATAGTACCAAAAGTTGAGGACGGTTTCGAAAGATGATTATGAAGAGCGTAAGCAATCGAGGATTTGAATGTGGGAAAATGAATAAATGAGTTCGTATTTATAGTCCTATAGAAGGTACTATAGCACGAATTTGACACCATTTTTTTTTTTTCAAATCTGTAAAATAAAAAAAAATAAAAAATTGCAGAGCTCTCATCAATGGACAAGTTCCCCTGTGTTTGTTCTTAGTTTCGTCTTGTCTAAGGAGAAACCTATGGCTATCTAATCCAACGGCCAATTGGTGCTGATCTGTCTCCACGTAATCTGCTTTTGACGTTTATCTGTTTGAGCTATACGCGCTTGACTATGTGAATAAGAGCGCGTAGCGTCTCAGCTCATCCTACGACCAGTCGTTTCTTGTTCTGTTTAAACTCGTATGTTGTTTTTTTTTATTAATTATTATTTTAATTTTTAAATATTTGCAGCAAAAGTAATTTTTTGTCTATATTTTAGTTTAGTTTGGTAATGGCTAATCTCTCATCCTACCAATAAGTCCATCTATAACAGCTAAGTGTAAATATTCAATCAATTATATATAATTAAAATACCCAATTTATAAAGCAAATTTGAGGCTACATGGGCAAACTTAGGAATGGGAACAAATTATTGGATCAAAACTACATCAAAACATAAACAAAATATATTTTCGTACTAAAAAAATAATTTAAATACTTAAGTGATATAAATATAATAAATTAAATTTTTTATTCCTTTAAGCAAGTAAATTTTATGGTAAAGTGGGTCCTACAATCAATGATTGATGTGCCATGTGACTTATTATATTTATACGGCCTCATTTATACATTTGAAGTGTTGGCATTTCTTTAAAAAAAAGTGTTATTCCCGTACATTTATTAAAAAATCTATCCTTCAAATTATTAGATTGAATCGATACGATATTTGTGGTTAATTATTGAAAATGAAAAACTAGTATTATTTGTTACAATCATGCCAATTTTTAATTTGAAATTGCTAATAATTATCATATTAACCATACTTCCAAGTCATACTTCATCTTATCCTACCGATGAATCTCTACTTCTAATCATAGCAAACGAAATCGCATCTACAATTTCTACAAACTCTAGTACTCATATAATATCGCTCTTGTCACTTACTTATTCTCCATCTTTCCGAAAGTCTACAACCAACAAAAAATTGATTTTCTTTATGAACTATCATATGTTCCCGAAGAAAACAAGATTACCAATAACAACCTTAATCCATATTAGATTTTCCCAAAATTCATTACTCCTTTTACCCGGTCCATTAAAACTCACATCAAACCTTCCTACAAAGCCCCAAAAGAATATATCTAAGCTTCTAAATTTAGTGAGTGTCAATTGAGACCTACTCCTGAGGTCCAATTCATTACTTTACAAATCCATCATGAATTTATTCTCCAGTGGATTGCGCAAGGATTCACCCATATTCATTTTCGTGTCATACGCTTAGCTATTTCCCTTCATGGTAGAAATGGCATTCTGATTGGCTGCCGAATGGGTTTGCTAGACACCCGAATGCAAAAATACCAGCATGCAAGCATTGCAACCATAGAGACTACATTAAATGCAGGAACAATAATAACTACAATGTTCCTTAACTTTAATATGTCTCTCAAAGACAATCGTTTGACTGATGCTTTCAAAGTTGAAGTCCAATTGGCTAGAATTGACCAAGATCTTACTTCCATTGAAGCTACTCTTCACTACCAGATGGCATACATACTCTAAGATCACGCTCTGGATCTTTCTTTGCCAACAGCTGATGAAGCATTACTGGTCTCGGCAGACTCTACCCAAGTTCCAACATGCACTCATTTTCCAAGGCAAACCTCTACAAATGATCTTATGAATTGTCCAGTTCATGGATAACAAACTATGAGATGCTCCACCAACCTCAAAAAGTTGTCCAGACTCTTACTGAACCAACTTATCACAAGAAAGAAGATGGCTCTGTCGAAATAGTCTTTGACAAAAGTCAAACAAAGACTCCCAGTTGCTTTACCACCCATACATGATGACTTCTATCACACCAACTGATGTGGAAATCCAATCCTTTGATTCTCAAGGTATCCCTATTTATGCTTTTGAATATTCGGATATACATAAGTATTGGGATGTTTGCGACTGCGAAAGCTGCCTAAAAACAAAAGAAGACCTCCCAAAGCGACGCCCTAGCTTAGGAAAATGGCTTAAGCAACAACTAGATAAAGGGAAAAGGAATAGGGTTGTTAGGCCAACCCTCTGAAAGTTTGACTATATTGTCAAATATTCAGCTCCTAAAGACTTACCTGAATATACTCCAGAACCAACTAGATGGGACATTGAGCTTCCTCCAACAAACTCTCGGGAGCCTCCACTTCAAGCTCCTTAACAGAATATTTTTCCATGCTACAAAAAAAACAGCAAAATGGATGCAAAATCATGGAGAAGCCTTTCTTGCTCAAAATCAGTTCCAACAAATTCCACAAGTATGTATGGTGACTACTACTAATTATGAGACAGATTTTCCTCCTCTCAAAAAATTTGATAGGAAAGACGACCAAGGTACGATTTCTCACCAACCAAAGGCTAAAAACCCCATAACTAGGAACGCGTATGAGTCTCTCAAAAATGTATCTCCAGCAGAAGAAGTTCTCAACTGGAAATCAGAAAATATGATTGCCCAAAACAAGGTCTTAAAACAAGTCAAGTTACAAAATACCAGAATAGAGACAGCAGTAAAACAATCTCAGACTACTGTCATCGATAAACTCATTGCAAAAATCCAATAGACTCGTGAAGAACTGTTGATTTTTCCATAGAGGGCGTTCACATTTTTGGAGGAACTCGGCATGACTTGTGGCACGGGTGTTCCTGCTATAAATTAGTTAGACAAACTATGGAATTAATAAACCTAGCAATTTCTCGCACGGATCTGCACGACTTATACTCCAAACTGCGTGACTTATGATCATAAATGATAGATTGTTAGATCAATTAACTCTAAGGTTAATCTAGTAACTTATAACAGTAGTTGCTTTCAGATACGATCCATAATGCATACTATCTCTACTTCAGAAATCTCTGAAGGAAGGATTTAGAAGAACATTTTTGATAATAAACACTGATATTTTATTGCTTCGTAATTCTCTGCCTTACACAAAGAGAGATGATGGCCTTATATAGCCATGTACTCAAGCAGACAAAATTAACCCACCATAGTCAAAACCAACCATAGTTAGGACCAGATAAGGGATAAGATTCCCTGACCAAAGCATAAAGTAAAGTAGACAAGATAAGGGATAAGATTTCCTAACCAAAGAAAAAGGCTGAACGATAAAAGCATAAAGCATACAAGATAAGGGATAAGATTTCCTGACCAAAGCAAAAGGCTGAACGACAAAAGCATAAAGCATACAAGATAAGGGATAAAATTCCTTGACAAAAAAAAAGCTAAAAAGATATAATATTTATTTTAAATTTGTTTCATGGCTGGTCTCGTAGTTAGAATCATATGTTGGATCCTCGTAAAGTGGGTTCCATCCTGTCGGTTCTTCTTCAGCCTGATCACTGTCAGCTGGAGGACAAGCGTCGTAGTATTTATATGTCATATCCCATTCTTTTCCTATGCACTGGAAGAGATAAGGATCTTGCATATCTTGAGTGTCGGCGTGTGGGTCTTGAGAATCTTCAAAGTAATTACTTTTTCGCAATATTACCCCTTCAATGTCAGTCAATTTGTATAGTGACGAATATTTTTGCTCTAAAGTTTCTTTGAGTTTGGTTGCCTGATTTGTTTCATTTTCTGCAAAAGTAAAAGGCTACGAGGGCCCTTGTTATCTTGCAAGTATAGTTTGAAGGGAACGTTTCCCAAGGAGCGTCTTCTTCTGGCTTGGTCCATAACTCAGGAGGTATAGTCTGATTTTTCTCAAAGAGACTTTTTTGGATGTCCATGTATTCTTGGCTCCCAAGACCACATATTAGCTCTTCTTTTGACCCGTAGACTTCGAATGTTGGATTGATAACTATATTTTGTTATGCATCAAGTTTGGCATTAAGACCAAGAAAGATAACATTATAACAGTTCATTAGGCTGGCAACATTTGGGCCTGGCGAGTAGATAAAAGTGGGCCTGTCATTCTAGACTTTTTTCCATCCAGCCGATAGGACTTTTTTCCATTCTCCCAGTGGAGTAAACCGGGACAGGATGTCCATTTGGACTTGGTAAGCCGGTTTGAACATTTCTTAGTCCAGGAATGATTTTATGGATGTGTGCAAGGTCATAGTTTGCACCTCAACCGCTATTGTAAAAACACTGGCCAAATACCAGAAAAAGTGAGCTACTGGTTTTGGTGTGAAGATAGCGTCTTGAAGAGGTGGGATTTGAGAAAATTGATACTTTGGATGGATTCAAAAGTCATTTTGTATAGAAGGTCCGAGTTTGGAAATCATAAAATTCTGAAGAACGATTGCTCTATGAGTTGTTGTTTCTTTGGCTAAATTTTGGAGACTTCTTTGAAAGTATATTTTTTGCATCCCGGGGAAAAGATTTATTGTGTTTGACAGAAGAGGAAGAAGCCATCATTAGTATGAATGGGATGGTATGTGATGATTTTTGGGAGACGATGAGGATGGTTCTTGGTAAGTATCATGAGGCTAGATTTATAGCAAGGGTGATCTAGATAAGAAATCAACCACAATATTGTCTTTGCCTTGGATGTGTTTAATGTCAAAAGAGTAGTTGTCGAACTAGACTGCCAGTCTCAAAATTTGGGCATTTGTCTTCTTACTTTTCTTTAGACCGATCAATCCTTTTAACGTGGCAAAGTCCGTTTCTACCAAGAAATGATGACCTATCAGATGGAATTATAATATTGTAATACCCATCTTTATCGCCAATAATTCTTTTAGGGTAGAATGATAGTGGAGTTGAGAATCTTTGAAGTGGCCACTCTTGTATCTACATATTTTTCTTTTCCCTTTCTTGTCATGTTCAAGTAGGACAACTCTCCAATACCGATCACTAGCGTCTGTTTGCAAGATTCTTTTTCCATTAGAAGGAATCTGTAAAGGTGGTAATGCTTGCATCATCTCCTTTATTATTTTGACTGCTACAGTTTGCTCTTGTGACCATGGTGGAGTTTGCTTTTTAAGCATGTCGCTGAGCCGTCTTGTCATCTCCGATAGCCGAGGGACAAAATCCCGTAAATAATTTGCAATTCCTAAGAACTGTTGGATTTGGACCTTTGTGAAATCTTTTTTGAGAAACTTTAGTAATTCTTGGGCTATGTGAGGTTGGGCCTCATATTGGCCTTAAAAAAGCTTCATTCCCAAAAACTCAATTTGGGCTTGTCCAATGGGCTTCTTCTTTTCAGATAACATGACCCCATGGGCTTTCACGAGAGAGATGAACTAGGCTAGTACATTGTGATGGGCCTGTTCATCTTGTGAGAAGATCAATATATCCTCAATGTAGATCAGGGCCTTACCTAGAATAGGGCCGTAGATTCTGGTCATGGCCTTTTGAAATAGTGATGGGGTTGTTTTGAGACGAAAAGGAAGGACAGTCCACTGATAGTGGTGATTTGGCATGCAGAAGGCCGTTTTGGGCCTATCTTCTTGTTTGACACCCAACTGCCAAAATCCCGCCTTTAGATCGAATTTCGAAAATATTTGAACCTTTGACAGGCTTGCAAATAAGGAACTCTTGTTTGGCAAGGGGAATTTATCATCTATAAAAAATTTGTTCAAGGGCTTGTAATTAATGACCAATCTTTTTTTTCCCCGAGCCTGTTATGATCTCTTATTGACGTAGAAAGCACGACATGCCCATGAAGAGGTTGTTGATTCAATCAATCCTTGTTGTAGTTCTTTGCATTCTTTGGTTGCCATTTCCTGATGCTCTGGGTTTATTCCTGGGTGACTTGCCTTGGTAGGGTAAATGTCTTCGTTGAGCTTGAATGGAAAATTGATGAAGAATTGTTGATTTTTCCATAGAGCGCATTCACATTTTTGGGGAACTCGGCATGACTTGTGGCACATGAATTTTCTATGAGCCTTTTTTTGACCTTGGAGAATGGATTAGGAGGCATTAGAAAATAGTTTGGTATGGATTCCCTTAGAGCAAAATGTTGTTTTTAGCCAAGGCCACCAGGAAGGATTCATAAACCCTTTTTCTTGGTGTAGACATCAAAACCATTAATTAAATATTTCCCTGGTAATTTTGAGCCAATTACTCTATGAATGATAGAGCATCATGGGAAGAACTACAATTAAATTGGTTTACATATGAGCTCTGTACAGAAGATTCTTCTGTTTGCAGCGTGGAAGAATTGTTTCTCTTTTCTCCAATACTATGGAGGGAGAACATCCGGGTTCGTCATGGTGTATGATGCTCCAGTATCAAAGAAGGATGCTACTTTGACTAGTTGAGCATATTTTGTAGAGAGGGTCTGCATTGAGATGACTGGTGATGGCTATATTGTATTGATAGCTGTCATGTGGTAGAATTCATCTGAAGTCTCCTATTGTTCGAATGTAATGAGGGACTCTGGATTCATTTCGTCATCAGTAGAGAAGATGGATTCTAGGACTTTTTCTTCGAGAGATAAGCCAATTGTTTTTTTAATGTGGGAGATCAGTTTGGAAGTTTTCCCTTTGAGGCATTGTTTGGCATAATGTCCTTTGTTTCCACAGATAAAACATATGTCAGACTTTTTCCTTAAAGAGCGCTTTCTCCTTAGGAATTTTAATGAGCGGTGTCCCTTTTCCTTTGAGAATTTAAAGGTATTAAATGTTTTAAACCTTTTGTAGTGTTTCTTTTCTTTTGGAAGGTAGGAACATGCTGATTTTGATGGACATTTGATTCGCAGGTTCTTTTGGCTGCAAACCTTTCCTGGTTTCTTGGATTGATTCATGAATTCTTGGATAAATTTGTGCTGAGAGCACATATTTTCCAATGCCTTTAGAACTAGCTAATAGATTTCTCGAATCATAGCATCAGCTAGGGTTCTTCCTGTTCCCAAGAGAAGTCCGAAGGTTTCTTCTCCTAGTGGTTCTGGTATGGAAGAGAGAAACACTTGTTTTAGATTTGGATCATCAATTCCAACTATCTGGTAGAACCGTTGAGTCGTCTTCTTGTAATGCTTCTCCAAATCTCTCTTATCCATTGAGCAACATTTTAGTTTGAATAATTCGGCGAGTCTTTCAGTGACTTGAGCGTCTTGTCCGTAGAATTCAATATGCAGATAGGTCAGGGCATTGATGATAGATGGAAGTTGTAAAAACGTCATCTGTCTATAATCGCCCAGACTCGTCCACTAGTCTTTTAGGGTACTTGTAATTCAGGAGACAAAGTTGAGGAGAACCATTCATGTTTGTGCTTCTGGTATTTGTGATTCTAGGTTGAGCCAAGCCTGAAACTCTTGGAACCTTTCACGCCATTTTGATGGAGGAGGTCATCTAAAGTAAAAGTTTGAAAGTTTGAACTTTTACTCTTTCGTCTTTGGGGAACATGTGGTGTTGTTGATTCATTTCCAATTTCGTCTTCACTTGTGATAATTGGTTCGGTCTGTGAGTTTGATTTAGTAGATTGAACCATCAAGTGTGGAAATGTTCCATCGTCATTGCTGGATAAGCTTTTGGGATCACAAGGTGTAGTATCATTAGAAGTTGAACTCATTTCTTCAGACCAGATATCTGAAGAATTGTTTGAACTAGCAAAAGAGATTTGATCGTCTAAGTACAATTCTTTTACTGCGATATGGAGAGTGTTTGTATGTCGAATCATTCATGACAGAGGATGTGTGGCTAGGTGGACCATAAGTTGCTTAAGTTCGTGTGTTGATTGGCTTGGTGATTCTTTCTTCTTCCCTTTTTTGTCTTTTGTTGTTGACTTTCACCAAGCATGCATCTTAGTCGTACAACAGAGTCCTATTGCACAAATCCAATAATAGGAAAAGGCTGGGAGGTCTTTGGTATTATAGTAAACTGCCAAGGAACCGGCGTCGTAGTTATCCCGAACAGGGACGAAGTTCCCAAATGGCTGGTTGGAGGAGCCTTTGTCAGTTGTTGTTGGCAAAACCAGTTCTTGAGGGATTCTGTTATACCCGTTTCCTCCCTCCATTCTCAGATCTGCTCATTTAGTCCATGGGCCACCCTGAAAGGACTTAAGGCCAAGGTTGGGCCCAATAGACGAGGAAGTAGTGAGTCACGATGGCCCAAATATCGGTACAACCCAAACGTTGTCCTGGAATGAAAGCCGGGACCATGGGGTGGGCATGTTTCATCTTCCCAGATCCTCCATATGGTGTTGTCTAGGGTGCGATAAGAATATTATTTCCTCCAAGTCTAAAAATGGACCGGGACGACAATAGATGAACTTGGATCCTGGTAAACGAACCAGGGTCTTGGTAAATTAAGAGGGATGTTAGCAAACAAACCCGGACCAGGCGACCAGGTTGAGTGTGATAAGTTGTCCCCAATACTGACATCACCCCGAGAAACACGAAATTTTGTCCCCATAACTAACCTGCAGAAGAGGTTACATACGGAATGTACGCCGTTATTTCAAAACCGTACTACCACTACTCTGACGGATCCTGTCCCCTGGATCTCCTTAGGAGCCCACACGAACCAGACTGATGCTGCGTACTGTTGTCAGTCTTATAGCGTGGTTATGCTCTGGCCGGCCCAATGGGCCCTGATTAGTGCATTTTTTTTATTACACTCCTTTGTATTAAGCCTCCATCAATGAGCAAATAATGTTTATACCCTCATTGGGCCTGGATTAGTCTGGCCCAAACCCAGAGCACTCAACTGCCTATAAATATGAACAGTTGTGCACTGTGGAGGGGTCCGATTTTTCTCTTATAAGCATTTAGTCTGGTCAAACTCAGAGAAAAACTTCATTACTAAAGCTCCTTAAGCTCTAATACAACAAACTCGTGGAATAAGGCTCTTTAACGCCCCAACCACGTAAAATTCCTTGTGTGATTATTTCTAATCCTTTCTTTCTAAGCTCTCTTATCTTTTATAATTCTAGTTTCCGAAAAACTCGGTAAACATTTTGGTGCTTTCATTGAGAGCCGAAGAAAGCTTTTTAAAGAAGATATCAAATATCTGTAATGATGGTGAACACGAGACATACTACGTTCAATCTTGCTCACCAAGAACAAGGAAATGGAGAGCCACTGCCCAATCAATCTCTCCCTCAAAATCAACCTGAGGATACACCTTATCAAATGCCCCAGCCTGACGAGTCCTAAAACTATGAAGACGGGGCAGATTACAAGGAAGGTTACTACGAGAAAGATGAGGAAAAAATGAAGGGGGATACCACAATCACGAAGCTGAGGATCCTGCGATCCCAGAATAAGTAGACCCCAACCAGAAGGACCCGAAGGTGATTAAACTGAGGCAACAAGTCCTAGGACCAAGAGGTCAGGATAGCTGAATAGAAAGAAACCACTCGTCAGATGTAAGAATCCCTCCTAGCGCTGCAAGCTTTCATTGCTGCCCAAAGGTTGGCGGCCAACCCTCTTGTTGTTCCTCCTCCAGGAACACGACCGTCTGCCCCGCCAGTTAGGGCCAATGTGCCTGAAAACACGAGGCTGATCCTTCCTCCGAGATAAGATTCTAAAGTCGTCCCCTCTAACCCAGCTCAAGAAAAAGGGAAAGCCAAAGTGGCGGCCCTGTGGGAAAAGAAAATCCCCAGAGGAAAACTCCTCCCATTCCGAAAACCAGGGTCAACTCAGGGTCACTCCCTAGGAAAGAGAAGGTGTGTCCCGTCCCAGGACGGGATCACCCAATCGATCCGCAAGGGATGCACCTGCAGGGTACCAGGCCCCAGGCTGTCCCTAGATAGATTGGACAGGAACAACATTTCCACCCCAGTGCCTCCGTGAATAAAAATCACCGAGGACGCCAGCGCGCTGACGAGCCAGAAGCTGTTAGTTCAGGGGATGAGACGTCCCGAGTAGACCTGCGCGATGGGCTAAATACTCAAAAGGAGCGGGCCCGCAAGGAGAAGAGCTGCCCCCGAGGGGGAGACCTGAGAAATAACCTCAATGATAGGAGGAACGAGAGGCCCCCCCTAGACGATGGAATGTACCGACAGTTAAAGGAACAACTAGCCGCGTTAAAGAAAGTCACGGTCCATCTAGTCCGTAAACAGGAGGGAGGCGGTTCTAATTCTGAGGAAGAGGAAAATGAACCATGCGCCAAACACATCTTGAATGTGGTGCTCCCTAAGGGGTTCAAAATGCCAAACTTTCTCGCTTATACTGGGAACACAAACCCCAGGGACCATCTGTACCGCTACAATCGGTTAATGACCGTAGCCCATGTCTGTGTCAACGACAAATGCCTCTATTTTTTTATCACTCTAGATGGACCTGCAGAAGAGTGGTGGAAGAGGCTCAAGCCAGGATCTATCTAGTCCTGGTCCGGACTACAGTCGGCATTCCGCAAGCAGTTTGTGGCCGCCATGAGGATGGACATGCAGACCAGCACCCTCGCTAACATTAAACAACTCCCAATGGAGACTTTGAGGGCCTACATCCAGTGTTTCACAGAAGAGGCCTCAAAAACCAAGGTGGACGATGGGCAGTGCCTGGTGGCCGTATAGTCTGGGATCTGAGCCGGTTCCCCTCTCTGGGATGACATGCAGCGCAGTAAGGCGGCCACCCTTGAAGAATTCATAAGGAGGACACAAGGCTTTATCAACTAGGAGGAGGCCTGAATCTAGGCATTCGGATGGCAGCTGGCTCCCCAGCCGAGGGCCCAAAATTTTCCGGGGTACGGAGTACAGTATCCGACCCTCACTATTCAATAACCCCAGTGGCGCCAGGAGCGACTGGTATGCCCGGAATGACTTCCGCAGCCTCAACAGTCTAGGGTCCTACGTCCTTAGGATACTCATCGTCCCAGTCCACCCCATTTTCTGGATATAGGATGGCCCCAGTTGGGTACAGTGGTGCTCCCGATAGGGCCCAATCGTCCTAGATGGGGGGAACAGAAGCAAGCATAAACCCCTCTCGAGGGAAAAGATCGGGGAAAGGACAGAACTGGTCCGAGCCCTCTAAGAAGGGCAAGAGGGGTTATGAGCCCCAATATTCAGAGTACACCAACTTGGTGGATACTAGGGAAAACATATACCTGGCCACGGAGAGGACAGTTCATTACTGGAAACCCACCCCCATGTTCAAAGGGGGAAATAACTCGAGAGACACCAACAAGAGGTGTGCGTATCACAAAGACGTGGGTCATTCAACCGAGGAGTGTCGTCAACTGAAAGATGAGATCAAGAATAGGATCAAACTGGGACATCTCCACCAATGAGTCATGATGCTCGTGGGTGTTCCAGGATTTCCAGCGGCCTCTGGACAACCCGCGATCTTGGGTGCGTCTGGATCGTACCAACCTCCCCAGAGAGGATACGCGATAGGACCAGGAGCACAGGCCCCCTAGGGGGCCCCAATTGTGCAAGTACCCAGACCCGGGATGCCTTTCCCCTCCGGAACCGCGCCCCCACGAATAGATGGTCACGTAGCCACCATCTCGGGCAGGCCGCACCTAGGGGGACCATCCCGAAATGATCAAAAGCGGTATCTCATCAAGCTTGACCACGACCAAGAGGTATGCGCCTTGGTCCAGGACCCGTCTCAACGCCCGAAGTTGGTGAGTCTCCCCATCACCTTCACAAAAGAAGACGCTCGAAACGTCCATTTCCCACATCATGATTCTCTAGTCATCGATGCCTAAATCGCCAACAAAATGGTGTCTCGAGTGTTGGTGGATGACAGAAGCTCCGTCAATATTTTGTTCAAGCCAGCCTTCGTCACGATTGGCTTGATTGAGGTAGATTTGGCCTCGTGCCCAACTCAGATCTACGGGTTCAACAGAGATTCGATACTCCCAATGGGGAAGATCCAGTTGCCCGTGACGTTGGGGAACGAGATCCAAGGCTCTTTCAAATTCTATACATTTGTAGTGGTGGACTACCCCACTGCATATAACGTCATCTTTGGTCGCCCCGCACTAGTCTATTTTGGTGCCATCACTTCCATCTGACACCTCTGTATGAAGTTCCCTTGCAACAATGGAGGGGTAGGAACGGTCTGGGGAGACCAGAAGAGCACCCGAAAATGTTACCACGTGTCCGCCCGACCTATTTATATGGTTCGCGAACAACCTCTTGAGGAGGGAAATGTTGATCCAACCCCGCCTCTTCCCCCGACACGAAGGATGGTCCAGGAGGAGGACAAAATGGATCTGCGGATAAAGTTGGACCGCGCGCTGGAGCCCATGGAAGAAATTGAAGAGGTGTGCATCAGCGACACCAACCCGACCAAGGTGATCCAAGTCGGGAAGAACCTCAATGTAGAGGTCCGGGCCGCCATCATCGCCTGAGAACCAGGATGTTCTGGCCTGGTCTCATTCGGATATGATTGGGATAGACCGCAACATCATCTGCCATGCCTTGAACATCGACGAGGGTGCGAATCCGGTCCGGGAGAAATGGAGACGTCTGGGGGCGAAGAGGGCAGAGGCCCTTAAGTTAGAAGTTGAGAAGTTATACTCGATCAACTTCATTCGAGAAGCTTTGTATCTCGTATGGCTAGCCAATCTGGTGCTGGTGCCCAAGCCAAATGAGAAGTGGAGCACTTGCATCGACTTCACTGACCTCAACAAGGCCTGCCCCAAAGATTGTTTCCCTCTACCCCGGATCGACCAAATGGTAGATGTAACATCCAGATACGAGATCTTGAGCTTCATGGATGTCTATTCAGGCTATAACCAGATCTCAATGCATGTAGTAGACCATGAACACACCAGCTTCCAGACAGACAAGGGGGTGTATTGCTACATCGTCATGCCCTTCACACTCAAAAACGTAGGAGCCACGTATCAAAGGATCGTCAATAGAATGTTCCAAGCCTAGTTGGGAATGAATATGGAGGTCTATATAGACGACATGCTGATCAAGTCCAAAACCTCCGGAGGACATGCCGATGATCTGGCAGCAGCGTTCGCCATCATTCAGAAGTATGGGATGAAGCTGAACCCCAAGAAATGCACCTTTGGTGTGGCATCTAGGAAGTTCCTAGGATTCATAGCAAGCTACTGAGGAATAGAGGCAAACCCGGACAAGATCAAAGCATTGATCGATATGCCCTTGCCACGGAAGCATAAAGACGTTCAGAGCTTGACAGGGCGAATAGCTGCCCTAGGCCGTTTTGTTTCGAAAGCCACGAACAAATGCATCCCATTCTTTAACATCCTTCGGGGAAGCCAAAGGTTGGAATGGTCGGTCGAATGTGAAGAGGCTTTCCAGAGACTGAAAGAGCATTTGGCCCGAGCGCCAATATTAGCAAAGCCGGTGGATGGAGAACCGTTGTAACTCTATTTGGCCGTGACCAAACACGCCATCAGTGTCGCACTCATACGGGAAGAAGAGAAGGCCTAGCTCTCGGTCTATTACATAAGCAAGAGGTTATTAGGTGCAAAGTCGCAATACCCACTAATCAAAAAATTGACATTTTGCTTACTAATTGCATCCCGAAAGCTTAGGCCTTACTTTCAGGCCCACGCCATAAGAGTACTGACCAACCACCCCTTACAGAAAGTGTTACAAAAACTCGAATCGTCAGGGAGACTTCTGAAGTGGGCCATGGAGGTGAGTTAGTTCGACATTACGTATGTCCCCAGAATATCAATCAAGGGGCAGCCCCTGGCCGACTTCATCGTGGAGTGCATCGGGATCACTAAAGATGACGATCCCATCGACCCCACAACACTCTTATGGATGGTTTTTGTAGACGGGGCCTCGAACAAAAGCAAAGCGGGGGCTGGGATCATCTTAGTGTCACCATAAGGACACCAGTTGCAAAGTGCCCTGCATTTCCAGTTCGATGCATTGAACAACGAGGTCGAGCATGAGGCCATGTTGGTTGGATTGCGTTTGGCTCGGGAAGTAGGGGCAGCAAGTCTGGAGGTCTATAGCGACTCCCAATTGGTTGTCAGACAAATCTCAGGGGAATACCAAACGAAAGGGGGAAAAGATGGTTGCTTATGTGGCACGAGCTCGAGAGCTGCTTCAGTATTTTAAGAAGTATTCCATTTTCCAGATCCCCAGGGAACAAAATGTGTTTGCAGACACATTGGCAAAGCTTGTCGCGGATGTTGAGGCGGAGCTCTTCGGGCTTGTCCCGATCAACAATATTCCCACACCAAGTATTCAAAACCCTATGATAAACGCTATAGACTATTCCACGTCCTGGATGAGACCTATCATCCACTACCTAATGACCGGGGGGTTGCCCGCGGACAGGGCAGCGACCAGGAAGCTTCAGTACCAGGCCCCCAGATACGTCATGATGGAAGGTAAACTCTATCGCAGAGGGTTATCCATGCCATACCTTCGATGCGTGTCCATGACCGAAATGAGTGCAATCATGCACGAGGTGCGAAGGTTTTTCCAGAGATCACACAACTGGACTCAGCTTGTCCAAGAAAATCCTAAGGCAAGGATATTTATGGCCAACAATGAAGAAGGATTGTATCGATTACGTCCGCAAGTGCGAACAATGCCAAAGGTATGTGAAGATCCGCGAGTCCCTGGCCTTTCGTAGTATGGGGTATCGACCTAGTAGGGTCGCTCACGACTGGGAAGGGTGGTGTGAAGTACGCAATCATGGCGGAACCCATGAACGCCATAACCTCAAAAAAGGCCCTGGATTTCGTCATCAACAACATTGTGTGCCGATATGGCCTCGCTCACAAGATCGTGTCCGACAATAGGAAGCAATTTGACAACATCCACTTCACTGACTTCTATGAAAGGCATGGCATCATGAAAATCTTCTCTGCGGTTGCCAAGCCTCAAGCAAACGGGCAAACAGAGGTCGTGAACAAGATCTTGAAGGGAACATTGAAGAAAAAGCTTCAAGCTTGCAAAAGCAAGTGGCCAGAAGAGCTGCCCCGCGTACTATGGGCATACCGAAGCACTGAAAGAATGTCTACCGGATACACTCCCTACTCCATGGTATACAGATGCGAATCAGTCATCCCAGTGGAAACAGCTGTCCCGTCCCACCGACAGGACACGTATGATCCTGACCAAAACCACACCTTACTCCAAGAATCTTTAGACCTCATTAAAGAGATCCGGGAAGAGTCCCAGGTTCATCTGAAGATGTATCAAGGCAAGATTGCCCGGTATTTTAACTCTAAAGTTAAGAGCCGAAGGTTTGAAACCGGTGATCTGGTCCTGAGAAGAGTCTTCCCTGCAACCCAAGATCCGAGAGTGAGGGTTTTGGGCCCAAACTGGGAAGGACCATACGAAATCCAACATGAAGTGTGTCCTGGAACGTATTGCTTAAGGCGGCTTGACAGAATAAAGATCCCAAGGGGCTAGAATGCAGAACACCTTTGTAAGTACTATCAATAGTCAGGAGGACATGTTCTTATTTAAAAAAATTTCTTTTAAACAATGTACGCCCCAGGCCAGTTTCTTATTCAAATGATGTGTGCAAAACATCATAAAGAAATATTGTAGAGAAATGAAAGTTCGTGTCCGTCTTCACAAACAAGTGACCCAAGACTAGTCTTCCTCACTTAGGGGGGTATAACCATTCGTACGAACAAGTCCAGGAACAAGTAAGGAAGAGACTGATGAGGATTTTGGTAGCAAGTAAGGAGCTGGAGAAGTTGGAGAGCATTAGTTTTTATTTAGTAATTTTATTGTTAGTTGAACAAGTTAAATTTCTTTATTTTGTTCTAGAAATTTTAGATTTCTTTGAACAAAGAAAACTATAGTCTAGAAATTTAGTTTCTTGTTAGTAATTTTGATTATTAATGTTTGGAAACTTATTTCTATTTTTGCATAACATCTATTTCTTTATTAATAAAGTAGTTATTATTTAAAGAAATTATCTATTTACTTGTTATGCAAATGCTTTGGGATAAACAAAGTTTACATATAATGAATGACAATTTTTTTATATTTAATTCTTAATTATTTAAAATAACTAATCCTAGATCTATTAAACTGATTCCGATAGTGAAACATATCTGTGACACTTGAGATTGGACCATATTGGTCTAGACAGAATAAATAGGCTTGTAAAGGATAATCCTTTAAGAGAACCATTTAATGGATCTCTCCTTGTTTGTAAATCCTGTCTAGAAAACAAAATGACCAAGAGACCTTTTTTTGCTAAAGGTTCAAGAGCCACAGAACCACTTCAGCTAGTACACATGGATGTTACAATTCCACTTAATGTACAAGCAAGAGGAGGTTATGAATATTTCTTCATTCTCATTGACGATTATTCAAGATATGGTTACCTACACTTAATGCAATGAAAATCTGAGACTTTTGGAAAGTTCAAAGAATTTCAAGCAGAGGCTAAAAAGCAAGTAGGTAAATCACTAAAAAGCACTTCGATCTGATCGAGGAAGAGAGTACTTAGACTATGAATTCAAGAACCATCAACGTGAGCATGGCATTCAATTCCAACTCACTACACCTGAAACAACATAGTAAAATGATGTTTAAGAAAGACGGAATAGAACGTTATTAGATATGGTTAGACGAATGATAAGTTTCTTATCATTACCACTGTCATTCAGGGGCTATACGATTCAATGTGTTCAATACACATTGAATGATGTTCCACCTAAGTCTATCCAAAAGACATCCATAGAATTATGGAATGGTTGTAAACTTAGTTTACATCATTTTAGAATTTGGGGGTGTCGTGCATACGTGCTCAAAAGGAAGACTGGGAAGTTGGAAACACGCTTTGAAGTGTGTATGTTTGTGGGATATTCCAAAGAGACTAGAGGTGGAGTTTTCTATAGTCCAAAAGAAAATAAAACATTTGTATTGACAAATGCAAATTTTCTTGAATATGACTATGTTAATAACCACAAACCTCGCAGAAAGGCTGTTCTGGAGGAGATGATCTCGAATGAAGTTGCAAAAGTCACCAGCAATGACCAATGAAAAACGGCAAGAGGAAACTGCTAGTTCTAGTTAGAATAGTAGAGAACCTCGTCGTAGTGGGAGGGTTAGTAAGCAACCCACAGGCTATGAATACGAAGTTCAAATGCTTGTGTCTGACACAAACAAAGACGATCCATTGACATTGGAAGATGCAATAAATCATTCTGACAAGGAAAAATGGCAAGAAGCCATGAACCAAGAAATGGAATCAATGTATTCCAATTCTGTCTGGGTTCTTGAAGATCCACCTGAGAATATCAAACCCATTGGTTGCAAGTGGATATTCAAGAAGAAAAGAGGAGCAAATGGGAGAGTAGAGACTTTCAAAGCAAGGCCTGTAGCCATAGGTTACACACAAAAGAGGAGGTTGACTATGAAGAAACCTTTTCTCCTGTAAGAAGGGGTTGACTATGAAGAAACCTTTTCTCCATTAGCCATGCTAAAATACATTTGTATACTCTTGTCCATAGCTGCATGCATGGATTACGAGATCTGGCAAATGGATGTCAAAGCAGCTTTTTTGAATGGCTACCTTGACAAAACCATTTACATGTCTCAACCAGAAGGGTTCGAATTAAAAGATCAAGAGCAAAAGGTTTGCAAGCTTCTTAGGTCCATTCATGGACACAAACAAGCTTCTAGATCACGGAATCTTAGATTTGATGACACAAGAAAAACATTTGGTTGTTGAACAAAAATGTTGACGATCCTTGTGTCAATAAACAAATCAAAGATTGTATAGTAGTATTCCTCGTTCTTTATGTTGATGATATCCTACTCATTGGGAATGATGTAGAGACATTATCAAATGTAAAGAACTGGTTAGCTGAACAATTCCAAATGTAAGATTTGGGAGAAGCCAAGTATGTTCTTGGCATTAAGATTCTTAGAGATAGACAGAACAAAACTTTGGCACTGTCTCAAGCAACTTATATTGATAAGCTGCTAGAACGCTTTAATATGCAAAACTCCAAGAAGGGTGATATGCCAACCCATTCTGGAGTATTCCTTTCCAAGGAGCAGTGTCCCAAGACACCTTAGGAAAAGGAAGACATGAGATAGTATCCCTATGCCTCAGCAGCAGACAGTCTAATGTACGCCATGTTGTGTACAAGACCTGACATTTGTTATGCAGTAGGGATAGTCAGCCGTTATCAATCCAATCCTGGATTGAGTCATTGGATTGCAGTGAAGAATATTATCAAGTATCTTAGAAATACTAGAGATTATATGCTTATATATTCAGGTGGAGACCTGAATCCCACTGGTTACACTGATTCTGATTTTCAATCAGAAAGAGATAGTCAGAAATTGACTTCTGGATCAGTGTTTATTCTTGGAGGAGGAGTATTAGTCTGGAAAAGCATTAAGCAAACTAGCATTGCAGACTCCACCATGAAAGCCGAGTATATAGCGGCTTGTGAAGCAGCTAAGGAGGCTGAGTGGCTCAAAAGGTTCTACTTCGATCTGAAAGTTGTTCCAAAAGTGGAGAAACCACTTGTTCTTTACTGTGACAACAGTGGAACAGTGGCCAATTCTAAAGAACCAAGAAGCCACAAGAGGAGAAAGCATATAGAGCGCAAATACCACTTAGTCAGAGAAATCGTACATATAGGAGATGTGACCATTCTGAAAATCACATCAGAACACAACCTGGCAGACCCGTTTACGAAGACACTTCCAGCAAAGTAATTCGAGGGTCATGTACGTAATATGGGATTGAGAGAAATGCCTCACTTGCTTTAAGTACAAGTGGGAGATTGTTAGGAGTGTGTCCTAAAAGTATGTAAAGACATTTGTTTTTTCTGTGAATAAATAAATACAATGGTTTATTATTATTGTCATATTTAGATTGTTAAATTATTGTTTGAATAATTTTGTAAATATCAGAAAAATTCCATATTCATTATTGAGGATGTGATATTGTATTAGTACGAGAGAATTAAGATCACATGAATGAATAAAAATAGTCAACAACAACAAATTAAAGTTATGGAATTCTTTAATTGGAGTTGTAAGTACGGTTTACTGAGTATCATAATGATACAAATAATCTAGATTCAGATTATTGATGTGGAAAGACATCTCAGTAAATGTGCTTTATATAATATGATTATATATGACATGAAACGATATGAATTAAAGTCTTTATCCAAAAACCATTTAATAATAAAGACTTGTAATTCATATCATAACTGATGATCATTTTTAGATCAACCTAAATCCTGAGTGTTCATGAACTCCTGTTCATGTTTATTAAATCTTTTGATTCATTCGTTAAGGTCTCTTCAAATAATGAGGCTAATGACTTTTGTTTTGGAGATTTAATATCATGGATGGCTGGGAACATGTATCGACAATACGGAATCTAATCTTTCCTAATGGATCGTATATTAGTTCCTTTAAGGGTTAATTATGGAACTGAATGATTTTGAGCTCAAATCTATAATTAGATTATAGATTAATTATTCACTAGTGAATTAATGGTACTTAAGGAATAAGAAGTAAATTAGAAAGGTTAAATGGTAATTCTTCCTTTCTAATTTATGAACTAATTAATTAGAGGGTTGAACTATTGTAAGATGGTTATATCAATAGACGACTTAAGAAAAAAATTTCTATAAAAGTATATCTATAACATAAAGAGTGCAATTCTGAATTTATAGTGGAGTAATATCAGAATTAATAAATTAACTATTATAATTAAAGAGTTTAATTATTTAGTTTATTTATTGGAGCTTAATGTTATAGGTCCATGGTCCCCGAAATGGCTCAAACAAACACTGACAAAGGTAAATACAAAAATAGGCAAAAAGGACTTATGTGATAAGTAAAATATTTTTCTATGTATCAAACATAATTATTGTTTAATTATGTGTAATTAATTAATTATTTGATTTAACAAAAATATAATTAATTTTGAATTAATTTATTTTTGGGATTTTTGGTATTTAAATAATAATAAAAATTGGAAAAATCACATGCCATCATAGGCATGCGGTACACGTGTGGCACAGTGCACAGGCACTGTGCTACACGCATAAGAGAGTATACTCAGTCTCATGATTCCATAATTTTAGTTAGTTAAATATTAAATAAATAATGCGATATTTTAATATGATTAAAATATTATTATTTAAACAAAAATCTAATAACTGATCAGTTATTTTGAATTTGTTTAAAATAACAAATATTTTAATATATAGGATATATTAAATATAGGATATCAGTTTTTCATAGAACGTAACTTTTTATGGATAGAAAAATATCTAGGAATCTCTCTCAGAGAAAGAGAACAGTGACATAAACAAAAGTCATTGTTCTTCACAAAACCTAGGTCCAAAACTTTATCAGATCTCATGTGTTGAGAACATCTGATAAATAGTTTATTACCTATTATTTGTATAGCGAGCCCACACTCGTTCTTTGTGTGCCTGAGAACATTTTGAAAGATCTTGGTGTGAGATCTCAAGGATTCAGCCATACGAAAAGATAGTAGCTAGGAAGGACCTGAGGTAATTTTTCTGTTCATATCCTTGATTAAATATATATATATATGCATGTGAAGAAGTAGATCTAGAAATCTTATGGGATTAATCTAACAATTTGATTGTTGTTCCGCTGCGTATAATCTCTGATTTGATCAATACAAACCAACAACCCGGACATACATGGTCCGAGGGGTGTGAACCCAATAGGACGCAAGGCTCAGACCTAGTCTTAATAGGACGCAAGGCTCAGGCCTTGTCCCTAACCCGGACATACATGGCCCGGGGGGTACAAACCAAATAGGATGTAAGGCTCAGGCCTAGTCCCAAATCGGACATACATGGTTCGAGAGTATAAAATACCTGAAAATCATTCGAACGAACGTGGTCCCAAATAACCAAATACCTGTCCACGCCTTCCCTATAATGGCCCAAAACCATTGGAACGTGAGTCCTAGGTATGAGTTATCTAAAATTAGACTTATAAATGGCCCAGGTCGTGGGAACCTTACCCATAGGTCCAAAATAAGCTAATCAACTAATCTCTGATGGCTTAGGCCGTTGGAACCTGAACACCAGAATCATGACAAACAAACTTGGTGACAGTTGTTAACTCTCTAGTGGCCCAGGTCGTTGGAACCTGAACAGCAATATTAAAGCGAGTTAATAAGCTAAAATCTAAAAAGAGACCTCTGATTTTCCAGGCCGTTGGAGCCTGTATTATAAAGTTTGGGTGACTCACTCCAGACCATTAAGACCCAAACATGGTTCCTCAGACGAGATAAACTTTTTCTACAACTTTTCCCCAATGGTCTCGGTCGTTGGAATCAGGACCGAACATTCGACTCATTCATGCAAGGTGGTAAAACACTTAGTGAAATTCTAACGGATGGAATGGGAAAAACTTGTGCAAAAGATAAAATAGATACACATAAAAATTTCCTTGGACGCACCCGCGTCCATAAAAGTGTTACAAAAAAAAAAAAAAGAGAGAAAGAAAAACAAGTAAAAGACCCAGGCCTAGGCTTTGCTGTGCCTCGATGCCTCCAGGTTGGCCTCATCTGTCTCATCCTTGGCCAAGGGCTCCGCATCAGCTTTCTCCTTAGCCTCAAACTCGGCTCTCTTCGCGGCAGGATCGGGGTAAAGCAGGAGGTTCATGTTCTTGTCCTAGAGCCAGGCCATGTGGATAGCCTCGTCGAAGGTTGTAACGCCCTACTGCCTTAGAGCCATTACTAAGTGAGTCAAAGAAATGTGTAATTAACTCGCTAACCAAGGTTTTAGGACAAAAGTGTGATTAAATCATAATTAGAGTCATAAATTAGAAAATGAACCTTTCATTGAAAATTACAAATCGTTTAACATCTGGGATCCCAAAAACATAGTTTAGAAATATTTATAACTCAAAATTTAGTTAGAGTCGACTAAATGAAAAAATTCAGGTTTTGTACAAACATCTCCCAAAATGCCCTTGGACGTGACAGCCAGACAGATCAGACATGTACGTGCCGCTCGTCCCACTCGCCAAACTCAAGGTTGATCGACTCTCCCTTTGCCTTTACCTGCACCATAGAGCACCCGTGAGCCGAAGCCCAGCAAGAAAACCCTCACAAGAAGATAATAAACGTATATCAAACACTTAATATAAAATCAAGCCAACACCAGGTCATACATGTACGGCCATGCCGTCCCAGGCGCTATACCAGGCCCTGGGTTCGCGGTCTAAACCGTAAGGATATCCCAGGTATCCTTTGGGGTCTCACCCTGGAAACTCGCACTCCGCGTGCTAAATGCTGCACCCGGCCCCTTGCCGTTCTCGGCCTTCGCCGTTCCCGGCCATCGTCGTTCCATCATAAATACGTACACACAATATACTAAACAAATGTCAAAACACACATAAATTTAGTCAAAGGGCCATGCCCCGCCTCCAAACCCAGAATAACACCATTTTTCCCTGCATTTCCTTCGAGCCAACACTTCCAAAATCACCTCAGCCTAACACTTAAACCCAAAATTAAGCTTGAACCTCCCTACCACACCATCTAAGCTTCACAACAAGTTCAAACAACCATAAAACTTAGCCCACAACCAAACTTAACTCAAGATTCTAGTTCACATGCAGCTTATAGTTCTAGCTATAATTCAACTGAAGCTCAAGGGATTTTAAAGTTAGACCCCTTACCTCAGCTGATGATTTCTAGCTTTCTCTTGCTCCTCAACTTTCAAAGCTCACCCACTTCAAGCTCCAAGCCTTAGATTTCTAGTTAGAGTCTCCCAAACTCATACACCAAAGAAAGAAATGCTGAACCAACCTAGAAAGGAAAAGCTAAGAGTTGTTTCCTTTACTTAGTTCCAGCAATTTCTTAAGTTATCTAAGTCTAATATTATCCTTGCAAAATGACCAAGTTGCCCCTTAAGCTTAGCCTCTATCCTTAATTGACCCAAGGGAAATTTAGTCATCTACTAAGTCCCGCTAAGTCCTCGAGGCCAAAATAATAAAATTTTCCCAATATTCCCTCCTAGACATTCTAACCTCAAATATATCTCCAAATGTTTATTTCCATAACCTGATAACCCCATAAAATGTATTATACCCAAAATACCCCTCGGCTCGACCCGAGTCGAATTCTCAACCCCGTTGTGACTTTCTAGTTAACAGCTCCCAAGGACTATATCGGATCGTGCTACGCAAATATATCACAAATATATCGCATTTATAACAATTATCACATTTATGCTCTCAACGGGCTAAAATTATAGACATGCATTTCTAATCACATATTCACATAAATTCACATATTATATCATTAAATCACTTATTGCCCTCCAGGCACGCTAATCAAGGCCCTAAGCCTTATTAGCAAATTTGGGTCGTTACAAAGGTGGCATCCAACAAGGCATCCGCCCGCTCTTTCCCTTGGCGGGCCTCCTCCTGCATTTTCACCTCTTGCTGAAGCAGTTTGTCCAGATCCTGGACCCGAGATTCAAGAGAGGTGATCTTCTCCCGATCCCGGCGAGACTGGGCTTCGGCTGCCTCTAAGAGGATCTTCGATGATGCCTCAGAGCCCCGAACACGATGAAGTTCTGCCTCCAAGCTATCCACCAACTTTTTGTGGACGGCTTCCTTCCGAGACAAAGTCTCTTCAAGTTGCAACCGAGGCCGGGCGGCCTCCTTCCAGTCCGCTTTGGCTTGAGCAACCTCCTTAGCCACGACTTCCCGCTAGTTCATAGCCCCCTCCAATTCCAGCTGGCCCATCTTCAGCCTCATCGCTATCTCTGCCACCAAGTCGGCATTCCGATGGGCCAGTAAGGCATCCTGGAACAAATCAAAGTTAGAAAACATACGGGTTAAAAATATAAAAAGTAGAGGAAGATATGGACAGATAGCTTACAGTGGTGGCTTGGTGACGGATAGCCTGGGAGATGAACAAGGCGTCCCGGTTAGCCAAGGTGGCGTACCGTTTCAGTTGAAGGTTGGACATGGTAGTCCCAACCTGCTCCAACAGATCCACGACAAGTGGGGTTGTGTGCTGCCCCAATTTGGGGCGAAATCCAGTCTTGGCGACGAGCTGATCCACGATTGGCTGAGGGGCACTGAAAGTGGCTGGGCCCTCGGCGAACTACACCTTGCGCCAGATCGTCAAGGCCCGGTAGACCTCCTCCCTTCTGTCCCGGCCATCCTCCCTGGCCCGGGATACCATCCTCAATCTCTCCTCCTGGAGGACCATGTCCCCCTCCTTGGGGAGAGCCTGATTGACGAGGAGCATGGGAGCTTCCAGGAGTTCCCAGGTGGCGAGCTGGCTTTCCCTGGAAGAGTTATCCTCAGCCAAGGAAAGGTCCTTAGTTTTATCCCTCTTGGCCCGGTTTGCGAACTCATCAACAACCGAGTCCACAACTATTTTCTCTGACCCCCGACTCGTCAGAGACTCCTGCTCTAGGTCAATGACCGGAAAATGAGCAGGTTGGGATAGGGTGGTTTCGGTATGTACCGTCGTAAGAGGGATTACGGTTGGAGCCTCCCCGACAACATCCACCTCCGACACTGAGCCCTCAAGGATAGAATCCAACACCTTGTTCTTGGGCACACCTTTGGCGGCTTTCTTTGTCGACGCCTTGGCCTTGGGCTCCCGGGCCTCCATGGCCTGCTTCATCTTGGCCACGAGATTGGACATGTCAAAATTGTCTGAAATAGACAAACAAAAAGAAAGTCAGCAAAATATACGAGTGAGGATAAGAAGTAATTAAAAAAATAGTCTAAGGTCCTCTGGGACGAACCCTTATCTAGAACTCGGGCTCGACTCAACTCTCCTAAAGCGAAGGAATCAATTTGGTCTTCCATGTCACCCAAGTTCAAGAAGTTACCATATTGAAGGAACCCGGATGAGTACATGAAAGTCTCCGGGTCTACGACGATGGAGGATGAAGGTCTCATTTCTCTAACGGCCCCGAATAAGTGGCCTCGATAAACTAGTCTATCCCTAACTAAGTCCCCAAAATGGGGAGCATAAGTCAAAAGCAAAGGCGAATTACCTTGCTCCGATGTACTAGCCCCGGGAGCCCCCATGTTTGGCTAGGCCTCTTCAAAGAGGGCATCCAAATCCTCGGAGGCGACCCTCTCAGTTTGTTGGGCCTGCTCCCTTTTCTTCTTTGTCGCGTCTGCCCGGGCTGTGACCTCCATGACCTCGATATGGATGAGAGCCAGCTTCTCCCTCAAGGCCAGATCCTTCTTGCATTGCAGCCCCCGGAGGCTAGGGGCCACAATTGTCTGATTGGCCACCAACATCCCAATTGTTTTCAGGTTGCCAGTGTTTACATAGCCTCCTATGTCCAGATCTTTCGCGCTTAAAGAGGCGTATAACTTCTTCTGGTCAAGGATGGACTGGGTGAGAGGGGTCTAGGCATATGGTCCTGTCATCCAGGACTGTAAGTCGAAAGCGGATAACAAAAAGAATGAAAAGAACTAGGAAAATAAAGATTACTTACCCACTCGCTGGAAGTCCAACACCAGCGTGGGGTTCTTATCCAAAAGGAACTCGGATGTCATAAACCAATAGTGTTTGACATCCGGGGGGTGCTTCCAAGAGCTGGTGGGAGCAGGATAATTTCCATGAGGCTTCAGTCTGTAGAAGCTATCCCGGGTCTTGTCCTTGGCATTAAGTTGCAGCTCCATCTTATAGAAGTACAACACCTCTGCTAGGGTCGGCTCCGGTATCTCCCTCGCCACGCAAAAGATACACCATCCTGCGAGAAGTTGGTAAGCTTGGGGAAATAGCTAAAAGGGCGCGATCCCCACAAACTTCAGGAACTATGCGAAATAGTTGTGAAGCGGGAGAGTGGCTCCCGCACTGATGCGACCCATGCTCCATGCCCCAAATTTGCCCACGCTGGTGTGGGCCTTTTCCTCCTCCCTGGCTAGGCAGTTATAAAAGAGTCCGGGAGTGGACTCCACTCCCAAATGTCTCTCTAGAGCGACCAACATCAGGTAGTTCTGGAACAAATTCCTATCCCTGTCCATTTCCCATGTGTTGCCACTGGGGGGTTTGTGTCCTCCTAGGATGAAATGGGTTGATTGGACATACTCTTTTGGATGAAGGGTAACGTCGTGACTCATGACTGATGATCTGGGAACAAAAGAAAAGGAAGCAAATAACCAAGGAGTTAGCACCAAAACCCAAAAAGTTTGGTTAAGGTACGGGGGCTCTCCTATGAACTGCTTGGAAGAGTCCCCTCCAGATCAGATTCGGGATCACCAAAGATCCCCAGAACCCTGATCGGGAACAAATAAGAAGAGTTTTACTAAAGTTTCCCCAAGTTTTTCGATTACCATTTGTTCAAGGACAACTCAGACCTGAAAGGAACCGGGACGACCCAAACAATTTGTTATACTATTCTAGGACACCCAGAGCCACCCTAAACGGTGGCCCCAGCTTTATCATCCCTATAGCTACAAATGCGATATCACAAAATGATAGGCACGAGAAAACATAATTAAAAGGTTTGGGAAACTTACTGTAAAGTGCTGAGCATGGAGGGTGATGTGTTTTCGGCGGCAGGGACGACATAATCACAGTCTTGAACATGCGGAGGCGACACAGAAGTTCGTCCAATGGTTAAGCCGAGGTCACACTTTCAGGCGGGGGTGCAGAAATTAGATGCGTTAGAAAGAGACGATGACGAAGACAGAGTAGTTGACAGAGAATTTCGTCGGCGAGCTCGGACATAAAAAGTTCTCTCTGTGGTTTCGGTTGTTCAGAATGCGTAAAACTTGTAAATGAAAATCTGGGGGTATTTATAAGGAACAAAAACATGTTTTTGATCGAACGGTTCAGAACGACCCCCACATCAGGCGGTCTCGGATCATGCAAGGGTTTTAATTAGCCCACTCGAGTATCAGATCGTGGATTCCTGAAGTCGCGATCCGCGCCATCTCGATGCAATGGTCCAAAGGAAAGGGATTTCAAAACTTATTCCAATGGTCCTCAGTAATGTAGGAATATTGAAGGATCCGTTCGTACAGATGGGACGCTTCGGAATTAACGTTGATGTTTGGTTGCCGACATGATAACCAAGAGATTGTCTCCAAATCTGTCAGATGCGAGTACCATCGACGTGCTAGCTATAGGGAGACACATGTGTGTAGCATGATGAAGTTGAAAGGTCGAAGATCATCCAAACGACCTTGAAGTGAACGAACCTGGGCTTTGGTAAACAAAGCAGGATCCTGGTAAATAGATCGGACCTTCGGGATTTGATCAAGGATGTTGACTCAAATGCTTTTTATACAAGTTCCCAACAATCAATCCCCCACGAAAACGGACCCGTCTCCTGAGGAACGAACCAGGATGTCGAGAATTGATCCAAGAAAGGAAGCAAGCCTTCACTACACAAGCACAGATAAAGGCTTGGGGGGTAAATGTTATCCCCATTTCCTCCCTCCATTCGCAGATCTGCACATTTAGTCCATGGGCCACCCTGGAGGGACTTAAGGCCCAGGCCGGGCCCAATAGACGATGAATAAGTGAGTCCCGATGACCCAAATATCTGCACAGCCCAAACGTTGTCCCGGAATGAAAGCCGAGACTGTGGGGTGGGCATGTTTCATCTTCCTGGACCCTTCATATGTGTTGTTCGAGGTGCGATAAGGATATTATTTCCTCCAAGTCTAAAAATGGACTGAGACGATAGTAGATGAACCTGGATCCTAGTAAACGAACCAGGGTCTTGGTAAATGAAGAGGGATCTTAGCAAATGAACCTGGACCAGGTGACCAGGTTGGGCGTGATAAGTTGTCCCCAATACTGACATCACCCCGAGAAACACAGAGTTTTGTCCCCATAACTAACCTGCAGAAGAGGTTACATACGGAATGTACGCCGTTATTTCAGAACCGTACTGCCACTACTCTGACGGATCCTGTCCCCCGGATCTCCTTAGGAGCCTACGCGAACCAGACTGACGCCGCCTGTTGTCAGTCTTATAGCATGGTTATACTCTGTCCGGCCCAATGGGCCCTGATTAGTGCATTTTATTTATTACACTCCTTTGTATTAAGCCTCCATCAGTGAGAAAATAATGTTTATACCCTCATTGGGCCTGGATTAGTCCAGCCTAAACCTAGAGCACTCAATTGCCTATAAATATGAACAGTTGTGCACTGTGGAGGGGGTCGGATGTTTCTCTTATAAGCATATACTCTGCTCAAACTCAGAGAAAAACTCCATTACTAAAGCTCCTTAAACTCTAATACAACAGACTCGTGGACTAAGGCTCTTTAACGCCCCAACAACGTAAAATTCCTTGTGTGATTATTTCTAATCCTTTCTTTCTAAGCTCTCATATCTTTTATAATTCTATTTTCCGAAAAACTCGGTAAACAGATTCATATTGAGCTTTTAGGCTCTTCATCTCAGCTTCTTTTGCTAGGAGTACTGGCATTGGGACTGAGTTTGCTTTAATTATGGTCAGAAGTTCTTCACGAGTCTGTTGGATTTTTGCAGTGATTTTATCGATGACAGTTGTCTAGGATTGTTTTACTGCTGTCTCTATTCTGGTATTTTGTAACTCGACTTGCTTTAAGACCTTATTTCGGGCAATCATGTTATCTAATTGCTAGTTGAGAACTTCTTCATCTAGAGATACTTTTTTGAGAGACCCATCCGTGTTCCTAGTTGTAAGGTTTTGAACCTTTGGTTGGTGAGAAACCGTACCTTGGTCGTCTTGCCTATCAAATTTTTTTAGCGGAGGAAAATCTGACTCATAATCAGTAGTAGTCAACATACATACTCGTTGAATTTATTGGAACTGATTTTGAGTAGGAAAGACTTCTCCATGATGTCAAATCCATTTTGCTACTTTTTTGTAGCATGGAAAAATGTTCTGTTGAGGAGCTGGAAGTGGAGGCTCTCGGGAGTTTGTTGGAGGAAGCTCAATGTCCCATCTAGTTGGTTCTGGAGTATAGTCAGGTAAGTCTTTGGGAGCAGAATATTTGACAATATAGTTAAACTTTCCAGAGGGTTGGCCTAACAACCCTATTCCCTTTTCCCGTTTATCTAGTTGTTGCTTAAGCCATTTTCCTGAGCTTGGACATCACTTTGGGAGGTCTTCTTCTGTTTTTATGTAGCTTTTGGAGTCGCAAACATCCCAATACTATATCCATCTAAAGATTCAAAAGCATAAATACGGATGCCTTGAGAATCAAAGGATTGGATTTCCACATCAGTTGGTGTGATAAAAGTCATCATGTACTGAGTGGTAAAGCAACTGGGAGTCTTTGTTTTAGCTCTGTCAAAGACTATTTCGACATAACTATCTTCTTTTTTGTAATAAGATGGTTCTGAAAGAGTCTGGAAAACCTTTGAGGTTGGTGGAGCATCTCATAGTTTGTTATCCCGAAACTGGGAAAAATCTTCATAAGATCATCTGTAGAGATTTTCCTTAGAATATGAGTGCATGTTGGAACTTGGGTAGAGTCTACCGAGACCAGTATTGCTTCTTCAGCTGTTGGCAAAGAAAGATCCAGAGCGTGATCGTGGAGTCTGTATGCCATCTGGTAGTGAGGAGTAGCTCCAATGGAAGTAAGATCTTGGTCAATTCCAACCAATTGGACTTCAACTTTGAAAGCATCAATCAAGCGATTGTCTTTGATAGACATATTAAAATGAGGTAACAGTGTAGTTATTATTGTTCCTTCATTTATAGTCTCTATGGTTACAATGCTTGCATTCTGGTATTTTTGCATTCAGGTGTCTAGCAAACCCATTTGGCAGCCGATTGAAAGGCTCTTTCTGCCATGAAGGGAAATAGCTAAGCGTATGGAACCAAAATGAACATGGGTGAATAATTGCACAATCCACTAGGGAATAAATTTAGGAGGGATTTGTAAAGTAACGAATTGGACCTCAAGAGTAGGTCTGAAATTACACTCACTAAATTTAGAAGCTTGGATATATTCTTTTGGGGCTTTGTAGCAAGGTTTTATGAGAGCATTAATGGACGGGGTAAAAGGAGTAATGGATTTTGGGAAAATCTAGTATGGGTTAATCAGAAGAAGGTTGTTATGGTAATCCTGTTTTCTTTGGGAACATATGATAGTTCATAAAGGAAATCAAGTTTGTTGGCTGTGGACTTTCGGAAAGATGGAGAAGGAGTAAGTGACAAGGGTGATATTATAGGAGCACTAGAACTTCTATATGAGGTTTCGTTTGCCATGATCAAAAGTAGAGATTCATCGGTAGGATAGGATGAAGTATGACTCTGATACCATGATAACAATTATCGAACCACAAACTTCATCACAAAATTAACCATATATTACTCAATGTTTATCTAGTCTGGAAAATTTTAGGATATATGTTTAATAGTATACCATATTTCACACACATGAAAAATTTAATAGGCATCCCAAATATATGTCATTTTGTAAAATTTAGACAATAATGCCACTTTCATTAAATTCACCTCTCTCTCTCTCTCAAAATATCTCTCTACTATGGCATCCCCTCCCCACGGCCACCACTTCCCCACATCCAGAAGCTCCGCTCTTTCTCTCACAAATCGTCTCTATTTCTCTCATTTCTCCTTCTCTTTACTCATGGCCATCCGAAAACAAAGATAAAAAAAGAAACCAACATCCATTGAGGCATCCATTAAACCACCTATGATTATTTTTTGTGTTCTACATAAAAAATTTAAGGCTTTAAATCTTCTAAACGTGTAGATCTCGAAAAAAATACTAAGATTAAAAAAAAACTAAAACTGACATCTAAGAAAAAGTTATGCCTCACCAAAATTTTCGTTAAATTTCAACTCAGAGCATCGCACATGCATTGAAAAAGAAACGCATTTGCATCGTTTTGGCAACAAAAAAAAATCAAGTTTTCATGATTGCATCGCATTTACATCTTTTTGGCAAAAAAAAAAAAAATCAAGTTTTAATTATCGAATCGAAAAAGCATCGCATTTGCATAGTTTTGGCCAAAAAATCAATTTCTTGTGGATGCATCATAATGCGTCGAAAAAACATCGAATTTGTATCATTTTTGGGCCAAAAAAATCATGTAAACTTGATTTTTTTTTTGTTGCCAAAACGATGCAAATGCGATGTTTTTTTGTGGTGTAAATCCTAGACCCTTCAAGAACAACAAAACAAGAAAGAGTAATGCAGAAACATAGAATGAAAATATAAAAAACTTCTAAACAAAAATCGACACCAAATAATGTACTTGGTTTAGCTCAACTAAGAGCCTACATCCAAGATAGAACAACCCCAAAGAATGGCTGATAAGACTTTATTCCTTCTCCAGTATCAAGTACAAAAATTACACAAATGGATACTTGCTCCACATACAAACACTCTCAAAACATAACAAAACACTCTAAACAAATTTCTCAACTGAATATATTTTTTGAATGTGAGTAGTAAAGACTATATATATGTTTTTATAATGATTGCTATAGCACCAACTATAATACTAGAATTACAAACCTCTTGGAATAAAAGAATTGCCACATCAGCTGTCACTTAAGTGGCTTGAACCAATCACCATATTTTTCGATGTAATTGCGATGCATCTACAAAACTTGATTTTTTGGCCAAAACTATGCAAATGCGATGCTTTTTTTTATGGTTTTTCGTTACAATCATGAAAAATTGATTTTTTTTGTGTCCAAAACGATGCAAATGCGATGCTTTTTCGATGTTTTTGCGATGCTCTGCGCTGGAATTTGACGAAAATTTTGGTGAGGCATAACTTTTTGCTTAGATATCAGTTTTAGTTTATTTTTTTTTAATTTTAGTATTTTTATGAGATCTACACATTTAGAAGATTTAAAGCCTTCAATTTTTTATGTAGACCACAAAAATTAATCATGGGTGCTTTAATGTATGTTTCAATGATTGTGGGTTTCTTTTTTATCTTTGTTTTTGGATGACCATGATGAGTAGAGAGAATGAGAAATGAGAGAAATAGAGACAATTTGTGTGTGTGTGTGTGTGTGAGAGAGAGAGAGAGAGAGAGGTGTTGGTGTTGGTGTTGGTCGTGGCGAGGGGTTGCCATGGTAGAGAGAGATAGTTTGAGAAAGAGAGAGAGGATAGTTTAATGAAAGGGGCATTATTGTCAAAATTTTACAAAACGACATATATTTAGGATGCTTATTAAATTTATCATATGGGTGAAATATATTATACTATTAAGCATATACCCTGAAATTTTCCTTTAGTTGTTTATCTAGAAAGGGCATTTAGTATCAAGGATAGAACGAAATGAGGATGATAATCTAAATATTATTTTTCTTATGTTTTTAACTATTAATAAAACAAGATATTTAGGCAACCAAACATTTATTTAAATTGAAAACCACAAAAAAATAGTATTGTTGACCACGATTTTGGCCAACTGCGAGTAGACGCAAAAACGACAATGAACCTTGAATAGAAAGTAAATAACACAAGTAAGTTTTATAGTGGTTTAGCCCCAATTTGTCGGTAATAGCCTAATCCACTTAGAGTTGTGATATAATTAACCTATACTTAAGATCGGATAAACCTTGGTCAACTGAGTTTCTCAAGTATAAGTAGGAAACTACAGTGTTTTTCTCTGTACTCTCAGAAAATGCTCCTAGAATTCCCCAAGTGATGGTCCCAAAGTCTCCAAACTAGAGAGTTTTTCTTTCAATCCCCAGATCTCAGATCCCCAAATGATGCCATGAGCCTCTTATTTATAGGCTCATGGATCGTACATGAGAAATATCACTTTTGACGAGGTCTTTGGTTGTTCCAACCAACTTTAATTAAGAAAATATAAATAAATTCAAATTACAACAATATGGCTATTACTCCAGGATATCTGAGAGATTCTTGCGGCAGTTACGAATGACTCATGTTGAAGTTGTTACTGAGGCTTTACTAAAGAGTCACTAGACGGTTAACTATTGAGAATCTGATTCACTGATCGACCAAAACCATCACCCGAAGTGACTGGTCAGCCAAGACACCTCACCGATCGGCCAAAGCACACCACTGGTCGGGCATGACACACCACTAGTCGGGCATGACACGTCACTAGTCGGGCATGTCACATCACTGGTTGGGCATGGCACATCACTGGTCGGCTAAATTTATTTCCTGACCAGTAATATCACAACTCCCTAGGTCAATTCTCAACCTTTTCACTTCTTTAAATAACACATTTATTTACTATTAATGTGTCATTTACTGACCATGCATTTCCACTTGGCCATTTGATTGCCACGTCATTGAACAAAACTTTTGGGGATAACATTTGCCCCCAAGTTTATTATATGATTTTCTCATATGATAAACTTTTCCTCTTACTCCTCGTAAAGATCCACAGTAAATTTCATAATTACCGTGTCCTAAAATTCTACAAATGACCTTTGACATTTTTCCCGCCTTTTGCAAATAAAAGTATAATTAAAATTTTCAGCCATGATCGTGGGGGAGAGAATACCAAGAGTCTTCAGGGTAAGTGGGAGTCTCCCTTTCTCTCCTTTAAATAGACCCACGATTGCCCACTACTCATAAGCAAGAATTTCATCTTCAACAACACTCTTCCTTCCTCTTGGCCAAAACCTCCACAAACTTCCAAGGCGTTTCACCTTCTCCAAGCAAATCCAAGCTTTCTCAAGAAATCAAAGGTTCTTCAATGCATTTGGGTAAGCTTCTCATTCTTCATCTTTATCTTTAAGCTTTGTAAACTTAAAAATCTATTCAATAAATTTGTTAGAATACACAATGCCGAAACCCCTATTTTGAAACATATTCTTGGATTTCTTCGTGATAAATCTTTGTAGGATAGAGACTTTGTGGCTAATATAGTGTAGTTTAGGCTTTGGGTTAGTCAATTTTTCTTTCAATTTCATGAAATTTTGCAAGAAAAATGATTTCCCACTTCACATTTTTGTTTTGGGTTTGGGTTTATGGGTTTAAGAAGAGCATATGATATTTCCTTGAGACTTGTTGAACTCTTAAAATTCCACTTTTTGATCTTGTTTGCATAATCCAATATTAAGAAAATATGTTTATACATCATGCTATGCTCTTTACCCTTTAGCCCATCAAACCTGTGTCCTTTTCCATATCTAGTCAATCGGACCCCTACTCGGCCCTCGAGTATTTTGTATCCAGCTGGTCGGACACACGTCCTTGCTCCTCAGACACCACTCTAACACCACAGACACAAAAATCCTCGGACATGTCCAATTCCTCGGGCATTCTTCCAGCCACTCCCACCGCACAACCACTTGGACACACACCCGAATCACTCGAACACACCATCTCCTCAGACACGCAGCTCCCAGCCACTTGGGGCATAGCACATTCGCTCGGACGCACGCCCGAATCATTCGGACACACCATCTCCTCGGACGCTCCTGCTCCTTCAACACGCAGCTCCCAGCCACTCGGACATAGCACATCCACTCAGATGCACACCTGAATCACTCAGACACACTATCTTCTCAGATGCTCCAGCTCCTCGGACACTCAGGGCACAACACATATGCTTGGATGCACGCCTAAATCACTTGGACACACCATATCCTCGGACATTCCAGCTCCTCGAACACGCAGCTCCCAGCCACTCGGGTACAACACATCCGCTCAGACACACACCCAAATCACTCTGACACACTATCTCCTCGGGCGCTCCAGCTCCTCAGACCCGCAGCTCCTTAGACACCCAGCCCCTCGGGTATGCTCCCAGCCACTCGGGGCATAGCACATTCGCTCGGACGCACATCCAAATCACTCGGATACCCCATCTTAGGCCTTATTCCTCTGAACACCACTTGGCATTAGAAACAATTTGCTTGAATCTCTCAAAATTACTATTATTTCCCAAAAAAATGAATGTCTTTATCTGGGGAAAATGTATTTCTCTTCTCAAAGAAATTGTTTTCACAGGGCATTTTATATATATATTTTTTGTTTTTCATTCACTTTATGTTTGGTTTACTCACCTCCCCTTATCTTTTGTAGATGAATTGCTTCGACTACAGGGGAGGTGACAACCAAACAGACTTTGATTCCTCAGTTCCCGCTTCAAGGGACACTTTTTTCGAGCAGTGATTCTTCTTCCAAATCCCCCAGCAGATGAACTCCTGAAGACCGTCTCCGTTGTCTCAAGAAAATCCTTCTGCAGTCAGCTTTATATTTCCTTCACGAATATCAATTCCTTAAGCAACAGAGCCTGCCCCATCCGATGAGGGTGAAGAAGTCTAATCGACTCCCTCAAGAACAAGATCCCCAAGTTACTCGTAGAGCAACACAAAAGATGGTAGAAAAAGTACCGTGTATGGGAGAAAATTTATTAGGAGAAGCTGAGACTGAAGCTTCTTCAAAGCCCCCTCGCCAAGCTCGCAAAACTGGAAAATCCAGGAGAAAGGTTACCCAAAAATTTGCCACAGACATCCAACAAACTGCTACACGTAGGCCGAGGAACAAAGAAGATGGTGTGCCTTCCTGGTTTGTAGCTAAGCCCTCTAAGCTACATTCCAAAATGTTTGATAAGCATATTGAGACTTTGGGTCTCGAAGGAGTGAATGTGATATGTCCACACCCTAACCAAAGAGCCAATAATCTCGGTGGAGCCTATTGTGCCTGGTCTAAGTATCACATATATGCAGGAGCCACAATTCGATCAATAGCAGATTAGTTCAATGTGTCTCCCTTCCAGATTTCTCCAAATGGTGTACAAGCCTTGTCTGCTCTATACATTCTCTACCACTTCCAGGGCTGGAACCCGCCTATTCCTCATGAAGTACATTATCTGTTCGATTTTAGGACTAACTCCAGCCACAAGAATACATGTTTTTTCCACCTCTTTCATAGGCAAAAAAGGGTTAAGTACCTTCACTGTATAGCCCATAAATCGAATCCTGGGAAGTATTATACGGAATACTTCCTTACTACAGACATTAAAGCCAACAACCTGGCTTTTACACATGCCGACCCTTTTAATCAACCTCTCCCAACCAGGGAAATGTATGCTCGAGCAGAAGAACTTGACAACATGCCTCTAGATGAAAAGGACGTTGAACAGTTGCTCTCCTTGGAGAATCTCCGACTGGTGGGATTGTTACTGAACAACCAAGATATTGTTGTGGGTAGTACGACTAATGAAACAGACACGACTGACCAATCCAATGACGACACCGAAGTAGTGACCGACTAGTTTTCTCCTATTCCATCCCCTCATCCATGTCGACCAGGTGGTCCCATTATTAGAGAGCCTCCTTGTGAAAATCCTCACCAACCCACCTTCCCCATCAGGCCCAACAAAGGAAAAAGTATCGAGCTCTTTAGAGAAGACAGTTCATCGTCGGAGGACGAAGACAAGATTTTTAATGAAATTCTAAACTCAGGTTTTGCTGACAGTGACCATAATTGGATTTTGTGATGAACCTGTTGATTTTTTTTTTTACCTATATTCATTTATTGTTTCTACTAACCCAACTTTAGCTTTACTTTTATGCAGATTAGACCATGTTCAAGCAATTCAACACCCCTCTGCCCAAAAGAGGAAGACTGGTGAAGGTAGCAACTCAACTCCTCCGAGCAAGGTTATAAAGACCACACAACATAGCCAGGGAAAATCGTTCGACCAGTCAGTCATTCTCCCACGCTTGGCTCCTCCGTCAATTCCCCTTTCTGCTAGTCTACAGTCTACCCGGTCAACTTGCTTAAGTGAGCCTCTTCGTGTCGTTGGTGAATATAACAAAGAGTTACTAGACCATACTCTTCACCATGCAACTACAACTCAGACATTTGAGACTCTACCCCGAAAAAACGTTGAATTTGTCCTCCACAAAGGCCTTGCTCAGATCATGAGTGTAAGCATCTTACCAGAAACATTTACTTTCTTTTTTATCACTTGTATTTTAATAATTCCCAGTTATTTATTCCGGGGACTTATCACTGTTAGTCATGCCCGACACCGAGCAATTGACTATAAAGAGTTGATCAAGGTCTTGAATGATCAGTTGGTGGAAGCCCAAGCTAAAATTGAAACTTTGACTAACTCTGAGAAAGATCTTCAATCCAAGGCTGAGCAGGCAGAGAAGACAATTGCCGAGCGAGATGGATCTCTAAGGAAGTTGGCTGGTGAAAATAAAAAACAGATCCAAACCAATAAGACGTTGACCGACCAACTAGAGAAAATGGCACATGAGAATGAAGAGTTGAAACAAGCCAAAGAAGCTGATCTTGCCTGTTATGAAGAGATCTATTTCAACTGTTTCTATAAGATATTGAAGCTAAAAAATCCTATCAACCTCGACTATCTCTTAGAAGAGGCAAGAGTGGAAGAGCTTGCCAAATGTGAAGCCAAGGCCGCCGAGGAGGTAGCTAATCCAGCTGGTGTTGTGCCTGCTTCTCCTGCTCTATCATTCTGACCAGAGGAGGTTCCAGACGCTGATGATGGTGTTAACCAACCAGAAACTAGTTTACCTGACCAGTAAACATGCTTTAGCCGACCAGAGGGCTTCCCATCCGACCAGCAGAAACTTTATATTTGGCCAACAATTTACTTATTTTGCTTATACTTTTGTTGAGACAATTACTACTCAGTAGCTTTTATATTTTGCTCATATGGTCGAGCTGTTTGACACTTTACTTTAATTTTCTTAAAACATTCCAAGTCTTTTGTGAATAGTAAAGTCTCTTTGATCTATGCCATGAATTTTTCGCATGAGTACTTAGTTTTCTAACTTAGAAATTACAGACATTTCATACGTCCCTGCTAAGTATACTTTCTCACACTCTTATTACTCTAACATTTTATGAGCTTAATGTTTTATTTCACATGAATATTTGCTTTTAACTTGGTGGAATTTTCAAAGATGCCAAGTTACTTAAGCTTCGATAAACAAGTTAGCTCAATGGCCCTTTTCGACTTCGAAAACTTACAAGTCAACCTAAAAATAAATATATTAATTTGTGCTCTCATTGCATGTGTTAAATTAATTACCAGTATACCTCATGTGCCCCCCAAGTGATTGAGGGTTGCAAGATCCTTGGTCACTTGCTACTTGACCGAATCTGTTTGAGAAATTACTACTCGTGAAACACATTGAATATAAAGAAAATATTCAAGCAGTTGAACACTACCCGATTTTACATATCAGTTAAACATTGTTTGAAAAATTAACACATATGCATATTTATAGCAAGAATCGACCATGCTGCGCATAGTCTCTTTTATTATTCATCAGTTTGAAAAGGACAAAACGTGTCTAATAATGAGTCTCAAACAAAAAAAAATTGTTTAAAAAAAAATGATTGGTTAGCAAATAATCAGATCATAAACATACCTAATAACAAGTAAAACACTTGAATCTAAGCTACCACTGTGCAAGTGGTATTTATTGATAATATTTCCTAAGGTGCTCACCATTCCAGTAGTTTCTGATCAGCTCACCATTCAGCCTAGAAAGTTTGTAAGTGTTAGGTGGCAAGACTTGCTCGATCTAATATGGTCCTTCCCAATTTGGTCACAACACTCCAACTCCTGAGTCTTTGATGAACATTCTTTTGAGAACTAAATCTCCAACCTGGAACTTTCGATCTTTAACTCTAGAATTAAAATGGCGGGCCACCTTTTGTTGATGAGCAGCAACTCTCATGCTCGCCTTTTCTCGCTTTTCCTCAATAAAATCCAAAGATTCAGCCAGTAATTGATTGTTCTCATCCTGGTCGTAAGTGATTCTTCGATGGGACGGGGGGTTGATCTCGATCGGTATCATAGCTTCATAACCATATGCCAAGGAAAAAGGAGTATGGCCAGTTGTTGTTCGAGCAGTGGTTCTGTACGACCAGAGAACTTCTGGTAATTCTTCCACCCAACATTCTTTAGCTTGCTCGAGCTGCTTCTTTAGGGTGTCTATCAATGTTTTGTTTACTGCTTCTACCTACCCATTTTCCTGTGGATGGGCCATCAAGGATAAGCTCTTCGTGATGCCATGCCTAGCACAAAAATCAGTAAATAGATCACTATCAAACTGTGTACCATTATCAGACACGATCTTTTTTGGCAGGCCATAGCGACATATGATATTTTTCACCACAAAATCTAACACTTTCTCTGATGTGATTGTGGCTAATGGTTCAGCTTCAGTCCACTTAGTTAAATAATCCACATCAACTACCGCAAACTGCACTCCTCCATTTCCTTTAGGTAGCCTCTCGATCAGATCAATTCCCCATACTGCAAAAGGCTAGGGACTTTGCATTTGTTTTAAAATATTTGGAGGTGCTTTGGGTATCTTAGAAAATCTCTGACACTTATCGCATTTCTTCACATATTCCATGGAGTCCACATTCATTGTAGGCCAGAAAAATCCTTGTCGCTAAATCTTTTCAGAGAGACTTTGCCCCCCAGCGTGGTCTCCACAAAATCCCTCGTGTACTTCGACTGATAGGCTCTTCGACTGGTCGGGCGTCACACACCTGAGTAGCGGCATAGAGTACCCTCTTTTATATAACATCCCTTCCATCATGACATATCGAGCAGCCTATCTCATCGTCCTTTTGGAATCATTGCGGTTATCGGGTAAGGTCCCTTTGCTCGAGGTACGTGATGATGGGTGTCATCCAAGTGCCAATTATAGTAATTGGCATTGTCTCCTGTTCGATAATACTTGGGTTTGCTAAGTATTCAACTGGTACTATATTCAGAGTGTCAGCATCCTTTGCATTGGCTAATTTTTCCAAGGCGTCTGCGTTGGAGTTTTGCTCTCGTGGCACCAACTTAATCTTGTATTCTTCAAATTGTGCTAACAAGTCCTTAGTTTTATTAAAGTATGCCACCACACACAAACCTCTCACCTGATATTCTCCTAAAATTTGGTAAACCACCAGCTGAGAATCACTATTAACTTCAACCAACCGGGCATGTACATCTTTGGCCAATCGTAATCTTGCTAACAAGGCTTCATATTCTGCCTCATTATTGGAGGCATTGAATCTAAACCTTAACGCGCAATGAATTTGATGTTGCTCTGGTGTGATTAATATAAGTCTGGCCCCTGTATGGCGTTCATTTGAAGATCCGTCCACATAAAGTTGCCAAGTAGGAAAAACTTTCCTCTGCCCAGCTACATTTTTTGTCTTGTCAGGAATATCTGGAATTCTGATGCATCCAACAATGAAGTCTGCTAGCGCTTGTCCTTTGAAGGCTGATTGGGGTTGATACTTGATCGCAAATTGGCCTAATTCGACAAGCCATTTAAGTAAACGACAAGAGGTTTATGGTTTTTGTAAGACTTGGTGTAAGGGCTGGTCAGTAAGCACCTTTATGGGATGTGCCTGGAAGTATGGCCGTAATTTGCGAGACGCAAGCACTAAACAGTATGCTAACTTCTCGATCATAGGGTACCTTGACTCTGCTCCTACCAACTGCTTACTGACATAGTAGACTGGATGCTGCACCTTATCTTCCTCTCGTATTAGAGCAGTATTGACGGCGTGTTCCGTGACTGCCAAATAAATGAAAAGGTCCTCTCCATCTATGGGCTTCGATAAAACTGGAGGCTGAGCCAAATGTTTTTTTATGGCTTGGAATGCTTGCTTGCATTCTTCTGTCTAGTCAAATTTCTTGCTTCCTCTTAGTAAGTTAAAAAATGGGACAGACTTGTCCGTTGATTTGGAAACAAACCTACTTAGAGCAGCAATCCGCCCAGTCAAACTCTGTTCATCTTTGGTTCTAGTTGGAGACTTCATTTCCATGAGTGCCTTAATCTTCTCAGGATTGGCTTCTATCCCTCGCGAGTTAACTATAAATCCTAGAAACTTTCCAGAACTTCCTCCAAACAAGCTTTTGAGGGGGTTCAACTTCATGCGGTACTTTCTAAGTATTGCAAAGCACCCCCCCCCCCCCCCCAGATCTCGTACATGCCCCCCCAGCTGCCTTCAACTTGACCAGCATGTCATCAACATACACTTCCATGTTTTTGCCGATCAAGTCGCGGAACATGCCATTCACTAAACGCCGATAGGTGGCTCTTGCGTTCTTCAAGCCGTATGACATAACCTTATAACAATATAATCCTATGTCTGTTCGGAAGCTGGTATGCTCCTCGTTGGGAGGGTGCATACTTATCTGATTATACCCAGAGTAAGCATCCATGAAGGACAACGTTTCATGACCAGAAGTTGTGTCAACCAACTGTTCTATCCTGGGCAAGGGAAAACAGTCCTTGGGACATGCTTTATTCAAATCGGTGAAGTCCATGTAGGTTCTCCACTTCCCATTGAACTTGGACACTAACATTGGGTTAGAAACCCAGGCGAGGTAATAAGCTTCCCTTATGAACCCGTTTTCCTTGTCAAGCAACCTTCTCTTCTGCTGCACTGTTGGGTAGTTTTCATCCACGTTGAGCACGTGGCTGATCACAGTTGGTGAGATACCTACCATATCCTTGTGAGACCAGGCGAAGACATCTTGATTCCTTCGCAAAAATTCTACCAGCTGTGCTCACGCCTCCATCTTTAACTTCTTCCCAACTTTGACCACTCTGGTTGGTTCATTTTCATCTATTGGGACCTCCTCTAAGTCCTCCATAGGTCCTACTTCACTCTCCAAATCCCCAAAGCAAGGATCAATATCCACTCCCTCGCTTTGGGCAATGCCTTATTTGGTGACTTCATCATCGAATGGGGCATGTTGCTCATTAACACCACAAGTACTTTCCTTGTTGATAAACTTTAAAACTTTATCTTGGTCGGCTAAATCCACAATGCTATATTGGTCGATGTCCATCTCATCTACTACCTCTTCTCTCTCCCCACAGATAATCATGTTATTCTCCTTGGCTCCCCTCCGTGCCTTAACAACTGAAGCATTATAGCATTCCTTGACTTCTCTTTTGTCTCCTCAGACATAACCTAGGCCTGCACTGGTCAGGAATTTCATGGAAATGTGCCATATAGACACTGCCGCATGTAAAGTCGTGAGTAGTGGTCGACCAATCACCACATTGTAAGCCGACAAACAATCTACTATAAAAAACTCTATCATGACTATCTCGTGCCTAGGAGTGTCTCTTGCTGTGACCGGTAATTTGATTGTTCCGGTCGGTGACAATATTTCTCCAGCAAACCCATAAATAAGTTGAGAGCAAGGTTTCAAGTTATTGACGGACAACTTCATCTTTTCTAAAGATGACTTGTAGATAATGTCCATAGAACTTCCCGTGTTAACTAGGCATCTCTTCACTTTCATATTTGCAATTTGGACTATAATGACGAGCGAGTCGTTATGAGGATACCTCAAATGTCTAGCATCATCCTCTGTAAAAGTAAGAGACTCATTTTCGTACCGTAGATTCTTTGGAGGCCACTCCTTTACAGTCATGACTTCTGATGTTAATGTTGCATCCAACTCATGTCGAAGTGTCCGGGCATATCTTTCCCTTGCCTTTTTACTATCCCCAACCAAGTGTGGACCTCCACATATAGTGTCTAAAGTGAAGTCCACAGGCTCAGGTTGCAAGGGTGGAGACCGCTGCCATTTGAACCCCGAATTGTTATTGCTTCCTTCTCCTTGGGGTTTCTCTGCCCGATACTTTTTTAACTTTCCCGACCAGAGAAGAAACTCTATCTTATCTTTGAGATGATTGCATTCATTTGTATCATGACCATAATCTCCATGGAAATGACAAAACTTATTCATGTATCTTTTACTCATCTCCTTCCTGATGGGTGGGGGTTTCGGTAGGGAAACTATTGATGACTTACGAGATATATTTCCACCCGGCTGGACGAAAGAGTGCTGTAATTAGTGAACCGAGGGTCATACTTGGTTGGCTTATCGTTTGGACCCGACTTAGCCTTCTTTTCTTCATGGCAGTCAGACCCGTTATTCCCACATTTCTTTCCACCATTTTGACCGTTTCCACCATTCTTAGGAGGGTCAGTTGATCCTCCCAGATTGTTTATGCCTTTCTCCTCTTTCTCAATCGTGTCATCTAATTTCATATACTTGTCCGCTCGGTCAAGAAATTGTTGAAGTGTTGAAATTGGATTTCGATGTATACTATCCCGCAAAGGGCTTCGATAAGTTATTATAGAGGATATGTCAACCATCTTCCCCTCATCTCCAACAGCAGTTGCTCGGTTGGCTTCTCTCATGAACCTCTATATATAGTTCTTTAGAGACTCATCCTTTCCTTGTTTGATGTCTGCCAAGTGGTTGGCATAAACTAGTGGAGTCCGAGCAGCACTGAACTGTCTACAAAACTCCTTCCTGAAAGTTTCCCAAGAGGTAATGGAATTCGTCTTAATTTCCAATACCATTCCTGGGTAGTATTAGATAATGTAGTCGAGAAAAATCTACAGCGATAATCGTCACTCACCCCGAGCAACTCCATTTGGTCCTAAAATTTCCCAACATGTCTAATGGGATCTGCATTTTCTGTATATACTGGCAGCACCGGTGCTTTATATTTTTCCAGCAGCTGGGCTGCTCTAATCCAGGCACAAAATGGACTGCCACTCCGGTGGTCTACCGCATCCATCCCGGAAGGTCATTTTAACAAACCTTGCATTGCAGCCATTGGCGTGTTAAGCTGGGCTTGGATGGCTGTGCAACCAACGGGGTTCCAAGGTCTTGACCGCCTGGTCAGGCATTTCCATCTGGTGCACTGTCATCAAGTATTTCTACTTGACTGGCAGGGCGGTTCAGATCTTTCCCTTCAACTGGGACGGTCCTCCTCTTGTCGCTAATAACGTCCTCTAGATCCTTCCGGGAAGTGCATACTCCTAACCAATCAAACATTGTGCTCTTAGACTTTTCAGAAGGCTGACTGCGCGGGACTTGCTCTCTCCCACTACGCTGTTGGCCGGGATGTAGTGGAGGCTTTTCGATACGTCCCGGGTAGTCTTTTCCTCCTTGTGGATCGTTGCCCTCTTTATCCTTTGACTTATCGGTGTGATGACTATCAGCCTCATCATGACCATATCCATTTTTAAACTACAAAGTTTTCTTATCTCGAGGAGTCTTGGTCTGATTATGCCTGGGTGGAGTCTTCTTATCGCCTTACCGGTGACTCCCTGATCTAGAAGTTTCTGATCGGTGGCTCCTGGAAGGGGTTCTAGAGTTCTCCCTTTGCATCGAGGCAGTTCCAGAGTGGACCCTATCATCCTCCCGACTAGGGGGATTACTCTTACTTATGTCCGGCCCCTAAGAATTGGTTCTGCCAGCGGTCCTCTGACTAGCATTATTATTCCTTGCTCCCTGGGTGGTTGCTCCTCGTGCTGGGGTTTGGACAATGGCCTGGGTCAACTGAGTAGCCACTTCTAGAGCAAGTGCAGCCTCACGATGTCGTTGGTCGGCCTCCTTCTGCCGTCACCTGATCTCTTCACTTCTGGCATCCATCTCCTGTTTGTGCTGCTTGAATGTAGCCTTCTGCCTGGCCATTTCCTCAGCGAAAGACTCCTGCCGAGCATTGAATTGCATCATCTCCTCTTGGAAAGCGCCTATTGCTTCCTGGAGTTGTTCGACGTCTGGAGTTGTCTCCTCAAGAAAGACCCTGGGCTCAGTCTCAGGGTTCTGAAGTCTAGGACCTTCTGGTCTAGCAGACTATTTTGATGTACCTGGCTTCTTGGATGCCATATTGGTATTTGTGGGTGCCATATTGGTATTCTTGGGCGCCATATTGGTAGGATAGTAGTGTATTTATTCTATTAAGGCTTTCAATGAAAGCACCAAAAATGTTGACCGTGATTTTGGCCAACTGCGAGTAGACGCAAAAACGACAATGAACCTTGAGTCAAAAGTAAATAACACAAGTAATTTTTATAGTGGTTCAGCTCCAATTTTTTGGTAATAGCCTAATCCACTTAGAGTTGTGATATATTTAACCTATACTTAAGATTAGATTAACCTTGGTCAACTAAGCTTCTCAAGTATAAGTAGGAAAATACAGTAGTTATCCCCGTTTCCTCCCTTCATTCGCGGATTCGCATATTGGGTTCGCAGGCCATCTTGAAGGGATTTAAGGACTAGATTAGGCCCAATAGTCAAGGAAGGAGTGAGATTTGGTGGCCCAAGTATTAGTAAAGCTTAAACTAAGTCCCGGAATAGAAGCCGGGACCATGAAGTTGGCATGTTTCATCTTCCTGGACCCTTTGTTCGACGTCTCCCGGGGTGCGATGGATATCGTTTCCTCCAAGTCTAAAAATAGACTGGGACGATAATGGACGAACCCAGATCCTGGTAAACGAACCAAGGTCTTGGTAAATGAAGAGGGATGTTAGTAAATGAACCCGGACTAGGCACCCAGGTTGGGGATAATAAGTTTCCCTCAATACTGACATCACTCCGAGAAACACGGAGTCTTGTCCCCATAACGAGGTTACACATGGAATGTACGCCGTCATTGCAGAATTGTACTACCACTACTATGACAGATCATGTCCCCCAAATCTCCTTCAAAGCCCACGCAAGCCAGACTGAAGCTGCGTATTGTTGTCAGTCTTATAGTGTGGTTACGCTCAGGCCGGCCCAGTGGGGATTGATTAGTGTATTGTATTTATTAAAATCCTTTGTATTAAGCCTCCATCAGTGAGCAAATAGTGTTTATACCCTTAGTGGACCCGGAATAATCCGGCCCAAACCCAGAGCACTCAACTGCCTATAAATATGAACAGTTATGCACTGGAAAAGGAACTAATTTTTCTCTTGTAAGCATACACTCTGCTCAAATACAGAGAAACTCCATTACTTAAGCTCCTAAAAGCTCTAATACAATTGACTCGTGGACTAAGATTTTTTAACGCCCCAACCACGCAAAACTCCTTATGTGATAATCTATATCCTTTATTTTCTAAGTTCTCTTATCTTTCATAATTCTAGTTTCTAAAAAACTAGGTAAAAATTTTGGTGCTTTCATTGAGAGCTGAGGAAAGCTTTTTGAAGAAGATATCAAATATCTGTAACAATGGTGAACACGAGACATAATATGTTTGACCCTGCTCACCAGGAACAAGGCAATGGAGAGCCACTGCCCAGTCAACCTCTCCCTCAAAATCAACTTGAGGATACACCTTATCAAATGCCCTAGCTTGGAGAGTCGTAGAACTACGAAGACGGGGGAGATTATGGGGAAGATTACTTCGACGAAGATGAGGGAAATGAAGGTGAATACCACAATCATGAAGTTGAGGATCCTGCGATCCCAGAAGAAGTAGACCCTGACCAGGAGGACCCAGAGGTGATAAAACTAAGACAACAAGTCCTGAACCAAGAGGCCAGGATAGCTGAATAGAAAGAAGCCACTCGCTAGATGCAAGAATCCCTTTTGGCCCTACAAGCTTTCATTGCTGCCCAAGGGTTGGTGGCTAACCCTCTAGTCATTTTTCCACCAGGAACACGACCGTCTGCCCTGCCGGTTAGGCCCAACGCGCCCAAAAACGCGAGGCCAATCCCTCCTCCGGGACAAGATCCCGGACACGGCCCCCTAACCCGGCTCAAGGAAAAGGGAAAGCCAAAGTGACCGACCCTGAGGGAAAAGCAAGCCCCCGGAGGAAAACTCCTCCTGTTCAGAAAACCGGGGCCAATCCAGGGCCGCTCCCTAGGAAAGAGAAGGTGTGTCCCGTCCCAGGACGGGATCACCCAATCAATATGATGGGATGCGCCCGCAGGGTACTAGGCCCCGGGCTGTCCCTACACTGACTGCACGGGAGAAAATCCTACATCCCAGCGCCTCCGTGAATAAAAATCACCGAGGACACCAGCATGCTGGCGAGCCAGACGTCGTTAGTTCAGGGGTGACACGTCCTGAGTAGACCTACGCGACGGGCTAAACGCTTGAAAGGAGCGGGCTTGCAAAGTGAAGATCTGCCCCCGAGGGGGTGATCTAAGAAGCAACCTCAACGACAGGAGGAACGAGGGGGGCCCCCTGGACGATGGTATGGCCGATAGTTCATGGAACAACTGGCCACATTAAAGAAGATCACAGATCGCCTGGTTCATAAACAAGAAGGAGGAGGTTCTGATTCTGAAGAAAAGGAAAAGGATCCCTGCGCCAAACACATCCTGGATGTGGTGCTCCCTAAGGGGTTCAAAATGTCGAATCTTCCTGCTTATATCGAGAACACAGACCCTAGGGACCATTTATCGTGCTACAATCGGTTAATGATCGTAGCCCACCTCTGCGACAATAGCAAATGGCTCTGCTTTTCAATTACTTAAGATGGACCCGCAGAGGAATGGTGGAAGAGGCTTAAGCCAGGATCTATCCAGACCTGGTCCAGACAGTCGGCGTTCCGCAAGCAGTTTGTGGCCGCCATGGGGATGGATATGCAGATCAGCGCCTTTGCTAACATTAAACAGACACGGAGACTCTGAGGGCCTAAATCCTGTGCTTCATGGAGGAAGCCTCAAAAACCAAGGTGGACGATGGGCAGCACTTAGTGGCCTTGCAGTCTGGGATCTGAGCCGGGTCCCCTCTCTGGGATGACATGTAGTGCAGTAAGGCTCCCACCCTTGAAGAATTCATAAGGAGGGCACAAGGCTTTATCAACTGGGAGGAAGCTCGAATCCAGGCATTCAGATGGCAGCCGACTCCCCAGCCAAGTGCCCAAACCTTTTTGGGGTATGGGATACAATATTCGACCCCTCAATATCTGACACCCCCGATAACACCAAGATCAACAGGTACCCCTGGAATGACTTTTGTAGCCCCAACAGTCTACGGTCCTACGTCCTCAAGGCACACGCTAGCCCAGTCCACCACATTGTCTGCATATTGGAGGCATTAGTCGGGTACAGTGCTGCTCCCTACAGGGCCCAGCCATCCCAGATTGGGGGGCGGGGGGGGGGGGGGACAGAGGCAAGCGTAAACCCCTCCCGGAGGAAGAGATCGGGGAAAGGACAAAACCGGTCCGAGCCATCTAAGAAGGGAAAGAGGGGCTACGAGCCCCATTATTCAGATTACACCAATTTAATGGATACCAAGGAAAACATATACCTGGCCACGGAGAGGAAGATTCACTATCAGAAACCCACCCCCATGTTCAAAGGGGGAAAGAACTCGAGGGACACCAACAAGAGGTGTACGTATCACAAAGATGTGGGTCACTCGACCGAAGAGTGTTCTTAACTGAAGGACGAAATTGGGAATTTGATCAAGCTAGGGCACCTCCACCAGTGGGTTAGGATGACCATGGGTGTTTCGGGATCACCATCAGTTCCTGGACAACCCGCGATCCCCAGGGAGGATACGCGACAGGCTCATGAGCATAGGCCCCCCAGGGGGCCCCAATTGTGCAGGCACCCAGGCCCAGGATGTCCTTCCCCTCCGGAATCGCGCTCCCACGAGTAGATGGTCACATAGCTAACATTTCGGGTGGGCTGCACCTGGGGGGACCATCCCAGAATGATCAGCAGCGGTACCTTAGCGAGCTTTACCATGACCAAGAGGTATGCTCCTTGGTCTAAGCACCGGCCCAACGCCTGAAGTTGATGACCCTCCCCATCACCTTCACGGAAGAAGACGCCCGAAACGTCCACTTCCTGCATCATGATCCTCTGGTCATCGATGCCCATATAGCTAACAAGATGGTGTCCTGAATATTGGTGGATGACGGAAGCTCCGTCAACATTTTTTTCAATCCAACCTTTGTCGCGATTGGCTTGACTGAGGCAGATGTGGCCTCATGCCCAACTCAGATCTACGGGTTCAACGAAGATTCGATACTCCCAATGGGGAAGATCCAACTGCCTATAAAGCTAGGGAGCGAGATCCAAGGCTCGTTCAAATTTTTTACGTTCGTAATGGTGGACTACCCCACTATGTACAACATCATCTTTGGTCGGCCCGCACTAGTCAATTTTGGTGCTATCACTTCCATCTGCCATCTCTGTATGAAGTTCCCATGTGACAACGAAGGGGTAGGAACGGTCCGGGGAGATCAGAAGAGCGCCTGGAAATGTTACCACTTGTCTGATCGACCTATTTATATGGTCCACGAAGAACCTCTTGAGGAGGAAAACATCGATCCAGTTCCACCCCCTCCTCCGGCACAAAGGATGGTCCACGAGGAGGATGAACTGGAACCACGAATAGGGGCGGACCGTGCACTAGCGCCCATGGATGAAATTGAAGAGGTGTGCATCAGCGATACCTACCTAACCAAGGTAATCCAAGTCGGAAAGAACCTAGACGTGGAGGTTAGGGCCACCATCATCGCCCGAGTGAAAGAGAACCATAACATCTTAGCCTGGTCTCATTCGGATATGACCAAGATCGACCGCAACATCATCTGCCATGCCTTGAACATCGACGAGGGCGTGACTCCAGTTCGGCAGAAACGGAGACCTCTGGGGGCAAAGGCCCTCAAATTAGAACTTGAAAAATTATACTCGATCAACTTCATCCGGGAAGCTTTGTATCCCGTATGGCTAGCCAATTCGGTGCTGGTGCCCAAGCCAAACGAGACATGGAGAACTTGCATCGACTTCACAGAACTCAACAAGGCCTACCCCAAAGATTGTTTCCCTCTACCCCGGATTGACCAAATGGTAGATGCAACATCCGCATATGAGATCTTGAGTTTCATGGATGCCTATTCAGGCTACAACCATATCTCAATGCATGTATCAGATCAGGAACACACCAACTTCCAGACCGACAAGGGGGTGTACTGCTACATCGTCATGCCTTTCGGACTCAAAAATGCAGAAGCCACATATCAAAGGCTCGTCAACAGAATGTTCCAAGCCCAACTGGGAAGGAATATGGAGGTCTATATCGACGACATGCTGGTCAAGTCCAAAACGTCAGGAGGACACGCTGATGATTTGGCAGAAGCATTCGCTATCATTCGAAAGTATGGGATGAAGTTGAAACCCAAGAAGTGCACCTTTGGTGTGGCATCCGGGAAGTTCCTGGGCTTCATAGTAAGCTATCGAGGAGTAGAGGCAAACTCGAAGAAGATTAAAGCATTGATCGACATGCCCTCGCCACGGAAGCACAAACACGTTCAGAGCTTGACAAGGCAAATAGCTGCCCTGAGCTATTTTGTTTCGAAAGCCACAGACAAATGCATCCCATTATTCAACCTCCTTCGGGGAAGCCAAAGGTTCAAATGGTCGGCTGAATGCAAAGAGGCTTTCCAGAGACTGAAAGAGCATCTGGCCCAAGCGCCAATCTTAGCAAAGCCAGTGGATGGAGAGCATTTGTACCTCTATTTGGTCGTGACCGAACACGCCATCAGTGTTGCACTCGTACGGGAAGAAGAGAAGGCCCAACTCCCGGTCTATTACGTAAGCAAGAGGTTATTAGGTGCGGAGTCGCAATACCCACTAATAAAAAAATTGACGTTTTGTTTACTAATTGCATCCTAGAAGCTTAGGTCGTAGTTTCAAGCCCATGCCATAAGAGTACTGACCATTTATCCCTTACGACAAGTGTTACAAAAGCCCGAATCATCGGGGAGACTCCTGAAGTGGGCCATGGAATTAAGTCAGTTCGACATTATGTATGTCCCTAGAATATCAATCAAGGGGCAGGTCCTGGCCGACTTCATCGTGGAATGCACCGGGATCACTAAAGTTGACGATCCCATCGATCCCACTGCACCATTGTGGAAGGTTTTCATAGATGGAGCCTCGAACAAAAACGGAGCAGGGGCTGGGATCAGGACACCAATTAAAAAGTGCCCTGTGATTCCAGTTCAATGCATTGAACAATGAGGTTGAGCACGAGGCCGTGATGGCCAGATTGCGCTTGGTCTGGGAAGTAGGGGCCGCGAGCCTGGAGGTCTATAGCGACTCCCAATTGGTTGTCAGACAAATCTTGAGGGAATACCAAACAAAAGGGGAAGATATGGCAGCTTATGTGACGCGAACTCGAGAGCTGCTTCAGTCTTTTAAGAAATACTCCATTCGCCAGATCCCCATGGAACAAAATGTGTTTGCAGACACATTGGCAAAACTAGCCACGGATGTGAAGGCAGAGCTCTTTGGGCTTGTCCCGATCAACCATCTCCCCACACCAAGTATTCGAACCCCCACGATCAACGCTATAGACTACTCCACATCATAGATGGGACCTATCATCCAATACCTAACAATCGGGGGGTTACCCACGGACAGGGAAGCAACCAGGAAACTTCAATATCAAGCCCCTACATACGTCATGATGGAAGGTAAACTCTGTTGCAGAGGGATATCCATGCCATACCTCCGATGCATATTCGAGACTGAAATGAGTACAATCATGCACCAGGTGCACAAAGGTTTTTGTAGAGATCACACATCAGGACTCAGCCTGTCAAAGAAAATCCTAAGGCAAGGATATTTTTGGCTAACCATGAAGAAGGAATGCGTCGATTACGTTCGCAAGTGCGAACAATGCCAAAGGTACGCGAAGATCCTGCGAGCCCCTTCAACGGAAATAACCTTGATGACGAGTCCCTGGCCTTTCACAGTGTGGGGTATCGACCTAGTAGGGTCGCTTCCGACTGGGAAGGGTGGTGTGAAGTACACCATCGTTGCTGTCAATTATTACACCAAGTGGGTCGAGGCGGAACCCATTAACACCATCACCTCTAAAAAGGCCCTGGACTTCGTCATCAACAACATTTGTGCTGATATGGCCTCCCCTACAAGATCGTGTCCGAAAACAAGAAGCAATTTGACAGTGTCCATTTCACTAACTTCTATGAAAGCATGGCATCATCAAAAGCTTCTCCGTGGTCGCCAGACCTCAAGCAAATGGGAAAACAGAGTTCGTGAACAAGATCTTGAAAGGAACATTGAAGAAAAAGCTTGAAGCCTGCAAAAGCAAGTGGCCGAAGGCGCTGCACCGCGTATTATGGGCATACTAGACCACCAAAAGAATGTCTACTAGACACACTTCCTACTCCATGGTATATGGATGCGAAGCACTCATCCCAGTGGAAACAGATGTCTCGTCCCACAGACGGAACACGTATGATCTCGCATAGAACCACACCCTACTCCAAGAATCTTTAGATCTCATTGAGGAGATCCGGGAAGAATCCCAGGTTAACTGAAGATGTACCAAGGCAAGATTGCTCGTCATTTTAATTCTAAATTTAGGAGCCGAAGGTTTGAAACCTGTGATCTAGTCCTGAGAAGAGTCTCCCCTGCAACTCAAGACCCAGGAGTAGGGGTCCTGGGCTCAAACTGCGAAGGACCATATGAAATCTAGCATGAAGTGTGTCCGGTAACGTATCGCTTAAGGCGACTTGATGGAACAGAGGTCCCATGGGCCTGGAATGAACACCTCCGTAAATACTATCAATAGTCAGGAGGGCATGCTCCTATTTTTAATTCTTCTTTTAAACAATGTACGCCTCAGGTCGGTTTCTTATTTAATAAAAATGATGTGTGCAAAACATCATAAAGAAATATTGTAAAGAAATGAAAGTCCGCGTCCATCTTCATAAACAAGTGACCCAAGACTACAGTCTTCGCTCACTTAGCAGGGGGGGGGGGATACCATTCGTACGAACAAGTCCAGGAATAAAAACAAATAGGATGCAAAACACAAAGTTTAGTCCTAGTTCGGACCATACAGATTGGGGGTAGCAGAAACCCAACTCCTAACAAAAGGACGCAAGACTAAGGCCTAGTCCCAACCCGAATAGACATGGTCCGGGGGGTACAAACCCAATAGGACCCAAGGCTCAGGCCTAGTCCTTAACCTGGACATACACGATCTGGGGGGTGCAAACCAAATAGGACGTAAGGCTCAAGCCTAGTCCCAACTCGGACACGCATGGTTCGGGAGTATAAAAAACCTAAAAATCGGTCGACGGAACGTAGGTCCCAATCAACCAAATATCTATTCACGCCTTCCCTATAATGGCCAAGAACCATTGGAACATGAGTCCTGGGTACGAGATATCTAAAATTAGTCTTATAAATAGCCCAGGCCATAGGAACCTTACCCATAGGTCCCAAATAAGCTAATAACCTAATCCCTGATGGCCCAGGGCGTTGGAACCTGAACACCAGAATCAGGACAAATAAATTTGGTGACAATCATTAACTCCCTAGTGGCCCAGGCCGTTGGAGCCCGAGCAGCGGGGTTAAAGTGAGTTAATAAGTTAAAATCTAAAGAGATCTCCGATGGCCCAGGTCGTTGGAGTCCGTATTAGGAAATCGGGGCGACTCATTCCAGGCCACAAAGACCCGAACATGGTCCCCCAGACGTGATACACATTTTCTACTTTTCCCAAATGGTCCCGACCCTTGGAACTAGGACCGAACATTCGACTCATTCATGCAAGGTGGTAAAACACTCAGTGAAATTATAATAAATGGAACGGGAAAAATTTGTGCAAGAGATAAAATAGATACAAATAAAAATTTCCTTGGATGCACCCGCGTCCATAAAAGTGTTACGAAAAAGAAAGAAAAATGAGAAAAAGACTCGGACCTAGGCTTCGCCATGCCCTGATGCCTCCGGGTTAGCCCCACCAATCTCCTCCTCAGCCAAGGGCTCCGCGTCATCTTTCTCCTTAGCCTCGAACTCGGCTCTCTTTGTGGTGGGGTTAGGGTAAAGCAGGAGGTTCATGTTCTTGTCCTGGAGCTAGGCCATGTAGATAGCCTCGTCGAAGGTGGCCTCCAACAAGGCATCCGCCTGCTCTTTCCCTTGGCAGGCCTCCTCGTGCATTTTCACCTCTTGTTGAAGCAGACTGTCCAGGCCCTGGATCCGAGACTCAAGGCGATAAAATTCTCCCGATCCTGGCGAGAATGGGCTTTGGTTACCTCCAGGAGGATCTTAGACGGTGGCTCAGAGCCCCCGAACGCGCAGAAGTTCTGCCTCCAGACTGTCCTCCAATTTTTTGTGGTCAGCTTCCTTCCGGGACAGAGTTTCTTCAAGCTAGAACCGAGCCTGGGCGGCCTCCTCGCGGTCCACTTTTGCTTGGGCAACCTCCTTGGCTAGGGCTTCTAGCTGGTTCATAGCCCCCCCTCCAATTCCAGCTGGCCCGTCTCTAGCTTCATCACCATCTCGGCCACCAAGTCGGTATTCCAGTGGGCCGATAGAGCGTCCTGGAACAGATCAAAGTTAGAAAAAATACGGATTAAAAATATGAAAAGCAAAGGGAGGTATGAGCAGATGACTTACAGCGGTGTCCTGGTGATGGATAGCCTGGGAGATGAACAGGATATCCTGGTTAGCCAAGCTGGCGTACTGTTTCAGCTAAAGATTGGACATGGTAGTCCCAACCAATTCCAGCAGGTCCGCGAAGGATGGGGCTGTGTCCTACCCCAGTTTGGGGCGAAACCCATTCTCGGCAATGAGCCAATCCATGATCGGCTGAGGAGCACTGAAAGCAGCTGGACACTCAGCAAACTCAACCTTACGCCAAAACGTCAGGGCCCGGTAAACCTCCTCCCTTTTTCCCCGGTCGTCTTCCCATGTCCAGAACACCATTTTCGACCGCTCTTCCCACAGGATCATCTCCCCCTCTTCAGGAAGAGCCAGATTGACGAGGAGCATGGGAGCCTCCGGAAGTTCCCAAGTCGCAAACTGGTTTTCCCCGGAAGAATTCTCAGCCAAGGAAAGGCCCTTGGTCTTGGCCCTCTTCCCTCGGTTCGCGGACTCACCAGCACCTTGTTCTTGGGCGCGCTTCTGGCAACTTTCTTGGCCAACGCCCTGGCCTTGGCCGCTCGGGCCTCAAGGGCCTGCTTCATCTTGGCCATGGGATTATACATGTCTGAACCTTCTGAAATAGACAAACATAATGAAATTCAACAAAGTATACGAGTGAGGATAAGAAATGATTCAAAAGAAAAACTAGGCTAAGGTCCTCCAAGACGAACCCTTATCTAGAACTCGAGCTCGACTCAATTCTCCTAAAGCGAAGGAATGAATTCAGTCTCCCATGTCGTCCAGGCCCAGGAAGTTACCATATTGAAGGAACCCGGACGAGTACATGAGAGTCTCCGGGTCTACAATGATGGGGCATGAAGGTCTCATTTCTCTAACGACCCCAAACTGGTCTATCCCTAACTAAGTCCCCAGAATGGGGAGCATAAGTCAAAAGCAAAGGTGAATTACCTTGCCCTGATATACTAGCCCCAGGAGTCCGCGTGTTCAGTTAAGCCTCTTCAAAGAGGGCATCTAGCTCCTCAGAAGCGGCCCTCTCTGTTTGTTGGGCTTGCTCCCTATTCTTCTTCGCTGCGTCCGCCCAGGTTGCGGCCTCCACGACCTTGATATGGATGAGAGCCAGCTCCTCCCTCAAGGCCAGGTCTTTTTCGCATTGTAGCCCCTAGAGGTTGGGGGCCACAATGGTTTGGTTGCCCATCAGCATCCCAACCACTCGTAGGTTGTCGGTGTTTACGTAGCCTCCTACGTCCAGATATTCCACGCTTAAAGTGGCGTAGAACTTCTTCTAGTCAAGGATTGACTAGGTGAGAGGGGTATGGGCATAGGATCCTGTCATCCGGGACTGTAAGTCGAAAGCGGATAAAAATAAGAATGAACCAAACGAATTAAACTAAGAGGGAAAGAGATTACTTACCCACTCGCTGAAAGTCCAGCACCAGCATGGGATTCTTATCCAAGAGGAACCCGGATGTCATAAACCAATAATGTCTGACATCCGGGGGATGCTTCCAGGAACTGGTGGGGGCAGGATAATTGCCATGGGGCTTTAGTCTGTAGAAGCTATCCTGGGTCTTATCATTGGCATTAAGTTGCGGCTCTAGCTTGTAGAAGTACAACACTTCTGCTGGGGTCGGCTCCGGGATCCCCATCTTCATGCAGAAAATGCACCATCCCGCAAGAAGTTTGTAAGCTTAGGGAAGGAGCTGGAAAGGTGCGATCCCCACGAACTTTAGGAATTGCGCGAAATAATCATGGAGCGGGAGAGTGGCTCCCGTGCTGATGTGGCCCATGCTCCAGGCCCCAAATTTGCCAATGCTGGTGTGGGCCTTTTCATCCTTCCTGGCTAGGCAGTTATAAAATAGTCAGGGAGTCGTCTCCACACCCAAATGCTTCACCAGGATATCCAACATCTGGTAGTTTCGGAATAGGTTCTTATCCCCGTCCATCTCTCACGTGTTGCCACTTGAGGGCTTATGTCCTTCCTGGACGAAAGGGGCCGCTTGGACATACTCTTCTGGATGGATGGTGACATCGTGACTCATGGGCGATGATCTGGGAACAAAAGGGAACAATGCAAACAACCTAGCAGTTAGCACCAAAGCCCAAAATGGTTGGTTAAGGTACGGGGGCTTTCCTACGAACTGCTTGGAAGAGTCCCCTCCGGATTAGATCTGGGATCACCACAGATCTGCAGAACCCTGATCGGGAACAAATAAGAAGAGCTTTTCTAAAGCTTTCCCAAGTCGGCCTATTACCACTTGTTCAAGGACAACCCAGACCTGAAAGCATCCGGGACAACCTAGACAATTTGTTCTCCCATTCTAATACACCTAGAGCTACCCTAAACGGTGGCCCCATCTCTAACAACCCTATAGCTATAACAACAATATAACAAAATGATAAGCACGAGAAAATATGAGTAAAAGGTTTGGAAAGCTTACTAAAAAGTGCTGATTGTGGAGGATGATGTGTTTCCGGTGAAAATGACGACAGAACCACAGTCTTGAACAAGCGGAGGTGACACAGAAGTTCGTCCAATGGTCGAGCCGAAATCATACTTTCAGGCAAGGGGACAGAGATCAGACCCATAGGAAAGAGACAATGATGAAGACAGAGTAATTGGCGGAGAATTTCGTCGGCAAGATCGGACATAAAAGTTCTCTCTGTGGGTTCGTTCGTTCAGAATGCGTAAAGTTTCTAAATGAAAGTCTGGGGGTATTTATAAGGAGAAAAATGTGTTTTGATCTAATGGTTCAGAACGACCCCCCATATCGGACGGTCCCGGATCATGCAGGGGTTTTAATTAACCCACTCGAGTGTCGGACCACGGATTCCCCAAGTCGCGATCCGTGCCACCCTGATCCAACGGTCCAAAGGGAAGGAATTTCAAAATTTGTCCCATCCAACGATCCTCAATGATGCATAAATATTAAAGGATCTGTTCGTGCAGATGGGACGCTTCGGAATTTACGCTGACTTTTGGTTGCCAACACGATAACCAAGAGATCTTCTCCTAACCTGCCAGGTGCGAGTAATATTAATGCACCAGTTATAGGGAAACACGTGTGCGTAGCATGATGAAACTGAAAGGTCGAGGGTCATCCAAACAGCCTTGAAGTAAATGAACCTGGGCCCTGGTAAATGAACCGGGCCTTTGGGATTTGATCAGGAATGTTAACGCAAATTCTTTTTATACAAGTTCCTAGCAATCAATCTCCCACGAAAGCGGACCCATCTCCTGGGGAACGAACCGGGATGTCGAGAATTGATCCGGGAAAGGAAGAAAACCTTCACTGCGCAAGCAAAGATGAAGGCTTGGGGGGTAAATGTTATCCCCGTTTCCTCCCTTCATTCGCAGATCTGCATATGCATGCCATCCTGAAGGGATTTAAGGCCCAGATTAGGCCCAATAGCCCAAACGTTGTCTCAGAATAGAAGCCAGGACCGTGAAGTTGGCACGTTTCATCTTCCCAAACCCTTTGTCCGACATCTCCCGGGGTGCGATGAAGATATCATTTCCTCCAAGTCTAAAAATGGACCGGAACAATAGTGGATGAACCCAGATCCTAGTAAACGAACCAGGGTTTTGGTAAATGAAGAGGGATGTTAGTAAATGAACCCAGACCAGGCACCCAGGTTGGGGGTGATAAGTTGCCCTCGATACTGACATCACTCCGAGAAACACAAAGTTTTGTCCCCATAACTAACCTTCAGAAGAGGTTACATACGGAATGTACGCTGTCATTGCAGAACTGTACTGCCACTACTCTGGCGGATCCTATCCCCCGGATCTCCTTCGAAGCCCACGTGAACCATATTGAAGCTGCGTACTGTTGTCAGTCTTATAGCATGGTTACGCTCAGGCCAGCCCAGTGGGCCTTGATTATTGTATTGTATTTATTAAAATCCTTTGTATTAAGCCTCCATCAGTGAGCAAATAGTGTTTATACCCTTAGTGGGCCCGGACTAATCCGACCCAAACCTAGAGCACTCAACTGCCTATAAATATGAACAGTTGTGCACTGGGAAAAGGATCCGATTTTTCTCTTGTAAGCATACACTCTGCTCAAATTCAGAGAAACTTCATTACCTAAGCTCCTAAAAGCTCTAATACAATTGACTCGCGGACTAAGGCTTTTCAACGCGCCAACCACGTAAAACTCCTTATGTGATAGTCTATATCCTTTATTTTCTAAGTTCTCTTATCTTTCATAATTCTAGTTTCTGAAAAACTCGGTAAACAATAGTGTTTCTCTCTGAACTCTCAGAAAATGCTCCCAGAATGCCCCAAGTGATGGTCCCAAAGTCTCCAAACTAGAGAGTTTTTCTTTCAATCCCCAAATCTCAGATCCTCCAAATGATGCCAAGAGCCTCTTATTTATAGGCGCATGGATCGTACATGAGAAATATCCCTTTTGACGGGGTCCTTGGTTGTTCCAACCAACTTTAATTAAGAAGATATAAATAAATTCAACTTACAACAATATAGCTATTACTCTGGGATATCTGAGAGATTCTTGCGGTAGTTACGAATGACTCGGGTTGAAGCTGTTACTGAGGCTTTACTGAAGAGTCACTAGACGGTTAACTTCTGAGATTCTGATCTGTCGATCGACCAAATCCATCCCCCAAAGTGACTGTTCGGCCAAGTCACCTCACCAATCAGCCAAAGCACACCACTGGTCGGGCATGGCACACTACTGGTCGGGCATGGCACATCACTGGTCGGCTAAATTTATTTCCTGACCAGTAATATCACAACTCCCTAGGTCAATTATCAACATTTTCACTTCTTTAATTAACATATTTATTGACTATTAATTTGTCATTTACTTACCATGCATTTCTACTTATCCATCCGATTACCACGTCATTGAACAACACTTTTGGGGATAACAAGTATGAATTAAAACACATGATTTTTATACACATTTGGTTATTTTTTAAAGGAAAAAATATATTATTCATCTGTGATAAATAAGAGTTATTAAACCTTGTTACCTAAAAAATAGTTATTAGGGTTTCTTGAATGGGACGGAGGTAGCAAATTATTTCGGGGGACACAATATAAAAAAATATATATTAAGAGAGTCAAATACATAATTTTTTATTCAAAAAACAAAATACATACTTTAAAAAAACTATAAAAAATTATAAAAATTACTATTTTTTTTAAAAAAAAATTATTAGCTCTTCTTATTATTGATAGCAAAATTATTTATAGATCTCAAACATAATACATGGTAAATATTTAATCAAAATTAAATAAAATGAGGTATATAATCATAATCTAACCACATCTTAATTAAGATTTTCTTAGAAACTATATAAATATATGTATTTTATTGAAAAAGAGAAGAGAGCGAACATCCAAACATGACAATATATGATTAATGGACAATTCTTCTATATGGGCTTTATTTTAAGCCCTACCGGTGGGGCTCTCAGTGTTCTCGACTCGTGAATAGTTTTCGGTGCGATTTTTTTTTTGTGACCATGTATATTGTAGTTGTTTAGAGCATCCTGCAAATTTTAAGAAAATTCCGAATAGTTTACAGTACCGAAAACTAGATTCAAATATGTTGTTTTCCACGCGCATAAAAAAAATTAGTCACGCGTGCAACAACATGTTTGAATTTAGTTTTCGGTACTTTAAACTATTCGGAATTTTCTGAAAATTTGCAGGATATTCTAAATAGCTACAATATATACGGTCATAAAAAAATCGCACCGAAAATTGTTCATGGGTCAAAAACACTGAGAGTCCTACTAATTGGACTTAAAATGAAGCCCTAGTAAGAATTCCCCTAATATTAATTCATTCTAATTAATACATTTTATATTTTTATATATGTTATGTACATAGTGGCCCCTTTTTTTTTAAGAGTGTATTGGAAAAGCTGCAAATGGCGTATGGATGTATACGGCGCATTGTATTTGTTTGCTCCGACAGTGGACACGATAAGTGATCTTATTGGAACATTCATTTCTTTTTAATTGGATTTGATTCTTTGAACATGGTATTGATAAAATAATGAAGCAATTATTGAATTAAATTGAATGGTCCATGTACATTCATGCATATCTCTACCCATTTTTATTTTTTATATAAAAAAAAAAACTGAAAATTTGATTGTGATCTTTTCTATAAGATCCATGAAATGTAACACTAAGACTGAAAGTAACATCATCAGCTGTCTATAATTGTGTTTTCGAATCGAAATTATCGTGTCTTATAATTTCGTAGAGGAATGATAGCTATAATATGTAAATTTTCTTTTTCATTTTCGAAAAAAAAAAAGAAAAAAATTATAAATATATACGTTTTAATCCTATAGTAATTTATCCGTGAAATATGATACGCATAACCTTTTTTTATTTCAAAAGGAAAAAAAGAAAGAAAAAAAAAACTTAGAACTATCAATTTAGTCTATTTCTTTTTTACCTTTTTCATATCTTATAGGAATTTATTAGGTAACACTGGTTATACTTGTTTCCAAATAAGTGTGATATTATTTTTGGATTAATTTAATTTTATGACAAATTTGATCTTTTCAGTGTAATTATGATGTGTGTTATGACAAATATAATATTTTTAGTTTTATATATAAAAATAAAAGAGGATATAATATTATTTTCAGTATCCAACGGGAGTGACTATTGTATTATTTAAGTAATACAAATGTATATGTAATTCATAAATGATATAAAATAATATCAATTGTGATGAAAAAAAATTATATTATAAAGTTGTACGAACAATAAATTTACATAATATAATATATTATTTTAAGTAAAACTATATATATGTATTCAAATTATTTAAATAAAATCAATTGATGCACAAAGAAATAGTGGCTCTAAGGATTAATATCTAATAAGTAATTATAAACCAGATTGTCTATTAAAATGTTCTAAAAGGACAGTACAATACACTACACTATAAAACATATTCTTATATGTTTTTTTAATGATATATTTATAAGTATTTATTATTTTGATAAAACATTGATATTACAAATAAAAGTTTAACAATAAATCAAGTTAGGAGTAACTAAGACCAAGCCTAAGTTATATGCAATTAAGATTAGTTCTAGGTTAAGGTGAGCTATGCTTATGCCTGTGACCCCCAAATTTATGGTTCAGGACCTAAATTATCCTGCACTATCCAAGAAATCCAATTGTTGACACGACCTAATACTGGTGTTCTTTGTTGGAAAAGCTCCTCAAACAGTGCTTATGAGTTAAACATGTTAGAACATAAGGTTGTAATCAGCTGTGTCATCGGGCTAGCTTAATTATAGTTATCTCATCCTTAATTAATTGCTCTGCGATCATGCTATCATTGCCATGGTTTCAGTGGAGAATATTTTCTGTTGTTCCACCTCTTCTGTCCCAATTGTATTGGATGCCTTGATGTACGTTTGGTTATAAGGTAATGCATTGTTATTCAACACAATTGAGCTAAGATTTACGCAAAATACAATCACGCCTATTTTCTATCTTGGTATCAGATCCACCAGGCCCATTCCATGTCGACTAACCAGTCTCAGACTCCACTGTCCCAGCCTGCCGCTATTGCGACAGCCACTACCCAAGCCCCTGCCAATCCCTCAATCCCATCTGCCTCTGTCCCAGCTTTCAGCAATGCGGCATTCACTGGCAATATCAGCACCATGGCCCTATCACTTGCTGCCTCTAACTTTACTCAACCCTTTAATACACTCAACTAGCCTTTCCCTTTGAAACTTGACCGTAATAACTACACTGTGGAAAACGATGGTTTCGACCATCATTAGAGTCAATCACTTAGATGGGTTTATCACTGGTTCATGCTCATGTCCATCTGAATTTATTCCTGCAGGCCCCGGAATCAGAGAATGGAGATCGGTTTTGGCTTAAGGGTAAATTCAGATTATGAACATTGGATTGTGAATGATTAGTTGTTGATGGGGGTGGTTATAAAGCTTCATGAGAGGCATAGCTACCGAGGTGATGGAATGTACTACTGTTGTTGCCTTGTGGCGTACGTTAGAAAAACATGTATGGTGCCCATTCGAGATAAAAAATGAACGAGACTCGCACTCTTATTCAAACCACTCGGAAAGGACCGACACCCATGATTGATTACCTCCGGCAAAAGAAGACATGGTCCAATGTGCTCGCACTCGCCGGAGATCCATATCGTAAAACACAACTGGTTGCCAATGTGTTATCAGGTCTTGATGTTGAATATTTCTCGATAGTGCTCTGGGTTGAAGCTCGAACATGCACTACATGGTAGGAAATCCAAGATTTGTTACTTAGATTTCACAATAAGCTTGAACGTCTTCACAATCTCAGTCATCTTACTCTCGCGAAGTCGTCTCCAGCTCCAGTTCCAACAGCTAACACTGCTCTTCATTCAAGCACTTCTAGCCGTGGCAGAGGTCAGCCAAGTTTTACTGGTGGTAGATCTAATTTTTTTTGGTATTGGACCTCATCGAGGAGGAAACACTCGAGGTCGAGGCCATGGGAGGTCTACAGGACCAAGAACGACTTGCCAAGTTTGTGGAGAATATGGCCACTCTGCGGCAATCTGTTACAATATTTACAATGAATCTTTCATGGGTAGTGATCTATCAAGTACTCATGTCCAAGCTAAAATGAGTCCTACTACCTTTGTTGTGATCAATAGTGATGCTTGGTTTGTTAATAGTGGAGCTAGCCACCATGTTACTACAGATGGCACAAATCTGTCTCAGAAAACAGATTATGGTGGTAAGGACATTAATTGTGGGTAATGGTCATCAATTAGATATTTCACATATTAACTCAGGTGATTTACACACTACTTTTGCATCACAACCATTGGCTCTTAATGACATTCTTGTTCCCAACATAGCAAAGAACTTGATAAGTGTATCTAAATTGACATCTGATAACAATGTTTTTCTTGAGTTTCATTCCAAGTGTTGTTTTGCGAAGGACAAGGACACAAAGAGGATGTTACTTCGAGGGATGCTTAAGGATGGCCTATACCAACTCAACTAAGCAAATCAAAAGCTCATTGGTTCTCACACTCCACTCAAATACTTCATTGGTGTGTCTCTGAAGTCAAATAATGTAAACCAGCCCAAGTCTGGTCACTCTAGTGTGTCAAATATGGATGTATGGCACAGGCAGTTAGGCCACCCATCTAGCAGAGTCCATAAACTACTTTCTAGTAAAGGTCATGAAAAAAGTTATTTTTGTGATGCATGTCAATTGGGTAAATCCCATTCATTACCCTTTAGATTGTCCACAGGTAGAGCAGCCAAAGTGCTTGAGTTAATTTATACCGATATCTAGGGACCAACTCCTATTTTGTCAAACACCAATTATAAGTTTTATATATACTTTATTGATGACCATACCAGATACATATGGCTCTACCCACTCAAACAAAAATCAGAGGCACTTAGTGCTTTCATATAGTTCAAAGCATTGGATGAAAATCAGTTTGAGATAACCATCAAAATTGTAACGCCCCAACTCCAGGGACCGTTACGGTGTGCCTTGTAAACAGTGCTAAACTCGCTAATCGAGTCAATTGGCCAAAATCGTGTAACTAAGTATGATTAGCGGTTTAGGGATTAAAAATTTGGTTGAGATGTAACGTTTCACTAGAACGTTTAATATATACATTGGGATCCCGAAAATATAGTTTCAGAGTCTATTACAGAAAATATTTACAACAAGCCGTTCTAAGCGGCAAAACAGGGTTCAACCCTAGTACCTCTTAAAACCTCGGCCTTGGCGGACGAGCAACTGCATATGTACATGCCATCACCTAAGCTCTCCAACTCAAGGATGGTCCAGCTTCCTTTTGCCTTTAACTGCACCACATAGCACCCGTGAGCCGAAGCACAGCAAGAAAACACAATATAACATGATATAATATCAACAATAATTGTATCGATTATTCAGGACCAACAGTTTAAGCAAATAGGTGACTAACACAAGAGTCACAAATGTGGGGTCAACACCCTTTAGCCATGTGACGATAGGGTCACCAGGGCTTAACTGGTAGGTTGTCCTTTCATAAGTTTGATCAGGACAGGTGCATGGTGAATGGTCACCAACATAACCTTCCTCCCGACTCTAGAGTCGTAACTATGGACATCGTCCCCTAGCCATGTGACAAATAGTCACCGGAGCCATATGCCCTGGCTAAAAACATCTGGTCTCAGACCAGGCAGGCGCTTATAGTTTTCATTGACCTTCCGGTCGGTCCCGCATTAATACCCCATATGAGTCATTCAATGCCGACCTCGATTAGATCTAATCTCCCGACTCTAGAGTCGTAACTATGGACAATGTCCCCTAGCCATGTGACAAACAGTCACCGGGGCCATATGCCCTGGCTATAAACATCTGGTCTTAGACCAGGCAAGCGCTTATAAATTCTTCGACTTTAGGGTCGGTCCAGCATTAATGCCATAGAGCCATTCAATGCATGTTCATCGACTTTAGGGTCGGTCCCTGACTAGTCAGTGCCATACACAAGTAAGCCATGCCACCAAACACATATCACATGTTCAATATCCATAAACAAGGTATTTAGCATGCTTACTAAATAGATACTAGTACAATTAGGATCATGCATAAACACAGAGGCTCAAGCTCCGAACGATGTCATACTCAGTATACAAAGCATGTCCTAATCACATGTTTCTCATGCATCATATGTATAATATTCAACAATCCAACATGCACCAATAACAGCTATGAATGTCACATTTAATAATCAACCAACATGCATCAAGAATAGCCATGCATGTCATACATATACACAGGGTGCAGTTTTCTTACCTCAGAGTCGAGCTAGAATGATTAAAAGAACGACCCTTGAGAACGATCAACTTTCAGTATTTTAGCGGTCACCTAGTCATAACCAAATATAGGATACCATCAATAAAAATGATCAACATAAGTTCCCAAACCAAAACCTAGCCTCCGAGACATCAAACACTACTCAACCGGATAGTAGGTTCGATCCCGAAGCCTAAGGCTTGAATCCCCAAGCTAAAAACACCATTCTGGCCAAAAAGTCACTAAGGGCCGCGGCGTTCCCCCCAGACAGAGGCAACCCTCTCTGCTAGACGCCATGAGCTGCGGCGCACCACAGCCATGCCGCGGCTCATTACCCTGTTCAGCCAAAATCTCAGTACGCACCAGAAAATCTCCCTTGCGTTTTCCCTTGGAACCAGCCCTTCAAACTTGTCCCAAACCTCAACCTAACACCCAATTCAACCACCAAACACCATCTACAACTCACATTCATCAAAACCCAAAGTAAACATCAACCAAACTTCTATTAATCCAAACTTTCTACAAGAAATTCACAAGCTGGAAACTAAAGCTCAAAACAGAGCACACCATAAAGTTCATGGCTGGAACTTACCTCAAGCTTGATTTGAGTCCTTCCCAATGGATGAACTCAAACTATAATCCCCAAGCCTTGACTCCCTAGCTTGCTTCTTCAATTTGGGCTCTCAAAATTCAAAGGAAAGTATGAAGGAAAAACTTGTACGGGAGAGAAAGGAGAAGATGAGGATGAGGCTCTGCTTTGTTCTATTTTCCATAGCCTTCTAAACACTCCCAAAGGCTGATACAAATCCTTAAGGTCAAAAGACCATAATGCCCCTAGGCCAATTAAATCCCTCTAAAGACTTCCGAGGGTAAAACCATCCTTTCCCGCCTATCACGTTAATTATAATTAACGCTCTCCAACTCCCGCTATTCTCAATATTCTCAAATACCAATAAATCATATCCCATTACCCTTTTATTCCCAGTAATGCTCTAATCATCAAAATGACCACGAGACTCACCCCGAGCCTCGAACTTAAACCTGTTATGACTAGACCGAACACTTACATCTCATGATCGTCTCATGCCGATTAGCTCGAACCAATCCACCTTATAATGTGGCTATATTAATTAATCACAACCATGCACCCAAAATACACAATCACGCCCTCAACGGGCCAAGTTACCAAAATGCCCTCATAATTAAAATATGAACCCATATGCATGCATCCACCATCATATAATAATATAAGTCACGTAGACATGCATATAATCATTAAATACCATAATAAATCAATTATGGCCCTCTTGACCTCCTAATCAAGGTTCTAAACCTTATTAGGAAATTTGGGGCATTACAAAAATCTTGCGAAACGATTGGGGAGACGATCACCAAATATGTTCAGGAAAATGAAATTCAGTTCCAACATCTAGTTGTAATGCCCCACGTCACATTGGATGCTTCCTGGAATGACGACTGGCTTAGCAAACCAACGTGAGTCTTTCTAGCATACTTTGTCCTCACTCGCACGCTTCCTGGGAAAACTTCCCAGGAGGTCACCCATCACGAGACAACTCCAGGTCAAGCACGCTTAACTTTGGAGTTCTTAAGCGATGTGCTACCAAAAGGAAGATGCATTTTGTTGGCATAGGTAGTACCCATGAATCCATTTAAGCCATCTTCAACTGTGTAGTCCTATACCTACACAGCGTTAGAATCATCACACTTGACCTTCCCCAGGCGATGTGGGATTGCACAACTTTTAATCGGTCTTTCCCCATGCGAATCACGGGATTCTGAATGTCATAATCACCCCCCCTTAGGGGTCCGACATCCCTGTCGACTACACTTCTTGCTGGGTCAAGGCTCTGATACCATTTGCAACGCCCCACATCACTATGGCTACTTCTTGGAATGGCGACTGACCCTACAAACCAACACGAGTCTGTCCAGCGTGTTTTATCCCCACTCGCACGCTTCCTGGGAAAACTTCCTAGAAGGTCACCCATCATGAGACTATTCCAGTTCAAGCACGCTTAACTTTGAAGTTCTCGAGTGATGGGCTACCGAAAAGAAGATGGATATTGTTGGCATAGGTAGTACTCATCCATCCATTTAAGCCATCTTCAACTATGTAGTCTCATACCTACACAGTCTTAGAATCATCACACTTGACCTTCCCCCGGCGATGTGGGATTGCACAAATTTTACCCGGTCTTTGCCCCTGCGGATCACAGGATTCTTACTATCACAATCACCCTCCCTTAGGGGTCCAATGTCCCCGTCGGCCACACTTCCGGCTGGGTCAAGGCTTTGATACCATTTGTAATGCCCCATGTCACATTGGATGCTTCATGGAATGACGATTGACGCTGCAAACCAACATGAGTCTTTCCAGTGTGCTTTGTCCTCACTTGCACGCTTCTTGGGAAAACTTCCCACGAGGTCACCCATCATGTTGTTGGCATAGGTGATACCCATCAATCCATTTAAGCATTCTTCAACTATGTAGTCCCATACCTACACAGTCTTAGAATAATCACACATGACCTTCCCCATGTGATGTAGGAATGCACAACTTTTACCCAGTTTTTCCTCATTCGGATCACAGGATTCTGACTGTCACAATCACCCCCCTTAGGAGTCCGACGTCCCCGTTGGCCACATTTCTGGCTGGGTCAAGGCTCTGATACCATTTGTAACGCTCCACATCACTATGGGTACTTCTTAGATTGAAGACTGGCCCTACAAACCAACACGAGTCTTTCTAGCGTGCTTCGTCTTCACTCGCATGCTTCCTGGTGAAACTTCCCAGAGGTCACCCATTATGAGACTACTCCAATTCAAGCACGCTTAACTTTGGAGTTCTCAAGTAATGGGATACCGAAACGAAGATGCATCTTGTTAGCATAGGTAGTACCCATCCATCCATTTAAGCCATCTTCAACTGTGTAGTCCCATACTTACACAGTCTTAGAATCATCAGACTTGACCTTCCCAGACAATATGGGATTGCACAACTTTTACCCAGTCTTTGCCCCTACGGATCACGGGATTCTGGCTGTCACAATCACCCTCATTTAGGGCTCCGACGTCCTCGTCGGCCATACTTCTAGCTGGTCAAGGTTCTAATACCATTTGTAACGCCCCACGTCACATTTGTTGCAACCTGGAATGACGACTGACCCTGCAAACCAACACGAGTCTTTCCAGCACGCTTTGTCTCACATACTTATATCTTAGACATATATGTCTAGACTTCCCATTGTATATGCCATTATATGCAATAGCCAATGTGGCTTTACTATCACAAAGTATCAAGATCGTCAATACCTCATCCGCGAAAATTAGGATCTCCAACTGAGATCCCTAAGCCACTCAACCTCTTTGCTGGTTGCTGCTAGAACTATAAATTTGACCACCATGGTTGAGTGTGAAATACATGTTTATTTCTTGAAACCCCAAGAAACCGCTCCTCCTCTGAGCATAAACACCTAACCATTTGTGGATAGATTATCTCCTACACTTGATTTCCAACTCGCATCAGAATATCCTTCAAGTATCTTCGGGAACTTTGAATATTGGAGGCCTAGCTGCTTGTTCCTTTTAAGGTGCGCTAGAACTCTCTCAATCACTTTCCAATGTTCCATACTTGGATTGCTAGTAAACCTACTTAGTTTACTAACTGCATATACAATATCCGCCCTTGTACAATAAGCGACGTACATTAGACTCCCTAATGCACTTGCATACTCATGTTGAGCCACTGCTCTACCATTATTTTTTTCAAGCTTTATGCTTGAATCAAATGGTGTATTTTCTTCTTTGATTTTGAGATGACTAAACTTGTCAAGCACTTTCTCAACATAGTGTTCTTGACTTAAGGAATAACCCCACTATTTCTTCTCACTTTTATACCCAAGATCGTATCAACCTCTCCAAGGTCTTTCATCTTGAATGTGGAAGATAGAAACATCTTCGTTTCCATTATGTCTTTCATATCATTACTCAAAATCAACATATCATCAACATATAGACACACCAAGATGACATAGTCTTCACAAGTCTTAGAGTATAAGCATTTGTCCGCATTATTGTGTCTAAACCCATCCAAAATGATGGCTTTATCAAATTTCTCATGCCATTTTTTTGGTGCTTTCTTTAAACCATATAATGATTTAACAAGCCTACACCTTTTATGTTCATTTCCCCTTAGAACAAAACCCTCCGGTTGTTCCATATAAATCTCCTCATTGAGATCTCCATTTAGGAATGTCATTTTGACATCCATTTGATGAACATAAAGGTTATATATTGATGATAAGGCAAATATTACTCTTATAGTGGTTGTCTTAGCAACCAGTACATACGTGTCAAAATAATCGACTCCTTCCTTTTGTTTAAACCCTTTGGCTTCTACTCTTGCTTTGAAGGCTTGTAATGTGCCATCGGTGTGTTATTTCCTCTGAAATATGCACTTGCACCCAATTGGTTTTGAACCTTGTGGAAGGTCTACCAATTCCCATGTGTGGTTTGAAATAATTGAATCCATCTCATCATTTATTGCCTCCTTCAAAAAAGCAGAGTCTCTCGAAGACATTGCTTCTTAAAATGTTTTGGGATCATCCTCAACTAGAAGATCCACAGGAAATTTCCATGTGACTTCTTCAAGGTTTCCCTCTACTAGGTAGAGTGTCTCCACTTGAGAACATGTCTCATTTGATCCCAATTATTTAAGCCTTTGACTTCTCTGAGGCAATATAGGTTGTCCATCAACCTTTGGATCTTTCTTTTTAAGAGATTCTCCAACACTTGTGGGTTCTTGAGAATTGCTATCACAATATTACATATTCTCAAAGAACTCCACTTCTCTTGATTCAATTATCACATTAGACTCCAAGTCTAATAGCCTATAGGCCTTGCTATTTGAGGCATAGCCAACAAATGAACATTTTACGGCCCTTGGACCCAACTTGGTCTTTTTAGGCTCGGTGCTCTTGCAATAAGCAAGGCACCACCACACTTTAAGATAGCCTAGGTTAAGCTTCTTTCCTCTCCATAACTCATATGGAGACACATTGTTCTTTTTTATCAGAATTCGATCCAATATATGACACGCAGGAACCAAGGCTTCACCCCACAAATTATAACACAATTTAGCATGTAAAAGCATAGAGTTAATCATCTCAAGATAAGTCTTATTCTTTCTTTCAGCTATTCCATTTTTTTGTGGAGTATATAATGCAGGGAATTCATGTATAATGCCATGTTTTTCACAAAACACATTGAAATAAGTATTCACCACCTCTATCACTTCTAAGAGTCTTTATTTTCCTTTCCAACTGATTTTCTACTACAGATTTATAGATTTTAAATGCATTAAATTCCTCATCCTTACTCTTAAGTAAATACACATAAGTATACCTAGAGCAATCATCTATAAAAGTTATGAAGTATTTATTTCCTCCTCTAGTCAACATGTCATTCAATTCACATAAATCACTATGTATTAAATCTAGCAAGTTTGAACATCTATCAACACTTGGAAAAGGTTTCTTTACCATTTTAGATATAACACATAATTCACATTTATCATGCTCATTCACATCTCAATTAATTAATCCACATTTAACAACTCTTTTAATTGTACTATAACCTATACGAGCAAGTCTATCATGTCATAAAGTAATAGAATTAGAATTAATCACATTGCAAGATTTAGATGCCATATCATTATTGTTACTATCAAATGCATAAAGTTTGATCATTCCATCACATGTATAACCATTTCCCATAAAAGTGCCCAATTTAGTTAAAGTGAGTATACCGAATTCAAATCTATTTTGATACCGGATTTACTCGATAGACTTACACTCATAATGTTTCTAGTCATATCAGGAACATAGAACACATTAATTAGGGTCACTTTCTTTCCATTAGTGAAGAACACATCAATGCAGCCCCATCCAAGTACCTTGGATCTCTTTTCATTTCCCATTTGGATTTCAAGTCCCACCTTTGCACTTTCTATAGCATCCCAAATTTGCTAATAAGGCTTAGGGTCTTGATTAGCGTGCCAAGAGGGCAATAATTGATTTAATTATGCTAATTTGTGAATTAAATGATTATGTGATTAGAAATGCATGTTTAGGTGAATTAAATATGCATGTGGACCTCATTTGGTTATTAGGGGCATATTTATACTTTCAGCCTGTTGAGGGCATAAATGTAATATATTTGTATGTTGTGCTTGATACCACAAGAGCGTGGTGATATATTTGGGATGTGCGATTCGAGACGGTCCCAGGGAGAAGATTAGCTAAATAGTTACAACGGGGTCGAATACCCGACTCGGGAGGAGCCAAGGGGTATTTTGGGAACACAGTTGGTGTTCGAGATTCACCGGGTTACGGGTAGTGGTTTAGTGACTGATTAAGTATGTTGGGATTAAATGGGGGAATTATAGAGACATTCGAGGAGTTAGCGGGATGTGGAAAATGACGAGATTGCTTAAAGGAGGGAGGATAGACTTGGGGGCATTTTGGTCATTAGGTAGCCAGGATAGACTTAGGCAGCTGTGTGGCTTTGAGAAACCATTAGAACTAAGAAAACAATAGAAGGAAACAAAACTCTCAACACACTCTCCCTCTTACTCAGTTCTTTCTCCCTCTCTATGGTGCTTGAAGGTTTTGATGAAAATTTGAGGATTCTAGGCTAAATAATTGGAGGATTGGACTTGCTGTGCTTGGGGATTAGCTCAAGGCTGAACATATCTCAGAGGTTAGGGACTAAGCTTAATCTTTTCTGTAATTCTATTGAATTTTGTTAGAATTATAGGCTTGCATGTGAGAAGATTCTAAGATTGGTTTTGAGTGCTTAGTGAGTTAATGGAGTTATTTTGGGATGGTTGTGATGTTTAAGCTGTGAGGACAGGAAATCTAGGCTCAATTCTGGATTTGAATAATGTTTGGGGTGTGAATTATTGAGTTAGGCTCGGGGAAAAATGTAGAAAAGTGGTGAGAATTCTGGGTTTTAAGGCTCGAGTCGCGGCCATGTTCATCAGGTGCCACACCCGTTTGAACATTTAGGCCTAGGGGCTTCAAAAATTTGCCCAGGCGTCGCGGTGTAGGGTATAGCGCGCTACAACTCATGTCCATCAGCAGAGAGGGCTTTCCCTTTGACTTGTAGCGGTTCACGACCCTATGAGGCGGGTCGCGACTCAAAATGGGAATAAAGGGGAAATGAAGGTTTAAAGCTCAGGAACCCAAATGTTAAGGCTTGAGAAGGATTCTACAACCCGGTTTAGTAGAATTCAAGGTCCCGGAGGCTAGATTAATATTCCAAAGTTCTTATTTGTTTTAGGTCTTGATGGTGATTATTATAGATGCTTTGTAACTAGGTTTTTGTCAAAGCTCGGATTAGGGGACTATGCTTGGGATCGCGGTACTCAATCAGCTCAGGACACAAGTAAGAAAACGGTTGTACCTGTAGAGCAGGGCATGGACCTATTGTTTGTGTTTTAGGGCGTGGCCTTATTGTTTTTGCTTAATAATATCTATGAATGTTATGATGTGTTATGAATGTTTATGAATGAACAACGAAGGCCGGGAACGGCGAAGGCCGAGAAGGGAAAGAAGCCGGGTACGATGATGGGCTAGGATTGACATTGAGTACGTTGAGTGCAGGCCGATAGGGCGAGACCCTCCAAGGGTGTTGTATCCACCCGCCCGGTGAAGACCGTGAACCCAGGGCCTGGTAAAGCACCTGGGTAGGTGTAGGCTGCTATGTGTTTGTTCTGTAGACTGTTTGTGTTATTATTCTTGGATTGGATTATGCTTTGTATGCATTGGGTTTTCTTGTTGGGCTTCGGCTCACGGGTGTTCTATGGTGCTGATAAGGGCAAATTAAAGGTCGACCAACCATGAATACGGAGAGCATGGAGTGACAGGAACATGTGCAACCTACCTGGCTGCCACGGCTAGGGTTATTTTGGAATATGTACTGTAATGAATTGCTTTGTTGCTTAGGTCGACCGTAATTATATTTTTGAGTTGTAATACATTTTCTAAACAGTCTTTTGGGATCCCAAATGTATGACATTTTATGATTTCAATGAATGTCTAAATTTTTATAATTAATGTCGTTAAACGAGTTTTATTTCAATTTAGTCACACTTTTAACATAAAACCTTGATTAGCGAGCTAATGGCACAATTATAACTCACTTGGTAACGACTCTAAGTAGTAGGGCATTACAACTTTGTGACAATCAGAATCTCTTGATTCGCACGGGGAAAGACCGGGTAAAAGCTCTACAATCCCACATCGCATGGGGAGGGTCAAGTGTGATGATTCTAAGACTGTGCAGGTTTGGGACTACACAGTTGAAGAGGGCTTAAATGGATTGATGGGTACTACCTATGTCAACTAGATGCATCTTCTTTTCCGTAGCCCATAACTTGAGAACTCCAAAGTTATGTGTGCTGGACCTGGAGTAGTCTCATGATGGGTGACCTTCTGGGAACTTTTCCCAGGAAGTGTGCGAGTGAGGACAAAGCACGTTGGAAAGACTCGGGTTGGTTTGCAGGGCCAATCGTCATTCCAGGAAGTAGCCATAGTGACGTGGGGCATTAGAAACTTGGTATCAGAGTGTGCCAAGGGTTATGGTTCCTAGAGATTGACCAAACATGTACGCTTGCTGCCAGTGACAAGCTCGCCTTAGGGTTGGTTGGTATTTAATGAACTATATGCTTAATTGTTTGTTTAAGCTATCCTGTTTGCCTGAGTGTAGAAATAGAGCATGATGAATGTGTTGATATATGCATGATGTCAGGGCATGGCCCTCTTGACTGTTATATGCTATGTGCGATATGTGGATTTGTTGATTGTGGCTGATTGATGAGATTGGGAGGTGGTTTTGGATGTTGTTATCATGCCTGGTGTGCGGCGTCATTGGTTGTAGGCATATTGCAGTAATACCTCGGCGATCAATCAGACTCCGCGGTAATAGGGTCGAAGATGACAATGAGGGTCAGGACCCTCCGCCTGTGCCACCAAATTGGCAATAGTTATTTGTTGAAATGGAAGCTAGACTTCATCGAACAGAAGATGAGCTTCGAAAATTGAGGCAACATGCCCCTCCTATGATGGAAAATAGGTGGGAAACCTTGTATGAGAGGTTTAGGAAGCAGCATCCTCCCACCTTTGATGGTGGCCCAGACCCATTGCGGGCAGAGCAGTGCATGAACATGATTTCTTCCATCTGTGATTTCATAAGGGTGGAAGGAAATGAGAGAGTGGCATGTGCTAGCTATATTTTAAGAGAAGACACCCGCATCTGGTGGGATGTTGTGTCCCAGAGGAGGGATGTGACAGTTATGACTTCGAAAAAATTCAGAAAAATCTTCAATGAGAAATATTACAGTGTTGCAATTCAAGCTGCAAAGGTGGACGAGTTTGTTAATTTGACTTAGAATCGGATGACGGTTACAGAGTATGCTTTGAAGTTTGATCGGTTAGCGAAGTTCGCGCCAGACTTGGGGCCGACAGATATGGCACAGAGGGATCAATTTGTACAGGGATTGAACATTATGATCGCCCGTGAAATTAAGATAACTTTGGATCCAAGAACTACCACCTATACACAGGTAGTGGAGAAGGCCCTTACAGCTGAGGGGGCTGAGGATCAGATATGGAGGGAGGGCACCGCTAGACACGATGCTCGGAGGACGATACCTCATTTTACTGGATCTAGCCAAGGTAGTGGCCCCAATGAGTAGAAGAGAAAGGCCATAGACTCTTTTGTTCCTCCTAGATCAGATAGGAGAGCACGTGGTGCTTTCTGTGGCCGTCAGGGCAGGGGAGGCAACTGGAGGAGTTTCCCAGTGTGTCCTTAGTACAGACGACAACATCAGGGAGAGTGCGGGATCATGGTCTAGTTTACTTGTGGGAGCATTGGTCATCTGAGGAAGGACTGCCCACAAGCTAGGAAAAAAGAATCGAAGCAAAGCGACAGCCTCACTTCTGCTAGAGTATTTACCTTGACCCAGACTGAGGCTGAGGCTAGCCCCTCAGTTGTGATATGTCAGATTTCTAGTGCTGGTTCTTCTTTTACTGCATTGATTAACTCAGGGGCTACTCATTCATTTGTATATGCTAGAGGGATAGATCAGTTGTGTAGACCTAGTGATTTGTATGCTAGGGGATTCAGGACTTTATTTTCGACTGGGGAACTAGTAGTTTCTAGGAGATGGGTTAGAGAATTTCAAGTAGAGAGTTGTCTGTGGATCTGATTGAGCTAGCAATGGATGACTTTGATATGATCCTAGGGATGGATTGGTTATCAAAGTACGCAACGACGATTGACTACAAGCGCGGGATGGTGACCTTTGAACTGGAAGAGGAGGTACCCTTTGTAGTTTTGGGGATAATGAGTGGACTGCGAGTACCTATGATTTTATCACTGAAGGCTAGAGACCCAATGCAAGAAGGTTACATAGGATTCCTAGCGAATATTGTGGATACCTCTAGAGTTGTTTTGGTTTGACCGAATAAGACCAGATTAGTATGTGAGTTTCCTGATTTGTTCCCGACAAACTTGCCAGGGTTGCCACCACACCGAGAGATCAAGTTCATCATAAAGTTGGCACCAGGGGTGGAGCCAGTATCTAGGACACCTTATAGAATGGTTCCAACAGAGTTGAAGGAATTAAAGATTCAGCTGCAGGAGTTATTGGACTTAGGATTCATCAGACTGAGTTTTTCGCCATGGGGTGCTCCAATGTTGTTCGTCAAGAAGAAGTATGGATCCATAAGGATGTTCATTGACTACAGGGAGTTGAACAAGTTGGCCATTAAGAATAAGTACCCACTGCCCAGGATCGATAACTTGTTTCACTAGTTACAGGGGAAGATGGTGTTCTTAAAGATCGATATTTGATCAGGCTACCACCAGTTAAGGATTAAAGAGGAAGACATACCAAAGACCGCATTCTGCATGAGGAATGGACACTATGAATTCCCGGTCATGTCCTTTGGATTAACCAATGCCCTAGCAGACTTTATGGACTTGATGAATAGGGTCTTTAGGGATTATCTGGACAAGTTTGTGATCATTTTCATTGATGACATACTGGTGTATTCTCAGCCAAAGGCAGAGTACGAGCAGCACCTTCGCCTGGTACTATAGCAGTTGAGAGATCACAAGTTATATGCTAAGTTCAGGAAGTGCGAGTTTTGATTACCCCAAGTAACATTTATGCGACATATTGTCGGTAAGGAGGGGATTCTAGTGGACCCAAGTAAGATTGAGGCAGTGAGAGATTGTCCCAGGCCGAGCAGTGTACCAGAGGTTAGGAGTTTCTTAGGATTAGTAGGGTACTATCGACGGGTCGTTGACGGATTCTCTAGAATAGCCACACCATTGACCGAACTAACATGTAAGAAGATTAAGTATGTGTGGATAAACAGGTGTGAGAACAGTTTCAAGGACTTGAAGCGGTGACTGATCACCGCTCCAGTATTGAGTCTGTCATCAGACAATGAGAAGTTTGTAGTCTACTGTGATGCTTCGAGGCAGGGTTTGTGATGTATGTTGATGCAAGCTGGAAAGGTGATAGCCTACGGTGGAGACAGGTGAAGAAGTATGAGCAGAGGTATCTCACTCATGATCTGGAGTTGGCGGAGGTGGTATTTGCACTAAAGGTTTGGAGGCATTACTTGTATGGCGAGAAGTGCGAAATATACACCAACCATAAGAGTTTGAAGTACTTCTTTACTCAGAAGGATCTGAATATGAACCAGAGGTGTTTGCTGGAATTAGTAAAGGATTACGACTATGACATTCTATACCATCCTGGGAAGGCCAATGTGGTGGCCGACGCATTGAGTCGGAGGAGCCCAGGACAGTTATTCAGTTCGAGGCAGATATCAGATAAGTTAGCTGAAGAGATGACTAGAGCATGTACTGAGTTGGTAGTTGGTCAGCTGGCCAACATCACTCTTAAGTCCACGCTCCTTGAGAGGTTCAAGGAAGCACAGGGGGAGGATCCCCAATTGAGGGAACACACAAAGGGCGTCTTAGTCAGAGCGGCTAAGGACTTTTCTATTTCTGAAATGGGTTTACTGAGGTACAAAGGTCAGATTTACATTTTGATGGACTTTGGAATCCGGTGAGAGATTTTAGATGAGTCTCATACCACTCCCTATTCCTTACATTCGGGTATGATGAAGATGTACCAAGATTTGAGAACCTTGTATTGCTGGCTAGGAATGAAGTGGGATGTTGTGGATTATGTGGCCAAGTGTTTGACTTGTCAGCAGGTAAAGGCTGAATATCAGAGGCCAGGAGGGTTGCTGCAGCCTTTAGGGATTCCAGAGTGGAAGTGGGAGGATATCACTATGGATTTTGTGGTTGGATGACCGAAGACTATGGGACAATATGATTATGTGTGGGTAATTGTATATTGGTACACCAAATCAGCCCACTTTTTTCATGTTAGGACAACTTATACAGTGGAGCAGTATGCTGAGTTGTATGTGAATGAAATTGTATGACTACACGGGGCTCTGAGGACAATTGTATCCAACAGTGACCCCACCTTCACATCTAAGTTTTGGGAGAGCCTGTAGATGGCTATGGTTACACAGCTGCGAATTAGTATCGTCTATCATCCTCAGACGAACGGGCAATCTGAGAGGACGATTCAGATACTGAAGGATATGTTGCGAGCCTGTGTGCTGGATTTTGGGGGATCTTGGAGTAAGTATCTCCCTTTGATTGAGTTTTCGTACAATAACAGTTATCAGGCGACTATCGGAGTGGCTCCGTACAAGATGTTATATGGGAGAAAGTGTAGATCACCCATTCATTGGGATGAGATAGGTGAGAGGAGGTATTTAGGTTTTGAGGTCGTTCAGAGGAAAAATAAGGCAATTAAGAAGATTAGAGCACGAATTCTCGCCTCCCAGAGTCGACAGAAGAGTTACTTAGACTTGAGAGGCAGGAGCGTAGAGTTTCAGGTCAGTGATCACGTGTTTCTTAGGGTTTCTCCCTTGAGAGGGGTGAAACGATTTGGAGTGAGGGGCAAGTTGAGCCCTAGGTTTGTTGGCCTCTTTGAGATTCTGGAACAAGTTGGAGAGGTAGCCCACAGATTGGCGATACCTCCAACTCTATTGGGGGTACACAATGTATTTCATGTGTCCATGCTCCGGAAGTATATGTCATATTCTACGCATGTGCTGAGTTATGAGAACCTGGAGCTGGATCAAGATTTATCTTATCGGGAGAAGGCGGTTCAGATTCTAGATCGAAAAGCTAAAGTCTTGCAGAACAAGACCATCTCCTTAGTGAAAGTTCTGTGGAGGAACAACAACGTGGAAGAGGCGACTTGGGAACTTGAGTCTAATATGCAGGATCAGTATCCTGAGTTATTCAGGTAAATTTTGAGGACAAAATTTCTGTAAGGAAGGGATATTTGTAGCGTCCCAAATTTACTAATAAGGCTTAGAGGCTTGATTAGCGTGTCAGGAGATCAATAATTGATTTAATTATGCTAAAATGTGAATTAAATGATTATGTGAATAGAGATGCACGTGTTAGGTGAATTAAATATGCATGTGGGCCCCATTTGGTTATTAGGGGCATATTTGTAATTTTGGCTCGTTGAGGGCATAACTGTAATATATTTGTATGATGTGCTTAATACCACAAGAGTGTGTTGATATAATTGTGATGTGCGATCCGAGATGGTCCCAGGGAGTGGTTAGCTAAATAGTCACAACGGGGTTGAATACCTGGCTCGGGAGGGGCCAAGGGGTATTTTGGGAACACAGTTGGTGTTTGGGATTCGTTGGGTAACGGGTAGTGGTTTAAAGATTGATTAAGCATGTCGAGAGTAAATGGGGAATTATAGGAACACTCAAGGAGTTAGCGGGATGTGGCAAATGACGGGATTGCCTTTGGTGGCATTAAAGGAGGGAGGGTAGACTTGGGGGTATTTTGTTCATTAGGCAGCTGAGTGGCTTTGAGAAACCACTAGAACTAAGGAAACAATAGGAGGAAATACAACTCTCAGCACACTCTCTCTCTTACTCAATTATCTCTCCTCCCTATGGTGCTTGAAGGTTTTGATGAAACTTTGAGGATTCTAGGCTAAAGAATTGGAGGATTGGACTTGCTGTGCTTGGGGATTAGCTCAAGGTTGAACACATCTCAGAGGTAAGGGCCTAAGCTTAATCTTTTCTGTAATTCTGTTGAATTCTATTAGAATTATTGGCTTGCATGTGAGAGAATTCTAAGATTGGTTTTGAGTGTATGGTGAGTATATGGAATTATTTTGGGATGGCTGTGATGTTTAAGTTGTGAGGATAGGAAATCTAGGCTCAATTCTGGGTTTGAATAATGTTTGGGGTGTGAATTATTGAGTTAGGCTAGGGGAAAAACATAGAAAAGTGGTGAGAATTCTGGGTTTTAAGGCTCGATCCGCGACCTTGTTCATCAGGCGCCGCGAGCCGTTTGAACTTTGAGGCCTGTGGGCCTCAGAAATTTTCCCAGGCACTGCAGCGCAGTGTATAGCGCGTCGCGACCCATGTCCTTCAGCAAAGACGACTTACCCTCTAACTTGTAGCGGGTTGTGGCCCTAGGGGCGGGCCGCAACTCAAAATGGGAAAAAAGGGGAAATGGAGGTTTAAAGCTCAGGAACCCAAATGTTAAGGCTCGGGAAGGATTCTACTACCCGATTTAGTAGAATTCAAGGTCCCAGAGGCTAGATTAATATTCCAAAGTTCTTATTTGGTTTAGGTCTTGATGGATTGTTAATGAATTCGTTGTGACTAGGTTTTCATCAAAGCTCGGATTAGGGGACTGTGCTCGGGATCGCTGTACTCAGGCAGCTCGGAACACGAGTAAGAAATTTTTTGTACTCGTAGAGTAGGGCATGACCTTATTGTTTGTGTTTCAGGGCATGGCCCTATTGTTAATGCTTAATATATGTGTGAATATCTATGAATGTTTTGATGTGTTATGCATGTTGGCGAAGACCGGAAATGGTGAAGCCTGAGAATGGAAAGAAGTCAGGTATGGCAAGGGGTCGGGATTGGCATTGAGCATGCTGAGTGTAGGCCGCTAGGGTGAGACCCTCCAAGAGTGTTGTATCCACCCGCTCGGTGATGACCGGAACCTAGGGCCTAGTAAAGCACCTGGTTCGGTGTAGGTTGCTATGTGTTTAATTTGTTGGCTGTTTGTGTTATTATTATTGGATTGGATTATGCTTTGTATGCATTGGGTTTTCTTGTTGGGCTTCGGCTCATGGGTGTTCTATAGTGCAGGTAAGGGCAAAGGAAAGGTCCACCAACCATGAGTATGGAGAGCGTGGAGCGATGGGTACATGTGCAGCCTGTTATATTATTTCATATAATATTATATTAGATTAAATAATGTGACAAAATGTGATTTGTCACACAAATATGATTTGTCACATCTTGTAACATATTATTGAGAGTCACAAAATTGGACATATGTGTGTGCCCAAATGTGACATATGTTGGAGTTACAAAATCAGTTAAAAAATTTTAACTCCCAAATATTACCCAATAATGTGTATATTATATGTTACACATTTGAGATTGGATTTCATAAAGCCATTATGAAATATGGCTGTTGGAGATATGATTTTAACCCCAATAATGTGTTTTGAGAGTTACAAAATCATTTGGGAGGGTTTGGAACCGTTTGGAAAAACAGCACATTTTCAAGTGCTGAAAATGGGTTGTGGTCGCAGCCACTGAATGATGGTGGCCGCAGCCTGGGGGACAGAGAGCAGTGGCCGCGGCCACTGATGTCCCTGGCCGCGGCCATAGGTGCATTTCTGGCCAAATTTTAAGTTTTTTCCAAATGTGTTGAACGGTTCTAAAAACCCAAATAACTCCCAAATCTCAATTTTAATTCCATATTAATCCAATTAAACATTGGTAACAGCCATGGGGGTTGGTGGAATTTGAAATCCAAAGGGTATCTCAAACTCTATAAATAGGAGCCTAATGCTCACTTGTATGACACACCAATTTTCCATTCACAAAGCACTTGGCTGGAAAATACACCAAAAGGCTTGATAATTCCAGAGAGCTATTTCCTTGAGAGATCCCTTAGTGCTTAGAGAATAGGGGGAAATAAGCTTTTGGACAAAGGTCTTGAACCTTGTTCAAGTTGGTGATCCCCACTACTCTACACTTTGGTTGTGTGAGAGTTTGTTTGTGTTTTCATTCTTTTGTTCCTCTTGTTCTTCTTATTTATTTGTATTATTATAGTATTGAGCTTGCAATCTTCTTTCTCTACATCTTATTTCTATTTACTTGTATTTTGAGCAATTGAGTTGTAATGTTTATTTAATCAATATTACCTTGTCTATTGTATTCTTTGCATAGAGTTGTATTTTGGTTTTTCCATAATTCCATTGAGCAATAAAATATATTCTCTAACAATCAAAAGCTTATTCCTTTTTGTTTCAATGGAAGGAAAGACCATAAAGATCATGAACCAAGACTTAGTGAGGTTGGATAGGTTTGATGGATCCAATTTCACTAGGTGGAAAGACAAGGTGAAATTCCTTTTGACAACACTCAAGATAGCCTACATCCTTGAGTCATCCTTGGCACCTATAGCCGAGCCATCCGACAAAGACACTCCCGAAGAGGTAGAGAAAAGAAGGAAGAGAGAAGAGTACAACCTTCTTTGTAGGGGTCATATCCTTAATGCCCTATCCGATAGGCTATATGATCTCTATACCAATACCAAATTCGCGAAGGAGATTTGGGATGCCTTGGAGAGTAAGTACAAGGTTGAGGAAGAAGGTACAAGAAAATTCGTAATTTCTCAATATTTTGAATTTTCTTTCATTGATGGGAAAACTCTTTTACCTCAAATTCATGAGTTACAAGTGATTGTGAACAAGTTGAAAGTTCTCAAGATTGAGCTTCCCAAGGCCTTCCAAGTTGGTGCAATAGTGGCAAAATTACCACCAACTTGGAGGATCTATAGGAAAAGAATCCTCCATAAGAATGAGGATTACACTTTGGAAGAGATCCAAAAATACATTAGTATTGAAGAGGAATCGAGAATAAGAGACAAGGGTGTGAATGAGTCTAAAAATGAGACTTCCAAGGCCAATGCCGTTTCACACAAGCATCCAAAGGGCAACAACAACAACAAAAGGGGTAGTGGGAACCCTTTAGGTCCAAAGAAAGATCATGGACAATTCAAAGACGTGAGAGGTCATTGTTTTGTTTGTGGAAAACCCGGGCACTATGCTATAGTGTGTAGGTACCGAAAGGACCCACACGAGAATGAGGTAAATGCTATAGAAAAGGAAGAAGAGATCCTAGCATGATTACCATGTTTATGTGCCTTATTGGTAAAATTGCTATTTTGTAATAAAGCTTGTACTCTTGAAAGGTATCAATAGAATTAAAGTATTATTCTATGATAATTCTTTATTTTGCTATGAGACATTTGTGTGAGACATTAACAAAGTTTCAAAATGAACTTGTTAAAATAATAGGTAAGTGTGTAGACCTATTATTTCATAATGTGATTATTTGTTTGAGAAATTCTCACATTACACTTGTGTTCATATTTTATTTTGTGAAATATATAAAAGAAAGTAACCAAGTGAAAGTTACTTTCAAATAAGTGTGCCTTGCTTTAGCAAGTAAATGAATCAAGATAAACATTGAGGTTTTTTATCTTGATCTATTGAGTGTTTATCATGAAGCTTAAGGACACATGATGAAATTTGAGAATCATAGGTCTAGATTTATCTTGGAGGATAAATGACTTATTAGAAATAAAGAGATTTCTATTTTAAAGTGGTATTTTATTATCACTATGTGAGAAATGTGGGGGTGATGCTCCAAAGTTAATCAATTTATTTTGTTCTTAATCAATTGATTAATTTGGTCATCCTATCAAATAGATGATGTGGAATTCCACATTCTAAATCACATTCGCTATATATAGAATGGATAAATCTAGACATGCTTGGTGTCTAAAGTTACTGTTTGTAATATTTTAATTCAACAAGGAATCAATTTCAAACATAAAGGAGAATTTTAGAAACAAAGAGATTTCTAGAATTAATATTTAAATGTTTATCTTGGATATTAAACTATAAAATAGTGGGGGTGTTGACTATGGTCAAAATCACTATTTTAAAGGGGGTGGCTATTTTAATCAAACTATGGCTAGCAACAAAGTTTGAATAAAATAACGAGAGTGTCTAAGTATGCATACATGAGAAAAGAAATGATTCAAATGGAATCATTTCTACATCTCAAGGGATGGGACTTAGACTCCCTAAAGAGATTCACGGTTGATGGTAACCCATCTTAATACTAGTAATCAAACTAGTATTAGGTTCAATAGGTAATAACAAGTCAATCAAGTGAATAGATAGTAGTACTCAAATTTTGTCCCATTTGAGATATGAGTACTAGTGTGTTACCAAAATGAGGGTTAAAAACGAAAGGTTTTTTAATAGAACTCAGTCTTGAAAAGACAAGTATTTTAGGGTAACAAAATACTGTGAGAGTTCTACCTATATAGACCTAGGGGTGGTGCCGCCCCTCATGAGAATTGGGAGTCATTCTCAAGAAAAGTCTATGAATGGAATGTGCACATGGCCATTAACGGTGCAAAAGCGAGATATTGAGGTCTCAAGTGAACATAGCAAAGGTGTGTGTATTATCACCGGTTTGTTATGAAGGGATAGTGGTTCAATGCTTCGACAACTAAAATTTCAACAAACTTTGTGATAATTACACTAAGGTAAAATTCAAGTCGAAAGACATTTTACTCTATGCACCAATGCAAAGGTTCCTATAGTGAGTGATTATTTAATCAAGTGGGGGAATATTATATTTCAATATAATGTTTGATTGATTAAATAAGTGTTACAAAAAGTGATTATTTAATCTAGTGGGGGAATGTTATATTATTTCATATAATATAATATTAGATTAAAAAATGTGAAAAAATGTGATTTGTCACACAAATGTGATTGGTCATATCTTGTAACATATTATTGAGAGTCACAAAATTGGACACATGTGTGTGCCCAAATGTGACATATTTTGGAGTTACAAAATTAGTTACAAATTTGTAACTCCCAAATATTACCCAATAATGTGTATATTATATGTTACACATTTGAGATTGAATTTCATAAAGCGATTATGAAATATGGTTGTTGGAGATATGATTTTAATCTCAATAATGTGTTTTGCGAGTTAGAAAATCATTTGGGAGGGTTTGAAACCGTTTAGAAAAACATCACATTTTCAAGTGCTGAAAATGGGCTGTGACCGCGGCCACTGAATGATGGTAGCCGCGGCCACATGTGCATTTCAGGCCAAATTTTCAGCTTTTTCCAAAAGTGTTGAACGGTTCTAAAAACCGAAATAACTCCCAAATCTCAATTTTAATTCCATATTAATCCAATTAAACATTGGTACCAGCCATAGGGGTTGGTGGAATTTGAAATCCAAAGGGTATCTCAAACTCTATAAATAGGAGCCTAATGCTCACTTGTATGACACACCATTTTTCCATCCACAAAGCACTTGGCTGGAAAATACACCAAAAGGCTTGATAATTCCAGAGAGTTATTTCCTAGAGAGATCCCTTAATGCTTAGAGAATTGGGGGAAATAAGCTTTTGGACAAAGGTCTTGAACCTTGTTCAAGTTGGTGATCCCTACTACTCTACACTTTGGTTGTGTGAGAGTTTGTTTGTGTTTTCATTCCTTTGCTCCTCTTGTTCTTCTTATTTATTTGTATTATTATAGTATTGAGCTTGCAATCTTCTTCCTCTACATCTTATTTATATTTACTTGTATTTTGAGCAATTGAGTTGTAATGTTTATTTAATCAATATTACCTTGTCTATTGTATTCTTTGCATAGAGTTATATTTTGGTTTTTCCATATTTCCATTGAGCAATAAAATATATTCTATAACACAGCCTACCTGGCTGGCACGGCTAGGGTTATTTTGGGATATGTACTGTAATGAATTTCTTTGTCGCTTAGGTCGACCGTAATTATATTTTTGAGTTGTAATACATTTTCTAAACAGTCTTTTGGGATCCCAATTGTATGACTTTTTATGATTTCAATGAATGTCCAAATTTTTATAATTAATATCATTAAACGAGTTTTATTTCAATTTAGTCACACTTTTAACATAAAACCTCGATTAGCGAGCTAATGTCATATTTATAACTCACTTGGTAACGACTCTAAGGTAGTATGGCGTTACACTTTTAAAGGATTTGAAAAAAAAAATTATCATAGGTTGCATGAACGGTGGCACAAGTATCATACCACCATCCTTGCACCTTTCCTTGGGTTGCATTAACTTCCCTCAAGGTTACAATGATTTCAACATCAAATGCATTGGCCTTGGTATCTTTACTTAGGTTTGCAATGATCTCATCATCAATTGCATTGACACGTTCACCTTCTCTTAAGGTTGCATTAGTCTCATCACTACATGCATGAACAATGTCAATTCTCTTTAGGGTTATCATACATTCCTCATCTAATGCATTAAATTCAATTAAGGTCACAAAGATCTCACCATCAATTGTATTGACCACAATCTCATTATGGTTAATTTTACAATTACCATATCTCACATAATGATCAATAACTTTACAAAAAAAAAAAACAAGTACAAAAATAACCCTTGAATTGTTTATTAGCATTCACCATTTTACTCTTAATATAAACAATAATCTCAAGCTCACAAAAATATGGCTGCAAACACATTTCATTCAAATTCTTGAAATCTACACATTTAGAAATAAGGAACTTGATGATACCAATCTCCTTAAGCACGTAATCCCATTGAGTTTCTTATCCTTTGTTGATAGAGACTTTGAATCCATATCCACATTCATGTAGAGAATTTCCAAATAGAACTTTCTTTGATCTTTCATGGTTATGTGTCCAACACAAACCAAATCTTGAAAAAAGGATTCAAAGGTTGTAGAAAATGAACCAATTTCCCTCATTGTTGATTATGCAAAATACAAAATGAAAGTAATTAGGGATAGAGATTTTGATTGTTGGGAATATATGGCTTTACTCTTTACAAATCAACAATGAATAATGATAATAATGAAATATTCCAAACCCTTGATGTTAATCAAGATTCAAATTTAAATTATGAGTGCAATTATTGATAATCAAAAAAACATGTTCATGATATGAATGTTAATCTTGAATATAAGAAACTAAATGATTAAATGATGATAAGTTAAACGTAGATACATTTAATCATCTATACCAACAATGAAAAACATAATAGAATGACAAAATACAAGATTAGGGTTAGAGAGATACAACCTTTGTATTGAGCAACTTGAGTCTTCAAACTTGGAGAACTTCTAAGGCATATACACAATATGAATATTGATGTCCAAAATCTCTATTCCAAGCCTTCCCAATTGCTTGAAGTTTCAACTAAGTAGAATGAGATTTGGGATTGAATAAGCCTAAAAAACTCATGCAAGTCAAGCAATGCTTGATGAGTTTCTTGGAGAAAACCTTGGTCTTAGAAAGCTAGAGAGAGAATGAGGTTAGAGAGAGAGAGAGAGAGAAAGAGTTGGAAAGTGTGATCAAGGCTTTTCAACTCTAATAACCCATATATATAGTGTAGGCATCATCAATAGTCTAACCAATAGGATTAGAGCATTTAAAACACATCATTTGGAGCATTTTACGCAAACTGTACAATCCTAAAAGATTGCCCAAGCGATGTATCACCTGACAGGCGATACATCGCCTACTAGCAGGCGATGCATCGCCAGCTAGGGCTTTTAAAGCCCTTCACATTTAGGCGATGCTACGCCACTTAGGGGGCGACGTATCGCCACCCTCTCTGACTTTGGACCACTCCAACGACCCTAAATTTCTTCAAATGCTACTAAACTTTTTGGGAATGTTTGGATACCTCGTTGTATCAATTTAGACCCATAAAGTCACTTTTAGATGCCTTCGACACAATCTCATGTTTTCACTTCTCTTTAAGTGAAAAACTTTTAAGTGTTTTGCACCTCAATGTGTAAACATCTTAACACTTATATTTAACCAATCTCAACAATGGGGACCATGGATCCATGAACACAAGCTTTAATAAATTCTCGTGAGTTTATTTATTAAATGAATAATCTCACAATTTATTAATTCCTTATGACTCCACTATAGATTCAGAATTGAACTCTTGAGTTCATAAAACGTATTTTTCAAACCAAAAATACGTTATCCATTGTTATAACCATTACAGTCAGTCAATCCTCTATCGATGACTTACTAACGAGTCGATGCTAATTACCGTTTTACCCCTCATTTGTATTTTATCCTTAACTCCCACTAAGTCTCTCATAAATGATAAATATGTGAACTTAATCACAGATATGAGTGCTAAATTATTTACCCTTTTGGACTAAGCTATTTAGGAAGTTATATTTTCACCTCTCATACAGAAGCTATAGATTTCATATATATGATTAATACTCCCACTCAATTACACTACTAAATCTTCAAGATGTAAGTATGGGCTAGACCACAGGGTAAACTGGGAACGAACAAGTCAAAAGATTTCTATAATATAATTAGCAGAATATTATCACTCAGAATTAAGATCAACTTGACATATGGTCAATATTGTGACATTGATTAGATTCGATAACAACGATACTTATTTATCTATCAATAATCAATATCGGTCCTAGTCCAATGTACCCATATACATCCAATCTTATCTACTTGGTCAATGCTTTGGATAAGGCATCACCCCCGAAATGTGTAAATAAATCATATCGTAGATTACCAGGTCAGTGAAAATCTAATGCACTGAGTTAATCTTAGGACACGTTATTTTGAACATATAATTACAATCATAATCCACTATGACCTAGTCTCTATAATTGTAACTATTTATATGTTCGGGATTTTAGATATGTTTGTATTATTCCAATAATAATGTAATAAAACAAACAAGCAACATGATTGTCAAAATAAATTATTTCTACTACTGTTACTGATAATATAAAATTGTGTTACATGTACGACATGGTTTTATAAGGGCATCAAACACAACATACCTTATTTCCAGGCCATCTTCAACATTACCCTTTTCAAACTCTCCAATTCTATGCGGAGAGGGCCACAATTTTGATTGGCATTTTCTGTCGGGTGGTCTCTCCTCCGAGAATTAAGGTCATCTTGGAGGTCTGGTTGTTGTTGTCTCCCATGAATGTCCTTGGGAGTTGCCCTGCCCATGCAGGCTTTCAAGTTATCTCGCAGGTCAGGTTATGCTTGGTGGTGACCACCGTCTTCGAGATATCCTACTTCTGTTTCCCCCTCGGAGCAATCGTATTCGTTATTGACTCAGACAGTGATTCTTTGTCCTCAGTTGGTGGAGATATTTCTCCTGCTGGCCACTTGGCCAGGCTTTTTGTGAGGCTGGCAAGGTGCTAGCGGGACACCACCTCCAAGCCTAATGTGATCTATCGCAGTGCGCATGGGTAGAATGCCCTGGGCTCCGTGGATGCTAGTGGCCTGTCGGTGTCCTCGGGCTCCACACCCTTGGCTATCACTTGCCCGTCTCAGGGCCTGGATGGGCTCGGAAGCCTGACGAGTTCTATTCCACCTTTGCGCGAGATATTCATCAACTTTTCCTTTACCACAGTCCTATGGTGCAGGTGGGGCTCCATCTCTAGCTGGGTGCGCAGGTGGCACGTCAGCTGGAGGATCTTGCGCCTTATTAGTGGGGTGCTCAGGAGACACACCCCCTGGCCCATTAGGCGACATTCTAGTTGGGTGCACAGGTGGCATGCTACCTTGCTGCCTAAGTGATATCTCGCCATGGGGGGTCCACTTCTAGCCCTCGGGGCGTTAACCATCTCTTGTAGGGCGGCGATATTGCCATAATGGGATCGATTTTCTTTTTTTGGGTGGCGACTTGGTCAATGAGAGCCACCACCTCTGGTGGTTCCTCTGCATCCATGGGCTTAGGATAATCATCCTCATAAAATCCACTGTCTTCTCCGTCGTAGTCGGCATTTTCATTGTAATCCTCCTGGGCCACCTCCGGAAACTCTGGTGGAGGGGGTCGACTGGGTTCCCCTCCCTCAGCTCCAGTGGGAGGACCGACGTCGTCTGGATCGTTTCTTCTGGTGGTCACCATGACTAAATCTTTGAAGCTTTCTTCACAACTCTCAATGAGAGCACCAAAATGTTGACTGCCTTTTTCGCTATCAACTTAATAAATAGAACTTTGACGAAATGCAATAAAGAACCCACGATTTTTACATGGTTCAGGTTATAAAACTACCCTAGTCCACGAGGATTTTAGTATTAGGATCTGTGAAGCTTGGTTGGGAAAGCTTCAATGGAGTTCAGGCAGTGTTTAAGTAATGCTCTAAAAACAAAAATTGTGAACCCTTTTACAATGGTGCCCTAGCCCTATTTATAGAGGCTGAGAACAATTAACTCTCTTAACAAGGAGTTAATACAAGAATATTCCCATAAATCTGGGATTAAATGCCTAATTAAAATGCATTTATGTGATAAAGGTGGCGGTGGGCCCATGCGGATTGCACGGAGCCCAATTCGTAGATTCTAGCCCACTCTTTTATGGGGAACATTCCTCTGACAGGGTCAGAATGAAGCCACATGTCTCCCATGTCAGATGTCACCTTGGGCATACCACTTTTCGAGTGTACGACCTCGACACCACTACTCGAGGCACGAAAATCTGTCAGGTGGCCGCATGTGGTCCAAAGTCTCTGGGATTGACATCTGGCACTCCCTCTAAGTCCCGAGGAGAAACTCCTTAGGCCTAGAGGACTAACCGACCCATCAGACGGGAGGACCCCGACATAGGTCTTCGGGATGTGTCCTAACTTGAAGACATTCTTGCTAGATGGAACAAACCGCTCCGGAGGAACTTACACTTCTAGGAGCTCTGGGCGAGCCCCGCAAAACTTCATTAGCCCCTAAGAGGCCTAATTACTTCTCGAACAACCACCACGTGTCCACTGATGAAATCACGGACAACATGTGATTTTCCACTTTATTTGGAGCAATTGAATTAGCAGTATCCTTCTTTAAATAATTATGACGAACATTCTGCAAAATATAAGTGATATAATCTCATCAACAAATAATCAGGATTGACATATCATTGTTTTTTTTTAAATAAAACCTTGTCCATGTATTGAATCAATCTCTTAAAATTTTCATATATATACAAATAATTATTAAAAAAACAAAGAAAAAGCTGAAAATCGTTATTGTGACGATTGGCTGAGCGAATAAGTCAACTTCAAAGTGAATTTGTTGTGCTAAGAGTGCTTTTGATGATGTTTTTCGTCAACTAAAAACAAGAGCAATTAAGCAAATGAATAATTAAGAAAGAAAAGAAGAACAAATTTTTTTTATGTGGTTTAGTAGTTAATTCTCCCTAGTCCACGAGTCACTTTTATTTATCTGTATGCGTTAAAGATTTGAAAGCAATTTCACAGAGTTTTTGAGTACAAGAATTGAGCGTGAGTCATAAATGAGTAGATCCAGGCTATTTATAGACCCGATTACATAATATTCTTCCCTTAATTCTAGGGGAGTTAGTTACAACCTAATTTGTTTGAATTTAGAATACAAATAAATATTGGTAAATACAATTTAAATAAAAATCCATTAAATATAGTGTTGTTTACACACGGTATTAACCAAACCCACATAAATAGGAATTTACAACTACATTCTCGTGTGTTGCTTTAACGCGCTTTCGAGTTTGCTTGTTGCTTCAAGCTCATCATTCCAGTAAAATCGCCTCCTTATCATATTAGTCTTTCGAAACTACCTTTCGAAGGAAACCTTTGCTTTCAAGCTCACAGTTCATGCTCGATGCCAATGATGTGGTACCTTAGAACTTGTTGACTATTTGTACAAGTAATCATGTCGAATACTTTTACTAAATTTTGTTCTTTCCACTTGCGAGCCTATATTTTGAGGTTGCTGATTCATTCTCAAAATTTGGGTGTAACATTTTTCCTCTCAAAAGTGTCTTTTTGAGCCCTGTGAGAATGAAACTTTTGAACTTCACTTTCGGGAAATGTTCCCACCTACCACACTCGAGTATGGACACGTGTGAATGTGAGAATTGATACTGACAGTACTTGAGTACTCTTTTTCTGCAAACGTCTTTTCAACTCCCTCTTTTTGCCGCCAGTCTTCATGGTTAAATGTGGTCCATTACATCACAAGCTAATTTATTTGAAAGGCCCCGATTTACTCGTGAATCAGCATTTGAGCCTATTTAAACCCTCATCTTCCATTCATTTATCACTCTTACTCCAAAACATAACCAGAGCTTTCATGTTGTCTACAAAGAAAAGAAAAGAGATCTTAGAGATTCCCCAGCTTCCTACTCGATCCCCTTTCAAAAACGAGTTCCCAAGAATTTGGTTGCATAAATATTACCAATCCATTCTCTGGTTTTATTAGTGATGCACACGGGGCAGGGAATCAACGGGGAGTGATCCCCCCGTTCCCGTCCCCATTTATAATTTTAATCCCCGTCCCCGCCCCATCCCCGCTTATTCTGCGTCGGGGATGGGGTGGGGAATCTCTTATTAGGGCGACGAATCTCCACAGCGAACCCATTTATTTAAAAAATCAATTTTAAATTAAAATTTTAAAATAAAAATAGTAAATTTATGTAAATTAAAATATTACACAATATTTATGATTTAAAGTACTAAACATGATCCCAAATAAAATTTAAAATATTAAAAAAGTTACTAATATACTACAATAACACATAAAGAAAGATATATAATACATATAAAATATTACAAAAATATATAATAATTTAATCGAGGCCCCATCAGGGCGGGGAGTGTCATCCTCGCCCTTGCCCCATTTAAAATTCGGGGATTGAAAAATATCCACCTCCCCACTCCGTTCCTCATTTAGACGGGGATTCCACGCCCCATTAGGGGCGAGTCCCAGCGAGGTCCCGTCTCGATGGGGAAAATGTGCATCCCTAGATTTTATCATCAACTACCAACGTGTAAGTTTCTCAACTTTTCCCTTGCAATAATGTATTTTTGAATGCTTTTCACATTTGTTCTTGATTCTGATCTTGAAAATATATAGGAAAATAGGGTATTTGATCGATTTTCTGAGATGTTTAGGGATAAAATGAGTTTTTAATAGGCTAAATGTGGTAAAAAAAAAATGGTATCTTTTCTGTGCTTTAGATAGGTTAGATACAAATATCATGTTAAGAAAGAAATAAGATTTTTAGAATAGGGTTTTAATGCACTTTAATCGATGATATCCCCATTTTTGGGAAACCGGGGTTACCAAATAAAAAATTAGGCACCCACTTTTTGTGAATATAATTTCAATATTGAGCCTATATTGGCTCGGTTACATTGAGATCTTGAACTCATCATTTTGAGCCTGCGAGCTCGAATTTTTGATATAATTTCCCGATTTATCCATCCCTATTTTTTATAAGGGTCCTCACATTTTTCTTTATTGTTAGATTATGCAGTCTTCCTTGAAGAATTGGTGGGGGCCCAACCTTGCCATTCCTTATCAACCTTTATCACCCTAAATTGAATTTCTATTCTCGAATGACCAAAGACTAATACAAGAACACAAAGAACAAACTGAACGAGAGGACATCAGTGCCCATTTCCAACGCCAGATAATCGAGGTTGAAGAAGGAAAGAGGAGGAAACTACAAGTAGCCATTCACCCCAACCCTGATCCAGAAATTAGGCCTATTCCACTAGACCCCAATCTTAATGTTTCCATTGCCTTTCAACCTCACGAGCTCTCCTTCAAGATCATGGAGAGCTCATCAAGCCAAAATCTCCCATCAGCCCCCGTGGCATCTTCCAATCCTACCGCCAAAGGTGAATTTTTTTGAGGTCGAACTCTATAAGAGCGTGATCACCTCCACAAGATAGATATCAGACATTATGTCTTTCCATGGCCTCAAAATTTCCAACGAGCTAACTTTTTTAGCTCACAAACCTCTCGAGAGGAGTAGTTACACTTCAGGTGAAGACAACCCGGATATGAATATCAAGTTCGCGACTTGGAGTCGCGAGCACATGCGAGTTGTGGAACTCCTACTCTTGAAGGATCACTTTAGGGAGTTTATTGACAAAATCGGTATTTCTCCCTTTCAACTTCAATTCAAGTCTTACCGAGTTCTAGTGGGGCTCAGGTCACTCTACCATGAGATGAAGTGGAAAAGGGCCCTCGCCCTATGAGATTTTGTATCTCTTTTGCTTGAAAAGCAACCCTACATGGGCCAAAGGTGGGGAAAAATTCTACTATATTTTGAGTTTTCCTTGCGAGGAGCGGTTAGTCAAAGGCATCCCTAACCAACCTCTAATCTTCAAGACCCAGTTTTCTGAACAAATGGCCTTGAATCGTCCAAATTCTATTCATTCCAGCATATACGTAAGTCACGATTCCATAGTTTTTTAACTTAAATTTTTGTTCTTTCCTTGAGCTCGGGTAGCTATATTTTTGTGTTGTACATCCAATTTTGACCGCCTGAATCCAACTAAGGAGATGATAGACCAACGAAATAATATCTTAAGGCTTCCTTATGGCCAACGGTCTCTTCATTACCTCCTTCACTAGGATAAGCTCCGCTTATGCGGTCTCCTTAGTGAAGGCAAGTCTACGGATGATGTCGGGACTCATAAATATGTCTGATGGAAAGACGTCCAACTTTCCCGTCCTCTCGACCCTTCAAAGAAAAAGAGGAAGAAAGGTTCAAGCTTAGGTCAGGGCGAACCCTCAAGGTCAGGCAATGAGGCTGAGGACGAGGCATCCCAGAGCTCGACCGGAGGTAAAGTGGTACTAGATATGTCTAATTGGTCTCCCACCCATTTAAAACATAAGCCAAATGTTCTAGTCTCTTTTAATAACCCCAGAACAACTTGATGACTTGGTTTGGAATAGATTTTAAGGTTCATAGAAACGATAGTTGGTTGGTCGAATCCCAAACAATGTATAGCATTAATAATGAATGGGAAGGCATAGGGTTTCAATATGGCTCAAAATATTGGCGAGACCTTTCTGAGTTATCCCCCATGTTGCAAGATAAGGAATCGATCCCAAGTGAGGTGCAATTCAAGTTATCGAGATACCCTCAGATGACTTGGAAATTTCTTGGAATTCAAGTTCTTCTAGTTAGCTCTCCCCACTTGCTAAATTTTAATGAACTAATATGTGATCAATTCTAATAGGCCTATCCTTTTGTTTTGCAGGTGACATGGATTCTAACTTGGACAATATCATTGGAAAGAAAGGTCGCGTGCCCTCGAAGAAGGATGTGCCTCCTCTCGAAAACATCTCGAGACAGTTCCTTCCTTGGAACTGGTTACTGCTCCAACTCCAAAACCTAAGACCCCCCATCTTCAAAAGTTAAAGCCTCATCCACCCCCTCTCCTCCCTCCAGCAGAATCCATGCTGAGGATAAAGGGAAGAAAATCACTGACCCCGTGCAACGAGGCCAGCCGGTGCTCCTCAGGTGGTTCGCAAATTATTGGCCTCGAATCACGAGCGAGAATTCTTCCTGGATAATGAGGTTAGTGCCTTGGGAGCCGACCTTTCTTTCAAGCTTCTCTCTTGTGCGGGTCGATCTTGTAGCAACCTTGACACTCTAGTGTGGAGGTTTTTGAAGGGTGATGACGCCACAACCATTCTCAACCAGAGCTTGGAGCTTGGGTTCTTGGTAAGTCATTTTACCTCTTAACTATTTCATTAACTTGTCTTGTCGCCTGTCTAACTCTTCGTTTCATTTCAGGCCTTCCTTGGTTTCGTACGCCAAGGGTCCCTCTTGTCAACCAAAGTAGCAACAAGCGAGAGGTTCGCCTTCAAGGCTAAGGTGGCCGAGATCAGGGCCGAGGATGCCTTAAAGGAAGCCCATGACAAGCTAACAGCCTCCGAGGCTAAGGTTTTTCTTCTGAAGACTGATCTTAATGCCATTAAAGTTGACCTTGACACAAGAATTGCATACTTTGATGTTGCCAACGTCGAGCTAACGACCAAGACTGCTGAGATCGAGTGTCTCCAAGCGCAGGTTGCCAAACTTGAGGAGGAGAAAAAGGTGACTTATGACATCCTCGAGGATGAAAAGAAGTGCCTCTTGGAAGAGTTTGAAGCCAAAAAAGAGTGGTCCATGGATATGGCCATGTATCGCATATGGTCCGTGAACTCGGAAATTGACACCTCTTTTTTGATGGATGAATAGGAGACCTTCTTGGCTAAATGGCGAGCTCGGTTGGCGGAGGAAGAGGTTGGCCAAGTGACCGATGTCGAGGACGGAAGTGATGACGAGAAGATCAATGATGTCGAGTCTACCCCCGTTGCACAGGAGTATAAAGTTTTTTTTTTATACAAGGGCTTCTCCCTTATTACATATAATTAATTTAAGGTCCCAGGGACCAAGAAAATTTATAGCTCCCATGGCTGAGCTATTTTTTTCTATCTTAATGTGTAATTATTTTCCTAACAATAGTTGTATGCTTTTAACATTTCGTCTCAAAAATTTTATGCACATTGTCTACTTATAATTTTAGTTTTCATGCCTGTTTATTCATACAAGTACATTTCGAGGTTATCTCAAATTTCCATATAATCATATATGGTTTATTTGTTTCCTCATAGTTCATTCCCGTTTTAGTCAACGTTGAATTCTACATATACCCTAGATCTTCTTTTTGAGAAATAATTAATGGGTGTGTAGTGTTGTTAGCCTAGCTATCTCTTACTTAGTAAACATCTCTCGTCCCCATCCATGATGGTGGTCTTGAGGTTGAAATCGTATGAAAAAAATTTCCAACTTAAAGATTTTGAAATGAATTTCGGTTATTCTAGGCTCGTATATAATTGGCTCCATGCTTGGTTTATGATCCATGCACTCGATAATTGTTTTTATTGTTGCTGTATTTTTTCGAGCTTATGGTATCATTTTATACCACTTATGTCCTCTTAAAATCCTATGATTGTGAAATCTTAGGTTATTAATATTGAGAGCAAGCAAAAAATAATTAAAATAATGAAAATAAGGAGAATTTTTAATTGATTATACTGAAAAAACACAAGCTTGGTTACAACTAAATAAACATCTTTCCAAAATCTATTAATAATATGCTCGTAGATGTTAACTGTTCCAAGATCATGGAACCAATCCATTTAATCGAGCTATTTTGTAGACTCCAGATCGAATGATGGATTCAATTTGGTATGGTCCTTCCCAATTGGGCCCAAGCACGCTTGTTGAAGCGTCTTGTGTGGAAAAGAACACGCGTCTGAGCACTAGGTCTCCCAATCCAAAATGTCTATCTCGAACCATTTTATTGAAGTACCTCGTTGCCTGTTGTTGGTATGCAACATTCCTAAGTTGAGCTTCGTCTCACTTTTCTTTGATTAGGTCTAAGGATTCTTCTAGCTGGGATTGGTTTGAGTCTTGTCTGTATGCCTTGCATTGAACTGTAGGAACCTCGACCTCTATTGGGAGCATAGCCTCGCAACCATAGGCTAATGAGAAGGGTGTGTGGCCATTTGAGGTTCGAGTTTTCATTATGTAAGCCCATATGACTTTGTGGTAATTCTTCTGCTCATCTACCCTTAGCCTCTTTGAGCCTTTTCTTCATAGAGTTATTTAGGGTCTTATTTATGGCTTCGACCTGACCATTTGTGTAACGTCCCAACTTACCTAATAAGGCTTAGGGCCTTCATTAGGGGGTTAGGATGACATATCATGGAAATTATGTGATTATGTGATATATATATGTGTGTGTGTATCATTATATGATTATGTGAGTTATATTATAATATGACTTGATATGCATGTTTAGGTGTATTAAATATGCATGTGGGCCCATTTCTAATTAAAAGGGAAATTTTCATAATTTGGCTCGTTAAGGGTATATTTAGCTTATATGTGATATATGTGTGAGACCACATTATTATGTGGATATATTTGGTTTACTTGGCACAAGACGATCCTAGGGAGCAAGCTAGTGAAAGTCACAACAGGACCAATACTTGACTCGGGGGAGTCAAGGGGTATATTGGGTATTTATTAGATAACCAAGTTATTGGGTAATGGGGATAAATATTTAATGACATATTTGGAGTTAGTGAGATCAAGAGGGAATTATGGGAATTTTGACTATTTTACCCTCGGGGGCATTTTTGGGTACCCCGAGCATTAGAATTCGCTTAAGGTTACTTAAGCTTGAAGTAACCTGACAAAATAAATAAGAAATAAAAAGAACATTCCGTCACGTTCTCTTTCTCTCTCGTTCCCTTTTTGGCATTCGATAGCATTTTCAAAGAAAACTCGAGTTTTAGGACACGAATTCAAGCAAGGTTAGAGTCATAACGATTCTAGGAAATATTAGAAGCTTGTTAGCCATAGGATTTAGTTGGGAAACGACATAATTTGAGGTAATCTAAGCTTTGAGTTTTTGAGTTTTTAAACTTTAATTGGATTTTACGTTTTGATGAGTTTTAGAATTGATTGGGACTTGGGTTTTGATGGTTTTGGGCCATGGAGTTGATTGGAAACTTTGTTTTTGAGATTTGGATATGTTTGGATAGGTTTATGGAGGGTTTGGAGATGGGGAAAATGGAGAAAAAGGTTGGGTTCAAGGTCGGGCCATGACCCTGTTCTTGGGCGCCGCAACCCGTGTGAACCTAGGACCAGGAGGGGTTTCTGCCTAAGAGGTGCATAGGGACCCCCAGGGTCAAGTCGCGGCCCGCCTGGTTACATATGGCCACCTTAGGTTTTAATGACATGATTTAAAACCTAAAGGCTTAGGATCGAATCTACTACCCGGTTTGGTGGAATTCGAGGTCCCGGAAGCTAGGAATTGGTCCGGAAGCCTTTATTTAGTCATTTTTTATGAGATTCTATATCATGGTTGTGACTAGGTTATCGCTAAGGGATCGGAACCGGGATCGTGCTCGAGGGTCGTTATTTGGTAACCCGTGCTTGGACTAAAGTTAAGAAAACTACACCGAGTATGTGATGCATGTGATTATGGTTTGGCCTAAATGTTGAATATAAAATTGGTTAGAGCTTGGGTCTCTGTAAATGTGCATGATTATGATTATGCTTGTGATTCACAAATTGTTGAACAAGAACATTAATAGGGCATGAACGCCTGAGTACGTGCATGATTATGATTATGCTTGTGATTGTTGAGCAAGCATGTTGAATGCTTTGTGCTTGGATATTTGATATATGATATATGTTGGTCTGCATTATCTAATTGAGAAAGGCTTGACTTATTAGTCAAGGACGACAATAGCACTAAGCACTGGTCGTAAAGCATTGACTTATCAGTCAAGGGCGGCAATAGCGCGCCGAGCACTGGTCATTATGGTTATGCTTAACTAGGAGCGCATCATACGCTTGATTAACCTATTGGTCGGGGAAAAGTTAGCTCCGGGTACATTGGATCAGCTCCAAACTTGGTTTTACAGAGGATAGGGCAATGGGACCCGGGGTGACTTATTAGTCCCATATCCTAGGGCTGGGCTCCAGCATTGACTTATTAATCAAGGATGACCTTAGCACGCTGAGTGCTAGTCGTAAGGCATTGACGTATTAATCAAGGATGACCTTAGCACGCTGAGTGCTGGTCGTAAAGCATTGACTTATTAGTCAAGGATGACTTTTGCATGTTGAGTGCTAGTTGTAAAGCATTTACTTATTAGTCAAGGGTGGCCTTAGTACACTTAGTGCTGGTCGTAAACATTGACTTATTAGTCAAGGATGACCTTAGCACGTTGAGTACTGGCTGTAAAACATTGACTTATTAGTAAAGGATGGCCTTAGTACACAGAGTGATGGTCGTTGTAAAGCATTGACTTATGAGTCAAGGACGACAATAGCGCGCTGCGCGTTGGTCGATATGGTTTAGTCTAACCAGGAGCGCATCATAAGCTTGACCGACTTATCGGTTGGAGAAAACTAAAGTGCCAAGTACGTTGGGCGAGCTCCAAGGCTGGTTATACAGAGGACAAGGCAAAGAGCCCCGAGGTGACTCATTAGTCCCATATCCTAGGGCGCTAAGCCAGTATGATTTATTAATCATGTGTTTGGGCACTGACCCCCGGTATGATTCCATAATCATGTATTTTGGGCATTGGACCCCGATATTATTCATTGATGGTTATCTTGGGCTATTGGCCCATATGATGTTGTAGTCATTTATATGAATGGTATGCATGCATGAGTAGGGTTATTACTGCTAGGAATACTTATTATGATTTGGATGTATGTTATTAACTGCTTATGAGCATGTTTAAGTTTTCTTGTTGAGCCTTGGCTCACGGGTGCTACATGGTGCAGGTAAAGGGAAAAGAAATCTGGACCATCCTTGAGTTGGAGAGCTGAGGTAACGATGTGTACATATGCGTCTGCTCGACCACCACGGACGAGGGTGTTTAAAGAGGAACTAGGGTCAAACCCTATTTTTCCGCTTAGGTCGGCAGGATCCCATGTATACAGTAAATGTTTTAGTGAAACGTTTGTATTTTAGACCAAAATTTTTAACCCTAAACTGTTAATCATGTTTAGTTACACGGTTATGCCTAAATGACTCGTTTAACAAGTTTAGCACTATTTAAAATACACAGTGTAATGGTACTTGTGTAGTAGGGTGTTACAATTTGTGTGTGAATGGGCCATCGAAGATAAGCTTTTAATAATCATGAATTTCTTCTAGGATTTTTTTAGCTTCAAGTGAAATTACACATTGTAATAAAGTCATAGAGTATCCCACTCTGTACAATTTCCCTTCCAAGTTAGTGTATCTTGGTATCTTGTACATCAACTTTGGAGCCTCAATCCGGTCTACAAGAAGGCTCTCGATTTTAAGGTAATCAATTATGGGTGTTGTTGTCCGTGTTTTAACCATCAGACACGTGGAAATTTGGAGTAACTAATGACAAGACAAGTCATGAGGTTTTGGGAGTGTGAACTCTTCCAGGAAACCAAAACTGGCCAAGATGTGGATGTCTCCAAGTGAGGCCATGCCCTGAGGTCTGTCCTCGAGGCAAGGATATCTCCAAGTGAGGCCATAGGATGTCTCCATATGAGGCCACATCCCGAGAGGCTCTCTTCACTCGCCCATCTCCCAAGTCTATGATTTTGGTCCTTGGATCTGGAGTAGTTGCCAAGTGTCAGTCACCGCAGGTATGGGCCACCAGAAGATCATCTGATAGCTTTTGGTGAGCCTCGATTAGTGGTGTTGAGTTCGTACCCTCAACAATCGACATTTTCCATAGCGCCGCCTGACATGGGCGAACGTGCGCCACACCCTAACAGTGAGAGACATGTTCCCCATAAAGTTTGTAACCAACTTTCTACAAAGGGCCCCGTGCAATCCGCCTGGGTAGTAGTCTCTATTTAGTGCAACTCTTTCTGTATTAATTCAACATTAATACCCCAGAATGGGGGAATTTGTATTAATGATAGATGATTAACATTAATGACCTCAACCTTTCTAAATAGGGCTAGGGTATCTTCTTGTACGGGATTCATATTTTTAGAGAGAAATACTATGTAACGAAGCTTGCTCAAATAAGCTTCAAACTCACTAAATACCAGAGACTCGTGGACTAGGGCTCTTTTATAGCCTGAACCACGTAATATACTTGTATTTTTTTCCATTATTTTCTTTAAACTCTCAGATTAGTTTGATAGAGAAAATTACAGTCAACATTTTGGTGCTTTCAATGAGAGCTTGAAAAAAGCTTGAAGAACTTAGTCATGGTGACCACTCGGAGAAACGCACCAGACGATGCAGCTCCTCCTGCCAAAGTTGAGGGAGGAGAAACCAGCCGTCCACCACCTTAGGATCTAGCTGAGATGGTGGAAGATCACGACAAAAACGCCGAATACAATGACATGGGAGACGGAGGTGACGACGAGTATTATGAGGAGGAATACCCTCAGTCTATGGATGCATAGGAGACGCTAGAAGTGGTGGCACTCCACGGCCAGGCAACCACTCAGCAGCAGAAAATCGACACCCAAGAGAGTAATATCGTCGCCCTATAGAAGATGGTTAACGCCATGAGGGCCACTCTGGCGGTCCAAGGGCTGCGAGTGGACCCCTATGGCGAAGTACCTACTAGGAAGCCAACTGGTGTGCCATCTGGACACCCAAATGGAGTACCACCTATTAACCCAGCCGGCGTGCCTCTCGAGCATCCAACTGATGTGGTGCGAGATCCGCCAGCTAGCATGCCCCCATGCACCTAGCTGGAGTTAGAGCTCCACTTGTGCTGCAAGATCGTGGCAAAAGGTCGACAATAACCCTACTTCCAACCAAAAGAAGGCTCGTCAGACCCCCAAAAACAACCAATCTCCGAGGCCAACTGGTGTGGATAAAGGCCTAGGTTCCCGAGGACAACGCCAGGCCATCAGCACCCGTGGAGCCCAGGGCATTCCACCTAGGTGCACCAATACGGATCGCGCGAGGCCTAGAGGTGGTGTTTCCCCAGCACCATCACCACAGGAACAATGGCCAAGGAGCCAACAGGTGAAACTTCTCTGTTAACCAAGAACGCGGCATCAGCATCTCGGTTAACAATTACAATATTGAGTCCAACAAGGAAACGAAAGTAGCATACCCCGAGGACAGTGGTGCCTACCATCACGTCTTATGATGGCATCACAGATCCCATTGACCGCCTTTCAAAGTTCAATAGGTTGATGTTGGTGCATCGCGTCTCTGAAGATGCCAAGTGTCATGTGTTCCTGATAACCTTGACGGGACCAGCAGGTGAATGATTCAAGAAACACAAGTCGGGTTCCATTCATTCATGGCACCATCTGTCGTCTTCGTTTCGAAGACAATTCGTAGCTTCTCGGAAGGTGAGCTTTGCAACATAAAGTAGGGACACTTCAAGACCCTTAAAGCTTACTTCAAGTGCTTCAAGGAAGAAGGTGAAAGGACAAAGAGGGTCGACGACGACCAGCGAAAAGGGATGTTGTAAGCTCGATGACTTCATTTGTCAAGCACAAGAGTATATTAACTGGGAAGATCCCCATATCAGAGCATTTGGTGGACCAGTCGCCCTTCCCTCTCTGAAAACGCCAAGCCCCGTGGTTTCGGGGACCCAATATCTGCCTTACACTCCTGTCCAACTAAGTGTGGCAGGTGCCCTATTCAGCCTAATTGTCCCGACAGTTGGCTTTAATGTCGTGCCACGTGCTGGTTTCAGTGTCGCTTTGACGAGATATGGAGCAGCGCCCACTAGATATTGTGCTTGTCAGCCTACATTCATTTTTGGAGTTGTTGCTCCATTCCAGTCAGTCGCACCCAATTGGACCCTCAACAACATTAGACATGGGGGCAAGGGAAAGGGCAGAAGCCCAAAGGAAATGGGACAACACAGACAGGACAAGGAGCTGCTCCCGACGGGAAGTATGTCTTGACTTAGTGGATTCTTGGGAGAACATCTATGTGGCCATGGCATAGCATGTCCATTACCGGAAGCTACAGCCCATTTGGAGAGACTGAGAAAGGCGAGATCCTAGCAAATTTTGTCGTTTTCATAATGATGTAGGCCACCACACCAACGAGTGCCACCAATTCAAGGATGAGATCAAAAAACTCATCAAGCTGGCACACCTCCACCAGTACCTTGGGATTGAGCACGCCAGGCTCAGACCTCGACCGTGGAAGCACCATCACCCGTGGCTCCTTAAGTTCCGAGTACAGTGCCCGCATCTCCGCAGCAATAGATGGTCCACAAACCTCTCTCAGTGAATGGGTGAATGGGTGAATGGGGACCATCTCAGGAGGACCCCATTTGGGGGGCATCTCTCGAGGCTCGCAGAATAGATACGCGGGGGCCCAAAACCATGACGATGAAGTGTTTTCATTAGCTCAATTGCTAGCCCAGATACCAAGGATGACCGAAAAGGTTATCACATTCTCTGAGGACGACGCTCGGAGAGTGTACTTTCTGTTAGGAACGAGTTTCCTAATACGCAGCGAAATGTTGGTGGGTTGACCCAGTGTACAACAAAAAAAATTGTAACATATTTAAACTACCTTTAAATATGCAAGTCCATTAACATACATACATTAATCCGAAGCAAGAAAATAATAGAAAATATATATCTTGATGCCTATCAAGTGTCTTTGCTATCTTTTCATAATTCGAACGAACTTTCTATCCAAGCTACTCACAGGTACTCACACCAAGATATTCCACAACGTTCTCTACAACTCAAGAAGTGTGTGGGCACTTAGAGAATAAAGGATGGTTAATTTCTGATTCTATTTGATGTACTCAACACATGAGATCAAGAGAATAGGCCTGAGAGTGGTTTTGTATCCTTTTAGGGAGAGATAGAAAGTATCGTTCTTTTCTTTAGAGTGAATAATTGTCTGTTTTTTTTTTTTTGTTTGTTGAGTATTTAGTTTATTTTCTGATAAGTCCAACTTAAAGAGAAAATATTCAATTTTTTAAAAAATAAATCTGTAACAAATTTACAATTTATCTCTTAATTAATCAATTATCTTATCAATGAAAATACCCAAAACAACTAACTTTTTAATTTTCTATTAATTAATTAATTAAATAAATAAAATTGAAAAATCTATCCTTGAAAATATGTGCAATACACGCCACACACAGTCGTGTACCACCCTATATTTTAGGGATATTTTATTTTTTCATAATTATTTAATTATTCAAACTACCTTGTCAGATAAAAATCTAACAACTTGATAATTAATTCAAATTTGAATTAATTATCTTTTTAACTAATTATCAAATATAATTAATTATTTGAATAAATGTCAACCTTTTAAATTCAAATCTAATTTGAACTTATCAAATTATTATCTCACACTCAAATAAAGATATTTAATTAATTCTAAAAATTAATTAAAACCAATTTAAATTAAATAATAATTTCGAAATTAAATATTTTATTATAATTAATTAATTATTTAATATAATTTCGAAAATAAATTTAACTATTTAATATAACTTTAAAAAATTACATAATAATTAAATATTAATAAATTTTGTTAATTACAACTAATTTGTAATTAATTAATTAATCACTATTATCACATAATTGCATATTTGGCCCGAAGAACAAATTTCTTCTTAAATATGTCTTTCAACCATTTTTTCCTTTATATCAACTCTTGCTTTGAATAGTGTTGATAGAGCCATTGTGGAGACTTATGAACCTATATTTCCAAGCTCCAATAAATTTGAGATTATTAATTAAATAATCTTAATTTATTAATCTCATGATTACTCCACTATAAACATGAGACTACACTCTTGTAATTATAGACATTTCATTTTAGAGTACTTTATAAAATAAAGCGTCAATTGATATAATCATTACATACAAATTAACCCTCTAATAATGGTTCAAAATTGATCGGGAATAAAATTATCGTTTTACCCTTTTAATTATATCTTGTTTCCTTAAGTACCATTGACTTTACTAGTGAAGGTTAATTCATAACTAAATTATGAATTTAAGCTCAATAACCTTTTCAGTCCCAAAAGCCAATCCTTAAGAAAACCATTATTCAATCTCTTATGAGAAGGTATAGATTCCATATTTGTATACTATGTCCCCAACCATTTACATTAATGAATTCTCAGAACAAAAGTTTCTAGCCTGATCATTCTGACAGACCCTAATGAGTGAATCGAAGAACTCATATAACATAATCAGGAGTTCATAGTAACTTCTGGATTAATATCTATTTGTATATGATCATCAGTTGATGTATTTAATTAATACTTCGAAATAGTATTTAACTAAATATTAATAAACATATCTGGTCCAATTCTATATATTCTCTAATATATAAAGTACCTCCACTAAAGTGTCCTACTACACTAGTGATCCAGATCTAGATCACATGTATTCATAATACTAGTGGATTGTACTTGCAGTAATTAATCTAAAGATTCTATAACTTTATTTTACTGCGAACTATTCAAGTTCATTTATCTCAAACACAATCCTCCCGTACCAATACGTGGTTGAGATCACATATATGAACTTAGGAATTTTTCTAATATTTACTTAAAATTATCATAGAATAATGTAGTCCATAAAATATATGCATAACAAATTCAATTTATTTATTTATTTCTTAAAACAATGTCTACTACATATGCTTTCAGGGCACGATTCCCAACACTTTCCACATCACGAACCGTTGGTGATCAAGAGCCAAGTTTCCAATAAGATGGTGGCTCGGATCCTAGTGGACAACAGGAGTTCAGTGAACATCCTATTCAAGTTAGCCTACGAGAAGATTGGGTTGACAACAAGCGACCTGTCCCTGTGCACCTCCACTCTATATGGGTTCTCAGGGGAAGGCCTTATACCGATGGGCAAGAACAAGCTACCTGTATGTAACACCCTACTTCCTTAGAGTCATTACCAAGTGAGTTTAAGAACGTGCTTTCAACTCGCTAATCGAGGTTTTACGTCAAACAGTGTAATTAAGCCATAAACAAAGAAAAAACTTTAGAAATAAATTCATTTCATTGAAAATCATAAAAGTTTAACACTTGGGATCCCAAAATACAATTTAGAAGCATTTACAACATATAAACTGAACCAAGTCGACTAAACGACAAAATCTAGGTTTATTTACAAACGTCTCCCAAATTCGACTGGCTGTGGCAGCCAGGCTGGCCAAACATGTACACGCCGCCTCACGCCTGCTGTACTCATGGTTGGTTGATCTTCTCTTTACCCTTACCTGCACCACAGAGCATCCGTGAGCCGAAGCCCAGCAAGAGAACCCATAAACAGATAACATATGCAACACATATATCAAGCATATAGAAAGGCCACCAATGGCTAAACACGTACGGCCTAACCGTCCCAGGCATTTACCAAGCCCTGGGTTTGCGGACCACGCCGTGAGGATATCCCAGGTATCCTTCTAGGGACTCGCCCTGGCAACTCGCACTCCACGTGCTCAACGCTGCTCCCGGCCCCTTGCCGTTCTCGGCCTTGCACTCAACGTGCCCAATGCCGTTCCTGGCCCTTCGCCGTTTTCGGTCTACACCGTTCCCGGCTCAAGCCGACCATTCACATCATAATATACATAGCATAACAAGCAAGTATATAATTCTAGCATAATCAGATAAAGGGCTACGCCCCACAGCTCTAACATGTTGGGCTCGAACCTACATATCAATTCTATTCAAACTCATTGGGCTCAGCCCTGCACACAAGCTCTATGGGAACAAGGGTTCTCTTACCTGAGTTCTGTGATTTCTGAGCACCGATGCCTCGAGCACAGTCCTCTAACGTGAGCCTCGCCGAAACCCTAGTCACAACACATTAACAATGTCCAGTCATCAAGTTCTAATCCAATGAATAACTTCGAGCCACAACCCTAACCTCCGGAACCTTGAATTCTATCAATCCGGGTGATAAAATCCATCCCGAGCCTTAACCATTGAATTCCCAAGCCCAAACACCCTTAAAAATGCAAACTGGCACTAAGGGCCGTGACCCCACCCTCAAGAGTCGCGGCTAGCCTCAAAACAGAAGCTAGCACCACACTGACCCCCACACGGGCCGCGCCGCGCATGAACCTCTCGGCCTCCCATGGCCGCGCGCGCACACGGGCCGCGGCGCTCCCCACCGAACCCAGATTTTTCACACCATTTTCTAAGCCTTTCCTCAAGCCAATTCACCCTAAAACTTGGCTAACATCCCTAGATAACTAGCACAGTTATTCCAACTCAAAAACAACATCAAGACCCCATTAAGATATGCTCCAAAAATCAACTAGAACACCCAAAGATAAATCAAGCTTAGCTAACATGCAATCCCCAAAACTAGCAGAAATTCAAGACCAAAACTTAATAGTTAGAACTTACCTCTTGCTGAATTAAGCTTCTGAACCAGTTCCCCCTATGCTTCAATCTTCAAGCTTCAAGTTCCCCTTAAATTTTCCCCAGCTGAAATCCCTTAGCTTTTAGATTAGTTTTCCTTAAGTTTCCCCTTGGGTTTGCCTTAATGGGTGAGAGAGTGAAGAAGAAGAGAGCTATCTCAGCAAAGAGAAAGTGTATAAGTCGGTTTCCCCAAGGTTCTAATTAATTCCTCTTTTTGTTTTATTTGACTTAAGTCTAAAGGGTTACCTCAAGGCTCGGGGTACCAAAACATCCCCGAGGGCAAAATGGTAAATTTCCCCAATATTCCTGCTTAGACATTTTATCCTCAAATATATCTCCAAATATTTATTTTCATGTCCCAATAATCCCATAACACATCTAGTACCCAAATCACCCTTCGACTCGCCCCGAGTCGGAATCTCAACCCTGTTGCGACTCTCTGGCTAACCGCTCCCCAGGACTGTCTCGGATCGTGCTACACAGACATTTCACATATATATAACATATATCACATTCATGCCCCTAATATCCAGACGAGGCCCACATGCACATTTAACTCACTAAACATGCATCACTAACATATATTCACGTTAATTCACCCATTAACATATTAAAGCATATTAAATCATTTATTGCCCTCCAGGCACACCAATCAAGGCCCTAAGCCCGATTAGCAAATTCAGGTCGTTACACTGTAACACTTAGAGAAGTGCCTCGCCAGGCCTTTAAGTACTGCACCTTCGTGGTATTGGATTGCTCTTTAGCGTATAACACTGTAATTTCCTGGTTACTCCAAGACCGTTCCTGTGAACTTTAAACCATGCTTAACTCGCTAAACGAGTCATTTGGTTATAAACGTGCATCTAGGTGTAATTAATAGGCTAAGGTGAAAAAATCTTGATCAAAAGGAATGGATATTTTTATTTAAAACATAAAATTGTACATGGGCCCATAAAAAAGTTTACAAGTTATTTACAATCCAAAATGGTCATTACAGTGTAAAAGTTACAACCAGCCAACCTAAGCGGCAAAAATAGGGTTAACCCCTAGTTCCCCTAAGAAACACCTTGGTCGTGGTGGTCAAGCGGCCGCATATGTACACATCACCACCTAAGCTCTCCACTCAAGGTTGGGCGAGCTTTTCTTTCCCTTTACCTGCACCACATAGAACCCGTGAGCCAAGGCGCAGCAAGAAAACTCATTACAGCAGATATTCAATATCAATCGATGATTATGATAATCATACTTGGGCTTGCAGCCAAATCAAATAAGTGACTATTAAGTCATACTCTGAATAGATGACTAATAAGTCTATCTCTAGGGCTCTGTACCCTAATCAGATGAGTGACTATGGAGTCACGAACTTGGGCTCCACACCCTAATCAAATGAGTGAATACGGAGTCACGAACTTGGGGTCTGCACCCTAACCAGATGAATGATTATGGAGTCACGAACTTGGGCTTCGCACCCTAATCAGATGAGTGACTATGGAGTCACACACTGTGCAGGTGACTAATAAGTCAACCTCTAAGGATATGCTCCCTGTATAGATGACTAATAAGTCCATCTCTAGGGTTCAACTCCTTAAATAGATGGCTAATAAGTCCATCTTTGGGGATCCGCTCCCTAAGCAATGTGACATGTCAGTCACCTTGGCCCTTTGGCTCTAGCTATAAGTAACTAGCCTTTAGACTAGACAAGTGCTTTTGTTTTCATCGAACTTAAGGTCGGTCAAGCATTTCATGCTTATGTTGATAATGCTTATGTAGATTAGATCTTATCTTTTCAGCTTGCGTTAAACACATTAATACCGTTCTTGACTCATATTTCAATTCCATACGATCAGTGCTTAGTACTACTGCCGAACTTGACTAATAAGTCACAACTTCATAGTCAATACTGACACCATTTCCGATTCTGACTAATAAGTCAGTACCATTCACAAATAAGCAAGATTGCTAAGCATTTACAATGCAATCAATGTCCACATATAAAGAACTCAACATGCCTCATCAATAACCATGCATGTCATATACTAGGTGCAGTTTTCTTACCTCTGGTTCGAGCGTGAAACAAGTTAAAAATGACCCTTGAGAATGATCAATCCTTTTATCCTTTAGCAGTCACCTAGTCATAACGAAATATGGAATTCCATCAATAAAATCAATAATAAAAGGTTCATGACCTAAACCTCGCTCCCGGGACCTCAAATCCTACTAACACGGTTAATAAATTTGATCTCGAGCCTTAAGAATTGAAAACCTGAGCCAAAAACCCTCAAAAGTGTCCAAAAGAATGCCCTAGAAAAATAGGGTAGCACTGTGGCGCTACAAGCAGAGCTGCCAAGCCCTGGACAGTGCTGTAGCGCCCATCCTTGGGCGATGTAGCGCCAGAACTAGGGTGTTTCAGACCTGGTTTTTCCCCTTCGAGTTCTCTAAATTCCAAACTTCAGAAGCTGATTCTAAACCTCAACCAAATCCACAAATGAACCCAAAAACCAATCCTACAAGTCTTAGGCCTCCAAACCCAATCAATCTTTCCCAAAAACTTCATTGAATTCTCAACTATACAATCCAAAATTCCAACTAAAAAATAGAGCATAACCAGAGATTTCATGGCTGAATTCTTACCTCAAGCCAAGATTAAACCCTCTTCAATGGCTGAACATAATCCTAAACCCTCAAGGTTTGATTCTCTAGCTTGAATCCTTAATTGGACCTTCAAAATACAAAGGAAAAAGAAGAAGAAAAATGTTTCGGGAGAAAGAGGAAGAAACGTGCTCTATTTTGGTTTAGCTTTCTACAGCTTTCTAGTTAAATATAACCCTTGGTCAAATGACCAAAATGCCCCTAGGTTAAGTACTTTCCTTTCAAAGCATGCAAGGCAAAATCGTCATCCGTCTATCTCGTTAATTATAATTAACGTCCTTAAATTCCCGTTATTCCCAATATCCTCAAATGCTAATACATCATATCCCATTACCCTTTAATTCTCGATAATGTACTAATCATCAAATTACCCCAAGACTCACCCCGAGCCCTGAAATTAACCCCGTTATGACCAAACTGCTAACTTGCATTCAAAGATCATCTCATGCTGAATAGCTTGAACAAATCAACTTAATAATGTGACCTCATCCATAATTCACCAGCATGCATGAAAATATACAAATATTCCCTCAACAAGCCAAATTACCAAAATGCCCTTATAATGAAAAATGGACTCACATGCATGCATTTATCATCATATAATAATATAATTCACATAATCATGCATATAATCATTTAATGACATAATAAATCAATTATGGCCCTCCCAGCCTTCTAATCCAACCACTACTCCTCGTTAGGGATTTTGGGGCATTATAAACGCCATCTTGGGGTGTCCGACCTTAGTGGAGTTCGGGGCAATCACCTTCATTCGGTACCTGTGCATGAATTCGGGGATTGGCACAATTAGAGTAGACCAAAAAGAGGCGAGGCAATGCTACAATAATGTTTGTGGAGGCATTGGCCCCGAACAACCTCTTTCCGAGGAGGTGGGGGTGCAGGTTGTTTAGGGTGATGAAACTAATGAGTTGGACCCATGGGTTCAAGAAGAAAGGGCTATCAAGCCCATGGAGGAATTCGAGGAAGTGGTTCTCAATGCCTCTGTCCCTAATAGGAAGACAAAGTTTAGGAAGACTCTAAAGGCAAATGTTTGAGAAGCACTAATGGGCTTTCTCCAGGAAATTCAGGACATTTTTGCCTGGTCTCATTATGAAAAGACTGGCATTGACCCGAATATTATTTATCATGCCTTGAATGTCTATCCGAACTTTGCTCCAATCCAGTAGAAGCGGAGAACATTCAACTTGACCAGGGCAAAATATTTAAAGGTATATGTGGAAAAGCTGCTCGCAAATGGATACATTCGGGACGCCCAATATCCCAAGTCAGTATCCAATCTGGTCCTCATGCCCAAGCAAAATGGCACCTGGTGGACCTGCATAGACTTCTCCGACCTTAACAAGGCTTTCCCTAAAGACCGTTTCCCGCTGCCAAAAATAGATCAGATGGTAGACGCCACCTCTGGGTACGAGCTCTTTTCCTTCATGGACGCATACTCGAGCTATAACCAGATTTCCATGCATGTCATGGATCAAGAACACACTAGCTTCCAAACGGATAAAGGATTTTACTGCTATAAAATGATGCCCTTCAGGCTGAAGAATGCTGGTGCCACCTACTAATGGCTCATGAACCGTATGTTCAAGGATCAGCTAGGAAGGAACATGGAAGTTTACGTAGACAACATGCTGGTCAAGTCTATAACAACCCCCGACCACGTAAATGATCTCTAAGAGTGCACTTTTGGAGTTGCCTCAGGAAAGTTTCTGGGCTTTATGATCAGTGCTCGAGGGATAGAGGCAAACCCCGAGAAGATCAAAGACCTAGTGGATATGCCATCCCCTCAGAAGCATAAGGATGTTTAGAGCCTCATCGAGAGGATAGCTGCCCTGAGTCACTTTGTTTCCAAGGCAACTGACAAGTGCATCCTGTTCTTCAACATACTCCGAGAAGGTTGAAGGTTTGAATGGATGGAGGAGTGTGAGCAAGCGTTCCAGCAGCTGAGGCACACATGGCAAACCCACCTATCTGCTCAAAGCTCGTAGATGGAGAGCCCCTCCTACTCTACATGACAATTTTAGAGAATGCCATCATTGCTGCCTTGCTACGCGAGGAAGGTCGTGTCCAGCATCCCATGTACTATGTAAGCAAAAGACTCCTCAGAGCGGAGGCACATCCCATCAAGGTCCTCATGAACCATCCCTTACAACAGGTCCTCCAAAAACTGGAGTCATCAGGGAGACTCCTGAAGTGGTCGGTCGAGCTTAGTCAGAGACAGGCACTGGCAAATTTCATCGTCGAGTGCACGGGAAACCACGAGAGACCTAGGGATGCCCTGGTGGTTGGGCCCACATGGAAGCTATACGTATATGGGTCATCAAATGAAAATGGTGCCAAAACAGGCCTCATTTTGGTATCTCTCGAGGGGCACAGGGTTCACAATGCCTAGAGATTCAAGTTCAAACAATGAAGCAGAGTATGAGGCACTTATTACTAGGCTCTGAGTAGAACTTGAACTCAAGGCCGAGGGCCTCAAGATTTTTGGTGACCAACAACTTATAGTTAACCAGGTATTCAGGGAGTGCTTGGCTCGAGGGACAAAAATGGCCGCTTACTTGGCGAGGACCCAAAAAATGCTACACAGCTTCAAAAAATTAACCATTCGACAAGTGCCACGAGAATAGAACTCTAATGCCGATGCTCTGGCCAAGCTTGCAACCACCAATGATACTAAGCTTATCAATGTAGTTCCCATTGACCACTTGGCCACTCCGAGCATCTCAGCTCCCAAGGAAGTAGAAGCGGTCCAACCCCAGGATGGTTGGATGAAGCCCATACTGAAATATCTTATCTCCGGTGAATTACTGAGGGACAAGAACATAGCTTTAAAGTTGCTTTACTAGGCACCTTGGTATGTTATCATGGATAGCAGACTGTACTGGCAAGGATATTCATTGCCTTTTATTCGATGTGTGTCTAAGCAAGAAGTCGGTCTGATACTCTGAGAAGTGCATGAAGGATTTTGCGGGGACCACGCTGGGGGGCAGAGCCTCGCCAAGAATATCTTTAGACCAAGATACTTTTGGCCCACGATGAACGGAGATGTAATGGAATATGTCAAGAAGTGTGACAAGTGCCAATGATTCGCCAATATATCTCAAGCTCCTCCAAATGAGCTCACCCAGATGACCAATCCTTGGCCCTTTGCGGTTTGGGGCATTGACCTTATCGGGCCATTGCCCATGGGAAAAGGAGGAGTAAAGTAAGCAAAGTGGGTCAAGGCCGAGCCACTCACTACAATCACTTCCAAGAAGGCACTTGACTTCATCGTCAAGAATATCATTTGCTGCTATGAGCTCCTGAGGAAGATAGTCTCCGACAATGACCTATAGTTTGACAGCAAAGTGTTCACAGACTTCTGTCAGTGGCATGGATTTATGAAGAGTTTCTCCTCTGTGGCCCACCCGCAGGAAAACGAGAAGGTGGAAGCAGTCAACAAGATGCTCAAAGCCACCTTCAAGAAAAGGCTTGAATAGGCAAAAGGCGCTGCACCCGAGGAGCTGCCTAGGGCCTTGTGGAGTTACCGCACTACTCTTAGGACCTCCACTGGCCATTCGCCATTCTCTATGGCCTATGTGTATGAGTCCATGCTCCCAGTTGAGGCAGCAATCTCCACGCACTGACAAGATATGTATGATACGACCACAAACCATGCTTTACTCTGAGAATCCCTGGACCTTGTGGAGGAGCTCCGTGAATCTTCTCAGCTTCGAATAGCTCCTTACCAGCAGATAGTAGCCAGATATTTCAACTCTAAAGTGAAGGATAAAAAGTTTGGGGTCGAAGATCTGGTGTCCTTCTTAGCCACCCAAGACCCCGGTGCGGGAGTTATAGGAGCTCACTGGGAGTGCCTATACCAAGTCGAGAGCGTTGTATGTCTGAGGACATACAAGTTAGTCTGATTGAATGAGGAGTTAATACCCCACACCTGGAATGTTAAGCATCTATGCCGGTATTACCAATGATATGAGAAGTAAATTTATTAATTTTTATAATCTCCTCATAGCCTCCGGACACAATAAATGGAAACCGTGTAGACAAAATACGGTAATTTTTTTTTATAAGATTATGCTTTTATTTGTTTGTTTCATTTATTTTGTATGTACTACTCATAGAGTACCCATTGACTAGCCTAGAAAAGTGAACGCAGACTAGTATCTGATCACTTGGGGGCATGGAGTTAGGGCAGCCTCACCGAGTAGCACGCCTCGCAGAGGATGACCTAGGAAACTAATCCTGTCAAAAGCAGAGTAAGCCTAGTGTCAATACCCCTAGAATAGACAAACCTAGGAAACTAAGAAGTATTGAGTCTGCGATCTAAGAAACTAAGTTTGTTCAGAGTGGAGTAGGCTTAGTGTCTAGAGACTAAAGACTAAGAATCCTAGTAGCGTGAGAATGGACTTAGGTCACCTCTTGTGGAAGTCGCGCCTGAGGAGCACTGACCAAGTCCCTAGATCTCGAAATGCAAACGAAAGGCATAGTTCTCGGTACTCAGTCCTGAGGCATGGACTTGGGTTACCTCCCGTGGACATGGAGCCTGAGGAGAACTGACCAAGTTCCCAATAAGCCACACGCAAAAATAACATCAAGAAGTTGATGACTTGGGAAGCTAAGCTAGTTGACGAGTGAAGCATCCCTAATGTCGTGAGACCCCATAGCTAATTGGTATGGGAAATACCCAGTGCCAAAGAGATCCAAGTAACGTGAGATTGGATTTAGCTAATTCTCTCGAGGACAACACGTGCCTGATGAGTAATAACCAAATCCCAATCCTTGAGATATGAACGGAAGCCCAAGTTGTTCGTATTTGGGCACGAGCCTAAGTTGCCTAAGACTCAAGCAGAATACTCTATGGAACCTTGCACTGATTTCCCCAAAATAACCAAGTCCCTCAATCTCGAGATGCAAGTTGGGGTCCGAGTCACTTGCACTCGGAATCAGGAATCAACCATGAGTAAAAAACTCAAGTAGAGCAAGAACGGACTTAGGTCACCTCGCATGGACATTGTGCCCGAGTAGCAATGACCTAGGCTTATGATCTCAAAATGCAAATGAAAGCCTGAGTCATTGGAACTTGGAGTAGACCTCAAGTGCTAAAACTTGAGTGTCGCGAAAAACCTAGTCTAAGGGTGGGGTACTCAATTACCTAAACCTAGGATAATGAGTTCATGACTTCCACGTGATTAGGTTCCGAGTTGTGTACTCGGGGGGCAAATGAAAGGCCCAAGCTGACCCACCAGTGACCACGTACCCAGGGGGTAGGTAGCTTAGTGTGAATGACCTCCTAGGGGCCCAAGTCATTGGGACTCTGGAACAGAGGAAGACATTAAAGTTACTTTCAAGGACATCGAGCCTGGAAGGTAACACTAAATGTCCTAAGCGTCAAGCATTAAGGCAAAACCCTACGGTGCAAACTAATGTCCTCAAATCTCGAGTCGTTGAAACTCGAAGACGTAGGATATTCAAATGCCCTCACTTAACCCCACATCAAGGTTATGCTTAGGACCATGAGCCTAAGAGGAAACACTAATGCACAAGCGTCTAGACACTTGCAGGAAAATCCTCAAGCTCTAAGTACCGCGAGCTGGCCCCGTTCTGAGTCATTGGAACTCGGGGATGCAAGGACACATCATGCATATCACTTGACTTCACATTAAAGTTATTCTCGAGGACCACGAGCCTACAGAGCAACACAAAATTCCTAAAAAAAATTGAAGTACTAAGATAAGTCGATAAAGACTCGAGTCTTCGATACTCGAGCAAAAGACCTAAGTCCGCAACTTGGGACTCCTGTGAGTTAAGTTATACAGAATTGAATTAACAAATTCCATTTTCCTATCTACTAAGCATCAATTCAATAGAAATAGTGCAATCATGGCAATAAAGTAGTGTAAGCTGCATAAGTTTAAACGGAAAAATATTTACAACAAAGCACGGGGGTTCGAGCATTAATTGTCTATACCCCAATAAAATATGGCACGCAAGCCTAAATGAGATAGTCATGCAACATGGCCCTTTGAGACCTCCTACACCAGGTCATGATTGAGTTGCTTGTAGACGTTCCTTGAAAAAGAGTTTGCACTTCTCGGGTTGTCCCGTGAAGTCCAGGCTCATCTCCTGATTATGAAACCAGGCCACGTAAAAGGCATCCTCAGCAATTGTCTCAACTTCTTGCTTGAGTTTGTCCACCTAATGCTGAGAGGACCCTTTCATCTCCATGGCTTGGATGGCCTTTCTCTCGCTAAGCTTAGATCTGTCGTTGGCTTCCTTGAGCTGCTCCTAAAGCTGGGAGATCTCTTGGACTCCCCGAGCAACCTCTGTCATTGCCTTCTTAGCATCCTCCTTGGCCTTTTGCAACTTTTTATAGGTCTTGAGGGAAGCCTCATCGAGCTCTTGATGGTTTTTCTATTTAGCTTCTAAGTCAGTCTGAAGGTAAGTGAACTCTTCTGGAGGGGCTCTGTTCTTTTCCTTGAGAAATGCTATCTTGTCATGGACCCGCTGGAGTTCATATGACTTCTCCATCATGATATCACCTAAGCGTTGACAAGGCAAGGCGGAATGCATAAAAATAAAATTAGTTCAAGAAGTGTGGCGGGTAAGTAAACTAAGATCCCGAGAAAAGGTGACTTACCCGGACAGTGGCATACTAGCATGAAGCAACGAGAAAGGCCTCATTACTATCACCCAAGTGGGAAAAGTTGTGGGTGGTCAACTCGCACATGGTGGAGCTCACCCCTTGGAGGAGCTCGGCTGCGAGACGGGCGAAAACTTCCCCTAACTTGACAGAAAAAAGAGTCTCCAGCTTAGTCTGACCTATCGGAGGCACAATAGGTCGCTCTCTCGAAGGCTTCAGCTGGCATAGGGCCTCTGCAATTTCATGAAGGAGTTTGTTACCCTCTGCCATCCTCGCATAAAAATATTGGAGCATCGCCTGGTATTGCTCCAACAGGTCCCCCTCATACCTCTCAGGGTATACCAGGAGTCGGGGGCGAGAAGCCAACTCTTATTGGTCCGAGCTTTGAACTAATTCACCTGCCTCTTAGGTCATGTATACCGTGGGAACATCCATGGGAGGAGAGGAAACCCTCTGCCTCTCAACTGGTGTAAGAGATTCAGGATCCTTCCAAGAACGCGATGGTTCTCCGGCGGCCGAGGAGCTTGGGGGCCCTCCCAGTCTTAGGGCTGATCAGACAATATCAGCTAGCCCCATATGATCTGTAAGAACAAAGAAATTGTTAGCACAAACTCCAAAATGGAGACGTAAAACAGTACTATAGGATTCTCAAAAGCCCGCCATAAGTTATGCCTTGGTGCAAGCATTGGAGGTGTCTAGCCTTATCTCCCATCTCACAACTCAAGTTAGTGCCATATTGACAAAACCAGTTAGAGATGAAGGATGTCACATGGTCTATGGGTATAAAGCCCCGATGAGGTAACTCTCTCCTCAAGCAATGAAGATAGACGTCTATCAGATCTAAGTAATCCTACAACTCTTCCCTAGTCCAATGTCGATGCGCAATCTGGCCACAATTGAGAAGTATGGGAGAAGCCCATACATGCTATGGACTTACCCTATCCCCTACGTGTGTGGCATGGTATAGAGTAAGAGGAGATTTACCTAAGGCAAGATGAGAAACCTCTTCCAACCCATCTTGGAGCTCCTCCTCAAGCTCTTGGTCATCTTGGGCTTCTCGAGCTGCTTCTGTAGCCTGAATATTCTCCAGCCGCTCCTCCTGTAGCTGCCGATTCAGCATTTGGTCAGCTCCAAATTACTGATTTTCTACCCCACACAAAGAAGTCCTGGCCCGATGAGGTTTTCCTCTGTCACCAAAAAGTCGAGCTCTAGGTCTTGCTAAGGAAGGGATTTCATCTCCTGGAGATGGTCCTAAAAAATTTGGACATATGGAGTCTGGCGGAAGGGACCTATTCAAAATAATGACTAAGTATAGAGCACAAAGTGATCAAGAAAACAAAGAAAAAGAGAATGGTCAAAGAGATACTCACCAACTCTGGAGAAGTCGAGGAGAATGGTCAAAGAGATACTCACCAACTCGGGTTATTACGAGTCAGAAACTCGTTCGTGAAATCCTTGTAGTCCCGAGAATGGTTCTCGTTGTGGTGGGGAGCCTTGTAGTCGATGGATGAGGTGGCGTACTTTATCAAAGCATAGTACCCATCTCAATTGGTCTTCCTCGGGGTGGTACGGAAGTTGTAGAAGTACAGGATCTTTGCCAGAGAAGGTGCAAGCCAGTTCCTCTTCCGATACAAAACGTACATCCCCGCGAGCACCCGATAGGCATTGGGGGAGAGTGGAAAGGGAGTTATCCCTATGAACTTTGGGAAGTCCACAAAATATTGATACAGGGGCAGGGTGGCCCCGGCCATCAGGTGGGCTTGCCTCTAGGCACCAAGACCATTCACGTTGCGGTGCACCCTCTCAAATTTCCGACAAAGGCGCACTAAAATTTTTTTGTCGATCGCGTAATGCCTCATGATGGCCTCCAAGGCCTCGAGGCGTTGGAGCAAGGTGCGGTACTCCTCTACTTCAAACTTATCAGCCTCGTACATCTGAGTGGGGTGTGGAATAGGGGCTCGATTGACTTCTTCCATGGTCAACCCCCTTTGGACTAGTAGCACTGGCCTCTCTGCTGTCGGGCCATCAGCACGAACAACCATTTCCCTAACTGGTTCTCGGCCTTCCACCCTCGCACCATCTTGTTGAACGCAGTGTTCTTAGGCCATGTGGAGGATTTCTTGATCTAAGTGGTAAAATCCTTGTTCGTGTAGCATTCGTAGTTCCTCGAACATCTGAGACGAAAACCAAGCAGTTAGTATTTCGACCTAAAAGAAGAGGGTCAAAACACAAGAAACCCTAAGACTACTGCTTGGGGAGAAGAGAAGAGAATTTCTAATAACTTGGGGTGTCCTCGGGGCCAAAGAGTTGGCACTAGAGAACACCATTGAAAATTATGAACACCGCCGGAATCTAAGAATTTTCCAGATTTCGGTTGAATGCCCAAAAGGCAAAAGCTTCCTAAGGTGTGCAGTAGGCCAATTTGACCACTTCTAACATCAAAATGTGCCTAAAAAGACCTATAAGATGTCAAAATAGCCCTCAAGTGCAGCAAAAAGCTCGTTCCTAAGCATGCACCTAAACTCTCAAATGGACTCGACATAAACACGAAGCCAAATGCAAAACCAATAAATACTTACTCGAGATAAAGTGCTGGTAGGTGCTGAAGCGAGTTTAAACTTTGAAGAATCGCTTGTCGTTCACCCCAAAAATAAGACAATTCTCGCCAATCGTCCAGAATTTCTGAGAAATCTCAGAAATGGTTGAAGTTCTAGAAAGCGTGAGAAAGAAGAGAAAGCTTTTGAGTTTGGGGGATTTTGAATTTCAAATGGTTAAGGTGAATATTGAGAGGCGATTCTCGAGTTTTTATTCTCACAAAACTTGGGGTGGAAGCTACTCCATCCCAACCATTAGATTACCTACGATGTAGGTACTCGAGAACGATCCAACGGTCAGGATTCAAAAGGCATGGATTGTGATCATTAGCATTGAAAAAGGACGCCTCGGGTACGGGGCAAAGGGACGCCTAGAGTATGGAGTGGACGTTTTGGGTCATGGAACTGACTTTTCATTAATTTCATGGATTGATGGGCCCAACCATAGGGATTCAAGACATGGCGTGACTTTCCAGAGTGACATCAGGGGAAGCCCAAACGTCTCCCCCCGAAGACCTTTACAAATTACTCCTCAGTCTAAGTCTCCGCTATCTGAGGACGAGTAAAGACTTGGGGGCAAATGTTGTCTATGTTTTCACTATCAGACACGTGGAAATTAGGAGTAATTAATGACAAGACAATTCATGAGGTTCTTAGAGTGTGACCTCTTCCAAGAAACCCAAACCGACCAAGACATGGATGTCTCCAAGTGAGGCCATGCCCTGAGGTTTGTCCTCGAGGCGAGGTTGTCTCTAGGTGAGACCACGTCCTGAGCCAATCTCTAGGTCATGGATGCTTCCAAGTGAGGCCACGCTCAGAGGTCTATCCTCGAGGAGAGGATGTCTCAATATGAGTCCATGTCCCGAGGTCTAAGATTCTGGTCCTTGGACCTGGAGTAGCTGCCAGGTGTTAGTCACTGCAGGTATGGGCCACCAGAAGATCATCTGATAACTTTTGGTGAGCCTCAATTAGTGGTGTCAAGTTCATACCCTCAACAATCGGCATTTCCCATAATGTCGCCTGACATGGGCGAACGTGCGCCGCATCCTGACAATCAGAGACATGTTCCCCATAAAGTTGGTATGCAACTTTCTGTAATGGGCCCTATTCAATCAACTTGGGTCGTAGTCTCTATTTAGTGCATCCCTTTTTGTATTAATTCAACATTAATACCCTAGAATGGGAGAATTTATATTAATGATGGATGATTAACATTAATGACCCCACCCTCTATAAATAGAGCTGGAGTATCTCCTTGTTAGGGGTTCAAATTTTTAGAGAGAGAATTTCTGTAACTCAGTGCAATATATACACTGCCTGAGAAACACCATTGAAGCTTTCTCAAACAAGCTTCAAACTCACTAAATACTAGAGACTCGTGGACTAGGGCTCTTTTATAGCCTGAACCACGTAAAGTTCTTGTGTTCTTTTCCATTATTTTCTTTCAACTCGCGGATTAGGTTGATAGCGAAAACGACAGTCGATAGATGTCATCAAGGTAGGTTGCAAGTCTATCATATCAACCTCGACTACGTCAGGCTCGGTTAATCTTGGTTTTAGTAAAAGCTCCACTGGGACCACAATGAGGGTGTCGGCTTTCCTGGTTGTTGCTATTCAAGCTAAGGCATTAGCATTCGTGTTCTGTTCTTGTGGAACTGTTTGACCGCGTAAAATTAGAATTGTTTGAATGCCAACTTGACCTTTTCCAAGTAAGTCGCCATTTTAGAGTCCTCGAGCTTGCTATTCTCCTAATACTTGGTTGACCAACAATTGAGAATCACTATAGCAATGAATGGCCTTGGCCTTCAGCTCAGATGCAATTCGTAGCCCTGCTAATAATGCCTCATATTTAGCCTTGTCATTTGATGCTTCGAAGCCAAATCTCAGTGTTGAATAAGTATTATACCTGCCTCCGATCTGCTCTCGTTGGAGAAGCCATCGACACAAAGTCTCCACGGCTCGCGGGTTGGGATTATGACTTCTTCGTTGGTTATTCTAGTACCCTCGACTATAAAGTCAACCAATGCTTGGCCATTTATCATTGTTCTCGGATTATAGGTGATCTCGTACTGCCCAAGTTCAATGGCCCATTTTAATAGTCATTTGGAAGCCTCAGGTTTCGCTAGTATTGGTCTTAATGGCTGATCAGTCAACACATGTATAGGGTGCACCTGAAAGTAAGGTCGAAGCTTTCAAGATGCGTATACTAGGCATAGTGCGGGCTTTTCCATTAGTGGATATCTTGAGTCAGCTTCCAAGAGTCTTTTGGTAATGTTGTAGACTAGTCTCTGTACTTTTTTGTCCTTCCGAACTAATATCACGCTGATTGCATGCTCGGTTGTAGTGAGGTATAAGTACAATATTTCTCTTGTGACCGGTTTGGATAAGATTGGGGGTTCGGCGGGGTACTTCTTGAGAGCCTGAAAAGCGGGCTTGCACTCTTTTGACCATTCGAATTTCTTGCCCCCTCTTAAAATATTAAAGAATGGTAGGAACTTATCTATGGATTCTGAGATGAACCTGTTTAGGGTCGTCATTAGTCCAGTTAAACTTTGGACATCTTTATGCTTTCGAGGTGAAGGCATCTCAATTAAGGCCTTGATCTTATCCGGGTTTGCCTCTATACCTCGGGCATTCACTATAAATCCCAAAACTTTCCCGAAGAAACACCAAATGAGCACTTTTGTGGGTTAAGTCGCATGTTATACTTTCGAAGTATAGTGAAGCACTCTGCGAGATCGTCTACATGGTTATTATTATGCTTGGACCTTACTAGCATGTCGTCCATGTACGCTTCCATGTTATTTCCAATTTTCTCAGCAAATATCCTATAACCAGTCTATGGTATGTAGATCTTGCTTTTTTGAGCCCCAATGGCATCACATTATAACAGTAAAACCTTCTATCTGTCATGAAGCTCGTATGCTCTTGGTCAAGTGCATGCATTGCTATCTTGTTATATCCAGAATATGCATACATGAACGACATAATGTCGTGACCCGAGATGGCATCTACGAGCTAATCAATTCAAGGCAATGGGAAACAATCTTTCGGGCATGCCTTATTGAGGTCTGAGTAATCGATGCAGGTTCACCACTTGCCATTTGGTTTTGGGGCCAATACTGGATTAGTTATCCATTCTGCGTAAAATTCATCTCAGATAAATCGATTTGCCTTTAGTCTGTCGACCTCCTCTTTCAAGGCCTTCTTCCTTTCATCATCAAGGAGCCTTCAATTTTGCTGTTTCGGAAGGAATATTATATCAATTTTTAATGCATGGCTAATGACATTGGGATGAATTCCAATAATATTTGAGTGTGACCATGCAAGCACATCCTGGTTTTCCCTTAGGAAGCAAAATAACTGATATCTCGCTTCTTTGGTGAGGTTCCTCCCTATTTTCACCACCTTAGTGGTGTCCTTCCCATCGAGCTGAATGTCTTCGAGCTCTTCTATGGGGCCGAGATCGGCCCTATCCTCTTCTACCCTTGGGTCGATTTCTTCTTCGACCTCGTAGATCCTTTCTTCAATTTCCTCTATGATTACAAGTGCCTGGGTACTAGCTTGCCATTTTCCCCTCACAGAGATACTGTAGCATTCCCGAGGTTCTAATTGATCTCTTTTCAATGTCTTGATAGCGCTTGGTGTTGGGAACTTCAAGGCTATATGCCTTACTGATGTCACTGACCCAGCCCAATCAAGGCTGGTCTCCCGAGCAAGACACTGTATGCTGATGGTGTGTCGACGACTATGAACTCTAGCATCTTAGCAATCGAGACTGGATAGTCTCCCGAGGTTACTGGGAGCTCAATAGACCCTGTGCTGGCAATTCTTTCTCCTAAAAATTTGTACAAGGTTGTTGTGCAGGCTTTCAAGTCTTGAACATACAACCCCATTTTCTCTAGGCTCACTTTGTACAGGATATTGACCGAGCTGTCATTATCAATCAGGACTCGATGAATCCTCTTGTTAGTGAGTTGGATGGTGATGAACAATGGGTCATTGTGAGGAAATCGAACATGTGATGCATCTTCTTCTGTGAAAGTGATGGGATATGATTCGACCCTTTGATGCTTTGGAGCTCATGGTTCAGGAACATAGGGAGATCTATCTCCCATTTTCAACTCATGTACATACCTCTTTTGAGAAATTCTGCTCGCTCCAGTGATATGAGGTCCCTCAACAATGGTTATTCTGTCTTCTCCATCAATCGGGGGAGGTTGATTATCCTCTCTCATGGGTGGTGCGGCAACTTGAGGTTGAATCACAGGCTAAGATGAAGCTGCCCTCTATTTAGGTGGGGCTTGTAACTGAGTAGCCTCAGCTAATCTCTCTCGCAGCCATTGGTTTTCTAATTCCCCCATTGAAACATACCTATCAGGATTGTAATAATCCTGATTTTGTGGCCCGAAACTTTGACCATGATCTCGCGGTTGACCCTAATCTCATGATGTGGTTGACGCGCTCCCTTCATCTGGAGTTTGATCATTGAGCGATTGTTTTCCAGGCCTTGGAGGATGCTCTTCAGTGCGGGGAGTGGTCCACTTCCTGACCCAGGGATGTTTACAACAACCATTTTTATAAAACAGAACATTTGAAAGAATGCTTAATGCTCTCAATGAAAGCACCAAATTTTTGACAACGTTTTTCATCAACTAAAAAAAAGATCAATTAACCAAATAAATAATTAAGAAAGAAAAGAAGGACATATTTTTTTACGTGATTCAATAGTTAATTTTGTCTAGTGTACGAGTCACTTTTATTTATTTGTTTGCGTTAAAGCTTTGAAAGCAATTTCACAGAGTTTTTGTGTACAAGAATTGAGCGTGAGTCATAAATGACTAAATCCAGGCTATTTATAGACTCGGTTACAGAATATTCTTCCCTTAATTCTAGGGGAGTTACAACCTAATTTATTTGAATTCAAAATATAAATAAATATTGATAAATACAATTTAAATGTATAATTTAAATAAATATCCATTAAATATAGAGTTGTTTACACACGGTATTAACCAAACCCACATAAATAGGAATTTACTACTACATTCTCGTGTGTTGCTTTAACGTGCTTTCGAGATTGCTTGCTGCTTCGAGCTCATCATTCCAGTAACGTCGCCTCCTTATCTGATCAATCTTTCGAAACTACCTTTCGAAGGAAACATTTGCTTTCGAGCTCACAGTTGATGCTCAAGTGAAATTGACAAGGCACCTTAGAACTTGTTGACTATATATACAAGCAATCATGTCGAATACTTTTCTACTTTCAATCTTTCCACTTGCGAACCTATATTTGGAGGCTGCTAATTCATTCTCAAAATTTGGGTGTAACAGTTACAAATGTAAACATCAAGTTATTACAGCGTACTCATTTACCATTTTCCTCTTTTCATGATGAAGGAAGGTGACTAATATTATTTTTTAAAGGTGCAACTTAAATACCCAATGTTTCACACTTGTTACAGTTAAATACCTAATATTTTATTTTTATGGAAAAAAATATACAATGTTCAATATATGTTAAAGATAAATACCTAATTTTTTTTCTTTGCAGCAAAAATATCTAAAGTTGCTAAAACATTGCATCTGTAAGTACCCCATCTGTTAGAGCTGTTAAACATGTTGACTAAGCAGACATTTGTCACTCTGCAATCAATCCATTTCATAATTTTGTTTATAAAAAAATATTTTAAATTATGAAAATGAATTAAAAAAACATTTTAAATTAATTCAAATTTTAAAAAATACATATTTTGAGGATAAAAACACAAATTATGGAGTGATACATATATGGTGAGTCAACACTTGACAACTCCAATAGAGGAGGTACTGATAAAAGCAATGTTTTAGCAACTTTGGTTATTTTTTCCACAAAGAAAAAAGATTAAGTATTTGTCTGTAACATATATTGAACATTGGGTATTTTTTCCGTAAAAATAAAAGATTAGATATTTAATTGTAACAAATGTAAAACATTGAGTATTTATGCCACAAATACCCCTTTTTTAAAAGTATTGATTCTTTATTTAGTGAAAATAGAATAAATAGTGTATTGATTCTCTACTTTAATTTGTTTAGATTTTTTAAATAAATAAAATTTAATATTTACTATTGCTTAAAGGGTAAATCATATGATAGTAATTTTATTTAAGGTAAATAGTAATTGGGATCCCCAAACTTTACCCGGCATATCGATATACATCCCCAACTTTTTCTATGTAGTAATTAGATCTCAACCTTTATTTTTTTAGCTCACATAAGTCTTTGATGTCATGTCTTATTAAATAAACCTTAGCTTATAAGGGTAAAATGAGATTTTAACAAAATAAATAAATAGCACCAAATTTTTTTTCTTCACACCTCTTTTAATTAATTAATTATCACTTACTATATTATTTTGGTAAATTAACATAAATATCCTCATCAAATATTAAGAAATAATACAAAATTATCTTCTATTATACCTTATTTGATATTCTTTATTAAGTTGTTTTTTGTTAATTTTTAATATGTTATTTTGTAAAATGGTTTTTTTTTTAAAAATTTTGTAAAATAATATTTTAGGGTCTCCAATAATTTTAACAAGGTATCTCATTTATATTCTGATTTGTAATTGAGATTGTACAACTATTAAAAAAATGAAAGAGAATACAAAAAGTGTGCATATTTTTTTTTAATAAAAAACTACACTCTAATAATTTTTTTGGCATTCAATTATTTTATTGGGAATTTTAATTTGTTAATATTTCTAACTTTTTTTTTTAAATTAATTATTTTTAGATTCCTATATAAATGTATAAGTTAATAAATAGGCCATAATTTTTTACATAATTCAATTGTGAAATCTGAAGTTTGTTTATTAATTTATTTATTTTTGGAAAAAAAATTGCTTAAAATGTCAATTATATGACTTGTTTTAAACTTTAATTTGAGAAAATTGGTTATATGGTAAAGCATATTTTTATAAATTAGTTATATATATATATATATATATGAGAATTCTTCTATAGGGGCTTCACTTTAAGCCTTATCGGTGGGGCTCTCAGTGTTTCTCGACCCGTGAACAGTTTTCTGCGCAATTTTTTTTATGACTGTGTATATTGTAGCTATTTAGAGCATCCTGCAAATTTTCAGAAAATTCCGAATAATTTACAGTACTGAAAACTAAGTTCAAACATGTTGTTGCACTAATTTTTTTTATGCGCGTGGAAAATAACATGTTTAAACCTATTTTTCGGTACTGTAAACTATTCAGAATTTTCTGAAAATTTGCAGGATGCTCTAAATAGCTACAGTATACACGGTCATAAAAAAAATTATGCCGAAAACTATTCACGGGTCGAAAACACTGAGAGTCCTACCGATAAGGCTTAAAGTGAAGACCCTATAAACGAATTTTCATATATATATTGGGACAGGGATTTGATCTTGGGAACTCTATTTGGTGAGGAGAGGTGTAATACCTACACTAGGTACCACATTTAAAAAAAAAACATCTTTATAATTTTTTTTTTTAAATATCATATTAATCAATTTTCTATTTTATTAAAAAAATTATATAAATAGGAATAAATTAGATAAGCAGCTTGTAAAAAAATCTAAAACCTAATTTGTCCCTATTGTATTACAAATTGACCAAATTACGATACTCATGTCGTATTAATTGGGTTCATGGGAACCTTATTGTCAATCATTCAAAATTAAGACATCATGCTGCCCTCGAAAGTTTCTTTTGTACATACTGCTTCAAATAATTTGGGACACCATGCTGTTCATTCAAATCCTATTATTGTAGTCATAATCTACATTTCAATTTATTCTTTTTTAACTCAATAAATTAAACTGTAGATTATCTTCATTCTCATTTCATTTGAGAAACAGTTTATTGTTTTTTTTTTCTTTTTCCAAAAAGTAAAATTTGTTTTTGGAAAAATTCAAATCATGTGAAAGAACTTATGTGTGAAAAAGTCAAAAGAATCACTGTCTGAGAAAGAAATAATTGAGGAGTAGTAGCTTAAAACTCTCCAGTAAATACGGTGCACGTGTTGACACGTGTGTGACCAAACGTGATCCAATAAAAAAAATCTCCTATCCTAGACAAAAATCTTACGTACGTAATCATTTTTTATTCTCTGACTCGATTTTGTCCCCCACATATCAGCTAAATGTTTTTGTTCTATTCTATATTATACTATTACGATTGATATTATTTTAATAAAGATTATACCATTTTATTATCTTAATATTTGTTTATTTAATTAATACTAGCATATTATCATATATCAATATAAAAATATTTGCTACACATAATTTTTTAGTCAAATTTATTTTTAATATTACCATATTATTATTTTAATCGATAATATATTTTTATACTTTTAATTAATTAAGAAGTTAATTGTTTTTTCTTTAGTTTAGAATATTTAATTAATATTATAGAATATTTTTATAAATAGATGATAAATTATAGAGTAAAATAATATGATATCATTTTAAAAAGAGTATTGTTTTAAGGCATTTTAAGATGAGTTAGCAAATGATGTATAACACTTACTTAGCACGTTAAGATTGTTTTAAACGTAATTACTTTTTAATTTGTTATTATCATCATCTTTTTATGATTTTATTTTTAATTTATAATTTCTCATCATCTTTTTATGATGGTTAGTTACAAACTTTTTCGTACGAAAATATCTGTACATTAGCTCATAAGAAACAATTTATGTAAGCTTTAATTTAGAGTTTAAGAAACAATCATACACATAAGAAACCTAAATAAAAGTGCATTAATTTTATATTCTTCAAGAAAAAAATTAAATATTATGGAGATGTAATTATTGAAAAATCTTATATGTATAATTAAAAAACTATAATCTTTCAATTAAAAATAATAAAATAAAATACTTAGTAAATTAGACAACTTATTCCTAGTAATGCACAGTGATAGCCAGGCCGATATACATTTGGACTTTCTCGTGATCCAACAAAATGTGAAACACTGGGCTACAGCCAAGGCCCAAACTGAATTGACTCAAGACCATACCCAACATTCTTCTCCTGCTGAGATCAGTGGTAGCGCGAACTTTTCGGATGAGATTGCAGAAGGTGAGAAAGAACACAAGCAAGAGCGTGGAGTACAGACACGCGTGAGGCCAAAATGGATGGAGGATTTTCTTGTTACGGGAAGACGTTGAGCCGTTGGGAATCATCTAGAGCATATGGATTACATAATTCCTTTGTAAATTTCTTTTTAGTTTTGGTTGCTTTACTGCTTGGGATATATATATATAAAAACTCTGGTTTGTATCTGGTTTTTTATGTGAAATGAAGAATTAATTTTCTGAGGAGTTGGGCACTAACTTGAAGAGTGCGTAGACCCTTGATATCTAACAATTGGTGCTTTCATTGATTTTTCTTCAGGACCATGAAGAATGAAGAAATTGCCGAGCTCTTACGGACATTGGAGCTCAGCTTCAAGCAACATGCGGATTCTCAGTTGGACAAGTTTACGCCCCTTCTCGAACAACATCGGGTCAGCACCGATGAGAAGTTGTCGCAGCTCACTCCGGGCTCTTCTCCGTCAGCTTCTTTGCCCGTTGGTTGTGATGGTCCCTCTTGGCTCGGGCTCTGAACACAGCCGTGCTCCGATTCGCCCGAGCACCAACACATCTTCGCACGATCTGAATTCCCTCTTGAAGACTCTCTGTGTTAAGGTTCCTCGCTTTGATGGTACTCAGGTTGAGAATTGGACTTACAAAATTGACAAGTTTTTCACCCTTCATCAAGTGGCTCCTAAGATGCGCCTTGCGGTGGTGGCATTCCACTTGGATGGGGCTGCTTCTACCTGGTATCAGTGGATGGAAAAGGCTGGTTCTCTTACTAGCTGGGATGTATTTCTTCTGGAATTGCGAAAGCGTTTTGGGGCCTCCGTTTATGACGACCCTCTTGGCCGGATTGCTAAGTTGACTCAATCTAGTTCTCTCTCTGCTTTTCAGGCTGAATTTGAGAGTCTAATGACCTGCATTACTGGTGTACCAGATTCTATGTTTCTTCATTTCTTTATCTGGGGGTTGAAGATTGAGATTCGTCGTGAACTTCTCTTGGCCGCTCCTACTGACTTAGCCGATGCTATGGCGAAAGCCCAGCTCTATGAAGACCGTCATATGGACTTCACCAGTCGGCCTCGTCCTGATGGATTTCGTTCTGGTTATACTCCTCGAAAGGAGGAGCCTCCGCCCGTGAAGGGTGCTTACTCACTGGGATCTTCAGCACCCTCGGTTCAGCCTTCTTTGGCTTCCCTGAAATTGGGTTCTTCCTCCGGCCCTAGCTTACCCATGAAGCGTCTCTCTTCTGCTGAATTGAAGGAGCGTCACGACAAGGGTCTGTGTGGTTTACCTATGATGAGAAATTCAATTTCAATCATAAGTGCAAGAACCGTGTGTTGCTTTTGTGTGGTTCCGAGGATGATGACGAGCTTGATTCTGAATTGCCTCCCGAAGGTGACGATCTTGTAGAGGAAGAGGTGAACCTTAACACACTGGCTAACTCCGCTAATCCCTGAATCTTTCACCTCATGGCGCGGCACAGCACCGCCAATTTGGAGGTTCTCACCGGTAGCAATATGAATTTTATTCAAGAGGAGTTGGCTATCAAACTTGGTCTTCCCTGTGAGGATACTAAGCGTTTCAAAGTGTATATAGGAAATGGTAATTACTTAACTTTTTCTCAACAGTGTAAGAATGTCTCCTTGATTTTGCAGGGCCATCCGTTTGAGGTGGATTTGTTTATTCTGCCTATTTGGGGTTTGGATGTGGTTCTCAGTATGCAATGGTTACAAACCTTAGGCCCTTGTATTCACAATCATCGTGACCTTACCATGGAATTTCAGTGGGGTGGGCAAACTGTTCGTTTAGATGGTAATGCTCCAGTCCACGCACGACAAGTCTCTTTTTCTCAGCTGCGTTCACTGTTATGTGAGGGTGAATTTAGTTGGTTTTTTCGTTTCTCTGCGATACCAGTAGGGGTTTCTACTGAGATCACCGAGATTGACCAGTTGGAAGCTCGGTTACCTCCGCTTGGGCAATGGCTTATTCGCAAATTTCAGTCCGTCTTTGTCGAACCTAGCACGATGCCACCCTTTTGAGTCGTCAATCATCATATTCATTTGATGCCCGGATCCTCTCTAGTAAATGTCCGCCCTTATCGCTACCCTTATTTCCAAAAGGATGTCATGGAAGCCTTGGTCCATGAAATGCTTGCTTGTGGTTTTATACGTCCTAGTACTAGTCCCTTTTCCTCACCGGCCTTGTTGGTTCAGAAAAAAGATGGTACATGGCGTTTTTGTGTGGATTACTGTGCCTTAAATGATATTACCATCAAGGATTTCTTTCCCATCCTCGCTATTGATGAGCTCTTGGATGAACTTGGCCATGCTACGGTGTTCTCCAAATTGGACCTACGAGCGGGTTATCATCAAATCAGAATGGATCGTCGGGATGTTCATAAGACATCTTTCCACACTCATGATGGTCATTACGAGTTTGTGGTTATGCCCTTTGGGCTCAACAATGCCCCGTCCACTTTTCAGGCAGCCATGAACCAAGTATTTTGGCCTTATTTGCGGCAGTTTGTTATTTTTTTTTTATGATATCCTCATCTATAGCCGGAGTCTTGAAGATCATGTCACTCATTTGAGGTTGGTGCTGCAATGTCTCGCTGCACATTGCTTCTTGGCCAAGGGCAGTAAGTGCCAATTCTTTCAATCCTCTATTGAGTATTTGGGTCACCTTGTTTCAGACGAAGGTGTTTTGGCTGATCCCGCTAAGATTGTGGCAATGGTTGATTGGCCACCACCTTGAAATCTCAAACAACTGCGGGGGTTTTTGGGCCTCACAGGGTATTATCATCATTTTGTAGCTCACTATGCTACTCTTGTAGCCCCTCTCACTGAGCTTCTCAAGCGCGATAATTTTCGCTGGACTGCTGAGACATCGAAGGCTTTTTCCCGATTGAAGCATGCTATTACTGTCACTCCCGTGCTGCGTTTGCCAAATTTTTCCAAGAAGTTTGTAGTTGAGACTGATGCTTCTAATGTTGGTATAGGATGTGTTCTTATGCAAGAAGGGCACCCTCTGGCTTATTTCAGCAAGAAACTTGGCCCTAAAATGATTAGTGCATCCACATATGTCAGGGAACTACGAGCTGTAGTTGAGGCTGTTACGAAATGGAGGCAATATTTGCTTGGGAGGCACTTTATTATTCGCATTGATCATAAGAGCCTCAAGGAATTATTAACTCAATTTTTTCAAACTCTGGAACAAGAATTCTGCCTTCGGAGGCTCCTTGAGTTCCACTTTACTAATGAATGCAAGGTGGGTCGGGACAACTCAGCAGCTGATGCATTATCTCGCTGCCAGGATGATCATTCTGTGCACTTGGCAGCCACCATTTCAGCAAGTTCTTTTAACTTTCTCTCTACACTACGACACGAAAACATGACTTGTGCCGACCTCAAAGTTCTCCACCAACAACTCAGTGCCACTGAGCCTACAGTTCAGCATTATAGCGTACGCGATGGACTCTTGTTCTACCGAAATTGACTTGTCATTAGCTCCACTTCTTCTTTGAAGTCTCAGCTGCTTTATGAGTTTCATGCTACTCCCTTAGGAGGCCATGCAGGGGTCGACCGGACTTATTTACGGCTCAGTGCAAATTTCTTTTGGGTTGGTATGCGCAAGGATGTTAAGACCTTTGTCACTTCTTGTGTGGTATGCCAAGCCATCGAATATTCACCCCCAAGCACCTTATGGCCTTTTACAGCCCCTTGAGATTCCTGAGCGAGTTTGGGAAGATTTGGCAATGGATTTCATTGTTGGTTTACCTCTCTCCAATGGTCTCTCTAGTATTTTGGTGGTAGTTGATCGCTTTACCAAATATGCCCATTTTGGCGTGTTACTGACTCACTATACTGCCACTAAGGTTGCTGATTTGTTCGCTCACATGGTCATTCGTTTGCATGGTATGCCTCGCACAATTGTCTCTGACAGGGACTCTATTTTAACTAGTGCCTTTTGGAAGAAACTTTTTGAACTCATGGGCACTGCGTTGAAGATGAGTTCGGATTATCATCCCCAAACCGATGGTCAAACAAAGGTGACTAATCGTTACTTAAAACAGCATTTGCGGGCCTTCACAGTAGATAACCCAAAACAATGGAGTCGTTTCCTTACTTGGGATGAGTATCACTATAACACTAGCCATCATTCCGCTATTGGTATGACTCCCTTCCAAGCTGTCTATGGACGACTACCGCCCTTCATACCTTCCTATACTCGGGGGACCACCACTATTCAAGCTGTCGAAGAGGATCTCTTAAATCGTGACACCATTTTACAGCAGCTGAAAACTAATTTGCAGGAAGCACAGAATCGGATGAGGCAACAAGCTAATAAAAAACACAAAGACATTCAATTCAACATTGGCGACTTGGTGTTAGTGAAGCTCCAACCATACCGTCAAACCACTCTTGCATCTCGCCTTAATGCAAAGTTGTGCCGACGTTATTTCGGCCCCTTTTCAGTTATTGGTCACACTGGTCCAGTCGCATATACATTGGAGTTACCACTGACTAGTCGCATCCATCCCACTTTTCATGTGTCCTTGCTGAAGCCATTTATTGGTACTATGCCGCAACAGAGTTACCCACTTCCGGAACTCAGCTTAGCTAACAAGCCGCTGCTACTTCCGATTGCCATTTTAGCAGGTCGTTCCGTGTTACGTAACAACACTACCATCAAGCAAGTCTTAGTGCAATGGTCTCATAGTACTCTGGAAGATGCTACATGCTACATGGGAAGACATCCACTCATTTTGTTAGTTGTATGGCATTTCCGCCCTTGAGGACAAGGTCGTTTTTGAGGAAGGGGGTGGTGATAGCCAGGCCCATATACCCTTGTTGTCTCTCGTGGTCCAACAAAATGTGAAACACTGGGCTACAGCCAAGGCCCAAACTGAATTGACTCAAGACCATACCCAGCATTCTTCTCTTGCTGAGATCAGTGGTAGCACGAACTCTTCGAATGAGATTGCAGAAGGTGAGAAAGAACACAAGCAAGAGAGTGGAGTACGGACGCGCGTGAGGCCAAAATGGATGGAGGATTTTCCTGTTACGGGAAGACGTTGAGCCGTTGGGAATCATCTAGAGCATATGGATTACATAGTTCCTTTGTAAATTTCTTTTTAGTTTTGGCTATTTTACTTCTTGGGATATATATATATATAAACTCTGGTTTGTTTCTGGTTTTTTTATGTGAAATGAAGAATTAATTTTCTGAGGAGTTGGGCACTGACTCGAAGAGTGCGTAGACCCTTGATATCTAACACACAGTATAGATATAATTAGCTACACAAATTATTGTGTTATTTATATATATAGTACAATATACAGGTCTCTAAAATTTTATATTTTGGTATTCCAAATTATGTATTTACTTGCCCTAACCTTTTTCTTTTTTCTAAATATTAAAAAAGAGGTTCTACTCAAAAAATATATATAAAAAATAAAAAAGTGCTTAGAGCACTTACAACCACTCCTTTGAAGAATTGTAATTAAATAGTCTTACACTAGCTCCTTTAAATTTATGATCTAAAATAGAGCTCATCTATATTCTTTATATCATTCTCCACATTTATAAATTTTCTAGAGCTCCTCTAAACAATTTTGTTATTCACTTTTCTTTCCTTCTCTCCAAATTTATTAAATTTTTTATTATTTCAATTAATAAAAATATTTAAAGATATAATATTTAAATGAGGTAAAAATATATATAGAGATGATGATATTTGGTGTAATGTAAAAATTTGTAAAATAAAGAAAGTGGAGTTTTAGTGATGTGTTTTGAAGAAAAGAATAGATGAGTTGCTGAAAGTGTTATTATAATTTACAAAAGTAGATCTAGATTGGGTCTATTATCCTTTCTTGGTAAATAAAACTTTTATAGTCTCATAAATTTACCTTCTCGACATGTCTAGATTAAGCACCAAATTGCTCTCTCTCCATTCTTCAATGTTTTACATTTTTGTTTTGTAATGCCCCAAATTTCCTAATAAGGTTTAGGACCTTGATTAGGAGGCCGGGAGGGCCATAATTGATTTATTATGCTATTTAATGATAATATGCATGTTTAGGTGTATTAAATATACATGTGAACCCATTTTTGATTAATTTGGTGATTTTCATATTTTGGCCATTTCGAGCATATTTGGCATATATGTGATATGTGTGTAGTGCTTTATTATTATTTGGTTATGCTAGGGTTACTCAGCACAAGACGATCCTAGGAGGTAAGCTAGTGAAATAGTCACAACAGGATTTATACTTGACTCGGAGTGAGTTAAGGGGTATTTAGAGCATTACTGACTTATTGGGTAATGGGAATTAATATTTGATGATAAATTGGGAGTTAGTAAGACTAGGGGAAATTCAGGAGGTTTTGACTATTTTGCCCCCGGGGAAGTTTTCAGGACCCCGAGCGTTAGGATTTGTTTGAGGCTACTTAAGCTTGAAGTAACCTGTTAAGAAATAAAAAGAATGTTTAGAACGTTCTCTCTCCTTCAAAGTTCCATTTTCGTCTCCCAGTCGCATTTTCGAAGGAAACTTGAGTTCTAGGACTCGGATTCAAGCGAGGATCGAATCTGTTTACCGATATTTTCAGAAACTATACTAATGAATATTAGATAAGACTAATGATATGGAATTTAGAAGATAAAAACAGGATTTTTACGTGGTTGGGTCGTTAACAAGCCTTAGTCCACGAGTCAGTTGTATTAGAGCTTGGAAAGTCTTTTACAATGGAGTTTCTCTCTATGTTTTGACAGAGTAACTGTATACAAGTCGAAGAGAGATCCCTTCTCCAGTGCTCTATCGCCTGTATTTATAGGCTCATAGGAACACTGGGTCTGGGCCGGGTATGACCCGGGCCCATCAAAGATGTGGATACTCTTGGCTTCTCTGGCGGAAGCCCAATACAAAGGATAAAAATACATAGGTCCAAGAATAATTAAGGCCCAATGGGGCGACCCAAGGACTATATTTCACCCGAAAAATGGTGCTTTTGGTCTGGGCACTCCGAGTTACGAGGCAGATTCAGGGAACAAAGCCAGTCAGTGTACTGGCAGTGTAGGTCTGAACTAGCGGCGTGCAATCCCGAGGTGGCATTTTCCGCAAGTGAAAAGTGGGGACAACTCCCACGCATCGTGGGGCGGCTTCAGGGACATGGATGCCTTTTCCTGCCAACCTGGAGGACATGACCCGGGTTCGTTTACCTCTGTCCCTCTTCGTTTACCACAGGCTCGGACCGTTTACCAGGCTCCGGGATCGATTTGCATATACCGCGACCGTATCCCCAACTGGCCATACGTCTCCCGGGCACTGTCATGGATCATCTTCCTGGACACCATCCGGGTATGGAACCACACTTGGACAGTCGTCCTTGGTTACTCCCGTACTAAGCGGGCCTGAGCTGGGCCCATATCCAATCGCCCAGATCATGGGCCTAGACCGTCGTCCCGGGCCCACGACAGGAAATGGGGATAACATTTACCCCCCAAGCCTTCGCTTGGGTCCGTGAGGTGGAGGCTTGCCTTGTTCCCAGATACTCCACGGTTGCCTTCCCAGTTCCTGCTTGGAATCGTGGGTCCGTGGCAAAGGGCAGTGACGTTGGCTGCACACTGAGCCCGGACCATTTACCAGTGTTCGGGTATGTTTACCTATGTCCTGCTTCATGGTAGGGGTACACGTGTCGCCAGGCGACTGCTGCAAAGATGGCACTTGACCTCGGAAGGTCACCTAACCACCTCAAGGGTCGCTAGGCCTAGGCTAGTGCATCAGCACGGATTCCGAAGCATCCCATCCGCACGGGGGTCCTTCATTAAAGCTTCTGCACTGAGGTGGACTGTAGGATGGGGTGACCTTTGGCATTCGTCTCTCCTAGGCCGTTTGATTGAAATGGCTAGGATCCAGCTCCCGAGAGCTCATAAAAGCCCCTGCACGATTTTCGACCATCGGATGGGGGAATTTCTATCCGCTGGATCAGAGACCAGGACTTGGGTCTCTATAAATACTCCTCAGACATTCATTTGGCACTTTTACACTCTCGAGCCATTTCAAGAACTGAGCTGTGTATGTCCGATATCGCCGACGACATTCTTCACCGCCTGCTCATTCTATGCCGTCGTCTATTTCCAACAGTCCCAGCGTCTACCCCTCCGCCTGAGTGCACGTCCTGGGCCTTCCCTATCGACGAGTTGCTGAATCGGCTTCACCAGTTCAAGAACGAAATTCTGCCATCCTTACCGTCGGACAACCACCATCCTCTACCGCCAACTACTCACAGTAAGTCTTTCTGACCTTCTTGGTGAATACATGAATGTAGGCTGCTCTTTAGTTTATATGCTTAGGCTGCTAGAATTTTCTTATGCTTAGGAACATTGTTAAGAAGGCCGCGTGGTCCGGGTTGCTCCGGGTCCAAATGCTTCCTGGATAGACGGTGGAGCCTACTTAGTAGCCTCTTTTTCGTTCCCGATCTGGGTCTCGCGGTTCCCTGGTGAACCCGGACCCGATGCGGAGGGGACTCCAACCAGTCCTTAGGAGACCCCCCATACCTTAACCGACATTCTTGGGTTTTGGTATTGACTGCTTGGTTTCTTTTCTCTGTTCCCAGATCATCAGTCATGGCAATGGGCGTCACCCTTCATTCAGAGGAGGAAGTCAACAGGGCCCCCGTCGTCCTCTCCGGGTCCAGGACCCCCACGAGCAACAGATGGGAAATGGGCGTGCTGCAAAACCTGTTCCGGAACTACCAGATGATGTACATCCTGGAGAAGCACCTGGGCATAGAGTCCACTCCCAGACTATTCCACAACCGCCTGGCCAGGATAGAGGAGCGGGCACATATTTCGGTAGAAGGTTTTGGGGCCTGGAGTGCTGGCCACATCAGTGCGGGAGCCACATTCCCGCTTCACGGCTACTTCGTGCAGTTCCTAAAGTACGTGGGGATCGCACCGTTCCAGCTCCTGCCACAAGCCTACCGACTACTCGTGGGATGGCGAGTATTCTGCATCGCGAAGGAGATTGCGGAGCCGACCCCTACGGAAATCTTGTATTTCTACAAGATGGAGCCGCAGGTCAATGCCAATGACAAGACCTTGGACGACTTCTATAGACTGAAGCCGCGAGGTAACTACCCCGCTCCCACCAGCTCTTGGAAGCATCCCCTGGACGTCCATCACTACTGGTTCATGACGTCTGGGTTCCTCGTGGAGAAGAACCCCACGTTGCTGCTGGACTTCCAGCGAGTGGGTAAGTGCTTCCCCGATCCTTTTCCTCTTTTTTATTTTTTCTTTCTTTTTCTTCGTTTCTCATCATGTTACTCTGGGTGGCAGGACCTTTCGCCCAGACTCCTCTCACCCAGTTCATCCTGGAACGGAGGAGATTCTACTCTGGGCTGAGCGTGGAGGACCTGGACGTAGGAGCCTACGTCACCACGGACAACCTCCGATTGGTCGGGATGCTCGCGGCCCACCAAACTATTATCATCCCGAACCTTCGGGGAATCCAATGCGAGAAGATTGTCGCCATCAGGGAATAGCTGGCCCTGGAGCACATCGCGGAAGTGGAGAAAGCGGCGCGAGACGACGCGGCCAAGCGGAAGAGGGACCTGGCCCAAACGGAGGCGACTGCTTCGGAGGAGTTGGAAGAGCTCTTCGAGGATGCCCTACCAAACACGGGGACCCCCGGGGCTAGCGTATCAGGGTGAGGTAACTCACCTTTTCTCTTAACTTATGCTCCTCAAGTCGGGGACTTAGCTAGGGATAGGCTAGCACTTTGAGGCCCCACGTTTGGGGCTGACGGGGAGATGACACCTTCATATCCCGTCCCCATAGGCTTGGAGGTTCTCATGTTCTTGTCCGGGTTCCTTCAGTACAGGAATTTCTTGAACCCGGACGACATGGGGGATCGAGTCCATTCCTTCGCATTAAATGAGTTGAGTCACGCCCGGGGCTTAGATGAGGGTTCGTCCCGGGTCACTCTTAGTTTTGATTTTAATTCTCTTGGTCAAACGTACTAACTCTTTTTTTCTGTGTTTTTGCAGGAGACTCTGACATGTCTACCCCCACGGGCAAACTGAGGCAACTCCTCAAGGACCGGACGGCCAGGAAGGCTGCCAGAAAGACAACAGAAGCGGTAGGCCCGGACCCACCCCTCAACACGGAGGCGCCAGGGGCAGAACTTCGACCCAGTGGGGGAGCGCTTGCCGCGGTCCCCATCCAGGCCGTGGACTCGGATGCAGTCCCCGACTCTGCCCAACACCCAATGATCAATCTGGAGACGGGAGCGGTGACCAGTCGAAGTTCCGGGAAAAGGGGCTTGGACGCAGGCGCTGAGGAGGCCAGCACCGAGAAGAAGAGGCCCCGGACGAGGCGGGCTGGTTCGGCCGACGAGTCGCACGGCAAGAGTTGGCTCGCCACGAAAGAGATTCCCGCACTACCGGCCCTCCCCATACGTCTAACACTACTCGAGGAGGGGGAAGCCGTCGTGCGGGATGAGTAGTCCCAACTGATTGCCCGGACCTGGGAGAATGGCTGGGGTTGGACAGATGAGACGTACAAGGCCCTGACGATCCATTGTCAGGTCGAGCTCGCTGAGTGTCCGGCGGCGTTTAGCGCCCCCCAGCTGATCGTGGATCGGCCAGATGCCGAGACAGGCTTTCATCCAAAGCTTGGGCAGGACACGGCCCCCTTGGCGGCTGACCTGTTGGACCAGGTGGGGAACACCATGTGCAACCTCCAGCTCAAGAGGTATGCCACGATAGCCAACCCGGACGTGCTGTTCATCTCCCAGGCTCTCCGCCATCAGGCCACCGCAGTAAGTTTACTTCATGTCTCTTTCTTCCCTCTTCTTATTTGTTTATAAGGATTCCTCTTAACTTTGCTTTGTTCCAGGTTGATTTGTTGTCCCATCGGAGTGCCGATCTGGTGGCTGAGTTGGCCATGAAGATGGAGACGATCCAGTTGGAGTTGGAGGCGGCCGTGAACCAGAGGGAGGCCAACAAGGAGGCCCTGGCCAAGGAGACGGCCCAGGCTCAGGTGGACCATGCGGAGTTCGACCGTGTCAAGGCCGGGCTGGAAGAGGCCTTGTCCCGGAAAGAAACCGAGGCCAACGAGAGGGTAGCCCTTCTGGAGGCTGCCGCGGCTCAGTCTGCCCGGGATAGGGAGGAGATCCAGAACTTGACGGATCGGGTCCGCGAACTGGAAAGCTCTCTTCGTGAGGAGAAGACGGTGCGAAAAGGAGGAGGCGGACAGCATGCTAGAAGTCACTTTCGAGGAGGCCATTTACATGGCTTGGCGCAAGGACAAAATCATGAACCTCTTGGTCTTCCCCGACCCGGAATCGCAGAGGCCTGAATTCGAGGCCAAAGAGAAGGAAGACGCGGAGCTTCTGGAGACTGAAGCCTAGGCCCGAATCTTCGCATTACCTCTTTTAATTTTGTAATAACTTTTACCGGATGCGTATGCGTCCAAGACAATTTTTATTACTCTCCGGTTTATCTTATTTTTGTTATTCCTTCTAGAAAATTCCTTTTATCACCGTGCATAACTAACTCCGAGGGTTTGGTCCCGGTTCCAACGGCCTGGACTAGACCAACTCTAACTAGCTTGTTAAGTTTTCAGTCCTACCCACCTAATTCTCAATCCCGGCTCCAACGGCCTGGGCCAACGTGGTTCAAATAGTTTATTGTGGAACTTAGTCCCCCCACTCTACCAGTCGCGGAGCACTGCTTTGCCCTGGGGCATACCGGATGCTTTTCTCTCCCGGGCATCGCTCGTCCGGGGTGGGACCAGCCTTAGGCTCGGTCCTTTTAATTTATATCCCCGAACATCGTTCGTCTGGGGTAGGACCAGCCTTAGGCTTGGCCCTCTTTAATTTATACCCCCGGACAATGTTCATCCGGGGTGGGACCAGCCTTAGGCTCGGTCCTTTGAATTTATACCCCTGGACATCGTTTGTCCGGGGTGGGACCAGCCTTAGGCTCGGTCTTTGTAATTTATACCCCCGGACATCGTTCGTCTGGGGTGGGACCAGCCTTAGGCTCGGTCCTTTTAATTTATATACCCGGACATCGTTCGTCCGAGGTGGGACCAGCCCTAGGCTTGGCCCTCTTTAATTTATACCCTCGGACAATGCTCATCCGGGGTGGGACCAGCCTTGGGGCTTGGTCCTCTTTAATTTATACCCCCACATAATGTTCGTCTGGGGTAGGACCAGCCCTAGGCTTGGCCCTCTTTATTTATACCCCGGGACATCGTTCGTCTGGGGTGGGACCAACCTTGGGGCTTGGTCCTCTTTAATTTATACCCCCGGACAATGTTCGTCCGGGGAGGGATAAGCCCTAGGCTTGGCCCTTTTAATTTATACCCCCGGACATCGTTCGTCCGGGGTGGGACCAGCCTTGGAGCTTGGTCCTCTTTAATTTATACCCCCGGACAATGTTCGTCCGGGGTGGGACCAGCCCTAGGCTTGGCCCTCTTTATTTATACCCCCGGACATCGTTCGTCCGAGGTGGGACCAGCCTTGGGGCTTGGTCCTCTTTAATTTATACCCCCGGACAATGTTTGTCCGGGGCGGGACCAGCCCTAGGCTTGGCCCTTTTAATTTATACCCTCGGACATCGTTCGTCCGGGGTGGGACCAGCCTTAGGCTTGGCCCTCTTTAATTTATACCCCGGACAATGTTCGTCCGGGGTGGGACCAGCCCTGGGGCTTGGTCCTCTTTAATTTATACCCCCAGACATCGTTCGTCCGGGGTGGGACTAGCCCTAGGCTTGGTCCCACGGGGTTTGTATCCCTCGGACATCATTGGTCTAGGTCGTGACTAGCCTGAGCTTGCGCCCTGCCGGGTATTTGCTCATACCCGAGATACCCCCCACAAGTGAGCAGAGACTGGTCTGGGGTCACTTGAGTAAGATTTTCGTTTGTTTGATAACGTTTCTTTATGGCGTTTTGCACACGCCATTTTTATTATTCAAGGGGGTCGCCCTAAGGTGTACATTATTTACAGCGAAAATACAGAATTAGAACACACTCTCCTGACTACTAATAGTATTTATGGAGATGTTCCGGATTCTAGGCTCGCGAGACTTCCGAGCCATCGAGCTGTTTTAAGCGGTACGTTCCGGAGCACACTTCATGTTGGACCTCGTATGGTCCTTCCCAATTCGGGCCCAGAACCCCTACTCCCGGATCTTGAGTAGCAGGGAAGACTCTTCGCAAGACTAAGTCGTCGGTTCCGAACTTTCGGCTTTTTACTTTTGAGTTGAAATGCCGTGCGATCTTGCCTTGGTACATCTTCAGCTGCACTTGCGACTCCTCCCGGATCTCCTCGATGAGATTTAGTGATTCCTGGAGTAAGGCGTGGTTCTGGGCGGGGTCATATGTGTCTCTTCGGTGGGACGGGATGGTCATTTCGATGGGGATGACGACTTCGTATCCATAGACCATGGAGTAAGGAGTGTGGCCGGTTGATGTCCTCTCAGCTGTCCGGTAAGCCCACAACACGCGGGGCAGCTCTTCGGGCCATTTGCTCTTGTAGGCCTGGAGTTTTTTCTTTAACGTCCCTTTTAAGATTTTGTTCACGGCTTCTGCTTGCCCGTTTGCTTGGGGCCTGGCCACCGCGGAGAAGCTCTTGACGATGCCATGTCTCTCGCAAAAGTCTGTGAAGTGGGAGCTGTCGAACTGCTTCCCGTTATCAGATACAATTTTGTAGGGGAGGCTGTACCGACACACTATATTATTCATGACGAAATCCAGGGCCTTCTTCGAAGTGATCGTTTTCACGGGCTCCGCCTCAACCCACTTGGTGTAGTAGTCCACAGCCATGATGGCGTACTTCACTCCTCCTTTCCCGGTCGGGAGCGACCCTACAAGATCGATCCCCCACACCGCGAAAGGCTAGGGGCTAGTCATCAAGGTTATCTCCGTCGACGGGACCCGTGGGACCTTCGAGTACCTTTGGCACTATTTGCACTTGCGGACGTAATCAATATAATCTTTCTTCATGGTCGGCTAGAAGTACCCTTGGCTCAGAATCTTTTTGGATAAACTGGGCCCGGATGTATGATCTCTACAAAAACCTTCGTGCACTTCATGCATGATGGCACTTAGCTCTGTCCCGGACACACACCTGAGGTAAGGCATGGACAAACCCCAACGATAGAGTTTTCCATCCATCGTGACGTATCGGTGGATCTGTTTCTGAAGCTTCCTGGCCGCAGCCCTGTCTGTTGGCACCTCCCCGGCCGTCAGATAGCGGATAAGTGGTCCCATCCAAGACGTGGAGTGGTCGACGGTGTGGACCGCAGGGGCTCTGATGCTTGGGATGGGGAGATGGTTGACGGGGACTAGCCCGGCCAGTTCTGCTTCGGCGTTGGTGGCCAGCTTTGCTAGTGTGTTCGCGAAGACATTTTACTCTCTGGGGATCTGGCGGATGGAGTGATTTTTGAACGCCTGCATCATCTCTCTCGTCTGGGTCACATAATCCGCCATTCTCTCTCCTTTAGTTTGATATTCCCCCGAGATTTGCCTGACAACCAGCTGGGAATCGCTGTAGATTTCCAGGTTTGCGGCCCTTACTTCCCGGGCCAAATGCAGCCCGGCTAAGACAACCTCATGCTCAGCTTCGTTGTTCAATGCCTTGAACTGGAAACGCAGGGCATTTTGTAACTGGTGTCCCTGTGGTGATACCAAGATATCCCGGCCCCGTCCACGAAGACCTTCCATACGGGCGCCGCGGGGGCCTCAGGATCATCTTCTAGGGATATCCCGGAACACTCAATGATGAAGTCGGCCAGGGCTTGCCGCAGGATATATCGAACTGACTCAGTTCCATGGCCCACTTTAGGAGTCTTCCCAATGACTCCGGCTTCTGTAACACTTGACGGAGGGGGTGGTTGGTCAGGACTTTTATGTCGTGGGCTTGGAAGTAAGGCCGGAGCTTCTAGGATGCCATCAGCAAGCAAAAGGTCAGCTTTTCGATTAGTGGATACCGAGACTCGGCGCCCAACAATCACTTACTCATGTAGTACACCGGGAGATGTGTCCTTTCCTCCTCCCGTACCAATGCGGCGCTGATCGCGTGCTCGATCACTACTAGATAGAGGTACAGAGGCTCCCCGTCCATCGGATTTTCCAGGATCAGAGCTTGGGCCAGGTGTTCTTTCAATTTCCGAAAGGCTTCTTCGCACTCGACTGACCATTCAAACAGCTGGCTTCCCCAAAGGACGTTAAAGAACGGGATGCACTTGTCCGTGGCTTTGGAGACGAAATGGCTTAAGGCGGCTATCCGCCCGGTCAAGCTTTGGATGTCATTATGCTTCTGGGGAGAGGGCATATCAATCAGTGCCTTGATCTTATCCGGATTAGCCTCTATTCCCCAGAAGCTCACTATGAAGCCCAGGAACTTCCCGGAAGCCACGCCGAACGTACATTTCTTGGGATTCAGCTTCATCCCGTACTTCCGAATGACTACGAAAGCTTCAGCTAGGTCGTCCGAATGCTTCCTGGACGTCTTAGACTTGACCAGCATATCGTCGATATAAACTTCCATGTTTCACCCCAGCTAGGCCCATAACATTCGATTGCGAGCCTTTGATAGGTTGCTTCGGCGTTTTTCAGTCCGAAGGGCATGACGATGTAGCAGTATATTCCCTTGTCGGTTTGGAAACTGGTGTGCTCCTGATCTGCCACATGCATAGAGATCTGATTGTAGCCGGAGTAAGCATCCATGAAGCTCAAGATCTTGTACCCCGGGCGTAGCATCCACCATTTGGTTGATCCTGGGTAGCAGGAAACAATCCTTCGGACAAGCTTTGTTGAGATCCGTGAAATTTATGCATGTTCTCCATGTTCCGTTTGGTTTCGGCACTAGAAAGGGGTTGGCCAGCCACATGGGGTATACATCCTCGCGTATGAAGTTGATTGAAGACAGCTTCTCTACTTCTAGCTTAATGGCCTCAGCCCTCTCCGTCCCCAAGGGCCTTCGCTTTTGGCGAACCGGGGTTGCGTTCGGGTCTATGCTCAATGCATGGAAGATGATGTTGCGGTCGATCCCCGTCATATCCGAGTGAGATCAGGCTAGAATATCCTGATTCTCCTTAACTTGGGCGATGATAGTGGCCCGGACATCCGCTGGCAGATTTTTCCCGACTTGGATGACCCTGGCCGGATCGGTGTCGCTGATGCACACCTCCTCAATCTCCTCCATTGGCTCTAGGACGCGGTCGTCCCCTATCCTTGGGTCTAGGTCATCTTCTTCCCGGATCACTCGCTCAACAACTGGGGGAGGAATCGGGTCGATGAGGTCCTCAAAGGGTTTTTCCTAGACCATATATATTGGCCGGGCGGACACGTGGTAGCATTTCTGGGCACTCTTCTGATCTCCCCGGACAGTCCCCACCCTTCCGTTGTCGCAAGGGAACTTCATGCAAAGATGACGGATAGAGGTGATGTCCCCGAACTCGACTAATGCGGGCCGGCCGAAAATGACGTTGTAAGTGGTGGGGCAGTCCACCACTACGAAGGTGCAGAACTTGAACGAGTGCTGCAACTCGCTTCCCAACGTTATGGGCAACAGGATCTTCCCCATGGGGAGTAGTACATCTCCGTTGAAGCCGTAAATCTGGGTCGAGCATGATGCCAGATCTGCTTCAGTCAAGCCAATGGCGGTGAAGGCGGGATCGAACAAGAGGTTGACAGAGCTCCCGTCATCTACTAACACACGGGATACCAACTTGTTGGCGATTTGCGCATCTATGACCAGCGGATCATGGTGCGGGAAATGGACGTTTCGGGCGTCGTCCTCCGTGAAGGTGATGGGGAGGTTCATCAATTTTGGGCGCTGAGCCGGGGCCTGGACAAGGGCGCACACCTCCTGATCATGGTCGAGCTCGCTTAGGTAGCGCTTTTGATCATTCCTGGACGGCCCTCCCAAGTGAGGTTCGCCCGAGATGGTGGCTACATGCCCGTCCATGCGAGGGGGTGCCGTCCCGGATGGATAAGGCATTCCAGGGCCGGGTGTTTGCGTGACGAGGGCCCCCTGAGGGGTCTGTGCCGTCGGTCCCTGTGCATACCCTCCTGAGGCGGGTATGCCCTGGGTGCTCCCGGGACCGTGGGTTGTCCGGGACCTGCTGACAGGCCCGGGACTCCCACGGGCATCCTGACCCACTGGTCGAGATGCCCCAGCTTGATGAGATTCTCGATCTCGTCCTTGAGTTGCCGTCACTCTTCGGTCGTGTAGCCCACATCCTTATGGTAGGTGCACCGTTTGTTGGTAACCCTCAGATTTCTCCCCCCTCTGAACATGGGGCTAGGCTTTCGGTAGTGGACTGCCCTTTCTGTGGCCAGAAAGATGTTCTCCCTAGTGTCCACCAGATTGGTGTATTCTGAATATTGGGGCTCGTAGCCCCTTTTTCCTTTCTTAGCCGGTTCAGACCGGTTTTGGCCTTTACCAGATCTCTTCCCCCGGGAGGGGTTTACGCTTGCCTCTGTTACTCCCGCCTGCGACTGTGGGGCCCCGACGGGGGCAACATTGTGACCCGCCGGCGCGGCTCCATACCCGGAAAATTGGGCGAATTGGACTGGGGCATATCTTGAAGAGGCAGGACCGTACACCGTAGGGGTGTAGGTGATTCCAGGCGTAACGGCTGGTCCCGGGGCGATCGAGGGCATGATGTAGGACTGTGCTGGGAACTGCACCCCGTACGCCGGGAACGCTTGGGCGCTGGGCTGTGGTGCCGGAGGCCATCCGAAAGCCTTGATCTGAGCCTCTTCCCAATTGATAAATCCTTGCGCCCTCCTTATGAATTCTTCCAGGGTAGCCGCCTTGTTACGCTGCATGTCATCCCAGAGGGGGGACCCAGCCCGGATTCTAGACTGCAATGCCACCAGGCGCTGTCCGTCGTCCACCTTGGTCTTGGAGGCTTCTTTAGTAAAGCGCTGGATGTAGGCCCTCAGTGTCTCTGCGGCGAGCTGTTTAATATTTGCGAGGGCGCTGATTTGCATGTCCATCCTCATGGCAGCCATGAACTGCTTGTGAAACGCTGACTGCAGTCCTGACCAGGATTGGATGGATCTCGGCTTAAGTCTTTTCCACCACTCCTCGACGGGACCACCTAGAGTGATTGAGAAACAAAGGCACTTGCCGTCATCGATGACGTGGGCCACGGTCATAAGCCGGTTGTATCGGGACAGATGATCCCTGGGGTCGGTGTTTCCGGTATAGGCAGTGAGGCTTGGCATCTTGAACCCCTTGGGGAGCATAGTGTCTAGGATGTGCCTCGCGCACGGTTCTTTATCCTCTTTATCAGAGTCGGTATCCGCTCCTTCCTGCTTGCGGACCAAACAGACCGTGACCTTTTCCAAAGCGGCCAGCTGCTCCATGAGCTGCCTGGCCGTGCCATCCTCCAGGGGGATTCTTTCATTCCTCCTGTCGTTGATGTTGTTCCTAAGGTTTCCACCTCGGGGGAGGATCTTTTCCTTACGGGCCCGCTCTTTTTGAGCTTTCAGTCCGTCGCGTAGGTCTACCCGGGACGTGTCGTCCCCTGAACTAAGGACATGACCCTCCTCGCTGCGTGGCCGTCCCCGACAGTTTTTGTTTACCGAGACACTTGGGTGCATTGACCCTTCCCGTTCGTCTCGCTCTGGGGCGTACCGGGGCCGTGCGTTCCGCGGTCGCGTCCCCTGTGGATCGATCGGGTGGTCCCATCCTGGGACGGGGCGCACCTTCTCTTTCCTAGGGAGCGGCCGGGAACGGGTTCCGGCTTTCGTGACGGGGGTGTTCTTTTCTCGAGTCTTTCCACTAGCATATTTTTTCTCCCTGTGCGGGTTTCCTGGGGCTGGCTCAAGAAACTGCTCCGGGGGAGGGGCCGGCCTCGCTTCTTCGGGGCCCCCGGCTCGGGCTTGCAGAGCGGGCTGTTGCGCTCCCGGAAGTGGGCCAGCTGGGGGATTGGTCGCCGGGCCCTGCGTGGCTATGAATGCCTGCAGGGCTTGGAGAGACTCTTGCATCCACTGATGCGCCTCCGCCTGCTCAGCAATCCTGGCCTCCTGGTCTAAGACTTGCTGCCTCAGTCTAGTCACCTCCAAGTCCTGCTGGTTGGGCTCTCCTTCTGGGATCTCGGGATCCGCAGCTTCGTCGTGGTACTCCCCCTCGTTTTCCTCTTCATAATATTCCTCCTCGTTCTCCTCTTCGTACTCTATCCCACCCTCATAGTCTTGTGACTCGTCAAGGTGAGATGTTTGAGGAGGAGCGTTCTCAAGCGGATTTTGAGGAAGATGCTGGGAAGGCAACGGATCCCCATTGCCCTGCTCTGGGTTACTAGGGTCGAAAGTGGTGTGTCGTGTATTCACCATTGTAGTAGAGGTTTGGTGTCAGCACTAACTTTCTCATGCTCTCAAGGAAAGCACCAAAATGTTTACCGAGATTTTCGGAAACTATACTAATGAATATTAGATAAGACTAATGATATGGAATTTAGAAGATAAAAACAGGATTTTTTCGTGGTTGGGGCATTAACGAGCCTTAGTCCACGAGTCAGTTGTATTAGAGCTTGGAAAGTCTTTTACAATGGATTTTATCTCTATGTTTTGATAGAGTAACTGTATACAAGTCGAAGAGAGATCCCTTCTCCAGTGCTCTATCGCCTGTATTTATAGGCTCATAGGAACACTGGGTCTGGGCCGAGTATGACCCGGGCCCATCAAAGATGTGGATACTCTTGGCTTCTCTGGCGGAAGCCCAATACAAAGGATAAAAATACATAGGTCCAAGAATAATTAAGGCCCAGTGGGGCGGCCCAAGGACTATATTTCGCCCGACAAAATGGTGCTTTTGGTCTGGGCACTCCGAGTTACGAGACAGATTCAGGGGAAAAAGCCAGTCAGTGTACTCGTAGTGTAGGTCTGAACTAGCGGTGTGCAATCTCGAGGTGGTCTTTTCCGCAGGTGAAAAGTGGGGACAACCCCCCACGCGTCGTGGGGCGGCTTCAGGGTCATGGATGCCTTTTCCTACCAACCTGGAGGACATGACTCGGGTTCGTTTACCTCTGTCCCTCTTTGTTTACCACAGGCCCGGACCGTTTACCAGGCTCCGGGATCGTTTTGCGTATACCGCGACCGTATCCCCAATTGGCCATACGTCTCCCGGGCGACTGTCATGGATCATCTTCCTGGACACCATCCGGGTCCGGAACCACACTTGGGCCGTCGTCCTTGGTTACTCCCGTACTAAGCAGGCCTGGGCTGGGCCCATATCCAATCGCCTAGATCATGGGCCTGGACTGTCGTCCCGGGCCCAGGACAGGAAATGGGGATAACAGAAGCATAGCGATCCTAGGGATGATTAGAAGCTTATTAGCCGGAGGATTTAGTTGGGAAACAACTTAATTGAAGGTAATCCAAGTTTTAAGTTCTAAGTTTTTAAAGTTTTTAAGCTTGAATTAGACTTTGTGTTTTGATGAGTTTTTTTTATTGATTTGAGACTTGGGTTTTGTTGGTTTTGGATCATGGGGATGTTTAGGAACTTTGATTTTTGAGATTGGAGATGTTTGGATAGGTTTTTGGAAGGTTTTAAAAAGGAGAAAACGAGGAAAAAATGACTGGTTCGAGGTTGGGCCACGGCCCTGTTCTAGGGCGCCGCGGCCCAAGCTTGCTGAAGGAGGAGGAGGCTCTATTAAGGGGGCGGGCTGCGGCATGGTGCATGGAGGGTCGCGGCCCTTAAGGGAAAAAGTTGCCAGAATTGTGTTTTTTTCATGGGAACTTAACTCTAAGGGCCTGGGATTCATCCTACTACCTAGTTGAGTGGGATTTGGCGTCCCGGAGGCTTGGGTTGGGTTTGGAAGTATTTATTTACTCATTTTGATGAGATTTTATATTATGGTTGTGACTAGGTTATCACTAGGGGCTTGGAATCAGGATCGTGCTTGTGGCTCATTTATTGGTAACTTGTGCTTGGACCAAATGTGAGAAAACTGCACCCCATATGTGACATGCATGGTTATTATTGAGGCATGTCGAGTGTTTAAATGTGATGCATGTGATGTACGAGAAACATGTGGTTAGGGCATGCCATGAGTGTTAAATATGAGATTGATCAGAGCTTGAGTCTCTGTGTTTATGCATGATCCTAATTATGCTAGCAATTGTTAAGTAAGCATGATGAATGCCTTGTATAAAGATATTTTCCATATGATATATGCCTGGTAGCATTGCTTACTTGTGCGTGGCACTGACTTACTAGTCAAAATCGACAATGGTGTCAGAACTAGCTGTGAAGCTGTGACTTACTAGTCAAGTTTGACAGTAGTTTTGAGCACTGGTCATGTGTTACTGACCTAAGAGTCAGGAGCGGCATAAACGTCATGAACGTAAAGCCGATAAAAGATTAGATCTAATCGATATTTGCATTGAATGACTCATATGGAGCATTAATGCTGGACCGACCCTAAGTTCGATGAAAATTATAAGCACTTGCCTAATTCTATGACTAGTTACTCAGAGCCGGGGCCAAAGGCCCAGGTGACCCTATCATCACATGGCTAAGGGAGCGGTACCCACTGTTGTGACCCTATAGTCACTCCCTTTTTTTCTAGTCTATGACTTGTTACTCAGAGCCAGGGCCAAAGGCCTAGGTGACTGTTTTGTCACATGGCTGAGGGAACGGAATCCCATCTTGGTGACTCTATGGTCACTCGGTAGGTTTATGTTGGTGACTATTTCATCAAATACCTATCTTGTTTAAGCTAGTGAAAGGATCACTTATTTGTAAAGCCCAGGTGACCATATCGTCACATGGATAATGGGAACGAAACCCACCTTAGTGACTTTACAACTGTCACTCTTCTATTTCGGGCTATAAGCCCAGCATGGTTATCAAAACCATCAGTGTTAAATCACTTATCTGATTTGGATTGACTTGATAGTCATCTACTTAGGAGGGCAGGATTTCTTATCCTGGATACCCATCATTATTTGAACTTACTTGCATGCGTGATGAAGACTATTATCGCTAGGCATGCACTTTATGATTTGATGACATGTTATTACTGTTCATGAGCATATTGAGTTTTCTTGCTGGGCTTCGGCTCACGGGTGCTATATGGTGCAGGTAAAGGAAAAAGAAAGCTAGACCATCCTTGAGTTGGAGAGCTTAGGTGACGATGTGTACATATGCGGCTGCTCAACCACCATGGCCGAGAGTTGAAAAAGGAACTAGGGTTAAACCTTATTTTGTCGCTTAGATCGGCTGGTTGTAAATATTTTCTTGTAATAGACTTTTAAATTATATTTTTGGTATCCCAATGTATACAATAAACATTCTAATGAAACGTTATATCTTAACCAAATTTTTTAATCCCTAAATCGCTAATCATACTTAGTTACACGATTATGGCCAAATGACTCGATTAGCGAGTTTAACACTGTTTAAAAGGCACACCGTAACGGTCCCTGGAGTTTAGGGAGTTACATGTTTGATCCAAGATGACATTAAAAGAATAAAAAAAATTACCAAGCATTGAAAAAGAAGTTTTTCTTCTCTTTTTTTTTTTGTTTGAGAATAATACATGTGATAGTTAGATATGTTACAACTCATTACAAAACATGTTATGTTGAATCTCAATTTCACAATAAATTCCACAAGTCACGCACTACCAATTAGTAGAAATACTTCTGGTGACTACATATTTAATCTTTGTTTTTCTCCGCTGAAAGTACACACATATTTTAGGAGAAAGTAATGTCGACCAACTCCCAAAGAGTAGGCAACTCCCAAAGAGTAGGATCAAATACACCCACACAAAAGGGACAATAAACATAACCCACAAAACGGTACAAATACAATACAACAATATACATATACAATATTAAATACATATATAAATGTATTTACAAAGGGAAATTTCATGTTATATGCATGATAACTTAGTAAAAAATTTTAATATACTAATATAAGTTATTATCTCAAATATATGACAATTTTAATGTTTTAGACAAAAATACCCCTAACATTCAAACACTCATTTTCTCTCTCAATCTGAACTCTCTCTCTCTCTCTCTCTCTCTCTCTAACATCTCTCATTATCTTACTCTCTCTCTCATTCTAATCTTGTAGATCTCGAAAAATTACAAAAATTAAACCAAAAAATCATCTGAAACAGACATTTGAGTGAAAAAATATGAACCTCCAAAGTTTTCGTCAAATTTTAGTGCAGAGCATCGAAATTGCATCGGAAAAACATCGTTTGGGCTAAAAATTACGTTTTCATGATTGCATCACAATAGCATCGAAACACCATCGATTTTGCATTGAAAAAACATCATTTTGGCAAAAAAATAAGTTTTCATGATTGCATCGAAACACCATACATTAAATCATCATTTTGGCCAAAAATCAAGTTTTCATGATTGCATCGGAATAGCATCGAAACACTATCGATTTTGCATCGAAAAAAATATTGTTTTGGCCAAAAAAATAAGTTTTTATGATTGCATCTCAAGAGCATTGAAACACCATCAATTTTGTATCGAAATTGCACCAAAAAAGCATCGCTTTGGCCAAAAAATAAGTTTTCATGATTGCATTGAAACAACATCGATTTTGCATTGAAACACCATCGATTTTGCATTGAAAAAACATCGTTTTGGCCAAAAAAAAAAGTTTGTATGATTGCATCGTAGGAGCATCAAAACACCATCAATTTTGTATCGAAATTGCATAAAAAAAAAGCATCGTTTTGGCCAAATATCAAGTTTTCATGATTGCATCGAAGCACCATCGATTTTGCATTGAAACACCATCGATTTTGCATCAAAAAAACTTCGTTTTGGCCAAAAAATAAGTTTTCATGATTGCATCGCAAGAGCATCGAAACACCATCGATTTTGCATCAAAACACCAACGTTTTTGCATCGAAACACCATCGAAAAAGCATCATTTTGGCCAAAAATCAAGTTTTCATGATTGCATCGGAATAGCATCGAAACACCATCGATTTTGCATCGAAAAAACATTGTTTTGGCCAAAAAATAAGTTTTTATGATTGCATCTCAAGAGCATCGAAACACCATCAATTTTGTATTGAAATTGCATCAAAAAAGCATCGTTTTGGCCAAAAAAACAAGTTGTCATGATTGCATCGAAACATCATCGATTTTGCATTGAAACGCTATCGATTTTGCATCGAAAAAACATCGTTTTTGCCAAAAAATAAGTTTCCATGATTGCATCGCAAGAGCATCGAAACACCATTGATTTTGCATCGAAATTGCATCGAAAAAGCATCGTTTTTGCCAAAAATCAAGTTTCATGATTGCATCGTAAGAGCATTCAAATTGCATCCATTTTGCACCGAAAATGCATCATTTTGATGCAATTTAGATGCTTTTTTTTATAGTGTTTCGATGCAAAATCGATGGTGTTTCGATGTTCTTGTGATGCCATCATGAAAATTTATTTTTTGGCCAAAAAGATGCTTTATCAATGCAAAATCAATGGTGTTTCGATGCCAAATCGATGGTGTTTTGATGCAAAATAGATGGTATTTCGATGTTGTTGCGATGCCATCATGAAATCTTGATTTTTGTCCAAAACGATGCTTTTACGATGCTCTGTACTGAAATTTGACGAAAATTTTGGAGGCTCATATTTTTTCACTCAAATGTTGGTTTCAGATGATTTTTTTTTTTTTTAATTTTGGTATTTTTTTTCGAGATCTACAAGATTAGAATGTTAGAGAGAGTGACAAAATGAGAGATGTTAGAGAGAGAAAGTTTGGATTGAGAGAGAAAATGTGTATTTGAATGTTAATGGTATTTTTGTCTAAAAAATTAAAATTATCATATATTTGAGATAATAACTTATGTTGATATATTAAAAAATTTTACTAAGTTATTATGCATATAATATGAAATTTCCTTTTACAAATGAGGGTGGGTGTTTTGAACTCCAATTTTTTATTACCAAGTCGAAAGCCCCAACCACCCCACCTAAGGGTAATTAGCCAAGCTACGAAGTTACTAAAGTCTGAAAGGAACCTTTTTGATCAACATGTTGAATATGTATTGAGCTAGAGAGATAGGCTTTTTCTAGATGCTTCATCAAGTTTAAATGGTTTTAGACTTGGTAGTGTTATTCATTGGTTTTGCTTCATGAAGGGTTTGAGATCAATCTAGAAGATATTAATCATGGTGTGATCATGATGATAGTGAATTCCTAATGAGAATTTAGGACATGTGATGATAATGAAATTGAAAACATGCACACTCTTAAACACCAATTAAGTTTAAACATAAAAACAAGGACCTTGTTACCCAAGAAAATAAATCAATAAAACTTATCAACTTAATTATTAGAAAATATCTCACGGGGTGAGATTTTCATATTCTAAGAGACTAAGAGATGAGCCGATGTCAACTAATTGTTGAATTTTGTTATCGTTACACTGTAACATTTACTATAAGTAATACATGTACGTTGATTATATAATTAACAAATCAGATTTATGAGTATATATATAACATCATTATATTAAGTTAAATTAATTATTAAAATAATAAAAAATATGTATATATATAATTTTTATAACACGTATATTAATTTAATATTTGATTTAACAATATATTCATACTGTTGATGACATTTATATAAATAAATAAGAGCAATTAAGCTTTATCAAAATCAAGAAGAAAATAAAAAAAATAGATAATTTTACGTTATTCAGTAATTAAATCTACCTAATCCACGAGTTACTATTATTAAGATGAAATGCGTAAAAGAAATTTCACAGATCTTGAGTACAAAATTTGTGTGTGATTTATAAATAAAAAGACCTAGTATTTATAGACTAGATTTTGATATTCCTTTCCACATTTTTAGGGAAGTTACAACAATATACAATTTGAATTTGAAAGACAAAAGATCTCGTGAGAATAGGGTCGATTAAACAAATACACAACTAAGCCCACGAATATAGGCTTTTATTAATTAAATGCAATTGATTATCACTCAACGAAATACACGCTTTCGGGCGTGCGCCATGGTTCGAGCTGACAGTTGTAGTGCTATCCACGTCACCGTCTTTCGAACTTTCAAAGTCAACCTTTGGCATGGTCAATTCCTTTCAAGCTAACTTCTTATCTCGAGCCAGAAAAATGACGTGGCATCAGTGTGGATGACACTTGAATAAATAACTACATTTATTTAACTTATTCCTTCGAACCTTACCTTTGCGAGCCTATATTTCGAGATGATTAAATTCATTTCAAAATTTGGGGTATAACATTTTGGCCCCTCAAAAGTATATGCTCGAGTCTTGAGGGAAATAAACTTTTGAACTTCTCATTCGAGAAATGTGTCCACTTACCACACTCGAGTGGGGACACGTGTCAACCTGATAGTGGGTAACTATAGTACTCGAGTACTATAGCCTCTGCCCACGTCCTTTCACATGCCTAGTTACCATCACTTTCAAAATTAAACGTGGTCCGTTGGATCAATGTTATTCTTGAATTAAGTGCCCTAATTACTTCACCGATTACCCCCTTTTGGCTATTTAAGTCCTTCCTTCTCCATTTTCTTCATATACATCTTTTAAAAACTCATATGCGCGTGTTCTCTAAAAGAAAAAAAAACATAGATTTCTCATTCTTATGAATCTCTTAGGTCCTCTTTGTTCCAGATTTTCCAATCCATGCTTCAATCATTTCCTCGATTACCTTCGTGTAAGTTTTATCCAACTTTCTCTATATTTTTTATATAAAAAAATAATCCACGTACATGCACCATTTATTTTTTAGAATATGTTCTTGAGATGTTCTTGATGTTTATGAAGAAAAAAAATAGGGGGTTTTGATCTATTTTGAGCGAAGGATTTTGAGTAAAAATGGTTTATTTTGTGATAATAGGGTATAGGTTATAGATTTCGTGTAGTACAAGAAATATAGTTTTATAAGTGTTATCCAAATAATAGGCGTGGATGACGTGGCAGACATTTTTAACACGTGGCTGACACCTGGCAAAGGTTCTGTTCGACTATCGACCAGGGAGGTTCCCCTAGCATAACATTTGGACTTTATATACGACCAGCTTGGTCGTATACTCTGTATATTTTGAGAAGATCTTATGCAATTATAAAAATATCCGAGATTATCTCCCATGATTCCTGAGTGTTATCCAATAAATTAGCATTTGTGACGTGGCGAATAATCTCTTGACACGTGGCTGACACCTGGAGCGTCTGCTAGAGTATCGACCAGGAGACACACCAGAAGCAAGACAGATCTGTCTTTACCACGACCAGACTGGTCGGTGGTTCCGCTGACAAAACAACATTTATGGAAAGATCTTATGTATCCCGAATTTATCTCATGCAATCTTCTGAATATCCGATGATTCAGGGGATAATATCTGTAGCAATATTGGGCAACCCTCCATGAGCCTATAAAAAGCAAGAGATGGCTCATGGGAAGGGACTTTTTGGGGGGCCCAGAAATCATAGAGATTATAGAAATTATCTGAGTAAAACTTGTATTGTTTATGAGGAGTGTTGAAACTCATTGAACCCAAGTTCTCTGATCACACTTTTGATCCCATATCAATATCATTCTAAGTGGACGTAGGTCATTACCAGATTCTGGGGCCGAACCACTATAAATTACTGTGTTTTCTTTACTTTTGTCATTACGTTATTATCTATACATATTCGTCTATATCATTCATATTTTGACTCCGTGTCAGTTGGCTAAATCGAGGGTCAACACTGAGTATCTGATTAATTAGGAAAGAATATCTGTAACAAATTTATGGAATCTTCCTTGAGCCTATAAATAAAGAAAAATAGCTCAAGGAAGGGGACCACCTTTACTTTTGGCTACTTCTGAGTTTATGCTTTACAAGAGAATTATAGCTATTATCTTCTGATTGTATTGTTTATCCATCTAAAGCTTGTGAAACTCGAAGAACCCTAGTTCTTTGATCACTCCTTTGAGAATCAATATCAATAATAACTTATGTGGACGTAGGTCATTATCAATTCTTGGGGCCGAACCACTATAATTTGTTGTGTCGTTTACTGTTCTTTCCATTAGATCAATTTCAATACCTTCTATTACATCAAGCGTTTGACTGCGTGTCAGTTGACCAAAACAAGGGTCAACATTCTGGTGCTTTCATTGAGAGCTTGAGACAAAACGGTTGAAGTACTAATGGCAAAGACAACCAAGAAGACTGGGCAGGCGGCTGGCGCTGCACCATCCCAACCTCCTCCTCCGAACGTGGATGAGGATGAGCCACACTTGGAATTTGATGAGGAGGAACTGGACTCTGAAATGCTGAGAAATACTCTAGGAGTATTGCAAGATGAATTGGCCAATCTGAGGGCCAGTCAGGAAAGTGCTGCAGAGACCATGGCGCGACAGCAGCAAGAAATAGAGCGTCAGCGCCAAGAACTGAGTGAAAGGCAGGCAGAGATGGACTGTCGTCAGAGGGAGGCCATGGCAGCCCTCGAAGCAGCCCTGCAATTGGCTAGGAGTCAGGCTGCTCCTGCCTCGCAGCCTGATCAACCCTCAAATGGGCCACCTCAAAGGGTCACAATCCTAGCCCTCCAATCCAGCCAACTAGCCCTCAAAGGCCGGAGCACCCACCAATGCCTCAGGATGATGTCCCACCTAGGGACCCTGAGATGCAACCTCCATCCCAGGCTGGTCGAGGCAATCCCCCACAGCCTAGGCAGAATAGGGCCGGGCAGCAGCCCCGCAGCCCTAGACACCCAGGGGGTGAAAAGCCGCACCCACCGAGCAGGGGAAAATGTCCTTCTGGCAACAGAAGGAACTCAGAGACAGGCTCCGCAGTTAGGGGCCCTCCATGGCATGATAATGCATGGGGACCTACCGACTAGCGTAGGCCTCCCCCTAACGCTCGGGAAGTTCCAACCCGAGGAGGCAACCGAGGAGACAATCGGTCTCACCATAGCCAATCGAAGTTCAGAGATGGCCATGGCTACAATGAGGCCGACTTAGACAGAGGGAATGCCGGTCGGAGGAATAAGGAGAGAGGTGGAGGCAGAAGCCCACCACCTAGAGAAGACCAACAAGCGAAACGTAATGCTGGGGGGCAGCTCAGACAAAACAACGTCTTTAACTGGCTCGGAGCCAATGAGCAACGGTGAAGAGGCGACGACTTAAGGGATGCACTCAACGACCGCCGAGAACGGCACGGTGAGTACATTCCCTCGGCACCAGAGGTCCCGGAAATTCCTGAAGTCGTTTAGGCCCAGATAGATGCCCTGAACCTAGCAGTGCAACAGCTGGTTGGGGGAAGAACGTCTCACATCGAGTACGACAGGAGAATGGGCACTCCTTTCGTCCAAAGGATTGATGTGGCGAAACTCCCAACAAGTTTAAAATGCCCACACTTCCAAACTTTGACGGGTATGGTGATCCGGTATCTCATGTCAACAAATTTGAGATACAAATGGACATTCAGAAAGTGTCCGAAGACGCTCAGTGCAGGATCTTTCCTGCAACACTTTCTGATGCTGCACAGGAGTGGTTCTTTAAATTCCCTCCTGCAAGTATTGAATCTTGGGAGATGTTTATAAAGGAGTTTTACGGACAATTCTATGCAGGTCCTGTGCACCCAACCGAGGCAAACTAGCTGGTCGAGATATGCCAGCAAGAAGGAGAACCACTGAAAGACTACGTCCAGCATTTCATGCGAGTTGCGGGTGGAGCCAAAACAGTGGGAGACAAAGGCAAAATGATGGCCCTAACTGTAGGGGTTAGGCTCCGTACGCCTCTTTGGAGTAGCCTCAGGAAGCATGGGATTAAAACTACCCAAGAATTTTTTGATCGAGCTGATCGATACATCAAGCTCGAGGATGCGATTGCCAGCGAGGGGAAAACCCCAAATAAGGATAAGGGGACTGAAGACCCCGCCAAATCCTCCAATGGGTCAAAGCCCAACGGCAACGACAAAAGCAATGAGAATGGAAACAGAAAGAATGGGGGGAAGAGGCCCCATAGCGAACCCTCTACTTCTGAAAGCAAGCACGCTAAGGGCAACCGTTATGAGCCACAGTTCACTAACTACACTGCCCTTGTCGAGTCTCGAGCAGAGGTGTATCAGGCCACAAGTTCTAGTGTGCCTTACAAAAGACCCGCTGCCATTCGAAAGGATATTTCAAAAAAGGATACCACCAAGTTCTGTCATTTTCACAACGACTACGGACACAATACGAACCAGTGTAACCAGCTGAAGGATGAAATCGAGTTCCTTATTAGATAAGGACACTTGAGAAGATACATGCGGGCCGCGGGGGGTTCCCAATGAGAGGCTCCAGGTGGCAACGAGCAGGCGCATACATGCCAACGCTCGCCACCTTTGCAGCCTGACCCCGTGGCTGGCACTTTACTCACCATCTGCGGAGGCCCGCACCTTGCGGGAAACAGCGGAAAGGCAAGGGAACGATATGCTCGGACCCTACGCCACGACCAGGACATCGAGATGATGACTGTGGCGGACCAGTCATCAAAGAAGGCTTGGTCAGAGGACGGTGAAATAACCTTCTCTGATTGCGACGCCCAACATGTCCGGTTCCCACATTTCGATCCGCCAGTTGTGGATGTTCAAATTTCCAACATGATGGTGAAGAGAGTGCTAGTCGATACAGGAAGTTCAGTTAACATCCTGTATAAATCTTCGCTGGAACGAATTAAGTTGTCCGTCAAGGACTCGGAGCCCTGCAACCAAAAAATTTGTGGTTTATCTGGCAAGGGACTCGCTCCAACAGGGTCAATCAGGCTTCCAGTAATAGCAGGTACAACGCTTGCTACCAGGACATTACTGTAATTCCCTACTCTCTTAGAGTCGTTACTAAGTGAGTTTAAAAACGTGCCTTCAACTCGCTAATCGAGGTTTTAAATCAAGCAGTGTAATTAAGCCATAAACAAAGGAAAAACATTAGAAATAGTAATTTTCATAGTAAATCATAAAAGTTTTACAGTTGGGATCCCAAAATACAGTTTGGAAATATTTACAACATATAAGCTGAACCAAGGAGACTAGACGACAAAATCCAGGTTTATCTACAAGCATCTCCCAAAATCCTCTGGCTGTGATAGCCAACCTGGGCAAACATGTGCACGCCTGCTGTACTCAAGGTTGGTTGACCTTCTCTTTACCCTTACCTGCACCACAGAGCATCTGTGAGCCAAAGCCCAACAAGAAAACCCACAAACAGATAACATATGCAACACATATACCAAGCATATAAACAGACCACCAATGGGCTAAACACATATGGCCTAGCCGTCCCAGGCATTTACTAAGCCCTGGGTTCGCGGACCACGCTGTAAGGATATCCCAGGTATCCTTTTAGGGACTCGCCCTGGTAGCTCGCGCTCTACGTGCTCAACGCTGCTCCCGGCCCTTTGTTGTTCTCGGCCTTGCACTCAACGTGCCCAGCACCGTTCCCAGCCCTTCGCCGTTCTTGGTCTACACCATTTCCGGCTCTTGCCGTTCACTCATAAAATAACACACATAATATAACAAGCAAGTACATAATTCCAACATAAACAGATAAAGGGTTACGCCCTGCAGTTCTAACATATTGGGCTCAGCCCTGCATATCAATTCCATTCAAACACATTAGGCTCAGCCCTGTACACAAGCTCTATGGGAACATGGGTTTTCTTACCTGAGCTCCGAGCTCTCTGAGCACCGATGCCCCAAGCACAGTCCTCTAACGTGAGCCTCTCTGAAACCCTAGTCATAACACATAACAATGTCCATCCATTAAATTCTAATCTAATAAATAAATTCAAGCCATAACCCTAACCTCCGGGTCCTTGAATTCTATCAACCTGGGTGATAAAATCTATCCCGAGCCTTACCCCTTGAGTTTCCAAGCCTAAAATACCCTTAAAAACTCAAATTGGCACTAAGGGTCGCGACCCCATCCACAAGAGTCGCGGCTAGCCTTGAAACAGAGGCTAGCACCACACTGGCGCCCACTAGGCGCCGCGGCGTGCATGAGATTCTCAGCCTCTCATGGCCGCGCGCGCACACGGGCCGCACACGCAACCCTCCTAGGGTCGCGGCTCTCACCTCCAAACCCAGAATTTTCCTTCTTCTTCCCTACCTTTTCCTCAAGCTAACTCATTCAAAGCCTACTTAATACGCCCAGATAAATAACACATGTATACCAGCTCAATATCAACACTAAACCCCACCAGAAATTGTTAGAGAATATTATTTTATTGCTCAATGGAAAAGTGGAAAAACCAAAAATACAACTCTAAGCAAAAATACAATGGACAAGATAATATTGATTAAATAAGTATTACAACTCAATTGCTCAAAATACAAGTAAATAAAAAGATGTAGAAGAGGAAGATTACAAACTCAATACTATAACAATACAAGTAAATAAGAAGAACAAGAAGAACAAAAGAATGAAAACACAAACAAACTCTCACACAACCAAAGTGTAGAGTAGTGGGGATCACCAACTTGAACAAGGTTCAAGACCTTTGTCCAAAAGCTTATTTCCCCCTATTCTCTAAGCACTAAGGGATCTCTCTAGGAAATAGCTCTCTGGAATTATCAAGCCTTTTGGTGTATTTTTCAGCCAAGTGCTTTGTGGATGAAAAATGGTGTGTCTTACAAGTGAGCATTAGGCTCCTATTTATAGAGTTTTGAGACACCCTTTTAATTTCAAATTCCACCAACCCCCATGGCTGTTACCAATGATTAATTGGATGTTTTATGGAATTAAAATAGAGATTTGGGAGTTACTTGGCTGTTGGAAACGTTCAAAATTGGATAAAAACCGAAGTTGGAAAATGATGTCAGCCGCTCAGGCCGCGGCCTGAAAAACACGAGCCGTGGCCTACGATGTATTTTTTGCCTATTTTTTACCTCTTGGGCTGCGGCCTGAAAAACATAGGCAGCGGCCTAAGTCGTTTTTTCAGCAACCAATTTTCCAAATTTGCCAAAACGTTCCAAATTCATTCCCACTTGATTTTGTAACTTCCATACACATTATGGGAGTTAAAATCACATCTCTAACAGCCATATTTCACATATATCTTTAAGAAATTCAAATCAAAATGTGTAATATCAAATCTACACATTATTGGGTAATATTTGGGAGTTACAAGTTTGTAACTCCAAAATATGTCACATTTGGGCACATACATGTGTCCAATTTTGTGACTCTCAATAATATGTTACAAGGTGTGACAAATCACATTTGTGTGACAAATCACATTATGTTACATTATTTAATCTAACATTATATTATTTAAAATAATATAACAGAAATCTGCTCCAAAACTCAGCTAAGGCACCCAAAAGTAGACCAAGCTTGACTAACATGCAATCCTCAAAACTAGCAGAAATTCAAGACCAAATCTTAATAATTAGAACTTACCTCTTACTAAATTAAGCTTCTGAACCAGTTCCCCCTATGCCACAATCTTCAAGCGTCAAGTTACATTAATTTTCCCAAGCTGAAACCTTTAGCTTTAAGTTGATTTCCCTTAAGTTTCCCTTGAATTATCCTTAGAGAGTGAAAGAGAGAGAGAAGTAAGAGTTATCTTCAGTTGGGAGGAAGTATGAGTCGGTTTCTAAAGTTTTTGAACTATTCCTCCATTTTGTTTTATTCACTTAAGTCTATGTGGTTACCTCAAGGCTCGGGGTACCAAAACGTCCCCGAGGGCAAAATGGTAAATTTCCCAAATATTCCCGCCTAGACATTCTATCCTCAAATATATCTCCAAATATTTATTTTCATGTCCCGATAATCCCATAACATACCTAGTACCCAAATTACCCCTCGACTCACCCCGAGTCCGAATCTCAACCCTGTTGTGACTCTCTGGCTAAGCGCTCCCCAGGACTGTCTCGGATCGTGCTGCACAGACATATCACATATATAACATTTATCACACTTATGGCCCTAATATCCAGACGGGGCCCACATGCACATTTAACTCAATTAAACATGCATCATAATCATATATTCACATAAATCCACGTATAAACCACTTATTGCCCTCCAGGCACACTAACCAAGGCCCTAAGCCCGATTAACAAATTCTAGTCGTTACAATTACTCACTACTTTCATAGTAGTCGATTGTCCTTCGGCCTACAATGCTGTAATTAGAAGGCCCATACTGGTTGACCTTCGGGCCGTCACCTCTATATGGCACCTAGCCATGAAATTCCCAACAGACGCAGGGGTAGGACGCGTATTGGGAAACCAGAGGGAAGCCAGGGAGTGCTACAATGCCTCAATCACCAAGGCCAAGAAGGGTATGTCGAGGAGTGCTCCCCCAGAAAAGTTGCAGATGGCCATTGATGTACAAGCCCAATCCGGTGATGAAGTCACCAAATAGGGTGTTGCCCAAAGTGAGGATAGAGATTTAGATCCTCGCTTTGGGGATTTTGAAGAAGATGTAGGACCTGTCGAGGACCTTAAGGAGGTCCAGCTTGACGAAGAGTTTTCAACCAGAGTTGTAAAGGTTGGCAAAAATTTAGAAGCAACAACCAAACATGCACTGGTGGAATTTTTGAGGAAGAACCAGGAAGTTTTTGCCTGGTCACATAAAGACATGGCTGGGATAGATCCTCCAGTAATCAACCATGTCTTGAACGTCGACAAAAGCTTTCCACCTGTGCAATAGAAAAGAAGGCTGCTCGATAAGGACAGATCGAAATCCTTGAAAGAAGAAGTTGAAAAACTAACGGAGAATGGTTCATCAAGGTGGCGTTTTATCCATCGTGGGTCTCTAATCCAGTACTGGTTCCCAAGCCGAATGGAAAATGGCGAACCTGTGTGGATTTCACAAACCTTAATAAAGCCTGCCCTAAAGATTGCTTCCCACTCCCAAGGATCGGCCAGCTGGTCGATACGATGGCAGGCCATGAGATCCTCTCTTTCATGGATGCATACTCAGGATACAATCAAATTAGTATGCATCCCCCTGACGAGGATCACACTAGCTTTCGGACCGATACAGGGCTATGCTGTTACAAAGTAATGCCCTTCGGACTGAAAAACGCTAGTGCGACTTACCAGCGACTAGTAAACCACATGTTTAAGGAGTTAATCGGAGTAAACATGGAGGTGTACGTTGATGACATGCTGGTAAAGTCAAAAAAGGCAGGAGGACATGTGAAGGATTTGCAAGAGTGTTTCAATGTTTTGAATAGATATCAGATGAAGCTAAATCCTCTCAAGTGTTCCTTTGGAGTTGGATCAGGGAAGTTCTTGGGGTTCATCATTAATTCAAGAGGAATCGAAGCTATTCCCAAAAATATCAGAGCCCTGATCGATATGAAATCGCCAGTAAAAATCAAAGATGTGCAAAGTTTGACTGGAAGAATTTCCGCGCTCAGTAGATTCATTTCAAAATTGACAGATAAGTGCGTCCTGTTCTTTAATCTACTTAGGGGCAACAAGAATTTCGAATGGAATGAAGACTGCGAGCAGGCTTTCCAAGCCTTAAAAGGCCACATGGCGCAACCTCCCGTCTTATCGAAGCCTATAGATGGGGAAATTTTGTTCATATACCTGGCGATCACCGAATATGCTACTAGTGCGGTGCTAGTGAGAGAAGAAGAAGGCGTACAAAAGGTGGTGTATTATGTGAGCAAGAGGTTAATCAGAGCCAAGTTGAGATAACCTCCCATCGAAAGATTAGCCTATTGCCTAATTTTGGCCTCAAGGAAGTTACATCCTTACTTCCAAGCCCATCCAATCACAGTCTTGACTGATCAGCCCCTTCCGCAGGTTTCGCAAAAGCCAGAGGCTGCTGGTCATTTGTTGAAATGGGCAGTCGAACTCGGGCAGTTCGATATCACATACCCACCGCGAGCAGTAATAAAAGGACAGGTCTTGGCTGATTTCACTGCTGAGTTCACTGAACTCCCAGACGTCGAGTAAGGTGAAAAGCCTAGTGTGCCTAAGCCTTAAGTTGAAGCTCCTTCATGGAAGCTATTCACAGATGGATCATCCAACAAATCTCACGCAGGAGCAGGAGTGATATTGATAACGCCGAAAAGGCATCGATTTCACTGCGCGATTAGGTTTGATTTCAACGCTTCAAACAACGAAGCTGAGTATGAAGCCCTACTCACTAGGTTAAGGTTAGCCAAAGACATTAACATTAAAGTGCTGGATATTTACAGCGATTCACAGCAGGTAGTGAATCAAGTCTTAGGGGAGTATCAGGCACGAGGTCTGAAAATGGTGGCCTATCTAAACAAAACTAAATATCTGTTGGTGCAATTTGAAAAATATACCCACTAACAAATACCTCGAGATCAGAATTCAAATGCAGATGCCCTAGCCAAGATCGCGAGTGCAAAGGATGCTGACACTTTAAGTATAGTGCCAGTTGAACGGTTGCGCGAGCCAAGTATACAAGCAGAAGAAACCAATATGGAAGTCCGGTTAGCGGATACATGGATGGCACCATACCTGGAGTATCTCAGGAGCGGTGTACTACCAGCAGATAGAAACTAAGCCAGGACTCTTCAAAGACGGGCTGCTAGGTATATACTTGTAATGTCCCGAATTCTCAGATATGGTTTAATGGAGGGAATGGTAGGCCGGGAGGGCCATACTTGTTTAATTATGCCATTAATTGGTAAAATGCATGTATATGTGGATTATAGTATAATATGATGTTAAATGCATGCATGTGAGTCCATATTTTTAATTACAGGGGTGTGATGGTAATGTGGCCCGTTGAGGGTAAATTGTATATTTGTATGCATGTCAGTGATATATGTTGAGACCACATTATAATGTGGGTTTGTTCGAGCCATTCGGCATGAGACGACCATGGTATGTTAATTAGCGGTCTGGTCATAACAGGTTTAAGTTCGAGGCTCGGGAGGAGTCTCGAGGTGATTTTAATGATTAGAGCGTTACCGGGCATTAAAGGGTAACGGGATATGAATTATTGGTGTTTGGGGTTATTGAGAATAGCGGGAATTGGAGAGCGTTAACTATGATTAACGAGATAGGTTGTAAAGGACAAATATGCCCTTGGGAGCCTTTAGAAACCCTTAAATGACCTAGGGGTATAATGGTCTTTTCACCCCTAGGATAGATATAAACTGAGTTCAGCAGTAAGTTGGTGAGAAAAACAGAGCAAGTTCTTGAGCTTACCCGTTCCTTCTCCTTCCTCCATTCCCTTTGTGATTTTTGAGCTCTTGTTGGGGATTCAAGCTTGGGAAGTGGACGTTGAGAGTTTAGGAGAGTGTTCTACCATTGAAGAGCAGCACAACCTGAGTTTGAGGTAAGTTTCCAGCCATTAGTTTTCTTGTATACTCTGTTTTGATGTTAGTTTTCAGCTTGTGATCTTGTTGTGAATAGTTGGAATTGATGGAAGTTTTGGTTGGGGTTTCACTTGGGTTTCGATGAGGGAGTGTTATAGATCAAGTTTAGGGGTTGTATTGGAGGTTGATGGAGGCCGACTCTGTTTGAGGGGCGGGTCACAGCATGGCTAAGGAGGGCCACGGCCCTTAGTGGCTTTTTGGCCAGAAATGGCTTTTTGGCTCGGGGATGCTAGTCTTAGGCCTCGGGGTCGATCCTACTACCCGGTTTAGTAGTGTTTGACGTCTCGGAGGCTAGGTTTTGGTTTGGGAACCCTTTGTTATTCATTTTATTGATGGAATCCCATGATTGGTTATGACCAGGTAACCGCTAAAGGACCAAAAGGTTGATCTTTCTCAAGGGTCGTTATTTATTCATTCTAGCTCGAACCAGAGGTAAGAAAACTACACCGGATATGTGACATGCATGGTTATTCATGAGGCATGTTGGTTGTGTAAATGTGGACATGGATTGAATATTGAATGCTTAGCAAATGTTGCTCACTTGTGTATGGTACTGACTCATTAGTCAGATTTGGCAAAGGTGCTAGTATCAATTGTGAAGCTGTGACTTATTAGTTAGGTTCGGCAGTGGTACTGTGCACTGGTCACATAATGCTGACTCATTAGTCAGGACGGCCTTAGTGTGTTCAACGCAAGCCAATAAAGATTAGATTTAATCGACTTTCGGCATTGGATGACTCAAACAGCATTAATGCTGAATCGACCTCAAGTTCGATGAATATTATAAGCGCTTGTGTGGCTTACCCATCAGTCACCCATTTTTTAAGCTAGTGACTTACCCATCAGTCACTCATTGGTTGAGATAGAGACTCACCCATCAGTCTCTCATTTGCTTAAGGCTAGTGGCTTACCCAGCAGCCACTCTTCTATTTAAATTAGTGACTTGCTTGTTAGTCACTCAGTATGGTTTACCAGAACCTCAAGTGATATTCACTCATTTGTTTGAGAGCTATGAGCTCTGTGTGATTATATTGATAATCATTTGATAATGTTTACATATAATGCTATGTTTTCTTGTTGGGCCTTGGCTCATGGGTGCTATGTGGTGCAGGTAAAGGGAAAGAAAAGCTCACCCAGCCTTGAGTGGAGAGCTTAGGTGGTGATGTGTACATATGCGGCCGCTTGACCACCACAGCCAAGGAGTTCTTAGAGGAACTAGGGGGTTTACCCTATTTTTGCCGCTTAGGTCGGCAGGTTTGTAATTTTTGAATAGTAATGACCTTTTTGAGTTGTAAATAACTTGTAAATGTTCTTGTGGGCCCATGAACAGTTTTATGTATCAAATAAAACATATCCTTTCCTTTTATTGGTTTTCACCTTAGCCTATTAATAACACTTAGAACACGTTTTTAACCAAAGGACTCAGGCAATGAGTCAAATTTCTGGTTCACCATTCATCGTAACTGTTCTGGGGTAACCAGGGCGTTACAACTTGGTATCAGAGCAATGCCAAGGTTAAAGTTCCTGTAGACTGGCTGGGCATGTACACACATCACTGAAGTCAAGCTTGACTCATGGTTTGGTAATTATTTATGTAGTTATATGTAAAACTGCCTAAATGTGGTATATATGCTTTACCTGTATGCATGAGACACTGTGTTAAACCTGTGCCCTGAAATATTATATCCTCAGCAAATGTGTGCTAATTGGTACTGAAATTGCTGGAACATACTCATTAGTATTGTTGATTATGAATTACTATGTGATACATGTTGAGTGTTGAATGCTATAAACATGTATCTGCCTGTGTATATTGAATGACTATGGAATATGATAATTGTCTGTTTGTTCTTGGACCGTGAGGTGGCAAGAGGTTTAGTTATTACTACCTGACTGGCCGTATTGATCAATGTTTCAGCAAGGTATATCAGAAATAAGAATGAACCCAGGGCAGACAGACACTTCAGCTGGCCAAAGTGATCAGGGCCAGAATAACAATAACAGCCATGGTCAGGAAAATGACCAGTCTTAAATTCCACAGCCAGCTCCTGCAAACTGGCAGTAGTTGTTTAATGATTTTCAGGCAACATTGTTGAAACAGGGAGAGGAGCTTCGTCTCCTGAGACAGCAGCAAGTGCCTGCAGTGGTTGGTGTATCAGAGGCACCTTCTGTGTCAGTGCCAGCAGCAGAGCAGCTGCCTGGGGTAGGAAATAAATGGGAACCTCTTTATGAAAGGTTCAGGAAGCAACAACCTCCTATTTTTTAGGGCAGTGCAGATCCTGCCAAGGTAGAACAATGGATGAACATGATTACCACTATCCTTGACTTTATGAGGGTAGCTGGTAATGAGAGGGTGGCCTGTGCTACCTATATGTTTCGGGAGGATGCTCAGATTTGGTGGGAAGTAATTATCCAGATCAAGAATGTTAATGCCCTGAGCTGGGAGGAGTTTCAGACCCTGTTTAATGAAAAGTATTACATTGATGCTATCAGGGCAGCTAAAGTTGAGGAATTCATTAGGCTACTTCAGGGAAGTTTATCAGTCACTGAGTATGCCTTGAAATTTGATCGTTTGGCAAAGTTTGCCAAGGAGCTGGTGCCCACTGATGGGACCAGGAGATAGAGATTCCTCTAGGGGCTACAGCCCAGACTAGCCCGTGATGTTCGTATCACCACTGTGGCAGGGGTTACTACCTATGCACAGGTGGTTGAGAAGGCACTCACAGCTGAGAGTGCAAAGATCAAGATCTGGTGTGACAGTGCAGCCAGAAAGGATTTCAGGAGGACAGCTCCTCCATTTATGGGTTCTGGTAGGGGTGTTGGCCCCAGTGATCAGAAGAGGAAGGTTCCTGATACCTTCCCAGTTCCAGGTCCTGACAGGAGGCCCCGTGGTATTACAATGGGTCGTCCAGGGGGTAGTGAAGCCTGGAAGACTCGTCCTGAATGCCCTAGATGCAAGAGGCATCATTTGGGAGAGTGTAGGGCAAAGGCCTGCTACTTGTGTGGAGCAATGGGTCATCTTAAGAAAGATTGCCCTTAGGTGAGGAAAGAAGAACCCAGGAAGGTAGACAGCTCGGCCCCAGCTCGAGTGTTCATGTTGACACAAGCAGAAGTTGAGGCTTCTCCCTCAGTTGTTACAGGTCAGCTTCTTAGTGCTGGAACCCCTTATAATGTGTTGATTGATTCTGGTGCTACACATTCCTTTGTTGCTAGTAGTATTATTGATAGATTGTGTAGACCTTGTGATTTATATGCTGTGGGGTTTGGTACTTTGTTACCCACTGGAGAGTTAGTAGTATCCAGGAGATGGGTCAGATCTTTGCCAGTGACAGTGGTGGATTTGATAGAGTTGGTTATGATTGACTTTGATATGATATTGGGTATGGATTGGTTGGCAAAGTATGGGGCAACTATTGACTGCAAAAGGAAGATGGTCACCTTTGAGCTTGAAGGTGAGGATCCTTTTGTGTTTGTTGGTGTTGTGCATGGACCCGTATTCCTATGATTTCTGTGTTGAGGGACAGGAATCTATTGCAAAGAGGTTGCATTGGATTCTTAGCCAGTGTGGTTGATACCACTCAAGTCATGCCAGTGAGACCAGAGGATACTAGACTTGTATGTGAATTCCTGGATGTGTTTCCAGAAGATTTGTCAGGGTTGCCACCACATAGAGAAATTGAGTTCGTTATAGAACTGGCACCAGGGATGGAGCCAGTGTCTAGAGCACCTTACAGAATGGCCCCAGCTGAGTTGAAAGAATTATAGGTACAGTTGCAAGAGCTGTTAGATTTGGGTTTTATCAGACCTAGTTTCTCACCTTGGGGTGCGCCAGTTCTGTTTGTGAAAAAGAAGGATGGTTCTCTGAGAATGTGTATTGATTACAAGGAACTGAATAAGCTGACAATTAAGAATAAGTATCCTTTGCCAAGGATAGATGATCTGTTCGATCAGTTGCAAGGTAAAAAGGTATTCTCAAAGATCGACCTTCGTTCTGGTTATCATCAGTTGAGGGTCAAGGAGGGAGACATACCGAAGACTGCCTTTCGTACCAAGTATGGGCATTATGAGTTCCTAGTTATGTCTTTTGGATTGACTAATTCCCCTGCTGCTTTTATGGATCTGATGAACAGAGTGTTCAAGGTTTATTTAGACCAGTTTGTGATCGTCTTCATCGATGATATTCTGGTATATTCTCAGACTGAGATAGAGCATGAGTAGCATCTGAGGTTGGTTCTACAGAGACTGAGAGAACACATGTTGTTTGCTAAATTCAAGAAGTGTGAGTTCTGGTTGTCTTGGGTATCCTTTCTTGGACACATTGTCAGTAAGGAGGGGATTAAGGTAGATCCAGCAAAGATCGAAGCGGTCAGAGATTGGCCAAGGCCAAAGAATGCTTCTGAGGTTAGAAGTTTCCTTGGATTGGCAGGTTATTATAGGCGTTTCGTGGAAGGGTTCTCAAAGATTGTTATTGCTTTGACTGAGCTGACATGCAAGAGTCAGAAATTTGTGTGGTCAGATAAATGTGAGAACAACTTCCAGGAACTGAAGCAGAGATTGATTACATCTCCGATTCTGAGCCTTCCAACAAATCAGGAGAAGTTTGTGATTTACTGTGATGCTTCTCATCAGGGTTTGGGCTGTGTTTTGATGCAATCATAAAAGGTAATAGCTTATGCTTCTCGTTAGTTGAAGGAGTATGAAAAGAGATATCCTACTCATGATTTAGAGTTGGCAGCTGTGGTTTTTGCTTTGAAGATAAGGAGGCATTATCTCTATGGAGAGAAGTGTGAGATCTATACAGACCACAAGAGCCTGAAGTACTTCTTCACCCTGAAAGACCTGAATATGAGACAAAGACGTTGGATGGAGTTAGTAAAAGATTATGATTGTGAGATTCTGTATCATCCAGGAAAAGCCAATGTGGTAGCTGATGCTTTAAGCCGGAAGGGTCTGGGATAGATTCATGGTATGAGGCCGATAGCCAGAGAGTTAGCAGATGATATGACCAGAGCTGGTATAGAGTTGCTGGTGGGCCAGTTGGCTAACATTGCACTACAGTCTACGCTGTTGGAGAGAGTTAAAGAGGGTCAGTTGAGTGATCCACAGCTGATCAAGATCAGAGAGGATGTTCTGGCTGGAGCATCCAGAGATTATACAGTGTCTGAGATAGGCTTGTTGAGATACAAGGGGAGGATATGTGTTCTGCTAGACACTACATTGAGGCGAGAGATTCTAGATGAATCTCATACTACACCTTATTCTTTGCATCCAGGCACCACGAAGATGTATCAGGATGTGAGATCATTGTATTGGTGGCCAGGGATGAAGAGAGATGTAGTAGAGTATGTGGCTAAGTGCTTGACATGTCAACAGGTCAAGGCTGAGCATCAGAGGCCGGCGGGGTTATTGCAGCCTCTGGATATCTCAGAGTGGAAATGGGAAGACATCACAATGGATTTTGTGGTGGGCTTACCCAGGACTACCGGTCAGCATGAATCTATTTGGGTGATAATAGATCGCTACACCAAGTCAGCTCACTTCTTGCCAGTGAGGACTACTTATACATTTGATCAGTATGCATATCTCTATGTGAGAGAGATCGTGCGCCTCCATGAAGCACCTAGGTCGATCGTGTCAGATTGGGACCCCACTTTTACTTCCAAGTTCTGGGGAAGTTTGCAGAAAGCCATGGGGACACAGTTGAAGTGCAGTACAGCTTATCATCCTCAGATAGATGGACAATCTGAGAGGACGATCCAGATTTTGGAAGTCATGCTACGGGCATATGTGCTGGACTTTGGTGGATCTTGGAGTAAGTATCTGCCTTTGATAGAGTTCTCCTACAACAACTGTTATCAGTCTACCATTGGAGAGTTACACCTTATGAGATTCTGTATGGTAGGAAGTGCAGATCTCCCATTCATTGGGATGAGACAGGTGAAAGGAGATACTTAGGTCCTGAGGCAGTTCAGAGGACCAGTGAGGCTATTGAGAAAATTAGAGCTCGGATGCTCGCTTCTCAAAGTAGACAGAAGAGCTATGCAGATCCCAAGCGCAGGAACGTGGAGTTCCTGGTAGGAGATTATGTTTTCCTCAGGGTCTCAACATGGAAAAGGGTGAGAAGGTTTGGGAAGAAGGGCAAGCTGAGTCCTAGATTTGTAGGTCCATTTGAGATCCTGGAGAGGATTGATCAGGTGGCTTACAAATTGGCTTTGTCTCCAGCATTGTCTGCTGTGCATAATGTGCTCCATGTATTAGCTCTTTGGAGGTATGTATCTGATGTGAGCCATATTCTGAGTTATGAAGATCTGGAGCTTGAGCCAGATCTCTCCTTTGAGGAGCAGCCGGTTCAGATACTCGACAGAAAAGACAAGGTCCTCAGAAATAAGACGATACCTTTGGTTAAGGTATTGTGGAGGAACAGCAAGGTCGAGGAAGCGACCTGGGAGCTGGAGTCAGATATGCAGAGTCAGATATGCAGAGTCAGTATCTCGAGTTGTTCAGGTAAATTTCGAGGACGAAATTTCAGTAAGGAGGGGATAGTTGTAATGCCCTGAATTCTCCGATATGGTTTAATGGCGGGAATGGTAGGCCGGGAGGGCCATACTTGTTTAATTATGCCATTAATTGGTAAAATGCATGTATATGTGGATTATAGTATAATATGATGTTAAATGCATGCATGTGAGTCCATATTTTTAATTACAGGGGTGTGATGGTAATGTGGCCCGTTGAGGGTAAATTGTATATTTGTATGCATGTCAGTGATATATGTTGAGACCACATTATAATGTGGGTTTGTTCGAGCCATTCGGCATGAGACGACCATGGTATGTTAATTAGCGGTCTGGTCATAACAGGTTTAAGTTCGAGGCTCGGGAGGAGTCTCGAGGTGATTTTAATGATTAGAGCATTACCGGGCATTAAAGGGTAACGGGATATGAATTATTGGTGTTTGGGGTTATTGAGAATAGCGGGAATTGGAGAGCGCTAACTATGATTAACGAGATAGGTTGGAAAGGACAAATATGCCCTTAGGAGCCTTTAGAAACCCTTAAATGACCCAGGGGTATAATGGTCTTTTCACCCCTAGGATAGATATAAACTGAGTTCAACAGTAAGTTGGTGAGAAAACAAAGCAAGTTCTTGAGCTTACCCGTTCCTTCTCCTTCCTCCATTCCCTTTGTGATTTTTGAGCTCTTGTTGGGGATTCAAGCTTGGGAAGTGGACCTTGAGAGTTTGGGAGAGTGTTCTACCATTGAAGAGCAGCACAACCTGAGTTTGAGGTATGTTTCCAGCCATTAGTTTTCTGGTATACTCTATTTTGATGTTAGTTTTCAGCTTGTGATCTTGTTGTGAATAGTTGGAATTGATGGAAGTTTTGGTTGGGGTTTCACTTGGGTTTTGATGAGGGAGTGTTATAGATCAAGTTTAGGGGTTGTATTGGAGGTTTGAGTGGTGTTTAAGCTTGGTTTGAAAAGTTGGTTCCAAGAGAAATCGCAATGGAAGAAAAACAGGGATTTTGGCTGAACTGGAGGTTAGGCCACAGCATGGCCAAGGAGGGTCGTGACCCTTGAGTGATGCTGATGGAGGGCGCCTCTGTTTGAGGAGCGGGTCGCAGCATGGCCAAGGAGGGCCGCAGCCTTTAGTGGCTTTTTGGCCAGAAATGGCTTTTTGGCTCGGGGATGCTAGTCTTAGGCCTCGGGGTCGATCCTACTACCCGGTTTAGTAGTGTTTGACGTCTCAGAGGCAAGGTTTTGGTTTGGGAACCCTTTGTTATTCATTTTATTGATGGAATCCCATGATTGGTTATGACCAGGTAACCGCTAAAGGACCAAAAGGTTGATCGTTCTCAAGGGTCGTTCTTTTATTCATTCTAGCTCGAACCAGAGGTAAGAAAACTGCACCCCATATGGGACATGCATGGTTATTCATGAGGCATGTTGGTTGTGTAAATGTGGACATGGATTGAATATTGAATGCTTAGCAAATGTTGCTCACTTGTGTATGGTACTGACTCATTAGTCAGATTTGGCAAAGGTGCTAGTATCAACTGTGAAGCTGTGACTTATTAGTTAGGTTCGGCAGTGGTACTGGGCACTGGTCACATAGTGCTGACTCATTACTCAGGAGGGCCTTAGCGTGTTCAACACAAGCCAATAAATATTATATCTAATCAACTTTCTGCATTGGATGACTCAAAGAGCATTAATGTTGGATCGACCTCAAGTTCGATGAATATTATAAGCGCTTGTGTGGCTTACCCATCAGTCACTCATTTGTTAAGCTAGTGACTTACCCATCAGTCACTCATTGGTTGAGATAGAGACTCACCCATCAGTCTCTCATTTTCTTAAGGCTAGTGGCTTACCCAACAACCACTCTTCTATTTAAATTAGTGACTTGCTTGTTAGTCACTCAGTATGGTTTACCAGAACCTCAATTGATATTCACTCATTTGTTTGAGAGCTATGAGCTCTGTGTGATTATAATGATATTCATTTGATAATGTTTACATATAATGCTATGTTTTCTTGCTGGGCCTTGGCTCATGGGTGCTATGTGGTGCAGGTAAAGGGAAAGAAAAGCTCACCCAGCCTTGAGTTGAGAGCTTAGGTTGTGATGTGTACATATGCGGCTGCTTGACCACCACGGCCAAGGAGTTCTTAGAGGAACTAAGGGGTTTACCCTATTTTTTCCGCTTAGGTCGATGGATTTGTAATTTTGGAACAGTAATGACCTTTTTGAGTTGTAAATAACTTGTAAATGTTCTTGTGGGTCCATGAACAGTTTTATGTATCAAATAAAACATATCCTTTCCTTTTATTGGTTTTCACCTTAGCCTGTTAATAACACTTAGAACACGTTTTTAACCAAAGGACTCAGGCAATGATTCAAATTTCTAGTTCACCGTAACTGTTCTGGGGTAACCAGGGCATTACAATACTGGTCGATGGTGTTTTATACCGAAGAGGATACTCAATGCCACTACTCAGGTGTGTTACACCAGAAAAGGCTAAAGAACTGATGAAGGAAGTGCATGAAGGCTTCTGTGGAGACACTGCTGGGGGGCGGAGCTTATCGAGGAAGATTCTAAGGTAGGGTTATTTCTGGCCAACCATGAAAGAAGACTCGATGGAGTTTGTGCGAAAATGTGATAAGTGTCAGAGGTTTTCCAAGATCCCACGGGCAGCTCCTAATGAGTTAAAGCAAATGCAAAGTCCATGGCCCTTCGCAGTATGGGGTATTGATTTAATCGGGTCCTTGCCGATAGGAAAAGGTGGGGTGAAATATGCAGTCATGGCGGTCGACTACTTCACCAAATGGGCCGAGGCTAAGCCACTCGCAACCATAACGAAAAAAAAGTACTCGATTTTGTCATCAAGAACATTGTCTGTCGATATGGATTACCAAGAAAGATTGTCTCAGACAATGGCACTCAGTTTGATAGTGACATGTTCACAGACTTCTACGAAAGGCATGCCATAATCAAGAGCTTTTCTTCAGTTGCTCATCTGAAAGAAAATGGGCAAGTCAAAGCAGTAAATAAGACATTGAAGGATACTCTGAAGAAAAGGCTCGAAGAAGCTAAAGGAGCAAGGCCAAATAGCTGCCTGAAGTACTCTGGTCGTATAGAACTTCTCACCGAACAGCAACAGGACATACTCCATTTTCCTTGGCATATGGGTATGAAGCTATGTTGCCTATCGAGTTAGATCCTCTCTCGCACCGCAGAATCACGTACGACCAAAGCCAAAATAGCCAACTATTGATGGAGTCCCTAGACCTGATCGAAGAGAAACGAGAAAAAGCCTAACATCGAGTAGCTGCGTACCAGCAAAAAGTCGCTCGATATTTTAACTCTAGAGTAAAAGAAAGAAAGTTCAACGTTGGAGACTTAGTTCTTCGATGAGTTTTCTTAAACACTCATGACCCAGCTGCTGGAGTACTCGAACCAAACTGGGAAGGACCTTACCAAATTGAAGAAGTCCTTCATCCAGGCACCTATAAACTCGCATGCTTAAATGGAGATCTCGTCCCACGTTATTGGAATGGAGAACACCTGCGCAAGTATTATCAATAAACAGTCCTTCTTAAAGGACTAGCTTGTATTAATTTTTACTTTTTACAAGTTTTGAAAAAGGGTTAGTCATGTTATATGGCTGATCGCTTATAAGCATAAGATCTTTCAAAGATCACTCGTAAAGACACGTTTAGTCCATTTAAATACGAGAATTATAAGGGACTGTGCGCAGCCAGTCATTCTTGCCAAACTTTGTAATTTTTTACAAGTATTTGTTCATTACGTGAGTTGTTTTGCTGTATTATAAGTTTTACATTTTATACCGAGCAGTAATGTTCGTACAGGTTGTGGTCAAGGCAAGTGACCAAGGACCTAAAGCTCCTCAGTCACTTGGGGGGCATATAAGGTACATTGATAATAAAGCATACCAAGAGGTATGTAAACACATGAACAAAATAAGTGACAGCATACTACGGTACTTAGAGTATTTTTTAAAATTTATATTTTTGAAAAATCAAGCCAAAGTACTATGCTAGGTTCGATCATGCGAACAGATATTATAATAAAGCAAAAATATTATAATGTCAGAGGAATCCTTTTAAACCGCGAGCAGTACTGCTCAGATGTAACTGTTCAAATAAAAGTAAAATGGCTGCCCTTGCAGCAATAAAAAATAAATTGTCTTTACAGTACGACCTGTGGGTCGTGTAGTTGAGATAAAAGAAGAAAAAAAGATTAAGGAGCTAGAGGGTCTTGAGGAGCGCCTTGGTCGACAGCTGGGCCAGCTTTAGCGTCTGCACCATCTATCCCTGCTACCAGGGAAATCTCTGGGGAAGCAGGCACTTCAACCTTCTCTTCTTCTTCCAGTCAAATGGCACACTGTGTCATTAGAGTCCTCCTCAAGCGTTCGGACAGATAGCTGAAGTTAGCCTCCCGGTTGTGCTTCCATAACTCATAGAAGCAGAGATGAGTGGCTTCCTTGTACTTCTCCAAATTCTTGGCTCCGGCCTCCTCAAGCTCCTGCACTCGTTTTCTGAGTTCCTCCGCCTCCTGCCTGCTGGTGGTCAAATCAAGCTTGAGCTGAACAGCTTGTTGATAGTTGAGCTTGGCGCTTTCCCTGAACTTTTCCCTAGATTCGTTGGCTTTTTTCAGGGTGTCCCGGGTTTCCAGAAGCTCCTTGGTTAGAGTAGCTTTCTCCTCGAGCAGCTCATCTTTCTGCTTGGACAGCTCGGTGTTCTCCCCGAGCAGCTCGCCATTTTGTTTAGCAAGATCGTTGTTTTTAGCTTCGAGTGCTTGATTAGCCTCGGCGAGCCTAGAATCAAAGTTCCTACCCCGAGACACCAATGCCCAAGCATGGCGCCAGCCAGCGGTTATGGTCAGCAGTCCCTGAAGACATCAACCCTGTAATGCTCGAACACATCTTCATAGTCCATATCTACACAAAAGAAAACAACACGGGCATTGAGACTAGATGGTCACACAGGGCCAAAAAATGAAAGTGGAAAGATTACAAGTAAAGTACCCACGCTACAACTATTGGTCGCTATATTATTTACCGAACTACCTACTACCTGGAAGAAATCTGAATTTAAGATGGGAGCATTCTTAAAGTTACCATCCCCGTCGAACAGATGACAGGGAATTGGCAAATGGTTTAAATGCGAAATTATTGTACCATTATCATTCGACGAGTCGTCAGAGAGTTCGGTAGGCTCGACGGCCTTTTGCTTTCCTTTTCCCTTGGGAGCCAAGGGCCTCTCCGCTCGTGAGTGTCGACAGGTTCCCTGATCGTAACCCCAGTTGGTCTCCTCCACGAAGGAGACGCTTGGGGTTGCTGCTCGGGTTCTACTTCGGCGTGAGCATCCCCGCCAAAGGCCCACTCGTGGTTAGTTGAGGGTCCCAGAGGCCAGCCAACCTAAGGTTAGCCTCTGTAACTAAAATTTTGACACTCTTCTCAGCATCTGACATGCTGGCTAAGAGTTCCGCCCTTGAATCCATCCCTGGAGTTGGGTTTGGTGGCAGCCACGGGCCTGAAACACATTGAAAGTTCAAGACATGGTGGTGGAAAGACACTAAGTGAAGAAGCCAGCTATGTGAAAATTTTACCTCCTCGTGTGAAAGCCAAGTTGTCTGTGACCAGGTCAGGCGTAAGGAAGTACTCTTGGTAGTACCTCCCCACGATGGAGATATGGGTGGTGTCAGTGAGGAAAGTGCGCCCGATTTCCTGATGACAAAAATGGAAGAACCCCGTGTCTTCTTGGTTGGGTTAGATTTGAGATCAAACAGGTAGTTGACCTCATGTGGCGACGGTGCGAGCCATTTTTTCTGGCTATACAGGATATAGAGTGCAGCGAGCATTCTATATCCATTTGGGGTAATTTGGAAGGGGGCAATTCCGAAGTAGTTGGCCACCCCCTGAAAGAATGCATGAAGAGGCAAAGTGGCTCCTGCCTCAACATGAAACCGCAACCAAGCGTTGTAAGCACCTCTAGGCAGATTAGCCCTTTCGTCTGGGTTTGGTTTGACTAGGGTAACCCCTTTCAGATTGTATTTTTTTAAGTAGTTGGTGATCATTCTGATCGTCACCCTACTTTCAGAAACTACATGCCACTCGACATCTGGCTGGGTAGCGTGTCGAGGACGGGCATGCCTTTGCACATTTGGATCGGGGGCATTTTTCGTCTCGACCACTGGTCGAGGGAGCATCAGCAGTAGGCTGATGAGAAATGTTGGGAGTTTTCTTTTTCGAGCTTTGGCTTTGGTACGAGCCATATTTTGGGTCGAAACTGGGGAAGTATTTAGGTTAAGGCGAGAAAAAGGAATATCTGGTATTAGAGTTGAAGGTTGTTCTTCATCTTCAAGCAGTTGAACTAAGAGATCATCGTTGATGGGTCTTTCTCCTCCCTACGGGTCTTACATATGAACTGCAAACAGACAAAGGAAGAGATAAGACGCACAGCCTGGGAACTTATGTTGAAAGTTGGAATAACGTTGCTCGCGTCTATCGACCAGCAGCATTCTTACCGAAACACTAAGTTTTATGTTAGCAATTTGAAAAACGGATCAAAAAGTGAAAGTAAAGAGTTTTATGAAAAGAAACTTTTTCAACTCCAAAGGGGCGGGAAAAACTCAGTTTTTCATCTAGCCTAAAAATTGAATTTTTACGTCAATTTTACGCCCTAAATCTATGATCCTGACTATCAAACTAATTCCTAACTTATATAGAGTAAAAGTACACTACCCTATCAAGCATTAGCGACATATACAGAATCCTCACAAATTTCTACTCAAGAACGCAAAAAGTTTCAGAACTCAAAAGCAGTATGCATGGCATCTCAAAGAGTTTAAAAGATGAAGAAAATTACTTGGATGAAGGTTGGAGATTCTGAAACGGGACGGCTTTGGGTTGGCAAACAAAGAACCCTTAAGCAAAGTAACGGGAGACTTTCGAAGTTCTGAGAGTTCTTGAGAGTTCTTGGCAGGAAGTGGCATGTAAAGGGTTAAAAGGTGAATGAGAGGGTTACTTATAGAAGTCGAAGTGTGACAAAAATTAATAATCATTAATTCCCTTTTTCGAAGCATGGGAGAGTGTAACAGCCGTCGGAGTGGTTTCTTGAAAACTGAAAAGGCTTGATTAGACGTGATTAGGTCACGGTTTTCAAAAACACACGAGGGTTCTGACAGATTTCGTGGGGCATATGAAAGGTTGTTTTCCTAAGTTTATTTATTGCTGGTCGCAATAAATAAACTTGGGGGCAAATTTTATCCAATGAATAGGCGTGGATGATGTGGCAGACATTTTTAACACGTGGCTGACACCTGGCAAAGGTTCTGTTCGTCTATCGACCAGGGTGGTTCCCCTAGCATAACATTTGGGCTTTATATACGACCAGCTTGGTCGTATACTCTGTATATTTTGTGAAGATCTTATGCAATTATAACAATATCCGAGATTATCTCCCATGATTCCTGAGTATCCGATTAATTAGGAAAGAATATCTGTAACAAATTTATGTAATCTTCCTTGAGTCTATAAATAAAGAAAAATAGTTCAAGGAAGGGGACTACTTTTACTTTTGGCTAATTCTGAGTTTATGCTTTACAAGAGAATTATAGCTATTATCTTCAGATTGTATTGTTTATCCCTCTAAGGCTTGTGAAACTCGGAGAACCCTAGTTCTTTGATCACTCCTTTGAGAATCAATATCAATAATAACTTAAGTGGGCGTAGGTCATTACCAATTCTTGGGGCCGAACCACTATAATTTGTTGTGTCGTTTACTGTTCTTTCCATTAGATCAATTTCAATACCTTCTATTACATCAAGCGTTTGACTCTGTATCAGTTGACCAAAACGAGGGTCAACAATAAGTAGGGTTAATTTGCATACAAACCAATGATAACCCCTATTTGAGTAACTGTTCATTTTCCCATGAAAATCTGAACAACCCAAAATGGAGATTAATTACCTACTTCCAATGGGCTTACCTCGATGGTTCAAGCCTATAATGGGCTGAATTATTCGAGATGACCATCTCAATATTTCAAGCCAATCTTGTCTTGAATTTTCGAGATTTATTTGTCCAATTAGTTTGCCCTTCTTCTTTTAAATAAGGACATTTTTCTCTATTGTTAGTTGATGCAGTCTTCCGAGAAGAATTTGTGGGGGTTCGACTGCCATACCCTACCAAACTCTATCCCCACGAGTTGAATCCCCATTTTCTCGAAACCAAAGACTCATTCGCGAGCACAAAGAACGAATAGAGCGTGAAGACATAGTGCTCATTTTCGACGTTAGATCATCGAGGTTCAAGAAGGGAAAAGGAGAAGAGTTCGATTAGTTGTTCATTCCAAGATTGACTCTTACGTCCCTCCCATTCCTTTGGATCGTGCCCTTATAGTAACCATTGCCTTTATGTAATGCCCCGACTAATTCTAAGGCCTCGGGCCATTAAAAACTACTAAGCCATAGCTACTTTTTTTTTAAAGACATGCATAAAATAATAGAACTTTATTATAAAAATCCAAAATACGGGATCCCATTGTTATTACATAAAATCATAAGAAAACAAAAACTTTAATCAATTGTTCGAATACTAAATGCGAAAAAATAAATACATAAATAAAAGAAAAGACTCAAAATATAAACTTCATCCTCGATCTTCCAGCAGTCCATTCATTCTGTCCTCTCCCAATACACATGCCAAAGCTGCCATGAATCCATCCGCTTCCCAAACTTATTTTCATGCACCATCTAAAATAAAAGGAATGAGCCTAATGCCCAACAAGGAAAATCTATTAAAACATAACATAAATCATAAGACTAAAAACATATAACGTAAAAACGCAAATCATAAAAATATAGAACTATAAAATTAATGGCCATTAACTCATTATCGTAGTATATGATAAAACCATCTAGGTCCTCTGTCTAATAATCGAGCTAGGTTAGATCACAAAATAGTATATGATAAATCATCTAGGTCCTCTGTCTACTAATCGAGATAGGTTTAATCATAACTCTAATTTATGGAAATGATAAAAACCTTGGGATTCATTTGCTATCTAAGCAACTATATTTCCCAAGTGACTACAACATAAATCATATACATACATATATACATAAACATAACATAGCATATAAACATATCATAACACATATAATCTAACCTATTTTCCTTACCGAAACCGGGATATTGGAGACAAGAATGGGATTAAAAAACTCTGAAAAACCATAAGTTTCAAGAAACTTAAACACCTAACCAAAAGCCATAAAATCAAGTTAGGCTAAAAGAACATAAAAGAACTATAATGAACTAAACATGAGAAGAAGAATACCTTGAATAGACTAGAACTTTGATCTACACCTCAATACTGAAATGTCATTATATCTTGCTTCCCAAGTGTTTAGAAAATCTTAGATGGAAAGCTTTTAATCCTGAAGCCCTAGTGTTTTCTCTCCAGAATAAACTTAGCAGCTTGAAGGCTCTGAAGAATAATTGAATGATGAATGAAATGGATGAGTGCTAGGTCCTATTTATAGAGTTCAAGGAGTGAAACTAACCCATTTTAAAAAGAATAAATAAATGAATAATAATTGAATAAATTTGAATTTTTGGTTCAATAGATGCCCAGAACTCGATCAAAAACATTCAGGAGCAAATCTAGGTTGTTGAGGGCTGTTTCTAATTCGGTTCCACGAAATTTCAAAAACATCACAAAGGGCCGATATATTGCCCCTATAGGCGATATATCACCTACCCCTATGTCCCGAGCCTTCGTGGTTTCGTTTGTGCTAAATCGGCGTGTTTTCTATATCAACCTTAGGCGACATATCGACCCCTGTAGCTGCGATATATCGACATACGCTAATATTTTAAACACGTTTTTGCACAATTTCAGCACCCTTGAAGTTTGGTAAAACAACTTTAACTGAGTAAAACATGATCCTAACATCTGTTGGAAGGTTCTAGAGCTTCTAGATCTATCCTTTATTAATTTATTCATCTAAAATCCTTAAATCCTTAATAAATATGTGTAAATGTTGAATAATATCCTAAGAAATATTTGAAATAGTGTTCATTCTTGAAGGCTTAGTATCGCGAGGTCCAATGTGACCACGCTAGGATGATAAGCTCAAGTGTCGAGATGCATAGACACATGCATCCAAGTATAAGTCTTCAAGGGATATCATGTGAGGAACTCGCCATGTAAGGCTGCCCTATGTCTCGCTATACGAGGCTTCCTTGTGCTGCGTCGTGCGAGGCTCCCATGCGCACCCAAGCACCCGACCACGGGTACCCCAAGGCACCACCCTCGCTATGCGAGGTTCAAGGCTAGCCTCTAGCACACCGCGTCTACGCGAAGCATCGTGCCTAGCCTCCGCGAGATCACCATAGGCCAGCCTTGCTATGCGAGGGTGCAGCCTCGCTACTTCTCACGGGTCCCGCACCCATAGGCGCATGCATCCGCACCATTGGCCAGCCTCGCTACTTCTCACGGGTCTCGTGCCCATAGGTGCATGCGTCCGCACCCTAGGTCAGCCTCACTACATCTCACGTGTACACCTTGTCTCGCCACAAACACCCCTGCGCCTTGGTTTCTCAAGACATGTAAAGTTTGGAGCCCCCTCAATATGTGTACGAGGAATACTTGGAAACACTAAACGGGTATGTCAAATAATCATTAGGTGCCAAACATGAATTGATGAGGACGACTGGGTACAAGGTACTTACACTGATATGGGATGTACGATCATGAAGAGGTCAGAAGTGTGGCCCTGTCATCCACGTATGATGAGTAGTGGCGGTACGAACTTGTACGGAGAGTGGAGGCACTACCTGAGCACCCCCAACCATATTCCAGAGTCGACAGTACGATGTCCTGCACCACTACTTTGGCATTGTCAAGGTAGACCACCACTATGTCCTGAGCCACTACCCCGACCCTATACCTGCATATGTCCTTGTCCCTTAGGACCTACTTGTATCAGGGATCAATAAAGCCCACCTATAAATAGGTTTCGACCCCTCAGGTTAAGGGATTGGAAAAATGATCGTATGAGGAGACATTTAAGAAATATGTGATCTTTGCTCCATTGTAGTTCAGTATTTTCTACTGATTCAAGTTTTTTCCATCTTATTCTTAACTGTCTTTCATAGTATAATTTGAGTTTTCTAACCTTAAATCGTTGACGAGTTCTTACTGTCAATAGTTTGGCGCCATCTGTGGGAAGGATAAGTGCCAAGCCATTATTCTTCCATTGATTCCGGAAGGAAAACCATGCCAAGACGTTCTAAACGATTAAGAAAGCCACGGGAGGTGGAGGTCCACCTTGATGGAGACCAGCTGAAGGCCTCCATGAAGAATCCCCCTCCACCAAGGGATGTGGAGGCCCCAAAGGAGCCTGAGTTCCACAAAGATGAGAGGGAGGCCTCGTCCCCGGTCGTCCCGCCTGATGAGAATCGTCCAAAGTCAGCAACTGCCCCTACAATGGGTGTTGGCGAGTTCCCACCCCCGAGGCCGCCACAGGTGCCGAACTCCGGCCGGCAAGATCCGGGCCCATCGACACAAAGGCCAAACAAGCATCCCCAGGTCCATTCCGTGAGCTTAAGTTCTAAATCTCGATTTTACGAAGAGGAGATACGCGAACTGCACCGCAAGAACCAAAGGCTAAAAACTTCCTTAGGGAACATGCAAGAGGTGTTAAATGGCCTATTACAAGGAAAATCGAGCATACATCTGCCTAGGCGAAAAGAGAAGGGACAGGAGGGGGTAGAAACCACAGTGTCAGTGGACGATGGGAGAACGCAACTCTCCACCAGTAATACCCCCCGGACCAAGCAGCATGAACGTCCCGGACCACCGAAGTAGCCCCAGAGGCTAGAGTAGAAGAACAACACTGGCCCTCATAACGAAGTCGATGTCACCTCAAGGAAAACACCCTCAGATCTACGAGAGGAACTCAACAAGAAAAGGGCAGATAAGAGTACTACATCTCCTATGGCACCCCAGGAAGGCAAAGGAAAGGGAGATGCTAACTCGTCCACATTAAGAGACTCCTTGAGCAAGAGGAGACAAGACCTAGACACAAAAATGAGGAGCCTACGGAGCAAAATCATCACCGCATCTGGAGGACAAGCCATGGAGGACGAGTTCAACCATGAATCACCCTTCATTAAGGAGATCCAAGCCATTCGGCTTCCAACCAACTTCAAGGAGCCTCATATGACCCCATATGAAGGAAACACAGATCCTAAGTACCATCTGGACGCGTTTAACGACCTGATGAAGTTAAGGGGGATTAGCAGTGGGGCCAGGTGCCATTGCTTTGCTGTCATACTGAAAGGACCTGCGTAAAAATGGTCCAAAAGACTCTGACCAAGGTTCATCAGGTCTTGGCAACAATTTTCTGACGAATTCCTCCAGCAGCATCACTCCGTGCATGATTACACAATGTCGGGCACCATCCACGCTAACGTGAAGCAGGGAGAAAACGAGAGTTTAAAGACCTACATTCACAGGTTCAATATGGAGACAGCGAAATTAGGGAGCTTGACCCGTAGGGAGTTAAAAATGGCCATCACAGCCGGAGTACATCTGGGAAGCAAGTTATGGGATAATATGCTCAAACATGGAAGTCATCGACCTAGATGAATTCTACGAAAGGGCCCAAAAGTACATTTGTGTCGAGGATGGCCATGCAAACTTTAGGGCAGGAAAAAACAAATCCCATGTCAAGCCCCCAACCCATAAAGGATCGAATGGGGCGAAGAAGAAGAGGGCGTACGAAGGGACGAGAGATGATCAATAGAGAAGGCCCAAACGCAGAAGCGATCATAGGAAAATGGCTTACACTTTCTATATAAACCTGACGGACACCAGAGAACATATCTACCTCACAAATGAAGGTCGAGTTCCCTTCAAAAGGCCCCCACCAATGAGAAAAAACCGGTCAAAGAGGGACCCTAGCAAATATTTTCAATGCCACAAGGACATTGGCCATACCACGGTAGAATGTACCCATTTGAAGGAAGAAATTGAAGAGCTCATCCGCAGGGGGCACCTAAGCAGATATGTCAAAAGGGAAAAGTAGAAATCGAAGGATGATCCGCTGATACCTCAGGCCCAAGGAAGAGCCCCAGAGACACAAGGAGAAGTGAGAATGATCTTCGGAGGTCCGGGGTTCGGGGGAGAGTCCGAGACAGGTACGCTAGAGAAGCCAGACAGAGTCCACCACCGTGTGTCATGAGTTTGGAACAACGACCCCTGAAAAGCTTTAAGGGAGAAAATGACTTAATCACTTTCACGGAGGAGGATGCACGAGGGGTGCACTTTCCCCATAATGATCCTTTGGTGTTGACCATTCAGTTGGCCAACATGTGGGTGCATCGGGTCCTCGTAGACAACGGGAGTTCTGTGGATATCTTGTATTGCCCCGCCTTGGAGAAGATGGGTTTGGGCGTCAGACACTTGAAATCCTTCCAATCCTCCTTATATGGATTCACGAGGGACTGGATACAACCCTTGGGGGTGATCGAATTGGCACTCACCATGGGGGAGCAACCAAGACAGACCATAGTCATGGCAAACTTCGTCGTGGTAGATTGTGCTTCGGCTTTCAATGTCGTACTGGGGAGACCATCCCTAAGAGAATTGAAAGTTATAACTTCAATATATCACCTAGCCATTAAGTTCCCAACTCCTGGTTGAGTGGCGAGCATGAAAGGAGAACAAAGAGAATCAAAGGAGTGTTATAACACCTCCCTTCGCACATCTGTGAAACCGCGAGAACCGATGGTGATTGTGGTACATGGGGGCGCAAGCCCACAGGAACTAGATCCCAGGATCATGGAGGAACCAGGGGCATAATCCGTGGAGGAGGTAGAGGAATTCGTGGTGATGGAAGAGTCGTTGTGAAAGTTGAAGGTGGAAAAAAACCTTCAGGATGTCACGAAGGAGAAGTTGGTGAGGTTTTTGAAGGAAAATCTGGATGTATTCGCTTGGAGTCATGAGGACATGGTGGGGATAGATCCTGGGATCATGTGCCACCATTTGAATGTCAACCCCAAGGCAAGGCCCGTCAGGCAGAAAAGACGAGCGCTTGACCCGGAGAGGTACACGGCCTTAAAGGAGGAGATTGAAAAATTGAAGGTGAATGGGTTCATCCACGAATCATTCTATCCTGTATGGGTAATAAAATTCCATACTAGTCCCAAAACCGAATGGAAAATGGAGGACTTGTGTGGACTTATCCAACCTCAATAAGGCATGTCCTAAGGACAGTTTTCCGCTCCCAAGAATAGATCAACTGGTGGATGCGACGGCAAGACATGAGTTACTCAGCTTCATGGACGCTTACTCTGGGTATAACCAGATACCTATGAACCCAGCTGACGAAGAGCATACATCATTCATAATGGATAAAGGACTTTACTGCTATAGGGTGATGCCTTTCAGATTGAAGAACGCATGCACCACCTATCAAAGATTGGTGAACAAAATGTTCGCCAACCAGATAGGAAGGAATATGGAAGTATACTTTGACGATATGTCGGTGAAGACCAAGGATGCCGCAGAACTCAACAGGGACCTAGGTGAGATGTTCGACACACTCAAAAGGTATCGAATGAAGTTGAATCCACTCAAGTGCAATTTTGGTGTCTCCTTGGGAAAGTTCTTGGGTTTCATGGTCAACTCCAGAGGCATCGAAGCTAATCCTGACAAGATAAGGGCCTTAATAGAAATGAGCCCACCCAAGAATAAAAAGGAGGTGCAATGTTTGACAAGACGAGTGGCGGCCCTTAACAGATTCATTTCAAGGTCGACTGACAAATGCCTCCCCTTCTTCAACATCCTAAAAGGGAGCAAAAAGTTTGTTTGGGATGGAGAATGTGAGGATGCTTTTATCAAGTTGATGGAACACTTGGGGAAGCCACCCTTGTTGGAAAAACCTGAAAAGGGCGAAAGGTTGTACTTATACTTGGCAGTATCCGAGCATGCCATAAGCGCTGCCCTAGTTAGAGGAGAGAAGAAGCATCAGCAACCCGTGTACTACATTAGCAAACGGTTGATAGATGCAGAGAACTAATATTTGGAGATAGAGAAGTTGGCATACGCATTAGTTGTGGCCTTGAGGAAGTTAAGGCCATACTTCCATGCCCATGCGATCGAGGTACTTACTGATAGCCTTTTAAGGCAAGTCTTGCATAAGCCTGAAACCTCGGGGAGACTGATGAAATGGTCGATTGAGCTAAGTCAATTCGACATCACTTATACCCCAAGGACCTCCGTCAATGGGCAAGTGCTTGCAGACTTCATAGTGGAGTTCACCTATTGTCCAAGTGAAGGAGGAGATGAAGGAAAGGGACAGTCGATCGGAGAAGGAGAGCAAAGAAATTTTGAGGAGAGGAGCCTGCATGTGGATGAAGCATCCAACGAAGGAGGAGCTGGAGCAAGTATCGTGATGACTGGACCTGGGGGACACAGGGTGTATTGCACGATACGGTTTGGGTTCGAAGCCTCGAACAATGAGGCAGAATACGAAGCACTCCTAGTTGGGTTGCAGTGTGCCCAGGGGCTAAAGGTAACGCATTTACACATTTTTAGTGACTCACAATTGGTAGTGTTCCAGGTGAAGGGGGAGTATCAAGCGAAGGGTCTTAAGATGGCCGCATACTTGGAAAGGGTAAGAGGCTATCTGGGGCAGTTGGTGGGGTATAGCATAGAGAAAATCCCAAGAGAGAGGAATACCCATGCCGATGCCCTCGCAAAGATGGATTCTACTAAGGATGGGGACATCCTTGAATCAGGACTTGTGGAATACTTACAAAGGCCGAGCATCAATGATTCAAACATTCTTATGATCAGCATCCTAAAGGAGTCGTGGGTGGACCCAATTATAAACTACCTGAAGGATGGAGCCTTACCAACAGACAGGAGGGAGGCTCGGAGGCTGGTGTATAAGGTTGCCCGATACACCTTAGTAGATGGGATCTTGTACAAGAGAGGGTTTTCTGTGCTGCTCTTGCGGTGTGTTGGTGAGGAGGAGGCGATGAAAGTGCTATATGAAATACATGAAGGCGAGTGTGGCAACCATGCGAGTGGACCATCCATGGCTCGAAAAGCCATGAGGCAAGGGTACTATTGGAGAGGGATGCAAATGACTTCGCGAGGAAATGTGACAAATGTCAGAGGCACGCAAACTACTCCCGAAAACCCCTGAATGAGTTAACTAGCCTGACTAGCCCTTGGCCTTTTGCTATATGGGGGATATATTTGACCGGCGCCCTTCCTGCAGGCAGAGGAGGAGCAAAATATGCAGTCATGGTCGTAGATTACTTCACCAAGGGGGTTGAAGTAGAACCTCTAGTAAAAATAACGGCCAAGCATATCACCACCTTTGTCAACAAATTCATTATCTGCAGATATGGAGTGCCCTACAAAATTATTTCTGACAACGGCACCCAGTTTGAGGGGGAGCGTTCGAGGAATACTGTAGGGAAAGAGGAATAAGGAGAAGTTTCTCAGCTGTGGTACACCCACAGGAGAATGGGCAGGTGGAGGCCATTAACAAAATCCTCAAGAATAACTTAAAAACGAAGCTTGAGAAGATGAAAGGAGCCTGGATTGAGGAGCTACCTAATGTGCTTTGGGCTTACAGGACTACCCCGTGCACAACCACTAGAAAGACCTATTTCGCCTTAGCATACGGATGTGAGGTTGCTCTCCCGATTGAGCTGAAGGTTAGCTCCTTCAGGATACAGGCATATGAGGACTAGGTCAACCATGAAGCAAGGGACGAAGGCTTGGACATGTTGGAAGAAAGAAGGGAAAGGGCGCAAATGAGAGTGGCAGTATACCAGCAGCGGACAGTAAGGTACTACAACTCGAGGGTGTGAGAGAGAATGTTAAGAGTAGGAGACTTGGTATTGAGAAAAGTACTCCCCAACACGCGAGACCCAGGGGCGGGGGTACTTGGGGAAAACTGGGAAGGACCCTACCAAGTCGCTCAGTTCATACCACCAAACACATATAAGCTAGCGTGTATGGATAACACCGTCATTCCTCAAGCATGGAATGCGGAACACCTCAAGAAATACTACCAATAAGACTTCCACATCCAATGCAAAGAATATCTATGTTTAGTTTGTTGCATGTTATGTTAACCTAGTAGATAAGAATAAAAAAGGTTACCTAGATAACCTCCCAAGTAGATGTAAACATTTCATATATGTCGTTGTAACCCGCCTACTATGAATGAAATTGTTCACAACTTTGCATGTTATTTTTCTTCTCTATGCGAGCATCCACCAAAGTGCCTGCTGAAATAAATTTCACCAAGCACTTGGGGGGTAGGATAGGAGGCACGAGTATAAGCAAAAAGGATGACCTCTGACCAAAGGCTGACACCCCAGGGGGTGAGGCCGTAAGGAAGGAATCTCCCAATAAGTCTAGAATGGCCATTAAGCCAGCTAGACAAAAAAGGGTCCTACAAGAGACCCTTGAAGAAATAGTACTATACATAATGATGAGAAGGACGCTTCTCACAAAAAGTAACAAGCGCGCCCAAAGAATATAAAAGGACCCCAAGAGCCCAATGGGTTAACGTGTCTTTACAAGTATAATCAAGGTGCACCAGAAAGATTATCATCATCATATCAAGGAAGAGATATGTAATCCACAAATAATAATAATAATAAGAGGGACTTACCAATGTCCCTTAAGCTTGATGAACACAAAAAAAAAAAAGAGAGAAAGGGGAAATAATATGAGGGATTACATAGCAACAGCATACATAGGCCGAACGCAAAGGAACCTACAAGTTTCCATCCTGACCCTTCCACTCAGAAATCTTCTCAACTACGTAATCTCCAAAGGGAGACAGGTCAATGGCACGGTTGGTCCTCCATATGACGTGCAGTGTGCGCTCAACTATGCCATTCTTAGCATTCACTTACTCAGCCTCGAGCGCAATAATCCTCTCGTTTAAAGTATGGATGGTAGCTTCCAGCTGGGTGTTGGTGTGAGAGGTTGATGCAGCCTGGGCTAAAGTGGCTTCCCTCTGGCAAACTGCCTCGATCAGTTGACTTGACAAGACATCCTTTGCCGCCTCGGCCGCCGAGAGATTCCCCAATGCCTCCTCGAGCTCACGTTGTAACCGTTAGGTCGATGAAGAGTTTGAGGTGATCAGCCGATGACTCAAGATAGAAGCCTAAGTAAGGGCAAGGACATAGAATAAAGCCTCGAGGGTCAAGCAATATCAACATAAAATGAAAACACAAAAAAATATATATCATAAATGAATAAATCGAGTGTCTCGACAAATACCTGTGATGAGGCTCGCATATAGGCGTCTTCTAGCTCAGCGTCAGAGACGTCGTGCAAGGTTCCCCACTCGCCTTTGGGAAAGTTTCCCAGATGATGGCTCATGGCTTCCCCATACTGGCTTACCAGAGGATGATCTTCGGAAGCAAAAACATTAGCTTGACCGGGGGAGATGCGTGTGCCTGCCGAGGCATGTTTTGATAGGGAAGGGGGACCAAGAAGGTCCTGATCCATCCGCAGAGGTGTGGGGGCAGAAGAGCACGGAGTCATCTCCTTAGGTAAAGAGGCGCCTGAAGACGCCCGCCTAGAATGCCCCCTCGAGGGTAGAGGAGCCCCAACAAAAGATGGAATGACGAAATTCCTTTTAGGCATAGAAGGGCGGGGGACAGAGGCGTCGAAGGCAAACTCATCGCCAGGCATCGATGGTGGCACCCGAGAGGTAACACCGCCGATATGTCCGTCATTGGCCACGCCCCTAGCCCTACCGGCTAAAGAGTGTAGACACGAGTAGTTCTCAGACACCATTGTCTCCTCAATGTCTATATGACCGCATGAAGGGTAGACATAGTCCCTATAAGCTACCTCGTCATAATTACCTTCATCATGGTCATATAGCCACGGACCTGCGGATTCAAATGAGGCGGGGCATGGACCTGGGGATTCAGATGAGATGGGGCATGGGCCCGCGAATTCAGATGAGATGGATCATAGAGAGACGGTTTGGTCAGGGGTCAGCAACCTGTACAAGTGAAGGTTGCTCTCTGTAAAAAGGGCGCTGGCTTGTTTACATTCACCTGGCAAGGCCAGAATTTTCATCAATCGGTCTCGAGCCGACGGTTTCAAGGTGGAGCCAACAACCCCTAAGAGACCTACCATCAAGAGAAAAGAAATAACTATAGTTAGATAAACCATAGAAGAAAAGCAGAGTAAAAAGAGAAACCTCTCATGTATGAAATCATGGTGAGAATTGTCTTACTTAGAGTGTTGAAGCTAGTGTGTCGGGTGAACCTGCTATAAGTGAAGAAGTAGTTTGTTTTCCATGAGCCCCTATTTGAAATGGAGCCCTCCACAAGGGAATGCCCTTTATGGGCCACGACTTTCTGGAGCTGGTAGAACCCGGGAGCAGATGTATTCGCCCTAAGGGTGAAGAAGTAATGAACCTCGCTCATGGAAGGCCCTCTGGAATGCACCTATTGGTACAACACGTATAGGCTGCTATGCACCACCCAAGAGTTGGGGGACAGTTGTAGAGGCGCCAGTTCAAAGTAGTTAAGTACTTTGATGAAAAAGGGGTGAAGCGGCAGAGCCCCACCAGATCTGATTATGGAGTCGCTGAAGGCCACGAACCCTTCTGGCGGCTCAAATGCGCGTTCATTACACTTTGGGATGATGAACTTGAGATTTGATGCTAGTTGATGAGCCTTTAACATGTTGGCTAGTTTGACGCTGGTGAGGCTAGACCTGCCCGCGTCTTCAGAAGTGTCAGATGTTCTCTTCGGCATCTCGGGTACATGGACAGAGATAGGCAGTTTGTGAGCTATAGACTTTCTAAGGATCCTGGAAGACCCCCCACGCGTCTTATATCTAACAGCACTTTGCTTGACCCTAGGGCGTAAGACCGGGGGCAGGGGAGGAAGCGTGGGTGGGATCATAGAAAGAAACTCTGGTTCAATTGATTCACATCTATCGCCTTCGAAGAAGGGACCCCTGTGACCAGGAGACTCGTCACCACAAAAGGAAAAAGGCTCAGGGGGCAAGTTTTCTTCTAGGCAAGCTACTTCAGAAAGGCAATCCTGAAGGGTTGATTGTAGTTGGGAAACGTATGTCGCATGCAGGGGGGAGAAACCTAAACCCTCGTTCCTAGTATTAGATTCTAGCTCCTTCTTCAGGCCGCACGCTTTTGGCCTGAGGTAGGACAGTCTCTGAAGGTAGAGCATTCGCACACCCCCACGATTAGAGGGTCTGCGAATGTCGGCCTCAGAGTTGGAGGATGACAACTCAATGAATTCAAAATTAGATGGACCTTCGAGACATCGCCTAGATACCATGGACTGGCTAAGACTCGAGGGCGTATGTGCGTAAGGATATCCCTATATCTACAACATGAGTATGAGGGGTATAAGAAAAGGGTCTATGCATATGTACTTGAAAGGCCATACGAAAAGAGAATGACAACCTCTAAAGAATGAGCGCATTACAGCCAGTAGTTCTACCCATGCGTAATAGGTATAAAAAAAAAAGAAAGCATATGTATCGTTGGAGGAAGGAGGCATACCTTGAGGTATATGTATGAAGCCAGAGGTGTGTAAGGATAGACTTGTGGAGGCATAAGGTCAGTCGAGCGATAAGCGAGGGCGAGACCTTAGCAGCAAGAGAATGCCTAGCGCCACCGCAATGCAAACCCGATATAAGGAGAAATAAAAAAAATATAAAAAAAAAGAGAAAAATAAATAAATAAAATAAAAGAGGGAGAAAGAAGGAGGATGAATAAAGGAAATGGAGAGAAAATTACCTCAAGAGTGCTTCTATGGAGGATAGAACCTTTGAGCTCTTGAAAGTGTCTGTGATGGAATACCACTAGGCTAGGCAAGTTTTGGTGTGGAGAAGTGACTTCAAGCCTTGGAGTATTTATAAGGAAAGTCAAGGCTTCCAAGCCATTGGATCCAATATGCATGAATGGTGGAGATCAAGAGTATGGGTAACCTTGGGATCCGCGATTGGAAATGATTGGTCCTTATTCAATCTTAGGGACACACATGGATCCCCACAAAAGTAGGTTGGTTTTCGTGTTTCTTTGAACACTATAAAGAAACACACCATCTAAATCCATTTTGTGTTTCTTCAAGCAACATTGGATAGCACGCCAAGGTTGAGTCTCCCAAAACTTGCCATACATACCAAACAAGAGAAGAAGAAAAAGTCTACAAGCACACTTGAAAGTGCACTTATAGACTCGGGGGCAAGTGTAAATGTTGAATAATATCCTAAGATATATTTGAAATAGTGTTCATTCTTGAAGGCTTAGTATAGCGAGTTCCAATGTGCCTACGCTAGGATGATAAGCTCAAGTGTCGAGATGCATAGACACATGAATCCAAGTATAAGTCTTCCAGGGCTGTCATGTGAGGAACTCGCGATGTAAGGCTGCCCTATGTCTCACTATGCGAGGCTGCCTTGTGCCGCGCCGTGCGAGGTTCCCACACAAACCCAAGCACCTGAACACGGGTACCCCGAGGCACCACCCTCGCTATGCGAGGTTCAAGGCTATCCTCCCGTGCACCATGTCTATGCGAAGCATCGCACCTAGCCTCTGCGTGATCACCATAGGCCAGCCTCGCTATGCGAGGGTGCAGCCTCGCTACTTCTCACGGGTCTCGCGCCCATAGGCACATGTGTCTGCACCATAGGCCAGCCTCGTTATGCGAGGGTGCAGCCTCGCTACTTCTCACGGGTCCCGTGCCCATAGGCGCATGCATCTGCACCCTAGGCCAGCCTCACTACATCTCACATGTACACCTTGTCTCGCCACAAACACCCCCGCGCCTTGGTTTCTCAGGACATGTAATGTTTGGAGCCTCCTCGAATGTGTACGAGGAACACTTGGAAACACCATTCGAGTATGTCAAATAATCATTAGGCGCTAAACATGAATTGATGAAGACGACTGGGTACAACGTACATACACTGATATGGGATGTACGATCATGAAGAGGTCAGAGGCGTGGCCCTGTCATCTGCATCTGATGAGTAGTGGTGGTACGAACTTGTACGGAGAGTGGAGGCACTACCTGAGCACCCCCGACCATATTCCAGAGTCGACAGTACAATGTCCTACACCACTACTTTGGCATTGTCAGGGTAGACACCACTATGTCTTGAGCCACTACCCTGACCCTATACCTACATACGTCCTTGTCCCCTGGGACCTACTTGTATCAGGGGCCAATAGAGCCCACCTATAAATAGGTTTCGACCCCTCAGGTTAAGGGGTTGGAAAAATTATTGTATGAGGAGACATTTAAGAAATATATGATCTCTGCTCCATTGTAGTTCTGTATTTTCTGCTGATTCAAGTTATTTCTATCTTATTCTTAGCTACCTTTCATAGTATAATTTGAGTTTTCTAACCTTAAATCGTTGACGAGTTCTTACCGTCAACAATATGCATGTGACAAGTGCCACGTTCTTAATTATTCTATCTAAACCTTAGGTTATAATAAATATTATTTCTTGGACCAACTATATTAATCAAACCTTATGTTAAAATTAATATTTCTAAACTAAACTATAGGTTAAACTTATAAAATCCATAGCCATTCTACGAGTTTCCAACTAAATTCCGGCTTGAACCAATAACCACGAAAACTACTACTACTGCTGCTACTTCTACTGCTACTGCTACTGCTACTACTACTGCTACTGCTACTACTACTGCTACTACTACTACTACTACTACTACTACTACTACTACTACTAGTACTACTACTGCTACTACTGCTACTACTAGTACTACTACTGCTACTGCTGCTACTACTGCTGCTACTACTACTACTGCTGCTGCTGCTGCTACTACTGCTACTACTAGTACTACTGCTGTTGCTGCTCCTGCTAACTTTACAAAAGCTCGATAAATTGCTTAAAATTTTCTGCCAAACTAGTGTCTGAGCTCCAGCACTAAAAGAAAGGAGCAGTTATGCCCCGGTCGAGGATAACCCCGACCGAGTGTACAAGATTGCGGCTTGGAAGCGCAAGCATCTGAGGCCTAGGGCATTATTTCCCTTAAATGAATATTGTAAGAAGTTCATCGATTAGGTCAGCATCGCTCTATTCTAGCTACAGTCCAACTCGTATGAGATTCTATATCTCTTTTGCCTCAAAATCAACCCAACTCGAGCTGGAGGCGAAGATGGATTTTACTATCTATCGAGTTGGACCAGCGAGAGGAGGCTCATTGAGGACATACCTAACCATCCTCCCAAATTCAAGAAGCAGTTTTTCTGCACCAACGATCTCAAACCATCCAAGTTCTACTCTTTCCACCGGATCCGTAAGTATTTTCCTGTAGTATTCTAAGACTAGTTGTAATCATTTAGTTCAAATACTTATCCATATGTTTTTCTGTAGAAAATTTTGGCCGTCCCAAGCCTTCCAAGGAGATGGTAAACAATCGAGATGAAATATTAAAGCTTCCATATGGCAGGCGATCTTTGAATTACCTGCTGCATCAGGACAAGCTCTGATTATGTTGTTTGTTTGGTGAAGGAGAGACCACTGATAAGCAATCTAGCTCAATGAATGAAGAAGTCTCAATTCCTATGTAACGCCCTGGGTAACCAAGACCGTTACACTATGTATTTTAAATAGTGCAAGACTTGCTAATCAAGTCATTTGGACATAAATGTGTTTCTAAAGTCAAATGATGGGTTAGGGTTAAAAGAGTCTGACCGTAAAATAGTTGACTTTCATTAAAATAAGAGTTTGGTACACGAGATCCTAAAAGTAATGCTTACAAGGCGATTACAACCCTTAAAAGTAAATTACAACTGAAGCCAGCCTAAATGGAAAAATACAATTTTGGTTCTATTCTCTGTAAATCCCTCGGTCATGGCGGTCGAGCAGCTGTCAATGTACACACCGCCCCCAAAGCTCTCCAACTCATGGCTGGTCCAGCTTTCCCTTGCCTTTACATGCACCATGTAGCACCCGTTAGCCAAGGCCCAGCAAGAAAAATAAACTCAACAAGCATAGAAAACAACAGTATATGCATAGCAAATGTAGATCAACCAGTTCAATCAACAGCAGAGTACAAGCAATAATCTAGGCAACACTAAATAGTTTAATCCAAACATATAATTCAATCTTAATACAATTAGTTAGGTGTTGACATCGTTAGGCTGAGCCCTCTAATTGTTTAGCTGATCCCAGCTCGCTTAGGCCAAGCTGCATTCCACACGCTTAACTTCATCCCCGGCTCCCTTAGGTCGGACTTTCACATCAAATATAACAGATAAATAGATTGCAAAACACGCAATCAAAAGCAACACGAACAAACATCCCTATCTAGATGTCTCTAATCACAGATACATTTATGATCTCACATATATTCATTTACAGGGGATCTCAGCCCCATTCACAATCTGGGTGCAGTTTTCTTACCTCAAGTCCCGAGCGAAGGACGTAGAGTGGTTCTGAGCACGATCCTCAACCTCGAGCCTTAGCAGTAAACCTAGTCACAGCACAATAATGGATAACCATCAAAACCTAGACCAATTAATTGCCTCAGAATAATATACTAGCCTCCAGAACCTAGAATTCTACTAAACTAGGTAGTAGGATCCTTCCCGAGCACTTAGGTTTGAGTTCCCGAGCCTAAAAACCTAACTTGGCTATTTCTCTCAATTAGAGCTGCAGCCTGCTCCCCAGGGCCACGATACGCTACAAATCAGAGATCCTCGGGGTGCTATTTTGGGAGACACAGACCGCAGTGCGCCTCTACCTATGCCGCGGCGCTTGGCTAAAATTTCAGAGGCTCTCACCTCTTTGTACACACGGGCTGCGGCACTTGAAGAACAGGGTCGCGACTCGATCCCTAAAACCTAGAACACATGCATATTTTCAGTACATTTTTCCTCAGCCTAACTCATCAAAATCCATAACATGCATCAAAACCACAACTTGAACCTTTATACTTCAGTAGTCTACTCAAAGCAATACAACCACCTAAAATTCTAACCAAAATCCTCCTAGGAACTCAGAATTCAGCAAAACCCCTTTGAAACTTAAAACCTTAAGAACACTTATACTAACAGCAAAATTCCACCATAAATTCACAGCTTAAACCTTACCTTGATGATGACTCTGCCCCTAAGCTGCACCTCAACCAGTCCTAGCTTCAATTCTCCAGTCCCCAAGCTTCAATTCCTAAGCCTTCTCTTCCAAAACTCCATAATCCTCAAGGCACAAGAGCGGCAGAGAGAGAATGTGAGAGTGGGAGAGCTAAGAGAATTTTGTTATGTTCTGGTCATTTCCTAAGGTCTCCCAAGCTTATCCCTCACACAAAAGACCAAAGTACCCCTGGTATTAACTCAACCCCTTTATTGCCCTTAAGGGTAAAACAGTCATTAGCCCCGATTCCCGCTAATTTCCTCAAGTCGTCCTACAAATTCTCAATTAGTCCCGACATACCCAATTAATCACCAATAATTACTCGTTAACCAATAAATCCCAAATATTCACTACGTTCCTAGAATACCCCTAGGCTCACCCCGAGTCAGGTATTAAACCCCGGTGTGACTATTCCGCTAATCCACTCACCAGGATCGCCTCGAGTCGAATGCTGCAAATATATCCACATAATAACGTGGTTCCAATCATTTAACACATATAATCACATTTATGCCTTCAACGGGCCAAAATTACAAATATGCCCTTGTTAACAAGAACGGGCCCGCACACATATTCAATACTCATAAACATGCATTTATATTCATATTATCATATAAATCATGCATGCCATGTAGTCACACATTTAATCAATTAATCACACACATATATCCAATTATGCCCTCTCGGCACGCTAATCAAGGCACTAAACCTTATTAGCATTTTTGGGACGTTATAACTATCCCCTCCTACTAAAAATTTTGTCCCCGAAATTTACCTGAATAACTCAGTATATTGATCCCGCATAGCCAACTCTAGCTCCCATGTTGCTTCCTTGACCTTGTTATTCCTCCATAAGACTTTGGCTAGAGGAATCGTCTTGCTCCTTAGAACCTTGTCTTTTCTGTCTAGGATCTAAAATAGTCATTCCTTATATGAAAAATCTGTCTGTAGCTCCAGATCCTCATATCCCAATACATGGGTTGTATCTGACACATACTTCTGAAGCATTGAGATGTGGAACCCATCATGAGCTCCTGATAATGACGGGGGCAGAGCCAATCTGTAGGTGTTATCCCTGTTTTCCACCCGTGACACGTGGCATGACCCAATGGGTATGTGGGCCCTTTTAAGAGGTTTGGCCCATCCTGAACCTAGTGAATGGGGAAGGAGGAAACCCCAGATAGCCCAAGCACCATCGAGCCCAACAACATTCAATGGGCGTGAGCGTAAAGAAGGAACCGGGACTAAGATGCAGGCCCGACTCATTTTCCTGGCCCCGACTGACCTACATTCTTCAGGATGCTAATTGAGGTGGCAGACTAACTGTTCAATGGAGATGGACCTTATCAAGAATCCAAGGGAGATACTAAGTGTCACGATGACCATCTTGGCAAATGAACCCGAGTCCTGGTGAATGAACCAGGACTCCGGTAAGTGAATCGGGACATTAGTAAACGAACCTGAACCAAACGTCTGGGTAGGGCAAGCCTAGCTTTCCCCGATGTTGACCTATCCCCATGAAACCTAGCAGTTGGTCTCCTCAACTAATCTGCAAAAGAGGGTATGCACGGAACGTACACTATTCCTAGGAAACAGTACTGCCACTCTCTGACAGATCTTGTCCCCAGGATCCCCTTAGAAGCCGACGCGGACCAATCTGTGCTAATGTACAATGGGCAGCAGTAAGGCTTGGCCACGCCTAAGCCAACCCAATGGGCCCAAATTAACTACATTTTATTAAATGACATTCTTTGTATTATGGCTCCATTAGCGAGCAAACGATAACTATATCCCTATTGGGCCCAGATTAGTTCGACCCAATGTGCTTGAGTGCCTATAAATAGGGCCAGTTGTGGACTGTATCAGGGATCCCAAAATTTCTCTTGTAAGCAAAACGCTACTGAACTTGTAGAAAACTCCATTGTCAAAACTCTCTAAAGCCTAATACTAGTAACTCGTGGACTAAGGCTCATTAACGCCCCAATCACGTAAAAATTGTGATTGTTCATTTCTAATTCTCTCTTTTCAGCTCTTATTCTACAATATATTTATAGTTTCCGAAAAACTCGATAAACATTTTGGTGCTTTCATTGAGAGTTGAAGGAAGCTTGAATCAATCTCGATCATCTGCAAAAATGGTGAACACTAGGCATATCGTGTTTGATCCTGCTCACCAGCAACAACAAGACAATGGAGAACCATTGCCCAACCAACTGTTTCCTCAATACTAACCTGAGGACATGTTATATCAGTGGCCTCTACCCGATAATTCCTAGAACTTCGGAGACAGGGGTGACTACGAAAAAGGCTATTACGAGGAAGATGAAGGGGAATATGAGGATCACGAGGTCGAAAACCCCGTTGATCCTGAGGAGAAGCATATGGATCCTGAATAGGAGGGTTTAGAGGTGGTCTGCCTGAGACAACAGATCCTAGATCAAGAAGTTAGGATAGCTGAACAAAAAAAAGCTACCCGCCAAATGTAAGAGTCCCTCCTGGCCCTTCAGGCTTTTATTGCTACCCAAGGATTAGCAGCCAATCCTTTAGTTGTTCCTCCACCAGGAACGCAGCCACCTGTCCCACCTATCAGGACTGACATACCCAACGAGGCTAGCCCTATTCCTCCTCATGAACTATCCTCGCATCCCAAAGCCGGCCCATCAAATCCTACTCATGAGAAAGGAAAAGCCAAAATGGTTGATCCTGTTGGAAAAATAAACCCCCAGAAGAAAGCTCATCCCGTTCCAAGAATCGGTGCTAACCGAGGGTAATTCCCTAGGAAAGAACAGATGAATCCTGTCCCAGGACAATATCATTCGAAAGATATGCAGGGGAAGCCCCTGCAGGGTATTAGGCCCTGGAATGTCCCTAGATAGGACAAATGAGAGCGATGCTTTTATCTCAGCATCTTCGTGAACAAGGATCACGGAGGGCGCAAATTCGAAGAAGAGACAAAAGCAATTAGTTCAGGAGATGATACTTCCCGAGTAGACTTGCGTGACGGCCTCAACGCCCAAAAGGAGCGGGCCCACAAGGAAAAGATTCACCCCCAAGGAGGAAACTTGAGGAATAACCTCAACGCCATGAGGAACGAGAGAGTCCCCCTAGACGATGGAATGGCCAGATAGTTCATGGAACAGCTGGCCACTCTACAAAAGTCACGGTGCGCTTGGTCCGGAAACAAGAAGGCAGAGGTTCTGATTCTAAAGAAGAGGAAAAGGAGCCATGCGCCAAGCACACTGGATGTTGTACTTCCAAATGGGTTCAAGATGCCGGACCTACCCGCCTATACTGGGAACACGAGCCCGAGAGATCACTTGTCCCCCTACAATCACCTAATGCCTATAGCTTACTTTTGCGACAACGGCAAGTGCCTATGACATCTCAATCACTCTGGCTGGACCCGTTGTGGTGGACTGTCCTATTGCGTACAAAGTAATTTTTGGTCGTCCCGCTTTAGTCAATTTCAGCACCATCACCTCCATCCGCCACCTCTGCATGAAGTTCCCATGCGATAATGGAGGAGTGGGAACAGGGTGATCAAAAGAGCGTCTGAAAGTGCTATCACATCTCCCCCTGAAAAATCTTCATGGTCCGCAAATAGCCCCTTGAAAACGTTGATACCATCCCACCACCACAGCCATCACAGAGGGTGGTCCGGGAGGAGGATGAATTGAATTCGCGAATAGAAGCGGATAGGGCATTAGAACCCATGGAGGAGGTGGAAGAGGTATGTATCGATGACACCGACCTGACAAAAGTAATCTGAGTCCGGAAAAACTTGAACTCGGAGGTCAGGGCTGCCATAATCGCCTGAGTGAAGGAGCACCAGGATAACCTGACCTGGTCTCATTCAGATATGACTGGGATTGACCGCAACGTCATATGTCAGGCCCTGAACATTGATGAAAATGCAACTCCCATCCAGTAGAAACGGAGGCCCCTAGGGGTGGAGGAGCCTCAACCCTCAAGTTAGAAGTCGAAAAGTTTTCCTCGATCAACTTCATCCGAGAGGCCCTATATCCCGTTTGGCTGGCCAATCCGGTATTGGTACCGAAGCCAAACGGGACGTGGAGGACTTGCATCGACTTCACCGATCTTAACAAGGCCCACCCAAAAGATTGCTTCCATTTTCCCCGGATTGATCAGATGGTAGATGCTACATCAGGGTATGAGTTATTGAGCTTCATGGATGCCTACTCTAGATACAACCGGATCTCAATGCATGTAGCGGACCAGGAACACACCAGCTTCCAGATGGAGAAGGGTGTATACTGCTTCATTGTCATGCCCTTTGGGCTTAAGAATGTTGGGGCCACCTATCAGAGGTTGTTCAATAGGATGTTCCAGAACCAACTGGGGAAGAGCATGGAAGTCTATATATACGACATGTTGGTCAAGTCCAAGACCTCGGCCGAACATGCGGATGACTTGGAAAAAACATTTGCCATTATACGAAAGTATAGGATGAAGCTAAACCCAAAAAGGTGCACTTTTGGCGTGGCCTCCGAGAAATTTCTAGGCTTCATAGTAAGCTCGAGAGGAATAGAAGCCAACCCAGACAAGATCAGAGTGTTGATTGAGATGCCATCACCCCAGAAGCACAAAAGCGTTCAAAGCTTGATGGGAAGCATAGCAGCTTTGAGCAGCTTCATCTCGAAGTCCACAAACAAGTGCGTCCCATTCTTCAATATAATTCCTAGAAGCCAGAGGTTTGAATGGACGATCGAGTGTGAAAAGTCCTTCCGAAAATTGAAGGAACATTTGGCCCAAGTGACAATCTTGTCGAAACACGCCATCAGCGATGCTTTAGTGCGAGTAGAGGGAAAGGTTCAGCTCCGGTCTATTACGTAAGCAAAAGGTTGTTGAGCGCGAAGTCCAGATACCCATTAATCAAGAAGCTGACATTTTTCTTACTGATCGCCTTCAGGAAGCTGAGACCTTACTTTCAAGCCCACGCCATTAAGGTACTAACGAACCATCCCCTACGATAAGTGCTACAGAAACCCGAATCGTTGGGGAGACTTTTGAAGTGGGCCAAGAGCTTAGCCAGTTTGACATAGCGTATGTCCCCAAGATTTCTATCAAGGGACAGGCCTTGGCCGACTTATTCTTAGAATGGACCAGGATAACTGAAGATGAAGAACCTGTTGACCCCATAATGCCTTTGTGGAAAATCTTCGTAGATGGATCCTCAAATGAAAATGGGGTCGGGGCCGTGATCATCTTGATATCCCCTCAAGGTCACCAATTCCAAAGTTCCCTACGCTTCTAGTTCAAAGCATCTAACAGCGAGGCTGAACACGAATCCATGCTAGTTGGACTACACTTGGCACGGGAGGTAGGAGTAGAAAATATAGAAGTCCGCAACGACTCCCAACTGGTAGTCAGGCAGATTTTCGGGGAATACCAAACGAAGGGGGAGAAGATGGCCGCCTATGTGACACAAGCTCAAAAGTTACTCCAATCATTCCAGAAATACTTCATCTGCCAAATCCCTAGGGAACAAAATGTGTTTGCAGACACATTGGCAAAATTGGCCACAGATGTTGAAGCTGAACTCTCTGGGGTTGTCTCGATCGACCATCTACCCATGCCTAGTATTCATGCCCCAACAATCATCAACGCCATTGATTACTCTACGTTCTGGATGGGCCCTCTCATCCAGCACCTAACCACTGGGGAATTGCCCGCGGATAGGGCTGCCGCCAGGAAACTTCAGTACCGGGCTCCCTGATATGTCGTGATGGATGACAAACCCTATCATAGGGTGTTGATCACGCCCTATCTTCAATGCGTATCCGAGATAGAAATAAGTGCAATCATGCACGAAGTGGACAGAGGTTTTTGTGGAGATCATACAGCCGACTCAGCTTGTCCAAGAAAATCCTAAGGCAAGGATACTTCTAGCCAACGACAAAGAAAGATTGTGTTGATTATGTCCACAAATGTGAACAGTGCCAAAGGTACGCTAAGATCCCGCGAGCCTCTCCAACAAAAATAACCTTGATGGCCAATCCATGGCCTTTTGCAGTTTGGGGAATTGATTTAGTAAGATCCCTCCTGACTGGAAAGGGTGGAGTAAAATATGCCATTGTAGCCATCGACTATTACACCAAGTGGGTCGAAGTGGAACCAATGAGCACCATCACCTCTAGAAAGGCCCTGGACTCCGTCATCAACAACATTGTGTGCCGATATGATCTCCCTCACAAAATCATGTCCGACAATGGGAAGCAATTTGATAGCGTCCACTTCACAAACTTCTATGAAAGACATGGCATCATCAAAAGCTTCTTCACGGTCGCAAGGCCTCAAGAAAATGGGAAAACAAAGGTCGTGAACAAGATTTTGAAGGGAACATTAAAGAAAAAGCTACAAGCTTGCAAGAGAAAGTGGCCGGAAGATTTGCCCCGCGTCCTATGGGCCTATCGGACCCAGAAAGAACGTCAACCAGACATACTCCCTACTTAATGGTGTACGAATATGAAGCAGTCATCCCAGTGGAAATGGCCGTCCCATCTCACAGATGGGACACATACAATCCCGTCTGGAACCACGTCTTACTCCAAGAATCTCTAGATGTCATCGAAGGGATCCGGGAGGAATCACAGGTGCAGCTGAAAATGTATCAAGGAAAGATCGTCTGGCATTTTAACTCTAAAGTTAAGAGCCATCTATACAAGTCACTTGGGGGGTAAGGCCATCTATACAAGTCCAGGATTAAAAACAAAAAGGATGCAAAGCTTGGGGCTTAGTCCAGATCCAGATTCGTATAGACTGGGGGTTCAAAACCCAATAGGATGCAAGACTCAAAGCCTAGTCCTAACCCGGACCCACATGGTCCGGGGGGTTCAAAACCTAACTCCCAACAAATAGGATGCAAGGCTCAAATCCCAGTCCTAACCCAGACCTATATGGCCTGGGGGTTCAAAACCCAACTCCTAAAAATTGGTCCAGACCTAACATGATCTCGGCTAACCAAATCCCTATTCAAGTTTTCCTTATAACGGCCCAGAACCATTGGAACATGAATCTTAGGTTTAAATTGATTAAAGTTAGTCTTATAAATGGCCTAGGTCGTTGGAACCTGAACCTCAAGTTCGAAATAAGCTAATCAACTAATCTCTGATGGTCCAGACCGTTGGAACCTGAACACCAGAATCAGGACAGATAAATCAGACGACTGTTGATAACTCCTTACCGGTCCAAGCCATTGGAACCTGGGTTCGGAGCAAGTTAATAATTAAGTCATATCTAAAAAATCCATAGAGTCGAGATAAATCAGTTAAGTTATATTGGTTAAGTCCAAGACAATCCAGGTCGTCAAGACCCAAACATGGGCCTTAGAACAGGTTAAATTCCTTCTACATTATTTCCCCTAATGGTCCTGGCCGTTGGAACCAGGACTCAATATTCAACCTGGATTCATGCAGAGTGATAAAACACTTAGTGAATTTGGAGGAAAAAAATAAACGAATACAAAGTGAGAACTATTATGCATAGGAAAACCGATATATAACAATACAGATAATAAAAATTGTCTTGGACGCATCTGCGTCCATAAAAGTAATACAACTACAAAAATAGAAAGGAAGCCCTAATTAAAATACAAAGGCCAAGGCCTAGGCTTCATTCTGATCTGGGATATCCAGAGCATTCTCACCCTGTTGGTGCCCAACTAAGAGCGTCGCATCAGCTTTCTCTTTGGCTTCGAATTCAGCCCTCTTTGCAACCGAATCTAGATAGAGGAAGAGATTTATGTTCTTGTCCTGGAGCCATGCCATGTAAATGTCCTCGTCAAAAATGACTGCCAACATCTCGTCAACCTACTCCCTCTCCTAACGAGCCTTCTCGCTCTGCTTCATCTCTAGCTGGACCATGCCCTCCAAAGCTTGGTTCTGGGACTCAAGGTTTACCACCTTCTCCCGCTCCTGGAGAAGTTGGGCCTCAACCGCCTCCAGAAGGGCATTGATCGAAGCCTCCGAGCCACAAACATGACATAGCTCCACCTTCAGGTTGTCCAGTGACTTCTTATGTTCGGCGTCCTTTCTGGACAAAACTTCCTTGTGCTGAGCCTGAACCCGAGCAGCTTCCTCACGCTCAGCCTCAATCTGACTATCCTCATTGGCAAAGGCCTCCCTGGCAGCTTCCCACTGGTTAACGACCCCCTCCAGCTCCATCTGGGTCATCTCCAGCTTCACCGCCATCTCAGCCACCAGATCTGCATTCCTATGGGCCAACAAGGCATCCTGGAACAAATCAAAGTTAGAAAATTTATAAGGAATAATGATGGTAAAATAAAAGACTAGACGGGCATATGGCTAACTGCGGTGGCCTGATGATGAATAGCCTGGGAGATAAAAAGGGCATCCTGGATGGCTAAGGTGGCATATCACTTAAGCTGAAGGGTGGACATGGTAGCCCCCACCTAGGTCAACAAATTTGCAGCAAGCAGAGTCATGTCCTGCCCCAACTTAGGCCGAAACCCGATCTTGGCTACAAGTCAGTCCACGATCTGTTGGGGAGCATTGAAGGCCTCTAAACGATCAGCAAACTCCATCTTCCACTGGATGTACAGGGCCGGGCAACCTCGCCCCGTTTTTCCCATCTGGCGTCCCAAGCCCGGGACACCATCTTCATCCTCTCCTCCTAGAGGACCAGGTCCCTTTCCTCAGGAATGATTGGGTTGACGGGAAGCCCTGGCACCTCCAGGACCTCCTGCGTAACAATGAGGCTTTCTCTAGAGGAATGTTCCTCAGCTAGGGCTAGATCCTTGTTCCTGGCTCTCTTGGCCCGCTTTGAGGACTCCGCAACCACTGAGTCAACTTTACCCTTGTCTGTCTCTCCTCCTTCAAAAGGCTCAGGCTCCAAGTTAATAACCTAGAGAGGAGCAAGTAAAGGAGGGATCGATTCGACATACGCCATCGGGATGAAACCTACAGCTGGACCCCTCTCGGAAGCCTCCAGGACTGGCTCTAAATCCTCGAGGATCAGCTCCATGATCTTCTTCTTGGTCGGGCTCTTGGTGGCTCTCTTCGCCGAAGCCTTGGCTGTGGCCGCCCTGGTCTCAATCATCTCCTTCATCTTGGCAACAGGATTGGACATCTTCAGATCACCCGAGATAAACTATAAAAGAAAACTGATCAATAAAGTAAATGAATAGGGATAACAATCAAAATAAAAGGAACATTTAAGTCTAAAGTCCTCCAGGACGAACCCTCATCTATGGAAGGGGCACGACTCAACTCTACTAGGGCGAAAGAATGAATTCGGTCTCCCATGTCATCCAGGTCCAAAAAGCTACCGTATTGGAGGAACCAGGATGAGTGCGTGAGGGTCAGCATGTTTATAGCAATGGGGCAAAGAAGCCCGACGTTGCTAACAGTCCCGGTCAAATAATCCCAATATTGTTTCCTATTCCTAACTAAGCCCTCAAAATGAGGGGCATAAGTAAAAATTAGAGGCGATTTACCTTGCCCTGAATACTAGCCCAGGAGCTCCGGTGTTAGGCTGCCTGCCCCCGAGAAGGGCGTCCAGTTCTTCAGACTCGGCCCTCTCCATTTGATGGGTCTGCTCCTTCTTTTCCTTCTCCGCATCCGCGTTGGCTGCGACCTCCACTGCCTCGATGTGGATGAGGGCCACCTTCTCCCTCAGGGAAGGATCCCTCTCACACTGCAGCCCTCGGAAGCTAGGGTATCTATCGGCTAGTTCGCGGCAATTAACCTGACTAGTCAAAGGTTCTCCATAGATACGAAGCCCCCCACATCCAGCTCCTCGGCACTCAGAGTGGCATAGAATTTTTTCGCTCCAAGATCGATTCGCTAAGCCGGGTTGTAGCATATGGACCTATTTTCCAAGATTGTGAGTGTCAAATAAACAAAACTAAAGGCTGGATAGAAAGTGAAGAAGAATTACTTACTCACACGCTAGTAGTTCATCACCAAAGTGGGATTCTTCTCCAAGAGGAACCCGGATGTCATGAACCAATAGTGCCTGACATCCGGGGGATGCTTCCATGTGTCGAATGGAACCGGACTGATGTCGCGGGCTTTCAGTCTGTAAAGCCCATCCCCTGCGTCTTGTCTTTTGAGTTCAATTGCGGCTCTAGCTTGTAAAAATACAACACTTCTACAGGAGGGAGCGTCGGGATCTTCTTTGACGCACAGAATATGTGCCATCCTACGAGCAGTTTGTACGCCTGGGGAAGAAGATGGAAGGGCGCGATCCCCACAAACTCGAGGAACCGTGCGAAATAGTTATGGAGCGGGAGAGTAGCTCCCACGCTGATATGGCCTATGCTCTAGGCCCCAAACATGCCCATGCCGTTATGGGCCTTCTCCTCCTTGCGGGCCAGTCAATTGTAGAAAAGTCTCGGAGTCGACTCCACTCCGAGGGCTTTCTTCAGCTGGTCTAACATCCGGTAATTCCAGAACTCATTCTTCTCCCCGTCCATTTCCCACATGTTTCCAGTGGGAAGTTTGGTCCCCTCCAGGACTATGAGGCCTGCTTGAAAAACTTCCTTCGCATATAAATTCATGCCGCGACTCATGATCAGGGACCTGAAAGCGACAAAGAAAATGAGAACCAAGCAGTTAGCACCAAAGTCGAAGAAAACTGGTTGAGGTACGGGGGTACTCCTAAAACTGCTTGGACAGGTCTTCTCCAGACCTAGATCCAGGACCAATAGAGATTCCAGGATCTTAAGACGAGAACTAAAAGCCATAGGTTTTTCTAACTCACCCAAAACAATCTTGAGACATCCAAATTGATCCAAAACAACCAGACTAACATGAGTTTTCGCCTAGAAAATCTACGGTTCATGTCCACCACTATTCTACCTAGAACCACCCTACATGGTGGTCACGACCTTAACAGTTTTATGGTCACAGAAATAGCATGACAATAAAAACAACTAAAAAGGAACAAAAAGATGAGAAAATGGCCAGAAAACTTACTGTGAGGTCTTGGATTTGAAATTTGTAGAATCTCAGGTGACAACGTCGACAGAATCTCAGTATTGAACCTAAGAAGATGATGTAGCAATTTGTCGGCACTCCTAGATGTGTGAACTGGGACAGGATTGTCTACTGGTTGAACAAAAAGAGGTCTCGTTATAAATAAGTGGACACGAAGGTGTATTAGTCGCCAGAGAATCTCGTCGGCAATGTTGGACATACGAAGCTTTATCTGCTCTCTATTTTGAATATAGGGGATGAGTGAAGTTTGGAAATGAGCTCATCAAGGTATTTATAGGGTAAAAACCCACTATTTGATCTAATAGTCCACAGTGGGGATCCTAGGATTATCCCCATCCGACAGTACCGGACGATGCAGGGGCATTAATTGGCCAAATCGAATACTAAATCATGGATTTGTCAATCCACGATCTGCACCTACCTCATCCAATGGTCCATGTTAAAGATCTCAGGACTACCCCCATTCAATGGTTCTAGATAGTACAGAAGCATTAAACAGGCCACTTGAGTACCCAATAAACTTTTTTCGTACAAACGGGATGTCTCGAGAATTGCGCCGATACCCATCGATCACCTTTTGCAATCAAAAGATTCTTTACAGATCTTCAGGGCGCGAGTGGTGTAGACGCACCATCAACCTGGAGACACGTGTTTGAGACATTGGGAATTTGAAAGGATGGGGACCACCCAAATGGCCCCCAAGTAAATGAACCCGACTCCTAGTAAACGAACCAGGATATTTGAGATTGATCCGGGAGAGTGAGGCAAGCCTCCACCATGCGAACACAGATGAAGACTTGGGGGTAAATGCTATCCCTGTTTGCCACCCGTGACACGTGGCATGACCCAATGGGTACGTGGGCCCTCTTAAGAGGTCTGGGCCCATCCTGAACCTGGTGAATGGGGAAGGAGGAAACCCCAGATATCTTAAGCACCATCAAGCCCAACAACATTCAATGGGCACGAGCATAACGACGGAAGCGAGACTAAGATGCAGGCCTAACTCATCTTCCCGGCCCCAACTGACCTACATTCTCCGGGATGCCAATTGAGATGGTAGACTAATTGGTCGATGGAGACGGGCCTTATCAAGAATCCAAGGGAGATACTCAGTGTCATGATATCCATCTTGGCAAGTGAACCCAAGTCCTAGTGAACGAACCAGGACTCCGGTAAGTGAATTGGGACATTAGTAAATGAACCTGGACCAGACGTTCGGGTAGGGTAAGCCTAGCTTTCTCCGATGTTGACTGTCCCCATGAAATCCACCAGTTGGTCTCCTCAACTAACCTGCAGAAGAGGGTATACACGGAATGTACATTGTTCCTAGGAAACAGTACTGCCACTACTCTAACAGATCGTGTCCCCAAGATCCCTTTAGAATCCCATGCGAACCAGTCTGTGCTAACATACAATGGGCAGCTTTAAGGCTTGGCCACGCCTAAGCTGGCCCAATGGGCCCAGATTAACTACATTTTATTATGTGACATTCTTTGTATTATGGCTCCATTAGCGAGCAAACTATAATTATATCCCTATTGGTCCCGGATTAGTCCGGCCCAATGTGCTCGACTGCCTATAAATAGGGCTAGTTGTGCACTGTAGCAGGGATCCCAAAATTTCTCGTGTAAGTAAAACGCTACTGAACTTGTAAAAAACTCCATTGTCAAAACTCTCTAAAGACTAATACTAGTGACTCGTGGACTAAGGCTCATTAACGCCCCAACCACATAAAAAAAATGATCGTTCATTTCAAACTCTTTCTTTTCAGCTCTTATTCTAAAATATATTTATAGTTTCCGAAAAACTCAATAAACGGTAGGCTATCTGCCCGACCCTTTCCAGAATCTAAATAGGTACTACGAATTTAGGACCCAGCTTTCCCTTTTCCTCAAATCTTCTTACCCCTCGCAATGGCGAAACTCGCAGAAATACAAGGTCCCCTACCTGGAACTCCACGTCCTTACGCTTAGGATCAGCGTAGCTTTTCTGTCTACTTTGCGAAGCGAGCATTCGAGCTCGGATCTTCTCAATAGCTTCATTAGTTTTCTGAACCATCTCCGGTCCCAAATACTTCATTTCCCCCATCTCATCCCAATGAAGGTGCAACCTACACTTTCTTCCATACAACATCTCGTATAGTGCTACTCCAATCATTGACTAATAACTATTGTTGTACGAGAACTCAATCAACGGAAGGCACTTAGTCCAAGACCCATCAAAGTCTAACACACATGCTCTAAGCATGTCCTCCAATATCTGAATTGTCCTCTCAGACTACCCGTCTATCTGATGATGAAATGTTGTACTGAACTTTAACTAAGTTCCCATAGCCTTCTGCAAAACCACCCCAAAACTTGGAGGTAAATATGGGATCCTGGTTCGATACTATAGACTTTGGAACCCCATGGAGACATACAATCTCCCTCACATACAGCTCCACATACTGATCCATAGTATAGATTGTCCTCACTGGCAGAAAGTGAGCTGACTTAGTGTACCTGTCTACTATCACCCACACCGAGTAATGTTGCCCCATTATCTTGGGCAAACCCCCTACAAAGTCCATGGTAATATCTTCCCACTTCCACTCGGGAATACCTAAAGGTTGTAACAACCCTGCTAGTCACTGGTGTTCAGCCTTTACCTGTTGACTGGTAAAACACTTTGCTACATACTCAATCACGTCCTTCTTCATCCCAGGCCACCAATACAAAGTCCGTAGATCCTGATACATCTTTGTAGTGCCTAGATGGAGTGAGTATGGTGTAGTATGAGATTCATCAAGAATCTCTCATTTAATACTCATATCCATGTTGGGAATTGTGCCCTGAAAGCATATGTAGTAGCATTGTTTTAAGAAATAAATAAATAAATTGAATTTGTTATGCATATATTTTATGGACTATATTATTTTGTGATAATATTAAGTAAATATCAGAAAAATTCATAAGTTCATATATGTGATCTCAACCACGTATTGGTATGGGAGGATTGTGTTTGAGATAAATGAACTTGAATAGTTCGCAGTAAAATAAAGTTATGGAATCTTTAGATTAATTACTGCAAGTACGGTCCACTAGTATTATGAATATATGTGATCTAGATCCGGATCACTAGTGTAATAGGACACATTAGTGGAGGTACTTTATATATTAGAGAATATATAGAATTGGACCATATATGTTTATTAATACTTAGTTAAATACCGTTTCGAAGTATTAATTAAATTTATCAACTGATGATCATATACAAATAAATCTTAATCCTGAAGTTACTATGAACTCCTGTTTATGTTATATGAGTTCTTTGATTCACTCGTTAGGGTCTGTCAAAATGATCAGACTATAAACTTTTGTTTTTGGAACTCATTAATGTAAATAGTTGGGGACATAGTATACAAATATGGAATCTATACCTTCTCATAAGAGAGTGAATAATGGTTCTCTTAAGGGTTGACTTTTGGGACTACAAAGGTTATTAAGCTCAAATTCATAATTTAGTTATGAATTAACTTTCACTAGTAAAGTCAATGGTACTTAAGGAAACAAGATATAATTAAAAGGGTAAAACAGTAATTTTATTCCTGATTAATTATGAACTATTATTAGAGGGTTAATTTGTATGTAATGATTATATCAATGGACATTTTATTTTATAAAGTACTCAGTAAATGAAATGTCTATAATTACAAGAGTGCAGTCTCATATTTATAGTGGAGTAATCATGAGATTAATAAATTAAGATTATTTAATTAAAGAGTTTAATTAATAATCTCAAATTTATTGGAGCTTGGAATTATAAGTCCATAGGTCCCCACAGCGGCTCTATTAACACTATTCAAGGCAAGAGTTGATATAAAGGGAAAATTGGTTGAAAGACATATTTAAGAAGAAATTTGTTCTTCGGGCCAAATATGCAATTATGTGATAATAATGATTAATTAATTACAAATTAGTTGTAATTAACAAAATTAATGAATATTTAATTATTATGTAATTTTTGAAATTATATTAAATAATTAATTAATTATAATTTTTGAAATTATAATAAATTAAATATTTAATTTTGAAATCATTATTTAATTTAAATTAGTTTTAATTAATTGGTAGAATTAATTAAATATCTTTATTTGAGTGGGAGATAATAATCTGATAAGTTCAAATTAGATTTGAATTTAAGAGATTGATATTTATTCAAATAATTAATTATATTTGATAATTAGTTAAAAAGATAATTAATTCAAATTTGAATTAATTATCAAGTTGTTAGATTTTTATCTAACAAGGTAGTTTGAATAAATAATTATGAAAAAAATCAAATATCCCTAAAATATAGGGTGGTACACGACCACACACAGTCCATGGACTGTGTGTGGCGTGTACTGCATAGATTTTCAGGCATAGTTTTTTCAATTTTATTTATTTAATTAATTAATTAATGGAAAATTCAAAAGTTAGTTTTGGATATTTTCATTAATAAGATAATTAATTAATTAATTAAAAGAGAAATTGTAAATTGGTTACAGATTTATTTTTTAAAATTTGAATATTTTCTTTTTAAGTTGGACTTATCAGAAAATAAACAGAATACTCAAGAAAGACTATTATTCACTCTAAAGAAAATAACGATATTTTTCTATCTCTCCCAAGAAAAGATACAGAACCAATCTCAGGTATATTCTCTTGATCTCATGTGTAGAGTACGTCAAGTAGAATCAGAAATTAACCATCCTTTATTCTCAAAGAACGTTGTGGAAGATCTTGGTGTGAGTACCTGGGAGCAACTTGGATAGGAAGTTCGTTCAAATTACGAAAAGATAGCGAGGACACTTGATATGCATCAAGAGGTATGTTTTTTATTCTTTTCTTGCTTATGATTAATGTATGTATGTTAATAGATCCGCATATCTAAAGGTAGTTTAAATCTGTTACAAAAAAAAATTGTTGTACACTGGGCCAACCCACCATCATTCTGCTGTGTATTAGGAAACTCGTTCATAACAATCCATTGGAACACTGATCTGGTCCTTATACCTCATCAAACACGTCTTTGAAATGGAATAATCCTTAGCCACTCCAGCTAGGACATCCCTCTTAATCTCCTGCAACTGCGTATCACCCATCTGGCCCTCTGTTATCCTCTCCAAGAGGGTAGATTGTAAAGTAATATTGGCCAACTGGCCCACTACCAATTCTATCCTTGCTCTGGTCATTTCCTCTGCCAATTCCTTCGATATCTACTTTAAGCTAAACAAATGTCCTGGGCTAACTTTTCAAGATATGAAAATAACTAACTTTAAGATTACATTGACTTTTCTTGGGTGATAAAGGATGTCACAGTCATAATTCCTCACCAACTCAAGCAAATGTCTCTGTCTTATACTTAGGTCCTTCTAGGTGAAGAAATACTTCAAACTCTTATGATCAATGTATATCTCGCACTTCTCTCCATACAAATAATGTCGCCATACCTTCAATGCCAATGCCACCACTGTTAGTTCAAAATCATGGGTAGGATACCATTGTTCATATTTATTCAGCTGCCAGGATGTTAGGCAATAACATTCCCACTCTGCATCAACACACATCCTAACCCCAATCTCAATGCGTCACAGTACACTACAAATTTGTCCCCGTCTGAAGGAAGACTCAGCACCGGAGCACTAATCAATCGTCGCTTCAATTCCTGGAAACTATCCTCACATCTGTTGACCATGTGGACCTCAAAAAATTTCCATGTTAACTCAGTCAATGGTGTGGAAATCTTCGAAAACCCTTCCACAAACCGTTTGTAATATCCAGCTAATCCAAGGAAACTCCTAACCTTCGAGGCGTTTCTTGGCCTCAGTCAATCCCTAACTGCTTCTACCTTGGCCGGATCTACCTTAATCCCATCTCCACTGAAAATATGTCCAAGAAGTGTCACCTCCGGCAGCCAGAACTCACACTTCTTAAATTTAGCATACAACTGATGCTCCCTCAACCTCTACAATACTATTCAGAGATGTTGCTCATGCTCTGCCTCTGAACGAGAGTAAACCAGGATATCGTCGATGAAGACAATCACAAACTGATTTTAGAAATCCTTGAACACCCTATTCATCACATCCATAAATGTTGTTGGGGCATTGGTCAACCCAAACGACATGACCAAGAACTTATAATGCCCATACCTCATGCGGAAGGCCGTCTTCGAAATATCCTCATCCTTGATCCTTAGCTGATGATAACCAGATCGTAGATCAATCTTTGAGAATACCATCTTTCCCTGCAACTAATCGAATAGGTCGTCTATCCTCGGTAGTGGGTACTTGTTCTTGATAGTCAACTTATTCAATTCTCTATAATCTATGCACATTCTCAGGGTCCCATCCTTCTTCTTCACAAACAAAACTGGAGCACCCCATGGCGAGAAGCTAGGTCTGATAAATCCCAAATCTAGTAGCTCCTGTAACTATATCTTCAACTTTTTCAGCTCTGCTAGAGCCATCCTGTATGGTGCCCTTGACACTGGTTCCGTACCCGACACTAACTCAATGACAAACTGAATCTCCCTGTGCAGCGGTAGTCCCGGTAAGTCCTCAGGAAACACATCCAAGAACTCGCATACCAGTCGAGTCTCTCCTGGTCCTACTGATATGAACCTAGCGATATCCACCACACTGGCTAGAAAACCTATACAACCTGCTTGTAATAGGTCCCTAGCCCTCAACGCTGATATCATAGGAATGCGGGGTCCATGCATAGTACCCACAAAAACAAAGGAGTCCTCACCCTCAGGCTCAAAAGTCAACATCTTTTTCTTGTAGTCTATAGTTTCCCCATATCTAACTAACCAATCCATCCCCAAAATCATGTCAAAATCATCCATACTCAAATCAATCTAGTCTACTGATAGCCCCCTACTATCCACCACTGCTGGCAGTGCTCTAATCCATCTCCTAGAAACTACTAGTTCCCATGTAGGTAGTATAGTCCCAAACTCCGCAGTATAATACTCACTAGGCCTACACAATCTATCAATCACTTTGCTAGAAACAAATGAATGTGTAGCACCAAAGTCAATCAATACATTATATGAAGAGCCAGCATTAGAAAGTTGACCTGTCACTACTGAGGGACTAGCCTCAGCCTTTGTCTATGTCAAGGAGAACACTTGAGCTGTAGTCAAACGGTCCGCCTACCCTGGTTCCTCTATCTTCAAAGTTGGGAAATATTTCTTGAGGTGCCGAACCACCCCACACAAATAATAGGCTTTCACCCGACATTCGCCTAGATGGTGCTTCCTGCATCTAGCACACTTTGGGTAGCTTCTCCATGTCTCACCACCACCCTAAACACCCTGATCCCTTCTATCAAGACCAGTAGTGGCCGAGGTGTCAGGGATCTTCCTCTTCTAATCACTGGGGCCTCCGTCAATGCCAGATCTTGAAAGTGGAGGCACTGCCCTCCGAACATCTCATCTCGCAGCGCTCTCCCTCCATATCTTTTTTTTCTGCCTCCTCAGCAGTGAGGGTATTCACCACCAAATGGGCATAAGTTGTCTCCCCAGGTACCAATGTGATCCTCACATCTCAGACTATCATAGCATTAAGCCCTCAAACAAACCTGTCCTGCCTAGCTACATCTGTAGTCACTAGATCAGGTGCAAATCTCGCTAGTTTGTCAAACTTCAGGGCATACTCAGTAATTGTCATGTTGCCATGTACCAGCCCAATGAACTCATTCACCTTTGCCGCCCTAATGGAAATACTGTAGTATTTCTAGTTGAACAAATCTCTGAACTCATCCCAACTTAGGGTAGAAACATCTCGAGTTTGGGATGCCACCTCCCACTAAATACGGGCATCATCTCAAAGCATATAGGTGGCATAGGCTACTCTATCATTGCCTTCCACCCTCATGAAGTCTAGAATGGAGGTGATCAAACTCATCCACTGTTCAGCCTTAAGTGGATATGGTCCTCCCTCAAAGACTGGAGGATGCTTCTTCCTAAATCTTTTATACAGCGGTTCCCACCTGTTAACACTCTCAAGCGGCTATACTATTGGTGCAAAAATAGGTGGCAAGTCAGGTGCAGCACTCCCTGGTGGAGCCTGCTGCCTCAGAAGGAAAATCTCTTCCTCTTGACTCTAAAGTCTGGCCTACATGCCAATAAGCAGCTGCTGCCAGTTCTCAGGGACTAGCGGAGGAATCTGGCCCTTATCATCATCTCTAGCCTCTACCCCGATGTCGGCTAGTCGAATTGATCACCTTGGAGGCATAATTCTCCAAGTTTATCTACAATCAACGACTCGACTGGTTAAAATCACCCCACATTCTAATGCCAAAACTCATGTAATAATACACAATTATAATGCAAACAAGCATTTTAACAGTCATTCACATACAGAAGCAATGCTAATAAGCACGCCTTATCATATTCACATAGCAGTCAAGGGCCAGGCCCTATCAGTATATCTCATGCTCCCTAATAGCATGTAGATAAGACATTTATATTTCATTTAAACACTCAAACATGTAATCACATATATGGTTACCAAACCCTGAGTCGAGCTTGTCTTTAGTAGCGAGTGTACATGCCCAGCCAGTCTTCAGGAACCCTTAAACCTAGACCGCTTTGATACCAAGTTGTAAAGCCCTGTGTAACCAAGACTGTTACGCTATGTATTTTAAATAGTGCAAGACTTGCTAATCAAGTCATTTGGACATAAACTTGTTTCTAAATTCAACTGATGGGTTATGGTTAAAAGAGTTTGACCGTAAAATAGTTGACTTTCATTAAAATAAGAGTTTGGTACACGGGATCCCAAAAGTAATGTTTACAAGGCGGTTACAACCCTCAAAAGTAAATTATAACTGAAGCATGCCTAAATGGAAAAATACAATTTTGGCTCTAGTCCCTATAAATCCCTTGGTCGTGGCGGTCGAGCAGCTGCCGGTGTACACACCGCCCCTAAAGCTCTCCAACTCACGGTTTGTCTACCTTTCCCTTGCCTTTACATGCACCACGTAGCATCCGTGAGCCAAGGCCCAACAAGAAAACTAAACTCAACAAGCATAGATAACAACAATATATGCATAGAAAACGTAGATCAACCAGTTCAATCAACAACAAAATACAAGCAAAAAGCTAGGCAACACTAAACAATTTAATCCAAACATATAATTCAATCTTAATACAATTAGTTAGGTGTCGAATCCCTTAGGCCGAGCCCTCTAATTGTTTTGTTGATCCCGACTCGCTTAGGCCGGGCTGTGTTCCACACGCTTAACATCAACATCGGCACCCTTAGGCCAGACTTTCACATCAAATATAACAGATAAATAGATTGTGAAACATGCAACCAAAAGTAACACGAAAAAACATGCCTATCAATATATCTCCAATCATAGATACATTTATGATCTCACATATATTCAATTACATGGGATCTCAGCCCCATTCACAATCCAAGTGCAGTTTTCTTACCTCGAGTCCCGAGCGAAGGACGTAGAGCGGTCCTAAGCACGATCCTCAACCTTGAGCCTTAGTCGTATAACCTAGTCACAGCGCAATAATGGATAACCATCAAAACCTAGACCAATTAATCACCTCAGAATAATATACTAGCCTTCGAGACCTCGAATTCTACTAAACCAGGTAGTAAGATCCTTCCCGAGCACTTAGGTTTAAGTTCCCAAGCCTAAAAATCTAACTTGGCTATTTCTCTCAATTATAGTCGCGGCCTACCCCTTAGGGTTGCGGCGCGCTACAAGTTAGAGAGCCCTGAGGCTCTCTTCTGGGGGAAGCAGGCCGCGGCATACCTCTACCTACGCTGCAACACCTGGCCAAAATTTCAGAGTCTCCTAGCCTCTTTGTACACACGGGTCGCAGCCCCTGAAGAACAGGGCCATGGCTCGAGCCCAAAATACCAAAAACATACATATTTTCAGTATGTTTTTCATCAGCCTAACTCATCAAAATCCAACATAACATGCCTCAAAACCACAAATTGAACCTCTGTACTTCATTATTCTACTCAGAGCAACACATCCACCTAAAATTCTAACCAAAATCCTCCTAGGAACTCAGAATTCAGCAAAACCCTTTTAAAACTTAAAACCTTAAGAACACTTATACTAACAGCAACATTCCACCATAAATTCACAGCTTAAACCTTACCTTGATGATGACTCTGCCCCTAAGCTGCACCTCAACCAGTCCTAGCTTCAATTCTCTAATCCCCAAGCTTCAATTCCTAAGCCTTCTCTTCCAAAACTCCATAATCCTCAAGGTACAAGAGAGGGAGAGAGAGAATGTGAGAGTGGGAGAGCTGAGAGATTTCTATTATGTTCTGATCATTTCCTGAGGTCTCCCAAGCTTATCCCTCACACAAAAGACCAAAGTACCCCTGGTATTAACTCAACCCCTTTATTGCCCTTAAGGGTAAAATGGTCATTAGCCCCGATTCCCACTAATTCCTCAAGTCGTCCTACAAATTCTCAATTAGTCCCGGCATACCCAATTAATCACCAATAATTACTTGTTAACCAATAAATCCCAATTATTCACTAAGTTCCCAGAATACCCCTAGGCTCACCCCGAGCTGGGTATTAAACCCCGTTGTGACTATTCCGCTAATCCACTCACCAGGATCGGCTCAAGCCAAACACTGCAAATATATCCACATAATAATGTGGTTCAAATTATTTAACACATATAATCACATTTATGCCCTCAACGGGCCAAAATTACAAATATGCCTTTATTAACAAGAACGGGCCCACATGCATATTTAATACTCATAAACATGCATTTATATTCATATTATCATATAAATCATGCATGCCACGTAGTCATGCATTTAATCAATTAATCACACACATATATCCAATTATGCCCTCTTGGCATGTTAATCAAGGCACTAAACCTTATTAGCATTTTTTGGACGTTACATCCTACTCCCTCTAATCATCTCCCAAAGAAAAGGAAAGCAGGTTCGAGCTCAACACTTTTCGTCTCCTTCTCCCCAGCCGAGCAATCTGGCTCGTGGAACGAAGCTCAAGACAAAGCATCCTTGTGCTCGACCGAAGGAGGTAAACTCATCCTTGAACAATTGGGTTGGTCTCCCATACTCTTGACACTAAAGGTGAACATTTTAGTTTCCTTTAAGGACCCCGGAAATAACTTCATGACCTAATCGGGGTAGATTTTATAGTACATAGGGATGATAATTGGTTATCTAATTTTCAAACCATGTATTGTATAAATAAAGTGTGGGAAGGTCTAGGAACCCAATATGGCTCGAATGATTGGCGAGATCTCTCTGAGTTGTTTCCCACATTCCGAGGTAAAGAATCGAGAGTAATTGAGGAACCTTCCCAAGTCATCAATATATCCTCGGATGACTTTTCATTAGATTCTTTGTCTTCCCATTAGGTTTCTCTCATTATATTATTAAAACTTTTATTACAAGTATTTATAAAAGATACTTGTTGTGTTTTTATCCATTTTGCAGGTGACATGGATTTTGATTTCCAGAACCCCCACTCCAAACCCCCAAAAGCAAGGGGTGTGAAGCGGGGTTGAGTCTCCTCGAAGAAAGTTATGCCTCCACCACCACTGTGACAGTCAGAATCCCATGATCCATTGGGGGAAAGACCGAGTAAAAATTTGTGCAATCCCACACCACCTGGGGAAAGTCAAGTGTGATGATTCTAAGACTATGTAGGTATGGGACTCCACAGTTTAAGAGGACTTAAATGGATTGATTGGTACTACCTATGACAACAAGATGCATCTTCTTTTTGGTAGCCCATCACTTGAGAACTCCAAAGTTAAGCGTGCTTGACCTGGAGTAGCCCCATGATGGGTGTCCTCCTGGGAAGTTTTCCGAGGAAGCGTGCGAGTGAGGACAAAACACTCTGAAAAGACTCGTGTTTGTTTGTAAGGCCAATCTTCATTCCAGAAAGCAACCATAGTGACGCAGGGCATTACAACCACCTCCTAAAATGGCAAGGGTTACTAAGAACCCTCCTCAGGCTACTCCAATAGCTCCAGGGCAAACACCCCCTCCAGTCACCTCAAGCCTTCCTTCTGCTTCCTAAGATGAGGCTCTGTCTTCGGCCCCCGTGGAAAAAATTCTTCCTCCTCCACCTACTAAAATCCCTTCGTCGAACAAGGGAAAGAAAGTTGCCAACGCTTCAAAGTCCAAACCTCCTAACGCTCCAACCCCAGTCTGTAAGTTCTCGATCTTAACTCACGATAGAGAATTTGTACTGGCCAACGCTGTTCATGCCTTTGGGGTTGACCTAGGCTGGAATGCCCTGACTCGAGTTGACTGCATCTTCAACAACCTCCGGTACTCCGACTGGGAGTTTTTAAAGAGTGATACCTCCACCTCCATATTTAATAGGGGTGAGGAGTTATTGGCCTTAGTAAGTATCATCAAGCGCAAAACGTTTATATGCTTTAGTTTATCTATATTTTTTTATAACACTTTTACATGATACAGAGTCTTCTTAGCTTCCATCGCCAGAATTACCTCCTGACGTCCCAAGTGGTCATTAGTCACAAGCTTTCATGCGAGGCCAAGAACGCTCAGACTCAAGCTGAGGATGCCCATAAGGCCAGTAAGGGCAAGTTGGAAATTGTGGAGACCAATCTCGCCAATGCTGCGCGAGCTCGCGATGAAGTGCTGGAAAAGTTTACTACTGCGGAGGCCGAGCTCGATTGTGTAAAGGTGGAGCTTGAAGCCAAGAGCTCTGAGTTGACCTCCCAGACATCTAAGCTTGAGCGACTGCAAAGCCAAAATTCCAAGCTTAAAGAGGACAAGAAGGCCACCTATGAGGTGATGGAGGGAGAGAAGGCTCGACTCCTTGAGGAGTTTACGGTCAAGAAGGATGGTACAATTGACATGGCCATATATAGGATATGGTCCATGAATACTAACTTCGACACCACCTTCTTGGCGGACAAGGAGGAATCCTTCTTGAAGAAATGACAGGTTCGCCTCTTAAAGGAGGAATTTGCAAGGATACTACTCAGGAGGCAAGGACTGGTGAGGAGGGGGCGACAAGGTGGAATCTAGGGCCGCTTGTAATAAAATATATTATTTTTTTATCTTACAAGGGCTTCGACCCTTATTTTTGGATTGTAAATGTTTAAGGTTCTGGTGGTCGAGACAACTTTATAACTCGAATGGTTGAGCTATTTTATATTTTGAAGTTATACATTTAGAAACACCTTAGTTGTTAATTTATGTACATTTCTGCCTTAGTTTATAGCACGCTCAGTATTTATTATGTACTTGTATATTTCGAGCTTCAATTTTTTTTAAGTACCGAACTTTTCCAAGCTTACACTATTTATAGCAGTGATTATACTTGTTTATCCATACAAGTAATTTTTGAGCTTATTACAAACATCTATACTTGTCATGCATAGTTTGTGTTTGTGAATGTTTTCTAAATTGATCTCGTTAAAACAAGCTCGACTACTTGAAATTTGCTTCACAAAAATTTGTAGTAATGTTTGCGATTAGTTCAATTATTTAACTTGTTTATTCTTTCAATTTTTCCACTTGGTTAATGCCCAAAGAAAATCTGAGCTTAAAAATTTTAATTTTTGCAAGTTAAATCCAACTCAAATTTCACTAGTTGGTTATTCTGAACTCATAAGGACATGCTAGGTTGTTGTTCCTTACACTTATTTCCATTCTTTTTTAGAGCTCATGGTATGGTTTTATAGGTTGTACCATATGTGCACCCCTTAAACTCCTAAGATTGTAAGATCTTGGGTTGTTTTTTTAGAGTGGTAAGCAAAAAATTAACAACAAATTGAAAATGGAAATGAAAATGAAAATGAAAAGTATTTTATTGATAATACTGAAATAAATAAAAGCTTGGTTACATAAATAAACATCTTCCAAAATGCATTGATAATAGGGTCGTAGATGTTCACCATTCAAAGCTCACGAGACCAATTTTCCATTTAATCAAGCCATTTTATAGACACCATGTCGGATAATAGATTCAACTAAATAAGGTCCTTCCCAATTTGGCTCGAGCACACCTGCTGTCGGATCTCGTGTGGCTAGAAATACCGTATGAGTACTAAATCTCCCACTCCAAAATGCTTGTCTCGAACTCTTTTATTAAAGTATCTTGTGGCACGCTATTGGTACGAGACATTTTTAAGTTGAGCATCATCTCGCTTTTCTTCAAGTTGGTCTAACGACTCTTTGATCTGTGACTGGTTTGAGTCCCGTGCATATGTTTTGCGTCGTAACATCGATACTTCGGCCTCGATTGACAATATTTCTTCACAGTCATAGGCTAGTGAAAACAGTGCATGCCCTGTCAAGGTTTGAGCTGTCATCCTATAAGCCCGCAGTACTTGTGGTAATTCATCAAGACATTTTCCTTTTGCTTCTTCAAGCCACTTTTTGATAGAGCTCTTCAGAGTTTTATTCACAGGCTCGACCTGCTCATTTTTCTGAGGGTGTGCCATCGATGAGAAGCTTTTAATAATCCCTTTCTTTCACAAAACTGAGTGAATAATTCACTATTGAATTGAGTTCCATTATCGAAAACAATCTTCCTCAATATCCCATATTGGCATATAATGTTCTTCACCACAAAGTCTAAGACCTTTTTCGAGGTGATTGTAGCTAATGGCACGACCTTGGTCCATTTCGTGAAATAATCTACTGTGACCACAACGTATTTAACTCCACCTCGCCGCATAGGTAATGATCCTATGAGGTCTATGCCCCATACTACGAATGGCCACTGGGAAGTTAACATTGTGAGCTCGGTTGGTGGAGCTCGGGGTATCGACGCAAACCGATGGCATTTCTCATAATGCTTAACATATGCAAATGCATCAACTTTCGACATAGGCCAAAAGTATCCTTGTCTTATTACTTTCTTCGAGAGGCTATGCCCCCTTGCGTGATCTTCGCAAAACCCTTCATGGATTTCTTCAAGGAATCTTCTTGCTTCGGGAGGGGTTACACGTCGTAATAATGACATAGAATAGCCTCTTCGATACAATTTTCCTTCCAAGATAGTATATCTCAGAATCTTGTGTAGCAATTTTCGAGCCACATTCCAGTCTTTAGGGAGACTTTCGATTTCGAGGTAATCAATTGTAGGCATCATCCATGGTTGTTGTGAATCAATAATTTTGACCTCACCCGTTTCTAGCTCGAATATACTAGGTTGTGGCAAGAATTCCACTGGAACCACGTTGAGTGTGTTAGCCTCCCTAGTTGTTTCAAGTCGAGCCAAAGCATCGACATTTGAATTATGTTCCCTCGGATTTTGTTCAATCGAGTAGTATTCAAACTGTTCAAATGTCATTTTGACTTTTTTTTAGGTACATTGCCATCTTTGTTCCCCGAGCCTAATATTCACCTCGTACTTGGTTGACTACGAGCTGAGAGTCACTATAGGAGTGAAGGGCTTTGGCTTTTAGTTCACAAGCCACTCGAAGCCCTGCCGGTAATCCTTCATATTCTGCCTCGTTATTGGATGCATCAAATCCAGATCTCAACACAGAATGAAATCTATGTCCTTTGAGGGTTATGAGTATGATTCCTGCTCCCAATCCATTCTTGTTTGAGGGCCCATCAACGTAAAGTATCCACAACTATCGAGTTGGAGTTATTACTTCTTCGTTGGATATATCGGTGCATTCATATATAAATTCGACTAATGCTTAGCCCTTAATTGCTGTTCTTAGGTGATAGGTTATCTTGAATTGCCCAATTTTGACTGCCCACTTTAAAAGTCGACCCGATGCTTCTAGTTTTGCCAATATTTGCCTCAGCTGTTGGTTAATAAGCACACGCATGGGGTGTGCTTGGAAGTAGGGTCGTAGCTTCCGTGAAGCATGCCCCAAACATAGTGCAAACTTCTCCATTAGAGGATATAGTGATTTAGCTCCTAAAAGTATGTTACTGACGTAATACATTAGCCTTTGTACTTTTTTGTCCTCCCGAACAAACGCAGTGCTGATTGCATGCTCAGTTGTGGTGATGTATAAGTACAGTACATCTCCCAAAATAGGTTTAGACAAAATTGGTGGTTCTACGTAGGGTTGTGCAGAAATTTTTACAACCCGAATAATCCGCCCAAACCAACCCGAAAAAACTGCCAAAAACCGCAACCCAAATAAACCGACCAAAATTTAAACCGCCCAATTGTTACATTGGGCGGGTTGAAAATAATTATCAACCCGCCCAATTAAGAATTTATTATCAATTTATTATTTTTAATATATTCAAATAAATATATAAATTAATTAAGTTTTGTTTTAATTTTTTTACTATAATTTAAAATATTGTTTTAAGCTTAAAAAGATAAACTTCACACTATTAGTACTAGTATTTAAAAGAAAAAAATTACAAAAATGTAAAAAAAAATATATCACTTTTGTTTGGGCGGGTTGACCCGACCAACCCGCCCAAATTATTGGACGGGTTAAAAAAAAATTCTTAATTGGGCAAGTTACGGGTCACTTTTGCTAACCCGATTATGACATTGGGCGGGTAAAAATGCCTTGTAACCCGACCAACCCGCTCAATGCTCAGCCCTAGTTCTACGAGGTCTTTCTTCAGAGCTTGAAAGGCTAGCTCGCACTCCTCTGTCCACTCAAATTTCTTGCCCCCTCTCAAAAGGTTAAAGAATGGCATGCATTTATCAGTTGGTTTTGAGATGAACCTGTTCAAAGCCACCATTCGTCCAATTAAAATCTGGACATCCTTGTGCTTTCAAGGTGAAGGCATTTCTATTTGGGCCTTGATTTTTTCTGGGTTTGCCTCAATTCCCCAAGCATTCACTATAAAACCAAGGAATTTTCCTGAGGATACTTCGAAGGAGCTTTTTTGTGGGTTTAGCCTCATATTGTATTTTCAGAGTATAGTGAAACATTTTGCGAGGTCGGCAACATGGTTATTGGTGTGCTTGGCTTTGACCATTATATCATCCACATGCACCTCCATGTTTTTTTTTATCTGCTTGGCAAACCTACGATTTACCAATCTTTGGCATGTTGCTCCAGTGTTCTTTAGCCCAAAGGGCATCACATTGTAGCAATATAATCCTTTGTCTATTATGAAGCTCGTGTCTTCTTGCTCGGGAGCATGCATTGCTATCTTGTTATATCTAGAATAAGTATCCATAAATGACATGACGTCATGTCCCGAGGTTGCATCAACGAGCTGATCGATTCGAGGCAGTGGGAAACAATCCTTTGGACACACTTTATTCAAATCTGAATAGTAAATGCAGGTTCTCCATTTCCCATTTGGCTTGGGAACTAACATCAAATTGGATATCCAGTATGGATGGTAGGCTTCTCTTATGAAGCGAATAGCTTTTAACTTATCAACTTCTTCCTTTGGGGCTTGTATTCTTTAATCATCAATGAGCCTCTTTTTTTGTTGTTTCAAGGGGAAACTTTTATCTATATTTAAAGCATGACTTATTATGTTGGGACTGATCCTGATCATATCTGCATGGGACTAAGCAAAAACATCTTGGTTCTCTTTCAAGAAGCCTGCTAATTGTTATTTCGCCTCTTTTGCAATGTTTTTTTTTTCCAATTTTCACCACTTTAGTTGTGTCCTTCTCATCGAGTTGGACATTTTTGAGCTCCTCAATTGGTCTGAGTTTAGCTCAGTCTTCACCCAGTCTGAGGTCGATTTCACTTTTGACATCGAATACTCTTTCCTCTACTTCTTTGATCACAACCAGTGCTTGGGCGTTGGTTTGACCTTTTCCTCTCATAGTGATGTTATAACATTCTTGAGCTGCTAACTGGTCTCCTTTCAGTGTCCCAATTCCACTTGGTTTTGGGAATTTGAGTGCCAAGTGCCTTACAAATGTTGCTGCCCCCAGCCAATCAGGGCTGGTCTCCCGAGCAAAACAATGTAGGCAGATTGTGTGTCTACCACTACAAACGCAAACATCCTGGTGGTCGAGAATAGATACTCCCCTAGAGCTACAAGGAGCTCGATAGCTCTTGTGCTAGCTATTCCTTCTCCAGAAAATCCATACAAGGTGGTGGCACAGACTTTTAAGTCTCAAATTGATAAGCCCATCTTTTCAAACATTTTTTTATACAGGATATTCACCGAGCTCCCATTATCAATTAGTACTCGGTGAACCCTTTTGTTGGCGAGCTAGATAGTTATGACCAAAGGGTCATTGTGTGCGAACTGTACATGAGAGGAATTTTCTTCCGTGAAAGTTATTGGCTGGGTTTCGACCCTTTGTTAATTTGGAGCTCGAGGCTCTGGAACATAAGTTGATCCATCTTCAGTTTTTAGTTCATGTACATATCTTTTATGGGCATTCCTACTCATTTCAGCTATATGGAGCCCTCCAGAGATGGCTATTACATCATCTCCATCAATCTAAGGTGGCCAATTGTCGTCACGAGCAGGGGGTGTTGCGAGTTGAGGTGGCGGTGCCAGTTGGGCTAGTGCCATTCTTTGATTTTGTGGAGCATGCCCCTTGTCATTGCCCATGTTTCAGACATATTGCACAAGGTAACCTCTCGAGATCAAACCCTTGATCTTGTCCTTCAGTTGTCTGCATTCCTCAGTCATATGGCCAATGACCTTATGGAATCAACAATACTTATTTTGGTCTCGTTTGGCGCGTTGATTACGCATTGGCTCAGATTGTCGAAATGAAACTTGATTCTCATTGGCCACATAAACATTCTCCCGAGCCCCTGTTAGATATGTATACTCGGTGTATATGGAGATGTACTTGTCTCCCTTTTTCTTTTTACTTCGAGAGCATTTCCCTCATTCTTCTTCTGTTTGGAAGAATTATCACCCAAGAATTATGCGGAATTCAGTGTTGTCGAGCTTGCAGAGGGGTTCATGTTTATCGTTGTAGTTATTGGGGTAGGAGGTGCCAATTGTAATGCTGACCAAACCTCTTCTATATTGATAAACCTTTGAGCTCGTAATGTAAATTTCATTATGGTACAGACCCTCTTTCACTGCAGGTCGTCCCAAAGGGTGCTTCATAGTAGGATTCCAGCTTGAATAGCCATCAAGTGGCTACTATCATCTACGTCTCGAGCTCAAGCAACTTCGATATTGAATCTTCTAATATACTTCTTGAGTGATTCACCTTGCTGCTGTTTAATATTTGCCAAGGATGATGCTTCATGCTTAATACGTTTTGCAACTCAAAACTGCTTTTAAAATCCCTATACAATTGTTCCCATGACGAAATGGAATGTCTATGGAATTTTTCGAACTAGCTTTTTGCTCTTCCTTTTAAAGTTGTTGGGAACAACATACATCTGAGCTCGAATCCAACATTACTAGCCCTCATTTCCATGTTAAAAGTGCTCAGATGACTATCAGGATCAGTGCTCCCATCGTAAGGCGTCACATGGGTATTTTAAACCCATTTTGAAATGGTGTGCTAGAAATATGAGGGGTGAAGGTTTTGAGCTCCTCATCTAAGTCGTGTGCTTTCTCTTTATTTTTTTCTTCTCGCATGAACCTAAACTGTTCCTCAAGCATGTTTATTCTCTCCTGGGCTGGGTCTGCCAGGGGCGGAACCTGCACTACGGGGAGCTGATTATTGTTCAAAGGAACTCTAAATCCTTATTGTAGTATCAGGTTATAATTATTCCCATAAATGGGTTGTAAAGGCTCTCTTTGGGCATTTAAGTGTGTCCTCAGGTCTGGGTTTGGCTGGTTGTACTGCCCCCAGTTCTGGTTCAGATGATCTTGAAGATCGGGACCATTATTAAGATAGTTTTCGTAGTATCTAGGCTCGGTATTGTACACACTTACCGATCTACCAATATTCTAGCTATCTTCAAGAAAACTAACTGTTCTCTGTTGCTGCTGGTGTTAAGCATAATTTTGAGGTGGATTATCCAAGTGCACCTTGATCCAAGTAGCTTGGGATCTCGATAAGTAACTTCCTGAAGGCTGGGGAAGTCTCACCTGCCTTGCCTATTGGTTTTCTCCCACCGGGACCACATGGTTATTCCTTTGTCCATGTCCGATCTGGGGATTTCTATCTCGTCTGGTACTTCTTGCACTTCAGGCTGGCCTTTGAGGTATCTCTTCGCTAGTTCAAGATGGGTGTCTAATGGGAGAAGGTGGATGCCTAATCGAAGATGGTGGCAGTCTCTCATTATTCGAGGTTGGCCTCACAGGTTCTAGGTTATTATTTTAGGCTGCTTGCGAGGCAGCTCATTTATTCCTAGTATTGGCACGAACTTCCCTAGCCTAGTTATTACGTCAGGGATTTCGAGATGAAACCCTCGGCTAGTTTACTCCAATATTTACTCCATCTCCTCCTCCCTAGTTATTTTAAGCCATCTGCTCGACCATTCGAGCCGCGGTACTTCCCCGTGGTCATCCCCTTGTTCTCCTTAGAGGTGCTTGGGCTTCAGCAGCCCTTCTCGCCATCTCTTCATTCAACCGAGTGGTTTCAGCTAGCCTTTCTCGCAACCTTTGATTTTTCAACTCCAACATTGGGACGTATCACTCAGGATTGTAGTAATCTTGATGTGGTGGCTGGAACTTTGGCCAAGATCTCGTGGCGTCGAGGAAGCACTCCATTCATCTAGGGTTCGATCATCATTCATAGGTCTCTTGTCAACCCGTCGGGGGTGTTCCTCAATCTGTGGGGTATTTTCCTCTGAGATTCTGGGCAGTGGTCATCCACTTCCAAATCCAGGGATGTTTCTAGCGGGGGCAGTCATTTCTGTGGTGAACACGAATTTAAATGGGAGGTTCGAAAGAATGCTTAATGCTTTCAATGAAAGTATCAAATTGTTGATGGCGTTTTTCGTCAACCAAATAAATAAATAAGAGCAATTAAGCTTTATCAAAATTAGGAAGAAAAGAAAAGAACAGAGAATTTTCAAGTGGCTCAATAGTTAAATCTACCTAGTCCACGAGTTACTATTATTCAGATGAACTGCGTGAATGCCTGAAAGTAATTTCACAGATCTTGAGTACAAAATTTGGTGCATGATTTACAAATAAAAAGACCAAGTATTTATAGACTAGATTCTAATATTCATTCCCACATTTTTAGGGAAGTTACAACAATAAGCCATTTGAATTTGAAATACAAAAGATCCTATGAGAATATGGTTGATTAAACACATACACAACTAATCCCATGAATATAGGCTTTTATTAATTAAATGCAACAACTCATCGTTCAACAAAATACACGCTTTCGAGCCTGCACCATGGTTCGAGCTGACAGTTGCGGTGCCATCCACATCACCATCTTTCGAACTTTCGAAGTCAACCTTTGGCATGGTCCGTTCCTTTCGAGCTAACTCCTTATCTCAAGTCAGACAAATGACATGGCATCAGTGTGAATGACACTTAAATAAATAAATATGTTCATTTAACTTATTTCTTCAAACCTTATTTTTGAGAGCCTACATTTCGAGATGATTAAATTTGTCTTGAAATTTAGGATACAACACCTACATATATTTATGTATTATATGGAACAAATTTGTCTTAATTAATCAATTAAATGTTAAAATGATAACCCTCGAGTTGGAATATGCTTAATTATCATGGAAGTTGATTAGATAGAGTAATGCTAAGTGGGAATTATATATCCGAATAAATATATATATTATAAATTTATAGTGGGTAATAATGGGTGTTATTGGAGTAGATTATTGATGGTTTGGTTTGGTTTGCTTTAGGCTAAAGATGCAGATTCTATATGTTGAGTTGATGCTTAGCCTTAATTAAACTAGGCACACACACATGATGCCCAATTACTTTGGTTGATTATTGTACAGGCAAATGCTCTTATAGTAGCGTCAACTCTTTCTTTTTCTTTTTTTTTCAGTGTCAACTCTTTCAAATACTTTTAAATTGATTGTTTATATGTATACGTATATTGATTAATATCTGTCTTTGCTTAAGTCAATTATCTACTTTGTTTGATATATGATTTGAAAGGTTCTCTTCATGTCACTAAGTATTATTATTATTTTTTCAATAGGAAGATGCTTTTAATATTGTCCCTCTATAAAAACTTATATATATATATATGGGTGCACTCTTAATGGTTACTACCATGGATGGTTACTTTGATATTAACCATTGGATTAAGATCAATGGTCTACATTTATAGTTTTTAATTAAAATTCCTAAAAATAAATTGTGATTTTTTCAAATTTTTAGAAGAGTGACCTGATGACATGTCGGTCGTATAATTATTAAATTAAATAATTAAATAAAATCTTATCTAAACATCATAAAGGAAATTTGCATTATAAATAAGCATTATATATTAATAAAAAAATAAGTCAAGAATGTTATAACTATTATATTCTAGTTTTCAAAAAGAAAAGCTGGTTATTTTTTGGGTTTTCAAAAAGATTGCCTTTGAATGTCGCCAGCGTTTCTGGGATTCTCGGCTCCAATCTCGCTCTATAGACAAATATGAAAGTCACTGTCACTATCATAGGACACCTTAGGGTTAAGACTTCAAAAGCCCAGTGTCTCGCACCTCCCATACTTGTCATTGTGCGGTAATGTTCTCATATACTTTTGTCATATTTGATTTCTTTTATCTATATATATGTTTGTGTTTGTTATTTTGGACTCCTAGTTTGAATTTGATTTTGTTTAGCAAGTTTCGTGATATAGTTTTCTTGATCTACTATCCATATATTTTTTTCATTTTATCTTTTTTTTTTTCTAGATAATTTTCTTATGATATGTCGAAGATATTGAATATTGGTAATGAAATTTCTTTGAGTGTACGATTTTAATCTTCACCATCATCCTCATTTTCATTGGATTTGCAGGCATTATTTCAATTTAGTGTTGCAGAGATAGCATCGTTAGCAAGAAAGGATTTGATGGAATGAGCATATCTAGGTATCATTCTGTGAGAATTGGGAGATGTCTGAATTACCTGTGCAAGAAAATTAAGAGCTTAGAAGACTTTTTTTTTGAAGAAATTGAAAGAAATCAAAGAAGAAGAAAGAAAGCTCTATACTACAATTATGTATTTTGTAAATATAATTACTTACGTTTTATATGTTATGTGTATTACCTATTTGTTTTCTATACATAAACTAATATTCTAATGTTAAATTGTTATTAGAAAGTATTTTTAAAATTTTATTATATCAAAATGTCTACAAATATGCATTAAAAAGAAAATTATTTTCTGAAATATCATTTAGTAACATTTTTATAGAATGTCACTAAAAAGATTTTTTAATATAAAAAACAAGTATGTAATTCATTATTATTAAAAACTTCGTAATATTTGAAAATGATATTTAATTATTTTTAGTTACATTTTTTCAAATGCCACTAAAAAGAATATAGTTTTGCAACATATTTTAGTTTCTATATATAATTAATAATTTTAACATTAGTGTGTGTATATTTATTATTTTAAAATTTTAATTAATGAAAATTATAATTCTATTGGTTTATTCAATATCCTTCAATAGTTAATGAAAAATTATTATTTTATTTGTTTCCAAAAATAAAAATGGTGATTGATATATTTAATAGCCTGTAATATACATTTAAAAAAATTTATTCATTAACATATCGTATATAAATATAGTATTTGTTAAAACATCCTTCTGTTATTTTGAGTTTTTATTAAAAAAATCAATATATTTTTAATAATAGGTTTTTTCTATAATAAAACATTAAATAATAAAATTTACATAAATGTTTATTTGAAATAAACTATCACCTAATTTTTTTGGCAAGAATAATTAATGTGACAATTATCATTCAAACTAATATTTATTACCTAATTAAACTAAATTTTGAAATTCTTTGTATTTATTTATTTTTTTAATTTTTTTATCATCTTTATCACTTGCCTATTTAGCATTATTTTTTATTTCTTTTATATAAATATATCCACAATTTCGAAATTAATTGACACTAAAAATTTCCAATTTTTTTATTTTATATATTTATTTATTTTCATTATCTTTTTAACCATTCATCTTCATGAAAATCTTGTTTAACTGAAAAATGTCCAATTTTTTTTTTTAAACTATCTACGAGAGGAAGCTTCAATTTCAAAGTGTTTCTTGTAAGATATTCAATCATTTTTTGTTATTTGTTTTTCTTTCTTATAGAATTTTGAAATGTTTTAATTGTTAAAAAAAATTATAACATATTTATAACCTTTTTTCAAGTGATAATCTTCTTCTTCTTTCTAATAGAAATTCTTGATGGAATCCGATATCGAATGGAGGAAACGAATTGATCGTGATTTCAAAGAGATGAGAAATGAATTAGAGTCTCTGAAAAGGCATTTAGAAAACAAAAAAAAATGTAAATGCAGATATGAGAAAAAAATAAAGATAACAAATGAAGAAATAAAAAAAATGGTCTCAATACATGATATAATGGTCTCAATATTAGTATTACATTTGATCACACAACATAGATTAAAAAAGCAATATGGACTTACATATTGACTAATTAAAATTATGTCAATTTCTATGTAAAGATTAAAATTTCTATATAAAGATTAATTATGATAAAAAAAATAATAACTAAATTAATAAAAATGACATGTTGGTGACTTGTTATACCAAGTCACCATATTGCCACATCACCATAATTATTAGTACTCATCTATAGGTAGTAACTATTAAGAAGTCTTCCATATATATATACATATATATATATATACATACATAAGTGTATAAATATACATACGTGTATGATTTGATTTGATTTTTTTCCCTTTTTTTCTTTTATGATTTGGCAGTCTTGATTCATCATTGTACCTAAAGTTATACTTCTTTTTGTTTTTGTTTTAAAAAAATAGATGTTTTTTTTAGAAAGAAAAAAAAAAGTTTACACTATGTTTTGGCTAAATGGATGAATTAGACAGCATATGGTTTTTTTAATCACACAATAATGTAAAATATCTCTTCACATTTAAGTTTATAAATAAACCCTTCCCCAGCTCAAAATTGAAATTATGAAAAGCAAAGTACAGTCCTTAGCATAAATATCATTCATAAACTTACAATTTAAAAAATATTGTGTGTGTATATATATAACACAAACAAAATATTGAATTTATAGTAACAATATTTTTTATAAACATATATTTTTTCAAGGCATATACTATTTTACTCCTTTGTACTTTGTTTACATACGTATTTACATTTCTGTGATTTTAAAAATATTATATTATACTCCTATATTTTGTTTAAATACACATTAATACTTTTGTATTTTCAATAATACCCATTTGAATAATTTTTTTGGTCAAAATTATTTTTACTAAGACAATAATACTTTCTTTTTTTTTTTTAATTTTAAAATATTTTATAAAAGTATTAGAAAGAGTTCATTTAAATTAAATAAAATATTAAATTAATTTTTGAAATAAAGTTTCTTTCATAGGTGGGTTATACAAATTGTATTCCAATTCAAAGGAACTTTACAAAAATATTATTATTATTATTATTATTAGAAAAATTACTATTTTGGATCTTTCTATTTACGCGGCTTATTACGTTTCACGTTGAGAATCTAAAAAAACTAAAAATAACCCTATATTTTTTAAATTAGTAAAAAACAGTCCTTATGTCTAATTTTAGAAAAAAAATTAATAATAATTCTATTTGCACTCCAAGATTATATATAGGCACCACATTAATTAAATAAAATTATTTTTTGAAATATTTTTTAACTTTTTTTTTTCTCAATATTTTTTTTGACATTATTTAATTTCTTATTTTTCTTAATTTCATTCAACTTGTTTTCATAATTTTTTTAATAATGTATAGTTTTTAAGAAATTAAAATCTTACTTTAACAAGTTTTAATATATTTTTTGTTTTAATATTTTTTAAATATGTAAATTATATATTATTTATATGTATTTTTTAGAATAGGAAAAAGAAACAAAATTAGAAAAATGTGAGCATAAGTTGAAAAAAAAAATGTATCAGATATTAATTTTTAAATAAAATTGGGTGTCTTAAATAAATTTTGGGGTGTAAATATCATACTCCAAATTTTTTTTGATAAATACAAAAATACCTTCACTTAAAATTCATTAATATATTTAATTGTTCATATAGATAATCTATAAATTTGATCAACTTTAAAATTTAAAATAAATCCAAAATAAAAAATAAAACTATATTTTTTAGCTTTTGAATTTATTTATTTAATTTTATATTTTCTTACATTAAATAAAATTAATTAAGAAAAATCTAAAATTAAATCAAATGTATAAAATTATAAAATTTAAATAAAACTATAAAATTAATTGTCAAAATCTAAAATTAAATAAATATAATCCAAAAGCTAAAAAATATATTTTTTTATTTATTTAATATGTTTTAAAAATTTTAAGGTTAATCAATTTTATAGATTATTTATATAAAAAATAAATATATTAATGAATTTTAAGTGATGGTATTTTGTTTTTATCTAGAAAATTTTGGCTAAAAATAGATTTAAGGGGCCATTTTTTACCGCTTTAAAAAACAAGGAAGATATTTTTAGTTTTTTTTAAACAGTGGGTTAAACATAGTAATCAGCATAAACCGAAATGGCCAAAATAGTAATTTTATTATTATTATTATTATTATTATTATTATTATTATTATACTTCTTTGATAGAATTTTTACATAGCCAAATAAATGAGTGGACAAAAGTTGTAAGTAATAATTGCTACACTCCAAATTTTGAGATACAAAAAGCAACCTTAAAATGTAGGCTCGCAATTGTGAAGACCGATTATATAAAAGACAAACATTATGATTACTTATGCAAATAATCAATCATACTAAGGTATCACGTCACTGACACCCGAGCATGCAATAAGAGCTTAAAGGCAAGGGTGCGCTCCGAAGGTTATTCTCGAAAGTCTGACAAATAAAGATGTGGTATTCATGTTATGGGGAGCTCGAAACATGGAGCAAGCTTGAAAGTACGCTCGGATAACAGTTTACACGGTTACATTTCCCTATAAATGTGGGATTTGTTATAGTCGTGTGTCAACCACCCTATTTTTAAGAGATATTTGTTTAATTAATACATTTGATTGTGTTTTAATACATTCTTTTGTATTTCCAATTCAATTTAGATATCTTGTAACATCCCTAAAATTAAGGGAAGAGATATTTTGTAAATTAGGTCTATAAATAGCCTGGACATAGTCATTTATATTTTACGTACAAATTTGTACTCAAAGCTCTGTGAAATTGTTTTCAAGGCTTTAAATGTAGAATATTAATTCAATAAAAGTGACTCATGGACGTAGGTAGATTTAACTACTCAACTACGTAAAAAATCTTTGTTCTTTCCTTATTATAAGTGCTTAATCGCTCTTATTCTACGAAAAACGTCGTCAACAGTTTGGTGCTTTCATTGAGAGCATTAAGTATTCTTTCAAACGTCCCATTTTATAAAAATGGCTGCTGTAAAAATCCCTGGATTGGGAACTCGATGGCCACTCACAGGAATTCCTGAGGAAAACACTCCTCGCACTGAAGAGCATCCTTGAAGGCCTGGCAAGCAATTGCTCAATGATCAAACTCCCAATGAAGGGAGTGCGTCAACCACACCGCGGGATCATGGTAAACCGCAAGTCCCTGGTCAAAGTTCTAGGCCACCAAACCAAGATTATTACAATCCTGACAGATATGTTCCAATGGTGGAATTGGAGAACCAAAGGTTACAGGAGAGATTAGCCGAGGCTACTCGGTTAAATGAGGAGATGGCAAGACAAGCTGCTGAAGCCCAAGCACCCCCACGAAGGACTAGGGGGCGACCTTGAGGAAGTACACCGACTAGAATGGTCGAGCAAAGAGCCCGACAGGATCAAGCAAGGGCTAGGGCAAGTGTTGGAGTTAACCAGTCAAGGGTTTCATCTCGAAACCCGACACATACCAATCAAACTAGAGAGATTCCTGCTGACAGTTGGAATAACTGAGCTCCCCTAGAAGCAACTTGGAATAATAACCCAGAGCCTGCAAGGCCAACTGCGAACAATGAAAGTCTACTACTATCACTAATAAGGCATCCACTCTCTCCAATAAGGTATCATTCATCAATGCGAGATGTACCACAGGCTCCAAGTGGACCTCGAGCTGGAGAAAGGGCACCTCAGGGGCCTGCCCGAAGTATAAGGAGTGCAAGCTGAGACAGGAACCCTCAGGTTGGGCTCGAGAAAATGAGTAAACACGAGGTCCCAGTGGGGTCAAACTAAGGGCATAGATGGGTGAGACAACCCTAGCCATCTAGGAGTTATATGTCGAGGTCACGAGCAACTGGGATTAGAGTGCACATGGACAATCCACTTCGAAACTATGCCCAGCAACAACAGTAAAGGAGTGTTAGTTTTCTCGATGGCAGTCAAGACTATAATAGGTTGGTGAGTGTCTATAACACCGAATTGAGATACTATGAGAATTATCCTAACAATGGTACCGACCTTCGAGACCACCCAAATTAGAGTCGAGGGCAATACAACCAACAAAATCCAGACTTTCGGTCACATCTAAATGCACAAAAAGAGCCCTTACATCTTGTATACGGGAATAATTATAACTTGATACTACAACAAAGAGCTGAATTTCCTTGGAACAATAACCAGCCCATAGTAGTGCAGGCTCCATCCCTGATAGATCTGATCCAGGAAAGGATAAATCAGCTCGAGGACCAATTCAGGCTCCTTCGAGAGGGAAATATTAAGGAAAAGGCCTACGATTTAGATGAGGAGATCAAGCATTTTTCTCCTCAAATTCTAAGCACACCTTTCCCATATGGTTTTAAGATACCCCACATGGCACCATATGAAAAGAACACTGATCCTGGTAGCCACTTGAGCACATTCAACACTGTGGTGAGAGTCAGTAATGTTGGCCTCGAGCTCAGATGCATGCTCTTCCCAACAACACTGACATGAGCTGCAAAAAGTTGGTTTGAGAAATTTTGAAGACATTCAATCTCGTCATGGGAACAATTGTTCAATGAGTTCAAAAAGCATTTTCACTACAAGAAAAAACAGTATTCATAACACTTAAAAACTGCTAACCGGAAGTATTCATAACACTTCTCAAAACGCTAACATAGCCCCTGTTATTAAAAGTCATGTCTTTTCTATAACAGTTTTTGAATGTTATGTTCGATGTTATCTTAAAGTATTCAATAACACATTTTTAGTTGCTATCATATTAAAATAATAACGCTTAGTTAGAGTAATTGGTTATAAATTTGAAGTTTAATCTTAAACGTTTTGTATAACACTTTTCAACTGTTATAATTGATAATTTTGATAGCGTTTTTAGTTTGTTATATGATATAAATCATAACGTTTTGTTACACTTATAATATGTATCCAAGACAACCATAAATACCATATTAAAAGTCCAGTAATAAAATTTTGTTATTTTAGTCTAGATAAAAGATTTTTAATTTTGTTGTGTAAGGATAATTATAAGTTTTCTTTTAAATTAAAAGGTTTTTATTATCGTATTTGGATAAAAAAATATCAAAATTAATCACAAAATGTAATATTAAATAGATTGATAAACCATAAGTATTACATTAAACAAGAACATCAAGAAAAACAAAGCATACATAATAAAGCTCTATAATCTTGAACATCTTTTACTTCAAAAATGAAAAACAAAGCCATAGCAAGATACACAAAAAGTAAACCATGAAACTTGCTCCATCCTTCAATTCATCATCCATTGTGCACTTGTCTTTGTTGTGGGTCGATTTGCTTAGCTACATAAAAATTTAAATAATTAATGCTTAAACATAAAGTTAATAGTAAACTAAAAGAGTACATAAAAAAAAAGTAACATAAGGGTAGGTATGTTAAGACATTGAAAAACATGCATCATATTTCACAACCAACTATACAAAAGTTCCTATAATCAGAGATAAAGAAAACTAGCAAAATTGAAGTATTATCTTCCTTTAGAATTTACAAGCTATGAAAAAAAAATAAGAAGTCTGAAAAATCAGCATTTCCACAATTTCTTATTTAGATAACTATTAATAAACATGGCGTGTATATATTATTTATGTCTTAATAATACAATTTCTTTAGTTTTATCATGTTTTTACTCTTTCTTGCTAACTAAAGTTTAAATGAGCTACATGTACCACAAGAATAAGACTACAAAAATAAGACCACAAAAACAAATCAATAAATAACAAGAACAAATAATCAGAAGTAAGAAAGATACATGGCTAATGGATTTAGAATATCACCCCTATAGATCTATTTTTTATGAAAATCAATAGCAACTTTTAAGGAAACTTACTTAAGCAACAAATACAACCAACAAGAAAGTAAAAGTCAGTACAACTCTAATTCAGAACAATCAATTTCTCACCACCATCACTACATATAAACTGAAAAATATAAGGAGATAACTAAGTATGTTCTCACATCAACATCTAATTCAAAACCTGTTTCGTACATATAACCCCAAAAATTTCATACTAAATTCTACATCCCTAATCTTATATCAACAAGTATTAAGCACAAAAGAAGTACTCTAATTCCCTAATCATGGATCAACAAATATTAAGCACACGAGAAGAGATTAAAAACTCTAACACCCCACATTAAGTTTGAAACTATTAAAAAATGAACGATGAAAAGTTATTATAAACAAGAGAGTATCATCAACTAATATGTAGCAGTAAAATTTTATTTATGTACATTTCAATTTTAAAAGAATTCTAAATCCCAATTGAGTTCTTTCCTCTGAGCAAATAGCAATGCAAAAAAAGATAAACATTTACTAGTTAAATTTCAATGCCATAACAATCTCAGACCTATCAGCCTATTAAAAAAGAAAAAGCTAAGCAATAGTGATTTTTCCACAAAACAAACATTTAAGTTCAGAAATGAAAGAGAGAAAATCAGAGCAGAAGAGAATACAACACTTACTTATAATGATCTAAAAATAAGAGTAAGACTAACAGATTCATAGTAAACCATAACAGATCAATCAGCTACCACTTAACTAACTGTCAACTTGCTTAATCAGCCAACTAACTAAGTTAAAGAATTTGCAATTTGGGCAAGTTTATAACATATGGTAGGAAAAGAAATTATTATTACAATAGCTTACAATCTACTGACTTGGGCAAGTTTATATCATTGCACCCTATGTATACTTAAACTAATTTAAAGATGAGAGAAAGTCTGGGAAGGGAGTTAGGTAGACAAAAGAGTGGAGAGAGAGAAAATTCAAAACAGAGACAGATTATGCATAGAGAACAGTTTAAACAATAAATATTTACAACATGAGCAAAGATCAAGACTTCAAAGTCAATTTATACACTTTTTTGCATAACTCAATATGAAACAGCCACTCCATAGAAAATTAGACATATTAAATGACTCAAAACATAAATTAAACGAACAATTATAATATCATTCTCTCCTGTTTAACTTAGTCCCTGTCTTTGTATTATAATTTTACTTAATCAAGTTCTTCATTCCTTCATAACAAACAATAAGAGAAGGATATGTTTCTTTCTATCACTCTTATTTTCTATCAATCTGTATGTTTTGGCATCATCTTCGTTTTAACATCATATTATTTTTATTGACTTACTTTCTGATTAAAATTAGCTCAATGAAAGGGCAAATTTAAATATATGTAGGCAGCAAATGAAAATAATATGAAGTCACTCAATTTCTTAATTGAATAAAGGTGAAATAAAAAGCTCAACACCTTGAATTTGATCCAGGCTAAGTGGAATTTCTTAAGCCAAAACTCGAGTCTCAAAGAAAATAAAGATGGGATCAAAAGCAAGAGCAAACTCAATAGGTCATTTCTTCAAATGCTGAGAGTAGATAAACCATATACATAAAATAATTTCATGATTATAAATGAAGCATACTTGTAAGAAAATATTTCACCTTGAGTTTTCCAATTGCCTTCAAGCTTAAGATCACTACATCAGAGTCTAAGTGCATGCCTGCACAAAGAATTAAGAACAATGTCATCCTAAAAAACATTAAGAAAACTTTCAGCGTCACAGATGTACTTACTTCAACAACCATGCAAAAGATAGAAATCAAAGCTAACTAAGTGTTTCTAAGTCATAATATAGTGGCCAAAGTTATAAATAAAAAGTGCAAAAAGTAAGAATTAAGTATTTATCAACCATGAATGAGACCAATTGAAAGCATAACTAATATGAGAGGGACAGGTATATGTCTAAACATTCACAAAGTTTTTTTTTTTTACCAAAACAAGCGTGTTCATATGAAATGAAAGATACAAATGCTCAAAAGCAGAAATGCAACAAAGTTGAAGGGCCACTAAGAAATGCAATGTTAAAGCATCAAAAACAGAAAAGAGAAACATATAGTTCATCATATATTATGTGAATGGTTTTCCTCACTAACTGTAATTAAGAAATATGTAACAACAAGGAAGAGTACCCTATTATTGTATCTCAATATGTTGAGGTAGCTAAAGCAAAAAGACCAAATAATACAGATTAGAGAAATGGTATCAAACCAGAGAATAGGTAAAGTTAAACATATATACATAAATACACAAACATAAAATACACACATAAAATAAAAGCCAGATTCCCTGTCTTTTATTTTTGTTTTGGTCTGTTTTGATGGAGTTTTCCTTCTTTACTTGTATTTTTCTTAAGTAATAATACAGGTAGTTTTGTTTCAAAAAAAAAATTATGTTGCACCAATTTGTAAACAATATATTCTGGAGATCATCTGAAACTCAATAAAAAAAAAGGTATATGACATAGTATTTTTTTAGCGACTAACCATTTCAATGTCAAAAAAATCTAGGCTGCTCAGTGTTAGGCTCTTGAAATTCTCCTCACACCAATGCTCCACATACATCACAGAAGTGAAGTAGGAGCCAAGAATCTATACACACATGTTAATGAAATTAACACATGCCTATAGCCAAACAAGGTCAAAAGGCCACTAGAAGTACAGGAAGAAAAATTTAAGAAGAGTATGAAAGCATCGAAACTCACAACTGCGGACTTTGCAACTGCAAGATAATCAATAGAAAGCCAAAACACCTGGGAACATAAACTTGTCAGAAAATGAGAAAGAAAGCAACAAAGTATCACATATATTAATTTCAAAAGTAACAAATCAATTGCAGAAAAGCATTGTGCCAGATCCATATATATGTAGTATTGAAAAAGAAAGATTCACTAATAATATTACTGAATGTGTTTTTATTAATTGATGTACATAGTATTACTCACTATTATAAATATGCCTTAGTTTCTTGATCTTGTACTAGTTACCTATTGGTGTCTATAGCCCTTGTTCTAACCCCAACTTTAAAGCCAACTTTAAAGCCAGATATAAGCCACAAAGAGGCCTTTAGTGCTGCTGCAAAGAATGTGAGACACCATTTAGGATTCCTTAATTATAATATACTTAATAAGCTAGCTATAACAAATAAAAACACTTAGTGACACTATAATAAATAAGAGTTCAAGCAAGAATTGATCAGAACAGGCTTAGTCAAAAAATTTACCAAGCTGAATTTCAGAACAAAAGGGGCTTGATTTCTTGGAGGAGAAATTCCAAGCTGGATTTCTACAAGTTGACCTTTCTACAAGAACTGATCATTATCATCATAGGTAACAAAAAAATTCAATTCATTTTCTCACTGTAAGTATAGAATGAATACTTCTCATAAACTTTGGAAAACATACGTATTCATATTGACAGACCTTATTCTTAACCAATACCCTAAATGTGATTGATTCAACCCTTGTTTTTAAGTTTGCTACTATGTAGCAATGAGAAGCTTTTGTAAAAACAACAATTTTTTTTTCTTTGTCCTTAGGCTCTCCTAATTGTACAGTTATCTTTGGCCTCCATAGCATGCAGTTATATTTGGAGTTTTAGTGCAAAAATTTTCCAACTAATCAAATCGAAAGCCATCTCATCATTTCACAAAGCTTTTTCATCAATAAATTGAAATGAATCAACCAATTACTAGTCATATAGTCACTGGTCTTTTGAGATAATTTAGTACAGATATAACAGAATTAAGGTAGGAATAAAACAAAAAATGATACCATTTTCAAATTTTCTCACCCTAACTACAAAATAATGCTACTAAATAAACACATCAAAGATTATCAATGGGCATAAGATCATTCAAAGGAGCTTCCAATAGAAAACTTACTAATTTCCAAGAAATGTGGATACATTGTTGCTTGTAATTGTTTTATATTAGAATCTAATTGTTTTATGTAGAGAAAGACAATATTCTCTTAGTTTACGAAAGACAAGCTCATTTTGAGCATATATGCATATCAATATATATTCAATGTATTTCTTAGACATACAAAATTATGAAAATATACATGAATTAATGTCATCAGCGCATTTTGGACACAGATCCATCCACATATACTTGGAACTATAATGTTTAAAGTATAGTGATATTTAGAGTGCAAACCAACAAAAACAAAATAACTTTCAATCTCTATTAAAATTTGTAAAATCGTGACACATTTATCAAACATATAATTCTAAGTTAATACAAAGTATGACCTTTGATAATTTGTTTAAAAAAAAATCATTACTAGTAAGCTCACCTTCTCTTTATTTTCAACATTATTAAAAGTTTAAAACATGACCCTTCATGATCCAGGAGCTAAATTTTGTTTGATAATACCCAAAATTCTCCTTGAACAATAAACCAAACAGTAAAAAAAACTCCCGCCTTTTTTCAAATTCTCTCTCTCGGTGGTGACACCGGCGGCCATGGCTAAAGGAGCAAAGATCTCGGGAAAAGCTAAGGGAAAGAGGAACAATAAGAAGAAAGGTCCTTCCTCTTCGGATCGTGTTATCAAAACTCGATCCATGGATGCCATTCTAGGGATTTCTGAGTTGGAAATGCAAGAAGAGGAACAGAAAGAGGATCAGGTCCTGGGGAAAGAATATACGGCTAAGGAATCGGAGGAGATTCTTAGGAAACAGAGTGAAGTTCGTAAGAATTTCTCAGAATGGTTAAGTATTGCAAACCAGATGGCTCATGATGTGGATAGGGGGAAGAAGATGACTCCGCCTATATTACGATCTGAGCACATTGTAAGGAATTTAGATTAGGCATTTGACTCTCCATTGAAGTTAGAGGAATCAACAAATCAGGGCAAGAAAAAGGTGAAAATTAGTCAGGCTGATATTGTGGAAGAAGTGAATTACTGGACACCTTCAATAGTGGGGTATGTTGCTGGTGCTAATCCTCCCTTGAATGTGCTCGATGGATTTGTGAGAAGAATGTGGAAAGATGAAGTGGTTAAGGTAGGATTGCTCTCACATGGTATTTTCATTATACGGTTTCAGAATATAGAACAGAGAGACAAAGTTTTGAATGGAGGTTTCATTTTCTTTGAAAAGAAACCTTTCATCATGAAGCCATGGAATTCGATTGATGATTTTACCAAAGAGAATGTGGATACAGTTCCTACGTGGATTCAAGTGAGGGGCCTGGATATTAAATATTGGGGAGAGGCTTCTCTTTTTAAGATAGTAGGACAGATCGGAAAACCAATTCAGGTTGATGATATCACCAAGCATAGAGACATATTACTGTACCCACGAATTTTGATTGAGGTGAGTATTGCTCAAGATTTTCCTCCCAACATCTCTTTTACAGATGAATTTGATCATGATATTGAATTGGATGTGAAATATGAATGGATTCCGATTGTGTGCAAGAACTGTTCGGGTATGGGGCATGGCTCTAATGTGTGCAGGAATAAAGTTCAGACGAAGAAGACCTGGGTCCCAAAAGAGAAAACAGAGGTAAAATTGGTGGCACCTGTAATTGATGAAGATGGTTTTCAGATGGTGGGAAATGGTAAGAAAGTGCAGAACCAGGTTGTGACAGCAACAAAAGTGAGCAAATCGGTTTGCTATTTTAAATTCTCAAGAGGAGAAGAATGAGCAAGAGAAGGACAACACTGGAGAGGGGGGAGATCCCTCTAGTTCAAATGGATAGAATTCTTGTTTGGAATGTTAGAGGGATTAACAGCCAGCACAAGCATAAAGAAATCAGGCAGCTGGTTTATTCAAAAAAGGTTGGTCTTGTTAGTCTTCTTGAAACTAAAGTTAAGAATAAAAGTATGGGAGATCTTTATATGAGTTTGTTTCCTGGTTGGTGCTTTACTAATAATAACCCTTGGTTGGATAAAGGGAGGATAATAGTTGCTTGGAACCCTTCTATATTTTCCTTAGATATTAGGAAGTGTACAAGTCAACTGATTCACTGTATTGCTCAAACTTGCCAAAACTCAGAGAAGTTTCACATAACCTTTGTTTATGGGTTCAATGAAGTTAGAGGTAGAGAATTTTTGTGGCTGGATTTAAAAGACCTCAAGCCTAATATAGATGAGCCATGGATGATAGTAGGAGATTTTAATGAGATTTTGGAATATGATGAAAGAGCTGGTAGTAAAATCCATAAAAAGCCTTCCGAAAGTTTCAAGGAGTGTGTGATGTATTGTCAAATGGAGGACCTTAAATTTTCAGGAAGTTTCTTCACTTGGAATAACAAACAGAAGCCTGAAGAGAGAATATTCTCTAAGATAGATCGTGCTTTGGTGAATCTGAAATGGACAGACTCCTTTTCGAATTAAGAGGTGGTCTTTCTGCCGGAAGGGGAGTTTGATCACTGTCCTATTTTGATCTCTTTCTATCAAGATGTTAGTACTGGGAAGAAACCTTTTAGATATTTCAGCATGTGGAAAACAGCTCAGAGTTATAAGGCAGAGGTTGGGCAAAGCTGGCAGACACCCATTGCTGGTACTCCTATGTATCAGTTGGTGGGAAGACTGAAGAGGCTGAAGAGTGTTTTTAGAGCTATTAACAGGGAGGGATTCAATGAGATTCACAAGGTTGTTATTCAAGCCAAGCAAGAGATGCTAGATATTCAAGAAGACCTGAATATGGATCCACGGAATACTGTTTTAATGGAACAAGAGCAAAGGGCCAGAGATAAATACTCTTATTACCAAAAAGCTCATAACTCTTTTTTAGCTCAAAAGGCTAAAATTGATTGCGTTCAAAATGGTGATGAGAATACTGCCATTTTCCATGCTTTTTTGAAAGCCCGGAGAGTCAATAATAGAATTAATTGTATCCGGAATGAGAGGGGTATTTGGATGGATAAACCAGGGGATATTCAACAAGCATTCCTGAGTTATTATTAGAACTTATTAGGGACCTCAATGAGGAACAGAAGGAAGGTTTTTCATTCAATAGTGGCTGCTGGTCCATTACTTTTAGAGGAGCACAACCAAATTATTCAGGAATCGTTCTCCATTCAAGAGGTTAGAGATGCCATTTTGACATACCAGGGAGGAAGGCACCTGGGCCGGACGGGTATGGGAGTTCCTTTTATCAGGATAACTGGGATCTGGTGGGTCAAGAGGTAGGTGCTGCTGTGACTAATTTTTTAAACACTGGTTTGCTTCTTAAAGAGATAAATGCAACAACCATTACACTCATTCCTAAAGTCAAATGCCCGAATAGTGTCCAAGATTTCAGGCCTATATCTTGTTGTAACGTGATATATAAGGCAGCTACCAAGACTATTTGCTCTCGTTTAAGGCAAATCCTCCCTGAGATAATAGCTGAAAACCAAGGTGGTTTTGTTCATGGGAGATATATAGCTTATAATATTATGGTTTGTCAAGATATTGTTAGGCATTATGGAAGAAAGAATTGCAAACCAAGTTGTATGATTAAAATTGACTTGAGGAAAGCTTATGACACTATTGAATGGGGATTTATCGAAGAAATGCTTGTTGCTTTCCATTTTCCTCAGAAGTTCATTGATCTCATTATGGTGTGTATCAAAACCCCTAGGTTTTCACTTTTACTTAATGGTGAAATGCATGGTTTCTTTGAATCCAAGAGGGGTTTGAGACAAGGAGATCCTTTGTCCCCACTCCTTTTTGTGCTTGGCATGGAGTATTTGTCTAGGTTAATGAAAGATGTGGGGGCTCGGCCAGGTTTTAAATACCATGACAGATGTACCTTGTTAAAGTTGAATCATTTGTGTTTTGCGGATGATTTGTTGCTTTTTTGTCATGGGGATTTTCCTTCTATCCTTCTGTTATTGCAGGGCCTTAAGCTCTTTTCAATGACTTCTGGTTTACTGCCTAATAATGAAAAGTCAGCTATGTATTGTAGTGGCATGCAGGAGGCAGAGGTTTCCCGAGTGCTTGAGATGTCTGGTTTTAATAGAGTTCATCTCCCTTTCAGATATCTTGGCATCCCTGTTTGTTCCAAAAAAAATTCAGTAGTTGAGTGTAATGGTATCCTTGAGAAAATGGTTGCTAGGATCAAAGTGTGGAGCACGAGGCACTTGTCCTACATGGGAAGAGTTACTTTAATCAACTCTGTTTTGATTACTATACACTCTTATTGGGCTCAAATAATGGTTCTTCCTAAAAGGTTATTAAAGGATGTTGAAGCTATCTGCAGGGCGTTTCTTTGGAAAGGTTTGGCTGATAGTAATAGTCTGGGGTTAGTAGCTTGGCATCATGTTTGTTTGCCTAAGACAGCTGGTGGTTTAGGCTTTAGGAAGGTTATTGATTGGAATTTGGCTGCAATGGGTAAGTACGTTTGGGCAATTGCCAACAAAAAGGATAATCTGTTTGTGAAGTGGATTAATAGTGTTTATTTGATGGATAGAAACTGGTGGGAGTACCAGGTGCCTTTAGATTGCAGTTGGTACTGGAAGCGGTTAGTTGCTATCAAAGATGCTTTCAAAGCTAAGATTGAGCTGTCTAAATTTGCAGTGATGAGATATAGTATTAAAGCTGGTCATGACCTTCTGTTTGAGCAACCTCTTGCAGTTAGCTGGAGCAAAGTTTTTTGGGAAAGGATGAGCATTCCGAAGCATAGATTTATGCTTTGGCTGGTCATGATGCAGAGGCTTCGTACTAGAGATCAATTGCATAAGTTTCAGCCGTTAATGGACCAATCTTGTCTGCTTTGTGGAGGTGATATTGAGAGTATTGGCCATCTCTTTTTTCACTGTCAATATAGCAGTACCTGTTGGCAGAAGATTAAGCAAAGATTGGGTTGGAATTCAGCTTCTTTAAACCTGTTGCAGCTTTTCCGTTGGATTCATAAAGCTAAGAGATTGAGTGTTGTTCGGAAGAACATCATTTATGTTGTTCTTGCAGCTCTTGTTTATCACCTATGGAGAGTAAGAAATGATGTTTTTTGGAGTAATAAAGTTTGGCATGTAGATAATACAGTACAAAGAGTTGTTGGAGAGATTCAGTTTAGACTTTCTCTTGTAATGCCTAAAAAGACTAAAGCTATAGATAGGGAGTGAGTCACTAAGTTCAGTAAGAGCTAGTGTTCTTTTTGGTTGGATTCGTTGGTTTGTATTTGGTTGGTTGGTTTGTAATTGGCTGAATTGTATCCTTTTGGCTGTTGAGTAATACATTGACTCTTATTCACCAAAAAAAAAAAACCAAACAGCAATAACAAAAAAAAATAAGAAATTGATATTCCTTTGTATACGTATTAACTCAACAATGCCAACATATTAGAGAGAAGCATGCTTTTTTACAAACTTAATGAGCTTGAGAAAGATATTGTTACCTACTCTAATCATTTGGTGATTTTTCTGTAGGATTGGTAGAGACGTCAAACTCAGGAAGAATGAAAACAACTACATCATTTCACTTTGGTGTAGAATTCTCCTGCAATAATGTTGAGTTTTATTTTGAAGAACAAAGAGATAGAAAGTCAAATATGAAAAGAACTAGAACTAAAACAATTGTACAATGTAATTTTATACCTTCATTCCCTTTATTACATCCTCAAGAGTAATAACCTGTAAGAGAGACAAAAAAAAAATTCTAGATTAATAAAAAGAATGTTTTGCAACTGTTAATGAGAACACAAAACAATAGCACCACCAACACAAAACATAGAACATCAAAAATCAATATCATATTCAAATTTCATGCTAAGATCAAAGTAGCCCCTCACTTCAAAAAAAAAAATCAGCCCCTCTTCCTCACGGAGTAGGCTCAATCACCTTCATCATTTAAAAAAAACAATATATATATATATTACTATACTACAAACACAAAGAATGTATATATGTGTGTGTGTCTATATTCATATTCAAATGATTTATTCACATTAAACTGAAAACTAAACAAATGAAAAGATATATGAGCACTTGAGAGAAGCGTAGCCCATTAAATCTACCACTACTAAGGTTATTCATAAAGACTTTAAGATTGGAGCACTCATAAGAATATCACATGAATGGAAGAAAAAATAAACTGTCACTTAATCAAAATGCAAAACTAATCACTGTTAAATCAAAATCTTGATATTCTGTCAATGATTAAAAAAAAGGCAGATTAATAACTTATCAAATGATATTTCGCTTCTTCCAAAAGAGCCATCGTCAATTTACTCAAAAAACTACTAATAAAAACCCAAAATAACTATTTATATCTTAGCCGAATCCTTAAACTAGCTAACAACAATAGGCAATTAAAAAATGCCTTTAATTAATACATAAATCCAACGAGAACCTGTGAGTGGAATGAAACAAAAATAGAAAAAAGAAGAAACTAAACCAGGAGTGTTTATTAGTTTTAGTATCCCCAAATCAAAAAAACCCATATGATTAATGGAGCTATAACACTACTTAAGGGTTTCAGTATCCCCAAATCAAAAATGTTAGTATCTCACAAATAAAAAACAAATTTCATATGTTATTTTACTTCTATAAAAAAGAGATGAATGCACCCACAACCACCTGATTATAAGTGGACCATCTTTAATGAAAGAGAATAAAAACACATGCTCATGCACACACACAAACACTCTTTTTCTCTCTTGAACTAGCACAACCGAAAGTACAAAAAATAAAGATGGTAAAAGTGTCGAATAATGTGCATGAAGATACTTGGGATGGTATTTAAAATTTATGTATGTCAGTGGGTTACCTTTTGGTTCTTGCTTCAGCAGGGGCGTCATCAAGTGTGCTTCAGCAGCTCAATGGAAAAGAGTGACGAGAGACTAAACTGTTTCTGTTTATTGTTGGCCTTTTGCTTCTTATCAATATTCCATACTTATCTGTGTTGAGATTAAAAAAATGAATGGAAAGAATGATCAGTAATTGTTATTTTAACAACAGATCTGAAAAAGTGGATGTAGTAATCCTACTACACAAGACTCAACAATTCAAAGGTTGATCAAACACAAATCAAAGAAAAAACAAAAGCTGAAATCAAACATAATGCAACAATAGAAAAGTAAAAACAAGAGAACAAAGAGATTTATCTTGGTTCGGTCCTCAATTCAAGGCCTACTCCAGCTCTCCCCCAAGGAGTTTTCTCCACTATAATCAAGCTGATTACAATCTCCAATAGTTGTAGTGTACACCTCTTGAAACAACACAGAAAGAAATCCCCAAGAACTCTCACACTCGAGCTCACAAAGCCATACAATGGCTGTTACAATTTCTCTCTTTCTCTCTCTGTTTCACTCTCCCAAAACACTACCTCTAATCTCTATCTTTTTTTTTAACCTTTATGATGAATAGGTTAGAGCAATATATAGAGTTACAATTCGAGCTAACTAACTTAACAGAAATTGACAAAAGCTGTTAATTTTTCTTTGGATTACCAATCCTATAGTGGACTATGGTGTTTTTAGCCCTTTTCTTTGTTTTTTCTGTTCTGCAGCACAAAGAAATCTATGGCTCATGGCATAGAAGTTTACCTGCTCAGTAATCTAAAAGAAAGAAATGCTACTATATATATGTATATGTGTTGTATGCACACAGGTTTTGTTATTTCTCTAGCTTTGAATATAAAAAAAAAAAATGAAATCAGATTATAAATCACCCTAGAAGTTCACCCTATATTTATATATTGATTATATGAAATTTGTATAAAAAAACTCACCTCACAAAGATGTTCTTGCTTCCAGTAGGGGAGAATCATTATGTGAGGCAGAGATAGACGAGACAACCAGAAAAATGACCTCCGTTGTGTCCTCCGGAAGCTCTCACCGACGTCGTGTGCTCCAGAGACTCGCATGAGGCAGAGAATGACGAGACGAAACCAGAAATTAGTGAGTGAGTGGTTGTGTAGACGAGAGTGAGTGAAGGAGAATAACATGGTTATGTAGATGAGAGTGAGTGGAGGAGAATAACGTGGTTGTGTAGATGAAAAAAAAAAGAGAAAGAAAGAGAAGCTGAGAAGCAAAGAGAAGCAAGAAAGAGAAGCTGAGAAGCAAAGAAAGAGACTAGGAAACCAGAAAGAAAGAGAGGCAAAGAGAGGCAAAGAGACGAAAGAAAGAAAGAGAGGCAAAGAGAAGAAAGAAAGAAATTAGGGATTCAATGGAGGCTTAGGGGTTCGGAGGCTGAGACTAGTTTTCTGTGTGCTTCCGTGTCTCTTATTTTCATTTGGCGCCTAGTTATATTTCATATGGCGCCAAATGAAATTTCACATATGGGGTTGTGCCGTGTTTTTTTTAATTGCTTATTAATAACACTTTTAGATATGTGTCATTTTTTAATGTAATATATACTAAAAATTGTTGTAGTTCGAGCTGCACTGAGCATCAAGCCTGAAGCTTCTTCTTTGGAAAATATCCATAAAATTCCAGGAGAGTCACTCAAGAAGTATCTAGCCATATTCAACATCGATGCGGCTTGAGCCCGTGATGTTGATGATAGTAGCCACTTAATGGCAGTTTGAGCTGGAATCTTTCTAGGAAGTTCCATCTGGATGAAATACAACGAAAGTTGGTGCGAACAATTACAGAGTTCACTCTTTGGGCACAGAGGTTCATAAATGTAGAGGAGGCTAGGTTGACACTGCAGTTAGCGCCTCCAGTCCTAATAACTCAACTACAAACTCAGAAACACCATCCACGACTCAACCTTCCGATGACAATTGTTCTAGTCGGAAGAAAAATAAAGGAAATAACCCCGAGGCAGACGAGAATAAAAAGAAAAAGGGAGATAAATATATCTCCATTTACACGTTTATATCAAGCTCACAAAAACTCGAGAGAATATATATGTGTAAATTGAGAATCAAGTTCCATTCAAGCAACCTGAGGCAATGCACAACCAACGCGCCAAACGAGATCGAAATAAATATTGTCGGTTCCATAGGGACGTCAGTCACATGACTGAGGAATGCAAACAATTAAATGACGAAATTGAGGGATTGATCTCAAGAGGCTTCTGTGGAAAATATGTCTGAAACATAAACAAAAAATAGGTGCAAGCTCTGCCTAACTAGAGGGCAACTCCGTCCAAGCCTACGCAACAACCTCAAGTTGCGATACCCCTCACAAGGGAGGATCATAGACCTCCCCCAATCGATGGAGAAGATATAATAACCATCACCAGGGGACCCCATATAGCTAGAACGAGCAAAGTTACTCATAAAAGATATGTTCAGGAATTGTAAACAAGAGACGGATCTCCTTATGTCCCAGAACCTCAAGCTCCCAAACAGCAAAGGGTCGAAACCCAACCTATTACTTTCACATAGAAGGACGCCTCTCATGTCCAATTTCCCCACGATGACCCATTGGTCATTACCATCTAACTCGCCAACAAGAGAGTTCACCGAGTTCTGATTGATAACGCGAGCTCGATGAACATCCTTTATAAGACGACTTTGGAGAAAATGGGTCTGTGATGGACCAAAAACGGGTATGTTTTAAATATTTATAAATCGCAAGCGCACGAATTGTTCATATAGAATAGTGATCGTGTAAGCAAGGATATCGAACCCAAAGGAGTTGTCTAAAATAAAAAATAAAACTATTTTAAACCAAAATTAACAAATTCTAACCTAGCTCCAAAGATTGAAGAGATTTTTTAATAATGAAAATAAAATAAAAGACAATAATATAGAAATTAAAGACAATATATATTACTAATTTAATAATTGTAAACAAGATGGTAAAATAAGATTATTAAGGATTAGAATCCACAAAATATAAGTTCAATAATATTTATAAGTACATTGATTCCCAAGTTTTAGTGATAGTTAAAATAAATCAAACTATCATTTTCCAAATAGATTTATAATTTTAAGCACAAATTACTTCTAAAAAGATAAGATTTTTCTTCACTTTTCAAAAAGTTATAATTTCAAAGCATGTAGTATAAATCAATCTAATGAAATAAAAAATAAATCAATGAACATTATTTATAAGGCAAAACATAATATTTTTTTGTTCTAAGCATGGATGTGTACAATTTAATGATACATCTTACACAAAGAATATTATGTTTTTGCACTAATGAAGAACAAAGTGTAAATATGTGCTAACAATCCAAAATACATGATATTTAAGATGAAAGAAGATATTTGAAGAAGAAAACTCCATAAACTTTGTTGCACAAAATGGGAAATCAACATACAAAATAAATACTATCTAGTTACTTATTGTTTCATCATCACCTTAATAATTTTAAAAAGATTAGAAACTCATAACTAGAATAGAAAATACCAACTAAAAATTACAAACATAAATAGGAAAATTTGGAGGAGAAACCCCCAAATTTTTCCTCTAAAAATACATAGAAAATAACCAAAAAGAAGAAGAAGATGAAGAGAATAGAGAGGTTTGAAAGTGTAGAAACTTTGTGTAGTGTAACCTCCTCCAAAATAAGCACCCCAAACCCCCTTATTTATAGCCAAAAAAAGAGTATTAAATTAATCAATTTAAATGAATAAATTGATTAAATTAATTGAATTAATTATAATATGGAAAATAGGGGTAAATTATAGGGTGTAATGATGATGTTTTGGGGGAAAAATGTGTAGAAATATTTGGGTAAAAAAATGGTATTTTTGGCAAAGGGGACAAGGGTACAAAAGCATTTTGTTGGGCTCAATAAGTGGGGAAATAGCAGCATGTTGGCTGCTGGTGGCTGTTTTGGCAGATGGGCCCAGGCGTGGCAAGGCAGGGAGCGTGAGTGAATTCAGCTGGGCCTGGAGTGGATTGGGTCGTGGCTGGTGTTGCTTGACGCAGGCCCAGTTGCTTCTGAAGGCTGCTGGCAGGGAGAGGAGCTGGTAGGAGGTGGAAGTGTGCTGGGAGCTTTGGCAGCTGAGAGTTGGAGGCAAGAAATTGTATCAGGCGGCTAGAGAGGCAAGCATGAAGCGTGAGCTGGGGAGGCACGGGCCTGCTGGAGAGAAGCTGGGATCATCAGGCAGCTAGGCTGGATCCGACCGTGGGCCTGGGCTGGGTATTTTTCCTCTAAAAAATTCCATATTTTGCTTTTCTTTTTTCAGCTTTAACTCTTTCTTTTTCTCTTCTTTTCAAAGTACCAAAATGCAATAAATTCCCTACAAAATAAATATAAAATAAATCATAATAAAATATTTTCAACTATAAAATAAATCAATTTAATTCTTTGAAAATATTAATTATAACTTAATTTATATTTAAAATTTAAGTTCAATAATACAACATTTTTTACCTCAAATTAAACTACAATAATTCAAATAATTAACTACAATATTTTACAACAAAATAACTATAAAAACACACAAAAATATATAAAATCAAAATAAACCCAATAAATTCAAAATTACTTAAAAACTTAATAAATCAATTAAAAACTCAAGAATTAAGCAACAATTAGCACATAAAAGTGGTAAAATACTCTATTTTGTAGAATTATCAGTCTGTCTGTTTGAGACTTAAAAGCCTGTGCAACCACCTAGTATGGGTTCTTCGGAGAAGGGATTGCTAGCACAGGGGTGATTGAGCTCCCAATAACATTGGGAGAGTATCCAGTCTCGATCACTAAAATGTTCGAGTTCATAGTAGAGGACACCCCAACAGGCTATGACGTCTTGCTCAAGAGACCAACCCTAATTAGGATGGGGGCAATGACATCAGTAAGGCACTTGGCACTAAAATTCCCGACACCAAGTGGAATTGGGACGTCAAAGGGAGATCAATTAGCCACCCGAGAATGCTACAGTATCTCCATGAGGGGAAAAGGTCAGTCTATTGTCCAAACACTAGTTGTGATTGAGGAAATAGGAGAGATAATTTTTGAGGTCAAAGATGAGATCGATCTGAGAATGGGAGAAGACAAGGCTGATTTCGACTCAATAGAGGAGCTTGAAGACATTCAGGGCGAGGACAAAGACACCACTAAGGTGGTGAAAATAGGGAAGAACCTCACCAAGGAAGTGAGATAGCAGTTAATCCGCTTCCTAAGGAAGAATCAAGATGTTTTTGCATGGTCTCATTCAGATATGATTGAGATTAATCCCAACATAATAAGCCATGCACTAAATATAGACAAAAACTTCCCCTTGAAGCAACAAAAAAGAAGGCTCCTTGATGATGAAAGGGAGTAAGCCCTGAAAGAAGAGGTTGATAGATTAAAGGCAAATCGGTTCATAAGAGATGCCTTTTAACCAGATTGGATGCCAATCAAGTTTTAGTCCCGAAACCGAACGGTAAGTGGCGAACTTGCACTGATTACTCAGACCTAAATAAGGCGTGCCCGAAGGATTGCTTTCCACTACCTCATCGTAGATGCAACATCAGGTCATGACATCATGTCATTCATGGATGCTTGCTCTGAATATAACCTGATAGCAATGCATGCTCCAGACTAAGAGCACACGAGCTTTATGACTGATAAGGGGTTATATTGTTACAACGTGATGCCATTTGGGCTCAAAAATGTCGGAGAGACATATCAGAGTTTTTTGAATTGTATGTTTGCTTAACAGATTGGAAATAACATGGAAGTGTATGTGGATGATATGCTCGTAAAATCCAAATACAATAATAACCATGTCGACGACCTCGCAGAGTGTTTCACTATACTTCGAAAATATAATATGAGACTTAACCCACAAAAATTCTCATTTGGTGTATCGTCAGGAAAGTTCCTAGGATTCATAGTGAACGCTTGAGGCATAGAGGCGAACCCAGATAAGATCAAAGCCTTAATAGATATGCCTTCACCATGAAAACATATATGTGTCAAGAGTTTAACTGGATGGATGGCGGCATTAAACATGTTCATCTCGAAATCTACTGACAAATGCCTACCCTTCTTTAATCTTTTGAGAGGGGGCAAGAAGTTCGAATGGACAAAGGAGTGCGAGCTTGCCTTTCAAGCTCTTAAGAAGCACCTTGTTGAACCTCCAATCTTATCTAAACTAGTGTTGGGAGAAGTACTATACTTATACTTCACCACAACCGAGCATGTAACCAGTGTCGCATTAGTTCGGGAGGATAAAAAAGTCAAAGACCGGTCTACTATATCTGTAAACAGCTCTTAGGGGCTGATTTTTGGCACCCTCTAATGGAAAAGCTCGCGTTGTGCCTAGTGTATGCGTCTCAAAAGTTGCAACCTTATTTCCAGGCACACCCAATACATGTGTTGACTGATCAGCCATTAAGACATATAATGTCAAAACCTAAAGCATCTGGTCGACTATTGAAATGGCCATTTGAACTCGGGCAGTTCAAGATCAGATATCACTTGAGAACGATGATAAAGGGCCAGTCCCTAGCTGATTTCATAGTAGAGTGCACGGGGATATCCAACGAAAAAGTCATAACCCCAGCTCGAGAGCTGTGGAGACTTTATGTTTGCGAATCGTCCAATGAAAATGGATCGGGGGTAGGTTATTATACTAATTGCCCCATCAGGACATAAATTTCATTCGACATTGAGATTTGGATTTGAGGCATCCAATAATGAAGCTAAATATGAAGCACTACTTGCAGGATTACGAGTAGCTTCCGAGCTAAAAGCCAGAGCCAATACTACTACAGTGATTCACAACTTTTGGTCAACCAAGTAAACTTTTGGTCAACCAAGTACTGGGAGAGTATCAGGCTCGAGGAACCAAAATGGCGGCATATTTGGAAAAAGTCAACTCAGCATTCGAACAGTTCAAATTATACACAATCAAACAAGTCCCAAGAGAAAAAAATTTGAATTCATATGCCTTGGCTTGACTTGCAACAGCCAGGGAAGCCAACACACTTAATGTGGTTCCAGTAGAGTTTTTACCACAACCTAGTATAACCGAGTTGGACACGACTAATGTCAATATGATTGATTCACAACCTACATGGATGACTCCTATAATCGACTACCTCAAAACTAGAATCCTCTCTAAAGACTAGAACGAGGCTCGGAAGTTGATGCACAAAATTCCAAGATATACTACCCTGGAAGGGAAATTGTATCGAAGGGGTAAAAGAATCCTTTAAGAAATTCATGAGGGGTTTCATGGAGATCACGCTGGGGGGCATAGCCTCTCCAAGATGGTCATTAGGAAAGGATATTTCTAGCCTACACTAAAAGTAGATGCATTCAACGATGTAAAGCACTGTGACAAGTGTCAACGGTTCACGTCGATACCTCAAGCTCCACCAACCGAGCTCACCATGATGAGTTATCCATGGCCATTTTCAGTATAGGGCATAGACCTCATAGGATCGTTAACAATGGGGAAAGGTGGAGTTAAGTACGTAGTAGTGGCAATAGACTATTTCACTAAATGGACCGAGGTTGAACCTCTTGCCACTATCACTTCGAAAAAAGTCCTTAACTTCATGGTATGACGATATGGGATACCAAGGAAGATAGTTTCAGATAATGGAACCTAATTCGATAGCGAGCATTTCACTTTGTTTTGCGAAATAAATGGGATAATAAAAAGCTTCCCTTTAGTAGCTCATCAGTAGGAAAATGGTCAGGTCAAAGTCATAAACAATACCCTAAAATGTTTAATGAAGAAATGGTTCGAAAAGGCCAAAGGATAATGGCCGGAAGAATTACCACAAGTATTATGAGCTTATCAAACAACATCTCGAACCTCGACTAGACACACACCGTTCTCATTAGCCTATGGCTGTGAGGCCATGTTTCCAATTGAGGTTGAAGTTCTGACCCTAAGACGCGAAGCATATACACAAGACTCAAACCAATCGCAACTTGAATAATCCCTTGACCTAATAGAAGAAAAGCGAGATAAAGCTTAGCTTAAGAATGCCGCATATCAACAATGCACCACAAGGTACTTCAACAAGAGGGTTCAAGATAGACAGTTTAGATTGGGAGACTTGGTATTCAAAAAAGTATTTTTGGCCACATGAGACACATCAGCAGAAGTTCTTGGGCCTAATTAGGAAGGACTCTACCGAATTGAATCCATCATTCGACTTGGAGTCTATAAACTTGCTCGACTAAATAGAGAATTAGTTCCACGAGCTTGGAACGACAATCATCTATGACCATATTATCAATAAATTTTGGAAAGATGTTTATTTAGTTGTAACCAAGTTTGTATTTATTTTTTTAGTATTACCAATAAAATACTATTCTTTTTCATTATTTTTATTTTTATAATTTTTTGCTTGCTCTCAATATTCAATAACCTAAAATCTCACAATCATAGGATTTTAAGGGGGCATAAGTGTTATGATTGTTAAATACAAAGATAAGTGTTAAAATCCAAGCAAGGTATAAACACATAGTAAAGATGTGAAATTTAAGCTTCAATTGTAGGCACTTTAAAAATGCATTTTTGGGTCCAAAGTGATGCATGAAGGTATTTAAGGGTTCCCAAAACTTTTGTTAGCATTTGGAGAAATATTTGGACCTTTAGAAGTGTCCAAAAACAACGAGGGTGGTGATGCGTCGCCATCCAAGTGGCATAGCATCGCATGATGCTTAGGGTTTCAAGAAACCCTAACAGGCGATGCATCGCCTGCATGCAGGTGACGCGTCGCCTACCGTAGTACGTACAAGTTACGTGAAATGCTCTTAATGACGTGTTTTACAAGTCTAATCCTATTAGTTAGACCTAATGACGGTGCCTACACTATATAAGGGTCAAAATAGTGTTTTGAAAGATTTGATCACTCTCTCCAATCTCTCTCTACACATACTCTCTCTCTCTCTCTAGCTCCAAGAATCTCTAGTTTTCTTCAAGAACTCTCAAAGAAAGTGCTTGACTTTGAGAGTTAAAAGCTTGTTAAATCTCAATCCTCATTTCCTCTTCAAAAAGGCCTCAAGCATCTATGGTGACTAGGAAATAAAGTATTAGGACCACATTTTGTAACATGTATAAGCCTTGGTTTTGTGTTTTTTGCTTTGTTCAAAGAATTTGCTCAAGGATGTGGTTTTGCCTAGGGTTTTTGAAGCTTCATCCAAGTGAAAGAAGACCATTGATCTACTTGGGTTTACAAGTTCTTTCTCAATCTTTATTTAGTCTCTGTCAATCCATTTTTTGTGTAGATTCTAATTTTTGAGGTGGTGTTTTATCACTCTCCCCCAACAATAAGTGGTATACCATGATACCATAAGCTCAAAGAAAAAATATAGCAAAAATAAAAACAATTATCAAGTGCATGGATCATAAACCAAACACGATAATGATTATATACGAGCCTAGAATAACCAACATTCATTTCAAATTCTTTAAGTTGAGAAATTTTTGCACACATACGATTTCAATCTCGAAACCATCATCATGGTTGAGGACAAGAAATGTTTACTAAGTAAGAAATAACTAGACAAATTGTTTACTAAGCAAGAAATAACTAGACAAATAACACTACACACCATTAAGTACTTTTCAAAGAGAAGATACATGGTGTAAGTAGAATTTGACCTTGACTAAAACGAGAACAAACCAAGAGCAAAAAAATAAACTATGTATGAATATATGAAAATTTGAGATAAGCTTGAAATGTACTTGTGTGAATAAACAAATATGATAAAAGCGACATATTGAAAGCTCGAAATGTTTCGATAAAGAAATATGATGCATAGTATGAAGGCCAAAATTATAAGTAGACAATGTGCATAAAATTTTCGAGACAGAAAGCCAAAAGCATAAAACTATTGTTAGAAAAATAATTACATAATCAAAGATAATGAAATAGCTCAACCATGCGAGCTATAAATTTTATTGGCCACAAGGACCTTAAATATTTACAAAAAGAAAATATATGGGTCACAGCCCAAGAAAAATACTTCATGGCTTGGTGGCTCCTGTATCCACCTCGCATGTTCCTTCTTTGGCCTTGGCAGCCTCCTTGGCTGCAATAGCAGCCTCTTCTTCCTCCAACTGAGCCTGTCACTTCTTCAGGTATTCCTCCTTTTTGTTGGTAAGAAAGCTGGTATCAAGGTTGGGGTTTATATACCAAATCTGGTACATGGCCAGGTCAATGGTGCTATCTTTTTTAGCCTTAAACTCCTCCACAAGACAAGCCTTCTCACTCTCCATGACCTCGAAGGTGGTCGTCTTTTCCTCCTCGAGCTTGGCATTAAGCTTCTGAACCCTTTCGAGCTCAGCAGTTTTGGAGGACATCTCCGATGTTCTTGTTTCAAACTTATTTTTGGTCTCCTCAAGCTCTTTCTTCGCCTCTTTGAGGACATCCTCATCTCGAGTCTGAGCAGCCTTGGCATCATGAGCATGCCCACGAGTGGTGGCTGCCTCATGATTCAAGATTTGGTATTAGCGAATGAAGGTTAAAGGGTTATGCATCAAGAGGAAAATTTTAAAGCAAGCAAAGACGAATAAATATAACTTCGAATTCGACAAGCAATAATACATATGGAGGTGTACAACTCTCCAACCTTATCAAAAATAGTGGTGGCGTTGTCACAACCCCTCAAGAACTCCCAGTGAGGATCTTGAAGGTTGTTGTAGGTGTATCCCATATGGGTAAGGGCCTATGAACTAAGCTCGACACCAGAAGTACCATCCTCATTGTCAACCACGATTTCAGGCTCGTGGGGAGATATAGTGTGTTTTCGGGCATGTATCAGCGTGTGAGCGGAGTGGACTTTCTTCCCTCGATTGGGAGTTTTCCCAGGAGCAAGAGGAGGATCATTCAAGGCTAGGAGAGCCGGAGGTGTGACCCGCATTAGAGGGGGGTCCTCCAAAGGAGCAGTGGCAGGGTCTAAGGAGGCAGCAGGAGGATTTGAGGTTGCAGGTGTAGTCTCAAACTTTTTGGCTATCTTTAAAGCCCTGGTCGTCTTTGAAGATACCCAGCTCCGCTTTGAGCCCTTTGAGGTGGAAGGATGGCTAAGGATATTCTCGAGATCTGAATCCATTTCACCTACAAAAGAAAGGAAAAACATTAGTAGTCAATTACTTGTATTTGAAACAAGAAAGCAATACTTGAAAGGAAATCTAACTGGAAGGTTCATCCTGACTTGAACTCGAGGTCCAACAAATCTCTATCTCCTCTAAAGATAACTTAATTATACTAGGACCGGATTCCTCACTTCGAAATGTGGGAGACAACTCTCTCCATTCATTCGAGCCATACTGGAATCCTATACCCTCCCACACTTCATTTATATTGTACATAGTTTGAAACTCAGATAACCAAATTGTCATCTCTATGAACGTTAAAGTATACCCCTGATTAGATCATAAAGATATTTTGGGGATTGTTAAAGAAGACTAACACATTTGGTTCTAACTCGAGAAGGGTGGGAGACCAGTGAGACATATTTAGGATTACTATACCTCCATCAGATGGGCTAAGGGAAGCCTCGTCTTAAGCCCCATTTCCTGAGCAAGAAGGTTTGTCAGGGGAAGGGTCAGAGGCTATTGAGCTCGAACCCCTTTTCCTTTTCTTTGAAAAGGGTTTGAGAGTGGGGATTGGTATGTCTTACCATCTCGAGTACTTTCAAGTCCATACATCATCTGTAGACTTGCCTTCGCCAATGAGACCACATATGCGGAGCTTGTCCTCATGAAGGAGATAATGAAGAGACTATTGGCCATATGAGAGCTTTAGGATGTCGTTTTGATGATCCACCATCTCCTTGGTCGGCCTCGGGTGATCATAATTGGTTGTATAACAATAAAAATATAACTAGCTAAGCTTAAGATAAAATTTTAAGCTTGAGAAATATGAAGAAAAAAATTACGAGGACATTGAAATGAGTAGAACTTAGACAGGTCGAGGCCATTAGTCCAAAAGATTTGGGTTTTGAAGTTTGGAGGGTGGTTAGGAATGTCCTCAAACAATTGCTTCTCTCGAGGCAGCTCAAGAGGTAGTAGAATCCATCTCCACCCTTGGCCCATGTGGGGTTGCTTTTCAAGCGAAAAAGATATAGAATCTCGTAGGGAAAGGGTTCTTTCCACTTCATCTCATGATAAAGTGACCTCAATGTCGCTAAAACTCGGTAGGAGTTGGAAGGGAGAAATACTGATCCAATCAATAAATTTCTTGAAGTAATCCTTTAAGGGCAGGAGTGCCCCAACTCGCATATGCTTCCGACTCCATGCCGCGAGCTTGAGTTTCCTTCTCGGGTCGACTTCACCCAGAGCATATCTACTTCTTTCATTGGGCTTTGGAACTCGACACATTAATTTGCTGGATAGTTTGAGGCCATAACAAGACAGAATATCCAAAATTTGTTACGTGGTGGTAATGGAACTCGTATAACAACTCGCATATGCTTCCGACTCCATGCCGCGAGCTTGAGTTTCCTTTTCGGGTCGAATTCACCCAGAGCATATCTACTTCTTTCATTGGGCTTTGGAACTCGACACATTAATTTGCTGGATAGTTTGAGGCCATGACAAGACAGAATATCCAAAATTTGTTTCGTGGTGGTAATGGAACTCGTATAATGGTCAACCTCGAAAAATTTACTCTTTGAGGCAGGAAGGGAGGTGATTTTTGAGGCTGATGGTTAAAGGGTTGGCTCAAAGAATTCTCCATAATTTTGAAGGAGAGTTCGTCTAGATGGTAGGCGACAGTTACTTTAAACATGGGGTCCAAAGGAATTAGACGGATTTCAAGGTTGAGATCAATGTAAACAGCAAACTACAACTTTTTTCTTTTTCCTTCTTCGTCCTCATTAATTTGACATCAAAAGTGTGCACGTGTATCTTCAAGCTCGAGACATTCTTCATGCTCCCGTATTAGTCGTTTGTTTCGAGTGAAAGGAGATTCGACTCGAGGCGAAGGAGGATGATAAGGAATGGCAAGGTCATGCCCCCACCGATTCTTTGAATACGCATCATCTAACAAGAAAGAAAAGGGTGAGGGCCCATTATTAAGAAAGATATGAAAAAAGAAATATCTCTAGAATTTGAGAAAAAAAAATAAGCTCGAAACAATGAGATAGAAGTTTCGAGTAATTCGGGTCAAATCTAGCTTGAAGTATCAAGATTGAACCCACATAAAGTGGGTAGTTAATTTCTAATTTGGGATATCCCAGTTTTCTAGGAAAAAATGGCAGTTACCCAAAATAGGGTTATCATTGGTTTGTCCGCATTAAAACCCTATTCTAAAACCTATATGTCTTGTTCAACACGAAACATGCGTCTAGTCTATTCAAAACTAAAAAAAATGCCACTTTTAATCACTTTGACCCTATAAAAACTAATTTTTTTCCCTAAATATCTCACCAGGCATATTAAACACCCACATTTTTCAACAAATTCTTAGGAAAAGTTCCAAGAAATAGAGGAAAACATGTATATAAAAACTTATATATGAGAGATATTAAAAGAAACAAAGTGAAGAAAAGTTACACAAAGTTGATCGAGGAAATGAGAAAAGGGTTGACTGGAAGATCGAGAACAAAGATGATTGTGTGGAATCAAATGGGTGAGGGTTGCTTGATTTCTTTCGTTTGGAGAACATGTGACAGAACTCTGGTTTTCGAAGAGGTGAAAATGGAGAGAAAGGGTTAAGAAAGGTTTAAATAGGCAAAAAGGTGGTGATCGATGGGAGATCTGAATCATTAAAATGAATTAAAATATGATCCGAGGGATCGCGTTTAACCTTGGAGACTGGCGGAAAAAAGTAGAAGAGGAAGGAACATGGGCAGATAAAGAGTACTTGAGTACTCTTGGTATCCATTTCCACACTCGAGTGTGGTAGGTGGACACGTTTCCTAAAAGATAAGTTCAAAAGTTTCCTTCTCAGGTGGCTCAAAAAGATACTTTTGTGGGGGAAAAATGTTACACCCCAAATTTTGATATACAAAAAGTAGCCTCAAAATGTAGGCTTGCAATTGTGAAGACCGATTACATAAAAGACAAACAGTATGATTACTTATGCAAACAATCAATCACGCCAAGGTGTCACGTCACTGGCACCCGAGCATGCAATGAGGACTCGAAGGCAAGGGTGCGCTCCAAAGGTTAGTCTCGAAAGTCTGATAGATAAAGAGGCAATATTCATGTCATGGAGAGCTCGAAACATGAAACAGGCTCGAAAGTAGCTAGGATAACAGTTTACACAATTACAATTCCCTATAAACATGGGATTTGTTATAGCTTTGTGTCAACCACCCTATTTTAAGGGATACTTCTTTAATTAATAAATTTGATTGTATTTTAATATATTCATTTGTATTTCAAATTCAATCTAGATATCTTGTAACTTCCTCAAAATTTAGAGAAGAGATATTTTGTAAACCAGGTCTATAAATAGCCTGAACATAGTCATTTATTTTTCATGCACAAATTTGTACTCAAAGCTCTATGAAATTTTTTTCAAGGCTTGAAACACAGAATACTCATTCAATAAAAGTGACTCGTGGACGTAGGTAGATTTAACTACTGAACTACGTAAAAAATCTTTGTTCTTTCTTTTCTTCCTTTATTATAAGTGATTAATCACTCTTATTCTTAGTTGAGGAAAAACGCCGTCAATAATAATAATTTGGAAATAATTATTCTTTCTTGGCTTAATTTATTCTATGTACTTAATTGATCAATATATCTAATAAACAAATGCTTAAAACAAAAATATATCTTGTTTTGATGAAAAAACATGCATACATACAAATATAATAAAAAACTATTACAGGACTATATTTTTGGGTAACCATAATCTTTTTTTTTACAACATTTACATTTTCTTTTTAAATTCTGGCAAGCCACTTCTCCTTTGACTATTTTTTTTTTTTTTTTGAAAGAACAAGTCATGTTCGTAAACTAACAACCAAATATGGGAACCACAAGGGGTACCCTCCCCTTGGAGAAAATTGCAAGATAAACTAGATGTTCTAGCTCTTTTGCCAATCCATCTGCAACACTATTATTTTTCCAGCTAATATGCTTAACAAAACAGAGGTTAAAACTCTTAATAATAGACAACAATTCAGAATAAACACTCTTAAGCTTCCAATTTGGGGAACTACCCTTTCCATTAATAGCCTCCACTAGAGTGAGACAATCCGAATAAGCCACACACTTTGTTGAGTCTAGTTCCTTCGCCCAAAGAAGCCCCAGTCGCAAAGCCAACATCTCGTTATATAGCACATTTATATTCGTGCCTTCCAACCATCTCCGTTGGTATTCAAAATGATAGCCTACTTTATTGTTTTTGAAATATTCATCAACATTAATAACCATGTCCACATTCGCCAACAGGTTACTCTCTGCTGTCAAAGGGATGACCTTTGGCTCACTCCTTTGACTCCTATCTAAGGGGTTAGAAAATTCCAAGTACCTTGCTCGAAAGAAATCACAGATGGAAATCGCATTCTTCTTTGACTTGAATGAAAAAATCACATCTTTTTTTACCTCATTTACTTTCTTTTTCCAAACTCCAACGATTCACTTCTTTTCTATCTAGTGAAGAAATCTTCTTTCGTTTGGGTCACATTCACATTTTTTAATGAACTCCAACAAGTTTGTTATCCCTCAAAATTCTAGAGATGACGTGGCGAATAAGAAATCAGAACCTGGCATCACAAGTCATGGAAAAATGACAAAGTATTGAAAAAAGACCGATGAACTAAAATGGATAGGTCTAGGACCTATAGGGAAGTCGATCAGGCCTAAATTGTTGGGAAAAACTTATACAGGATCTTTATTTATTTTCATGTAGATATAATATTAAACAAGTTAATATGAGACAACCTAGAACATGTTTCTAAAGTTGAATTCAAAGAGAAATAATGATAAGAATACTTACATTATATGCAGTGGAATGAATGAGGCATTCCTTCAGTTTCTCTAACCCTTGTATCCTTTCTGTCACAGAGTCTTACCAAGAAACTGAACCGATCTTCAATTTTCTTCATAGCCTTCCAAAGTATCATTAGAATCACCTAGACAAGAGTGGGGAATTCTCAACACATGAGATAGATATAGAGAGAAGAAGAGAAAAGAACAATAAGGCTTAGAAGAAGACTTATGTTTAGAGAGAATCTAAAACCTATCAAAAACTCGTGTTTCATAAATCTTAACTTATCTTGTGTTTTCAACTCTCTCTTAACACTCCTTTTATAGACTCAATTAGGTCATTTATTTAATTAAAAAATCAATAAAATAATAGCCAATTAACAGCCCTAGGTTGAAATTATCATGGGCTTTAGGCCCGCAAAATTTCCCGTTTGATTATAAGCCCATTGGACTTAAAATCAATGCCTGAATTATTTTCTATTGATTTAACTAATTAAATAATTATTTAAATCCTTTATCAAATTAATTATTTATAATTTGAACCTTGATTTAAACCTATTTATTAATTTAGATACCAATTTATCTTAATTAATAAATCTGCTCTAATTTCTCTTTTCTTCTCAAAATTATATAACACTGTGAAACTATCCTAAATTGACCTGGTCAACTTTGATAATCCTAATTTATAATTAAATCAATTAATTGAGACTATCTAGATAATTTTATCCAAGGTACAGTGGGGACCATGGGCCTATGAAATCAAGCTCCAATAAGTTATCATAAATCTAACAAATAAATTTACTAACTTATTAATTCCTCGTGACTCTACTAAGGACTCGGAATTGCACTCTTGAATTCATAGAACGCTCTATAACAAATATAGATACGTTATTAATTATCCATTGTTACAACCATAATTGTCACTCAATCCTCTATAGACGGTCTCAATGAGATGGGACTAAAATACTGTTTTACCTCTCATTGTATTTTATTCTTAAAACACTTAGTTTCTTGTAAATGATATTTCAGTAAACTAATATTAATTAGTGAAATGAGATCTCTATCATTTAGCACCTTGAACCAAAGTAAAAGGAAACCATCATTTCACTTCTTCATCAGAAGCTATAGATGTTCATATCTATGATTAACACTCCCACTTAATTATACTACCGAGTTCCCAAGATGTAAGTATGGGCTAGTCTGTAGGGTAATTAGGTAACGAACAAGTCAAAGAACTCAAATAATACAATCAGTTAGAATACTAACCACTCAGAATTGAGATTGAATTGACCTATGGTCAACTATATCATATGACTAGAATAGATAATAACGGTATGTTTACTTATCCTATCAACTGTCAATATCGGTCCAGTCCGATATAACAAATACATCCGATCTTATCTACTTTGCTAATATTCTAGAAAGAACATAACACTGCAATGTGTAAGTAGATCATATCGTAGATTGGCAAGTCATTGTAAATCCTGTGCACTGACTAATCTTAGGACTAACTTATTTTGAACATATAATCATATTTATATTCCATTGTGATTACGTCACTATAAATATGATTAGCTATATGCTCGGGATTTAATAGAAGTTTATATTAAACAAATAATCATGAAAATAAAACATGTGAGCAAAGTGATTGAACAAGTCAAAAATGATTTCTATCCTTTTATTAATAATAAATGAGATTACAAAGAAATTGAGTTTTGATTAGGGCATAAAACCCTAACAAACTCTTACTTGCACTAATTGAAATTAATGCCTTAATTCTACTAAACTCATTTCCTTGATATGCTTATCAAATGCAGCTTCTGGTAGTGTCTTTGTAAACGGATCTGCAAGATTGTCTTTAGATGCAATCTTCATAACTTTCACCTCTTCCCTGGCCACATATTCTCGAATAATGTGATACTTCCTTTCTATATGCTTACTCCTCATGTGACTGAGAGGTTCTTTCGAGTTGGCTATCGCTCTTGTATTGTCACAAAACAACACAAGCGGTTTATCCATTTCTGGAATGACACCAAAATCTGAATAGAACTTCTTTAGCCAGACTATTTTCTTAGCTGCTTCTGATCCGACTATGTACTCAGCCTCTATGGTGGAATCTGAGATTGCAGACTGCCTTATGCTTCTCCATATCATAGCTCCACCCCCAAGAGTAAATACCATTCCAGAAGTAGACTTCCTATCATCGACATCAGTCTAAAAATCTGAATCAGTGTAGCCTACAGGGTTCAGAACACCACCCTTGTAGACTAACATATAATCCCTAGTTCATCTTAAATACTTCAGGATATGCTTAACTGCTATCCAATGTTCCGGTCCTGGGTTTGACTGATACCTGCTCACTACTCCCACTGCATAGCAGATATCTGGTCTAGTACACAACATAGCATACATTAGACTTCCAACTGTAGATGTGTAAGGAACTTTTCTCATTGCATCTTCCTCTTCAGGAGTCTGGGGAGACTTCTGCTTTGAAAGATGAATTCCATGGTGGGATGGTAAACGTCCTTTCTTGGAATTTGTCATTGAGAATCGTTCAAGCACTTTATCTATGTCAGCTGCTTGAGATAGAGCTAAGAGTCTGTTCTTTCTATCCCTAATGATCTAGATACCTATAACATAACTTGCTTCACCCAAATCCTTCATCTAGAACTGTGTGCTTATCCAAGTCTTCACATCTGACAATTTCTTAACATTGTTTCCAATGAGTAAGATATCATCTACATAAAGAACTAGGAATACCACTATTTGATTTGCCTCCAATTGGTAAACCCAAGGCTCATCGATATTTTGGTCAAAGCCATAGGTTTTGATTATTTCATCAAACATAAGATTCTAGGAACAAGAAGCTTTCTTAAGTCCATAGATGGACCTATTCAACTTGCAAACTTTTCCTTCTTGTCCAGCTACTTTAAATCCTTCTGGTTGATCCATATAAATGACTTCGTCAAGCTTCCCATTAAGAAAAGCTGGCTTGACGTCCATTTTCCAGATCTCATAGTCGAGAGTGGCTGCTATGGATAGGAGGATGCGAATGGACTTAAGCGTGGCTATCGGACTAAAAGTTTCCTCATAGTCCACACCTTCTCTTTGGGTATAATCGAGCTTTATAAGTCTCGATATTTCCATTAACACCTCGTTTCTTCTTGTAGATCCACTTACACCCAATGTCCTTAAAGTCACTAGGTGCTTCCACAAGATCCCATATGGAATTTGAGTACATGGACTCTATTTCCTGTTTCATAGCTTCGAGCCATAGTTCCTTTTCAGAGCTAGCCATTGCCTATTTGAAAGACAATGGATCATCATCACCAACAACCATATTGGTTTCACCATCCAAACCATAGCGAACTGGGTTCCTAGAAACCCTCCCACTTCAACAAGGCTCCGTGACTGTTTGCTCAGGAACAGTGTACTTTCTTCATTTAAATCGACTTGTGTCAGTTGGTCATGAAGAGTGGGAATTTCATCATCAACTTGTGTTGATGACAATGGAACATTGGTTGGAGTCAATTCTTTAACCATCTCCTCTAAAACTACTTTGTTGCGTGGTTTGAAGTTTTGGACAGTCATTTTCTAGAAAAGTAGCATTCGTAGAAGTAAACACTTTCTTTTCTGAATGACTATAGAAAAGTCCACCCCGAGTGCCTTTAGGATAGCCAGCAAACATGCAAACTTCAGTTTGCGGTTCTAGCTTTCCTTCCTTTTTCCTCAGGACGTGGGCGGGACACCCCAGATTCTATAATGGCGTAAACTAGGTTCACGACCATTCCAGCATTCTAAATGTGTTTTGGGGATTGATTTAGATGACACGACATTGAGAATGTCGTTTGCGGTTTCAATTGCATGTCCCCAAAATGAAGTTGGTAGGGTAGAGTAACCAAGCATGCATCGAACCATTTCCAATAAAGTTCTATTCCGGCGTTCCGCTACACCATTTTATTGCGGCGTACCTGAGGCAGTAATTTGTGATAAAATCCCAAGTTCAGTTAAATGATCTTGGAACTTCATATCCAAATATTCTCCACCCCTATTAGATCACAAGATCTTTAACGTTTTACCTAATTGGTTCTGAGCCATCGCTAGGAATTCCTGAAACTTTGAAAATGTTTGTGATTTCCTATGCATTAGGTAAAGACATGAGTATCTAGAGTAATCGTCAATGAAAGTAATGAAATACTCAAAACCACCCTTGGCTTGTACATTCAAAGGTCCACAAACATCTGAATGCATAAGTCCAAGTGGTTCTTTGGCCCTATCACCCTTTGCAGAGAATGGACGCTTGGTCAGTTTGCCTTCTAGACAAGATTCACAGACAGGTAATTCACCTAAGGTGAGTTCCCTCAAAGGCCCGTCCTTTGTAAGTCTTTGAATCCTATCATAGCCAATGTGACCTGGTCTCAAGTGCCATAAATACGTCATGTTATCGTTATCAGTCTTTTGACGTTCATTGGTCCTAGGTTTAGCTACTTTGAATAAATCATTGTTAAGTGCGAGAGGTTCCTTAGGTCGCAAAATATAAAACCCATTTTCCAAACATGCAATACACAATTGTGATCCATTGGAGGAAATAGATATTGTGTATCCTAATTTTAGCACGGGTCTTTTACTCAGATCGTGTACAGATGGCAAATAAATGCATGGAAGAAATAGCCAAGGAGTCCGTGTATTTTTCATGTAGACAACATGGTTTTCATGATGGTTGTACAATCTAGGGATGCATAAATTGATAAGCGCGAGCTTATAATATTTATAAGGCACGGCCTCCATAGTACGAGCTCGACGGTATATCCAGATCAGGGTAACTTGGAGATATGGCGTATCCGCGGATCCCCAAAGACCCGGATACTGTATACGATCGTTTATGGCCAGCCTGTGATATTTACTGTCTCAGATATTAGGAGACTATTTATTTCATGATCAGATTATATGCTAGTATAAATGGGAATATTTCATATTAAATGGAATAAATGTGTAAATCCGTGATTGACTCACGCAGTTACCCAAACCTGTCCAAAGAATTTCTCTATAAATACTGAGAATATTGGACAGGGAAAAAGATTATTATTTTGTAATACCAAAACTCTGTCAAAGTAGAGAGAGAAAAATAGTAATAATATAGACTCGTGGACTAGGTGGATTTTAACCACTAAACCACGTATAAAAGACTAGTGTTCTTGAGATTTATTTTATTATTTCGGTTTATCATCAAGCACTAATTCAACCTTGTCATTTTCTTAATTCACTGTTGGCCAAAAACTGCATCAACAGATATATTAGAACTTGTGAAAGTCATAACAAATTGTTCTAATTGCAACATGGAAACTGAAATTAAATTTCTACTAAAATCCAGAATAAAAATACATCTTTTAAAATTAAGTATTTATTTCTGAACTTTAGACGAGCTCTTCCTCTAGCTTGGACCGTAACGAATGCTCCGTTCCCAACTCTAAGCTTTAAGTCGCCTTCGTCCACTTCCTCCCACGATTCAAGAAGTTGTGAAGAGTTACAAACATGGTTAGTAGATCCAGAATCAATAATCCAAATGGATTTATCATTCTCTAAAACACATTTTTCTAAGATCAATGAACTATGATCATTACCTTTGTTTTTCGCTGCTAGAAACTTGGGACAATCTTGTTTCCAATGCCCTTTCTCTTTGCAACGAAAACACTTACCTTTACCTTTCTTATTTTTCTTGTTCTTCCCCTTAGGCGTCTGTGCATTTGGTTGTACACTCGTCTTTGCAGCCTTTGTAGGCTTGGGGTTTTTGTTTTGACCACCTTTCCTCTTGTTTCCAGCTTTCGAAGACGAAGCTTGGTTAGCTTCAGCTTTAGTTGGATCAGCAGCAGTAGTAGTTGTTGTCTTCTTTTCTCCTCCCTTACTTGGTCCACCCATGATAAACTCAAAAGTCTGAAGCTCATTCATGAGTTCCGTCAGACCATAGTTGAGTTTATTCAACACATAGTTGGTGGTGAACGACAGGAAAGCTGGAGAGAGACTGTTGAGGATTAAGCCAACTTGAGTTTTCTCATCTATTGTTGCTCCATGCAGTTCGGCTTCCTGAAAGTAGTTTGTCATTTTGATCAGATGATCGCAGACATGTTGAGAAGGTACCATCCGAGCATTGGCATATTCTTGGTGGCCTCAAAAGGAGTCTACACTGACTTGGCACCAAACATGTTTTGGAGCTGATCCATGATTTCGTAGGTCATCTTGACATTCTCCATCTTTTTCTTGAGAGTGTCGACCATACTAGTCAACATGTAGTATCGCGCCTTGTTGTTAGCTGCCTGCCAACGCTCATACTTATCCCTCACAGACTTGGTAGCTTCTTCAACTGGAACTTCCGGGGATTCCTCAGACATGACGAACTTAGAGTTGTCACCAATAAACACAATGTTGATGTTTTGCTTCCATTTAAGGAATTTTTCTCCAGGAGTTTCTCCATCGAAGGTTGAGAAAGATGGGAGTAGACATAGACATTACTTAAAACTACCGATTATCAATAAAATAGAAATCAATCACTTTTTCTCAATAAAACTCCTATTCACACAAAACTTCAAAAAATAGCACAACATATACCAAAAAAATATGTAAGATATGAGAAAAAATACCAAAATAATCATATCTCTATTTCTTTAGGTTTTTAACTAATCTATGATATCCTTGTCCCGGTTGGCAATAGTAAAAAATATCAATAGTTAAATAAAGTTGTAAACTTATTTAATAATGGACACCATTATTAACAACCTACTATTCGATCAAAATAAGAAAACAAAATCTCTTATTTTATGAACTAGACCCACGATTTTGATAATCATAGATATAGTCCTAGTATTCACCGTAGGGGTGAGTCTAGTAGAATTTGACCTATACTTATCTATCTTTCGAAATCTAACCTTGTCAAAATAACTAATGAACACCTTCCATAGGAGGACGAATCAAAGTGTCTCGAGACCCCATTAAGCTATTGACGTTATTAAACCAGCGGTGGAGATCGAATATAATTCTCAAAATAAGCTCATTATAAAATTAAAAATAATATTTTTATTATTTATTTTTAGAAAATTAATGACTATGGTTCTCCAAAAAATTAAAAAAATTAATTTTTAAAACCAAAGTCCTATAATTTCCTATTAATTCTAAAGTGTCACATTGAAACAAATTCAACTAATTTAGAATTAATTTGTTGCTAATCAATATTTAGGTTTAACTAATATAATGAACCTATACAATTAAGTCCAACTAAGGTAAATGGGCCTTAACAATTGGGCTTGTATGGAGGAGGGTTGGGTTCAGTATGTCATTCCCACTACAAAGGCCCTCATACTTCCATACAAGGTTCAAAAGACAAGAATTTAAACCTTCATTTTATTAATTGATTAGGCTCACTATAGTCATGCAAAGTAAATTGGCATTTACAAGTGGAATCACCCATAAAAGAGGAATTTAAACTTTACATTTTATAATGGGCCCAAATAAAACCTATCATTCTATGAATATTTTATTTGGCAAAATCCATATATCTAACAAACATATGGGCCACTATATGTTTCTAAGCCCAATTGCAAAAATACCACATATAGTGAAAGCAAACATGCTATAATTGGATGGGCCTAATCATGTTACTATATAAGCAAGTCTATGAATTTATGCAAAAATACCACAATTTATTTTATTTGCAAAAATATCACAATTAATTATCTAGAATTTATCAAAAAATTTGAATTAATTAAATTTTTAGAAAAAAATTAAGTCAATTTAAATTAAATTTATCAACAATTAACAATAGTTAACTTAAATTTCATTTATCAACAATCAACTTGGTTTAGGTTAATTTGAAAAAAAAAATATCAATTTAATTTAAATAGAATTTATCAACACTTAACCAAAGTTAATTTAAATCTCATTTATTAAAAAAATATTTTATTAATTGGTTGAAAAAAATGATATTTTTCAAAATTTAACCAATTTTAAAATCAATATCTTAGCTGTTTTTAAAAAAATATCTTTTGTTGTTACAGCAATAAGCTAATATTTATAACAACCCTAAAATATTTTAAAATAATTAAACAAATTTAAATATCTAACTAACAAATTTCAAATTTCAAATAATTTAAATATTAAAAAACTATAGAATAAACAGATATTTATATTTTCAAATAATGATTTAATAAAAATATCAAGTATTTAAAAGAAAATATCTTAAATATCTGATATCTTAATTCTAATATTTTAATATATTAAAAGATTTTAAATTAAGTTGTTAGTCTATTTCAAATTTGAATTTGAACCTTTGTAAAAAATATATAAATATTTAAATCTTAACCAACAAAAATATCTTATTTTGAAAAATATTTTTAAATACCAAAACAAATCTGATATTTTTAGCTTTGATTATAAATAATTAATTTTCACATTTTTATTTCTTTAATTTAAAAAAAAAAATTAAAAACGGGTATTGTTCACCGCGCGGGTGCATGGCTGTTGGCTACTGAGGAGAAGCGCGCAGGCGTGCGGGTGCGCGCAGGTGATGCAAACGCGGTGGCTGGCGATGCGTGCAGGGGCGCGCACACAGGGGGGTGCGCGCGCTGGTGCTCGCACGAGCGTGCGGGTGCGCGCAGGCAATGGCAGCTAGGCCAAAATTTTCTAAAAAAAAAATTGTTGTGCAATTTTTCAAACCAAAACTATTTTCTAATTAATTTTTAACATGTTATGCAAAATAAAGTATATATAAAAATTAATGGCATAGAAAACACAACAAAATAACCTAAAAAATACTAATAATCACATAAAATCAATATGCTTCATAAAAACATGAAAATTCATCCAATTATTCAAACACATCAAATAATTCAATTTTTAACATGTTCATGCATGAAAATAAAGATTACCAAAGGCTCTGATACTAGTTGTTGGGAAAAACTTATACAGGATCTTTATTTATTTTCATGTAAATCTAATGTTAAACAAGTTAATATGAGACAACCGAGAACATGTTTCTAAAATTGAATTCAAAGAAAAATAATGATAAGAATACTTACATTATACGCAGCGGAATGAATGAGTCCTTCCTTCAATTTCTCTAACCCTTGTATCCTTTCTTTCGTACAGTATTACCAAGAAACTGAATCGATCTTCAATTTTCTTCACAACCTTCCAAAGTTTCATTAGAATCACCTAGACTAGAGTGGGGAATTCTCAACACATGAGATAGATACAGAGAGAAGAAGAGAAAAGAACAATAAGGCTTAGAAAAGGACTTATGTTTAGAGAGACTCTAAAACCTATCAGAAACTTGTGTTTCATAAATCTGAACTTATCTTGTGTTTTCAACTCTCTCCTAACACTCATTTTATAGACTCAATTAAGTCGTTTATTTAATTAAAAAAATCAATAAAATAATAGCCAATTAATAGTCCTAGGTCGAAATTATCATGGGCTTTAGGCTTGTGAAATTTATCATTTGATTATAAGCCTATTGAACTTAAAATCAAGGCATGTATTTATTTTCTATTGATTAAATTAATTAAATAATTATTTAAATCATTTATCAAATTAATTATTTATAATTTGAACATTGATTCAAACCTATTTATTAATTTAGATACTAATTTATCTTAATTAATAAATCTACCATAATTTCTCTTTTCTTCTCAAAATTACATAACTTTGTGAAACTATCCAAAATTGACCTGGTCAACTTTGATAATTCTAATTTATAATTAAATCAATTAATTGAGACTATCTATATGATTTTTATCCAAGGTACAGTGGGGACCATGGGCCTATGAAATCAAGCTCCAATAAGTTATCATAAATCTAACAAATAAATTTACTAACTTATTAATTCCTCGTGACTCCACTAAAGACTCGAAATTGCACTCTTGAATTCATAATACGCTCTATAACAAATATAGATACGTTATTAATTATCCATTGTTACAACCATAATTATCACTCAATCCTCTATAGACAGTCTACAATGAGATGGAACTAAAATATCGTTTTACCCCTCATTGTATTTTATCCTTAAAACACTTAGTTCCTTGTAAATGATATTTCAGTAAACTAATATTAATTACTGAAATGAGATCTCTATCATTTAGCACCTTGAACCAAACTAAAAGGAAACCATCATTTCACTTCTTCATCAGAAGCTATAGATGTTCATATCTATGATTAACACTCCCACTCAATTATACTACCGAGTTCCCAAGATGTGAGTATGGGCTAGTCCGTAGGGTAAGCTCGTAACGAACAAGTCAAAGAACTCAAATAATACAATTAGTTAGAATACTAACCACTCAGAATTGAGATTGAATTAACCTGTGGTCAACTATATGATATGACTAGAATAGATAATAACGGTATATTTACTTATCCTATAACTTGTCAATATCGGTCCAGTCCGATGTAACAAATACATCTGATCTTATCTACTTTGCTAATGTTCTGAAAAGAACATAACACTACAATGTGTAAGTAGATCATATCGTAGATTGGCAAGTCAATGTAAATCATGTGCACTGACTAACTAACTTATTTTGAACATATAATCATATTTATATTCCACTGTGAATACGTCACTATAAATATGATTAGCTATATGCTTGAGATTTAATAGAAGTTTATATTAAACAAATAATCATGAAAATAAATCATGTGAGCAAAGTGATTGATCAAGTCAAAAAATGATTTTTATTCTTTTATTGATAATAAATGAGATTACAAAGAAATTGAGTTTTAATTAGGGCATAAAACACTAACATATACCTCCTAGGGGTGGTCGGCCTGGCCCTAGCCCCTAGGGTTGGTCAGCCTGACCCCAACCCCTAGGGGTGGTCGACTTGGCATGCTCAAGGATTGCATGATGTGGTTGGCCCACCCTATTATTCATAGGGTGGTCGACCTAAACTCTCAAATACACTTCGCTGGATAAAGTTCACGCTCGTTCAAGCTGAAATCAACAGGCCTAGCACCCAAGCTCTAAAGGGTCATCGGGCCTAGCACCTAAGTCTCATAGACCAACCAAGACTTAGCGTTTTCCTAAGGGTTTCAATTGTGTATCGCCAACCACGATATAGAGAAACAACGAGAAGACCCACGATCTCATAATCATGGGGAAGTGGACACATATCTCCACTTCCAATGATCATGTCCAAACCATGATCCCCAGTATTATTGATCATGTAACAACCCCTTGGTACTATTGTTTACTGAGATTTTCAGAAACTATATTAATAAAAAGTAAGCGAGATTAATGATATGGGATTTAGAAGATATAAACAGGACTTTTACGTGGTTGGGGCGTTAATGAGCCTTAGTCCATGAGACAGTTGTATTAGAGCTTGGAAAGTATTTAACAATGGAGTTTCTCTCTATGTTTTGGCAGAGTAACTATATATCAGCCAAAAACGAGGTCCCTTCTCCAGTGCTCTATCACCTGTATTTATAGGCTCACAGGAGCACTGGGCTTAGGCCGAACTGACCCGGGCCCAACAAGGATATAAATACCACTGGCTTCTCTATCGGAAGCCCAATACAAAGGATAAAAATATAAAAGACAAAGAATGATTAGAGCCCACCGGGGCAGCCCAAGGCCTATCTATCACCTGAAAAAATGGGGCTTTTGGTCTGGGCATTTCGAGTTACGAGGCAGATTCAGGGGACAAGATCAGTCAATGTAGTGGCGGCACAGGTCTGAATCAGCGACGTGCAATCTCGAGGTGGCCTTTTCCGCAGGTGAAAAGTGGGGACAACTCCCACGCGTCATGGGTCGGAGTCAGGGTCACGGATCCCTTATCCTGCAAACCCTGAGGACTTGACCCGGGTTCGTTTACCTCTGTCCCTCTTTGTTTACCGTAGGCCCGGATCATTTGCATACATTTCGACCATAACCCCAAACAGCATAAGCCTCCCCGGATGATCATCCCGGATCATCCTCCCTGGACACCGTCTGGGTCTGGATCCACACTTGGGTCGTCGGTGTCAGTCATCCCCTGCCAAATGGGTCTGGGTTGGCCCCAACCCCAATGCCCAGTTAGTGGGCCTGGACCACCGTCTCGAGCCCAAGGCAAGAAATGGGGATAACATTTACCCCTCAAGCCTTCACCTGGGTCTGCGAGGTGGAGGCTTGCCTTGCTCCCAGATACTCCATGGTTGTCTTCCCAGTTCCTGCTTAGAATCGTGGGTCCGTGGCAAAGGGCAGTGCGCGCTGGGCGCATGCAGAGCCTGGACCATTTACCAATGTCCGGGTCTATTTACTAAAGTCCCGCCTCGTGACGAGGGACACACGTGTCGCCCAGCGACTGCTGCAACGATGGCACTTGACCTCGAAAGGTCACCTAACCACCTCAAGGGTCGCTAGGCCTAGGCTAGTGCGTTAGCACGGATTCTGAAGCGTCCCATCTGCATGGGGGTCCTTCACTAATGCTTCTGCATTGAGGTGGACCGTAGGATGGGGCGACCTTTGAAATTTGCCTCTCCTGGGACGTTGGATTGAAATGGAAAAGATCCAGCACTCGAGTGCTCATTAATGCCCCTGCATAATCTTGGACCCTTCGATGGGGAATTTCCTATCCGTTGGATCAGAGACCAGGATTTGGGTCTCTATAAATACTCCTTAGGCATTCATTTGAAACTTTTACACTCTCGAGCCATTCTAAGAACTGAGGATCTGTTTATGTCCGATCTCGCAGATGACATCTTCCACCGCCTGCTTACTCTGCGTCGTCACCTTTTTCCAACAGTTCCAGCATCCGCACCTCTGCCTGAGCGCACGTCCTCGGCCTGTCCTGTCGACGAGTTGCTGAACCGCCTTTGCTAGTTCAAGAACGAGATTCTGCCATCCCTATCGCCGGATAACCACCATCTTTCATGGCCAGCCATTCACAGTAAGTCCTTCTGTCCTCTGCCTAAATAGATACATGAACGTAGGTTCTGTCCTTTTGCTCATATGTTTAGGCTGCTAGAACTTGTTTACGCTTAGGACTAGTGCTAGGAAGGCTGCCTGGTCCGGGTCGCTCCGGGTCTGGATGCTTCCTGGACAAGCGGCAGAACCTATTTAGCAGCCCATTTTTTGTTTTCGATCTGGGTCTCGTGGTTCTCTAGTGAACCTGGGCCTGATCCGTAGGAGACTCCAAGCAGTCCGTAGGAGGCCTCCCGTACCTTAACCGACTTTCTTGGGTTTTGGTATTGACTGCTTGGTTTCTTTTCTTTGCTCCCAGATCATCCGCCATGATGTCAGGTGTCACCCTTCACTCAGAGGAAGAAGTCAACAGGGCCCCCGTCCTCCTTCTCGGGTCCCAGACCCCCAAAGGCAATAGATGGGAGATGGACACGGTACCAAATCTGTTCTGGAACTACCAGATGATTTACGTCCTGGAGAGACGCCTGGGCATAGATTCCATTCCTAGACTCTTCCACAACCTCCTGTCCAGGATATAGGAGCGAGCGCACACTTTTGTGAATGAGTTCGGGGCCTGGAGTGCCGGCCACATCAGTGCGGGAGCCACACTCCCGCTTCACGACTACTTCGTGCGATTCCTAACATACGTGGGGATCGCACCCTTCTAGCTTTTGCCCCAAGCCTACCGATTGCTTGCGGGATGGCATGTCTTCTGCGTCACGATGGAGATCGCAGAGCTGACCCCCGCGGAAATCTTGTACTTCTACAAGGTGGAACCGCAGGTCAACTCCAAGGACAAGACCTTGGACGGCTTCTACAGGCTGAAGCCGCGAGGCAACTACCCTGCTCCTACAAGCACCTGGAAGCATCCCCCGGACATCCGACATTACTGGTTCATGACATCCGAGTTCCTCGTGGAGAAGAACCCCATGCTTCTGCTGGACTTCTAGCGGGTAAGTGCTTCCCCGACCTTTACTTGGACGGTTTTTATTCTTTTCCTTTTTTATTTCTCACCATGTTACTTCGGGTGGCAGGACCTTTTGCCCAGACTCCTCTCACCCATCTCATCTTGGACCAGAGGAGGTTTTACTCTGGGCTGAGCATAGAAGACCTAGACGTAGGAGGCTACATCAATACGGACAACCTCCGACTGGTCGGGCTACTCGCGGCCCACTAGACCATCGGCGTCCCGAGCCTTTGGAAAATTCAATGCGAGAAGAATCCCACCATAAAGGAGCAGCTGGTCCTGGAGCACATCGGGGAAGTAGAGGTTGCGGCAAGAGCGGATGCGGCCAAGCGGAAGAGGGACTTGGCCAAGTCGGAGGCGGCCGCTTCTGAGGAGCTGGAAGCCCTCTTCAAGGAGGCCCTCCCGAACACAGGTACCCCCGGGGCTAGCGTATCAGAGCGAAGTAACTCACCTTTGATCTTAACTTATGCTCCTTAAGTTTGGGACTTAGTTAGGGATAGGCTAGCACTTCGAGGCCCCGCATTTGGGGCTGACAGGGAGATGAGACCTTCGTCTCCCATTCCCGTAGGCTCAGAAGTTCTCATGTTTTTGTCCGGGTTCCTCCAGTACGGGAATTTCCTGAACCCGGACAACATGGGGGGTCGAGTCTACTTTTTTGCGTTAGATGAGTTGAGTCACGCCCGGCGCTTAGATAAGGGTTCGTCCCAGGTCACTCTTAGTTTTGACTTATATTTTCCTGTTAATCGTACTAACCCTTTTTCATTTGCGTTTGTTGCAGGAGACTTCAACATGTCTGATCCCGTGGACGAGATAAGGCAGCTTCTCGAAGTCTGGGCCGCGAGGGCGGCCAGGGTCGTAGCAAAAAAGGCTGCCAAGAAAACACCTGAGGCACCAGGCCTGGACCCCTCCCACAACAGGGAGACGCCAGGGGCGGATCCTCGTCCCGGCGAGGTCGCAATTGTCGCGGTCCCTATTACGGTCATGGATCCAGCCGCCGTCCCCAGCCTCGCCCAAGCCCTGGTAATCGATCTGGAGCCGGAACCTTCGGTAAGCCAGAGTTCCGGGAAGAGGGCCTTGGACTTGGGCACAGCGGAGGCCGAAACCGGGAACAAGAGGCCCCAGACAAGGCAGGCTGGCTCGACCGGAGAGTCATACGGGGAAAGCCGCCTCGTCGCGAAGGAGATTCTGGCAACACTGGCCCTCCCCATTCATCCAGCCTTACTCGAGGAGGGGGAAGCCGTCTTGAGGGACGAGCAGTCCAGGCTCATTTCCCGAACATGTGAGAGTGGGCGGGAAAGGAGGGATGAGACGTACAAGGCCCTGACGATTTGTCGTCAGGTTGAGTTCACTGAGCGCCCGGCGGCCTTCAGCGTCCCCTAGCCGATCATGGATCGGCCAGCCGCCGAGACTGGCTTCCACCCTAAGCTGCTGTAGGACACGGCCCCTTTCACGGCGGACTTGCTGGACCAGGTGGGGAACACCATGTCCAACCTCCAACTCAAACGGTATGCCACCATCGCCAACCCAGACATGTTGTTCATCTCTCAGGCCCTCCGACATCAGGCCACCGCTGTAAGCTTGCTTCGAATTTTTTCTTCTCTTTTTTTTTTGTTTATAAGGATTCTCATAACTTTGCTTTGTTCCAGGACGCTCTGCTGTCCCATCGGAATGTTGATCTGGTGACCGAGGCGACCATGAAGATAGAGACGCTCCAGCTAGAACTGGAGGCGGCCGTGAATCAAAGGGAGGCCGCCAAGGAGGCCCTGACCAGGGAGACGGCCCAAGCTCGGGAGTCCTTGAACAAAACGATTGCTCAGGCCGACGCAGACCGCGCGGAGTTTGACCGCATCAAGCCTAAGCTTGAAGAGGCCATGTCCCAGAAAGAAACCGAGGCTAATGAAAAGGTGGCCCTTCTAGAGGCGGATCTTCTCAGAGCAAAGGCCGCACAAGAGGAGGCTGCGACTCAGTCTGTCCTGGACGGGGAGAAGGTCCAAAGCTTGGAGGCCTGGGTCTGTGAGCTAGACGGCTCTCTTCGCGAGGAGAAAGTGACGCATGACGAGACCCACCACGGAAAGGAGCGGGCGGACGACATGCTGCGCATCACCTTCGATGAGGCCATCTACATGGCCTGGCGCAAAGACAAGAGCATGAACCTCCTGATCTTTCCCGACCCGGACTCGAAGAGGGCCGAATTCGAGGCCAAGGAGAAGGAAGACGCGGAGCTTCTGGAGGATGAAGCCTAGACCCGGATCCCCACCTCGCCCCTTTTATTTTTATTATTTTTGTAATAACTTTTACGGACACGTACGCATCCAAGACAATTTATGTTGCCTCATCTGGTTTATGTTATTTCTGTTATTCCTTAAAAAAAAAATTATCACCGTGCATGAGTGATTCTGAGGGTTTGGTCCTGGTTCCAATGGCCTAGACTAGACTGTTCCTGACTTTAGCTTGTCAAATTGTCTCAATCCTACCCGTCCAATCTTCAACTTCGAAAACCTAATGGCCCGGGCCAACGAGGTTCGAATAGTTTACTGCGAAACCTAGCTCCCTTACTCTACCAGCCACGGGCCACGGCCTTGCCTTGGGGCATATCGGATGCATTATACCCCTGGACATCGCTCGTCCGGGGCGGGACCAGCCTGAGGCTTGGTCTTTTCTATTTATATCCCCAGACATCGTTCGTCCGGGGCGGGACCAGCCTAAGGCTTGGTCCTCTTTATTATTTATACCCCCGGACATCGTTCGTCCGGGGCAGGACCAGCCTAAGGCTTGGTCATCTTTTTTATTTATACCCCCGGACATCGTTTGTCCGGGGCGGGACTAGCCTAAGGCTTGGTCCTCTTTTTTATTTATACCTCCGGACATCGTTTGCCGGGGCGGGACCATCCTGAGGCTTGGTCCTCTTTTTTACTTATACCACCGAACATCATTTGTCCGAGGCGGGACCAGCCTGAGGCTCGGTCCAACGGGGTTTATACCCCCTGGACCTTGTCGGTCCAGGTCAGGCTCGCGGCCCGCCTGGTATTTGTTCATACCGGGGATACCCCCACAAGTGAGCGGAGATTGGTCTGGGTTCACTTTAGTAGAATTTTCATTGTCTGATAACATTTCTTTATGGCGTTTTGCACACGTCATTTTTATTATTCAAGGGATCGCCTTGAGGCGTCCATTATTTACAACGAAAATACAAAAACGGAACACGCTCTCCTGACTACTGATAGTATTTATGGAGATGTTCCGCGATCCAGGATCTTGGGACTTTCGTGCCATTGAGCCGCTTTAAATGGTACATCCTGGGACACACTTCGTGTTGGATCTCGTACGGCCCTTCCCACTTCGGGCCCAGAACCCCTACTCCCGGATCTTGGCTAGCAGGGAAGACTCTTCGCAGGACTAGGTCGCCGGTTCCGAACCTTCGACTTTTTACTTTTGAGTTAAAATGTCGAGCGATCTTGCCCTGGTACATCTTTAGCTGCACTTGTGACTCCTCCCGGATCTCCTTGATGAGATCTAGTGATTCTTGGAGTAAAGTGTGGTTCTGGGCGGGATCATACGTGTCTCTTTGGTGAGACGGGATGGTCGTTTCAACGGGGATGACGGCTTCGCATCCATAGACCATGGAGTAAGGAGTGTGCCCGGTGGATGTCCTCTCGGTGGTCCTGTAAGCCCATAACACACGGGGCAGCTCTTCGGGCCACTTGCTTTTGCAGGCCTAGAGCTTTTTCTTCAACGTCCCTTTCAATATTTTGTTGACGGCTTCTGCCTACCCGTTTGCTTGGGGCCTGGCGATCGCAGAGAAGCTTTTAACGATACCATGCCTTTCACAAAAATCTGTAAAGTGGACGCTGTCAAACTGCTTCCCATTATCGAATACAATCTTGTAGGGGAGGCCGTACTGACACACTATATTGTTGATGACGAAATCCAAGGCCTTCTTCGAGGTGATCGCATTAATGGGCTCCGCCTCAACCCACTTGGTATAGTAGTCGACGGCCACGATGGCGTACTTCACTCCTCCTTTCCCGGTCGGGAGCGATCCTACCAGATCGATCCCCCACATCGGGAAAGGTCAAGGGCTAGTCATCAAGGTTATCTCCATTGGCGGGACCTGCGGGACCTTCGCATACCTTTGGCACTGGTCGCACTTGCGGACGTAGTCAATACAGTCTTTCTTCACGGTTGGTCAGAAATATCCTTGGCGCAGGATCTTTTTTGGATAGACTGAGTCCGGTTGTGTGGTCTCCGCAGAAGCCTTCGTGCACTTCATGCAAGATAGCGCTTATTTCGGTCTCGGACACGCCCCTGAGGTAAGGCATGGACAACCCCCGGCGATAGATTTTTCCGTCCATCATGACATATATGTAGACCTGGTATTGGAGCTTCCTGGCTGCGGCCCTGTCTACTGGCACCTCGTCGGTTGTTAGATAGCGGATAAGGGGTCCCATCCAAGACGTGGAGTGGTCAATGACGTTGATCGCGGAGACTTGAATGCTTGGGATGGGGAGATGGTTAACGGGGACCAGTCTGGACAGCTCTACTTTGGCATCGGTGGCCAGCTTTGCTAATGTGTCCGCGAACACAGTTTGCTCTCTGGGGATCTGGCGGGTGGAGTGCTTTTTGAATGCCTGTAGCATCTCTCTCGTCTGAGTCACATATGCCGCCATTCTCTCTCCTTTGGTTTGATATTCCCCCAAGACTTACCTGACAACCAGCTGGGAATCGTTGTAGATCTCCAGGTTCATGGCCCCTACCTCCCGGCCAGCATGGCCTCGTGCTCAGCTTCGTTGTTCGATGCCTTGAACTGTAAACGCAATGCGTTTTGCAACTGGTGTCCTTGGGGTGATACCAGGATGATCCCGGCCCCAGCCCCATTCTCATTCGAGGCCCCATCCACGAACACCTTCCATACGGGTGCCGCGGGGGCCATGGGATCGTCCCCCTGGATATCCCTGGAACACTCCATGATGAAGTCGGCTAGGGCTTGCCCCTTAATGGAGACCCTAGGAATGTAGGCTATATCGAACTGACTTAGCTCCATGGCCCACTTTAGGAGTCTTCCGACGACTCGGGCTTCTGCAACACTTGCTGCAAAGGGTGGTTGGTCAAGACTTTTATGGAGTGGGCCTGGAAGTACGGCCGGAGTTTTCGGGACGCCATCAGCAGGAAAAAGGCCAGTTTTTTTATTAGCAGATATCGAGACTTAGCCCCCAATAATCTCTTACTCACGTAGTATATCGGGAGCTGGGTCTTTTCCTCCTCCCGTACTAATGCGGCGCTGATTGCGTGCTCGGTCACAGCCAGATAGAGGTACAGAGGATCCCCGTCCACCGGTTTTGCCAGGATTGGCGCTCGGGCCAGGTGCTCTTTCAGCTTTTGAAATGCTTCTTCGCACTCGGCCGACCACTCGAAACTCTGGCTTCCCCAAAGAACATTGAAGAACGGGATGCACTTGTCCGTGGCCTTGGAAACGAAATGGCTTAGGGAGGCTATCCGCCCGGTCAGACTTTGCACATCTCTATGCTTCCAGGGAGAGGTCATATCAATCAGTGCCTTAATCTTATCCAGATTGGCTTCTATTCCTCGAAAGCTCACTGTGAACCCCAGGAACTTCCCGGAGGCCACGCCGAAAGTACATTTCTTGGGATTCAGCTTCATCCCATACTTCTAAATGACCACGAAGGCCTCGGCCAGGTTGTTCGAATGTCTCCCAGATGTCTTGGACTTGACCAGCATATCGTCGATGTAGACTTCCATGTTTCGCCCTAGCTGGGCCCGGAACATTCGGTTGACGAGCCTCTGATAGGTGGCCCCGACATTCTTCAGCTCAAAGGGCATGATGATGTAGCAGTATATTCCCTTGTCGGTTTGGAAGCTTGTATGCTCCTGGTCTACCACATGCATGGAAATCTGATTGTAGCTCGAGTAAGCGTCCATGAAGCTTAATATCTCGTACCCGGATGTCGCATCCACCATCTAGTCGATCCGGGGAAGAGGGAAGCAATCCTTCGAGCAAGCCTTGTTGTGATCCGTGAAATCGATGCACGTCCTCCACGTCCTGTTCGGTTTCGGCACCAGAACGGGATTGGCCAGCCACATGGGCTACACAGCCTCGTGAATGAAGTTGATTGATGACAGCTTCTCTACCTCCAGGTTGAGGGCCTCGGTCCTCTCTGTTCCCAAGGGCCTTCATTTTTTATGGACCGGGGTCGCGTTTGGGTCGATGTTCAACGCGTGGTAGATGATGTTGCGTCGATCCCTGTCATATCTGAGTGAGACCAGGCCAAAATAACCTGGTTCTCTTTAACTTGGGCGATTATGGCGGCTCAGACCTCTACCGACAGATTTTTCCCGACTTGGATTACCTTGGTCGGATCAGTGTCACTAATGCACACCTCCTCAATCTCATCCATGGGCTCCAGGACGCGATCGTCTCCTATCCTCGGGTCTAGCTCATCTTTCTCCCGGATCACTCTTCTGGCGGGGGGAGGAGGAAACGGGCCGACGACTTCCTCGAAGGGTTCCTCCCGGACCATGTATATTGGTCGGGCAAACACGTGGTAGCACTTCCGGGTGCCCTTCTGATCACCCCAGACTGTCCCCACCTCTCCGTTGTCACAAGGGAACTTCATGCAAAGATGTCGAATGAAGGTGATCGCCCCGAACTCGACTAGTGTGGGCCGGCCGAAAATGACATTGTAAGCAGTGGGGCAATCCACCACTACAAATGTGCAGAACTTGAATGAGTGCTGCAACTCACTCCCTAATGTTACGGGCAACTGGATCTTTCCCATGGGGAGCAACGCATTTCCGTTGAAGCCGTAGATCTGGGTTAGACATGATGCCAGATCTACTTCGGTCAGGCCAATCGCGGTGAAAGCGGGTTTGAACAAGATGTTGACGGAGCTTCTGTCGTCCACCAGCACCTGGGACACCAGCTTGTTGGCGATCTGGGCATCAATGACCAGTGGGTCATGGTGCGAGAAATGGACGTTGCAAGCGTCATCCTCCGTGAAGGTGATAGGGAGGTTCATCAGTTTTGGGCGCTGAGCCGGGGCCTGGACCAGAGCGCATACCTCCTGATCGTGGTCGAGCTCGCTCAGGTAGCGCTTCTGATCATTCCTGTATGGGCCTCCCAGGTGAGGGCCGCCCGAAATGGTGGCCACATGCCCGTCCACGCGAGGGGGTGCCGTCCCCGATGGATAGGGCATTTCAGGGCCAGGTGTTTGCGCGACGGGGACCCCCTGAGGGGTTTGCGCCGCTGGGCCATGCATGTATCCTCCCTGAGTCAAATATGTTCTGGGGGCACCCGGGACCGCGGGTTGTCTGGGACCTGCTGACAGGCCCGGGACTCCTACGGGCATCCTGACCCACTGGTGGAGATGCCCCAGCTTGATCAGATTCTCGATCTCATCCTTGAGTTGCCAGCACTCTTCAGTCGTGTGGCCCACGTCCTTGTGGTAAGCGCACCGCTTGTTGGTGTCTCTCGGATTCCTCCCTCCTTTGAACATGGGGGCAGGCTTTCGGTAGTGAACCGCCCTTTCTGTGGCCAGGAAGATGTTCTCCCTGGTGTCCACCAGATTGGTGTATTCTAAATATTAGGGCTCGTAGCCCCTTTTTCCTTTCTTAGACGGCTCAGACTGATTTTGGCCCTTGCTAGATCTCTTCCCCCAGAAGGGAGAAGAGATCTAGCTTGTGTTACACTTGCCTCCGTTCCTCCCGCCTGTGACTGCTAGGCCCCGATGGGGGCAGCGCTGTGACCCACTGGCGCGGCTCCATATCCGAAAAAGGGGGCAGACTGGACTGGGGCATACCCTGAAGAGGCAGGACCGTACACCATAGGGGTGTAGGTAACCCCGGGCGTGACCGCCGAACCTAGGACGATCGGGGGAGTGACGTAGGGCTGTGCCTGGAATTGCACCTAGTATCCCAGGAATACATGGGTACTGGGTTGAGGCACCGAAGGCCATCCGAACACCTGGATCTGAGCCTCCTCCCAATTGATGAAACCCTGGGCCCTCCTTATGAATTCTTCTAGAGTTGCTGCCTTGCTACGTTGCATGTCATCCTAGAGGGGGGACCCGACTCAGATTCCGGACTGTAATGCCACCAGGCGTTGTCCATCGTCCACCTTGGTTTTGGAGGCCTCCTCGGTAAAACGCTGGATGTAGGCCCTCAGTGTCTCCGCGGGGAGCTGTTTAAGGTTGGCGAGGGCACTGATTTGCATGTCCATCCTCATGGTGGCCACAAACTGTTTGTGGAAAGCCGACTGCAGCCCTGACTAGGATTGGAAGGATCCGGGCTTAAGTCTTTTCCACCACTCCTCGACAGGACCGCCTAGGGTGATCGAAAAGCAGAGGCACTTGCCGTCATCACTAATGTGGGCCACGATCATAAGCTAGTTGTATCGGGACAGATGATCCCTGGGGTCGATGTTCCCGGTATAGGCATTGAGGCTCAGCATTTTGAACCCCTTGGGGAGCACAGCGTCTAGGATGTGCATCGCACAGGGCTCTTTGTCCTCTTCATCGGATTCAGTATTCGCTCCTTCCTGTTTGCGGACCAAACAATTCGTGACCTTTTTCAAAGCGGTCAGCTGCTCCATGAGCTACCTGGCCGTGCCTTCCTCTAGGGGGATTCTTTCGTTCCTCCTGTCGTTGATATTGTTCATAAGGTTGACACACCTAGGGGGAAGATCTTTTCCTTACAGGCCCGCTCTTTCCGAGCGTTTAGTCAGTCGCGTAGGTCTACCCGGGACGTCTCATCCCCTGAACTAAGGGTGTGACGCTCCTCGCCATGTGGGCTTTCCTGACAATTTTTGTTTACCGAGGCACTGGGGTGCAAAGACCTTTCCCATCCATCTCGCCCTAGGTCATGCCGGGACCGAGCATCCCGCGGCCACATCCCTTGCAGATTGGTCGGGTGGCCCTGTCCTGGGACGGAGCGCACCTTCTCTTTCCTAGGGAGCGGCCGGGAACGAGTCCCGACTTTCGTGACGGGGGTATTTTTCTCTCGGGTCTTTCCCCCGGCCTTCTTTTTCTCCCTGTCCGGGTTTCCTGGGACTGGCTCAGGAAATTGTTCCAGGGGAGGGGCCGGTCTCACGTCTTCGGGGGCTCCGGCTCTGGCCTGCGGAGCGGGCTGTTGCGCTCCCGGAAGCGGGCCAGCTGGGAGATTGGTCGCTGGACCCTACACAGCTATGAACGCTTGCAGGGCCTGGAGGGACTCCTGCATCCGCCGAGATGCCTCTGTCTGCTCAACAATCCTGGCCTCCTAGTCCAGGACTGGCTGCCTTAGTCTAGTCACCTCTAGATTCTCCAGGTTGGGGTCCACTCCTGGGATTTCGGGATCCGCAGCTTCGTCGTGGTACTCCCCCTCATTCCCCTGCTATTCTTCATAATAGTCCTCCTCATACTCTGTTCCACCTTCGTAGTCTTGTGACTCGTCAGGGTGGGACATCTGATGAGGAGTGTTCTCAGGTGGACTTTGAGGAAGAGGCTGGGAAGGCAGTGGCTCTCCATTGTCGTGCTCTGGGTTAGTAGGGTCGAAATTGGTGTGTCTTGTATTCACCATTGTTGTAGAGGTTTGACGTTAGCACTAGCTTTCTCAGGCTCTCAATGAAAGCACCAAAATGTTTACCGAGATTTTCGGAAACTATATTAATAAAAAGTAAGTGAGATTAATGATATGGGATTTAGAAGATATAAATAGGACTTTTACGTGGTTGGGGCGTTAATGAGCCTTAGTCCACGAGACAATTGTATTAGAGCTTGGAAAGTCTATAACAATGGAGTTTCTCTCTATGTTTTGGCAGAGTAACTGTATATCGGCCAAAACCGAGGTCCCTTCTCCAGTGCTCTATCACCTATATTTATAGGCTCACAGGAGCACTGGGCTTGGGCCGGGCTGACCCGGGCCCAAAAAGGATATAAATACCAATGGCTTCTCTATCGGAAGCCCAATACAAAGGATAAAAATATAAAAGACAAAGAATGATTAGAGCCCACCGGGGCAGCCCAAGGCCTATCTATCACCCGATAAAATGAGGCTTTTGGTCTGGGCATTTCGAGTTACGAGGCAGATTCAGGGGACAAGATCAGTCAGTGTAGTGGCGGCACAGGTCTGAACCAGCGGCGTGCAATCCCGAGGTGGCCTTTTCCGCCGGTGAAAAGTGGGGACAACTCCCACGCGCCGTGGGGCAGAGTCAGAGTCACGGATGCTTTATCCTACCAACCCTGAGGACTTGACTCGGGTTCGTTTACCTCTGTCCCTCTTCGTTTACCATAGGCCCGGATCATCTACATGGGGCCTGGATCGTTTGCATACATTTCGACCGTAACCCCAAACAGCATAAGCCTCCCCGGATGATCGTCCCGGATCATCCTTCCTGGACATCATCCGGGTCTGGACCCACACTTGGGCTGTCGGTGTCGGTCATCCCCCGCCAAACGGGCCTGGGCTGGCCCCAACCCCAATGCCCAGTTAGTGGGCCTGGACCACCATCTCGGGCCCAAGGCAGGAATGGGGATAACAACTATAAATAAAGGATCCAAGGCTTCATAAAGGGGAGGATTTTTGGATGGATATTTTTTGGGAGGAGAAACTCTGGGCAAATTTGTGATGAGTGAACTCTTCAGTTCATCTTTGTAATTGTCAATCGAGTGGTTCAATACTAAAGACTAAGTGGATTAGGTTATTACTATTCATCAGAACAGGGTTGAACCACTATAAATTTATGTGTATTTTGTCTAGATATTTGTACTCTGTTGTATATTTATATTTATCTCATTCAAAAGGTGTCGTATATCATACATACGACCGTTGGCCAATTTTACAGGTCAACATTTTGGTGCTTTCATTGAGAGTACAAAGTCAAGAAACACACTTTCATCAGTTTTACGATGCCTCCAAAACCCAGTCAGACGAAGAAGACAACTCCCAAGGATTCCACCACTCAGGATCTCGTTGATCCCGTTAACGAACCTCAGGTGGAGGTTGGAGATCAATCTGACGCGGTAGATCCACAGGATGCTCACCAAGAGGAGATGACACAATTTTTAACAAGGCAGGAGGCCTTTGCTGCAGAAATTTCCCTCCAGAGGGCGACTATGGAACGACATCAATGGGAGATAGATGAGCAAGTCCAAAGGATGATCCAGAGGGAGCAGGAGCTGACCGGAGGCACCAAAAGGCTGTTGTGGCACTAGAGGCAGCTACCCAGTTAGCGCGAGCTAACGCTGAAGCTACTGCTCAGGCGATGAGGGAGGCTCAGGCCAAAGCTGTAGGGATGCGAGATAGTAGTAATAGGGAGTCCCAAGGGAGGAGTCAAACCACAAGGATGCTCTTAGAGCCACTTTCTCAGAGACAAGATGAAGAGGCACAGTCCAAGACTACCTCCTCCATGACTAAGAAGAATAACACCTCCTCTCGGAGTACAAGTGTCACCAACCCGAAGGCCCCTTCTCAGGGGGACAGACAAAACGACACAGGAGAGGAAGGTCAGACATCTGAGAGGTGTGACAGGAATGGAAATGGTCGCTCAAAGTGTCAAAGTCATGTAGGAGGAAAGGCTCGGGGGCAGGATCGCACTGGCAAAAGCAAGGAAGACCTACCACCCCTACACCCTCAGTCTCGCAAGGAAAAAGAACTGATGAACAATACCAATACTGTGTTCGATAGGCTCACGAAAGATGCACAACCTTAGGATCTAAGGGAAGTCATTAACAGAAGGACCAGCGCTCAGGAGGGGGTGCTGGGGGGGTCTATCCCAACTAGAGCAGCGATCACACCAGTAGTGCAAGCTTTAATAGATGCACTCACCACGGCTGTTCAGGGTCTAATAAAGAAACCTTCTGATATCGAGCTGGCTCATAGAATGGGGAGTCCCTTCAGTGCCAAGATCCAAGATGCTTAACCACCACCGAAGTACAAGACCTCGAAACTTGCAACATACACTAGGAAGGAGGACCTAGTGTGACACATTGGTAGTGTGACACATTGGAAAATTCGAGGATTAGATGGAGTTACTCGGTGTGGAGCATGATTAAAGGTGCAGGGTATTCCCTACCAATCTCTCTGACTCAGCTCAGGAATGGTATTGGAAATTCAAACCTGGATCCATCACTTCCTCCGAGCAATTCACGAAGGAATTTTGCAAGGTCTTCAGTGCCAGACGAATTCAACTACTTTATGCAAATCATCTAGCTTACACCAAGTAAGGGAAGGATGAATCCCTGAAGGACTACATCCAAAGATTCATGAGAGAAGAAAATAAATCATCCACGATAGGAGATGAAGGGAATTTCGTTGCCATCTCGGCAGGAATCATTTATCGTAGTCCCTTGTGGGATAGCATCCACAGGAACCCCATCAACACCTTGCAGGAGTTCCTGGACCGAGCAGACAAATACATGAAGCTAAATGATGCTATCATGAAGGAAGAAAAAGGCATAAACCATTCTACCACTATCAAGGCAAGAAATAATGGTGCAAACCCTCAAGGCAGAAATGGGGGCAACGGTAAGAAGAAAAGTACCTCAAGGGCCGAGAAGAATGGAGAAAAGAAGGCTAAGTTAGCACCAATCGACAAACAGCATAAGCACCAGCCCTACCAGCCCAGGTTCACCAACTATACAGTCTTGACTACAACAAGAGCTGAGATTTACTTGGCAACATACCAGGAGGTACCATACCGAAAGCCACCACCATTGCGCTTAGAAGGAAATGGGGAAAAGAACTAGTTTTGTAATTTCCATAATGATTATGAACACGACACAAATGAGTGCAAACAATTGAAGGATGAGATAGAGTTTCTCCTCCGATCAAGAAAACTCTCAAGGTACCGAGTCAAGATAGAAACCCCAAGCAGGAATCTAGAGTTCCGAAGGCAAACGAGTCCACCACTGGAGCCAGCGGCTGTGGACTTCACATTGGACAGCATATGTGGGGGGGCCCACATAGCAGGCAATAGTAACAATGCTGGTGAGCGATATTCAAGGACCCCAAGACATGCGGTAGGGGAGTCTTCCCAGTGCATGGCAGTCGAGAGGCAGTCTCCAAAAAAATTTGAAGTATGAAAGTGAAACTCTCTCTTTTATGGAGGATGATGTCAGGCACGTGAGGTACCCCCACAGTGACACTCTGGTCCTTACCATTCAAATCACCAATGCCCGAGTGAAGAGATGCTTGGTGGATGCAGGAAGCTTAGTAGATATCATCTAAAAATCATCCCTTGAGAAGATGAAGCTCACGGTCAAATACCTAACACCTTGTTCCCAAGTGATATATGGGTTCACAGGGGAATGCCTAGCACCAGCAGAAACTATCAAACTACTAGTCACGATGGGGGATGCCCCTAGGCACGAGTCTGTTCCTGGTGATAGATTGCTCATCGGCTTATGACATAGTACTTGGGAGACCCCACCTAATGGCATTACACATAGCAGTGTCTATCTGGCATCTATCTTTGAAGTTCCCCACAAGTGCAAGGCAATGATGCGTACAAGGTAACCAAAGAGAGGTACGGGAATGCTATAACGCGTCGGTGGTCAAAGCAAAGAAAGGACCATGCATAAACAACATGGTGGTGACTATTGCGATAGGAATGAAGGAAATGATGAGGTTGTCAACGTGGAAGTTGACGTTGAAGGAAACACTCTACTGGAGTCGGGGGCTCCTTTTAATGAAGATTAGTTATTGTAACAAGTTTCCCAAAGTGAGGGAAACGACATCGATCCTCGCTTTGGGGATGACGTCATGGGGGTAGGACCAGTCGAAGATCTTGACGAAGTCCACTAGATGAGGAGGACCCGACTAGAGTACTCAAAGTCGGGAAGGAACTAAAGGTGAAAATTAAGGCACGGATGGTAGAACTTTTGAAGCAGCACCAGGACGTCTTTGCCTGGTCATATAAGGACTTGGTTGGAATTTCTCCATTCGTGATAAGCCATGTCCTCAATGTGGACAAAAACAACCCACCGATGCAACAAAAGAGGATATTGCTTGACAAAGACCAATCTCAAGCCCTGAAGGAGGAGGTTGAGCAGCTCAAGGAAAATGGTTTTATAAGGGAGGCCTACTAACCAAACTGGATATCAAACCCCGTGCTGGTCCCAAAACTAAACGGGAAATGGAGGATATGCGTGGACTTCACAGATCTGAACAAGACCTGCCCCAAAGACTGCTTCCTACTACCCTGAATAGACCAATTGGTTGAGGTAACTGCAGGACATGAAATACTCTCATTCTTGGATGCATATTCTGGGTATAATCAGATAAGTATACACCTTCCCAATGAGGAACATACCAGCTTCCTGATAGACAAGGGGTTGTACTGTTATAAGGTAATGTCATTCGGCTTAAAGAACGTAGGAGCCACTTACCAGCATTTAGTGAATGGCATGTTTCGAGACTTAATCGGAAAAAATATGGGGGTATATGTCGATAACATGTTGTTCAAGCCCAAAGAAGTTGGAGGGCATGTTCAAGACTTGGAAGAATGCTTTGCAATACTTAGAAAGTATTGAATGAAATTAAATCATGTCAAGTGCTCGTTTGGAGTTGGTTCTGGTAAGTTTCTTAGATACATAGTCAATTCACGTGGAATCAAGGATAACCCCAAGAAGATTAAAGCATTGATCGACATGAAGTCACCTACCACAATCAAAGAAGTGCAAAGCTTAACAGGGAGAGTAGCTACCCTCAGTAGGTTCACATCAAAGTCTATAGACAAGTGTGTCCCTTTCTTTAACTTACTGAGGGGCAGCAAGAAGATCCAATGGACCGAGGAATGCAAGAAAGCTTTCCGAGCCTTGAAGGAACATCTCACTCAACCTCCCATCCTAGCAAAGCCAAATAGACGGTGAAGTACTATTCGTCCATTTGGCAATCAGCGCTGCTTTGGTGAAAGATGGAAATAGGGTACAACACCCTGTGTACTATATCAGTAAAAGGCTAGTAGGTGTGGAGTCTAGGTATCCCCTTCTTGAAAAGCTAGCCTACTGTTTAGTAATCTCCGCTCAGAAGCTATGTCCATACTTCCAAGCTCACTCGATCCAAGTCCTAACCGATCAACCGTTACGACAAGTTCTTCATAAGCCAGAGGCCTCGGGTGTTGGAAAAAGCTTATACAAGATCTTTATTTATTTTCATGTATATCTAATATTAAACAAATTAATACGAGATAGCCTAAAACATGTTTCTAAAATTGAATTCAAAGAGAAACAAATAATATAATACTTACAGTATACGCAGCGGAATTAAAGAGTCCTTCCTTCAGTTTCTCTAACTCTTGTATCCTCTCTGTCGCAGAGTATTATCAAGAAACTGAACCGATCTTCTATTTTCTTCACGATCTTCCAATGTATCCTTAGAACCACCTAGACTAGTGTGGGAAATTCTCAACACATGAGATAGATATAGAGAGAAGAAGAGAAAATAACAAAGTGGCTTAGAAAAGGACTTGTGTTTAGAGAGAATATAAAACTATCAGAAAATCTGACTTGTGACTTATCTGTCGTCTCTTAAATCTTCTCTCTAAGCACTCCTTTTATAGACTCAATTAGGCCATTTAATTTAATTAAAAAATCAATAAAATAACAGCCATTTTGAAGCCCTAGGTCGAAATTATCATGGGCTATAGGCCCGTGAAATTTCCCATTTGATTATAAGCCCATTGGACTTAAAATCAAGGTCTGTATTATTTTCTATTGATTTAATTAATTAAATAATTATTTAAATCCTTTATCAAATTAATTATTTATAATTTGAACCTTGATTTAAACTTATTTATTAATTTAGATAGCAATTTATCTTAATTAATAAATCTGCCATAATTTCTCTTTTCTTTTCAAAATTACACAACTCTATGAAACTATCCAAAATTGACCTGGTCAACTTTGATAATTCTAATTGATGATTAAATCAATTAATTGAGACTATCTAGATGATTTTATCGAAGGTACAATGGGGACCATGGGTCTATGAAATCAAGCTCCAATAAGTTATCATAAATCTAACAAATAAATTTACTAACTTATTAATTCCTCGTGACTCCACTATAGACTTGGAATTGCACTCTTGAATTCATAGAACGCTCTATAACAAATATAGATATGCTATTAATTATCCATTGTTACAACCATAATTGTCACTCAATCCTCTATAGACGGTCTACAATGAGATAGGACTAAAATACCATTTTACCCCTCATTGTATTTTATCCTTAAAAACACTTAGTTTCTTGTAAGTGATATTTCAGTAAACTAATTTAATTACTGAAATGAGATCTCTATCATTTAACACCTTGAACCAAACTAAAAGGAAACCATCGTTTCACTTCTTCATCAGAAGCTATAGATGTTCATATCTATGATTAACACTCCCACTCAATTATACTACCGAGTTCCCAAGATGTAAGTATGGGCTAGTCCGTAGGGTAAGCTGGTAACGAACAAGTCAAAGAACTCAAATAATACAATCAGTTAGAATACTAACCACTCAGAATTGAGATTGAATTGACCTATGGTCAACTATATGATATGACCAGAATATATAATAACGGTATGTTTACTATTCTTATCAACTTTCAATATCGGTCATGTCCGATGTAACATATACATCCGATTTTATCTACTTTGCCAATGTTCTGGAAAGAACATAACACTGTAATGTGTAAGTAGATCATATCGTAGATTGGCAAGTCAGTGTAAATCTGATGCACTGACTAATATCATGACTAACTTATTTTGAACATATAATCATATTTATAGTCCACTGTGATTACGTCACTATAAATAAGATTAGCTATATGCTCGGGATTTAATAGAAGTTTATATTAAACAAATAATCATGAAAATAAAACATGTGAGCAAAGTGATTGACCAAGTCAAAAAATGATTTCTATTCTTTTATTGATAATAAAATGAGATTACAAAGAATTTGGGTTTTAATTAGGGCATAAAACCCCAACATCGGGACGGTTACTCAAATGGGCTGTGGAGTTAGGACAGTTTGATATCACTTATCATCCGAGGACGGAGATAAAAGGACTAGAATTGGAGAACTTCATAGCCAATGGCACTAACCTTGAAGATCCTTCCTACCAATCAGAGAATGGAGATACCGAGAAGGAAGGAGATACTCCCGTATGGACACTATATGTTGATGGAGCATCCAATGAGCACAACTCAGGTGCAGGAATCAGACTGATCACTCTAGAGAATCATCGAATCTATTACGCTCTCAGATTTGGATTCAACACTTCAAATAACAAGGCTGAGTACGAGGCATTGGTAGTAGGATTACACATATCTCAGGATGTGCATGCACAATCCCTAGAGATATTCAATGATTCCCAACTAGTAGTGTACCCGGTACTGGGGGAGTATCAAGCCAAGGGACTTAGGATGGTGCAATACCTGAACAAGGTGAAGGACTTGTTGGCACAGTTCAAGAGATACTTGATGTACGCCCTGAAAATCAGCACGTATCTTTTTAGGCAGCTCGGGTACAGCTGGCTAGCAAAAGGCTATGATCGATGTTCCACGTGTTCACTTTTCATCCAGGGGAATTTAGCACGATTCCCTAGACAAATAGCTCGAGCTGATGAGTTCAAAGCAACATACTGCCTAGAACCATTTGTGGAGTATAGCATCGAAAGACACGAGCTGACGTTACGCTAGCTCGTGGTACGCCAGAGGTCTGACGTACCCCAAGATCTTTATAAAGTTGACCACGCAATATAAACGTGCATAAAAAGACATCACGTGTCTGTTTACTCTCGAATTCCTCGATACGCAATATAAACGTGCATGATCAGACATCACACGCCTGATTTAAACCATGCGATCCATGATCCATTTTACCTAATGATTAGACCACACTTCAATATAAAATGTAAATATTAATCATCAGTGTCACAAAGATGATGTGAGGGATCAAGTGATCACGGGATGACCCCAATACCTACCCAGGGATCATTCTCCTATAAATATCATGGCCTTGGATAGAAAAGGGGTTGGATTTTCTCTGTGTAATGCAAATATTTTGTCAAAATAGAGAGAGACATACAGTAATAATATTGACTCGTGGACTAGGGGGATTTTAACGTCCGAACCATGTAAAAAGGAACAAGTGATCTTACTATTTCATTATAAGTAACTTGAAGAGTGATTATTCTCCTTACGGTTTACCCTTAAGCACTAGTTTATTCCAGCTAATCTTCGTAATACACTATCGGCGAAAAACCGTGTCAACACTTGATTACACAAGTCCCAAGGGAGCATAATGACAATACTGATGCCTTAGCCAAGCTTGTCAGTGCCAAAGACACGGACACCCTGAATGTCGCTCCCATCGAATACTTGGCGGAAAGAAGCATAGTTGAGCAGGAGGCAAATGTATTATTTTTGAATTATCTATGTAATAATCATTATGCTTCAATGAATGAATGAATTTAATTGCTTAAGTTTCACTTAATTCTTTAAATTTCATTCAACGAGGGACTGGTCACTTTAGACCTGTCAACCCCATCAGATCATGTTCGATTCTGGTCCTTGAGGGGCCTATCGACCCATAAAATCCAAACAAGAGACTGGTCTGAGGACCTGTCACCATTATGGATCATGTTCGATCTTGATTATTAAGGAACCTATCAACCCATAAGATCCAACCAACAGACTGGTCCAAGGACCTATTGCCATTATGGATCATGTTCGATCTTGGTTCTTGAGGAACCTATCGATCCATATGATCCAAAAAGAGAGAGTGGTCCTAGGACCTTGTCGCCAAATTATTTGATCATGTTCGATCCTGGTTCTTGAGGAACCTACCGACCAAACGATCAACAAGAGAGATCGGCTCTGGACCTTGTCGCCAAATTATTTTATCATGTTTGATCCTGGTTCTTGAGGAATCTATCGACCTTTACAATCAACAAAAGAGACTGGTCAAAGGATTATTTGATCATGTTCGATCATGGTTCTTGAGGAACCTATCAACGCATACGATCAAAAAAGTGACTGGTCCGAAGACCAGTCACCATCATCAGATCATAATCGAATTTTTTCCTTGAGGGACCAATTGATAATTTGATCTAACACTCGTTACATGCTCGATTAGCCCATCAAGACCCAATTGGTCCAAATTAGACACTTCTGTCTAAAATCATTATAACGAGTACACGAGAGATTACATGAATCATGATCAACACTGGCTACACAATCTGCATCTGTGTATATGTATCACTACTACTGAGTATGAAACCATCACCCGACTACCAATGAGGGACAAGCATTTGTTGCTTGCATCATTGGGTGAAAATGATAGTACTGTGTGTCTAAACGCTCGAAGCAAGGCATGGTCAAGTAGCAAGTGACCAAGGCTTTTAAACCCATGATCACTTGGGGGCATATAGTACGTACCAATCGGGTTATACACAAGCAATGAGGATGTGACCTTAAGTACTAAGCAAGCTCAAGTTTTTCTAGGACGCTTGTTCAACATATGTTCCGAAAGTGCAAAAAACAAAAATAAAAACAAAAAAAGGCATTGGTAGGGAGACTCCTATCCATGTCCCTTATAAGGTGGTCGGCCAGTCCATCAACCCTATAGGGTGGTCGGCCTATCACCCATTGGGTGGTCGACTTTACCATTTTGTTCATGGTACTTGGTGAAGTATCGTACTACTCACATTATCATGGTTGTTATCATGCAAAACGTAAAGGAGTAAGGTTAGTATGGCACGTGAAATACATGTGTTCAGAGTATATTGATACCTAAACCAATGAGGATTATGAGTTGATATACTTAGTAAGCATTGGAAATAAAAAATTTCAATCAATACATCGAGACTCATAACAAAAAAGCAAAAAGGCATAAAATGACATATGTAAAAACTGTCAAGTACAAGGTGCCCTGCCAATGGCACAAAAGGAAAGAAAGAATAAAAGACTAAAAGAAGACTAACTAGGGCGAGGAGTATCATCTGAAAGACCGCCCTGAGCCTCAACAGCCTCACGAGAAAGGCATTTCTTAAGCTCCTTCGCTCGCGTCTTCTCGAGAAGGAAATCCAAGTTTAGATTTTTGTTGGAGTTCCAGATCAAGTAGAATCAAGAGAAGGCAGTCTCTGAATAATCCTATCGGGCCTTGTCTCGGGCAACCTTGAACTCTTTCTCCTTCTCGACAAAAGCATCCTTCCATAGTTAGGCCATTTCAACAATTAACTTCTCTTTCTCAGCTTCAAACTGTTTGAGCTGATCGGCAAGTTTCCCCTCCATCTGAGTTACCCTGAGAGTCAACTCGGTCACCTCCTACTGTTTGAGCTCCACGGTACTACGGAAAGTGCTGATCTCTTCATCTTTCAAAGCAATGTCCGCTTCCCTAGATCCAAGAATGCGCCTAAGGTCCAGTACCTCTTGGCGGACAGCTTCAAGCTCAGAACAAATGTTGGAAAACATATAGGTATACTCCACAGACCTGTCATGGACATGGGAGACCAACATCAACACCTGCAAAAAACATACAAGTGTTAGATAACACCAACACACAAACTAACAAGACAAAAAGAAAACTTTATAGGACTTACACTCTGAATGTCAAGGAGTGACTTCATGAGGATGGTGCTCAAATACTCATTCTTAATCCCATTAAAGGTTGTTGTCGTCTGCTCCAGATGGGACGCTTGGTCCATAATGGCACCTAAATTCTGTATGGTAGACTGGTGTGGCTCAGATAAGGGAGCAGGCGCAGAGGAGGAGGCACCCGCATCAGTGATACTAGGAGGAATTGGCATGGGAAAGGATGGCTCTACCTCTGCAACAGGACTAAACACCAGTGGAGCCAAAGGAGGCGCCTCGGGAAGGACCTCTATTAGCGGCTCAAGCTCAACCCTGGCCCTCTTGGCTGCTCAGATGGAAGGGCTAGTCTCGGTTGGAGTCGACCTTTGTTGGATGTGAACAAAGCCAAACATACCTGAACCAACAAAAGAAGATGAAATATTAGCAGGATATCAAACACAGATGAAACATATAGTAAAAATGATAAAAGTGTCGAACCTTCTGAATGAGATTCAAGTTCGAACATGGCTTCATCAAAGTCATCTGAAGCAAGTAGTGAATGCACGGATGCACCCACCTCATCACCCTTAGGTCCAGCTAACACGGGCAAAGAGGGGACCTCCTCGATATGAATAGGCCCCAAGGAGTCTATGGCATTCACGGGTTCGGTACAACCTTCATCCAGAACATCGGCATCTGCAGAAGGAAACAGCCCGACCTTCCTAAGGATTTATGAAGTAACGAGAACCTTGACGTTCTTCTCCTTAGGGGTCATGGCAACCAATGCCTTGGCCCTAACAGTCATGGCCTGGGTGGGGAGCAGTCTATAAAAAACCAGATGTGCTTAACCTTGGAGTAGTTGGCCTCTGCATCTTTAGTGAAGAAATAGTTGTCGGCATATCTAAACGCCTTGCTACTTCCATAAATCTCTTCCAAGAAAGTGTTGTTACCCTCGCTCGTATAATGGTGGAAGTGGAAGTACCCCAAGTTGCGCTGAGAAGGGTTCGTCTTCAAATCAAATAAATAGTGGATCTCATGAGGTACTGAAGCAGCCCATTTTCTACGATGATAGATAATGTACAACGCAAATAACACCAAGATAGCATTGGGAGCCAACTGAGAGGGACTAATACCAAAATAATTTGCCACGCTTTGAAAATACGGATGAAGAGGAAGTAGGGCACCAGACTTAATGGCAGAGCGTGTCCAAGCGCACATACCCAAAGGGGGGTCCTCAGCTCTGTCATCCGGACCAGGGTTAGTAATGGAAAAGCCAGAAAGGTCGATGGCCTTCCTTAAGTTCTTTACCTTCTCTTTATTCATATCAAAGGCATCCCATTTGAACCAAACCACCTCGTAATCAGTAGGGCGGGGCTTCTCAACTAGTTTCCATATGATCTCACTGGCAAAGGTGGCCCCGGAATCTGATGAAGGGAGCTCTTTTTGTCGTCTCTTCTTCTGCTGCGCATCTGGCGAGACTATCTTGCGCTTGGGAGAAGGGCGAGCCACCTTAGGTTGGAACCTGTGAATAATGCTCTTGAGGGTGAGTGGCTTGGTGATGAGAGCCCTCGGTATATTATCGTTGAGAAGAAGAGTGATGGAGAACCCAACTAGTATCCTGGTCCAATAGGCATTGAAAGGAGTCTCAATGACCAGACAGACTCCGTTGAGAAGAATGACTTCGCTGAGATGTGCCCTGAGATCCACGGGGAGTACTATGCTGAGAAGAGATTCGAGAAGAGCTAGGCGAACAGCCCTGAGCGATGTGCCTGACAATATGAGGATTATCTTCGGAGGGTTTCTGAGTTGTCTTTTTTACTTTCGCCATTGGGCTATAAATTTTCAAGAAATCTTAGTCACTTAATAAATATAGAGCAGAACAGGGGAGAGACAATTTCACCCTTTCCAACAACTCTTGGGGAGTATGCTTGCTCAAAGACTTATCAGACGAAGAAGAACTGGACATCTGCAACAAAGAAAGGATAAAAAGTAAAAGTTAGTATATCGACATAATGAAGCTCCCTACCATGAACCATATAGGCCAGTAGTTGGGGGCATATCTGTTACTAAGGAGCAAAAGTGAAAAAATCAAAGGAAAAATGTTTTAGGGTCCCGGGTGGTCGGCCTATGATTGAGTCGACCACCCTAGATCTTGGATCCCTAGAAATCGCCCAGGGAGTATGGCGGTTGGCCTATGCTAAGGTTTGGGCCGACCACCCAAACTTAGGAACTCTGGAAATTGCCCAGGACATGGGAAATGCAGTCTAGACTAATATTTATAACCCTAGGAGTTGCCTATGCCTGGATTTGTATCCCTAGAAATCTCCTATGCCTATATCTGAAAGCCTGGAAAACGCACAGGCAAGGAAACCCTAGGGGTGGTCGGCCTATGTTGGGAATTGTAGGCCTGGAAATCGCACAGGAAAGGGAAACCCTAGAGGTGGTCGGCCTATGATGGGAATTATAAGCCTGGAAATTGTCCAGGTTACGGAAGCCCTAGGGGTGCTCGGCCCATTATGGAAGCCTTAGGGTGGTTGGCCCATGATGAAATTCATAAGCCTGGAAATCGCCCAGGCTAAGGAAGCCCTAGGGGTGCTCGGCCCATGATGGGATGTGTAGGCCTAGAAATCGCACAAGGCAAGGGAAACCCTAGGGGTGGTCGACCCATGATGAAATTCACAAGCCTGGAAATCGCCCAGGCTAAGGAAGCCCTAGGGGTGCTCTGCCCATGATGGGATGTGTAGGCTTGGAAATCGCACAAGGCAAGGAAAACCCTAGGGGTGGTCGGTCTATGATGGGAATGGTAGGCTTAGAAATCACCCAAGCTCTGAAAATCTATGGGTGTTCGGCCTACATGCCTCTAAACCCTAAAGTATCACGCAAAAATGAAACAAAGATCAAGCCAATGATTAAAAACAAGTTTCTTTGATTCAAACAAGTCAGTTGTTTTAAATCAAAATAGAGCAAAGCAAGGAAATTCAGACAGATTCACCAAAGACATAAAGATTGGGAAAGAATACTTACCCAAGAGAAGATGCACTGAGTTGATGAAGGCTTGGAGAATTTCACAGCTCAGACTTTCCCTGACATAGGCGCATGAGTATGGGATGTGATGATTGAGTCCCTACTTATAGCCTTCCAAGCTAACCATAATTTTAGGAATTCAAATTCCTTGAAAAATATCTGGTATTGTTAAAAAATAAAATTCCTTGAAAAATATCAAATATTTTTAGGAATTCAGCTTCCTTGAAAAATATTTTGTATTTTTAGGAATTAATATCCTTGAAAAATATATTATATTTTTAGGACTTCAAAACTCGTTGAAAAATATATCGTATTTTTATGACTCAAAATTCCTTGAAAAATATACTAGATTTTTAGGAAATTATTTTTCCTTAAATATAATTATTTTTAGGAATTACAATTATCCTTGAAAAATACGTGCTGAGCAAATTATCGATAGTTGAAAAAAGTATTACATAATGTCTCGAGGGACTTTGCTTTTAGAGTACTACTACGATATGTTTCTCAGGCCAGATCAAGTTTACTGTAATGTTGAACACAGTACGATAAATTTGGGGGGCAAATTTTATCCCTTGAAATTCAAGAGATGGCGTGACGAATGAGAAAGCGGCACGTGGCATCCCAAGTCATGGAAAAACGACAAAGTACTTAAAAAAGACTGATGAAAAAAATGGATAGGTCCAGGACCTATAGGGAAGTCGACCATGCCTAAACCTCCTAGGGGTGGTCGGCCTGGCATGTTCAAGGACTGTATGATGTGGTCGGCCCACCCTATTCTTTATTGGGTGGTCGGCCTAAACTCCCAAATACACTTCGTTGGATAAAGTTCACGCTCGTTCAAGCTGAAATCAACATGCCTAGCACCCAGAAGATCAATAGGCCTAGCACCCAAGCTCTAAAGGGTCATTGGGCCTAGCACCTAAGTCTCATAGACCAACCAAGACTTAGCTTTTTCCTGAGGGTTTCAATCATGTATCGTCAACCACGATCTAGAGAAACAACGAAAAGACCCACGATCTCATAATCATGGGGAAGTGGACACGTATCTTCACTCCCAATGATCATGTACCAAACCACGATCCCCAGTATTACCGATCATGTAACAACCCCTGGGTACTATAAATAAAGGACCCAGGGCTTCATAAAGGGGAGGATTTTTTTACGGATTTTTTTTGGGAGGAGAAACTCTGGGAAAATTTGTGATGTGTGAACTCTTCAGCTCATCTTTGTAATCAATTGAGTGATTCAATACTAAAGACTAAGTGGATTGGGTTATTACCGTTCATCAGAACAGGGCTGAACCACTATAAATTTTTGTGTGTATTGTCTAGATATTTGTACTCTATCGTATGTTTATATTTATCTCGTTCAAAAGGTGTCGTATATCGTGCATACGACCGTTGGCCAATTTCATAGGTCAACAGAGTTGTGAGTCAGTTTTTCCTTCAACTCCAATGAAGAAAAATAACTTAATTATTTACAATGATGATTTATGATTTTAAAATGAATTTCAATGGAACATTCATTAGTAAGCAGAATAAGTGATTCAAAATGTAGCTAACCCATAATTTTTTGTAATGGCTTAAGATATTGTACTTGATGTAGATAACAACAAGTAATAATTTTTCTTTTTTTTTTTTGAAAATAATATATAAAACCAATCAGTATTTGTAACATCCCAAAGTTCACAATAAGGCTTAGTGCCTTGATTAAGGGGTCATGAGGGCATTATTTGAGTATTATGTGTTAATATGTGATTTAATTGGATATTAATGTGATTGTATGAATTGCATGAGTTATATTATGATATGATTGATTATGCATGTTTAAGTGTATTAAATGTGCGAAACATGCCCGTTTTTATTTAAATTGACATATTTGTAATTTTGACCCGCTAAAGGTATAATTGTGATTATATGATATTATATGATTGAGACCACATTATTATGTGGATATAATTGAGATATTTGGTAGGAGTCAGTCCTTTTGAGCAAGAAGCAATTTAGTCATAACGAAGATTAATACCCGGCTCGGGATAAGCTAAGGGGTATTTTGGTAATTTGGTGAGTCATCGAGACTCATTGGGGTATGAGTCGTGTTTTGGGAAAAATAGTGATATTCTGGGTTTAGCAGAATTATCTGGAAATTTTGAGTATAAAGCGGGAATTAGAGAGTCGAAATGACGTCTTTGTTTTTTAGGGGCTTTAAAAAGGAATTAAGTGAGTAAGGGCATTTTCGTCATTTGGACCATGGGTTTATCTTAATCAGTCGAGTTTATCAACTCAAATTTAAAAAAACAACAACAACTCTCTCTCTCCCTCTGGTGAAGTTCATTTGACTTTGAAGATAAATCTTTAGTCTAGAGCAATCCTTGGTGGGAATTTAAGCTGTGGTTGGGATTGGAGGCTTGTAACCTTAGGAAAACAGCTGAGAATCATTATTAGCACAGATAAATTTGAGTTTTAAGTTATGAGTTTTTGTTTTTTTTTTTTAAGTTTTTAAAGCTTTCTTGAATTATGAGTTTTAATTGGGTTTTGTTGAGTTTGTAAAGTGGGTTATTGTATTTCTGAGTTGCTGAGACCATTTCCATAGTCGATTTTGGGTAAAATCATGTTTTGGGACTTTTTTTTTGGGTAGATTTGTGATTCTTAAAATCGCTGGAATTCTGGGTTCGTGGGGTTACACCATGATGTTAGGCAGAGAGGTGCCTCAAACTGCCTTAGTGCCGTGATGTTAGGCAAGTTGCGCCGCAGCGCGTATCAAGTGGTTTTGAGCTTGGGGCTCTTTGCCTAGTTGAGAGTCGCGGCTCGAATTGGTAAAAGTGTGCAAATTGTATTTTGGGTTGCGGGAACCCAAACCTAAAGGCTCGGGAATGATTCTACCACCCGATTTAGTAGAATTCAAGGTCCCAGAGGCTAGGACTCGGTCCGGAAGCCTTTATTAGTTCGTTTCTTGATAGTTATTCCTTGTTATGATTGTGACTAGAGTGAACCATTAGGCTCGGGAGGAAAGGATCGTACTCGGGGTCGTCATACGCTATTCACTCAGGACCTGAGGTAAGAAAATTGCACCTGGACTGTGGTTAGGGCTCGAGACCCAGTTATTGAACATGGTTATAACTATGCTTAGAATGTTTTATTAAACATGTTGATTGCATTGTGCATACCTGTGTGTAAGTAATGACTGTTTATCTATTATATCTAATTGAAAAGCTTTACTTATAAGTCAAGAGTTTATCTATTATATCTAATTGAAAACTTGGCTTATAAGTCGAGAGTTTATCTATTACATTTGATTGAAAATCTCGGCTTAGAAGGTTTATCTGTTATATATGATTGAAAAGCTTGGCTTATCAGTCGAGGGCGGTAATAGCATGCTAAACGTAGGCCGATATTGTTAAGATAACCCAGAAGCGTGATATACGCTTGAACGACCCTATGACTGCATGGAAAATAAAGTGCAAGATGCGCTGGGCTAGCCCTAAGGCTAGTTAGATGGAAACGGGGCAATGGGCTTGAGTGTGACTCTATAGTCGCTTACGTAGATTAAATACATGCACTAGTATGATTATTACTGCTAGGCATGTTAATTATGATTATGTAATATGTTGATTATTTGCTTATGAGCATGATTATGTTTTCTTGTTGAGCCTCGACTCACGGGTGCTATATGGTGCAGGTAAATGAAAAGAAAAGTTGGATTAACCATGAGTTTGAGAGCTTCAGGGGCGGGGTGTAACAGTTTAAACTCTTTTTTTGGGATCTCGTATAAAGACTTAAACCTTTTTAAATGAAATGGTTACTGTTTGATAAAAAATTTTAGTACTTAAACTTGGTGTTAGTTTCAATCACACGTTTTAAATCCAAATGACTCGTTTAGCGAGTTAAGCATTATTTTAATTACACAGTGTAACAGTGTTGGATTAGTAGGACGTTACAGTATTCCATTGTTTACCAACCATTAATCTTGTTACTAAATTTGATATTTTTATAATATTTATACATATAATTATATTTTTTTTCTTCAAAATGAGGGTCTATCATATTTGTGGTTGATAAAATGTTGAATGTGGTTTAGAAAGTAGATGAGGTGCATGGTAAGAAACATAATGTATCATTTCAAAACCAATTGGTGTTGAGTGGAGTAATTCATACTCTTATAACTGGTATGATGACACCACACACTTTCCATGTGGGATTTTATTCTCTAATGATGACTAAATTTTTTTCCTTTTAACTTATGGGCAAAAGGCACATAACAAACCTGACTCGCCTATGTTTAGGGTCGGTCTTGTGTACAACAATAGGTAAGCTTCGTTAATAGTTTTGTTTTTTTGTTGCCGAAACTAATATATAAAACCAATTTGTAGCAATTTTTCCCATTACGGATGGTGTAGCTTCTGTAAATAATAACAAGTATATATAAAAAAAAAATAGTAACATTTATAATACACACAATTATTTTTTGAATTTTTTTTAATTTAAAAAAAAATATAAAAGTCTAGTAAAATTATAACATTGAAATATTTTAATGTTTTTTGGACTTCTCCTAAAAAAATGTTGTTTTATTAGACTTTTTTGAAAAAAAAACTAAGTAGTTGGAATTTTTTAATTATTTATTTATAATAAATATATATATATATGTAAAATATAAAATTATTTGGTATTGTAATATTATTTATTGATTCATTTTCAGTTTTATAGTGAAAATAATGAATAAGTTTATACAGCAATATAATTGTAAAGTATTTCTGTAAACTAATAATTTTAATCTAGAATATATGAATTTTTTATTAAGGGATTTTTTTATTAATACATATATAAAAAACTTTTAATTCATTTATATGTTATTTAAAGAAATGTTTCATTTATATATAATCTATTTTTTATTTACAAATTTATGGTTTTAACTAGAGTAATGATATCAATTGTTGACTCCTGCATGTATTGTATCTCACTTTTTTTTATATATATTAAAAAATACACCATTATACATACATATCTATACAAGAACTTTTTATTCACATGAAATTATATTAATAATTGATTTTTATAAATTGGAGTGCTTTTTTTTAGGATAAAATGCTTAGTTTTTAAGTGTTGTAAAGCTTTATTTTGCCCCAATTTTCTCTCCAAACGAAGTATTCTATTACAAAATTGGTACTATTACTGTTAATATTTAATAGCCAAATTCTCAATCAATCTCAAATTTTAGAAATAACCAAAATTTTAGAAACATGCGTACTAAATCTCAAATTTTGTTTTGTAATTCTTACATTGACAATTGAGTAAATGATTATGTTGACTGCGTTTTTAGCCAACGACGTGAGAACGTCAATAACGACAAGCCTTCAAGAGAATGTAAACGACACAGACGGTATAATAAAGAAAATAAAGAACACACAAGAGATTTTTATAGTGGTTCAGCCCCGATTGTCGGTAATAGCCTAATCCACTTAGAGTTGTGATTTATAGACCTATACTCAAGATCAGATGGACTGAGCCAACTGAGTTTCTTCAGTACAGATTGTGAAAATACAAGAGTTCTCTCAAATATCAGCACTTTCTCTCTCTAGAATACACAGACCCAATTTTCTCTCTCTAGAAAGAAGAAGCAGAAGAACCCCTCTCTCATCCCATAAGCTCTCTATTTATAGGTCTGGGATACTCAACTGATATCCCCTTTAGATATGGATATTTTATTATTCATTTTATATTCATATTACAAGAAATATTCAAAATTCGAAATGTAACAAACCCCCCATTTGTGGGAAGAATGAGAGATTCCCGCGTATGTTGTTGAAGCTGTCTCTGGGAATCTTGACTTAGTCTCCTCTAGCTAGTTGATCCACCTCCTACTGACCACCCATGCAAGTGCTGGTCGAACGTGCATGGTGGTAGGACTTGTGCATGGTGGACATGCACTTCTCTCCTCTAACATGGCACTCTCCTCTAGCATGCCATGTTTCTCCTCGGACCAAATCCTTGGGGTCTCCTCGGACCAAGGTGGTAGGACATGCACTTCTCTCCTCTAACATGGCACTCTCCTCTAGTATGCCATGTTTCTCCTCGAACCAATCTCCTTGGCTTCTCCTCGAACCAAGGTGGTCCGAGGTAATCTCCTTGGCTTCTCCTCGGACCAAGGTGGTTCGAGGCAATCTCCTTGGCTTCTTACCTCGGATAGGTCTGAGGCAACCTCCTTGGCATCTCACCCCGGATAGGTCCGAGGCAACCTCCTTGGCATCTCACCCTTGGGGTCTCCTAGGATCACTCTCTTGGGGTCTCCTAGGACCACATCCTCCTTGGGGTCTCCTAGGACCACATCCTCCTTGGGGTCTCCTAGGACTACTTTCTTGAGTTCTCCTCGATGCAACCTCCTTAGCTCTCTTAGGATCACTCTCTTGGCTCTCCTAGGATGCACTCCCCTCGGCTCTCATAGGATGCATTCTCCTTAGCCTCCTAGGATGCATTCTCCTTAGCCTCCTAGGATGCACTCTCCTTAGCTCTCCTAGGATGCATTCTCCTTAGCCTCCTAGGACCAAGGTGCACTTGGCTTGGTTATGACATCTTTGAAGCAGTCCAAATTCTTCATCAGTCTACCGGGTCACTTTTTCACAACTCTGAGGAGTCAATGTATTTATCGACTATTAACGTGTCTTTTACTAACCATGCACTGCTACATGTCACATTTATTGCCATGCCATTGATCTCCAATTTTTGGGTATAACAGATTATTATGTAGTTTTTTTTTTTGTTTTTGAACTGAAATTCGTTATCTTGTTTTAATTTGTAAGTTTATTAAAGTTGTTCTTGTTAACCATGCTACTTTTTATATAGTTATTTATATTATTATTTTATTGATATATTGTTAATGTTTTTTTTAATCTAACTCGTTTTATAATTTTTCAATAATTTAATGTCTTTCTTTGATAATTTTCAAATTAAAATGTAAAACAACCTAATAATCTTGTTAAGCAAGCAAGTCAATTTGGAAAAGCAACTTAAAAGAAACAACCAAATCAATCTTAAAAATCTCAACCAACGCATAAAGCAATCTAATAAGCAATACATAAAGCAACGTGTTAAGCAATTCATAAATCATAAAGCAAAATGTTAATCATCTCGTAAAACTCTGTAAACAACCATGTATAGCAACCTGTTAAGCAACTTTGAAACTCTTTGAGCAACTTATAAAGCAACATGTTAACCAACCCTTAAAACTCCAAAACAACTCACGAAACAAACTATTAAACAATCATTCAAAATCCTGAGCAACTGTATACATAAACTTGTTAAGCAACACATAATCATCATAAGCAACATATAAAGCAATATGTTAAGCAACTCTTAAAACTCCTTAAGCAACCCTTGAAAATTCTTCAACAATCCATAAAGCAACTTGATAAACAACCATAAAACAACCTATTAGGCAAAATTAGAAACTCCAATAAAACCCATAAAACAACATGTTAAGCAACATTTGAAACTCCTTAAGCAATTCTTAAAGCAACTTGATAAACAACCCAATGAATCTATAATGCAACATGTTAAGCAACCATTGAAACTTCTAAGCAACTCTACATAACAACATGTTAAAAGACCCTTGAAACTCCAATGAATCCATAAAGCAACATGTTAAACAACCATTTAAACTCTTAAGCAATCCATAAAGCAACATGTTAAGAAACCTTTGAAACTGTATAGCAACCATATAACAACCCATAAAGCAACTCTTAATGAAACCCTACTCGACTTGGTGCTTCTTTATCACAATGGAGGATACAAGTTGCCATGGGTTGCATGAGGCTGTATTGGGATTGCATTGGGTTATATGGACTTGCATTTGAGGTTGCAATGAGTTTCTAAAAGCAATACCACAAGTTCAAATTGTTAATATTTTTTCACAAAATTCTAAATACTTTATAAACAAAATTGGTATTTTTTTTATTATAAAGTCTTAATGATTTTTGGTTATGTGTTTGAGAAATGAAAAACAAAAAATTATGAGACTTTTCATTCTAGAGATTTTGTGTTTTATTGATGTTTGAAATAATTGATCTAAATTGCATCCAATGAATTGAGAAAAGACATCACTCACATAGACAGAATAATCCAATTAGAATGAGACATACTTTTGAAATTTTACAATTTTTGGAGGATATTTATATTTTTGGTTGAGCCATGAACATTAGGCAATATTTGAAGAATATTGTGGAAGTCACTAATGTTGACCACGATTTTGCCCAACGACGAGTAGACGTCAAAATGACAATAAGCCTTGAATAGAAAATACGACACCAATAATTTTATAGTGGCTCAACCCCAATTTATTGGTAATAGTCTAATCCACTTGGAGTTGTGATATATATATATATATCCTACACTTAAGATCAGATGAACTTGAGTCAACTGAGTTTCTTAAGTGTAAGTAGAAAAATACAGAGTTTCTTTCTCTAAACTCTCTCATAAAATGCCCCAAGAATGCCCCAAGTAACAGTCCCAATTTCTCAAAACTAGAGAGTTTTTCCCTGTCTAAAAAGATCAAATCCCCATAAATGATGCCATGGGCCATTTATTTATAGGCTCATGGATCGTACATCAGATATATCCCTTTGACCGGGTCCTTGGTTCTTCCAACAGACTTTAATTAATAAAATATAAATAAATTTAAATTACAATAATATAACTATTATTCCGGGATATCTAAGAGATTCCCGCAGCAGTTGAGAATGATTCGGGTTGAAGTTGTTACTGAGGCTTTATTGAAGAGTCACTAGACGGTAACTTCTGAGATTCTGATCCATGGACCAACCAAATCCATCCCCGAAGTGACTGATCGGCCAAGAAAACTCACTGGTCGACATAGGCAAGCACCTCTGGTCGGTATAGGCAAAGCACACCTCTAGCACACCTCTGGTCGGTATAGGCAAAGCACTCCTCTAGCACACCTCTGGTCTAGCATGACACATCTCTGGTCAACCATGACACATCTCTAGTCTAGCAAAACACTTTACTAGTCGGGCAAAACAAATGACTGGTCGGCCAAAATACTCCACTGGTCGGCCATAACATTTTACTGGTCAGTCAAAAATCTTTACCGGTCGGACAAAAATTCTACGTGGTCGGTCAAATCACTTCCAAACCAGATAAATAATTTTCATGACCAGTAATATCACAACTCCGAAGAACCAATACATTTATTGACTATTAATGTGCCATTTACTGACCATGCATTGCCACTTGTCACTTCTGATTGTCACGTCATCGAACTGAAATTTTGGGGATAACATTTGCCCCCCAAGTTTATTATATGATTTACTCGTATGATAGACTTTTTCTCTAGCAAAATGTTATTGAGGTCATCCAAAAGATTCCATCCATCCAATCAGTAACGTTCACTTTTGTAGTAAACCCACGATTGAACTTTTCTTTTGAATTCTTCAAATTCCATTTTTTGATCTTGTTGTAGTACCCCATGAGTAAGAAAAACATGTTTGTGTCCCATGCCCTTGAGATTTGTTTTCCCCTCGAAAATAATTTATTAGGAAATCATGTATATGGCTGATCGGTCATCTTCTTTGAGAATCACCAAGGGCACCATAAACATGCCCCCCCCCCAAGCCGCTCGAGTATGCCACCGTCTGCTCGGATATAATGGCACCCTCACTTGGACACTAGGGCACCATCACTCAGACACCACGCATCTGCTTGGGCACCACACCATCTACTCGAACCACGCCATCCGCTTGGACACTCTTCTAGCTCCTCGAACGCACGCCATATACTCGGATCAGCGCCCAGCTGATCGGACACTCTTCCAGCTCCTCAACACACACGGCCCAGCCGCTTGGGCGCGCGCCTGCTCGGATGGCTAGCCAATGTCTCCTCGGAAACCTCTCGCTGGCTTCTCGAATGCACCCCAGCCACTCAGACACTACCCCAACCGCTCGAACACCACCCCAGCCGCTCGAACGCCCATGCCTATTCGGACATGCTGCACCTTGGATGCACCCCAGCCGCTCGGACGCATGCAGCCGCTCGGTCATGGAGCTCCTCGGATGCGCGTGCGCCAGCAGCTCCTCGGTGTGTCTGTCGATTCATTCAGACATGCAGCCTCGAACATGCGGCACAATCGCTCGGGCATATGGTATAGTTACTTAGGCATATGCCTAAAAATTATCTCTCCGAACACCATTAAAACACCTTGTTCGAATCTCTCAAAAGTATTTTTGAGAGATTGATTTCTCTCAATCAATCTTGGGGAAAATTAATTTCTCTTCTCAAATTTTTTTTTTTCACTGTGTAGTAAATATTTTTACTTTGCATTCATTTGTTCGTGTTTGTTTGGTTCACTCCAGGGACTCATTGTTGTTAGTCATGCTTAACAACAGAATTTCCTACTCGACCAGTGATATATGTTCAGCCGACCAAGGAAGTTGTATCTGCTATCCCGACCAGGAAAACTTTGTACCTGGCTTTGATATTCTTTTTTCTTGTGAAGACAATTGTTGCTTAGCAGCTTTGATATTTTTCTTGTACAACCGAGTTGTTGGCATTTATACTTTACTTTTCTTTGCTAACTTGAAACATTCTAAGTCTTTTTAGACTTAAAACATTATAAGTTTTTTGTGAATAGTAAAATCACTCTGATGTATGCCTTATATTTTCGCATGAGTACTTAGTTTTCTAACTTAGAAATTCTAGATATTTCATAAGTCCCTACTAACTATAGTTTCTCACACTCTTATTGCTCTAACATTTTATGAGCATAATGTTTATTGTCACATGAATATCTGCTTCTAACTTGAAATTTAAAAAAAAAAAAAATTCAAAGTTACTTAAGCTTTGTCAAACAAGTTAGCTTAATGGCCTTTTTTGACTTCGAAAATTTACAAGTCAACCTAAAAACATATATCTTAACTCGTGGTCTTATTGCCTGTATTAAATTATATACCAGTATACCCCATGTGCCCCCCAAGTGATCGAGGGTTGAAAGATCCTTGGTCACTTGCTACTTGACCGAATCTGTTCGAGCAGTTAATTGCTCGTGAAACACATAGAATTTACTGAAAATATTCAAGTAGTTGAACACTGCTTGAACGTACCGAACAGTTGAACACTGTCCGATTTTACCGACTAGTTGAACACTGTTCAAATAATTAACACACATGCACATTTGTAGCAAGAATCGACCACACTGCGCGTAATCTCTTTTATTACTCGTAAAATAAAGGACAAAACGTGTCTAATAACGAGTCTTAAACAACAAAAATTGTTCAAAAATAAATAAATGACTGGTCAGCAAATAAGCAGCTCATAAACCAAACTCAAATAACAAGTTAAACAACTTGAAATTAAGATACCACTCTGAAAGCGGTATTTTAGTGATAATATATCCTCAGATGCTCATCATTCCAGTGGTTCCTAATCAGGCTCCGTTCACCAAATCTGATCCTAGCACTCCCGCTCATGTCGAAATGTCTGGGCATACCTCTCCCTTGCTTTGTTGCTATCCTCAGCCAAGTGTGGACCTCCACATATAGTGTCTAAGGTAAAGTCCACAGGCCCGGGTTGCAAGGGTGAAGATCTTTGTCGTTTGAACCCAGGATTGTTGCTGCCTCCTTCTCCTTGGGGTGTCTCTGCCCAGTACTTTTTCAACTGGCTTGACCGGAGAAGAAATTCTATCTCGTCTTTGAGGTTATTTCATTCATTCATGTCGTGACCATAATCTCCATGGAAACGACAAAACTTATTCATGTCTCTCTTACTCATCTCTTTCCTGATGGGTGGAGGTTTCTTGTAGGGAACTTCTTCATGACTAGCAAGATATATTTCCGTCCGGCTGGCCGAGAGAGTGGTATAATTAGTGAATTGAGGCTCATACTTGGTTGGCCTTTCGTTTGAACTCGACTTAGCCTTATTTTCTTCATGGTGGTCAGACCCGTTGTTCCCACGTTTCTTTCCAACATTCTGACCGTTTCAACTATTCTTAGGAGGGTCAACTGATCCGCCCAGATTGTTTATGCCATTCTCCTCTTTCTCGATTGCATCATCCAATGTCATATACTTGTTTGCTCGGTCAAGAAATTGTTGAAGTGTCAAAATTGGATTTCTATGTATACTATCCCACAAAGGGCTCCGATAATTTATCCCAGCGGATATGGCAACCATCTTCCACTCGTCTCCTATAGCAGTTGCTTTATTGGCTTCTCTCATGAATCTCTGTATATAATTCTTTAAAGACTCATCATTTCCTTGTTTGATATCTGCCAAGTGGTTGGAATGAACTGGTGGAGTCCGGGTAGTGCTGAATTGTCTACAAAACTCCTTCCTGAATGTTTCCCAAGAGCTGATGGAATTCTGCTTAAACTTCCAATACCACTCCTGGGTTGTATCTGACAACGTAGTCGGGAAAACTCTACACCGATAATCGTCACTTACTCTGAGCAATTCCATCTGGTCCTCAAATTTCCCAACATGTCTAATGGGATCTGCCTTTTCTGTATATACTGGCAGCACCGGTGCTTTATATTTTGCCGGCGGCTGGGCTGCTATAATCCGGGCACAAAATGGGTTGCCACTCCGGTGGTCTATCGCATCCATCCTAGAAGGTCGTTTTGACAAACCTTGCACTGTAGCCGTTAGCACGTCAAGCTTGGCTTGGATGGATGATGCAACTGAGAAAGTTCCAAGGTGTTGACCGCCTGGTCAGACATTACCATCTGGTGCACTGTCGTCAAGTATTTCTACTTGACTGGCAAGGCGATTCAGATTTTGCCCTTCGACCGGGACGGTCCTCCTCTTGTTGGTGATAACATCCTTTAGATCCTTCCAGGAAGCATGCTCTCCTGCCCGATCAAACATTGTACTTTTTGATTTTTCAGAGGGCTTACTACGTGGGACTTGCTCTCTCCCACTACGCTACTGGGCGAGGTGCAGTGGAGGCTTTTCGGTACGCCCGGGTAGTCTATTCCTCCTTGTGGGTTGTTGTCTTCTTTATCCTTTTACTGGTCGGTGTGATGACTATCAACCTCATCACAACCATGCCCATCTTTTAACTGTGAAGTCCTCTTATCTCGGGGAGTCCTGGTCTGATCCTGCCTGGGTGGAGTCTTTTTACTGCCTGATCAGTGACTCCCTGATCTAGAAGTTTCTGATCAGTGGCTCCTAGAAGGGTTCTAGAGTTCTCCCTTTGCGTCGAGGCAGTTCTGGATCAGACCTCATCATCTTCCTGACCAGGGGGGTTACTCCTACTTCTGTCCGGTCCTCGAGAATTGGCACTGTCAGTGGTCCTCCAACCACCATTATTATTTCTTGCTCCCTGGGTGGCTGCTTGTGCCGCGGCTTGAGCATTGGCTTGGGCCAATTGGGTAGCCGCTTCTAGAGCAAGTGCTGCTTCACGATGTCTCCGGTCGACTTCCTCCTGTCGTTGTCTGATCTCTTCGCTTCTGGCCTCCATATCGCGCCTTTGCTGCTCTAACGCAGCTCTCTGCCTGGCCATCTCTTCAGCGAAAGACTCCTGCCGAGCATTGAATTGCATCATCTCCTCTTGGAAAGCGCCTATTGCTTCATGGAGTTGTTCAACTTCTAGAGTGGTCTCCTCGAGAGAGACCCTGGGCTCAGTCTCTGGCTTCTACGGTCCAGGACCTTCTGATCTAGCAGGCTCTTTTGACGTGCTTGATTTTTTGGATGCCACATTGGTATTCTTGGGCGCCATCTTGATATGATAGTCGTGTGTTTCTTCTCTTCAGGCTTTCAATGAAAGCACCAAAATGTTGACCACGATTTTGGCCAATGACGAGTAGACGTCAAAAATGACAATAAGCCTTGAATAGAAAATACGATACCAATAATTTTATAGTGGTTCAGCCCCAATTTATTGGTAATAGCCTAATCCACTTGGAGTTGTGATATATATATATCCTACACTTAAGATCAGATGAACTTGAGTCAACTGAGTTTCTTAAGTGTAAGTAGAGAAATACAGAGTTTTTTTCTCTAAACTCTCTCAGAAAATGCCCCAAGAATGCCCTAAGTAACAGTCCCAATTTCTCAAAACTAGAGAGTTTTTCCCTGTCTAAAAAGATCAGACCCCCTTAAATGATGCCATGAGCCATTTATTTATAGGCTCATGGATCGTACATCAGATATATCCCTTTGACCGGGTCCTTGGTTCTTCCAACATATTTTAATTAATAAAATATAAATAAATTTAAATTACAATAATATAGCTATTATTCCAGGATATCTGAGAGATTCCCGCAGCAGTTGAGAATGATTCGAGTTGAAGTTGTTACTGGGGCTTTATTGAAGAGTCACTAGACGGAAACTTCTGAGATTCTAATCCGTGGACCAACCAAATCCATCCCCAAAGTGACTAATCGACCAAGACAACTCACTGGTCGACATAGGCAAGCACCTCTGGTCGGTATAGGCAAAGCACACCTCTGGTCGGTATAAGCAAAGCACTCCTCTAGCACACCTCTAGTCTAGCATGACACATCTCTGGTCTAGCATGACACATCTCTGGTCTAGCAAAACACTTTACTGGTCGGGCAAAACAAATGACTGGTCGGCCAAAATACTCCATTGGTCGGCCAGAACATTTTACTAGGGCTGTGCAGAAATTTTTACAACCCGCCCAACCCGAATAATCCGCCCAAACCAACCCGAAAAAAACCCACAAAAAACGCAACCCGAATAAACCGATCAAAATTTAAACCGCCCAATTGTTACATTGGGCGGGTTGAAAATAATTATCAACCCGCCCAATATAACCCGACCTGCCCAATTAATAATTTATTATTTTTAATATATTCAAATAAATATATAAATTAATTAAGTTTTATTTTAATTTTTTTACTATAAATTTAAAATATTGTTTTAAGCTTAAAAAAATAAACTTCACACTATTAGTACTAGTATTTAAAAGAAAAAAATTGTAAAAAAAAAAAATACCACTTTTGTTTGGGCGGGTCAACCCGCCAAAAAAAAAATACCATTTCGGTTTGGACGGGTTAACCCGACCAACCTGCCCAAATTATTGGACGAGTTAAATTTTTTTTTCTTAATTGGGCAAGTTACGGGTCACTTTTGCTAACCCGATTATGACATTTGACGGGTAAAAATGCCTTGTAACCTGACCAACCCGCCCAATGATTAGCCCTACATTTTACTGGTCAGTCAAAAATCTTTACCGGTCGAACCAAAATTCTACGTGGTCGGTCAAATCACTTCCAAACCAGATAAATAATTTTCATGACCAATATTATCATAACTCCGAAGAGCCAATATATTTATTGACTATTAATGTGCCATTTACTGACCATGCATTGCCACTTGTCACTTCTGATTGCCCCGTCATCGAACTAAAATTTTGGGGATAACAGCTAACTTTAGTCACTTATTGCCTCTTGTTTTAGTTTGATTTTCATGATTTCTTTTCATTTTGCTCGAGGACAAACAAAATCTTAAATTTTAGGTTGTGATAACTCTATCAAAATATAATTATTTGGTTCTTTTTGTGTATTAATTTAACTTTGTTCTTAAGTATTTTTAATTTACTTTTGAATTTTAATTAGTTTTATTTAGTTTTGAATAAATATTATTTTTAGATTAATTTTAACTAGTTTTTATAATTTTTTTAAAATAAATTTATTTAGTTTTCATGAAGTATTAATTTGTCAATTTTGTGTATTTTGTAAGAGCTTAAATGCAAGTTTTAGAGATAAAATTGGGTCAAAATAGGAAGAGAATTAAAACAAACTAGTGTTATATACATCCTTGCCCCCACACTAATATGTCCAATCAATTAAAAAAGAAGATATAAATATACATCACATGGAGATGAAGATGGTCAACCTTTTAATCTGTTACTTTGCTCTGTATTATTTTAATAAAAAATAGTACAACAGAGAAGTGATAAAAATGGAAGCTGTATTATTGCACAAAACTGTTTATAAAAATGAAAAGAACAAAAAGAAATGTAAAAATAGAAAATAAAAAAAAAAGTATATTGGCTAATTTCCCTTTTATTAATTGAATATAATGTTTTTAGTTATTTTTGGATAATATATTTAGTAAATATTTTTTTGACAAATATAATATATTTAATTATATAATTTTCTTATTAAAATATTATTTAAAAATTTGGTCTTTAAAAGCCCGCGGAAAGTGTTTGATTGAGATGCACTTATTCTTTACTAGAGCATCCATATCCATATATCCAAACAACCCTCATTAACCCGCCAAGTCTTTGGAGCCATTGGCGCGAAAATTGGGAACGAATTGAATCAGCTGACAATCTCCAAATTAGGGTTTCCAAAAGTGGTGCTTCTGATTCATCATCTCGATGTCGAATTTCTCAGACCAGCTCCATGAAGTCAAGCTCTCAATTTTTTCGGGCACCAACAAGTCCTTTTCTTACTCAACCCTCTTGTACCTCCAAGAACAGTCCACTAACTGTTCTGCGTCAATTCAAACCCTTGCTGAAGTTACTCCAAGCTTAATCCCGCTAATGGCTGCCGATGTTCATGATCAAGACGAAGAAATGTAATTACGATTCGCCAACTAGTTCACTTATATAGTTCATAGTTATCTAAAGGAAATTAGTCATCATTTGGTTTTGGATTATTTAGAAATTCGCCTGAGAATACAACATTTAATTTTCTACCCAATCACCAATAAAATAATTTTCTTTGCGAATCTATTTCGTTACATTTGTAAGAAACAGGGGCGATATTTTTAATCGAATTAAGAAGGTAAAGAAGATGATAAGCTATCATTTTAAACTACATGCTCTAGCTAGAGCCTTTGTTTTCTTGTGTGTATTTACATTCATTTTTTGTTTTTAGGAAATTAATATATTTTATATAAAGATTTGGGAGCTTTATGATTCATTTCTGTCGTAAAAATATTAAGCTATCTACAAAATGAGAAGTTGAATAGATGTTGGATTTGATTTGATCAGTGCAGGACAGGCATTGAAATGTTTGGGCTTCATGATGTATCATTCATCCCTTAGTGCCGTAATTTCGGGTATGTGTAACAACTGGAACATTGTCATTATTACTTCTGTTTATTCAACGATGAGGACATATAATCTGAATTGTGAACATTTTTATGCTTCTTATCATTACTGATGAGTTTTGGATGGAGTTCTTTAGTAATCTCTCTCTCTCTCTCTCTCTCTTTGTTAACTGTTTATACGATGCTTTTGAAGGAGCTCTCTGAATAGAGGAAGTGGGTAATAAGTTAAATGTAGATTGAGTTTGTTACAGTAATTTTTTTAAAAAACAAAAGAGATTAAAGTTGTCCGATATTGCCTATTACTCCCAGAAAGTGTGTGTGTGTGTGTTTTCCCTCAGATATTAAATGTTTTATGTTTTGTAGTGGAAGGAGTCAGTTTGATTATGGCGTCATTGGTTAAAATCATCACAACAACAAAAATAAAGGTAAGTATATACACTTCTATCTAAGTGATCCACAAGAACTTTTGTTTATTTGTTTAATTTTTATTTAACATTCTTCTATTGATTGCAGTCATTATGTAACTTAGGAGTGTGGTGCATATCCATCCAACATTTGAATGAGTCGGTTCTTGTTCCTCATTTTGATTCTCTGTTGCAAGCAGCTGTCCATGGTGTTGAAAATCCTATGGGTTCCTTATCTACAACTTTTGAGGCCATTCAGGTAGAATCATAGTACATGCACTTCTATCTACAATAGAAAATAATAATAATAGGGCAATATGGCTATAGTTTGTGTTGTATCTCCTGAAATAATAAGTTTTTCTATTTAAAATGGCAACATATTCTTCTCCCTACTTTACAGTTTCTTTTACAGAAAAATTGACAGGTATTTCTTCCTTGCCTCTTTTATCTATCATGATAGGCTATAATGAGGTTAGCAGTTCAATTAGCTGAGAAGATGAGAGGATTCTCTCATGTCTGGGCTCCTTCAATATATAGAAGACTTCTCAGCTCTGACAAGAGGGAAAGAGATATGTCAGAAAGGTGCCTATTAAAGATTAGATCTCTAATACTTCCTCCTTCACTAAATCTCTCAAAGGTATTCATTTCTCTACACTGCTCAAAATACCTTCACTACTAATATGCAGTGCGAAAGAACAGCATGTATAGATTTATATTCTGAAAGAGGAAACAAAGCTAGAAATTTTTTATTCAGTTCAATAATGATATTATACATTTCAAACCTATAACATGCCATGACATTATACATGTTTTGTTACATTATCTATGACCTCTAAAAGTTTATTTTCTACTTCAAAATAGGTACTTGTCAAAGATATGAAGCAAACATTGCTCACTAGGATGAAAGATTTACTAAACCAAGGCAGCAAGGTTCAGACCATTCGGGCATGGGGATGGTTTATCCAATTGCTGGGATCCTATGCATTGAATAACAGGAATTTAATTAATGACATGCTTAAAATCCCTGAGCTTACATTTTTGGACCAAGATCCTCAACTTCAGATTGCTTCACAGGTATTTCCTAATAATCCTTTTTTTTTCTTTTTCTTTTTTGAGGGGAGAGGGGAGGGGGTTCTCTGATACACATTATTAGAGAAATATCTGTATTATTCTATTATTCTTGGTAATCAATTGCTGTTATGGTATTCTTATCCTTGTATGGATCACTTTACATGTTTATTAAAGTTAATTTAGTTGTGATCTTTGTTATTGAAGATTGAATTAATAACAATGAAAAAATAATTTATGGAAGATAAATATTTTCATTGGTACTTAATTAAACTGAGAAGTACTGCTTATGATTGCATGGATGTCATATTTTAATATGTTTAAAAATGCATTGATATTGCAGGTTGCATGGGAAGGCCTAATAGATGCTCTTATTGAGCCTGGAATATTACCTAATACAAGAAATGATGCTATGGAGGACAAATGCTTTCAACAAATGGGAACATCTAAAATCCAAAATAATGAAATCCAAGCAAACGGTTTCTCAAAAAGTTTGAAGTTGATTATGACACCTCTAATAGGCATCATGTCAAGTAAATCTGATGCATCTGTTTACACATCCTGTTTCAACACATGGTGTTATCTGTTACATAAACTCGGTTCTGCTGTTAATTGTTCTTTGGTGAAAAAGCTGGTGTTGCAACCTGTATGTGAAGCAGTTTTTCAGATTGGCCCTGATCATAAGAGCATTTGGGTATGGAATCTGTGCATAAATTTAGTTGATGATTTAATTTTAGCAAAGTGTAGAGATGCAAACATTGAGTCAGTTGATCTGGAATGCCACCATTTATCAGTTACAACCTCCATTAATGGAACTTTGACATCTGGAAAATGCCCATGGAATCAGTATCCTATTAAATGGTTGCCATGGGAGCTGAGTCAATTGGAATTTCATTTAAAGATTATTTACAGCCTCATCAATCAAGCATCGAAGATAACTGTTTCCCATGAGAACAGGACTTTGGCATACGATGCTTCCTTAAGGGTATTTAGATCTGTTTTGAAAGGAGTCCAAATAGATTTGAAAAAAACATCCACTACTTATGATGATATTTTGCTGTGTCTGAACACAATATTAAGGTTTATAAAGTACTTATGTGAAGAAAATTCTGACGGCAGTGACAAAAATGACTTGCAAATTATATCCCTTCAGCTCATAGAGGTTGTTGTAGAGGAAATAAAGCCTTCTGTGTTGGGTTCTCCTCTTTACAAGGTAGCATTAGATCTCAAGTATATTGAAAGCGAGAGCATTGTTGATGTTGATAAAAGTAGACATGCAAAAGCTTCGGGGATGTGCTCTGTCACTTATATGGATATGGTTTCACCGGTAGTTTATTTAACTGTACTGTACTTCTGTGTCATGGCTCAATCAGATTTAAGCACTTTTAGTGCCAATTTTGTTCTACGGGCAGTGCAAAAGTATTTTAAAATTATGTTATCATCTTACGAACTCCAGAATAATTTTGTCATTACTATTGACTTATTGTATAAGCACAAAGGCCCAAGCTGCGTAAGGATGTGGGCAGCAATAGTGGAAAGTCTGAAAGATTACATATGTGATATAGAAAATGTATCATTATTTAATCTGGATTACAACAATGCTTACTTTGCCACATGTGATCTGTTATCCTACCCATTCATCATATGCTATTGCCACCAGAAAGATTTTATGTCAGCAAAGATTAGTGGCACATTGGAAGAGTCTTTTGTTTCACTGCAGAAAAAACTCAAGTTGGAACAAGTTATTGAAGTGTGGAAGTCACTTTATGGTTCTCTTCGTACTTCACAGTTGGAGTGTTTCAAAGCTAACAAATTTCCTGAGGATCTTTGTAATACATTAGAGGAGTGGCTTAACAGTTACACTAGCATATTCGAGTCTGGGAATGATGTTGAATCATGCCACATGGATTTGGATATTGATCAGATATCCTTCTACGTTGGTGTCGTGACTTGTATTCTCGAAAGTTTCCAACCTTCAGAATTGATTCCAAATGAAAAAGATGGATGTAGCAGGGACCACAAGAAATCAAGTGGCATAAACAGTTGCTTGACAATGGCTATTAGGTAAGGGCAGACCTTTTTTATTATTATTATTATTTGAGGACTGCAGCTGTACTGCATGTAGGTTTTAGTCCCCAATATTGTAAAATTCAAGTATACTTTTCAATATTTGGACAGGTTGCAAAATCTGAGCTTGGTTCTACTAGTCTGAATCAAGCTCTAATATTTTCTCTTGCCTTATCTCGATTGGCTTACCTCTATAATTTCTTAGTTTTTATGAAATTCTGATGTGGTAATACATGAGTAGTTTATTATTTCAAAAGACGTATAAAGGCATGGGAAGTCTCATGTATTGCTGAAATTGTTGGTTTGCTTAAGTGATATTTTTCCTTTGTAGTTTTGTATCTCATTTTAATTGTTTACTCCAAAGTTTATCAGTAAATACTTCCTATGTAATTATTGTTATTTATTTGATTCCTATTTTGGATTGTGGACTACTAGAATCACATCCCTTATGAATCATTATAATGAACATAAAATATAATTACTTTATTCATTATTTTTTGAGATTTTACCTGAATTACTGCCGTTGGAGACAATTACATTACATAAAAGTTTCCACTTAATTCATTCAATATGAGAGCTAGAGGTTATTGTGTTCTGTACATTTATATCTTATATTTCTTTGTAGTGTCACTTAACATGTTTCATATACTATTCTACAGATTTACTAGGTTTTTGCAGACAAAAATAGGAAAAGTCCCACCCATTATTCCTGTTATGACCTCAAGGTAAGGAAGATTAGCTTTTTGCTATCCCATATATTTTGTAATTAATTCATTTCAAATCTTACCATGACGACTCCCTAATGGTGTGAAATTTACAGGATATATTCTGCATTGGCGTACTTCATTAGTTGCCTTCACTTGAAACAGGATATTCTTTCATTAGTTGAGGTTTGTTTTTGTCATATCCTATATATGATGCTCCTCATAAGTCTTTTTGGGTAGAAGAAACTATGCTAATATCACTGCACACAATGTTGATAACTACAATTTTCTTTTTCTTAAATCATTCAACTTAAAACTTTTATCTATTCATGATTTTGTTTCCAATTTATTTTCTTTCAGACAATCTCATCTCCATTGCTCCAATGGCTGGCAGAAATAGAGATGCAAGATGAAAGCACCATTGATCAATTTCAACTCATATGGTCAGAAACCCTGAATTGTCTACAGAGGAGTCAGCCACCACTAATTTTTGATTCTGCATTCCTTAAACTCCAATCATCTCTCCTTGAAAAAACTCTTGATAATTCTAATCCATCCATATCGGATCGAACCATCGGATTTTGGAATTCAACATATGGTGATCAAAGTATGTTGGATTATCCTCAAAACTTGCTTCATGTCCTAGACAAACTATCCCGAAATGGAAAAGTAAATCTCCACAAGAAAAGCCACTCATTTCTTGAGAGATGTGATTCTAGAGTTAAGCAGAGACTGCTCCAGAAAAATACAGGGTAAACGCCACTCACATGTATTCCAAGAGGATAGAACTATTACAGGGTAATCTAGACCATTGCAAAAATAATCAAAAGAACATGCCGTCTTTAAATTTGAAAAGGAAGAGGTTAGAATTAACAGAGCATCAGAAGGAGGTAAGAAGGGCACAGCAAGGCAGGGAAAGAGATTGTGAAGGACATGGCCTCGGTGGGATTCATACTTATACAAACCTTGATTTTTCACAAGGGAATGAGGATTCACTTGATAGCCAAGAAATCTGGAATTCTGAATCCATATTGGACATGCCAAAAAACGCCTAGTCATGTTCATGTCTACATTGGTTTGGCATAATACTTACTCTTTGATAAGCTCCTTACCGTGTCTTTTTGCCATTTCTCAGGTCAGACAGCACTCATCTCCAAGATAGCCAAATTAGACTTAATTTAGCCTTGTTGAACAGCTTGTTCCCTATGTATTCTCACCTTGTTTATATGTATGTATGTGTGTGTGTAACCATATTTGACACTCTTGAATGATTTAATTAACAAATAACATGTTGATTTAGTGGTAAGAATAGTTTATTTGATTCAATATTTGGAGTTTAATTTGATAAGAAATTCATTTCAACAATTTCAATTGCACAATTGAATTTGGTGAGGAAAATAGACAGAATAATCATCACTCAAACGCTTTTTTACATTATATCCTTCCTTGGAATGTACAAAGCGCAATCCATTTGATGGTGGCGGAAATTAGAACTTTCGTATTGATTGGACATTTGGATTAATGCAATCCAATATCAAGCCCATGTAATATAAAATTGAAAATCTAATTACACAAATCTTTTTTTTTTTGGTGGGGGGAGTAGATCCTATACTCACTTTTTTTGGGGTTTCTAGTTAAAGAATACCTCCTGCCCAAAACACTACAAATGTACCTATTTGTTAGTTTAACATTTATATTATGCCCTTTGTTATGACATATTTTTGAAGCATCACGAGCGGGTCACGTGGCATGCGTGACAGGAGGAGTGGAAGCTTGAACACTGAGGAAAGTGGTCTGCATGTAAGCTCTTGTCAACATATAGATGACTATGAATAGGTGCTCTGATTACCCATGATGTGGTCGAGGGAAGGCAAATGGAGCACTACTACAAGTTTCTTGGACATTAGCTCTTTTTATGGAAATAAGATGTATAAAGGAAAGTAAGCTGTCATTAATGTGCCAGGTTAATGACAAATTAGTTAACAGCACCAAAATAGGCAATTTCTAAGATATTTTTCCCATTTAGCTTCCTATTTAGTTACTCAAATATTAAGTAAATTTATTATAATTAATTATGTTACAAATCGGGCAACTACTCTTATTTAGTGGGATATCGGCTGTCAAGAGAGTCATGGTTAATATTGTAGGTACAAAATAATTGGCATACCGACACTTTGTCAATTTGTAAACTCAACATGTATGTACTTTGAAGAAAACTCTTGGTACTGTTTGAAATATATGAATTATTTAAAAATAATATTAAAAAATAGAAAAGTGCTTTTTGTATGTTAAAAGAAAAAGAGTTCCACGTGGATTTGGAACACTTTCTTAAAGTTGTAAATTTTGTGGGAGCTCTACCCACATATGCACCAAGGGTACCCAATTTTGGGCGCATGGATGAGGAGACACAAACTTGACCATCACACACGCAATATTTTAATAAATATTTTTTTATTTATTAATTAACTTATTCAAATAAAACGTGTTTTGAGAGCAGTCAATTGACAGACTGAGTCTTCCTACTCTTTCTCACATTACGATATGCACGTTACCACTTTCCCCATGACCAACATTTCTTTTCAGTTGTATTTTTCTGGATATTTAATTAAGAGATATACAGAACAACGAAGAGAACGATATTCCAAGTTTTCCATAAAAAAATGATTTTCCTCTTTGAGTTTTTTCGAGCAATTATGGGGTGTATGTGAACGACTTCCTTCGATGCAGAGGGGTATCATGCAATGAAGATGTAACGTCTTGGATAGCCAAGACTATTACACTGTGTATTTTAAATAGTGTTGGACTTGCTAATCAAGTCATTTAGATGTAAACATGTAACTAAGGATAATTGACGGATTAGGGTTTAATATTTTGATCATATGAAAATATGTTTCCATTAAAAGTTTGAGTCTGTACATGGGATCCCAAAAATAAGTGTTTACAAGGCATTCACAACTCCAAAATCAATTACAACATACGCCGACCTAAGCGGCAAAATCAAAGTTTGGCTCTAGTCCTTGTTGATAACTCGACTGTGGCGGTCGAGCAGCTGCAAATGTACACACCGCTCCTAAAGCCCTCCAACTCATGGTTGGGACAACTTTCCCTTTCCTTTACCTGCACCACATAGCACCCATGAGCCAAGACTCAAAAAGCAAACTTAAATCAATAGATTTAATAAGCAACATAGTAATAACAATATACTTAACAGTAATATTCTGTTCAATCAAACACATAATTCAGTTTAACAATCAACATAGATAGATAAGTGCAATTGACACTTCTGTTTATTTAAGTGACGTTCAGGTCTGACGCTTTTAGGCTGAATCCTTTGGTCTTACGCCGACCTCGGCTCTCATAGGCCAAGTTGCGTTCCGCACGCATAATGTCGGTCCCGACGCCTTTGGGCCAAGCTTTCAGATTAGATACATTCAAACATATAGATTTCATAATACACAATCAGATGCAGCATATACAAGCATGCCTAATAGAATAATCACATTTATAACCACACTCATAAACATTTACAGGGGTCTAAGCCCCGACCACAACCATGGTGCAGTTTTCTTACCTTGAGTCTTGAGCAAATAGGTATGGTGATCCCGAGCACGATCCATAATCCCAATCCCTAGCAGTATAACCTAGTCACAATGTAATTATAGTAATCATCAAGATCAAAACCAATAAAAAGTTTCGAGATTGCATACTAGCCTGGGGGACCTCGAATTCTACTAAACCGGGTAGTATAACCCTTCTCGAGCTTAAAAATCATAATTGGCCAAAGTTCCCTATTTGAGCCGCGACGCTCCTCAGAGGCGCTGCGGCCCTCTACAAGTCAGAGAGCAAAACCTCTATTTTTCCTAGACACGCGCCGCGGCGTAAGCCACCCAGCGTCGCGATGCTAAGGTGGTTCAGGGAACCCCCCTAGGCCTCTGAGTTCATGTGAGACGCAGCGCTCAAGCACAGCGCTGCGACGCGACACTGCGAACCCAGATTTCCCAGCATTTTTCCTGCGTTTTCCCCGAGCCAAAATCATCAAAATCCACCCTAAGCATAACTAAACCCAAAAATTGAGTCTAGAACTCTCAACAAAACAACATAGGCATCACAATTACCCCAAAAATCAACCACAAATCTTACCCTAACTCAACAATCTAAGCTAGCATCAAAACTCAATCCAAACCTAAACTAATAAGAGAATTCACAGAAAAGTCAGGTTGTAAAGCTTACCTCGGTGAGTCAATGGGTATTTTGGGTATCTAGTTCATTACCGGGTTATCGGGTAACAAGAATGAATATTCGAGGATATATTTGGTATTAGCGAGATTAGGAGGGAGTTCTGGGAGTTTTGACCTTTTTCCATCGGGGACGTTTTTGGTACCCCGAGCCTCGGGATTTACTTAGAGTTATTTGGAGCCTAAGTAACCTCACAATTACACAAAGCACCAAAAACAGAGGAAAAATACATTCCCTTTTCTCTCTCTCGGATACACACTTCCTCTCTCAAATTTCTTGAGAATTTTTGTGGTTTAAGGAGAATCGAGGCTAGTTTAGGCTTGGAATTGTTTGGGGAAAGACTCACCATCGATTGGGGCAACAGAGGTAACGATTTCTAGCCCTAAATCTTTGTGTTTTCTGATTTTCACTTGAGTTTTTGGAGTTTAGAAAACTCAACTCTGATTTTGGGATTTGAAGGGGTTTTGGCCAAGCTTTTGCGTGGGTTTTGTTGGGTTTGAGCTACTAAATTGATTGGGGGATTTAATTTTGAGTTTTAGCTATGTTGGGATAGGTTTTTGGAGGGATTTGGCTTGAAGAAAACGAAGAAAAAATAGGGTTTTCATGTCGAGCTGCGACCCTGTTCTTGGGGCACCGCAACTCTCTTGAATGTTGGGAGAAGGAGGTGCCTTCGGGCTATTTGAGCTGCGCCGCCTGCTAGGGAGCACCGCGTCGTGAGTTGAATCAAAGGAGAGCTTCGGCTCTTTGACTTGGAGCAAGCCGTGGCTCCTTTGTTTTGAGCCGCGACGCTTAAAGGATTTTGTGCCCTGGGAGGGTTTTTGAGTGCGAAAACTCAAACCCAAGGGCTCGGGATCGATCCTACTACCCAGTTTAGTAGAATTTGACGTCCCGAAGGCTAGGCTTTGGTCCAGAAGCCTTTATTCGCTCGTTTTGACGAGATTCTCTATTGGTTGTGACTAGGTTATCGCTAGGGGCTCGGAACCAAGATCGTGCTCGAGGGTCATTCTTAATATACTTTGCACTTGGACCTAAGGTAAGAAAACTGCACCCAATACGTGATATATATGATTAGGTCTTGACCCAATTGTGATTATAATTATGAATAGGGCTCGGCCCCTGAGAATGAATGTGAATTAGATTATGCTTGAATGCTCTATATCTGGATAATTGTTTAATGAATGCTTGCCTTGTTTTCATAGGTAGGGCTCGGCCTCATTAAGGAACATGGTTATTACTGTGTTTGTGTGTGATTGGTTAAGATACCATGATTTTATATGTATGCATACTTGTATTGTCTGAAGTATGCTTATTTGTATCTATATCTGATTGTCTGATTAAAGCCTTGACTTATTAGTCAAGGGCGACAATAGCGCGCTGCGCGCAGGTCGAGAGGCTTAGGCCCAATCAGGGACGTACTATTATGTTGGCTGACCCTATGGTCATTGGAAAACAAAGTGCTTGGCTAGCTCTATGGCTAGTTACTCAGAGCTAAGGGCAAGGGCCCCATGTGACTCTATGGTCTCGTAGCTGGGGCATAGGGCCCTAAATTGACTCTATGGTCAACTATTCAAGGCAGAGGGCCCCAGACTGATCCAATGATCATTTATTTGTAATTGTATGCATGCATGAGTAGGTTATTATTGCTGGGAATGCTAGAATTGTACTTGGAATATGTATTTACTGTTCATGCACATGTTTAAGTTTTCTTGCTGAGCCTTGGATCACAGGTGCTATATGGTGCAGGTAAGGGAAAAGGAAAGCTTGACCGGCCATGAGTTGGAGAGCTTCGGTGGCTGTGTGTACATATGCGACTGCTCGTCCACCACGACTGAGGATATCTCAAAGGAATTAGAGTCGTATCCCTTGTTTTGCTGCTTAGATCGACTGGTTGTAACTTTTGACTTATATATACCTTTTTGAACATCTGTTTGTAGTATTTTGGGTTCCCATGTATGTATGAAACTTTTAAATGAAAATTCAATGTTCCTTGACCAAATTTTTTAACCCTAACTCTTGACATTTACCTTAGTTATACATTTATAACCAAATGACTTGATTAGCAAGTCTGACACTATTTGAAGTACACAGTGTAACGGTCCTGAATTAGGAGGATGTTACAACTTGGTATCAGAGCTAGCAAGGTTTAAGGGTTCTTGAAGATTGGCCGAGCATGTACACTCGCCGCTAAAGACAAGCTCAACTCAGGGTTCAGTAACTATTTATATGGTATATAAATGCTTAAATAAGATATAAATGCCTTATCTGTATGCCTGTTTAAGGAGCATGGGGTATCTAAAAATTATAAAGAACATGCTTATTAGCATTGTTATTGCTTGCGAATGCAAAGGAACCGCTTATTAGCGTTGTTATATGGACATGTAGGTCAGAATGTGCTTATTAGCATTGTTAATTGCATATAGGCTAGGGAATGCTTATTAGCAATGTTAATACTAGCAGGGATTAAAGAACATGCTTATTAGCATTGCTATACATGTATAAATACTCGAATATGCTTGTTTGCATTGTTAATTTCTTATGAATGTTAGGATTGCTTATTAGTATTGTTACTTGCTCATGAATATCAGGAAGTGCTTATTAGCACCATGATTGAATATATTATGTGTTGGCATACTTATTAGCATTACATTTATTTGTTTGTTCGGTCTTGGACCGTCAGGTGGCAAGATTTGTATAGTTATTACTTACCTAACGGCCGATTTAATCACTGCAGAGTGGAATAGTTATCAGTATGATTCCTCAAAGGTCAGAGAGGTTGCCTGGTGTTGACCCACGATTTGGCCAACGACATGGAGTCAAATATACGACAAAAGATAAAACAGCAAGTAAGAAAGATAATCTAATCGAAGAGAAGAAAACACCAAGGATTTATAGTGGTTCGGCCCCAAAGGATGGTAATGACCTACGTCCACTTAGTGCTATTATTAAGATTGAATCTCAAAGCAATGATCAAAGAACTAGCGTTCTTGAGTTTCACCAACTTTTGAAGAAATAGAATGAAACGATGGATAATTGCAATATAGCTCTCTCTCTTTCTCTCTCTTAATAAAAAGATTCAGGAATCAAAATTCCCTTCCTTGAGCTATTTCATGCACATTTATAGGCTCAAGAAGGGTTACATATGCCAACGTTCCCTATCTTTCCTTAATAATCGCGTATCAAGATAATAATGAAGAAATATTAAATGCAATTATTATAAGATTACAGTTTAAGAAGGAAATAAATCAGGTAATACGACTAGCCTGGTCGTATCTAAAAATTAACCCCCGGCGAAGCGATGTGCCTCTGGTCGATAGTCAAGCAGCACTTCTGCCACGTGTCAACCACGTAGGAGAAATCCTTGCCACATCATTAGTAGCCGTTTTTAGGGTAAACATTTGCCCCCAAGTTTATTTATTGCGACCAACAATAAGTAAACTAAGGAAACTGACTCTTCGAATACCCCTCGAAATCTATCAGAGCCACCCGTGCTTTCTTGAAAAAGGTGACCAATCATGTCTAATCAAGTCTTTTCAGTTTCCCAATAACTTGTCTGATGGCTACCACACTTCCCCATGCCTTGGAAAGTTACCCTTTATGATTACCTTGGTAACCGCTCATCGGCTAATATAAATAACCCTTCAAAATCAGTTTTTACTTTTTACACTTTAACTTTATCCTCAAGAAAACTGAAGAACTGGGAGCTATATTTCCAGAAACCTAGAAACTCAGACGGATCACGAAGCTTTTGCCCAGCCGAATCAACTTAGTGCCTCAGAACTTTACTCCATCTTTCATACAAGTATGTTTCTTCAAACCTTTCAGTTGTTAATATGCCATGCAATACTTGTTTGTCTCTATTTCTGATTTCTGAGTTCGTGGAGATTTTTACTGTTCTTGATTGAAACTGTTTTGGGGAAATTGGGAATGTTAACCGATGCTTGAAAGGGTGATGAAACAACGTCTTGTAGGATTTAGGAGCCAGTTTGGTAGTCGAGATTGTAGATTTAGGGCGTAAAATCGAAGTAAAAATTTGATTTTTAAGCTAGTTGAAAAATTGGGTTTTTCCCGCCCCTTCGGAGTCGAAATTTTTTTTTTCCGAAAAACTTTTTACTTCCGCTTTCCAATCTGTTTTTTAAACTGCTTGTATAGAACTTAGTGTTTTTGCTAGAATGCTGTTGGTCGTATAAAAGCTTAACTTTTTATACGCGACCAACGTTATTCTAACTCTCAACACAGGTTTTTAGGCTTTACGTTCTCACCTCCCCCTTTCTCTATTCGCAGCTTTTCATGCAAGATCCGCGGGGAGGTGAAAGGCCTATCGACGACGACTTGCTTGCCCAATTACTTGAAGACGAGGAGCAACTGTCGTTGCTTATACCAGAAATTCCTTTTTCTTGAACCCCATCCAATAGACCTCAGCCAAACCTTCCAGCCATGGGTAGAGTAAAATCCACTGCCCAAAAAAAGAAAGCTTCCAACCCTTCAAATCAGCCTGCTCCTCAGGCTGGAATTCCCTCGACCAGTGGTCGGGAACAAATATTCCTGACCCAAACATTCAAACTCGTGCTCAGCCCCGAAACGCCATTCAACCAGATGTTGAATGGTACGTCGTACCTGTTAGTCGGGTAACGATCAGGATGATCGCTAATTACATAAAAAAATATGGACTCCCTGGGGTGACACTAGTTCAACCCACTCAAGACCAACGGGCGAACTTGCTTGGAGGCGCCTTCAGCGCCTGGTCGAGGTACCACATCGAGGCAGGAGCGACCCTACCTCTTCATCCTTTTTTCCAGGGGGTGGCCAATTACTTCGGGGTCGCCCCTTTTCAAATAACTCCCAACGGATATAGAATGCTTGCTGCACTCTATATCCTCTATAGCCACAAAAAATGGCATGTTCCCACACCACATGAGGTCAACTATCTGTTCAACCTAAAATCTAACCCCAATCAAGAAAACACGGGGTTTTTCCACTTTTTTCACCAAGAAACAGATCGCACTTTCCTGACTGACACCACCTATATCTCGAATGTGGGGAGGTACCATCTGGAGTATTTCCTGACGACTGACATGGTCGCGAACAACTTGGCCTTCACTCAAGGAGGTAAAGTCTTTGTACCACTGGTCGTCAATCTTTCTTCAATTTTTTGCTGCATTTTCCTTAGAAATTTAGTGTGTTTCAGGCCCATGGTTGCGACCAGACCCTACTCCAGACATGGAGATGCGATCAGCCCTTCTGGCCAGCATGACCGACATAGAGAAAAGTGTCAAAAAACTAGTCACAGAGGCCAACTTGAGGCTGGTCGGGCTTTTAGCACCCCACCAAGACGTGAGGGAGTCAACAACGGGAAGTGCCACTGGCGAGGAGATTCCCGAGCAGCACCTGGACGTGTCATAACCTCAAAGGAGGACAACCAGAGTGACAATCAGGGAACCCTCCAACACTCCACGAGCTGTTGCTCCCCCTGCCCCTCAGAAAAAGGGAAAAAAGGCCACTGCCCCTCTCAAGCCCCTTGACGAATCATCGGATGAGAACGGTACTGATTTCTCGCTTTTAGATAGTCTGCCTATTCCCTGTCACCTCTTCGACGGGGATGGTAACTTTAAATACCCTTCTGCTTTAAATTCAGATTTCTTCAGGCCATAGAGTGAGTGTAGCACTTGTAGAGTAAATAATGTAGCGACCAGTAATGATAGCTCGGGTATTATACTTTCAATTTCTCTGTCCTTGCTTCTTAAACTTAGCAAGTTTCTTTTATTATATTGCCTGGCTGTTCGCTCGTTTCTTTTTTGTAGACATGCATGCTGAATGTGCCTTCGACTTGTACACCAAGTCAGCGAGCAAGAAGAAAGGCCATAGGCGCCAGTCTGGGGAGGGCTGCAGCAACCAGCCTGCGAAAAAGTCTCGAATAGACGACCCTCCCGCATCTACTCCAACGAGGGAGACAAATCCTCCACCAGCTCCTACCAGGGAGGCGACTCCTCCAACTCCCACAAACCCAGATCTTTTGTCTCTAGTCGAACAGACTCCTCCTCCAGCTCCAGTCGACCCTACGCCCCCAACATCTACCTTCCAGCAGTCGGCTAGTCATCGGGAAGAAGCCTCAGGAGACGACCTTACGGGCGTGGTGCTCAGCTCAACCAAAGATAGGCTGTCGAAAATAACAAAGCACCAATGAAGCCGGGAGGCAATCCAAGAGACCGGCTCCATGGGGGTCGACCAGGTCCTCAGCCGTGCACTGAACGAAGTGCTTGCTGTAAGTTGCTTTTTATTTTGTAAATCATTTTTTTAACTTGCTCCTATTAACGACCTTATTTTTTTCTAATCCCAGGGGGTGCTTACTCTGACCTCTGGCTGGCGATCTTCAAGGACGCAGAATGCTCAGTTTGAGAAGAAACTCAGCGATCAGCTCAGTGCTGCTGCGACTCAATACACCGAGCAACTCAAGGTGCTGAGGCTACTTATGCCGAGCAGCTGAAGGCAGTTGAGGCGAAACATTCTGAGGCCCTCAAAGAGGTCGAGGCGAAGCATGCCGAGGCTCTTAAAAATCCGAGGTGAAACACCTCGAGGTGTTGCAAGTGACCGAGGCCACAATTGCTTCTGTCAAAGAGGAGCTGAAGAGGAAGGATGCAAGTATCGATAAGATCACTGCATCCAAGGAGCAGTACAAGGAGGTCTCGCTCAGGAATTATCAAGAAGCCCACAAGCTTCAAGATGAGCTTGCAATAACTCACCAAGAGGTTGCTGCTTTAGAGGAACAGAACGCCCGCACCCTTGAAGACTATGAGGGGGCATCGTTCGAGTGCTTCTACTTGTTCTGGAAGAACAATCCCACTGCCAACTTTTCCTATCTCCCAGACCATATCAGGGAGGTGGAGCTGGCTAGGTGCGTTGCTCTCCTGGAGGAAGAGACAATTCCAAGGTCTCCAGAAATTTCTCTAGCAACCGGAATCGAAGGCGCCCAAGAAGAAGTTGGGGATGCAATCAATCAGCAGCAGCAGCAATCGCCACAAGACCCCCAGCAACTTCATAGTTTTTTTCTCTCTTTTAAATACACGACCTACGGGTTGTGATGTAAAGACAATTCCTTATTTAATTTTTGATTGCTGCATAGGCAGCTATTTTCCTTTTAATCGAATAATTACATCCAAGCAGTACTGCTCGCAGTGTAAAGAAATTCTTTTTTGATATTATAATACATTTGTGTCTTATTATAACATCCGTTTGCATGACCGAACTTAGCATAACACTTTGATTTGATTTAGCAAAATACAAAATTTTGAAAAATACTCTAAGTACCCTAGCATGCTTTCACTTATTTTGCTCATGTGTTTACATACCTTTTGATATGCTTTGCTTACTAGATACCTTATATGCCCCCCAAGTGATCAAGGAGCTTTAAGTCCTTGGTCACTTGTCTTGACCAAAACCTATTCGAACAATACTGCTCGGAGAAAAATAATTAAAATTTTAATAGAGCAAAACAACACAAGTAATGAGCAAAGAATGACTGGCTGCGCACAGTCCCTTATAAAATACAATAATTGGCAAGAATGACTGGCTGCGCACAATCCCTTATATTTCTCGTAATAAATGAACAAAACGTGTCTGTACGAGTGATCAAAGAGATCTTACACTTATAAGCGATTAGTCACATAAAATGACCAACCCTTTTTCATAACTTGTAAAAAGTAAAATTAATACAAGCCAATCCTTTAAGAAGGATTATTCATTGATAGTACTTGCGCAGGTGTTCTCCATTCCAATAGCGAGGAACGAGATCTCCATTTAAGCGAGCAAGTTTGTAGGTGCCTAAGTGAAGGACTTCTTCAATCTGGTATGGCCCTTTCCAATTAGGTCCGAGTACTCTAGCAGCTTGGTCGCGGGTGTTCAGGAAAACTCTTCGAAGTACTAGATCTCCGACATTGAATTTCCTTTCTCGCACTTTAGAATTGAAATACTGAGCAACTTTTTGCTGGTACGCGGCTACTCAGAGTTGGGCTTACTCACGCTTCTCATCGACCAAGTCTAAGGATTCCATCAGTAGTTGGCTGTTCGAGCCTTGATCGTACGTTATTCTGCGATGCGAAGGTGGATCTAACTCAACAGGAAACATAGCCTCATATCCATAAGCTAAAGAGAATGGATTATTGCATGTTGCTGTTCGATGGGAAGTTCTGTACGACCAAAGGACTTTAGGCAATTGTTCTGGCCACGCCCCCTTGGCTTTTTCTAGTCTTTTCTTCAGTGTATTTGCTTGGGGATGAGAGACTGAAGAAAAGCTCTTGATAATGCCATGCCGTCCGCAAAAATTCGTGAATAAATCACTATCGAACTGGGTGCCATTATCTGAGAGAATTTTCCTTGGCAATCCATAGCGACAAACGATGTTTTTGATCACAAAATCCAGCACCTTCTTGGTCGTTATGGTTGCGAGTGGCTCGGATTCAGCCCATTTAGTGAAGTAATTGACGGAAACCACAACATACTTGACGCCGCCCTTCCCTGTGGGCAAAGATCAAATTAGATCTATGCCCTAAACTGCAAACGGCCACGGACTTTGCATCTATTTAAGCTCATTAGGGGCTGCTCGTGGGATTTTGGAGAACCTCTGGCACTTGTCGCACCTCCGCACAAACTCCATCGAGTCTTCATTCATCATGGGCCACAAGTATCCTTGCCTCAGGATCTTTTTTGACAAGCTTTGCCCCCCAGCGTGGTCTCCACAATAGCCTTCGTGTACCTCTTTCATTAATTCTTTGGCCTTTTCTTTTGAAATACATCTGAGGAGTGGCATTGAGTATCCCCTTCGCTACAAGATTCCATCAACCATGATATACCTAGTAGCTTGCCGCTGAAGGGTCCTAGCTTTGTTTTTGTCCGTTGGTAACACGCCTCGCGTCAGATACTCTATATATGGTGCCATCCATGTATCCACCATCTGGATCACCATAGTGGTCTCCTCTGCTTGGATGCTTGGCATAGACAGCCACTCAACCGACATTATATTCAGAGTATCATCATCTTTTGCACTTGCTAATTTGGCCCAAGCATCAGCATTGGAATTCTGGTCGCCAGGTACTTGTTGGAGGGTGTATTTGTCAAACTGAGCCAATAAATCTCTTGTTTTGTTTAAATAGGCAACCATCTTTAAACCTCGCGCCTGGTATTCTCCCATGACTTGATTCACCACCAGCTGAGAATCACTGTAGATGTCGAGCACCTTTATATTCATGTCCCTGGCTAAATGCAACCCAGAGAGTAATGCTTCATACTCGGCCTCGTTGTTAGAAGCAGTGAAGTTAAACCTGATTGTGCAGTGAAATCGATGCCCTTCCGGAATTATCAATATCACTCCTGCTCCGGCGTGGCACTCATTAGAAGAACCGTCTGTAAATAATTTCCATGAGGGAGCTTGGTTTTGACACTTAGGCTCATTAGGCTCTTCAATCCGCTCGCTATCTGTAAGTTCAATGAATTCTGCAATGAAGTCAGCCAGGGGTTGCCCTTTTATCGCTGCTCACGGCAAGTAAGATATATCGAACTACCCAAGATTGACTGCCCATTTTAACAATCTACCCGCAACCTCTGGTTTTTGCAGGACTTGTCGTAGAGGCTGGTCGGTCAAAACCGTGATTGGGTGAGCTTGAAAGTAAGGCCGTAGCTTCCTGGAGGCCAAAATTAGGCAATAGGCTAGCTTCTCGATGGGCAGGTACTGCTGCTCTGCTCCAATTAGCCTTTTGCTTACATAGTAAACAACCTTCTGCACGCCTTCTTCCTCCCTTACTAAGACGACACTAGCAGCATACTCTGTGATCGCCAGGTAGATGAACAAAGTTTCTTTATCGACCGACTTTGCAAGATGGGTGGTTGCGCCATATGAGTTTTTAATGCTTGAAAAGCCTGCTCGCACTCCTCTGTCCACTCAAACTTTTTGTTGCCTCTAAGTAGATTAAAAAATGGAACGCACTTATCTGTTGACTTCAAATTGAAAGTGTTGGAGGGTGTATTCCCATTACAAATTGAAAGTGTTAAAGATTGAACTTCCCAAGGCCTTTCAAGTTGGTGCTATAGTGGCTAAATTACCACCAACTTGGAAGAGCTATAGGAAAAGAATCCTTCATAAAAATGAGGATTATTCTTTGGAGGAAATCCAAAAACACATTCGAATCGATATGTAGAGATAAACTTAAGGAGGGGTCTAATGGAGAGACTTCCAAAGAAAATGCGGTGTCACAACCAAAACATCTCAAAAACAAAGGGAAAAAGGGTAACGAGAAACCTTTGGGTCCAAAAACCAACCCAAACAAGTTTAAGGGCGAGAAAGGTCCTTGCTTTGTGTGTGGGAAAAAGGGTCACTATGCTAGAGAGTGTAGGCATAGAAAATACCAACAAGGACCTAAGGTGAATGCAACTCAAGAGGAAAACATAGTTGCTACCCTTAGTGAGGTGAATGCGATCCAAGGCAAGGTGAAAGGGTGGTGGTATGATACATGTGCCACCGTCCATGTTACCTATGACAAATCATTGTTCAAGACCTTTGAAGAGTCAAAGGGCAACCATGAGATACAAATGGGCAATGAGGGCAAATCCAAGGTACTTGACAAAGGTACTATTGAAGTCTACTTCACCTCCGGCAAGAAAGTTACATTAGTGAATGTACTTTATGTTCCCGAAATGAGTAGAAACTTGGTAAGTGGTGATTTTCTTGGCAAACCCGGCATTAAAGTCATTTTTGAGTCCGGTAAACTTATACTTACCAAATCAAATGTATTCTTGGGAAAAGGGTACTCTTGTGAGGGAATGGTTAAATTGTGCACCAATGATGTAACTTTCAATGTTATCAATAAAAATGCTAATTCTGCCTATATTGATGAGTATGATTCTTTATTTTTGTGGCATCTTAGACTATAGCATATAGGTTTTTCAACCATGAAAAGAATAGTAAAATGTGGTATGATTGCATGCAATATTAAAAACTATGGTAAATGTGAAACATGTGTTAAGGAAAAAATGATTAAGAAACCATTTCCTAGTGTTAAAACACCATTTAATTCACAAAGATCACTATGGATTAAATCTAGTAAATTAGATGATCTTTCTATACTAAGGAATGCTGTTTTGACATCCATTTGATGATAAATTACTGGGTTATTGGGTAATGGGAATAAATATTTGGTGATAAATTGGGAGTTAGTAAGATCAGGGGGAAATTCTGGAGGTTTTGACTATTTTGCCCCTAGGAGTGTTTTTGGGACCCCGAGTGTTAGGTTATGGTTGAGGCTACTTAAGCTTGAAGTAACCTTTTAAAAGAATAAAAGAATGTCCTGTACGTTCTCTCTCCCTTAAAGTTCCATTTTCGTCTCCCGATCGCATTTTCGAAGGTAACTTGAGTTCTAGGACTCGGATTCAAGTGAGGATCGAGGCATAGCGATCCTAGGAAATTTTAGAAGCTTATTATCCGGAGGATTTAGTTGGAAACAACTGGATTGGAGGTAATTCAAGATTTAAGTTTTTAAAAGTTTTTAAGCTTGAATTGAATTTTGTGTTTTGATGAGTTTTTAATTGATTTGAGACTTGGGTTTTATGGGTTTTGGAGCAAGGGGATGTTTGGGAACTTTTATTTTGGGATTTGGAGATGTTTGAATAGGTTTTTGGAAGGTTTTAAAAGTGGAGAAATGAGGAAAAGTGGCTAGTGCGAGGTTGGGCCGCGACCCTAGCTTGATGAAGGTGGAGGAGGCTTTGCCAGGGGGGCGGGCTGTGGCATGGTCCTTGGAGGGCCGCGGCCCTTAAGGGAAAAAAATGACAAATGTGAGTCTTTGTGATGGGAACTTAACTCTAAGGGCCTGGGATCGATCCTACTACCTAGTTGAGTGGGATTCGATGTCCCGGAGGCTTGGGTTGGGTTCGGAAGTATTTATTTACCCATTTTGATGAGGTTTTATATCATGGTTGTGACTAGGTTTTCACTAGGGGCTTGGGATTAGGATCGTGCTTGTGGCTTGTTTATTGGTAACCTGTGCTTGGACCAAAGGTAAGAAAACTGCACCCTGTGTATGTATGGCATGCATGGTTATTCTTGATGCATGTTGGATTATATATGTGGCATGCATGATTATTGTTGAGGCATGTCAAGTGGTTAAATATGATGCATGTGATGCACGAGAAATATGTGATTAGGACATGCTTTGTATACTGAGTATGATATTTTTCAGAGCTTAAGCCTCTGTGTTTATGCATGATCCTAATTGTGCTAGTATTTGTTAAGTAAGCATGCTGAATGCCTTGTATTTGGATATTGGATATGTGATATATGTTTGGTGGTATTGCTTACTTGTATATGGCACTAACTAGTCAGGGATACTGACCTAAGAGTCAGAAATGGCATAGCGTCATAAACGCAGGGCCAAATGAAGATTAGATCTAATTGATATCAGCATTGAATGGATCTAAGGCATTAATGTTGGACCGACCCTAAGGTCGATGAACTTATAAGCGCTTGCCTAGTCTAAGACTAGTTACTAGAGCCAGGGCGTAAGGCCCAAGTGACCGTTTGTCACATGGCTAGGGAGTGATGTTCCAAGGTTATGACTCTATGGTCATGAGGAAGGTTATGTTGGTGACTATTCACCATGCACCTATCCTGTTTGAACTAATAAAAAGTTCACTTGTCTGTTAAGCCCCGGTGACCCTATCGTCACAAGGCCAAAAGGGGCTATACCCAACTCAGTGACTTTTGCGACTGTCACCTATTTGTTTGGACTGAAAGCCCTGAATGATTATTATGATCATTGGTTGATGTGTTATACTCAACATTACGTTTCTATTTTGGCCTAAAAGCCCTGGATGATTATTATGATCATTGGTTGATGTGTTATACTCAACATTACGTGAACTTATTTGCCTGCTTGAATAGGCCTATATTTGCTAGGCGTGTGCCTTATGATCTGATGACATGTTATAACTGTTCAAGAGCATATTAAGTTTTCTTGCCGGGCTTCGGCTCACGGGTACTATGTGGTGCAGGTAAAGGCAAAAGAAAGCTGGACCATCCTTGAGTTGGAGAGCTTAGGTGATGATGTGTACATATGCAGCTGCTCGACCACCACGGCCGAGGTTTGAAAGGAAACTAGGGCTTAACCCTGTTTTGCCGCTTAGATCGGCTTGTTGTAAATATTTTCTTGTAATAGACCTCTAAATTATATTTATGGGATCCAAATGTATATAATAAACGTTCTAATGAAACGTTATATCTTAACCAAAATTTTTAATCCCTAAACCGCTAATCATACTTAGATACGATTTTGGCCAAATGACTCGATTAGCGAGTTTAGCACTGTTTACAAGGCACACCGTAATGGTCCCTGGAGTTTAGGGCGTTATAGTTCCTTTGCCTTCCCACTGTCTCCTGCAAGATGTGGGCCTCCGCAGATGGTGAGTAAAGTGCTTGCCACAGGAGCTGGCTGTAGAGGTGGCAAGCATTGGCGTGCAGGCGTCTGCTCATTGCCACCTTGAGCCTCTCGCTGAGACCCTCCTACGGCTCGCACATATCTTCTTAAATTTCCCTGCCTGATCAGGAACTCAATCTCGTCTTTCAACTGGTTACATTCATTGGTGTCGTGCTCGTAGTCGTTGTGAAAACGACAGAACTTTGTCGTATCTCTCTTGGAGATATCTTTCCTTATAGCTGCGGGTCGTTTGTAAGGCATGCTTGAGTTGGTCGCTTGGTAGACTTTAGCTCAATTTTTTACAAGGGCTGTGTAGTTGGTGAATCTTGGCTCGTATCGATTGCCTTTGGGGTGTTTACTCTCAGAAGTTGAGGGTTCATTGTTCGCCCATTTTCCACCGTTCCTACCACTGCCATTCCCGTTGCCTTTGCTGTTGCCATTGGGCTTTTCCGACCCGTTGGCGGCTTTGGCGGGTTCTTCCTTGGGCCCCTTGTCTTTTGTTGGAAATTTCCCTTCGTTTGCAATCACATCTTCGAGCTTGATATACCGATCAGCCTGATCCAAAATTCCTTGGGTACTTTTTACCCCATTCTTTCTAAGGCTACTTCAGAGGGGTGAATGGCGCCTAACTCCAACAGTTAGAGCCATCATCTTACCCTCATCACCCACTGTCTTGGGTCCAGTTGCTGCTCGCATGAAGCGTTGGACATATTCTTGCAAGGGCTCTCCCTCTTTCTGGCGTATCTCGACCAGCTGGCTGGCCTCTGTGGGGTGTACGCGACCCGCGTAGAACTGTCTGTAAAATTCCTTCACAAACATTTCCCAAGATACTATACTAGCAGGAGGGAACTTTAAGAACCACTCCTGAGCGGTGTCAGACAATTTCGCAGGGAAGATCCGGCAGCGGGCATCTTTCGACACTTTTTGTATGTCCATTTGTATCTCAAACTTATTAACGTGAGATACTGGGTCTCCGTACCCGTCAAAGTTCGGCAATGTAGGCATCTTGAACTTACTGGGGGTTTCAGCCACAACAATCCTCTGTACAAAGGGGGTGCCCCTCCTCCTATCGTACTCAATATGGGACGTTTGTCCCCCGACCAGTTGCTGTACTGCCTGGTTCAGGGCATCAATCTGAGCCTGAACAGCTTCTAGGACTGCTGGGGCCACCAGTGCCGGGGGAGCGTACTCGTCGTGCCTCTCACGACGATAGTTAATCCCTTAGATCATCATCTCTACGTCTCTGCTCGCTAGCTCCTAGCCGACTAAAGACGTTTTGCTACCTTGGTTGCCCCCCAGCGTTGTGGCTAGCTGGCCTATTTTCTCTAGGTGGGGGGCTTCTACCTCCACCTCTTTCTTCATTTCTCTGGCCAGCATTTCCTCTACCAAAATCAACCTCGTTATAGTCATGGCCATCTCTGAATTGTGGCTGACTACGGCGTGACTGGTTGTTCATGCTATTTCCTCCTCAGGCTGGCATTTCCCGAGCGTCAGGGGGAGGCCTGCGCTAGTCGTTGGGTCCCAGTGCATTGTTATGCCGTGGGGGGCCCCTGACCGTAGAGCCTGACTCGATGTTCCTCATGTTGGCAGAAGGACACTGCCCCCTGCTTAGTAGATTTGACTCTTCACCCCCTGGGCGTCTAGGGTTGCGGTGCAGCTGCCCTGCCCTATTCTGCCTTGAGCGCTGGGGATTTCCTCGACCAGCCTGGGATGGAGGATGCTGCTCAGGATCCCTAGATGGGACATCATCCTAAGCCATAGGTGGCTGCTCCGGCCTTTGAGGGCTTGCTGGCTGGAGCGGAGGGCTTGGATTGGGACCTCTTTGAGGTGGTGCGTTTGGTGGTTGATCTGGCTGGGAGGCTGGCACAGCCTGAATCCTAGCTAGTTGAATGGCTGCTTCAAGGGTGGCCATGGCATCCCTTTGCCGATGATCCATTTCTGCATGCCGTTCAATCAGCTCTTGGCGCTGGCGTTCTATTTCTCTTTGCTGCAGTGCCATTGTCTCTGCAGCATTCTCCTGATTGGCCGTCAAATTAGCCAACTCATCTTGCAACACTCCTAGCGTTACCCTCAGTGTTTCAGAATCTAATTCCTCCTCATCGAACTCCAAATGTGGTTCATTCTCAGCCACATTTGGGGGAGGAGGTTAGGATGGTGCAGCGTTAGCAGCCTGTCCAGTCTTCTTGGATGTTTTTGCCATTAGATTTTTTCACAGTTTTTTGTCAAACTCTCAATGAAAGCACCCTAAAAATGGCTATTGATGAAGTGGCAATGATTTCTCCTACGTGGTTGACATGTGGCAGAAGTGCTGCTCGACTATCGACCAGAGGCACATCGGTTCACCAGGGGTTAATTTTTAGATACGACCAGGCTGGTTGTATAACCTAATTTATTTCCTTCTTAAACTGTAATCTTATAATAATTGCATTGAATATTTCTTCATTATTATCTTGATACACTATTAAGGAAAGATAGGGCACATTGGCATATGTAACCCTCCTTGAGCCTATAAATGTGCATGAAATAGCTCAAGGAAGGGACTTTTGATTCCTGAATCTTTTTGTTAAGAGAGAGAAAGAGAGAGAGCTATAGTGCAATTATCCATCGTTTCATTATATTTCTTCCAAGGTTGGTGAAACTCAAGAACGCTAGTCTTTGATCACTGCTTTAAGATTCAATCTTAATAATAGCACTAAGTGGACGTAGGTCATTACCATCCTTTGGGGCCAAACCACTATAAATCCTTGGTGTTTTCTTCTCTTCCATTAGATTATCTTTCTTACTCGCCATTTTATCTTTTGTCATATATTTGACTCCGTGTCATTGGCTAAATCGTGGATCAAAACCTGGCAAAGAGATATAGGCCAGGGAAGAGAATGACCAGGGCTAGGCCCCACCACCAGCTCTAGAAAACTAGCAACAAGTGCTTGCTGATATGCAAGCCAAGTTATAGAGGAAGGAAGATGAGATTCGCCTCTTGAGACAGCAACATGTTCCAACAGGGAACCTACAACCCGCAATACCGGCAGTGTCACAGTCAGAGGTACCAGCGGTAGTATAGCCCCAGGCAGGGGGAGATAGGTGGGTACCCCTGTATGAGAGGTTCAGGAAACAACACCCTCTAGTTTTTTAGGGCAGCTTAGACCCACTGAAGGATGAACAGTGGATGCCTATGATAACCACTATCCTGGTTTTCATGAGGGTAGGTGGTAATGAGAGAGTGGTCTGCGCCACTTACAAGTTTCGGGAGGATGCTTGAGTATGGTGGGAGGTGGTATCCCAGACTAAGGCAGTAAACACTATGGAATGGGGAGAATTCAGAAGTCTTTTCAATGAGAAGTACTACAATGACCTAGTTAAAGCTGTGAAGGCTGAAGAGTTCAGTAAGTTACTTCAGGGCAACATGACAGTGACCGATTACGCCTTGAAGTTCGATAGATTGGAAAAGTTTGCAAGGGATCTAGTGCCCACTGATAGGACTAGGAGAGATAGGTTTCTCCATGGGCTACAACCTATGATAGCCCAGGATGTTCGTATTACTATTGTGCCAGGGGTGACTACCTATGCACAGGCTGTGGAGAAGGCGCTTACATCCGAGAGCACAGAGAACAAGATCTAGCATGAGGACCTCCATTTGCAGGCTTTGGTAGGGACAGAGGCCCTAGTGACCAAATGAGAAAGAATCCAGATACAGTTTCAGCTCCAGGGCCAGATAGGAGGCCACGTGGCATACAGATAGAGCGCTAGGGTGGCGGTGAGACCTAGAAAGCATTCCCAGAGTGAACTCGGTGCAGGAGGTACCATATTGGGGAATGTCGGGCGAAGGCCTGTTTCATCTACGGGAGTGTGGGACACTTGAAGAAGGACTGCTCAAAAGCCAAAAAGGAAGAGCCCAAGAAGGTGGACAACCTGACGCTAGCTCGGGTGTTCACCTTGACCTAGACAGAGGCCTAGGCTTGTCCCTATGTGGTTACAGGTTATCTTTCTAGCGCTAGGACCCCTTATATTGTTTTGATTGATTCGGGTGCTACACACTCTTTTGTTTCTAGTAGGATTATGGAAGGACTGTGTAGACCATGTGACTTTTATCCTGTAGGATTTGGTACAATGCTGCCTATTGGGGAGTTAGTGGTTTCTAGGAGATGGGTTAGATCACTACCAGTGATAGTGGATGGCAGAGAGTTGTTAGTTGATTTGATAGAGTTGGTTATGGAAGACTTTGACATAATTCTGGGTATGGACTGGTTGGAGAAGTATGGGGCAACGATAGATTGTAAGAAGAAAATGGTAACCTTTGAGCCAGAGGGTGAGAACCCCTTTGTATTCGTTGGCACTGTGCATGTACCTCGTATACCTATGATATATGTACTTAGAGCTAGAGACCTGTTGCAGGGGAGATGCATGGGGTTCTTAGCTAGTGTGGTGGAAACCACTCAAGTCGTGCCAGTGGAACCAGGATAGACCAGATTGGTCTGTGAGTTTCTGGATGTGTTTCAAGAGGATCTACCAGGGTTACCTCCACACAGGGAGAGAGAGTTTGTGATTGAATTGGTGCCAGGGATAGAGCCAATGTCTAGGGCACCTTATAAGATGGCTCCAACGGAGCTGAAGGAACCAAATGTTCAACTACATGAGTTACTAGACTTGGATTTTATCAGGCCCAGTTTCTCACCATGGGGCGCACCAATTCTCTTTGTGAAGAAGAAAGATGGTTCTCTGTGTTGGAAAAACAATCAGAGTGTGCAGCGAAATGGGCGTGGTGGGCCCAGTGTATAGACACAATTTTTTTCCATCTCTCATATAAACAGTTTATATGTTCAAGAAAATATCCAAACAGAAACATTAATATACAATATTATTAATCATGCAACATATATATAAATATACACATATTTATATATATCCTATACACATATAGACAAATATTCAAGAATAAAAGTATTTACCTCTTGAAGCCTATCAAGTGTCCTTGAGTCTTTTCGTATTATATATATATCGATCTTCCTATCCAACACTTTGAGTACTCAAACCACGATCTTACAGAGTATTCTCTACACCTCAAGATGTGTGTGGACACATAGAGAACATGAGTTTGTAATTTAGGAATCACAAGTATATCTCAACACATGAAAACTTGGATTATGGCTTGGGAAATGTTAGAATAAAAGAAGAAGATGACAATTTCTTGTCTGACAAAAATTCTGAAACTTTTCTGAATTCTTACTGACTTGTGTGTGTGTCTCTATCTTCTTGTTATTCTATATTATATATATAGGTTATTGTATTACCTTATTATTCCTAATAATAATAGTAATATAATAATAATATCATAATGATGATAGGAATTGATTTAGGTAAATATCTAACTTACCAAATTTGAAAAAATATATTTTCAAATTATTAATTAATTAAATAAATAAAATAAAAATAACACATATACATTATCTGTGCACTGCTACATGCATGACATGGCACAATCCTTGGACTGTGTCTTGCGTGAACAACAATATTCTCTTTTTCAGGGATATTGCATTTTTCTTTTATTTATTTATTTAACTAAAATTAATCATTTCACAAAATATGGTATTATCCTTTTAAGGGAAAATATCACAACCATATTTCAAAATTTAAAATATAAATTAAAAATTAAAAATTCAAATTGATGATCATCATTATCATCACTTTTAAAATTCAATAAATCAAAACCTATTTTCGACTTACCAATTTTATTTTCTCCCACTCAAATAAAATAATTAATTTCAAAAATTTATTTATTTATATATGAATTTTGAAATTATATATTTAAATTAATAAACATATTTTCGAAAATTTAATAATTAATTCCAAATTAATTATTCAATCTCAATTATCATATTATTGTATACTTGACCTGAAGAATAAAATTCTTCTCAAATTTCCAAATTACAGTTTTACCCTTGTATCAACTCTTACCTTGATATGGTGTTGATAGATCCACCCTGGGGACCTATGGACCTATAATATCAAGCTCCAATAAATATTAGTTTATTAATCAAAGATTTTTTATTCAATAATCATATTTATTAATCTCATGATTACTCCACTATAAATATGAGATTGAACTCTTGATAATTATAAACATATATTTACAGAGTGTTTATTAGAGAATAAAGTGCCCATCAATATAATCATTACATACAACATTAATCCTCTATTAATGGTTCATAATTAAAAGGGAATAAAATTACCGCTTTACCCTTTTAACTATATCTTGTTCCTAGAGTACTATTGACTTTACTAGTGAAGGTTGTGTCACAACAAGTTTGCAACGTGAGCGCTCATAACCTTTTCAGTTCCAAAAGTCAACCCAATAGGGAACCATTATTCAATCTATAAGAAGGTATAGATTCCATACTATTAAACTATGTCCCCAGCCATATATATTATTGAGTCCCCAAAACAATAGTTCTTAGCCTGATCATTCTGACAAACCTTAACGCATGAATCAAAGGATCAGATGACATATATAGGAGTTCATAGTAACCTTAGGATTAAGATCATCATGTATATGATCATTGTTTGTTGTGTTTGTTTAATACTATGAAACAATGTTTAAACAAGTATTAGCAAATCACATCTGGTCTAGTTCTATATATCACTATATATAACGTACCTTCACTAAAGTGTCCTACTACACTAGTGACCCGAATCTAGGTCACTTGTATTCATAATACTAGCAAACCGTACTAGCAGTAATTAATCTAAAGATTCCATAACTTTATTTTACTGCGAACTGTTTCAAGTTTATTATCTTAATCTCAATCCTCTCATACCAATATGAGATTAAGACCACATAGATAAGCTTTGGAATTTTATGATATTTACTTAATATTATTGTTGACCGCGTTTTTGGCCAACGACGTGTAGACGTCAAAAATGATAAAAACCTTCAAGAGAAATAAACGACACAGACGATTTTTATAGTGGTTCAGCCCCAATGTGTTGGTAATAGCCTAATCCACTTGGAGTTGTGATTATAGATCTGCCCTCAAGATCACATGAACCTGAGTCAACTGAGTTTCTTCAGTGCAGATTACAAGAATACAAGAATTCTCTCAAATACAAGTACTCTCTCTCTCTAGAAAATAAGAATTCAATCAAAAGTCTAAAAGTCCCCTTTATGATGCCACAAGCCTTGTATTTATAGGCTCAGGATCGTACAGATGGTATCCCCCCATCATCGAGATATTTTGTTATTCTCATTATATTTAATTTACAATAATATTCAAAATATAACAGTACACTATATTCATGGGATAAATGAGAGATTCCCGCGCAAGCCAAGACCGATTCTTGTTGAAGCTGTTTCTGGGATCTCTTGCGCAGCTTTGCCCTATCTAGTCGATCCATATCTCATTCAAGCTGGTCGACCACACCTTGACTGGGCAGACACGCACCTAACTGGGCAGACACGCACTTGGCTAGGCAGACATGCACTTGGCTGGTCAGACATGGTCATGACTGGTCGGCCAAGGTCATGCCTGGGCAGACAAACACATGGTTAGTCGGACATGGTCATGACTGGTCAGCCAAGGTCATGCCTGGGCAGACAAACATGTGACTACTCGGACATGGTCATGCCTGGGCAGACAAACATGTGACTGGCCAGTCAAAAATTCTTCACTGGTCTACCGAGTCACTCCTAAGCCAGATCACCCAACCATTCCTTGCCATTTGTCATTTCTATTGCCACGTCATCGAACTCCAATTTTTGGGGATAAAATTTGCCCCCCCCCCCCCCCCCCCCCCAAGTTTATTATATGATATACTCACATAATAAACTTTTCTTCTAGCCAAATGTTTTTGAGGTCATCCAAAAACTTCCATCCAGTCGGTAATTTTCACTCTTGTAATGAACCCACGATCGAACTTGTCTTTTGATCTTGTTGTTGTGTATTTTGGAATTTAGGGCTTTTGCTTTTCGAAATAGGTTTAAGGGTAAGGCTGATTGGCCATTGCTCTTTCTTTGCTTTTGAATATTTTGATCCGATCAGATGCCTAAACATGGGCTCGGACTAGGGCCCTCGGCACCTCGGACACGCACCCTCGGATGCTTGAACTGCTTGGACTAGATCCCTCGGAGCCCTCGGACACGCACCCTCAGACACCAGGTGTCCGGTTGGACATCCATGCACACACGCCATGGGTGCTGGGCTCTTTGGACAACCTCTTAGGCTCCTCAGACACAAGCTCTTCGGACAGTAGTGTCCGCTCAGACACCACACAACTCCTCGGGTGTCTTGGCACCCTTCGGCTCCTCGGATACAAGGTGTGCAGCTCCTCAGACAAGGCACACAGATCGGATGAAGTACAACTCCTCGGACCCCAGGCGCGCATCTCCTCGGACCAGGCGCACAACTCCGAGCGGACACCACACGCTGCTCCTCGGACAGCAGGCGCACAACTCCTCGGACCAGGTGCACATTTTCGAGCGGACACCAAACGCTGATCCTTGGCATCTCTAGGCTCCTCGGACAGCTTCCCACACTTTAGGCACCTTGTTTGAATCTCCCAAAAGCATTTTGAGAGATCGATTTCTCTTAATCAATCTTGGGAAAAATTGACTTCTCTTCTCAAAGACATTTTTTCACTATGTAGTATTTACTTTGCATGCATTTGTTCGTGTTTGTTTGATTCACTCCAGGGACTCATCGTTGTTAGTCATGCCCAACAATAGAGTTTCCTACTCGACGAGTCATACATGCTTAGCCGACCAGGGAAGTTGTATCTGCTCTCCCGACCAGGAAAACTTTGCACTTGATCAACTAAACTTTGTACCCAGCTAGTAGTTTGCTCTTTATTCTTGTGAAGACAATTGTTGCTTAGCAGCTTTGATATTTCTCTCTTACAGCTGAGTTTTTGGCATTTATACTTTACTTTTCTTTTCTAACTCAAAACATTCTAAGTCTTTTTAGACTTAAAAAGTTATAAGTTTTTTGTGAATAGTAAAGTCACTCTGATGTATGTCTTATATTTTTGCATGAGTACTTAGTTTTCTAACTTAGAAATTTTAGACATTTCATAAGTCCATACTAAGTATACTTTCTCACACTCTTATTGCTCTAACATTTTATGAGCATAATGTTTATTGTCACACAAATATCTGCTCCTAACTTGAAATTTTAAAAATTCCAAGTTACTTAAGCTTTGTCAAACAAGTTAGCTTAATGGCCTTTTTGGACTTCAAAAATTTACAAGTCAGCCTAAAAACAGATATATTAACTCGTGCTCTTATTGCTTGTGTTAAATTATATACCAGTATACCCCATGTGCCCCCCAGGTGATCGAGGGTTGAAAGATCCTTAGTCACTTGCTACTTGACCGAATCTGTTCGAGCAGTTAATTACTCGTGAAACACATAGAATATATGGAAAATATTCGAGCAGTTGAACACTGCTTGAACGTATCGACCAGTTGAACACTGTCCGATTTTACCGACCAGTTGAACACTGTTCAGATAACTAACACACATGCATATTTGTAGCAAGAATCGACCACGCTGCGCGTAGTCTCTTTTATTACTTGTAAATTAAAAAGGACAAAACATGTCTAATAATGAGTCTTAAACAACCAAAAATTTTCAAAAATAAAATGACTTGTTAGCAAATAACCAGCTCATAAACCAAACTTAAATAACAAGTCAAACAACTCGAAATCAAGCTACCACTCTGAAAGCGGTATTTAGAAATAATATATCCTCTGATGCTTGCCACTCCAGTGGTTTCTGATCCTAGCACTCCCGCTCAGCATACTTCTCCTCTGCTTCGTTGCTTTCCTCAGCCAAGTGTGGACCTCCACATATAGTGTCTAAGGTAAAGTCCACAGGTCCAGGCTGCAAGGGTGAAGATATTTGTCGCTTGAAACCAGGATTTCTGCTGCCTCCTTCTCCTAAGGGTGTCTCTGCCCGGTACTTTCTCAACTTGCCCAACCGGAGAAGAAATTTTATCTCGTCCTTGAGGTGATTGCATTCATTCGTGTCATGACCATAATCTCCATGGAAACGACAAAACTTATTTATATCCCTCTTCCTCATCTCTTTCTTGATGGGTGGAGGTTTCTTGTAGGGAACCTCTTCATGACTAGCAAGATATATTTCCGCTCGGCTAGCCGAGAGAGTGGTGTAGTTAGTGAATTGAGGCTCATACTTGGTTGGATTTTCACTTGAATTCAACTTTGCTTTCTTTTCCTCATGGTGGTCAGACTCGTTATTTCCACGTTTCCTTCCACCAGAGTTAATTGATCCGCCCGGATTGTTTATGCCACTCTCCTCTTTCTCTATTGCATCATCCAATTTCATATACTTGTCCGCCCAGTCAAGAAATTGTCGAAGTGTTGAAATTGGATTTCTATGTACAAAGGGCTCCGATAAGTTATCCCAGCAGATATGGCAACCATCTTCCCCTTGTCTCCTACAGTAGTTGATCTATTGGCTTCTCTCATGAATCTCTGTATATAGTTCTTTAGAGACTCATCTTTTCCTTGTTTGATATCTGCCAAGTGGTTGGCATAAACTGGTGGAGTCTGGGCAGTGTTGAATTATCTACAAAACTCCTTCCTGAATACTTCCCAAGAGGTAATGGATTTTGGCTTAAACTTCCAATACCATTCCTGGGCAGTATCCGTCAATGTAGTCGGGAAAACTCTACACCGATAATCGTCACTTACTCCGAGCAATTCCATCTAGTCCTCGAACTTCCCAATATGTCTGATGGGATCTGCCTTTTTTGTATATACTGGCAGAACCGGTGCTTTATATTTTGCCGGTGGCTGGGCTGCTCTAATCTGGGCACAAAATGGGCTGCCACTCCGGTGGTCTATCGCATCTATCCCGGAAGGTCATTTTGACAAACCTTGCACTGCAGCTGCTAGTACATCCAGCTGGGCTTGGATGGCTGGTGCAACTGATGAAGTTCCAAGATCTTGACCGCCTAGTCGGGCATTACCATCTGGTGCGCCGTCGTCAAGTATTTCTACTTGACTGGCATGCCGGTCCAGATTTTGCCCTTCGACCAGGACGGTCCTCCTCTTGTTGGTGATAACATCCCTTAGATCCTTCTGGGAAGCATGCTCTCCTGCTCGATCGACCACCGTACTCTTCGATTTCCCAGAGGGCTTACTGCGCGGGACTTGTACTCTCCCACTATGCTGTTCGGCGGGGCGTAGTGGAGGCCTTTCGGTATGCCCCGGGCAGTCTTTTCCTCCTTGTTGGTCATTTCCCTCCTTTTACTTTGATTGATTGGTGTGATGACTATCAGCCTCATCACGACCATGCCCATCTTTGAATTGTGAAGTCCTCTTCTCTCGAGGAGTCTTGGTCTGATCCTGCCTGGGTGGAGTCTTTTTACTGCCCGACCGGTGACTCCCTGATCTAGAAGTCTCTGATCGGTGGCTCTTGGAGGGGGTTCTAGAGTGCTCCTTTTGCATCGAGGTAGTTCTGGATTGGTCCCCATCATCTTCCCGACCAGGGGGGTTACTCCTACTTCTGCCCGGTCCTCGAGAATCGGCTCTGTCAGTGGTCCTCCGACCAACGTTATTATTTCTTACTCCCTGAGTGGTTTCTTGTGCTGTGGCTCGAGCATTGGCTTGGGCCAATTGGGTAGCCGCTTCTAGAGCAAGTGCTGCTTCACGATGTCTCCGGTTGACCTCCTCCTATTGTTGTCTGAGCTCTTCACTTCTGGCCTCCATATCGCGCCTTTGCTACTCTAACGCAGCTCTCTGCCTGGCCATCTCTTCAGCAAAAGACTCCTGCCGAGCATTGAATTGCATCATCTCCTCTTGGAAAGCGCCTATTGCTTCTTGGAGTTGTTCAACTTCTGGGGTGGTCTCCTCGAGAAACACCCTGGGCTCAGTCTCTGGGTTTTGCGGTCCAGGCTCTTCTGATCTAGCAGGTTTCTTTGACGTGCCTGCCTTTTTTGACGCCACATTGGTATTCTTGGGCGCCATTTCGATATGATAGTCATGTGCTTCTTCTCTTCAGGATCTCAATGAAAGCACCAAAATGTTGACCGCATTTTTGGCCAACGACGTGTAGACGTCAAAAACAATAAAAACCTTCAAGAGAAATAAACGACACAGACGATTTTTATAGTGGTTCAGCCCCAATGTGTTGGTAATAGCCTAATCCACTTGGAGTTGTGATTATAGATCTGCCCTCAAGATCACATGAACCTGAGTCAACTGAGTTTCTTCAGTGCAGATTACAAGAATACAAGAATTCTCTCAAATACAAGTACTCTCTCTCTCTCTAGAAAATAAGAATTCAATCAAAAGTCCAAAAGTCCCCTTTATGATGCCATAAGCCTTGCATTTATAGGCTTAGGATCGTACAGATGGTATCCCCCCATCATCGGGATATTTTGTTATTCTCATTATATTTAATTTATAATAATATTAAATATATAACAGTACACTATATTCATGGGATAAATGAGAGATTCCCGCGCAAGCCAAGACCAATTCTTGTTGAAGCTGTTTCTGGGATCTCTTGCGCAGCTTTTCCCTATCTAGTCGATCCATATCTCATTCAAGCTGGTTGACCACACCTTGACTGGGCAGACACGCACCTAACTGGGCAGACACGCGCTTGGCTGGGCAGGCATGCACTTGGCTGGTTGGACATGGTCATGACTGGTCGGCCAAGGTCATGCCTGGGCAGACAAACACATGACTGGTCGGACATGGTCATGACTGGTCAGCCAAGGTCATGCCTGGGCAGACAAACATGTGACTGGTCGGACATGGTAATGCCTGGGCAGACAAACATGTGACTGGCCAGTCAAAAATTCTTCATTGGTCTACCGGGTCACTCCTAAGCCAGATCACCCAACCATTCCGTGCCATTTGTCATTTCTATTGCCATGTCATCGAACTCCAATTTTTGGGGATAACAATTATCAACATAATATTAGACATATTATATATATGCATAATAATTCAATTAAATTATTTATTTTATTTAAAACATTTTTCAACTACAATTTTTTTAAGGGCACTATTCCCAACACTCTGAGGATGTGTATTGATTATAGAGAATTGAACAAGTTGACTATGAAGAACAGGTATCCTCTTCCAAGGATTGATGATCTGTTTGATCAGTTTCAGGGTAGGATGGTATTCTCAAAGAAAGATCTTTGATTTGGTTATCACCAGCTGAGGATCAGGGAGGAGGATGTTAATGTCAGTTTTAGAACCTTCTTCTAAACCCTTACTTCCTAGGCGTTCCACTCGGTCTCAGTCCAAAACCCCTAACTGTGTGTCACCATCTCCCTCCCCATCTGTCCCTTCTCAACCTTCTTCTTCCAAAGTTTCTTCCAAGAAGATTCCTTTGGTTTCTGAGTCTACTGTCTCACCAAAAAAACATAAGCCAAACTCCAAATCTTCCAAAGTGTCTTCAAAGAAGCGTCCTTTAGGTTCTGAGTCTCCCATCCCACCGAAGAAACATAAGCCTCCATTCAAAATTCCTCTTGTGTCTCCTGTGCCCAAAAAGAAGAAATTTGTTTCCCGAAAGTCTCCTGATCCTCCTAAAGTAGCTACTGGTCGTTCTCGTGTTCCAGCTCCCTCTGGTGGTGTTTCTGATCTTCCTCCTTTGGGGTTCTTTTTAAACTCTCATAAGTTTAAAAAATACAAAGACTGCATGTCTTTTCGGCCCTTGAATGTGGAGTCCAATGTTGTCTTAGATGATTTTCCTCGGTTTAAAGAGTCTATGGTCTCTAGAGGTTGGATTAATTCGGTCTCTAATATGCTCATGCCATCTCAAAATCTTGTTCCGGAAATTTATTCTAATATTGGCAAACAACTTTTTGAATCTTCTAATCCTAATCAATTTAAGGTGTTTTTTCGGGGCAAGTGGTTTCCTTTTTCTCCATATACTATTGCCAAAGCTCTAAATATACCTGTGGTTCAGTTCCCTATATTTTGTTCACACTATTCTCCTAACTTAACCTTGGTTGCTGCTGAAATATCTGGTACTCCTGATTTTAAATGGCCTGATAGTAAGTGTGGATGCTTAATATTCCATGCCTGTAAAAGATCCAAGGCGCGTGCTAAGGTCCCATAAAGGCCTAAATACATGTTTGAGCCACAGGACGCTCGGGCCATCGTCCTCTTGCAATGGCCTCGCATGCGCACCTCCCCAGCGCCTCACGTGCGCATGTCGTCTCGCGAGGCCCCTAGCCGTGCGCCTCCCCTCGGCGCGCCCAGCGCCCCCACGTGGACCGCCTCACGTGCGTGCCTCCCCAGCGCCTCGCGTGCGCATGGCATCTCGTGAGCTCGTAACACCCCTCGGCGCGCCCAGCGTCCCCACGTGGACCGGCTCGCATGCGTTCCTCCCCAGCGCCTCGCGCGCCACGGCACTCAGCAGCAGCCTCGCGCCACGGCCCTCGGCAGACGGCCTCGCCTAGCTTCGCCACGGTTGCGCCATGAGGACCCCGATATGCATCCCCTATGGAGACCTATGGAAACCCCACCATCTAGAAGTGAAAGAACAAGTATGATTCAGAAAGGTCACGTTAGTACAATCTTGTACGGGGTATGGCTTTTAAGACCCTGTATGCCTAACCATGGCACTCATGTAAGAGAAGTAGTTAGAGCACTAGGAGAGAGGGCCTGGCCTGCATGCACCCAACCAGATGTTAGAGTTGACACCACCACCACGTCTTTGACACCCGTACAAGGCAAGTAGTGGAGTCATGACCAGGTACAAAAGCTGAGGTGCTCCCACGAACTCTGACCATGTACCAGAGCCGACACCACTACCCCTGGAACCACTCTCCTATTAGTGTACTCGTGTACCATCTGGTCCCCTGGACCACCATGTACCCAGGGCCATTAGAGCCTACTATAAAATGAACTCTAACTCCACCTGAAAGGGGGTTGGAAAATTTACTGTAGCGAGTGCACCATAGTGAATGAAAATTGATTTCACCATTGTTCTTCTGCAATTATTCTTGGAGTTGATACTTAAATTTCTAAGGCTTTTCTATTGATAATCTTTACTTTGCAATTTTTTCAACTTAACTTAGTTGACGAGTTCTCACCGTCAATAGTTTGGCGCCGTCTGTGGGAATCTAAGTACCAAGCTACTGTTCTAACATTACTTCCGGCAGGGAGATATGCCGAGACGTTCAAAGCAACTCAGGGAACCACGAGAGGTGGAGGTCCACCTTAACGGAGTCCAGCTGAAGGCCTCCATGAAGGACCCTCCTCCACCCAGAGAAATGGATCCCCCAAGGGACCCTAAGGTTCACGAGGGTGATAGAGAGGTCACGTCACCGGCCGTCCCGCCCGAAGAGAGTCTTCCAAGGGCACCGTTGGGAAATGCCAACGAGTTTCCACCTCCTAAACCACCACGTCTTTGACACCCGTACAAGGCAAGTAGTGGAGTCATGACCAGGTACAAAAGCTGAGGTGCTCCCACGAACTCTGACCATGTACCAGAGCTGACACCACTACCCCTGGAACCACTCTCCTGTTAGTGTACTCATGTACCATCTGGTCCCCTGGACCACCATGTACCCAGGGCCATTAGAGCCTACTATAAAATGAACTCTAACTCCACCTGAAAGGGGGTTGGAAAATTTACTGTAGCAAGTGCACCATAGTGAATGAAAACTGATTTCACCATTGTTCTTCTGCAATTGTTCTTGGAGTTGATACTTAAATTTCTAAGGCTTTTCTATTGATAATATTTACTTTGCAATTTTTTCAACTTAACTTAGTTGACGAGTTCTCACCGTCAATAGTTTGGCGCCGTATGTGGGAATCTAAGTACCAAGCTACTGTTCTACCATTACTTCCGGCAGGGAGATATGCCGAGACGTTCAAAGCGACTCAGGGAACCACGAGAGGTGGAGGTCCACCTTAACGGAGTCCAGCTGAAGGCCTCCATGAAGGACCCTCCTCCACCCAGAGATATGGATCCCCCAAGGGACCCTGAGGTTCACGAGGGTGATAGAGAGGTCACGTCACCGGCCGTCCCGCCCGAAGAGAGTCTTCCAAGGGCACCGTCGGGAAATGCCAACGAGTTTCCACCTCCTAAACCACCACGTCTTTGACACCCGTACAAGGCAAGTAGTGGAGTCATGACCAGGTACAAAAGCTGAGGTGCTCCCACGAACTCTGACCATGTACCAGAGCTGACACCACTACCCCTGGAACCACCCTCCTGTTAGTGTACTCATGTACCATCTGGTCCCCTAGACCACCATGTACCCAGGGCCATTAGAGCCTACTATAAAATGAACTCTAACTCCACCTGAAAGGGGGTTGGAAAATTTACTGTAGGAAGTGCACCATAGTGAATGAAAACTGATTTCACCATTGTTCTTCTGCAATTGTTCTTGGAGTTGATACTTAAATTTCTAAAGCTTTTCTATTGATAATCTTTACTTTGCAATTTTTTCAACTTAACTTAGTTGACGAGTTCTCACCGTCAACAGTTTGGTGCCGTCTGTGGGAATCTAAGTACCAAGCTACTGTTCTACCATTACTTCTGGCAGGGAAATATGCTGAGACGTTCTAAGCGACTCAGGGAACCACGAGAGGTGGAGGTCCACCTTAACGGAGTCCAGCTGAAGGCCTCCATGAAGGACCCTCCTCCACCCAGAGATGTGGAGCCCCCAAGGGACCCTGAGGTTCACGAGGGTGATAGAGAGGTCACGTCGCCGGCCATCCCGCCCAGAGAGAGTCTTCCAAGGGCACCGTCGGGAAATGCTAACGAGTTTCCGCCTCCTAAACCACCACAAGTACCGAACTTCGGTCGGCAGGACCTGGGCCCTCAATGCATAGACATGATAAGCATCCCCGGGTCCATTCCGTGAGCTCAAGTTCTAAGTCTCGATTCTATGAAGAAGAAATACGTGAGCTGCACCGTAAGAACCAAAGGTTGGAGACTACCCTGGAGGATATGCAAGAGGTGTTGAATGGCCTATTGCAGGGTAAGTCAAGCGTGACCGTGCCCAAGAGAAAAGAGAAGGGCCGCGAGGGGGCAGAGACCACCGTTCCAGTAGACGATGGGAGGACTCAACACTCCACCAGTAACACCCCCCGAACGAAGCAACGTGAACATCCTGAGCCACCGAAGCAGGCCCAGAAACCAGAGCCGAAGACCAACGTGGCCCATCACAACGAGGACAAGGTCACCTCTAAGAGAGCACCCTCAGATTTACGGGAGAAGCTCAACAAAAAGAGGGCGGGTAAAAGGACCATGCCCCCTATGGCGCCTTGAGAGGGCAAAGGAAAGGGGGATCTTAACCGGTCCGCTTTAAGGGACTCCCTGAGCAAGAGGAGACAAGACCTGGACACAGAAATGAGGAGCCTGCGAAGCAAGATCGTCACCGCCTCTGGAGGTCAAGCTGCTGAGGAAGAGTTCGACCATGAGTCACCCTTCGTTAGGGAGATCCAAGCCATCCAGCTCCCTGCCAATTTTAAGGAGCCCCATATGACCCCCTACGAAGGAAGCACAGATCCAAAATACCATCTAGATACATTTAACGACCTCATGAAGCTGAGGGGAATTGGCAGCAGAGCCAGATGCCACTGCTTTGCTATCACCTTAAGAGGACCTGCGTACAAATGGTTCAAAAGACTTAGACCGGGGTCCATCAGATCTTGGCAACAGCTTTCTGATGAATTCCTCCAGCAGCACCACGTCGTGCGAGACTACACGATGCCAGGCACCAACCTCGCGAATGTGAAGCAAGGAGAAAATGAGAGTCTGAAGAGCTATATTCACAGGTTCAATATGGAGGTAGCTAAAGTAGGGAGCCTAACCCGCCGAGAACTGAAAATGGCCATCACAGCTGGAGTACGCCCAGGAAGCAAGTTATGGGATAACATGCTCAAGAGGGAGGTCACAGACTTGGATGATTTCTACGAGTGAGCGCAAAAATACATTCACGTGGAGGATGGTCACGAGAACCTCAAGGCCGAAAAAGGTCCGTCGCCCCCGAAACCTTCAGCCCGGGAGAACCCAAGCGGTGCAAAGAAGAAGGGGGTCTATGAAGGAACGAGAGATGATCGACCCCGGAAGCATCAACGCTCTGAGGAGCGCCTACAGGGCCCCTACACCTTTTACACTGACCTCACCCATGCGAGAGAGTATATTTTCGTTACGAACGAAAACCGGGTCCCTTTCAAAAGGCCCCTGCCAATGAAGAAAGACCGGTCTAAAAGAGACCCCAGCAGGTATTGCCAGTATCACAAGGATGTCAGCCACACCATCGCGGAATGCAACCATTTGAAGGTGGAAATCGAGGAGCTCATTCGCAGGGGACATTTGGGTAGATATGTGCGCAAGGAGAACCAGAGGCAAGAAGAAGGAGCGTCCCCGCCGCGGGCGCGAGAAGTGGCCCCAGAAGTATAGGGAGAGGTCAGGACCATATTTGGAGGACCTGGATTCGGAGGCGAATCAAGGAAGGGACGAGACAAATATGCAAAGGAGGCCAGAAGAAGTCCACCACCGTGCGTCTTAAGTTTAGAGCAACGCCCCCCGAAGAGTTTCAAGGGCGAGAATGACTCAATAACTTTCACTGAAGGAGACGCGCAGGGGGTGCATTTCCCTCATAATGACCCCCTGGTGCTATCTGTCCAGCTTGCGAACATGAGAGTACATCGAGTCCTGGTGGATAATGGAAGCTCTGTGGACATCTTGCATCGCCCCGCTTTGGAGAAGATGGGACTGAGCATCCGGCACCTGAAACCCTGCAATTCCTCCCTTTACGGGTTCACAGGGGACTCGATACAACCCCTACGTGCGATTGAGTTAGCCCTCACCATGGGGGAACAACCCAAGCAAACCACCATAATGGCAAACTTTGTCGTGGTAGATTGCGCCTCAGCCTTCAACGCGGTATTAGGGAGACCCTCTCTGAGAGAATTGAAGGCGATAACTTCTGTGTATCACCTAGCTATGAAATTCCCAACCCCTGGGGGATTAGCATGCATGAAAGGGGAGCAGAAGAAAGCGAGGGAATGCTATAACATGTCCCTCCGCATAGCCACAAAACCATCGGTGCCGATGGCAATGGTTGTGTATGGAAGGCGCGACCCACACGAGTTACGGAACACCTTGAGAAATGCTACCAGTGGGGCTTCGGCCCCTGGTGCGAAGAGGACCTATGTTTAGTTTGTTCCTTGTTGTGTTAGCATAGTAAGTAAGAACCAAAGAGGCTACCTAGGTAACCTCCTAGTTAGATGTAACCCTTCTTTAAATATGTCGTTGTAAACCGCATGCTATGAATGAAACTGTTTGCAACTTCACATGTTATTTTTCTTCTCTAAGCGAGCGTCGGCCAAAGTGCCTGCCGAAATAAATTTCACCAAACACTTGGGGGGCAGGACAGAAGGTAAAGACATACAGCAAGCAAAAAATGGACCCTCTAATAGGAGGATCCTAAAAAAAAGGACCCTCCATCAAGAGGAACCTAAAAAGGACTCCTAAAAAGGAGGATCCTAAAAGGGACCCTCTAACAGGAGGATCCTAAAAACGACCCCTTGCAACAGGAGGATCCTAAAAAAGACCCCGTGCACCAGGATCCTAAAAAGGGCCCTCTATCAGGAGGATCCTAAAAAGGATCCCTTGCATAGGAGCCTTAAACAAATTTTTTTAAAAGAGGAATGCAATTCGCGGTGAACCCTTATATACAGGGAGAGGACCTTGCAAGGCATCTCTTGGGATCACAAGGATTAGCTACCCTTGTGAACATCAAGGAGGCCAAAAGGTCTTGCAAAAAAAAAAAAAAATAACAACACACTTCCAAATAAAGGCAGATGCTCCCACAAGAGGAAAGACCTCAGAGAGAGCACTCACCAATAAGCCTAGAGCGGCCACCAAGTCGTCTAGCCAAAAAGGGTCCTAAAAGAGACCTTCGCAAAAATAGTACTATGAATAACGACAAAAAGGACGCTTCTGGAAAAAAATAATAAGCGCGCGCAAGAATATATAAAAGGATAGCTAGGACCCAAGGGGTCAAAATATCCTTATAAAAGTAATCAAGAGGCACCAAAAGAGGTCCCATTGAACCCTTTCACATGGGCTCTGAAGAACCTCCAGCCTGGTAAATAAAAGAGGGGAACCCGCCAAATCCCATCACACAGGCTCAAAAGGGCCTCAAATGCAGTGGAATAAGAGATAAATAACCACACATGTATATATACATTAAAAAAGGGAGTCTTGAGGACATGACAAGATTTAAAAAAGAAAAATAGTAATGATAATGATATTACAAAGTCTCAAAAAAGAGCGTACACCCATAGCGGGCTAGCTGACAAAAGTTATGAAATAACAACTTCAGGGCCTCCTGCCATGGGAGCTCCACACTGCTGCTCGAGCAACGGCGTGCTCACCGAAAGAAGAGAAATAAAAATTGGGATCCTGCCTCCACACACTGTAAAGGGCGCGGTCTATGGACATGTACTCGATGGCAGTCTTCTCCGCCTCCAAGGAAGCATTTCTCTCCTGCAACGTGGCGACATTGGCCCTAGCAGCCTAGAGTTCGGCCTTGGTAGCCTCGACTTTGGCCCTTGCAGCCTGGAGTTCGACCCTGGTAGCCTCGACTTCGGCCTCTAAATAAGTAACTCTCTCCTGCGATGCCGTCGCGATAGCCTTGGTCCCCTGGAGTTCGCTCTTCAGGCTGGTAACTTGGCCCCGCAGCTTCGTGGCTTTGGAACCACCTTCAGCTTCCTTTATGATGAGGCAGCAAGCTTGGTCCAAACCCTTTTTAGTTCATTTTGGGTGTTCTCAAGCTCCTTCTCGAGCTCCCCGACTCGGGCCGTGAGACTGTCCCTCTCAGCTGTTGTCGAGGAGAGAATGTTGGTCGAGTCGGCAAACCGCTGAGCCACAATATGGGCTTGCACAAGAAAGTTAACAACATAAATAATAAGTAACAAAAAAAAATGTGTATGTACATCTATATAAAATAGGACGGACACAAAATGCATGAACTAACCCAAGCAGTGGTGCACCTTAAGGTTTCCCCAAGGTCTGACAGAGCACAACTCCTAAGACTGCTCCTGTCAGGTTCAGGGAGGTCCGAGGTGAGTTGGGTGAACTGCCGCCCGTAGGTGGTCGACATACGATTCACCCAGGGTGCCCCATCCAGGCCAGGGTCACCTGGCTGGATAATGACAGACGACCTGCTCGCTGAGACGGGAGGGGGCGCAGAAAAAGTGGAAAAGTGAGGCTCTGGTGGATCAGAGGGGGGTTCTGGAAGATCGGCGAAGTAAGCCCCCGAAGGACAAGGGTCGAGGGGAGCTTCAGTGAAAGCATCATAGCCCTCAGGGTCGAGGCAAACAAAACACCCCGGAATGGCTTGTTGGTCTTGAGAATGAGGGGCTATGTCCGGATCATAAGAGGCACATGGAGGGCATCCCCCAGGAGATGTAGGCAGCTGGTGAGGTCCCCCGCGGTCAAGGGGGGCTTCCTCCGGCTCTTCCTCAGCCTCATCGTCATCTGGGCAAGGCTCGGCCAATACTCCCTTCATCTTCTTGGACCCAGAGATGGTCCACAGCAACTTGGGGTCTGAGACAGGGGAAAATTTATGGAGGTTCAGATTCTTCACGGTGAATAAGTACACCGCCTTTTTCATATCAGGGTCAGCGTTGAGGAACTTCCTCAGATCTCTCGCTTCCGGTCCAACGACTGTGGGTTCGGCAAATTGCTCTGCATAATACATGCCATGGTCGATGTAAACGTAAGTCATGAAACAATAAGTTGCAAGAAAGTAAAAGAGAGAAAGTGATGCTTAGGGTACTTACTGGGAGTGGCCCAGAAGTCCTCGCGGACAGAGAGGGGGCCTTCCACGAAGAAAAAGTCCTGCTTCCAGGACCCCGGGTTGGACACTGAGCCCTCTATCAAAGAGGCCTCGCTGTTGGCTTTTTGCAAATAGTAAAAGCCCTTTGACTTGGGAGTAGGCATGAGGTTGTAGAGAAAATGCACCTCTGTCGCCGTAGGAGCGCGTTTAAACAGTTTTGTAAACGCAATGAAAAGGCAGCTCAAAGTTAGCCAGCCATTGGGTGCCAGCTAAAGTGGTGCCAGGTCGAAGTAGTTGAGGTCCGTAACAAAGAACGGGTGTAGCGGGATGGTACCACCTGCTTTCAGGATGTGCTCGCTAAGGGCCACATAACCGGTCTTAGGGCAGTTGGCCCAGCATGTCTCCAAAGGAGTGTATAGAGCGTACTCCGAGGGAACGCGATAGTGATGCACAATTTCCCTCAGTCTGTTCTCGGACACATGCGACACCAGTTCGGATGCCAGTAAAGGAACATCGTCCAGTTCATTGGAGGCTACCTGTCGTCGTGCCCTCGGCATATCTGCAAAACCAAAAGAAAAAGGTAAGAAAGAGACAAAACACTTGACCCTCCATTTTTTCTTCCTAGCAAGAGTCTTCCATCGGGGGAGCGACTGCAGAAGTGCTAGGCTAGGAAAAACCAAGACTAAGGGCACAGGAAAAGCGGAAGCAGCCCCATGACAGTCATCAGGCGAGGATGGGCTGGAGGGCTCAGGCGGAAGGTGTCCCTCCATAAACTCCAACTCCCTCTGCAACTCTAAAAGGGTCACCCTAAGGCTCGTTACATGGTCACTAAGGTCTGGGGGGAAAGGTGCTCTATCTCCTCTCGACACCGAGTCCATTTCTCTCTCCACCACCCAAATTTTACGCCTAAGTTCAGCCATGTGCTCAAGATGGTGGATACGAGTCTGCCTTAAGGAGTCATAGTCCTGGTAAGGGTTTTCCTCAGGGGACTCTGAGTCTGAGGACAGGTCAATAAACTCAACCCCCGGAGGTGTGTCGAACGGACCATCGCTAGCCATGAGGCCTCGTCCTGAAAGCAAAAAGGGGTTCATGTGTAAATGAGGGGATGGCTACAAAACACAAAGGAATGGGCTTAAAACCTCTAGATGCAAACGCACTAGATGATTCACTATGGGGTATAAAAAAGAGGGGCATGCAAATGGGAAAATTCACTGCAAGCTCAGGCCAAGGTACCCCATTCCGAGTAATGCTAATTTGGACCCAATGAACGTGATGGAAAAAGAAAATATACCTCAAGCAAGTGAAATGGAGCGCTGTCGAGGTCAAAAGGAGGTCGAAGGCCAAAAGCACCAAATGGTCGAAAATACGCGTCTGCAAAAATAGACAAAAAGGATGTGTTAGCTTCCAAATAGACATACCAAAAAATTAGCTCATATGTAAAAAAAAAAAATTAAATGAAATGAAAAAATAAAATGAAGGAAACTATGGAAAAAATGAGGATGTGGGGGATTGAACCCCTTACCTCTTGAAAGAGGAAGGATTCTCAAAACCACTAAGCCAATGAAGTAAGGTGAAAATAATAAGCCTTACATGAGGGCCTATTTATAGGAATCAAGGAGAATAGTCTACAAGAGCACCTAAAGGTCCTCTCCTAGACTAGGGGGCAAGTGTGGATGCTCAATATTCCATGCCTGTAAAAGATCCAAGGCGCGTGCTAAGGTCCCATAAAGGCCTAAATACATGTCTGAGTCGTGGGACGCTCGGGCCACCGTCCTCTTGCAACGGCCTCGCGTGCGCATCTCCCCAGCGCCTCGCGTGCGCATGGCGTCTCGCGAGGCCCCTAGCCTCGCACCACTGCGCCCAGCGCCCCTGCATGGACCGCCTCGCGTGCGCGCCTCGCATGCCATGGCACTCAGCAGCAGCCTCACGAGCCCCAGCGCCTCGCGTGCCACGACACTCAGCAGCAGCCTCGCGAGCCCCAGCGCCTCGCGCCACGGCCCTCGGCAGATGGCCTCGCCTAGCTTTGCCACAGTTGCGCCAGGAGGACCCCGAGATGCATCCCCTATGGAGACCTGTGGAAACCCCACCATCTAGAAGTGAAAGCCCAAGTATGATTCAGAAAGGTCATGTTAGTACAATCTTGTACGGGGTATGGCTTTTAAGACCCCGTACACCTGACCATGGCACTCATGCATGACAAGTAATTGGAGCATTAGGAGAGAGGGCCTGGCCTGCATGCACCCAACCAGATGTCAGAGTCGACACCACCACCACGTCTCTGACACCCGTACAAGGAAAGTAATGGAGTCATGACCAGGTACAAAAGCTGAGGTGCTCCCACGAACTCTGACCATGTACCAGAGCCGACACCACTACCCCTAGAACCACTCTCCTGTTAGTGTACTCGTGTACCATCTGGTCCCCTGGACCACCATGTACCCAGGGCCATTAGAGCCTACTATAAAATGAACTCTAACTCCACCTAAAAGGTGGTTGGAAAATTTACTGTAGCAAGTGCACCATAGTGAATGAAAACTGATTTCACCATTGTTCTTCTGCAATTTTTCTTGGAGTTGATACTTAAATTTCTAAGGCTTTTCTATTGATAATCTTTACTTTGCAATTTTTTCAACTTAACTTAGTTGACGAGTTCTCACCATCAACAGTAAGGGTTTTATTCCTGCTACTGCACTGTCCTCGCTTTATAAAGTGATTTTTCATGTTACTCTCACAAATTGGTTGCCCAATACTCACAAGTCCACTGTTGGTGCTTCTATGGAAACATTTATGTTTGTTGTTGGCACTGGAGTCTCCATTGACTTGTCTACATTGATATTTGATCGCATTTATAATGAAGCTTTAGTTCGTGGCATTCGGTCTTTCTTACCATTTCCTTGCCTTCTTCATCATTTGGTTGTGTCTACTTCACCTAAGTTCACTGCTCAAGAGGTGTTTTTATCTGTTCCAAACATTGACAACACTCTTCGTAGTCTTAAAGCTCCTCAAGTTTTACCTACTATTGACCCGGGTTTTGAGAATGTGCTGCCTGGATTTCCATCATCTGGTTGGAGATTCATGTTGTTCAATTATTTGCATCAGTTTTGGGGTGCTTTTAATGACTTTGTGGATACTTACAAAAAGGATAGGCAAAGAACGTTGCAATTTGAGTGGCAGGTTTTGGCATAGTTGGCTCAACTTCATGCATCATCTTAGGGGGAGTGTCTTGCTCCTGGCTCATCTGCATAGGGGGAGTCTGTTCCCTTAGTTCCGTAATCTGATCCTCCAGTCGTGTCTCAGGATCCACTTTCATCTCAGTAACTGGTGCTTCAATTATGATCACTGAGGGGGGGGGGGGGGGGATAACTTCTGTTTTAAGTGCCTTTGGTTAAATTAGTGTTTTAGGTTAGGTGCTTTTGGTTTCTTTAGTAAGCTTTTTGGAAGGTTATGGTTGTGTTCGCGCAGTTTGGTTGTGTAATCTTCTGTTTTGGCTACTTATCTTGTTTATCAACTTATTGACTCTGTTTTTTGGATGTTTGGTTTGTATACCTCTTGTTTTGTGTTTCTTTGGGGTTCTTTGTTGATCTTAATATGTTTTGCAACGATCATAATTTTTTTCCAAAAGGGGTGATTGTTAATGTCAGTTTTAAAACCTGTTATTCTTTGGTAAAAATTATGCATCTTTTTCTGTCTGTGCTGAGTCTGTTTTATCTCAATATTATGTGTTGGACAGATTAAATTGATGGGATAGTTAGTTTTGTCTAACATGCATTGTTTTCACTAGCTAGCGGTTCACGTGACTGTGTGATGTCACCTGGTTCTGTCATTCTTACTATAAATAAAATATTGAGCTGATCAGATCTAACTAACTCTGATAGAAAACCCTAGATTTCAATTCTTTGTCTTATTCTTATTGTTGCAGGTGCAAGAGAAAAGGTTGAAGAAGAAGCTGAGGAAATCTGGCTGGGTTTTGAAGATCAGAGAGGAAGCAAAAGCTTGGATCAGACATTAACTGAAGGGATTTCAGTCAGGTCTTTGAAGGGAGTTCAAAGAGAGTGTTCTATCGAAGTTTGCTATTTTAGAATTGTTCTTTCACTGTTCTTTTCTAACTCTTGATTTTGTTGTACAATCTAAATAGATACTTTACTTAAGCTTGTACAAGTATTTTTAGCAATTTCTTGTATATTTTCAGATCTATGATAATCTTTCTTGAGTTAAGAAATTGATGTTACTTTGTTTTAATACTTGCATTCATAGTGATTAAGTTTCTCTCATTAACTACAAGTAATTTGAATTTTTCATTAAAGTAGAAAATCCAACTTCAGAGGATATACCGAAGACAACTTTTTGCACTAGGTATGGGCATTACGAGTTTTTGGTGATGTCATTTGGACTGACTAATGCCCCAGCATCATTTATGGATCTAATGAATAAGGTGTTCAAAGGCTACTTGGATCAGCTTGTGATCATCTTTATCGACAATATATTGGTATACTCCCAGTCAGAGATAGAGCACGAGAAACACCTTAAATTGGTACTACAGAGGCTGAGAGAACACAAGCTGTATGCAAAATTCAAGAAGTACGAGTTCTGGTTGCCACATGTGACTTTCTTAGGTCACATAGTCAATAAGTATGGGATTATGGTGGATCCAGCGAAGACTGAGGCAGTCAGAGATTGGTCAAGGACGGAGAGTGCTTTAGAGATCAGAAGTTTCTTGGGATTGGTAGGTTATTACAAACGCTTTGTGGAAGGGTTTTCCAAGATTGCGTCACCGCTGATAGAGTTGACACACAAGAGTCAAAGGTTCATATGACCAGAAAAGTGTGAGGACAGTTTCCAGAGACTGAAGAAGAGTTTGATCACTGCACCAGTTCTGAGTCTTCCAACAGTTCAGGATAAATTTGTGGTTTATCGTGACGCCTTGAGGCAGGGCTTATGTTGTGTCCTTATGCAGATAGGGAAGGTGATAACCTATGCATCATGTCAACCGGAGGAGTATAAGCAGAGGTACCCCACACATGATCTCGAACTTGCAACAGTAGCTTTTGCACTGAAGGTGTGGAAGCACTACTTATATGGTGAGAAGTATGAGATATACACGGATCACAAGAGTTTGAAATACTTCTTCACCCATAAGGATTTGAACATGAGGAAAAGACGCTGGTTAGAGCTGGTGAAGGATTATCATTGTGAAATCCTCTACCACCTAGGAAAGGTCAACATGGTAGCAGATGCCTTAAGCCGAAAGGGTCCGGGACAATTGTATAGTGCTAGGCAGATCTCTAGGGAATTGGATAATGATATGGCTAGAGCAGGAATTGAGATAGTGGTGGTCCAGTTAGCCAACATCACCCTACAGTCTACTCTTTTGGAGAGGCTTAAGGAGAAGTAGTTAAGTGACCCACAGTTGGGAAAGATCAGAGGGAATGTCCTAGATGGAGTAGCTAAGGACTACACAGTGTCAGACATGGGCTTATTGAGATATAAGGATCGAATTTGTGTTCCGATGGAAATTGGGATTAGACGAAAGATTCTGGATGAATCTTATTCTACCCCTTATTCTCTACATCCAGGCACCACAAAGATGTACCAGGATCTGAAAGTTTTATATTGATGGCTTGAGATGAAGAGGGATGTGACTAAGTACGTGGCAAGGTACATGACCTGTCAGCAGGTCAAGGTAGAGCATCAGAGACCAGCAGGGCTACTGTAGCCTTTTGATATCCCAGAGTGGAAGTGGGAGGACATCATGATGGATTTCGTGGTAGGATTGCCCAAGATAGTGGGCCAGCACGATTCAGTCTGGGTCATCATGGATCAGTATACAAAATCAGCTCACTTTTTTCCAATGAGGACGAATTACATGGTTGACAAGTATGCATATCTCTTTGTGAGAGATATAGTTCGCCTTCAGGGGACTTTGAGGTCTATCGTGTTTGATAGGGACCTTATCTTTACTTCCAAGTTTTGGGGAAGTTTGTAGAGGGCGATGGGTACATAGTTGGAGTTCAGTACAACTTATCATCCTCAGACCCAGGGTCAGTCTGAGAGGACTATCCAGATATTGGAGGACATTTTGAGAGCATGTGTATTGGACTTTGAAGGGTTTTGAAGTAAATATTTGCCTCTGATATAGTTTTCCTATAATAACAGCTACCAGTCGACTATTGGAGTGACACCTTATGAGATGCTGTATGGTAGGAAGTGCATATTGCCCATTCACTGGGATGAGATGGGTGAGAGGAAATATTTGGATCTTGAGGCAGTTCAGAGGACCACTGAGGAAATTGAAAAGATTAGAGCTCGGATGATCGCATCTCAGAGTATACAAAAGAGTTATTCAGACCCAAAGCGCATGAACGTGGAGTTCCAGGTGGGAAACTATGTCTTCCTTAGGATTTCACCACTGAGAGGGGTGAAGAGATTTGGAAAGAAGGGCAAGCTAAGCCCTTGGTTCATTGGACCATTTGAGATCCTGGAGAGGATCGGTTAGGTGGCCTACAGGTTGGCCTTACCCCCTGCACTGTCTATTGTGTACAACATGTTTCATATTTCCATGTTGAGGAAGTATGTATCAGATGAGACTCATGTATTGAGTTACGAGGATTTTGGAACTGAGGAGCAGCCATAAGATTTTAGACAGAAAGGACATGGTCCTGAGGAACAAGACTATACCATTAGTTAAGGTATTATGGAGGAACAACAAGGACGAGGAAGTTACTTGGGAGCTAGAAGCAAATACGCAAAATCAGTATCTCGAGCTGTTAAGGTAAAATTTCGAGGACAAAATTTCTGTAAGGAGATGATAGTTGTAATGTCTGAAATTACCTAATAAGGCTTAGGGCCTTGATTAGGGGGCCAAGATGGAAATTTATGAAAATGATATGTTATGTGATTATGTGAGTATATGATAATATGACTAGATATGCATGTGGGGTCGTTTCTTATTAGAAGGGAAATTTTCGTAATTTGGCCCGTTATGGGTATATTTGACATATATGTGATATATGTGTGAGACCACATTATTATGTGAATATATTTGGGTTACTCAGAATGAGACGATCCTAGGGAGCAAGTTAGCAGGTAAGTCACAAGGAAAACTAAGACCCGACTCGGGTGAGTCAAGGGGATTTTGGGTATCTAGTTCATTACCAGGTTATCAGGTAACAAGAATGAATATTCGAGAATATATTTGGTATTAGCGAGATTAGGAGGGAATTCCGAGAGTTTTGACCATTTTTCCCTCGGGGACGTTTTTGGTATCCCGAGCCTCGGGATTTACTTAGAGTTACTTAAAGCCTAAGTAACCTCACAATTACACAAAGCACCAAAAACAGAGGAAAAATAAGTCCCTTTTTCTCTCTCTCTCGGCTACACACTTCCTCTATCAAATTTCTTGAGAATTTTTGTGGTTTAAGGAGAATCGAGGCTAGTTTAGGCTTAAGATTGCTTGGGGAATGACTCACCATCGATTGGGGCAATAGAGGTAATGATTTCCATCCCTAAATCTTAGTGTTTTCTGATTTTTAGTTGAGTTTTTGGAGTTTAGAAAACTCAGCTCTGATTTTGGGATTTGAAGGGGTTTTGGCCAAGCTTTTGCTTGGGTTTTGTTGGGTATGAGCTACTGAATTGATTGGGGGATTTAATTTTGAGTTTTATCCATTTTGGGATAGGTTTTTGGAGGGATTTGTCTTGAAGAAAATGAAGAAAAAACAAGGTTTTCATGTTGAGTCGTGGCCCTGTTCTTGGGGCATCGTTGCTCTCTTGAATGTTGGGAGAAGGAGGTGCCTTCCAGCCATTTGAGCCATGGAACCTGCTAGGGAGTGCCACGGCATGGGTTGAAGCAGAGGAGAGCTTCGGCTCTCTGACTTGGAGCGGGCCGCGCTACTTTTTTTTGAGCCGCGACGCTTAAAGGGGTTTGAGCCTCAGGAGGGTTTTTTGAGTTCGCAAACTCAAACCTAAGGGCTCGGGATCGATCCTACTACCTAGTTTAGTAGAATTCAATTTCTCAGAGGCTAGGACTCAGTTTGGAAGCCTTTATTCGCTTGCTTTGATGAGATTATCTATTGGTTGTGACTAGGTTATCACTAGGGGCTCGGAACTAGGATCGTGCTCAATGGTCGTTCTTAATACACTTTGCACTTGGACGTAAGGTAAGAAAACTGCACCCAATACGTGATATATATGATTAGGGCTTGACCCCTGAGAATGAACGTGAATTAGATTATGGTCACGTAGCTAGGGCATAGGGCTCTAGATTGACTCTATGGTAAACTATTAAAGGCAGCGGGCTCCTGAATGATCCAATGATCATTTATTTGTAATTGTATGCATGCATGAGTAGGTTATTACTGCTAGGCATGGTTGATATGTACTTGGAATATGTATTTACTTTTCTACACATGTTTAAGTTTTCTTGTTGAGCCTTGGCTCATTGATGCTATGTGGTGCAGGTAAGGGAAAAGGAAATTTTGACCAGCCATGAGTTGGAGAGTTTCGGTGGCGGTGTGTACATATGTGGTTGTTCGTCCACCACGACCGTGGATATCTCATAGGAACTAGGGTCGTATCCCTTGTTTTGCCGCTTAGGCCGGTTGGTTGTAATCTTTGACTTATATATACCCTTTTAAACATTTGTTTGTAATATTTTGTGATCCCATGTATGTATGAAACTTTTAAATGAAAAGTCAATGTTCCTTGACCAAATTTTTTTCACCCTAACCCTTGACATTAACCTTAGTTACACGTTTATAACCAAACGATTTAATTAGCAAGTCTGACACTATTTAAAGTACACAATGTAGTGGTCCTGAATTAGGAGGACCTTACATTCATATTTCCAAGAAATAACATATGCCACATAATCACACATATATTCAATTAATTTCACACATAAATCCAATTATGCCCTTTCGGCACGCTAATCAAGGCACTAAGCCTTATTAGCAAATTTGGGACGTTACAGAAGAACTGGGTTGTTTTGTCCTGGGGACGGCGCGGTTGATAGGCTGTTGTTCACACTTGGGGCAGAGCTGCAAAATGTCTTAAAGAGAGCGACTTGGTCCGCGAATCAACCCAGAAAACTATATAGGTAATTTCGTTCCTATTTTATTTTTTGTAGCAACAATTTGAAGACGATCTGTTTTTGCCATGTCTTCTACCGATGAGTTTTATGGTTCTGCTAGTGTCGATATTAATAAACAATTTTGATTTGAGGGATTGCATTATACACATTGGAAACAAAAGATGTTGTTTTATTTTACCATGAAAAAAGTTGCTTATATTTTGATTACTGAAAAACATGCCGTACCAGAACCATCTACTGGTACTGATCAGGATAACAAGGATGAACGTGAGAAACTAATTAAGGAATTAGAGTCTTAGGTTAAGAATGATTTCCTTTGTTAGAATTTTATATTGAATGGTCTTTCTGATGATCTGTATGACTATTACGATTCTGACAAATCTGCTAAGGAAATCTGGGAGGCATTATAGAAGAAGTATGATACAGAGGAGGCTGGAGCAAACAAATACGATGTCTGTCACTACCTAAAATACCAGAAGACAGATGACAAATCTGTGGAGGCAGAATCCCATGAGCTTCATAAAATCACACATGAGATTATCACAGAAGGTATGACTCTTGATGAGCAGTTTCAAGTTGTTGTTTTAATTCATAAATTACCCCCTTCTTGGAAGGATTTAAAGAATGTTCTCAGGCATAAGATTAAGGAGTTTTCCTTAGAGAGTTTGATTACCCTCCTTCACATTGAGGAAGACGCATGAAAGCAATACCAGAAAAAAAAGGTGCTTATTGTTTCAAACAACAACAACACTAAGAGATCCACTGCTGCAGTTTTGAAGCCAAATGAAAAAATCTTTAAGAATCAGAACCGCAAGTCGAATCCATATTCCAACTTCAACAACAATCCTTGAAACAACAACCACCCACTAAGAATGGCTCTGGAAAATTTTTATGATACAGCTGTAACAGACCGGGTCATATGGCATGAAAGTGTAGGCACATGCAAAGCATTGCTCCACAGGCTAACCTGACTGAAGAACCTTATACAACTATGATTTCTGAGATCAACCTTGTTGGTGGATAAGATGGGTGGTGGGTAGACACTAGCGCTTCTCGTCATGTCTTCTATGATTGTGCAATGTTCAAAACATACACTATTGCTGAGGATAAGAAAATGCTTCTGAGAGATTCTCACACCACTACTATTGCTGGAATTGGAAATTTGGAACATAAATTTACCTCAAGAAAAACTTTATTACTGAAAAATGTAATGCATAATCATGAGATGAGAAAGAATTTAGTTTCTGGTTTTTTGCTTAACAAGACTGAGTTTACTCAAAGTATTGGGGCTGATTTGTACACCATCACTAAGAATTTTATTTTTGTTGGGAAGGGGTATGCCACTGATGGTATGTTTAAGTTGAACGTTGAATTTAATAAAGTTTCTTCTTCTTCTTACATGTTGTGTGATTTTAATGTTTGACATGCTAGACTTTGTCATGTTAATAAGCATATTATTAAGAACTCGAGTAGCTTAGGTTTAATTCCTAAAATGTCATTAAATGATTTTGAAAAATGTGATTTTTGTAGCCAAGCAAAAAATAACTAAGACCCCACATAAATATGTTATTAGAGAATCTGAGCGTTTAGATTTAATTCATTATGATATATGTGAACTTGATGGGGTTTTGACCAGAAATGGTAAACGCTATTGTTGACTACCTTTTTCGCCGTCAACTTAATCTGAAAGATTAAAGGAAAAGCAAGGAAAGAACACATGATTTACGCGATTAAGGCTATAAAAGAGCCCTAGTCCACGAGTCTCTATTATTTAGCGAGTTTGAAGCTCATAGTAGCAAGCTTGACCACAGAATGTGCCATTGTCCTCAGTGTACGCCACCTCTGTTTCCCCGTTGGACTCAATATTCTCATTGTTTACCGAGATGCTAATGTCGCACTCTCAGCCAACAAAGAAGTTTCGCTTGTTGGCCCTTTGGCAGCTATTCTTGTGGTGATGGTGAGGTGCCAGGGGGACACCACCACTGGGCCTCGAGCGATCTGTATTGGCACCCTTGGGTGGAATGCCTCGGGCTCCACGGGCCTGATGGTGTCCTCGGGCTCCTGGGCCTTCACCCACGCTAGTCGGCCTCGAGACCTGAATGTCTTTGGGGTTCTGACGAGCCTTCTTTGGCCTGGGAGCATGGTTATCATCAACCTTACCTTTGCCATGGTCTTGTGGCATAGGTGGGGTTCCAACTTCAACTGGGTGCACGGCAGGCACACAAGCTCGCGACCCTTGCGCTAACTCAGCCGAGTGCTCGGGGGGCACACCGGCTGGATCGACAGGTGGCATTCCGGCTGGGGGCACAAGTGGCACACCAGCTGGCTGCCCAGATGGTACATCGCCATAGGGGTCCACTTGTAACGCCCTGGATAACCAAGACCGTTACACTGTGTATTTTAAATATGCTAGGCTCGCTAAACGAGTCATTTGGTCATAACCGTGTAAGTAAACATGATTACTGGTTTAGGTTTAAAAATTTCGGTTAAAAGGAATAGATATTTTGTTAAAACGTTAAGTTGTACATGAGATCCCATAATAAATGTTTACAATTTTTTTTTATAGTTTCAAGAGGGTAATTACAACTCAAAAGTTACAACTAGCCAACCTAAGCGGCAAAAATAGGGTTTAACCCTAGTTCCTATGAGAAACCTTGGTCGTGGTGGTCAAGCGGCTGCATATGTACACGTTGCCACCTAAGCTCTCCAACTCATGGCTGGTCCAACTTCCCTTTCCCCTTACTTACACCACATAGCACCCGTGAGCCAAGGCCCAACAAGAAAACTTAAACATGCTCATAAGCCTTTAATAATACGTTACCAAACCATAATAAGCATGCCTAGTAGTAATAGCCCTATCATGCATGCATATCATTCATATAAATGACTACAACGTCATATAGGGGTTAATTGCCCTAGATAAATAATCAATGAATCATATCGGGCTCGTTGCCCAAATTACATGATTAATGAATCATACTGGGGCTCAGCGCTCTAGGATATAGGACTAATAAGTCACCCCATGGCCCATTGCCCTATCCTCTGTATAGCCAGCCTTGGAGCTGGCCTAGCGTACTTGGCGCTTAATTTTCCATGACCATTGGGTCGGTCAAGCGTATGATGCGCTCCTGATTAGATCTAACTAAAACGACCAGCGCTTAGTGCTATTTCCACCCTTGACTCATAAGTCAATGCTTTTCGACTAGTGCTCAGCACTATTACTATCCTTGACTCATAAGCCAATGCTTTTCAACCTATGCTCAATGATATTGCCGCCCTTGACTCATAAATCAAGCCTTTCTCAATTATATAATGCTAATAGGCATTCAACATATAACAAATATCCATATACAGAGCGTTCAGCATGCTTAATCAATCATTCACAAGCATAATCATAATCGTGTACATTTACAGGGGCCCATGCCCAATCAAGACTATATTCAACATTCGGCCAAGCCCTAATCTTGTACATCATGTACTGGATGCAATTTTCTTACCTCAAGTCCAAGTGTACTGTAAAATAAGAATGACCCTCGAGCATGATTCTGATTCTGAGCCCCTAGAGATAACCTAGTCACAACCAAGTATAGAATCCCGTCAATAACGAGTAAATAAAGGTTTCCAGACTGAGTCCAGCCTCAAGAACGTTGAATTCTACTAAACTAGGTAGTAAAATCGATCCCGAGACCGTAGGTTTGATTTCCTGCTCTCAAAACCTCCCCAAGGCCCAAAAATCCCTTAAGCGCCACAGCCCCTAAGCATTTGAGCCATGGCCCATTTTGTGATAAATTTATATGGATTTAAATGCGCAAGTGCACTTAATCATACAAGTAATATAATGATAAGTAGATCGTCTCCATAGGGATTGCAAATTAGAAAAATAAGCAAAACAATTACTAAACAACTTAAAAGTACTAAAAATCAAATGGGTTGTTTTTAGGCTAAACAACATATTAAAAGAGATGGAAATACTGAATTAAAACTAAACTAAACAAGAAAATTGAAAGAAATATATGGATTTCAAAATGGACTTGAATTAATGATTCCCCTATATTAATCATCCTAAACAAATTGCGAACAAATTGTGACAGTAATATTCTTGCAAAACTCCCAGGTTAACAAGAATTCATTAAACACTCATAAAACTTTCCCAAATTTTGTGAAATCAATTTTTTTTTTACCTAATTAAACATATTCCTATGCAAAACCAGATTTGAGAATGCAAATTCAAAGTTTAATTCTCAAAAGTTACACAAGGCAAATAACACATCCCTATGTTACTTACTAACATAATCTAACCTAGATTATGACTTGTGTCATCCAAGTTCTTCCCATTACATTTAATCTTTCCAGCATTAAACATAACTGAATATCTTGCCATTGCTGGCCAAACTACAACAAGAAATTAATATAAGCACACTTGAATGAACAAGAGAGATTTTACTAAAATAAAGTGCAAGAAATTTCTAGACTAAAACATAGGGTTCATCAACAATTTAAGCCACCTAAAAATTAGTTCATGGCTGAGTAAATAAAAATTAATCCACAATCAAAACAGCAAATAATATTCAGATTTAGAAATCAACTCGGAAAATATAAAAATGAAGTTTAGAAATATTAGAAAGAACAAATCCAAAATGATGATTGAGCTCTTTTTTTCGTCCTCCTTCTTCCTTGCTAATTTCTGGGTTTCTTTCCTTCTTCTTGCTGGTTTTTCTTTTCCAAAAATGGCTGCCTCCCCTCAATATTTCGGCCGATGCTTGTTTTAGTGTATTCTAGGTTTCCTCCTTTTGCCTCAAAAGTACAATATTGCCCTCCTTGTAAAAAACATGAGTTCCTCTTATCTTTTGTAATTTTCTTCCAATTTTGACACAAGCTTTCTGTACTTGCCACCTCAGCCACTATTCCAGCTCACTCTTTGACTTGCCATGTATTCTAGGTGCCCAAAAGCTGCCTGATCAAAATGCTTCAGCAAAATCTGCTTTGCTGCAGCAAAACCTGATAATTCAGCCATCAAAAATTCAATTTAGATAGTTTCACATGTTAGTTCATTCGTTGTACAAATATCTATTCATGAAACTATTATCTGCAACCCATTGGCTATTAAAAACCACAAAAAATAACTAGACGTAACTAAGATCATAAAAACACCAAGGTTAGCTACAAAAGTTAAAAATAAACTATCATCACCCAAGATTTTTTTCACAATTATAAGCTCAAAACCACATGAAATAACTCTTTATTCAAGAGTTATCAGCCCGCCCAAGTCAGAGGCCCAGCCTCTCCTTTCACTGAACACGGGTCATGGTGCGACCCTGCATCAGGAAACCGCCCACTTCTTCTGGGTTCAGGAGGACCGCAACACCCCAAGAACAGGGTGGCGACGTGAACCCGCGAATCCAGATTTCACAGCTCCAAATCCTCTCAAAATTCACCCCAAACTCGTACCGAACTTACCATTCAATCTCACAACATCCTTAGAACCAAAACCTGTGTTCCCGACGGATCAAAAACTCATGAAATCATAAAATCCAATTCAAAACTCAAGAAGCTTAAGTAAATAGAAAATTAGATATTCAAAGCTAAATTACCTCTGCTTAAGTTGTTTTACAGCTAGATCCTCCGGCTATCAAGCTTCTAATCTTCCCTAGAATCGTTATCACCTGAATCCTAAAACTCGAGTTTCCTTAAAAAATGCTATCGAGCGTCAAAAAGGAGAACAGAAGAAAGAGAGAGTTTGAATGTGCTTTCTATTTCTGTCAGGTTACTTACAACTCAAGTAACCTTAAGCAAATCCCAAGGCTTGGGGTACCAAAAACGTTCCCGAGGGTAAAATGGTCAAAATCCCCTAAATTCCCTCCTGATCTCACTAACTCCTAATATATCCTCAATCATTCATTTCCATTACCCAATATCCCAATAATGTACTAAATACCCCTTGACTCACCCAGAGTCAAGTATTGGTCCCATTGTGACTTTCCCGCTAACTTGCCCCATAGGATCGTCTCGTGCCGAGTAACCCAAATATATACACATAATAATGTGGTCCCACACATACATCACATATATGCCAAATATACCCATAACAGGCCAAATTACGAAAATTTCCCTTCTGATAAGAAACGGGCCCACATGCATATTTAATACACCTAAACATGCATGCTAAGTCATATTATAATATAACTCACATAATCATATAATGATACATATATATATCACATATACACATAATTTTCCATAGTTTACGATCATGGCCCCCTAATTAAGGCCCTAAGCCTTATTAGGTAATTTAGGACGTTACAACTATTCCCTCCTTACAGAAATTTCGTTCTCGAAATTTTACCTGAAGAGCTCGGGATACTGATTCTGCATATTTGACTCCAGCTCCTAGGTCGCTTCCTCAACCTTGTTGTTCCTCGATAATACATTAACCAAAGGTATAGTCTTGTTCCTCAGTACCTTTTCCAACTTGTCTAGTATCTGGACTGGCTGTTCCTCATAGGAGAGATCTGCCTGATGCTTCAGATCCTCGTAACTCAATACACGAGTCACGTCTGACACATATTTTTGAAGTGTCGAAATATGAAATACATTATGTACGGCTGACAGTGGCAAAGTTAAGGCCAACCCATAGGCGACCTAGCCAATCCTCTCCAAGATCTCAAATGAACCTACAAATCTAGGGCTTTGCTTGCCTTTCTTCCCAAATCTTCTCACCCCTTTCTATAGTGAGACTCTAAGGAAGACATAGTCTCCCACTTGGAACACCACGTTCCTGCATTTTGGATCAGCATAACTTTTCTGCCTACTTTGAGAAGTGAGCATCCAAGCTCTGATCTTCTCAATAGCCTCATTGGTCCTCTAAAATGCTTCACGACCCAAGTATTTCCTTTCTCCTGTCTCATCCCAATGAATGGGTGATCTACATTTCCTACCGTACAACATCTCATAAGGAGCCACCCCAATGGTCGACTAATAGTTGTTATTGTAGGAAAACTCTATCAAAGGCAAATACTTATTCCAGGACTCTTCAAAGTCCAGTACACATGCTCACAACATGTCCTCTAATATGTGTATCATCCTCTCAGATTGTCCATCTGTCTGAGGGTGATAGGTAGTACTAAACTTCAACTGTGTATCCATAACCTTTTGCAAACTTCCCCAAAACTTGGAAGTAAATATGGGGTCTTGATCTGACACGATCGACCTCGGAGCCCCATGAAGGCACACTATCTCTCTCATATAAAGATCTACATACTGGTCAACTGGTAAGAAATGAGCTGATTTGGTGTATCGATCCACGATAATCCACACCGAATCATGTTGACCCACGATCCTGGGTAACCCCACCACAAAATCCATCGTAATGTCCTCCCATTTCCACTTTGGGATGTCCAGAGGCTATAGTAGCCCTACTAGTCTCTGATGCTCAGCCTTGACCTATTGACATGTCAAGCACTTAGACACATATCGATCTCACATCCTGATACATCCTCACGATGCTTGGATACAAATAGTAAGGAGTTGTATGAGATTCATCCAGAATCTCCCGTCTGATAACAGTGTCCATCGAAACACATATCTGACCCTTGTACCTCAGCAAGCCTATAACTGACACTATATAATGCCTAGACACTCCAGCTAGGACGTCCTCTCTGATCTTTGTCAGTTGTGGATCACCCAATTGACCTTCCTTTATTCTCTCCAACAATGTAGAATGTAGCGTGATATTGGCCAACTGGCCAACCAACAATTCTATTCCAGCTTTGGTCATATCCTCTGCCAACTCCCTGGATATCTGTCTTGCACTGTATAACTATCTCGAACTCATCCTACTTAAGGCATCTGCCACCACGTTGACCTTCCCTAGGTGATACAGGATTTCACAATCATAATCCTTCACTAACTCCAGCCAACGCCTCTGTCTCATGTTCAGGTTTTTTTTGGGTAAAGAAGTACTTCAGGCTCTTGTGGTTAGTGTATATTTCACACTTCTCCCCATAAAGGTAATTCCTCCATACCTTTAATGCAAAGACCACTGCTGCCAACTCTAGATCATGAGTGGGGTAAATATGTTCATACTCTTTCAACTAACGTGATGCATAAGAAATCACCTTCCCCAATTGCATAAGAACACAACCCAAACCCTGTTGTGAAGCATCACAGTACACCACAAACTTCTCTTGATCTATTGGAAGACTCAGAACTGGAGTTTTAATCAATCACTGCTTCAGTTCCTGGAAGCTTTTCTCACACTAATTTGACCATGCAAACTTCTTATTTTTACGTGTCAATTCTATCAATGAGGTAGAAATCCTTGAGAACCCTTCCACAAAATGCCTGTAATAACCTGCCAATCCAAGGAAGCTTTTGATCTCTAAGGCATTCCTTCGCCTTGGCTAATCTCTAAATGCCTCAATCTTGGTTAGGTCCACCTTGATCCCATCCCTACTAACAATGTGACCAAGGAAAGTCACCTGAGGTGACCAGAACTCACATTTCTTGAACTTTGCAAGCAGTCTATGTTCCCTTAGCCTCTGTAGAACCAACCTGAGATGTTGCTCATGTTCTAACTCTAACTGAGAATAAACTAGAATATCGTCGATGAAGACATCACAAAGCGATCTAGATAGTCTTTGAACACCTTGTTCATCAGATCTATAAAAGCAAACGGGGCATTAGTCAACCCAAAGGACATGACTAGAAACTCATAATGCCCATATCTGGTACGTAAGGCAGTCTTCGGTATATCTCCCTCATTGATTCTCAGCTGGTGATAACCAGATCGAAGATCTATCTTTGAGAATACCATCTTACCCTGCAACTGATCAAATAGGTCATCTATCCTTGGCAGAGGATACTTGTTCTTGATTCTTAACTTGTTTAGTTTTCTGTAGTCAATACACATTCTTAGAGAACTATCATTCTTCTTTACAAACATGACCGGGGCACCCCATGGTGAGAAACTGGGTCTAATAAAAAGTCTAACAGCTCATGCAGCTGTACCTTTAGTTCTTTTAACTCTGTTGGGGCCATTGTGTATGGCACCTTAGATATTGGCTTCGTCCCTGGTGCCAGTTAAATGAAAAATTCTATCTCTCTGTGTGGCGGAAACCCTGGTAAATCCTCTGGAAACACATCTAGAAACTCACAGACTAATCTAGTCTCCTCTGGTCCCACTGGCACAACTTGAGTGGTATCTACCACACTGGCTAAGAATCTTATGCAACCACCTTGCAATAGATCTCTAGCCCTCAATACATATATCAAAGGTACATGGGGTCCATGCACATTTCCAACAAATACAAAAATATCCTCACCCTCAGGTTCAAATGTTACCATCTTTCTTCTGCAATCTATGGTTGCCCCATACTTCACTAACTAGTCCATGCCCAGTATCATGTCGAAGTCGGTCATAACCAACTCTATCAAATAAACTGACAACTCTCTACCCTCCACTTTTACTGGAAATGATCTGACCCATCTCCTTGATACTACTAACTCCCCAATGGGCAATAAGGTCCCGAACCCCACAACATAATAATCACATGGTCTACACAGTCTAGCAATAATTTTAATAGCAACAAAAGAATGTGTAGCACCAGAAACAATAAAAAAAGTATAAGGGGTTCCAGCACTAAAAAGCTGACCTGTGACTACTGAGGGACAAGCCTCAGCTTTTGCTTGTGTTAGTGCGAACACTCGAGCTGGGGTCGAGTTGTCCACCTTTTTTGGTTCTTCCTTTCTTGCCTTCGGGCAATCTTTATTTAAGTGTCCCACCATCCCGCACAAAAATTAGGCCTTTGCTCGACACTCTCCTATATGGCTCCTCCTACATCTGGTGCACTCTAGAAAAGTCCTCCAGCTCTCATTGTTGCCCTGGCGACCTATCTGAATACCACGTGGTCTCATGTCAGGGTCTGGAGCTGGAAAGGAATTAGGAGCCTTCCTTTTCTGATTACTAAGGCCCCCACCCCTACCTGAATTCATAAATAGAGGTCTCGCCTCTTAGTGCCTCTTCTCGCTGCATTCTCGCGCCAGATTTTGTTCTCTGCGCTTTCAGCTGTGAGCGACTTCTCAACAACCTGTGCATAAGTAGTCACTCCTAGCACAGTAGTTATACTAACATCGTGGGCTATCATAGGCGATATCCCCTAGAGAAACCTCTCCCTTCTGGTCCCATCAGTGGGCCAGATTCCCGAAAAACTTTGCCAATCTGTCAAGCTTCAAGGCATAATCGGTCACCGACATGTTGCCCTGAAGTAACCTACTGAACTCTTCAACTTTTGCAGCCCTAATAGCATCATTGTAATACTTTTCATTAAACAGAGTCCTAAACCCTTTCCATTCTAGGGTATTAACATTCCTGATCTGGGATATAACCTCCCACCAAATTCGAGCATCCTCCCAAAAAATATATGTGGCACATGCCACCCTCTCATTACCAACTACCCTCATAAAATCCAGGATGGTGGTAACCATGCTCATCCACCATTCAGTGTTAGCCAGATCTGCACAACCCTCAAAGACTGGAGGGTGCTGTTTCTTGAATCTTTCATAAAGAGGTTCCCATCTGTTCCTAGCCTCTAGCAATTGTTCAACTGTTGACACCATCACAGGTTGTGCCTTTGGAAAAATGTTTCCTGCAGGAACCTTTGTTGTTTCAGGAGGCATATCTCTTCTTCCTGCCTCAATATTGTGGCTTGCAAATCAGCAAGCACTTGCTGCCAGTTCTCAGGAGTTGGTGGAGGGGTCTGACCCTTATTTTCATTCTAACCCTGTCTATCATTCTGGCCCTGATCTTTCTGGCCAGCCGATGACTCTATCTGCCTAGGAAGAATACTTCCAAGCTTATACCTTGCTACAATAATCAATTCGGCTAGTTAGGTAGTGATAACTAAACCTCTTGTCGCCTCACGGTCCAAGATCAAGAAAATAATCATTCACATTCAACAGTCATGCTAATAAGCATGTCGATTCATGATCATATCCAAAATAAGCACTTCTTGACATTAATAACAATTAACAATGCTAATAAGCATTTTCTGACATACATGTATCTATGACAATGCTAATGAGTGTGTCCTGACCTACATGTCCATATAACAATGCTAATGAGTGTTTCCTTTGCATTCACAAGCAATTTTAGTGCTAATAAGCACATCCGTTATCAATCATGCAATAATCAAGGGCCAGACCCTATCATAATATCTCATGCTACTTAATAAGGCATGTAGATAAGGAATTTATATCCTATTTAAGAAGTTAAACACATAACCACATAAATAGTTACCAAACCCTGAGTCGAGCTTGTCTTTAGTGGCGAGTGTACATGCCTAGCTTGTCTTCAGGAACCCTTAATCTTGGTACACTCTGACACCAAGTTGTAATGCCTTGGATAACCAAGACTGTTACACTGTGTATTTTAAATAGTGTTAGGCTTGTTAAACGAGTCATTTGGCTATAACTGTGTAACTAAACGTGATTACTGGTTCAGGGTTAGAAATTTCGGTAAAAAGGAATAGATATTTGTTAAAATGTTAAGTTGTACATGGAATCCCATAATAAACGTTTACAAAGTTGTTTACAGTTTCAAGAGGATAATTACAACTCAAAAGTTACAACCTGCCGACCTAAGCGACAAAAATAGGGTTTAACCCTAGTTCCTCTGAGAAACCTTGGCCGAGGTAGTCAAGCAATTGCATATGTACACGTCGCCACCTAAGCTCTCCAACTCATTGATGGTCCAGCTTCCCTTTCCCCTTACCTGCACCACATAACACACGTGAGCCAAGGACCAACAAGAAAACTTAAACATGCTAATAAATAATTAATAATACGTTACCAAACCATAATAACCCTACTCATGCATGCATACCATTCGTATAAATGACTACAATGTCATATGGGGGCCAGTTTCTGTAGATAAATAATCAATGAATCATATCGGGACCCGTTGCCCAAAATACATGATTAATGAATCATACTGGGGCTTAACGCCCTAGGATATGGGACTAATAAGTCACCATGGGGCCCATTTCCCTATCCTTTGTATAACCAGCCTTGGAGCTGGCTAAGCGTACCTGACACTCAATTTTCCATGATCAATGGGTCGGTGAAGCGTATGATGTGCTCCTGATTAGATCTAACCAAAAGGACCAGTGCTTAGCGCTATTGCCGCTCTTGACTCATAAGTTAATGCTTTTTTACCATCGCTTTGTGATATTGCCGTCCTTGACTCATAAGCCAATGCTTTTCGACCAGCGTTCAACGCTATTGTCGTCCTTGACTCATAAGTCAAGCCATTCTCAATTATATAATGCTAATAGGCATTCATCATATAACAAATATCCATATACAAAGCATTCATCATGCTTAATCAATCATTCACAAGCATAATCATAATCGTGCACATTTACAAGAGGCCATGCCCAATCAAGACTATATTCAACACTCGGCCAAGCCCTAATCATGTACATCACGTATTGGGTGCAGTTTCTTACCTCAGGTCCGAGTGTACTGTAAAATAAGAATGACCCTCAAGCACGATCTTGATTCCAAGCCCCTAGCGATAACCTAGTCATAACCAAGTATAGAATCTCGTCAATAATGAGTAAATAAAGGCTTCTGGACCGAGTCCTAGCCTTCGAGACGTCAAATTCTACTAAACTGGGTATTAGAATCGATCTCGAGCCCTTAAGTTTGAGTTCCCGCACTAAGAACCCCCCTAAGGCCCAAAAATCCCTTAAGCCCCGCGGCCCCTAAGAGTTTGAGCCGTGGCCCGCCCAAATCAGAGGCCCATCCTCTCCTTTCACTAAACATGGGCTGCAACACAGCCTAACAGGCATCGCGGCGTGACCCCGCATCAGGAAACCGCCCACTTCTTCTGGGTTCAAGAAGGCTGCGACTCCCAAAGAACAGGACCATGATGCGACCCACGAATCCAGATTTCACAACTCCAAATCTTCTCAAAATTCACCCCAAACCTATACCAAACTCATCATTCAATCTCAGAACAACCCTAGAACCTTCCAAAATGGATCAAAAACTCACCAAATTGTAAAATACAATTCCAAAGCTCAAGAAACTTAAGGAACACAGAAAATCAAAAATTCAAAGCTAAATTACCTCTAATTAAGTTGTTTTCCAGCTAAATCCTTCGGCTATCAAGCTTCTAATCTTCCCTAGAATCGTTATGACTCTAACCTTGCTTGAATCCGAGACCTAAAACTTGAGTTTCCTTCGAAAATGCTATCGAGCGTCAAAAAGGAGAATGGGAGAGAGAGAGTTTGAACGTGTTTTTTATTTCTGTCAGGTTACTTACGACTAAAGTAACCTTAAGCAAATCCCAAGGCTTGGGGTACCGAAAACATCCCCGATGGTAAAATGGTAAAAATCCCCAGAATTCCCTCCTGATCTCACTAACTCCAAATATATCCTCAATCATTCATTCCCATTACCCAATATCCAGTAATGTACTAAATACCCAAAATACCCCTTGACTCACCCCGAGTCAAGTACTGGTCCCGTTATGACTTTCTCGCTAACTTGCTCCATAGGATCGCCTTGTGCTGAGTAGCCCAAATATATCCACATGAAAATGTGGTCCCACACATACATCACATATATGCCAAATATACCCATAACGGGCCAAATTACAAAAATTGTCCTTCTGATAAGAAACGGGCCCACATGCATATTTTATAAACCTAAACATGCATATTTTTTCATATTATAATATAACTCACATAATCATATAATGATACCCATATATCACATATACACATAATTTTCCATAGTTTTCCATCCTGGCCCCCTAATCAAGGCCCTAAGCCTTATTAGGTAATTTGGGACGTTACACCACTCACAGCCCTTGGCCCGCTAGAGTAGCCCTCATGGCGTTAACCATCTCGAGCAGGGTTGTGATGTTACCCTCTAGGGTGTCAATCTTCTAATATTGAGTGGTCACCTGGTCATGGAGCCCCACCACTTCTGGAGTCTCCTTCGCATCCATGGGATGAGGATATTCATGCTCATAATACTCGTCGTCCATGTCGTCGTATCCGAAATTTTCATCATAGTCTTCCACCGTCTTAGGGAGGTCTTGTGGTGGCACGTAATTTGTTTCTCCCCCCTCAGCTACGACGTGGGTGCGGTATCGTCTGGTGCATTCCTTTGAGTGGTTACCATGATTGTTCTTCAAGCTTCCTTCAATCTCTCAATGAAAGCACCAAAATTTTGACAGCCTTTTTCGCCATTAACTTAATCTAAAATATTAAATGAAAAACTAGGAAAGAACACATGATTTTACGAGGTTCAGGCTATAAAAGAGCCCTAGTCCACGAGTCTCTAGTATTTAGTGAGATTGAAGCTTATAATAGCAAGGTTTAATGGTGGTTCTCAGGCAGCATATATATTGCACTGAGCTATAGAATTTCTCTCTCTAAAAAAACCAACCCTTTACAAGGAGATACCCCAACCCTATTTATAGAGGTTGGGGTCATTAATATTAATCATCTATCATTAATACAACACCCCCCCCCCCCCCCCCCCATCCTGGGGTATTAATGTTGAGTTAATACAAAAAAAGGGCTGAACTAAAACAAAGACTACAACCCACGCGGATTCTACAGGGCCCATTGCAAAAAGTCACACACCAACTTTATGGGGAACATATTTGTGACTGTCAAGGTACGACACTCGTTTGCCCATGTCATGCGTCATTGTGGGAAATGCTGATTGTTGAATGTATGAACTCAACACCACTAATCGAGACTCACCAAAAGTTATCAGATGATCCTCTGGTGGCCCACACCCGCAGTGTCTGACACCTAGCATCAACTCCAGGTCTGAGGACTAGAATTCTGGACCTGAGGAATGGCCGAGTGAAAAGGGCCCCTTGAGACATGTCCTCACATGGAGACATCCTCGCCTCGAGGGCAAGCCTCAGGGCGTGGCCTCACTTGGAGACATCCATGACTTGGAGACTGGCTCGGGATGTGGCCTCACCTGGAGGCATCCTCACTTTAAGGGAAGACCTAGGGGCATGGCCTCATTTGGACATATCCACGACCTGGCCAGACCTGATTTCATGGAGGAGCTCGCACTTCAAGATCTTTATGGCTTGTGGTAATTACTCCTAATTGCCACATGTCGGGTGGAGAAAACACGGAAAACAAGAACCATGAACCTTGTATTACATTATCAGAAGTTTCTAGCTGTTCTTGAAGGATATAACAATGCAGACCGGAACACTTTGGTTAGATGGCTCCAAAGCAATAAGTGGCTATATTTTTAGTATAACTGATGGAGCTATTTCTTGGAATTCAAAGAAACATACTATTTTGGCTCAATCCACCATGGAGTCTTAAATGATAGCACTAGCTACAGCTAGTGAAGAAGCAAGTTGGGTGAGAAGCCTGCTAGCTTAGACCCCTTTATGGGTAAGACTGATACCATCTGTGTTGATCCACTACGATAGTACCACGACTATTGCAAAAATTCAAAACCGTTATTACAACAATTAGAAATGACAGATACATCGTAGAATAGTACTGTTAGAAAGTTTCTCTCAACAAGAGCTATTAGATTGAATCATGTATGCACTGATGATAATTTAGTAGATCCTTTGATGAAAGGATTAGCTAGAGAGAAATTCCATAAAACATCGAAAGGAATGGACCTATTGCCCTTAGAATGATGAATCATTCCTAATGGTAACCCAACCTAAAGACCGGAGATCCCCAAAACTAGGTTCAATGGGTAATAACAAGTTGTGAAGTGATATGAGTTGGAATATGCTATTTCCATTAAAGTATATAGAAGCATGAATTCCTGAAGCGATGAGAGGATGAGTTAATTGAAACTCTTAATAAGATCTATGATCTATGTGGAGTGGAGTACCTAGCTACAAGAGTACTCTTGATAGACTCACCTATGTGAATGTGGAAGTGGGGTCACTTTCTATGAAATTTTGGGCAAAATTTCTAGAGCATTCAATATACTTAAATAGACGTGCATGGAAATTAACGGACGAGTTTTATCTACACCCTAGAAAGGTTGTGTGTGGTTTGATGTTAGAGATAAAGTTCAAGACTTCGTGTCACTCTAGTGTAATCTGAATAATTCTCACTATGCAAATGTTCAAGTCGAAGGATACCTTTATTTATGCATAATCTTATAGATTACGATATTGCTCGAGAAATTTTTTAAAAAAAATTTAAGTGGGGGATTGTTGTTACTTTTTTAAATATATGAATTATTTAAAAATAATATTAAAAAATAGAAAGTACATTTTGTGAGTTAAAGAGAAAGAGTCCCACATAGATTTGGAACACTCTCTTAAGGGTGTATATTTTGTGGGAGCTCTACCCTTGGGGATGTGCCCCAAGGGGTACCCAGTTTGTGAGTATGGTGAGGAGACACACACTTGACCATGTCACAAGCGCGTGAGCCATCGCTGTCGTTCGTCTGACCAAGCCAAACCGAGCTGAGCTGGCTAGTTGGTGTGGTGTGCACTTATTATTTTTGTTGAAAAATGTTTTAATAAATATTATTTATTTATTAATTAACTTATTAAAATAAAACGTGTTTTAAGAGCAATCAATTGAGAGACTGAGTATTCATACTCTTTCTCACATTACTCTGCACGTTACCCCTTTCCCCATGACCAACGTTTCTTTTTAGTGTATTTTTCTGGATATTTAATTAAGGGATATACAAAACAACGAAGAGAACAATATTCCAAGTTTTCCATAGAAATTGAGTTTCCTCTCTGAGTTTTTTTGAGCAATTATGGGGTGTCTGCGAACGACTTCCTTTAGTGCAGAGGGATATCATATAGTGACAAACTTGGCTGTTTTCTCCTGGGGACGGCGCGGTTGATAGGCTGTTGTGCACTCTTGGGGCAAAGTTGTGAAACGTCTTAAAGAGAGCGACTTGTTCCGCAACTCAACTCAGAAAACTATATCGATAATTTTGTTCCTATTTTATTTTCTGCAGCAACAATTACGCTCTCTGAATTTTTAAAGTCCATAAAAATAATATTGTCTCGCAAACGTAGGATTCATTAACATTCAAATTATGCCAAACTATTTTTGTCATTTTATTTTTCTATTTAGGAAAGAAAACAAGGCACAAGAAAACAAGAATAAATTTGTTTTTTTTTCCACTTGGCTCTTAGAAACTAAGAATTTAAGATAGAAAAATAATGATTTTATTATTACTGATTTTATATTACAAAACAAAATGATTTGTTTCCAATTGTTTTTAATTAAGGGTCCAAATTTGTATTAAAAAAAACCCAAAATAATATAAACTCTATAAATAATGAAATATATCAATTTTTAATTTTCCATATGTTCTTTCCTAAGTAGTTTTCTAATCTTCTTTAATTTAATGTTATTAGGTTCCTAATTATTTGTAAGATTCTTTCAAATTACATATAAATTTAACTAATACATCAGTTCATATACACCTATTGTGAATTGTAATTTATTAACAACACTAAATCAAACATTAATATTGACTACTTATGGTACTTAGTTATATTCCTATTTTAAATACAAATCAATAATTCACATGTTAATTATAAGCTATATTGATTAGTTATCATCTAGACTTTCGTTTTTAACTCCCACCTAAATTATATTCCATATAGTTTTTCAGAATTTGGAGAGCTTTAAAAGCAAACCAATACAGAGAATTAATATAAACACTAAATAAGGATTCCGGTAGAAAATTTATTTATTAGCATAAGGTTCCATTAGATCCCTAGACATATATTATTTAGTTCATTATATATAAAATAATTAGTATTTTTGCCTCATGAACTTTTGACACTACCAGATCGTGCTCCTTAAAATATACAGGCTGTTAAAATTCCCTTTGAACTATTACATTTACAAAAACATAATTCTTTCGTTAGCTTATGTTTTATTTTGCCGATTAAATGATGATGTGGCATAAAAAATTAACATTTTTGCCCTCCAAATGTTGACAACTAGCTACCAAATCGTGTCCCCTTTAAAAGAAAATTAAAAATAAAAAAATCTATTGTTTTATTAATTCTTAAAAAATTAATTCAAACCTTAAAACATAAATAAAAATCATAAAGGATTAAGAAAATAAAAAATACTAAAATTTTAAAATTAATTAACAAATCATTTTTTATTTAAAAATTCATTTAAATATTAAAAATTCAATTTAAATTATTCAAAATTAAAAATATTATAAATTGAAAATGTATTAATTTTAAAAGAAAATACAAATATTAAAATTACTGACTCGTTTTTTCGTCAACTTACACGGAGTAATAAATGAAAAGTTATTTTGTGTGTAAAATCCAAAGTGGAATCACTGCTTTGAATATTGTTAATATTTCTAACATATGAGCATTATAACTTTATCAATTCTGAAATCAATAACAATAAACCATGCTCATGTAATCTGCAAGATCAAACTTTATTTAGGGTATTGAATTGAATATATAGAGATAAAACATACCTGACATTGAGTCTCCAATGTTCATCTTTGAATCTCTCACGATCTACATAAAGATGATTAGAAAATAGCAATACAAGAGAGATCTTATGGAGAGCAACCCTTACCACAACCACCTACATATCATCACCCAACAACATATATGTTCTATATATATGTCTCGTATGCCTTCTTACCCTAAGGGGTATATTGGGCCTATTGGGCTTGTATTATTAGATATGGTTGACTATGGTTTAATGGGCCAACCTATAGTCTTTAGGGTGCTACCATGTGCCTCAATTGCAATTAGATTAATATTAACCATCCCATTATGGTCTTTAACTATTCGTAGGCACTCTAGAAAATGATTGTGATAATGGAATTATGTTTGTAATTATATTAGTCCATATAAAATTCTAACATTCTCCCACTTGGACAATATAATCAAACCACCATAATATTGTCCATCACAAAAGACAGTCTAATAAATCATATATAATATCATATCGATAGGATACATATATTATTTATGATTCGGTCGTGAAGACATTCAAATACAATAACAATCATTAAACCAAACATGCATGTGGTACATTAATTTGAGACTATGCGCATTCATCTCCTTTTGTACTTGTCATTTCGATGAACAATAGTATATACATATATAAACATATATACATAACAGCAACAATAAGAAGTGACTTCAATTATCATTATGCATGTTCAGAAGAAAACACAAGCTATAAGCAATCCATACAAAATACTAGCATGTTCAATACATAAATAACAAAACTCCCACTGAGCACAATAAGCTAGGCTCCTGACAATCCCATTCGGGCAACGTGTTCTAAAAACACACATATAGGTAAGCCTTTCGTTAGTGGGTCTGCTAACATGCTATTGGTAGGCGTGTACTCAATAGAAATGAGGGACTCAACGACTTTCTCTTTAACAAAATAGTACTTTATATCAATATGCTTTGAGCGAGAAGTACTCCTAGTGTTCTTAGAGAAAGCTATTGCTGCGGAGTTGTCACAATACAATTTCAACGGCCTTGAAATAGAGTCTACAACATTCAATGCTGAAATGAAATTCCGCAGCCATATTGCTTGACAAGTAGCCTCATAACACGCCATATATTCTGCCTCCATCGTAGAAGAAGTTGTGAGTGTCAGCTTGACACTTTTCCATGAAACAGCTCCTCCAGCCATCATATAAATGTAGCCTGAAGTGGACTTTTTATCATCCACGCATCCTGCATAATCGGCGTCACTGAACCCAACTATATCAAGAGTGTCAGCTCGCCGATAAGTCAACATATGATCCTTTTTACCCTGAAGATACCTCATGACTTTCTTAGTCGCTTTCCAATGGCTAAGACCAGGATCACTCAAGTATCTACCCAACACGCCGACAATAAAAGCAATATCAGGGCGTGTGCATACTTGAGCATACATCAAGCTACCAACCAATGACGCATAAGGAATGACTTTCATTTCATCTCTCTCTTTATCATTTTGTGGACATTGGGTCTTTGAGAACTTATCACCCTTCACTATCGGTGCCTTCCCAGGAGAACATGCATGCATATTGAATCTTTTCAAGATCCGATCAATGTAAGTCTTCTGAGACAAACGAAGAATGCCATTAGCCCTATCTCAAAGAATCTGAATCCCAAGTACATAGGAAGCCTCACCAAGATCCTTCATATCAAAATGGCTAAACAAAAGTTGTTTTGTCTCAGTCAATAGATCAGAATTATTATATGCAAGCAGAATGTCGTCAACATACAATACTAGAAAAATAAAGCTGCTCCCACTGACCTTCATGTATATACATTGATCTACTACATTCTCCTTGAAGCCATTTGCAGTGACAATCATATCGAACTTGAGATACCACTGCCTTGATGCTTGTTTAAGCCCATAGATAGACTTTTTGAGCTTGCAAACTATGTGTTCTTTGCCAGACTTCTCAAAACCAATAGGTTGAGTCATGTAAACATCTTCAAATAAATCTCCATTCAAGAAGGCAGTCCTCACATCCATTTGATTGAGTTCTAGATCAAAATGAGCAACTATAGCCATAATAATTCGCAACGAATCTTTGGTGGAAACAGGTGAAAAGGTTTCTTTGAAATCAATACCTTCTCTCTGGCTATAGCCTTTAGCCACAAGCCTAGCCTTATACCTTTCCACTTACCCATTCGAGTCACGTTTGATCTTATACACCCATTTTCATCCAATGGGTCTGCAACCTTTGGGTAATTTAACCAACTCCCAAACTTCATTTTGTGACATAGAATTCAACTCATCTTTCATTGCATCCATCCACAATACAGATTGAGGACTATTCATAGCTTCTTGATAGGTAACTGGCTCTGTAAATGTGGAAATTCCTCCCTTATGAATCCTATTCACAAGTGAAGCTCTATACTACGAGACATCCTAAAAGCTACTCATTGTCCGCACAAGGGGATGAGGACGTCACATGATGGTGAGGGAATTGAGCTAAGAGGGCCACCCTCGCTATGCGAGGGCCCTCGGCCGCTTGCCAATCTGAACGTCACCCTCGCTATGCGAGGGTCCCGGGTTGGCCATCTGTGTGCGCCCCGTTCCATTAAGCATCAAGCCTCGCCTGCACTTAGGAGAAGAAAGCCAGCCTCGCTACGCGAGATACCCTCGTTATGCGAGGATGGAGGCCTTGTTGTGGCGTCCGTGCCCCGAGCCTCACCACACCTGCACTCGGGAGAAGAAGGTCAACCCCGCTATGCGAGACACCCTCGCTATGCGAGGGTGAGGCCTTGTTGTGGCGTCCGTGCTCTGAGCCTTGCCACGCCTGCACCCGGGGGGAAGAGGGGCAGCCTCGCTATGCGAGGGTGCTGCCCTGTTGCGCCGCCCGTGTCTTCAGCCTCGATTTCACGTGACCTACGTAGACCAGCCTCGGCTCCTAGCGTATCGGCCACACATGACGCATACAGGATGAAGCCTCCTTGGCATTAGCATGAGGGGTACTTAGAGACACTTAGTGGGAATTCCAAGCCAGCATTGGGTACCAAACGTGTATTGATGAGGACAACCGGGTACAATACACGCGTACTGACACGGGGCGTACGGTTGTGGAGAGAACAAAGGTACGGCCCCGTGACCTACATCTGAGGAGTAGTGGCGGTACGGACCTGTACGAAGAGTAGTGGTACCACTTGGCCACCCCCAACCATACACCAGAGCCGACAGTACTATGTCCTAGGCCACGACTCTGGCATCATCAGGGTAGACACCACTACGCCCTGAGCCACTACACTATCAGAGTACCTGTGTACGACCCTGTCTTCTGGGACTTGTCTGTATCCAGGGCCAATAGAGCCCCCCTATAAATAGGCCCCAACCCCTCAGGTTAAGGGGTGGGAAAACTGAGTGTATGAGGGGACATTTTAGAAATACATGATCTTTGTTCCATTGTTGCTCTAGTTTTTTCTATTGATTGAAGTTCTTTCCTCTTGATTCTAAGCTACCCTTACTATAAAAATCTTAGTTTTCTAACCTTTAATCGTTGACGAGATTTCACCGTCAACAGGCTCAAAAGTGTCTCCTACATCAAACTCATGTTCCTGTAAATAGACAAGGTAGTCATTAGGAATAGCAGACCTGCGGGTTCTCTGTGATCTTCTCACCATAGCTTCATCATCCCCAATATCAAGATTTTCACCTTGTTCTTGATTTTGAGGTTCATCATGAGTTTCTACCAGAATCTGTTCAATCACAGGGTCATCAACAAGAGCGGAAGCGGAAGCAACAGGTACAGGGACATAAACACGTTCTTCCCTGAATACAATTTCTCTTGACCCTTGACTTGAACCAAATTCTTCTTCAAAATAGACAGCTCTATCTGATTCTATCACTCTGGTGGTGTGAGAAGGACAATAGAACCTGGAACCCCTCGATCCAATAGTGTAACCTACAAAGTAGCCACTAATAGTTTTCGGATCAAGTTTCTTAGATTGTGGGTTATAGGGCCTTACTTCAACTTTACATCCCCAAACATGAAAATGACGCAAACTCGGTTTCTTACCCGACCACAACTCATATGGTGTCTTTGGGAAAGGCTTACTAGGTACTTGATTCAAGATATAAGCAGCAGTTCTTAATGCCTCACCCCATAAAAATTCTGGCAAGCTAGAATGAATCAACATTCAGCGCACCATGTCAAGAAGTGTGCGATTTCTCCTTTCAGCGATTCCATTCAGTTGGGGCGTCCCTGGCATTGTATATCTTGCATCAATACCACATTCCTGCAAGTATTTGGCAAAAGGCCCAGGGTTCCTTCCAGTTTCATCAGAACGTCCATAATACTCTCCACCTCTATCAGAGTTGAAAATTTTAATCTTCTTTCCCTTTTGAAGCTCAACATTCGTCTTGAAAATCTTAAAAGCATCCAAAGATTCAGATTTTTCACGAATGAGCTCAACATGACCATACCGGGAAAAATCATCAATGAAGGTGATAAAGTATCTATAACCACCCATAGCAGGTGGAACAAAAGGCCCACACATATCATTATGAATAGTCTCCAATACATATGTGCACTTGTCTGACTTGCTCTTTCTAACCTTGGCAGTCAACTTTCCTTTTATACAATCAACACAGGCAGTGAAATCAGAGAAATCAAGATCCTGAAGTACACCATCCTTCACCAATCTCTCCATTCTATCTCTAGAAATATGGCCTAAACGTTTATGCCAAAGCATAGAAGATTTCAAATCTGATCTTGCACGTTTTGACCCAACAATAGCATTAAGAGAAGAAGAATAAGAAGAAGTAGAAGTAATAGGAACAACATCATGTAAATCAAGCTTATATAAGTTTCCACATAAAGTTCCATTTCCAACCAACATAGAGTCACGATACAAAGTCAATTTTCCAGTTTCAAAATGAAGACTATAACCTAGTCTATCCAAAATAGATACAGAAATCAAATTCCTCCTAATAGAGGGTAAATAAGCAACATCATGCAACTCCAAAAAATGCCCAGTATTTAGCTGCAGTCTAACAGTCCCAAAAAATTCAACTCTAACTTTAGTATCGTCTCCCATGTATACATGCTCCTCCAACCTACTCGGTCTTCTTCGGTTTGTCACTGCCTGCAAGGAATTTGTAACATGAATTGTAGCTCCAGTATCTAACCACCAAGTGTTTGAGGGCACATCAATAATATTGGACTCTAAACAAACCATCACAAGACAATTACCTTTCTTCTCTAAGTGAGCTTTGAGCTTTCGACAATCAGCTTTCTTATGCCCAAAGCATTGACAAAATTTGCACTTCCCTTTGAAAAACTCATTCTTATGACCAGTTGAAGATGAGCTAGCTTGCCTATTTCCCTTAGGATGGTTGGCTTTCTTCTTAGGATGCTTTTGGTCACTAGAGTTGTTGGAAGTGAACTTTCTCTTGTGAGGATTGTTTGGGTTCGTCACCATGGAGATACTTCTTGCCCTACCTTTTCTCATGTCCTCCTCTTCCTTGGCAAGAATAGCAGACATCTCCCCAACAGTCCATTGCTCTTTCTGAGCATTATAGCTTGATCTGATCGCATCAAATTGAGATGGAATGTTCTCCATCACCAACCACACCATGTAATCCTCACCAAGGTCCATATCCATGGCCTTAAGTTTATGATAGTGTCCCATGAGCTTGTCAATGTGGGCCCTAATGTCACCTGAACCATCGTAAACAGTGTGATGCAGCATGTTCAAGTGTTCATTCTTCTCATTCTTTGAGAATTTCTTATACTTTTCCTTAATGGCAGCAAGAAAATCCTTTGCATTTTCAGACTTGGGAATACTATCACAAATGGATTCGTCCATGTGATATCTCATAAGCATTAAGCAACAACGATTGAAGTGTTCCCAGTCCTTGTAAGATTTCTTAACCTTCTCAGTAGCATCATCAGCAGGCTTAGATGGTTCATCAATTCTCAAGGCCAAGTCCATTTTCATGAAGGTCAAGTTCATCGTGATATTTTCAATCCACTGCTTGTGGTTGGTTGCATTCAGCGTCAAGACGGCAGGAGATCTAGGAATGCTTACAGCTGAATGAGAAACAAGAGCAATAACTATTAAATACATGTTATGATAAACCATGTCATTTGTGCTCTTTTCTCATCAATATATGATCGCAAAATAACAAATGATCATTATGTATGCTAGAGTTCTTAGACAAACACACAAAATAGAACTCATACACAGGTAAGAACAATCTATTAAACATTATAATCAAATACATTAATTTACTATCGAAAGAATAGATAAATTGTGATTCATAATATTTAATAAATTTTCTTCACCATATTAAGCATCCTTAGCAAGCAATTATTATCGATAGGATAATTAATTACTTGTATGGATCTTAATGCAAATTTGGAGGATGATACAAAATTTAAATAAACTAATATTTAAATGTTCCTCATCACCAAACAATTTCCATGCTTAATCTTACGACACGTAAGATACATTTAAGCATTAATTGTTGAAATAAATAAACAAATAAACATGGATTTATGCCACAATGAAATTAATTCACCAAAATTATGAATAAGATTCATTAATATTGTCCATAAGAGGAAATATACATAGAAAAGATAGAAAATAAAAAAAAATGGAATAAAATGGTGAAAATAGCCCAAAAATGGGTCGTGCACGCGCCCCCACGCGCCCCAAAAAAAATTTATATTGTCCGTACGACATGTCGTTTGGTGGAAACGACATGTCGTTCGGTCGAACGACACCACCAATGGGTCCAAACAACCCGTCGTTTTTCAGATTGAATGGGACTTGCTTTTGGGCAAACGACACGTCGTTTTTGCCTGACAGAGGCAAAACGACATGTCGTTTTCCCTCGTCCCTGTCACCCATTTTTTCTTTCTTTGGGTCCGCGGGTCTGCAGTTCGGATCGGCGCGACCCGCTTTTTTGACCCGGTCGGATAGGCCACCTCCTGCCTCCAAACCCAACACCATTTGGGGGGTTTTCTTCCATTTTCAATGCTCTATCAATTTCCAATATCCATTTACTCAAAAAAACACAAAATCATGGTCGAAATGTAATGAACCCGAAATGGGTTTCCTCCATTGTTGAACTCTATGAAAAGCTCGGTTTTCACAACAAAAAGCATGAAATTTTTGCCCAAAAAAATAGCTAAAACCCAATACTCATTATCAAACCCGATTTTGAAAAAATTGGGTATATATCAAAATTTCAAACCCTAAAATCAAGTCAACCTGTCTCTGATGCCAATTGTTAATATTTCTAACATATGAGCATTATAACTTTATCAATTCTGAAATCAATAACAATAAACCATGCTCATGTAATCTGCAAGATCAAACTTTGTTTAGGGTATTGAATTGAATATATAGAGATAAAACATACCTGACATTGAGTCTCCAATGTTCATCTTTGAATCTCTCACGATCTACACAAAGATGATTAGAAAATAGCAATACAAGAGAGATCTTATGGAGAGCAACCCTTCCCACAACCACATGCATATCATCACCCAACAACATATATGTTCTTTATATATGTCTCGTATGCCTTCTTACCCTAAGGGGTATATTGGGCCTATTGGGCTTGTATTATTAGATATGGTGGACTATGGTTTAATGGGCCAACCTATAGTCTTTAGGGTGCTACCATGTGCCTCAATTGCAATTAGATTAATATTAACCATCCCATTATGGTCTTTAACTATTCGTAGGCACTCTCGAAAATTATTGTGATAATGGAATTATGTTTGTAATTATATTAGTCCATATAAAATTCTAACATAGTGAACCAAAGAAAGAGAAATAAATGTGGTAATAAATGAAAGAGACAAATGTTTATAGTGGTTCGACCCAAAAAAGATGACCTACGTCCACTTTAGTCAGTAGTATTGATGATGAATTTTGAACCAGCAAGAACAGTTACACTAAGTTTGATTATATTTTTGAGGCAATTACAACAATGGAAAGTGAGAGCTCTCTTGAAGATGAATAGTTATTGAACTTTTTCTCCACCCCCCAACCAACCCCTTTTACATTTTGATTTACACTATTTATAACGCGGAGATGGGAAGAGCTTATGGTGGCAAGTTGTTTCCGATTAGGCTAATTTCAGGGCCACTCGGATGGAGGCAGGTTTCTGTCTCACCAAAAATGGTAATCCGACTTGTTAGTTCTGTTATATTATTTCATATAATATAATATTAGATTAAATAATGTGACAAAATGTGATTTGTCACACCTTGTAACATATTATTGAGAGTCACAAAATTGGACACATGTGTGTGTCCAAATGTGACATATTTTGGAGTTACAAAATCAGTTACAAATTTGTAATTCCCAAATATTACCCAATAATGTGTAGATTTGATATTACACATTTTGATTTGAATTTCTTAAATCCATATGTGAAATATGGCTGTTAGAGATGTGATTTTAACTCCCATAATGTGTATGGAAGTTACAAAATCAAGTGGGAATGAATTTGGAACGTTTTGGCAAAGTTGGAAAATTGGTTGCTGAAAAAACTTCTTAGGCCGCGGCCTGAGTTTTTCAGGCCGCGACCCAAGAGGCAAAAATAGGCAAAAACACACCGTGGGCCGCGGCTCGTGTTTTTCAGGCCGCGGCCTGAGCGGCTGACAGCATTTTCCAACTTCAGTTTTTATCCATTTTTGAACGTTTCCAACAGGCAAGTAACTCCCAAATCTCTATTTTAATTCCATAAAACATCCAATTAATCATTGGTAACAGCCATGGGGGTTGGTGGAATTTGAAATTCAAAGGGTGTCTCAAAACTCTATAAATAGGAGCCTAATGCTCACTTGTAAGACACACCATTTTTCATCCACAAAGCACTTGGCTGAAAATACACCTTGAGGCTTGATTATTCCAGAGAGCTATTTCCTTGAGAGATCCCTTAGTGATTAGAGAATAGGGGGAAATAAGCTTTTGGACAAAGGTCTTGAACCTTGTTCAAGTTGGTGATCCCCACTACTCTTCACTTTGGTTGTGTGAGAGTTTGTGTTTTAATTCTTTTGTTCTTCTTGTTCTTTTTATTTACTTGTATTGTTATAGTATTGAGTTTGTAATCTTCTTCTTCTACATCTTTTTATTTACTTGTATTGTTATAGTATTGAGTTTGTAATCTTCTTCTTTTACATCTTTTTATTTACTTGTATTTTGAGCAATTGAGTTGTAATACTTATTTAATCAATATTATCTTGTCCATTGTATTTTTTGCATAGAGTTGTATTTGGTTTTTCCATAATTCCATTGAGCAATAATATATATTCTCTAACAAGTTCATGAAGAGGTTTGGGGCACATTCTGATGCTAAAGATGGCTCGAGTGGTGAGGGCCACCGACGATTGGCTAGGGCCTCTAGCGGTTGGCTAGGGTCCTTGTCAACCACTTGACTTCGCTCAATGGGAGGAGTAGACTTGTGTTGGCGAGGTTCGCTTCTGCCTAAGTGCTGAGGGAATGATGAGGGTCACTCTCCTTGGTGAATGATGGTGACTGTGATGTCTTGTCACTTCACTACTTGTTTTAATATGTCATCAGCTTCATAGACCGCCATGTGGTAATGCCAAAATTTAGGTATAACAAAAATTAAACCTTAAAATAAAATTAAATAAAACTTTTTAAACTTAAAATCTAAAATGAATATTAAAACCAAATACACAAACCCTTTGCTCTCTCAAGTTTCAACCTGCTTCAAGTTCATATGGACGATTGCATTAATGGTTTGTAAATTGATTAACTAATGGATTATATTGTTGATTTTAGAAGAGAAATTTGCATCTTTATAAGTGTTCTGGATAATATTAATTGAAGAATTAATGGATTGTATTGACCAAATATTTAATTTAGATGTTTTATTGAATTGTTGAATCTATGTTTGTAAAGCTGAATTTATGAATATGAACAAGCTTATTTTGAGTTTTTTTAAGCGAACTTGAATTTTTTAGTTTAACTTATTTTTTTTAAAGAAATTTTAAATTTTTTATTGATTTTTTAATAATTTTCTTTAATTTTTTAAGATTTATATTATTTTTTAAGAACTAATAGAGAAATAAATTTCTAAAATTTTTAAATTAATTTTTTTTAATAAAAATGGCCACAATTTGATAGTGGTCAAAGTTTGGGAGCCAAAAATGTTAATTATTTTATGCCACGTCAACATTTAAATGAAAAAACAGAACGAAAGTGTAACAAACGCCCTATACTACTATCATTTCTAACGATGACTATTTGGTAATTATTAAGAAAAATACCATAATTATGAAAATGATAGTGGAGCCTTAATAAAACATGCCATGTGGACCCATTTATTTAAAAATAAAAGCATGATGTCTTTTATGCAAATTTAAAATAAAAGTTTATAGTCTCACTGTAAACATAAGAAAAACATAGATAAACTCCACAAAATGTTCTTGGCATTTACTAGATCGTTTTCAGTTCATCAGAGCCCCACGACATACTTACTCAGACCTTGGAACGCCCCACATCATCATACGTGTCAATGAGAAACCCTATTGACTACCTGAAAGAGAGGAAAGTAAATGGGTGAGTTAAAGGCCCAATAAGGAAGTACAAACAAGAAAAGAAAACACAACATAAAAACATAAACGACATATCTCATAAATTCTTAACATATTTTCCGTATATCAATTATTATCAACATAAGTCATACGAAAACATAACCATAATAACGTAAGTCATAATCATAATCATAAACATAAGATTATATAAAACATAAGCATAACCACACAACATATGATCATGACACCCTATTGTCCATGTCACATCATGTGAAAACATGACCATAATAACATAAGTCTTAATCATAATTATAAACATAAGATTATATAAAACATAAGCATAATTATACATCATGTGATCATGACACCCCTATTGTCCATGTCACATCATACAATTCTATGAGGTAACCAATAAAGCATAAACTGGTAAATCCTCCTCTGTGAGGTATTTAGGAGCTCTGGTCCTAGAATAACTTCGGTACGTCTGCCCTATGAGTGACGTCATACCTTAGTAACTCCTTTTGTTATATCGCGTTCAACACGCTAACAACCTTTGCTTTTGATACAACATACAAGCACACATACAAGCAGCTCATCTCATAACATTACATCTCATACAATCAACATAAACTCATAGAAATTCTAGTTAACATCCTTGCATTCATAAATACATTCATAAAACATTCACGACCCCATTTGGTCAACTTTTGTGACGCCCTTTTTGCTGTAGCCTTAACATCAGTCACACAAACATATACATTATCATAAAACATTAGTTACATTATAACAATCTAGGAATAAATACTAACTAACTTCTTTACCTCAAGTCCAAGCAAAATAAATAGTGGTGTGCTTCACAACGAGCCTAGAATCACAACCCAAACATTTGTCTCAATATCAAGTAAGAGTAGGCATACCCAACAAACATACCCACATGTGCATGGGCCATGCACATGTGGCACATGTTGCATCTCAAACATAATCACAAAATCACACATAAAATCATAAAAGAATAATCTCAATCTTACTAATTTAATCTCAATGAATGCCAACAACAAATGTACATTTACTTAAAAGACATATTTTTTAATGTAAAACTAAACTTGCATGTGACATGCGTACGTGGGAAGGTTCTTAAAACACCCATAGAAGTTGGTAGATTTTAGCCCCTTTGTTTTTTAGTAATCTCATAAGATTTTGTTAAACAAATATATTTTACCAACTTGATTTATACCGCATCACCATAATAAAATTGTACTAAAAAATTTATTAAAACGTTAGTTAATTTTGTTGTTATTTACCAAACATTAATTCCATTTATTATCTCAAATAAAATAAAAAAATATATAGTAACTCTTTTCTATTTCTTTTCTCGCAAAATAATTAATTTAACAAAATTAATTAATATCGAATCATTTATCATAATTATTTAATATAAAACAATTGACACTCACTCACCTTACCAAGTAGATAAAATAAATAATAATTTAGCTTGTAAGAATATTTATGTCTCAAGGTTACGGGCATTTCATATATATCATAATTTTAAATAAGTTGAAAAAATTCATTTATACCTTCTTTTACTCAAAATTTTCTTAGTCTCATAAAAATAATGTTACTTAGTTAATTATTTTACAAATAAAAACTGCATTATCATAATTAAGATATTCCATAATTAAAGTATAGAAAAATACATTTTTCATATACAAATGTAATACTTAATTTATTTGAGCATATACTTTATAAATTTTATTTAAAAGAAGCATTCTTCCAAGAAATAAAAAATTCCAGCAAGTCTTTTTATTATATTAATTCCACATTATTAGATAAAAAATATAATTTCTTTCACAAACTTTTTTTTCAAAAAAAAAAAACTGCATGTATTTATTTGAAGAAAAATCAACATTAAAATGTGAAAAATCATCTCTTGCTTACATTAGTTCTAAAGTATGAATTTTGAGACATAACTTGTGCATTTATAAAACCATTGATTAAATACCCTAACATAAATAAGAACATACATCAAGCATATACTTATTTAAAATACATTTTATTCACGCTTAAACCATTACCTAGTATGTTTCTACAATTTCATGTATTCCAAGAAAATAATTCTAAACATAATCTAACTCATCTATACACAAGAACCAAATTAGCATTATTAACAACAAGACATTACCATTTTAAAGAAGCTTAATACCAATTTTGAATCCTAAAATAATGTAGTATGCTTCTAAGATCACAAGTGACAACAAGTTAAGAAAAAAAATATATGCTAAAGGAAAATAAAATTGCAGGCCGAAACCTACATGTTTCAACAACAACAAATCTCTTGCATGCATCTAAAAATATAAAAGACAATCATCAACATATTTTAGTAGACAAAATCCAAAATCCAAACCTAGCATGCATCTAAGAAAACAATAACATCAAAACTACATTGAGAACATACTTCATAGATCTTAAAATCTAAAACAGCCCCTAGCCAATATTCATGCCCAAAACAACAACCAATATTCCACAAGAGATCAAATCATTAAAACAATATTCTATAGTCATATTCAAAGAATTTAGAACAACAATAAAACAAAGAATATGGTTAGAGGTTCCATTACCTCCTTGGTAAAGATCAAGACTCAAGAAAATAGAAAAGAAAAGATGATCACCCTCTTCGCACTCCTAAGGTTTTTTTTTTCAAAATCCCCACAAAGACAAGAAAAACAAAGCAAACAAATATAATACTTAGCAATCAACAAGGATCTTAGAAAAAATGAGATGAATAAGAAAATCAACAGTAGGGAAACAAGGCACAAACCTAGAGAATCACAAATCTAGTTTTGCACTGCAGAAGAAAAAAAGAAAAATTAGTTTCATATTGTCTCTAAAACTCAAGAATCACCCTCTTGTTTCATCTCTCCACGACTTGTTTTCCACACCGAGGAATGTCATCACTGTGACTTTTAGATTTGTTTCTATGTGTTGCACTCGTTTTGGGCTCTAAATAACATTTGATACCTCTAGAATTTTTCGTCATGCGTGTCTAGCAAGCAAATTTGATTTCGTCCAAAATTCCTACGAGGAGCAATTCCTGTAATTTTTTTCATAGAAAATACCAAATTAAGTAAATTTGTTGCTAAACGAAAGAAAATGAACTAAACTAATTGAACTCAAAGAAAATAAACCTAAAACACACTAAATTAATACAAATTCTAAGAAAAAGTGACTTAAAATAACTCTATTTAATAAAATTAACACTAAATAATCCCTTTATTTTGAAGTGTAAATGATGAAGTGGCAATCATATAAATGCATTTGTGGCCATAGGAATCCTCTAAAGCTATTTGTGTATTTCATTTGTAATGATGCATTGAATTAATCTCTAATTTGCTGGGAGTATGTTTTCATGCTTCCCAACCAATTCTACAAAAGCCTTGAAACCAAAGAAATAAAAAGAATGAATAAAACTATATATATATATATATTAGGTAGAAATTAAGAGAATGCACGTTATGTTTTTGTATTTTTTTTTCAAAGTTGATGTAATAGTTAAAAAAAATAGCTTGATAGTATTTTTATATAGTATGAGCAGTATAGTCTAAAGAGTTGGGTTTTGATTGACTAACGCGAGACTATTATGTTGCCCTAACACTCAATTCATGATAAATTTCTCATGCATCCTATATTATTATATATTGTATGTATCAATAATGTAAAATCCGCTTTGTTGACGCGGTTCTTCGCCAACAGGTAATTAAGAGAAAGAGAGGAAGGGATTAGTGCTGAATGTAGAACCGTAATAGATATAAGATCTTAGAGGATGAAATAGGTGACTCAAGACACGTTTTTAAGTGATTCAAAGGTTAAAATCATTCTACTCCACTAGTCCATATTATTGATATATTCTGGGTATTTGGTTACAAAGTATATCTCTCTAGAGACTATTTTTTCCAACCCTTATCAACTCCCAGGGTCTCCATATTTATAGGAGAAGGCACCTGGAAGTTGGTAAGGAGGTCATCCCGTGACCTTCTTATTTGTCATATCAACTCTGTGACATTCATGATTAATTCCTAAACCTGACACATAAGTATGGTCAAATCGATAGGTAAGGAGATAATGGGCCGCACGGCCCAACCCAGCCGTGGGTACCTGAACACGCACGTTCCTGCAGCGTGTCCGAGAAGTCAGGGAGATATCGGACACGTGATGTCAGACATATGCACGTTTATCTTGCGTGTGTTGACTTTACAAGGGGTCATAGCCTCCATATCTAGTTCGTACCATGAGCTGTGCATCTGACCCGACCTTCGGCCTTCCGATTCCTTGCTCCAGTCTTGGGAGTCTTGGCGAGTCCTTGAGGATTCCTCGAGCTAAGGGGGGTACGACCTCAAGACAGGAGCTCCGACCTGGGGGATGCTTATGGACTAACCATGATTAGTCTGAAGCTCGGCCTGCTAATCAGCCCGTGGGAAAATCAGGGCGTACATCTGCCCCCCAAGCTCCTGCTCGTGGTATATGACGTCGTATATAAGACCATAGCAAGGGCTTTTAGACTTCCCCACAAACTCTTCACATTCCACTCTTTACGCAGATGCCTGATACGTGGCACATCGTGGGTGGTGATGGTACGTCTCACGAGAACCGCATTTAATGGCCTAGCCTATGCCTAGCCGTCGTTTCGTATTTCGAGTGGAAGGCCTTGGATCCCTCATCAGGGCCATCCAAGAGCCTTCTACACGTGATCCTTTACGCATATAAAAGACGGGGCGGCCACCCTACGCACGGGCCACCCTTTCATTAGAAATTTTTCAAACCTCTTTTCCTCTTTCCTCTCCATATTCCAGAAGAACGAAACCCTTGCTGCCATTTTCACCGTTCAAGAAGCTTAGGCGCACGGATTTCTCCGAAGCTTTTGAAGCTACTACACCGACGAAGCCCCTACCAACGCAACACTCTCGTCTACCTCCCAATCATACACAGTAAGTTTCCTGACCCTGTGTACTTTGATAACATGCTACTGTAGCTTAGGTAAAAAAATTCACTGTAGCCGCATGCAAGGGTTTTCTGGGTTTTGTGGATATGGAGGGTGACAACCCTTTTTAGGTTAGGGTATATCTGCTATAGGAAATCGCTTTAGAGTATGGGTTTCAGGATACTTTTTATGGGGAAAATTTCTGGGTAGGAGTTTTGGGAATTTTGGGTGCAAAACCCGGTAGCTTAGGGAACACGCCTCATAAGCGGTTTTGTAATTTTCTGCCTATTGAAACTTTCCCCCCCAAGGAAAATTCTATTCTGAACCCCTTGACACACGAATTCCGAGTAATCTGGGATCTGTTGGGAGTATACGCACGTGTTCACTAAACCGCATGGTTCCACTCTCCACGAGCTGGGCTTACCTCAGCTCATGCAAATAATAATTGCTTCTTCCTCCTGCTTGGGTCGCCTTTTCTAAAGTGTTTTCTTTTGTTCGTTAGGCGACCAGATGGCTCCAAAAAGGAATCTCCCTCAGAAGAACGTTGGAAGCTCGGCCTCCCACTAGGAGAAAGGGAAGGCGGCGATGCCTAGCTCCCCGATCCCCCGTTTCGGGCCGGTAGTGGAGAAGGAGGTCGAGGTGGCCCTCGACGCATTCTTTGAGGCAGAGAGAATCGTCTCAAAGATAACCGATCAGACAAAAATGAACAAACTCTTCCTCACTCACAACATCGCGCTGGGGAAAGCCTTCATTATTGCCCGACCTGCCTCGAATGGCGAGCGGAGCTGCGCGCCGCTCGACGAATCGTTCGCAGCCTGGAGCGGAGAACACTTTAAGGCAGGGGCCTTCCTTCCCCTGGATCAGTACTTTGCTGATTTCTTGAACTTCGTGGGGTTGGCCCCATTTCAGCTCCCCCCCCCCCCCCCCAACTCCTACCGTCTTGTGGCAGGGTTGAGGTACTTATTCCAGAAGCATGAGTGGGAGGTCCCCACTCCTGCAGATATTTTATATTTCTTTTGTCTCAAAGCCAGTCCGGACCAGCGGGGGCGAGGCGACGAGTTTTACTATTTAACCCATTTTCCCAACACGGCGGCGGTCATCGAGCTGCCCAGCCACCCCAATGATTTCAAGGACCAGTTCTTTATGTCAACTGGGTTCCGGAACTGCGAGCACCACTACTTCAATCGTCCTCGTAAGTGCTCCCTGACCCTAGCCCGTGTGTTTAATTATCACTTTAGCTCCTCCTGCACCCCTTTCTGACTTAAACTCATTACGCAGCCATCTTCGCGAGGACAGAGAAATCTGTGACCCTCAGGGCACAGTATGAAACACTGGCGGGCTTGCCCCCCAGTGAGAAGGATTATCGCGTGCTCGTGACGGACGAGACGATGGTGGCCTGCAAGTTGATTTTTCCGAACCAAACACTGAACCTAAAGAGGCCCCGGGGGCCGCCTCCAGCTCGGGAAACCAGACCTATCAACGTGGAGGAGGTCGCTGAAGATGAAGACGAGGAGGACGAGGGTGACGAAGTTCCACTCGTGAGGAGCAGGAAGAGGACTTTGGAGGTCGCCCAGAGGACAGGCGAGGAGAGGATCCAATCCGGAGCAGCCGCGGGTCCTTCTGGCCAAGGTAACCCTTACTTGTTTAGGAGTCTAGATAGGGCCGCTGCGGACCCCCGGCTGGCTAGGTTCAATCCTAGGCAGCTCGTCCATCGTCACAGGAGCAATCCGAACCTGAACACACTTCTGCTCCATTGTGTCGATCGGCTCGTGTTGGATCACCAAGAGAGCCGGCCTAGGGGTACCGTAGTAGTAGATAATACCCTAGCCTTTAGGTCAATCTTTTTCCAGGAGTATGGGACAAACCTACGCACATGGCCCTCACTCCAGAGGGGTATCTATGCTCCGGGGCTTAGGCAGTATGTAGGAGAATCTAGCCCTGAATCGGACCCGGAGCCAGAGCTTGCGCCAGTTCGGGAAATAATCGTCTTAGGCTCTTCCAGCTCGGGGGGTAGGGTTCCCTTAGTATTCGTACACTTTTTTAGCTTTAACCTTCTGTCTTTATCTCTGTATGATTGCTAACTTTTAATAAACATGTTTTTTGTTTTACAGAAGAGATGTCTCAGCCCGAGGATAGCTTGCAGGGCGTGGTCTTCGGGGGGAACCCCTCAGCCGGGCCAAGACAGAAAAGGCTCCGGGGTTCCAAGAGCACTGCTGGGGTCTCCACCAAATCTCCGGCAAAGGAGAAGGAGAAAACCCCGTCAGCCCAGGTCGTGGGGACGATCCTTCCTGCTGCCAGAGTAGGACAAATGCCTCCACCGCCTCAACGAGCTCTGGCTGCTAATCAGGTCGGAGGATCGGAGCTCGGCACCCCGGCCGTGGCGGCCTCCGATGTGCGCATCCCAGTAAACCCTCAGGACCTGGAGAAGATCCCAGAGGCCTTCCGGGGGACAGTGTACGAATCGGCGAGCTACGCCGTTAGCCATATCTACAAGTTCACCGAGAAGGAACTCCGGACTATTGAGACAATGAGCCTGGTTGACGTTATGGACTCTTCAATGAGCATGACCCTAACGGTAAGCTATCCTATTCTTTTAAAGCTTTTACCATTATACTCTGCCTTATTTTTCCTCTGAGCCAATTTATCTTTCATTCCTCGTAGGGTGTCGTCGCCCTTCACCGGAGCATCATCAGGGCCAGAACTCAGCTCGATGACATGAGGATCGAGCACCAGGCCACCCTTCAGGAGGTTAAGGTGACTAAGGATGCCTTGGCGACCTCGAAGGTCGACTTGGAGAAGACCCAGGTCGACTTGGAGAAGACCCGCCTGAAGGTCCAGGAGCTCGAGACCTCCCTTGCTACCTCGCAGGCAGACCTCGAGGCAGCGAAGACTGAGATCCAGGCCGCCCAGACCGCCCTGGAGGAAAAACGGACCACCTCGGAGCAGTCCATGCAGGATCTGTTCTATCATTGTTGGGTCCACAATCCGGAGGCTGACTTCTCTTTCATGCCCCCGAGTCTCTGGGCGCGCTTGCTGGTGAAGTTCCAAGCTCGCCTCGACAAAGAGGCGCCGCCTTCGGAGACTGGGGAAGCCTCTGGTGCGGTGGGGCAGGGTGAAACGGCAACCTCCAAAGGGCTGACTGACGGAGCTTAGGGCGCTTTTTCTCTTCTTTTCCTTTTTTTTTTTTTTTTGCCTTTGAATATTTTGAAGTATTTTATGTAACCTTTGCATGAGGTGTTTTCACCTCGAGACAATTTTCCTTACACCTTTAACTTATATTTTTTCATGCTTTTGGCTACAATATATATATATATCTTTTTGATAAACTTAGTTCGTGTTAACCGCTATTTATATCTCAAGCTCTTTGAAAAGAACAGCGATAAATAGATTTACATCAACTTCTAAGTTTTATGACCCAGTTAAAACCAGGAACTTATTTAGAAAACTTAGTTCGTGTTAACTTATATCTGTGTCTCGAGCTCTTTAAGAAGAACAACGAAAAATGGATTTACATCAACTTCTAAGTTTTGTGACCCGGTTAAAACCAGGAACTTATTTAAAAAACTTAGTTCGTGTTAATTTTTTATCCATATCTCGAGCTCTTTAAGAAGAACAACGATCAACGGATTTAAATCAACTTCTAAGTTTTTATGACCCGGTTAAAACCAGGAACTCTTTGAAAAACTTAGTTCGTGTTAATTTTTTATCCATATCCCGAGCTCTTTAAGAAGAACAACGATCAACGGATTTAAATCAACTTCTAAGTTTTTATGACCCGGTTAAAACTAGGAACTTATTTAGAAAACTTAGTTCGTGTTAATTTTTTATCCATATCTCGAGCTCTTTAAGAAGAACAACGATCAACGGATTTAAATCAACTTCTAAGTTTTTGTGACCCGCTTAAAACCAGGAACTCTTTGAAAAACTTAGTTCGTGTTAATTTTTTATCCATATCTCGAGCTCTTTAAGAAGAACAATGATCAACGGATTTAAATCAACTTCTAAGTTTTTATGACCCGGTTAAAACCAGGAACTCTTTGAAAAACTTAGTTCGTGTTAATTTTTTATCCATATCCCAAGCTCTTTAAGAAGAACAACGATCAACAGATTTAAATCAACTTCTAAGTTTTTATGACCCAGTTAAAACCAGGAACTTATTTAGAAAACTTAGTTCGTGTTAATTTTTTATCCATATCTCGAGCTCTTTAAGAAGAACAACGATCAACGGATTTAAATCAACTTCTAAGTTTTTATGACCCGGTTAAAACCAGGAACTCTTTGAAAAACTTAGTTCGTGTTAATTTTTTATCCATATCTCGAGCTCTTTAAGAAGAACAACGATCAACAGATTTAAATCAACTTCTAAGTTTTTATGACCCGGTTAAAACCAGGATAGGACTTAGTTAGTGTTAACCCTTATCAATATCTCGCGTTTTTAAGAAAACCACGGTCAATCGATAAGAATCAACATCTAAGTCGTTAAGGAGACCTGGTTATATCCAGGTACCATATGCCCCCCAAGTAACTGGGAAAGGGTCTTTCATGGTTACTTTATATTACACTTGCAAATATGTATAAAAAGTTGATTTTCATTAATACGTAAGAAGTGGCCTTCCAGGCCTTACAAGTAAATCACTGGTAATATCTCTTTAAGTGGATGGCGTTCCAAGTTTGCGGGACCGCCCCTCCATCAAGTCGAGCTAGCTTATAAGTTCCCTCCTTGATGACTTCGATGACCTGGTATGGTCCTTCCTAGTTCGGTCCCAAAACTCCGTCTTTGGGATCTTTTCCGGCGAGGAAAACTCTTCTCAGGACCAAGTCGCCTACGCTAAAGGTGCGTTTTTTAACTTTGTTGTTGAAGTAGCGGGCGATTTTCTGTTGATAGTGGGCGAGCTGGAGTTGCGAATCCTCCCGCCTTTCATCAACTAGGTCTAGGGAATGGCATAAGAGCTCGAGGTTTCGATCTTGGTCGTAAGATTGGACTCTATGCGAAAGAACCTTTATCTCCACGGGGAGGACTGCCTCACTCCCAAAAGTTAAAGAAAAGGGAGTATGACCCGTAGGAGTCCGATGCGAGGTCTGGTACGCCCATAGGACCTGGGGGAGCTGTTCTGGCCAGATCCCCTTTGCTTCGTCTAATCTTTTCTTGAGGCTCGCCTTTAAAGTCTTGTTGACAGCCTCGACCTGGCCGTTAGCCTAAGGATAGGCTACGGAGGAGAAACTTTTCACAATCCCATGCCTGTCACAGAACTCCGTGAACAGGTCGTTGTCGAACTGAGTGCCGTTATCAGAGACGATCTTCTTGGGCAGGCCGAAGCGACAGATGATTCTTTTAATCACGAAGTCAAGCACCTTTTTAGACGTGATCGTTGCCAACGGCTCGGCCTCGGCCCACTTAGTGAAGTAGTCGATGGCTACCACGGCGTAACGGACCCCGCCCTTTTCCGGTAGGTAGGGCGCCTACTAAGTCTATCCCCCAAACAGTGAATGGCCAAGGGGTCGAGATCATTTTCAGCTCGACTGGAGGAGCTCGAGCAACTTCAGCGAATCGCTGGCACTTGTCGCAGCTCTTTACGTATGAAATCGAGTCTTTGGACAGAGTCGGCCAGTAATACCCTTGCCTGAGAAATTTTAAGGCCAGGCTCTGCCCCCCAGTGTGGTCTCCGCAGAATCCTTCGTGAACTTCCTGCAGGATGGTCTTTGCTTCACCTGTATGAACGCACCGGAGGAGAGGTAGGGAATGCCCACATCGGTACAACACTCCATCGACTATCGTATATCTCGGAGCTTGATATAGGACTCGCTGCGCGTCGTTACGTCCCTCAGGCAGCTTGCCCTCGGCAAGATATTCAAGAATGGGGGTGATCCAGGTCGGCCTAGCGTCAATCATCTCGACCTCTGCCCGATCTCCTTCTATACTTGGTTTTTCCAAGATTTCTATTGGCACCAACCCCAGGGTCTCTGTCTCTCCCGAGGTGGCGAGCTTGGCAAGAGCATCTGCATTGGCATTCTGCTCTCGAGGTATCTGTTCGATCGATCCTTGCTCAAATGCGGACAGCTCGGCTTTTACCTCCGCCAGATAGGCGGCCATCTTGGGTCCTCGTGCCTGATATTCTTCCAATACCTGGTTAACCACGAGCTGGGAGTCACTGAAGCACTGGACGGAGCTCGCCTTTAACTCCCTGGCTATCCTTAGGCCGGCCAGCAAAGCTTCGTATTCCGCCTCATTGTTGGAGGCCTTGAACCCAAACCTTAGCGCCGAGTGGAACCTATGTCCCTCGGGGGTTATCAGAATGATTCCGGCCCCGAAGCTATTTTCATTAGATGAACCATCTACAAAGATCTTCCACAACGATTGGGGCGAGGTGAGCTGAGATGAGTACTCCGCTGGATTCTCCTGGAACCCCGTGCATTCTGCCACAAAGTCAGCCAAGGCCTGACTTTTTATGGCAGTTCGTGGAGTATAGAAAATCTCGAACTGACTGAGTTCGACCGCCCACTTTAACAAACGTCCCGATGCTTCAGGCTTTTGCAAAACCTGCCTTAGAGGTTGATCGATCATGACGTGTATCGAGTGAGATTGGAAGTATGGCCTGAGCTTTCGCGAGGCCGTGATTAGGCAGAACGCCAATTTTTCCATCAGCGGGTATCGTGATTCTGCCCCGAGGAGTCTCTTGCTGATGTAATTGACTGGCTTCTGAACTTGGTCCTCTTCTCGTACTAGTACGGTGCTAGTCGCGTCCTCAGTGACGACCAGGTAAAGGAGAAGAGGCTTTCCTGCCCTGGGCTTGGATAGCACGGGCGGTTCAGCCAGATGTGCCTTCAGGTCGAGGAATGCGCTTTCGCATTCTACTGTCCATTCAAACTTCTTGTTTCCCCGAAGCAGGTTGTAGAAGGGCAAACACTTATCGGTTGACTTGGAAATAAACCGGTTCAGTGCGGCCACTCTCTCTGTCAAGCCCTGGACATCTTTCCGCGACCTAGGCGAAGGAAGCTCGAGCAGTGACCTGATCTTGTCGGGGTTTGCTTCGATTCCTCGGGTGTTAACTATGAACCCCAGGAATTTCCCGGATGCAACACCGAAAGTACATTTCTGGGGATTGAGCCTCATGCCATATTCTCGTAGTATTTTAAAACATTCTTCCAGGTCAGAAACATGGTTGTCGGCAGTCTTTGACTTGACGAGCATGTCATCGACATACACTTCCATGTTTTTTCCAATCTGGTCCGCGAACATTCTGTTTACTAGCCTTTGGTAGGTAGCTCTGGTGTTCTTCAGACCGAACGGCATGACCTTGTAACAATAGACATTAGTCGGGGTCATGAAGCTGGTGTGTTCCTGGTCCGCCGGATTCATTGTGATCTGATTGTAGCCTGAGTACGCATCCATAAAGGACATGAGCTCGTGTCCCGCTGTGGCATCCACCAGCTGATCGATCCTTGGCAGTGGAAAACAATCCTTGGGGCAGGCTTTATTCAGATCGGAGAAGTCAATGCAGGTCCTCCATTTCCCGTTGGGCTTTGGAACTAGCACGGGGTTGGCGACCCAAATAGGAAATTTGGCTTCACGGATAAAGCCACATTTTTTGAGTCGGGTCACTTCTTCTTCTAGGGCTTCAGCTCGGGTTGTTCCTAGACGTCTTTGCTTCTGAGACTTGGCAGGAATGCTTTTGTCCAGATGGAGCGTGTGCATGATGACACTCGGGCTGATCCCTACCATGTCCTCGTGCGACCATGCGAATACATCTAAATTAGCCCGGAGAAACGTAATCAGCTCTGTCTTCCTCTTGCTACAGAGGTTTTTCCCGAGATTGACCATCCGTGATGGATTTTGTGGATCAAGGTTCACCTCCTCGAGCTCCTCAATAGCATGGAGCTCGGACCTGTCTTCGCCTATTCGGGGGGTCAATGCCCTCACTAAGGGCGACACTTTCCCCTTTGGCGTTTTGAGGTTTTTCAATCTCAGGAGCCGCCAAGGGTTCCTGGGATTCCTCTTCACTCAGAATGGCCATAGCCAGCTGCCCGGGTTTAGATTTTCCCTTCATGGAAATGCTGTAGCATTCCCTGGCAGCGAGATGATCGCCCTTGATGGTGCAGATTCCTGTTGAAGTAGGGAATTTCATGGCGAGGTGTCGAATGGAAGTGATAGCCTCGAAAGCTATGAGCGTAGGTCGGCCCAAAATGGCGTTGTAGGCAGCGAAGCAGTCAATGACCACGAACTCGAGTAGTTTAGAGACTGTCCGAGCCTCTTCTCCTAGGGTGATCACCAGCTCGATCGTCCCTATCGCTGCCGATCCTTCTCCCGAAAATCCATACAGCATCATGGAGGTTGCCTTTAGATCGGCGACAGTCAGACCCATCTTCTCTAAGGTGGATCGGAATAAAAGGTTCACCGAACTCCCGTTGTCTATCAGCACCCTTCTTACTTTCCGGTTGGCGAGCTGGACTGCTACAACCAAGGGATCATTGTGAGGGAGCTAGACATGGCCTGCATCTTCCTCCGTAAAAGTGATCGGTTGCTTCTCTAATCGTTGTTGTTTTGACTGACACTGCTCCGGGACGAACTCCACTCCGTTGTGAGCTTTTAGTTCGTTCACGTATCTCTTCTGGGCGCCTCTGCTCATGCCAGCCATGTGCGGGCCTCCAGAGATGGTGGATATCTCTCCTCCGACCACGGGAGGAGGGACGTCCTGATCTATCCGAGTCCCGAGCTGACTGACTGGGACGTCTGGAGCAGGCCGACTCGCTGGGACCCTGTTCCATGAGTATTGAGCCAAGGGGCCTGCTCGGATGAGAGTCTCTATCTCATCTTTGAGATGCCTGCAATCGTCGGTATTGTGGCCGACGTCGTTATGAAAACGGCAGAATTTGGAAGTGTCTCTCTTTCCCTTGTGGTGTTTCAATGGTTCCGGCCTCTTCCAGGGGACCCGAGCAGAGTTGGCCAGGAAGATACTTTCCCTAGACTGGGTGAGTTCGGTATATGTCGCGAACACGGGCTTAAACTTGTCTACAGACTTATTCTTCTTTTGGCCTTGCTGATTGTTTTCGCCATTCCCCTTTCTTTTGCTTCCGCCGGGCTGGTTATTCTGTGTGACGTCTGGGGTCGCTGCCACAACCTCCGTCCCTACTCCAGCGGGCTGCTCGGGACCCTGGCTGGTTCCTGCGGCTGAGGCTTCTGCTTCTTCCAAGTTTATCCATTCTTGGGCTCTGTTAAGGAATTCGTTAACCGAGCTGACTCCCTTCCTCTGTATATCCTTCCATAGGTCTCCTCCGACAAGGATTCTGGTTCTCATGGCCATGAGCTTGGAGCTATCATCTGCGTCCCTAGCTCGGGCAGCGAAGTTCGCGAATCTGCTCAAGTAGGCCTTCAGCGTCTCGCCGGGCTGCTGTCTCACATTGGCCAGGGAGTCGACCTAACACGGGCGGCCTGGGAGGCGCGGAATGCCCTTTTGAAGTCAGCTGAGAAGGTCTTCCAGGAGCTGATTGACTGTCTTTTACTTTGCTTGAACCACTGTCTGGCAGGTCCGGTCAGTGTGGAGGGGAAAATCAAGCATCTCAGCTCTGGGCCAATATTATGGGCCATCATTAGGGTGTTGAACATCCCTAAATGGTCCGACGGATCTCCGTCCCCGTTGAACTTCGACAAGTGAGGCATACGGAAGCCAGATGGGTATGTCGTCGCTGCTATGTTGAGGGCGAAGAGTTCCATCTCGTCCCCCGAATCATATTCGTCTTTTTCTTTTTCTGATAGGAGCTTCCTCATCAGTTCCTCCATCTGAGTTAGGCGCTCGAGGGTTTGGTCCTGAGATCCTTGGTTATTCCGGGGCAGCTCAACAGCTCCGGATCCATTGTACATATTAGGTGGGTTATTTCCCCTCCTATCTTGAGATAGGTTGTTTGGGACATTCCCTCCGTTACGTACTTCGGATCGGGCCCCCCCCCCCCCCCCCCCGAGAGAGCCTGACTACCACCTCTAGCCCGATCCTCTCTGTGAGAGTTGAGGCGATCTCGAAGGTCGATTCCCTGGGTGGTCTGGTGATTTTGTGCCGAACTTAATTGCTGACGCAGGTCTCCTCCAGAGAGATCACTCCGGCGACTGCCAGTCCAATGACTTCTGCTGGATAGGTTTGGAGTCCGTCTTTGGTGGCCAGGACCTGAACTTTCTTCCGGCGCCCTGCTACGCCGGGAAGGTCCCGTTGATGGTGGGTTTCTCCTACTACTCCCGTAAGCTGGGATGTCTCGGAAGGGCCGAGGAGGAGATGGATATCTGATTGGAGAAGGAGGATGCTTGACTGGGGAGGCGATCCTAGTTCCGTCTGGACGGATCAAATTTGGTGGGGGCCTTTCGGCCCTGCCAACTTGCTGGTCCCGCGCCGGGCGATCTGGACGAGGCGCAGGACGGTCTTCGGGGATGGGTTGACGTCGCAGGCCCTCCCCGGATCTTCTTCGGGAATTTCCTCGGGCTCTCTTGGGCGTCCTCGAGGATGGTTGAGAGCTAGGAGTTGACGTCCTAACCGATCGGCTGTATTGTTGTTGTCTAGGTCTAGGCATTTCCCCGAAGTTTGCTTCTCGATGATGCGATGAAGGGGTGGAGTTGGCTACTGGGAGTCTATCCGAACGGCTATGCCTGGACCGATTACCCCGGCGAGACTTAGGAGCCTCACCTTGCCTCTCTCCAACGTTAACGTTGGTTGTGAGAGAGGGTAGTTGGGCCAGGATATCCTAGATCTGCTAACTAGCAGTTGCTAACTGGCTCCTCAGCTGAGCGTTCTCCATCTCCACTGCAGTATAATAACACAGGTTCGGATTAGGTGGCCAGGGCGCTGAACTACCAGTATCGTCTTGGCCCGCCGGCTGCTTTCTTGGCCGCTGCTGGACTTCAGGAATTTGTTTATCAGGGATGGCGGTATGATGAGCCTCCTGCCCATCATGTTGTTCTATCTCGTTGCCATGCCTGGATCGAGTAGTCACCATAGTTGGATGTTTGTAGCAGCACTAATCGAACTTGCTCTCAATGAAAGCACCAAACTGTTGACGCGGTTCTTCGCCAACAGGTAATTAAGAGAAAGAGAGGAAGGGATTAGTGCTGAATGTAGAACCGTAACAGATATAAGATCTTAGAGGATGAAATAGGTGACTCAAGACACGTTTTTAAGTGGTTCAAAGGTTAAAATCCTTCTACTCCACTAGTCCATATTATTGATATATTCTGGGTATTTGGTTACAAAGTATATCTCTCTAGAGACTATTTTTTCCAACCCTTATCAACTCCCAGGGTCTCCATATTTATAGGAGAAGGCACCTGGAAGTTGGTAAGGAGGTCATCCCGTGACCTTCTTATTTGTCATATCAACTCTGTGACATTCATGATTAATTCCTAAACCTGACACATAAGTATGGTCAAATCGATAGGTAAGGAGATAATGGGCCGCACAGCCCAACCCAGCCATGGGTGCCTGAACACGCACGTTCCTGCAGCGTGTCCGAGAAGTCAGGGAGATATCGGACACGTGATGTCAGACATATGCACGTTTATCTTGCGTGTGTTGACTTTACAAGGGGTCATAGCCTCCATATCTAGTTCGTACCATGAGCTGTGCATCTGACCCGACCTTAGGCCTTCCGATTCCTTGCTCCAGTCTTGGGAGTCTTGGCGAGTCCTTGAGGATTCCTCGAGCTAAGGGGGGTACGACCTCAAGACAGGAGCTCCGACCTGGGGGATGCTTATGGACTAACCATGATTAGTCTGAAGCTCGGCCTGCTAATCAGCCCATGGGAAAATCAGGGCGTACACTCTTCAATTGACAAATTAAGAGACAAAAATATTATAAATTGTTTCCTTATTTTTCTGTGATAATAACATGTATGAGGTGTCATTAATTGGTATATTCAAGCTGGAAAAATCTTGGTTAATTTCTTTTATTTCTTCATTGGTTTTAAATGAGTAAATCTAAAAAAAAGTTTTTGATAAAATTATTCTAGCTTGATCTCTGTCGTTTTATTCCTAAGCTTCAGGGATAGGATATTATTCAAGTGATTCAAATCTTGGTCTCCACGAAAATGAACCTGGACTGAATTATGTCCTGGAACATTTAATCCTGAAACATCAGGATCAGGTCTGTGTTGACAAATTCTTTATCTGATCTTGCAGGACTTGTGCTAAACGAAATTATTAAAGATTTCAAATATTCTCATTTAATATTTGATATATTTGGAAAACTGGCATGAAAGCTTTTTTCTCTTCTATAAAAAGAAGACCATTTGCCTTGGATATCTTACCTCTTCCATTCTCTAGTTTTCAATAGATATCTTGTGTGAGAAGAGTTGTCGTTTTGTTCTTTGGAAGGAAAGCCTTGGTATAGCTATCACTTTCACAGGTTGTTTTTGAACAGGTAGTGTAACGCCCCAACTCCAAGGACCGTTACGGTGTGCCTTGTAAACAGTGCTAAACTCGCTAATCGAGTCATTTGGCCAAAATCGTGAACTAAGTTTGATTAGCGGTTTAGGGATTAAACATTTTGGTTAAGATGTAACGTTTCACTAGAACGTTTAACATATACATTGGGATCCCGAAAATATAATTTCAGAGTCTATTACAGAAAATATTTACAACAGGCCGTTCTAAGCGGCAAAACAGGGTTCAACCCTAGTTCCACTTTAAACCTCGGCCGTGGTGGACGAGCAGCTGCATATGTACACGTCATCACCTAAGCTCTCCAACTCAAGAATGGTCCAGCTTCCTCTTGCCTTTACCTGCACCACGTAGCACCCGTGAGCCGAAGCCCAGCAAGAAAACCCAATAAAGCATGATATAATGTCAACAATGATCATAACAACCATTCAGGACTATCAGTCCAAGCAAATAGGTGACAATAGCCAAAAGTCACAATAATGAGCATCGCTCCTTCTAGCCATATGACGATGGGGTCACCAGGGCTTAACTGATAAGTGATCCTTTCACAAGTTTGATTAGGACAGGTGCATGGTGAATGGTCACCAACATAACCTTCCTCCCGACTCTAGAGTCATGCAATGGACAGCGTCCCTTGGCCATGTGACAACAGTCACCGGGGTCATATACCTTGGCCATAAACATCTGGTCGTAGACCAGGCAAGCGCTTAATAGTTCTTCGACCTTAGGGTCGGCCTGGCATTAATGCCATAGAGCCATTCAATGCATGATTCTTGACTTAAGCTTGATTAGGACAGGTGCAAGGTGATTAGTCACCAACATAACCTTCCTCAAGACTCTGGAGTCGAAACTATGGACAACGTCCCTTAGCCACGTGACAAACAGTCACCGGGGTCATGTACCTTGGCTATATTCATCTGGTTGTAAGCCAAGCAAGCGCTTATAAGTTCCTCGACCTTAGGGTCGATCTGGCATTAATGCTATAGAGCCATTCAATGCATAATCATCGACCTTAGGGTCGGTCTAGCATTAATGCCATAGAGCCATTCAATGCAAAATTCTCGACTTTAGAGTCGGTCCCTGACTAGTCAGTGTCAATCACAAGTAAGACATGCCACCAATCACATATTTCATGTTCCATATCCATAAACGAGGCATTTAGCATGCTTACTAAACAGGTATTAGTGTTATTAGGGCCATGCATAAACACAGAGGCTCAAGCTCTGAACAGTATCATACTCAGTATATAAAGCACGTCCCAAACACATGTTTCTCATGCATCATACACAACATATCCAGCAATCCAACATGCGCTAATAACAGCCATGCATGTCACATTTAATAGTCAACCAACATGCATCAAGAATAGCCATGCATGTCATACATAATAATCATCCAACATGCATCATAATAACCATGCATGTCATACATATACACAGGGTGCAGTTTTCTTACCTCAAAGCCGAGCTAGAACGATTAAAAGAACGACCCTTGAGAACGATCAACTTTTAGTCCTTTAGCGGTCACCTATTCATAACCAAATATAAGGTATCATTAATAAAAACGATAACTGAGGGTTCCCAAACCAAATCCCAGCCCCCGAGACCTCAAACACTACCCAACCGGGTACTAGGTTCAACCCCGAGGCCTATGGTTTGAATCCCCGAGCTAAAAACCACACTTTAGAAAAATTAGCCTTAAGGGTCGCGGCCCTCCCCTGATGCGTCGCGGCGCGCCCTTCAGACAGAAGGGCTCCCTCCTGATAGACACCAAGGGCCGCGGCGCTCCCCTGCTGCGCCGCGGCGCCCAGCCCAACCAAGCCAAGTCGGCCACACGCACCAGAATTTTCCCCTGTGCTATTTCCTCTCAAACTAGTCATTCTAACCATCATAAAACCTCTTCCTAACATATAATTAAACCCCCACACATCACCCATAACCTCTCATCATCAAAACCCAATCATACCATCAATCAAAACCCCTTTAAATCCATACTTCTCACAAGTATCAAAAACTGAAAACCAAAACTTGAAAACAGAGCAACACCTGAAACCAATGTCTAAAACTCACCTTGAAACCTGTTTGGAATCCCCTTTAATGGTTGAAACAAGTCTCCTAGCTACCACCTTTGATTTCCAAGCTTAACTTCTTGATTTGGGCTCTCAAAATTCAAAGAAAAGAGAAGGGAAAATCTTGTACGGGAGAGAGAGGAAGAGAGGATGAGGATGGCTCTGTTTTTACTCTATTTTCTACAGCCCTTTATGTCATATATATCCCTAGGGCCAAAAGACCAAAATACCCCTGAGCCAAATAAACCCCTCTAAAGTCTTCCGAGGGTAAAACCATCCTTTCTCGCCTAACTCGTTAATTATAATTAACGCTCTCCAATTCCCGATATTCTCAATATCCTCAAACACCAATAATTCACATCTCATTACCCTTTAATTCCCGGTAATGTTCTAATCATTAAATTCGCCCCGAGACTCACCCCGAGCCCCGAACTTAAACTCGTTATGACTAGACCGAACACTTACACCTCATGATCGTCTCGTGTCGATAGCTCGAGCCAATCCACCTTATAATGTGGCTATATTAATTAATCACACTCACGCACCCAAAATATACAAGTAGGCCCACAGTGGCCAAATTACCAAAATGCCCTTGCACTATAAATATGAGCCCATATGCATGCATTCACCATCATATAATAATATAATTCACGTAACACATGCATATAATCATTAAATATCATAATAAATCATTTATGGCCCTCCCGGCCTCCTAATCAAGGTCTTAAACCTTATTAGGAAATTTGGGGCATTACAGGTAGCAAGGTACTCGTGACACATACTACCTTCGGGAGAAGGTGCGCTCAAGACTCACTTCGGGAGAAGTGAGCATTCATCAACGTGGAAGAAAGGATTTCAGACTCTTCGTGGATTTACAAAGATTGTATCAATAGAGTGAATACTTTCATATTGTGGCAAACAATTAGAGGGAATCTATGTTTGCTTAAGTCAAGTCTATTGTATTTGTGATACTTTATTAATCAATCTTTTTCTCTGAGTTTGTGCCCTGTGGACTAGTAGTATTCGCAAGGATACTAAAACCACATAAAAACCACTGTGTCATATTCACCTTTCAGTTTTATTAATATATTCTGTGTATATTTTGATTAATCAGAGTCATGATCTGATTAATCAGAATATTGTTTTGTCAAAAACCTTTTCTAATCCCTTGCTTAATTAGGCATAATTAAAAGTTAGTAATATCTAAAAACAGAATTTTATGGATTGCATATGGTTTCTCATTTTGAATTAAAATATTGTTTGTACTTTAAAAAGTTATTTTTTTCTTTGACAACTTTAAAAACAATTTCTTGGCTATGTTTTTGTTTTGTTTGGATGTTATGATGATTTTTTATGTTTTTTTAATAGAGATAAATAGTTTTATTTGGTTTGTTTTTAGTTACATCTAAATCATTAAGATTAATATTATACCAAAGGAAGATTAAAGGAACAAGTCACAATTTTTTTAGTACTTGATTAAACAAATATTCATTTTGAAAAAACTTCATGAAATAAGTTGATATTTGAAAATAAATATTCCAATTTTGTGAAAACCAAACCAATTTTTTCTAATTTTATTTTAGGTTTATAAATAAGTTAAAATAATCTTGTTTAATAAATTCGATTTTATTGATTTTTTGTATATATTTTAGAGTAAAAAAATTTGATTATAAATTTATTTTGAATTGTTTATATTTTTTAAGTTAAGTGTACAAATTGATCAATTTATAAGAGACATAATTCATTGTTAAAGTGAGTATTTTTAACTTAGTAAAGTGATGAATATTTAATAAGTGCAATTGAAATATTTTATGATAAAAGAAAAACTAAAAATAATAATAATATACTAGAAAGTGAATTAAAAAATTAGTCATCGCAACAACACCAAAATTTTGATGAGTGTCGATAGTCTTATCAAATATATAAATTATTTTGGTTATTTCAAGTATAGTGGTAGCAAAGATCAATCCCATGAAAACTAATTTAATTAATTTATTATTCAAAAGAAGCAATTAAAACACTAACAATTAACAAGGAAAAAAAAACGTTTTAAGAATACCAAAGTGTTTATATCCAAAATAAATAAAAGCAATCAATAAAATAAAAGTAAAAGAAATCAAGAACAAAAGACAATTAAAGGTTTTATTCTCTACCACTAGATAATCATCCAATCATTAACAATGATATTATTCTGAATTTCTTAACAAATTACCAACCATAAATAACAATATGTTTTGTTAGCCCAATCTCTTTTACGTAAAACCCGAAAAAAAAATCATCTAATAGACAAGCACCAAAAGTTCAACTTATTGAAGGCATTAAACTAATAGAGATTGAATGATCTAGACAATGAACCTAGGTTATGTTGTTTAATGCAATTTATCAAACACTTGATGATAATTGATAATCATAATTTACCACTAATAGCTAGAATTAAAATAATTACAGATTAAGAATCCTAAAATGGTTGTAGTTTAATGCTAAAATTTATTTAACGACTGTCCAAACAAGATAAAATAATAAATGGAGTTATGGCTCGATTTAGGTGACAAAAAAAACGAGACATTTTTGTAACATCGCGTATTTTGAACACTGTTAGTAGCCGATTGGAGTCGGTGAAGAATTATGTGAAATATTATTTAGATAGATAATATTATGTGAAATTATGTTATTTCGTGAATTTTATAGCCGTTGTGCTAATTTGATAAAGGGTTTAGGCCTATGCAAAGAAAATTGGTCTTGGACCGAGGGGCAAACCCTAATAACGGAAAAATCTCGAATTAGGTCAAATGAGGAATACTATGGCATACAAATATTTGGAAACTGGAACTATACAATCGAGCCAGTAAATTTAAGAAAAATTGATTAAGGATTTAATTCCAATCTACCGGGTTTAAGAATGGAAATTCTTGCCCGAGCCTCTAAGGGCATTTTGGTTAATTTGAGTAAATTACAAAAATTATGTGTTATGTGACAAAATTTATTTTTGGTCACATTTACTTTATTTTAGCTTGGAGATATTTAAAAACTATAGGGTAAAAATTTGGTTAAATTTGGAGAGTGAAATTACCAAAGGGCTCTTGAGTGCATTAGAAGTGAGTTAAAAAGAGCAAGGGCATTTTAGTCATTTCCAAAGGTGGAGAAAGGGTGTGATGGGCAGCTAGGCTATACCCTAATGTACTCAAGTGTCTATGACACCTATCCTAGGAAGAATAAGAGGCTACCTCACCCATTTGCTAAACCTCCAATCATTCCCTCTTACACATCCAATCATTTTTTTTTTTAATTTCCTTCTTTTTCCTCAAGAAAACAAAAAGGAACTCCCTCCATTTCTCTCCCCAAATCCGAGAGCTCTCTCTCTCTACCCTCCATGGCTGTCATTTTCTCTCCTCAAGCTTAGGCACTCACTCTCCATTGAAGGAAGGGGAGAAGCTCAAGAGCACACCAAGGAAGAGTAAGTTCGAGCTCTACTCCATTTTTCTCCTTCCTTCTTCTTCAAATCTGAAACCCTAAGGGGTGGATATGCATCCATGTGATTCTAATGGCCATGCATGGCATGGATCTTATATTCCAGGGTTCAAAAGAGGTGGCTCTAGGAGGATCTCAAGATTTGAAGCTTGTTGATGTTTTAGTGAGAACAAAGGTAAGGATTTTAAAGTTTTGGTAATTTTCCACTAATCTCCATCTTCTACCTTAACATTCTTTTAAAATTTTGCATGTGGAACTATTGGGGCTCGTTTTGAGTGTATAGAACACAAGGAGGAAGTTTGAATAGCTAAAGGAACCTCATCTCCAAGCTAGAACCATTAAAGGTAGATTTTTGGTTGATTCTTGAGTGTTTTTGGTTTATATTAGTAGATATAGTTGTATAGACTATTTTATTGGTCTTTGGAGTTTATTTTATTCTTGAGGGTTAGATTGGTTGATTTGTTGATTTGCATGCATGCATGTGGCTAGGGTTTTGCTAGTTGTGATTATTTTGCTAGAATGTGTAAAAATGCATGCTGCCAAGTTTTCGTGGTCTGACTTTCAACGAGTCATATCGTACCCTAATACCTCTTTATGTGTAAATAATTTGTATGGTTGCATAGTTCTATATGATTACTTGAGTTTAGGCTTTTGAAAATTGAAAAAATGTATTTTCAAACCTAAGTTATGAACTTTTTGGCATTTTGATGCAATCTGGAAAATTTTTGGGCAGCATGCACTGCCCGGATTGTTTTGAATATTGAACACGTTTTACTAAGCCAAAAACCATGAAATTTGGTTAAATGTTAGTTTAAATATGTATAAGGATCACATAATTTTTTTTTATAGGAAAATGAAAAACGGTTAAAGAGTAATGGTTTTCAAAATTTGCCCTAATAATCTGAAAACGAAATTTCTGGGCAGCAAGCACTGCCCAGAATGTCTCACATTTTTTAATAGGTTACCCTATCCTAAAAATTATAAAATTTTGAGAGAAACTAAATTAGATATGATTAAAGATCCTGGTAAAATTTTAGAAAAAAACTGAGCGACAGTGTACGAGAAATATTTTTTCAAAGAACCTTAATAATCTGAGAAAAACTTTTAGGGAGCAGGCACTGCCCAGATTTCTTTAAATGGTTTAATGGGTTTTACCATCCCAAAAATTATGAAACTTGGTGAGAAAATTTTTAAGATATGTATTAAAGACCTGGTAAAATTTTACATTAAAATACATCACATTTTAAGAGTAGTAATTTTTCTAAGTTGCCCTAGAAACATGAAAAATTAGTAATTTCGAACCTTAACAAAAAATGAGTTTTGGGAGGTTAGTTATCCTAAGCTAAATTAAATTTTTGACGTGAGCTTTCGCCTAGTTCCCGTCATTAGGACACATAATGCATGAACAAGATTTTAAAAGGTTGTGGATAAAGAACCTAACATAGAATATGAGCTTAAAAGCGGGATTTTTATCACGTTAAAATGAATAGTGAAAAAGTTAGGTTTGGAATTGGAAATGAAGTTGTTTTTAAAAATAGCTAAAGTTTTGGATATCTAACCAATCCCAAATTAGCTTAAAGTTATTGATAATTCATTTTTACCATTTTCTAAAGCACGGGGTCCAATTGCCCTTTCTTTTTGAAAATGACGTAATAAAGATCCTAGGTTATAGATTAAAGATGGTAAAAATGAGAGTTTAGTTTTATAAAACCGTAAATCGAAAAGTATTATCTTTAACAGATAATAAATTGTAAAAGGTTGAATCGCGGTATTTTTGGGTAAAGAATGGAAAACGGTAAACTCTGTACTTGAGTAAAAAGTGGGTAGTTTTCTAAGATTAAGAGTTGTTTAAAACTCCTTTTATAAGTAACCAAAATACGCGTAATACGATTGAGAGAGTCATCTGGAGACAAAATATTAAAATGCATAGCACGGAGAGCATGTTGCAGTAAGGACGATTTTCTCATGAAGCCGTAAATTGATTAAAGCGGAATCTGATCTAATACACTGTAAAGTGTATCAGAGAAATTTTTAGTATAGAGTCTCTAAGAGAACTTTATTGAATGTAGCTATTATAGAATATTAGCTATACGTGTATGACATAGTTTAATCTGAGTACACTATATTAATTACAGTAACTGCGAAGGGAAAAAACAGATAGTAAAGTTAAAAGATTCAGCTGGGAACTAAGGACTCCAAGTAAGTTAGTCTTTCTCTTTCTTGGGTACAACATGAATATACTAGTGTGTGCTTGTAGTAGTAGATTACACTAGTTTTGTTTGGGTCATTAAGACCAGGGTATGCTTAATGCCTACTCTTGCAATGCTTTGGCATTCTGCGGCTAAATAGTAAGTGGGTTCGGGTTGGAGCCAGGATATGGTAAGTATATAGTCCGAGTTGGAGCCAGGACATTGTAAGTATGTAGTCTGGGTTGGAGCCAAGACGTGGTAAGTATATAGTCCGAGTTGAAGCCAGGACAACAGTAATATAGTCTAGGTTGGAGCCAAGACAATGGTAATATAGTTTGGTTGGAGTTTGGACAATGGTGATATAGTCCGGGTTGGAGCCAGGACATGGTGAGTATATAGTTCAGGTTGAAGCCAGGACAATGGTAATGTAGTCTAGGTTGAAGCCAGGACAATGGTAATATAGTCCGGGTTGGAGCCAGGATATAAATGCTGGAACTAGGTTGTGGCCCGGATCCCTTGTTGATAATTTAATGGCTTAGTCTTGATGTGTGTTGAATATATTTGAATATTCTGAGATTTTTCTGAGCGCAAGATATTACGATATGAGTGATATATTGTATGTTTTGGGAATTTGTTGAGTGCAGGTTATTATGTTAAGTGTGAACTTAGTTGTTAGAAACAACCAAAATTATTGTTCGATATGGTTATCTATGATGGGTGCTCTTGGAATTTTCTGAATGCGGGTTGTTTCATATGTATGAGCATTGGTTGTTGGGCGCAACCAATGTGCTTGATTTTCTGTATGACTATTATTAAGAATTGTATGATAGGGTTGGAATTTATCCAATACCCTAGTGACTGGTAGTGGTAACTACCTTAGGGCAAATTGTTGCTGGGTTTAGTATATTTGTGTGCAAATCTATTCTTACTAAGCATTTTTGCTTACCTAGTTGTTTCATGTTGTAGGTAAGTGTAAAAGCAAAGTGGAGCAGTGAGCGCCAGAGGTTGCTTGTGGATATGTACATGTGGCCCGGCCTGGGGAGGTTTTGATGGAACACCATTTTGAAAAGAAAGATTGAAAATTTGTTATCTCTTTTATGACATTTATTTTGCTTTAACTCTGAAAAAGAGAAGTTGAAATTCTGTTTGCTAAAACTAAAAGTGTGCGCACACGATCTTTTTAATTTTTTTATATGGATTTTTAGTACAATGAATTAAAGTAAGAGTTTAAATTTCTGCATGTTTTGGTCGTGTATGTTTGGAGGGTTGTTACAATTTCCATCCCTCCATTGTCAACCAGAGGGGAAAAAATCATAAATCAAACTATTTCATTCGTATTCACCTATTTCATTTACTCATACACATATAATAAGACTCAGTTCTCAAAATCAAACTACACAATCAACATGTACAACAACTAATTTCTAAAGCATAATAAAAAAATGCCTAATTTGCTCTACCCATATGAAATGAATAAATAGCATTTTGCTCCCCGAAATATTACCGATACTGAGTTGTGGGACTTCTGTTACTTTGTGTCCTATGTGGCTAACATAGAGCAAATTTGGCATTTTCGGCACTGGCGTGGCAGCAGTGCCACGTCAGTGCCAAGTGTATAATTCTAATTAAATATTTAATTTAAAAATTAATAATATTAAAATAATTAGATAAAAATTAAAATTAATTTAAAGAAAAAAAAGATTGGCCATCAACACTTAAAAAAATGAAAAATATTACCTAGCCCAGTACCCTCCTTTCTCTCTCTCCCATCTTCTATTTCCCTCATCTTCTTTCCTTCCTTGGAACCCTAGCAGCCTCCATATCCACCTCCGACCACCATTCTTCGTTGTCATAACCACCAGAGCTCCAAGCCTAGCGTACCCAGGACCCTTCACCTATCCCCCACGAACCCAAGCTCCGTGAGAGCCCACCTCAGAAATCGTTGCCTTCCCCAAACCCGTGCCTCCTCTTGAACCCATCTCCATGAACTCCAATACCCCAAGATCCATCCGCGACTTCGTGCCCAGCCTCTCGCGTAGGTGCGCAAGCCCAGTCGAGGTACCCACGTGATTGGAGGCACACGCGTCCTCGAGCCCAGCTGCAAGAACCCAGTCGCAAGCCTTTGCAAACCCAGATGCGAAGCACCCAGTCGCAAGTCTCTGCGAACCAAGATACAAAGCACCACACCCAATCGCAAGCCTCTGCGAACCTAGTCGCAACCACCCAGTCGCCCACCGCACTCAGTCGCAAGCTTCTTGTGTTTACTTGAATTCGAGTTTGGATTTGAGTTTTTTGTTTGAATATGAGCTTGAAGATGAAGAATAGATTATTGGGTTTGCTTGGTCTAAGTTATTTGCTTGTGTTTTGTAGATTGAAGAACAATGTGGATTTTTATTTTGAATTTTTACTATTTGTTTATATGTTGTTTTCTTAATTTGGTACTTTGGCTTGTGTTCTATACATCTAAGAAAATTTATTTTCAATTAATTATTTAATTTAAATTAATTTTTTTAGTAAATTTAATTTTTAATTTTTAAATTAATTTTTTTAATTTTAATTATACATGTGTTACTGACGTGGTAATGTCAGGTCAGTACCTAAAGTGCCAAATCAACACTCTGTTAGTCATGTAGGATGAAAAGTAACAGAAGTCCCACAACTCAGTAACGGAAATAGTTCGGATGGAATTTTTAACAACGTGAACAATTCGGGGGCAAAATCAGAATGTGGTAATAGTTCGAGGGTAAAATGCTATTTATTATATTAAAATATTACTCTTCCAATTCTCAACAACATTATTTAACTGTCACAATTAAAATATGTAGCTAATAAAAAAACATGTAAAAATTTCCCTAAATCATATAATAACTAGGAAATAGAACGACACTTCGTCAATCATTTATAATAATTAGAAACTATATATTTTTAAAGAACTTTTAATGGTGTTTAAGAATGAAATAATATAGTTGTAGAGAAATTAATTGGTATCATGTTTTTCACTTGATAAAACTAAGTGAATCGTTTTTTTTTTCAAAAAAATAAGAAAACCTTATAAAAGTAATGCTTTTTATTCAAAGTAGTATTTTATTTACTTGAAAATGAATTTTAAATCGTTTCTTTATTTTTATCCATATATGAGAATAATCTAACAAATTAAATGTACCATTATTAGTGTATTCATTATTTAAATTTGATATGAATTTTAATACACACAAAAACATGATTTTTGAATGATTTATTGGCTAATAATAAGGATAAGTAAGTGATAGTGATGTATTGGTTATATATATTATTAATTAAAACATATTATAAAATAGATTAATCTGTATATAAAATTTTGAATCAATGAGAAAATAGATAATAATTAATTAATATTAATATTAATAATGAATAATAAAAATAAAAATAAATATAAAATATAAGAGATAAATGTATGTATAAAATTCTGAATTAATTAATATATTTTTATTCTAATTAACCTTCTCACTTCATACATTTGATGAAGGTTGTTGACCACAAAATTGTCCAACGACACGGAATCAAATAAATGACGTAAAAATAAGAATTGAACTATAAATAATAAACGATCAAAAAGTTTATAGTGGTTCGGCCCCGAATATCAGTAATAACCTACGTCCATTTATATTTTTATTACTATAGAATGTTCAAACCCACAATCAAATGATCTAGAATCAACTGAGTTTCTCAAGCCTGAAAAGATACAAGGAACGATGTAGAAAAGTATGACAACCTTTCTTTAGAATAATCGGTCCGTAAGGAATAATGATTCACTAAGCCCTCTATTTATAGGTTTATATATTTACAAAATGGTTCGCGGGCCTCCCTTGAATTGCGTAACAAACTGTAATAAAAATAAATGAATAATTAATACAGTAACATTTTAAATAGAGATATCTAAGAAATATCCCTATAATCATGGATTCTAAGAGCTCCTTCAGAGACAGTTGATCAACTCTGGTCGAGTAGATATCAACCAGCCTGGTCAATGGTCATTGTTCCCTTGTTGATTGCTACTTTGACTAAAGTATGTCTAGCTGTATGATGACTCTCACTGCGATTCTCTGTTAGCTAGTCGAGTACCGACTAGACGTTTTGTCTGTTGTATCAGTGTTTATTTGTCACATGTCTCATATGCTTGCCACATCATCATGCTAGTTTTTGGGTAAAATATCCCCCCCCCCCCCCCAAGTTTAATATGTTGCGACAAGCATCAAATAAACTTATTCGAGCAACCATTTTATACGACCAATCACTTTTTAACTTGTCCTGTCGATTGTACTTCTCATAGCCTTAGAAAAGTAAAAAGTCATGATTATACACTTTCTAAGATAAAACTGACGACTTCACCACTTTCAATACCCGAGAAGGTACTACGGACATCAGCCTCTTACTCGAGTATATAAGGCCTTTCACCTCCTCTTTTTTACTTTCACCCTTACTTTATCTCTTTTAAGAACATTCAAATTTTAGAGCAAAAAATCCATTGGCTCGTAATCAATCCGTGACTTTCTCAAGCATTATCTTCATCAATCTTCATTCCAAGTAAGTTCTCATACTCAAATATTTTATTTTTTTTTCCATTTCTTCCCATCAACATGCAAACTTTGCTGTGATTTTTTGAAATAATGAAAGCTGTCAAAATTGTAGTGTTCTTGAGTTGTTTTCAGTTTTTTGTTGAATCTATTGGTAATTCTGGGATTAGGAGGCTTGCAAAGTAGTTTTTAGGCAAAATAGAGATGATAGGTATAGTTTGTAGGCGTAGTATCATTGATTTGGACACAAATTTGGGGTAAAATTTTGGTTTTTACCTTTTCGGAAAAACTGAGTTTTTCTTGCCTGTTATGAAGATGAAAAAATTTCTTGAATTTTTTTTTCATATTCACTTTTTTATCTTAATCTTTTGCTGCTCTTATATGTGAATCAATTTGTCTATAAATGTTGGTGGTCAGATAAACTCTTGAGTTTATACACGAGCAACCTTTATTTTCTTCACTGTTTTATTCCTTCTATTGGTCGTAGATTCTGACTTCCCATTCTTCTTCTCAAATATTCATGCAAGACTATTAGGGAGGTGAGAGACCAATAGATGACGACTTGTTCTCTATGCTTTATGAAGACACCGAGCTGCCAACTCTTCCTCCTTTTTCTCAAATCCCACCTCCATAAGCCAACACTAATCCCCATCTCCTAGATCTCCAACCAATATGGCTAGAGTAAAACAAGTTGCTCGTAAAAAACAGAAGAATCCTCATGTTGGTCATAGGACGACTAGTGGAAGGCGTTCCTGAGGTGCTTCTTTCTCATGCGAACGTTAAACTTGGTACCAAAAATGATCATATCCCTTGGTACGTCTCTCCCACTAGTCAGCTATCAGATAGGGTAGTGGCTGGTATCCCCAAGAAGTATGGAATTCACAGGGTTACCTTGTACAAACCAACTCCCGACCAGCACGCCAATGTCCCTGGGGGTGCCTTTAGTGCCTGGTCGAGGTACAACATTGAGGTTGGTGCCACCTTGCCTTTCCATGATTATTTTTAAGGGGTGGCCAACTACGTCGAGAACGCGCCCTTCCATATCAACCTGAATGGATATAGAATGCTATCGACGTTGTATATCCTCTACTATTTGAGGAAGTGGCCAGCTCCATCCCCTCATGAGATCAACTACATGTTCGATCTTGAATCCAACCTGAAATAGAACAACACATGTTTCGTTCACTTCTATTATCAAGATAGTTCAAGGATTTTCCTGACTGATACCACCTACAAGTCCAACGTAGGGAAGTACTAAAGGGAATACTTCCTAACGATGGACTTGGTCACAAATAATTTGGCCTTAACTTGGGGAGGTAATTCTTTTACTATTCTTCTTCACATCTCTGATCGATATGTTTCTGTTCATTTATACTTAGTGACATCCTTTCCCTCTTTTACTTAGGTCCGTGAGACCGACCACGCCCCACCAAGGCCATAATGGATTAAGATGACATCATCTTCAACTTGACTTCAAAGGAGAAAAGCTGCAAGTATTTTATTGTTGTAGCTAATCTCAAGTTGGTCAGTCTTTTCCAACCTCACAACCTTGGAAAAGATTCAACCACAGAGAGTGCCACCGAAGAAGACACTAATGATCAGGCTACCTCCAAGCAGCTTCAGGTTGTATCCCAACCTCCAAGGCCCCGAACAACTGGTGCAAATATAAGGGAGCTTGGTGAGGAGCAGCAACCAGCCTCTAATCTTCCTGTCCACGACAAGGGCAAGCAAAAAATGTCAGAGAGGCATGGTTAAGAGGAATTCTCTTCTTTGGAGGATGAAAATACTAATGATTTCCCTAATGATTTACTTAACTTACTTCTTATCCCTACCGACATGTTCGATAGGGGTGGTAGATTTATTCCATCGACCAGTAGCTGTAACTTAGAGTTTCTTGAGATGAATGACTCGTTAGTTAGCAGAAGGAGTAGCTTAGATAATATAGCGAGCAACATATGTAGTTCAGGTATTATTGCTAGCCACTTTACTTTTGCATCCTTTATTGTATTATTTATCCCCTACTAACTTGTTACTCCCATGTAGATATGTCTGAGGCATTCAACGTCTATGCCTCCGGAGGAGCTGCAACTGGGTCCAAAAGACCAACTAGGAAAGAGGCAGGGGGCTCGAACAGAGTTCCCCCTGCTAAAAATCAAAATACTCAGGAGACCGTCCCTCCGACTAGAGTGTCGAAACTGCCACCGACCAGAGGGGGCACTGCAACATCTTCTCCTCCATAGGGCTCAGCCTCCAAGCTAGTGGACATGGTTGCGGCGACCGAGCTTTTCAACAATACCTCTAGCTTGACCGTCGACAAGGTCACGAAGGTGGCCCAGCATAGGCTAAGCAAACAAGCCTTTGCCACTTTTCTTGGTCTTGGTATCGACCAGGTCCTCGGCTGAAGCTTCAACGAGTTTATAAGTGTAAGTACAAAAAATTATTTTCAATATACTTTTCACATTCTTTTTAAATGCCTTGACTAATATTTGATTGATGTTTTCTGGTCACGGGAACTCCTCATTTTAAACCACAGCTGGAGGCGAGTCAAAGGTTTGATTGAGGAAGGCAGGAGGCTGTTCGAGGAGAACACGAAACTAGTCGAGGAAAATAAGAGGTTGGCCGAGGAGAAGGACTCGTTGGAGACCGAGAAAAAAAACTATCTGAAGACCTTGAAGCGGCAAAGGATCGATAGAAAAATACAAGAACCTTGCAAAGGCCAACAAGGATGATGCCTTTCAGCTTGAGAAAGAACTCTCAAAAAGTCACGACAAGGCAAACAACATGAAGAAGAAGGTCACCGAGCTGAAGGGGAAGGTATCCACCCTTAAGGAGGATAACACGAGCAACCTAGAGCGGTTCAACGATTTGTCTTCAATTGCTTTTATATGTTTTGGAAGAGTAATGAGGATGCTAAATTTGATTATCTTCCAGAAGATTTGAAGCAAGCGAAGATAAACAAATGCCTTGCTCGGCTCTCCGAGGAGAACAACCTTCCCTTTCCTTTCAAAAATTTGTCTCTAGCTGATGGTCTTCCGACTAAGGAAACGCTTAATGTCGAGGGCAACCCAGATGTCTTCGTCGAATAGCCTTCTCTAGCCACGTGATGCTTTGTTGATTTTTCTTTTGAAAGTCGTAATATATATATTTTTTTGCAACATCTGAGAAATTCTATTTGTGATGTTAAGACAATATGTTGCTTTTAAGTAGTTTTCTTTTGTTTTTCATATACATCAGAGCAGTTCTACTCATGGTGTACTGATAATCATATTATTATTTTAATATTCGCATATCAACATATTTTCTGTTATAACCGAACCTAGCATAACACTTTATATTATTCAACAAGTTGAAAAAAAATATTCCAAGTGTTTTTACATGCTTTCATTTATTTTGCTCATGTGTTTACATATTTTTATATGCCTTGTTTATGCCTTACATCTTGTATGCCCCCCAAGTGATCGAAGAGCTAGAGGTACTCAATCACTTTCCATAGACCACACTTGTTCAAACATTTATGTTCGCAATAACTAATAATAAATTTATCATAATTAAAATATAGCAAATCAACACACTAAAGAGTAAATACTTGTAATAACTACAGTAATTGGCAAGAATAACTGGCTGTGCACAGTTACTTTTATTAACTCGTAAAAATGGACTAAACATGTGTGTACGAGTGACCATAACTGGCCTTACACTTGTGACCAGTAATAAAAATTATCAGGCCCTTGTTCAAAACTTGCAAATAAAAAAACAATTAAATACAAGTCACCCCTTTAAAAAGTGGTGTTCATTGTTAATACTTGCATAGGTGTTTCCCGTTCCAATATCGATGAATCAAATCGCTATTCAACTAAGCAAGTTTGTAAGTTCCTGGTTGGAAAATTTCTTTAACTAGATAAGGACCCTCCCAATTCGATCCGAGTACTCCAACAACCTGGTCGCGAGTGTTTTGAAAAACTCTTTTGATTACTAAATCGCCAACAAAAAAATTTCTTTCGTGCACTCTAGAGTTAAAATATCGAGCAACCTTTTTTTAATGAGCTGCTATTTGTAATTAGGATAGTTCTCACCGTTCTTCGATCAAGTCCAACAATTTTTCCAATAGTTGATGGTTATAACTTTGGTCGTATGTGATCCTTCGATGAGATGGTGGATCCAATTCAACTAGTAACATGGCCTTATACCCATATGCTAAGGAAAATGGAGTATGGGCAGTTGTTGTTCGATGGGTTATTCTATTGACCAGTGTGCTTCAAGTAGTTCTTCTGGCCATACTCCATTTACTTGTCCAAGCATTTTCTTCAAAGTATCTTTGAAAATATTGTTAACAAATTCAACTTGTCCTTTGGCATGTAGATGAGCAACAGAAGAGAAGCCTTTAGTAATACCATGCCTCTCACAAAAGTTTGTAAATAGATAACTGTCAAATTGTGTTCCATTATCTTCTTTGGCAGGCCATAACAACAGATTATATTCTTAACCAGAAAGTCGATGACCTTTTTTGATGTGATAAATGCAAGTGGCTCAAATTTTGTCAATTTAGTAAAATAGTCAACAACCACAACCGCTTACTTGACACTTCCCTTCCTTGTTGGTAAGGCTCCGATCAGATCAATCCCCTATACTGCAAATGGCAATGGGCTTTGCATGTATTTTAATTCATTTAGGGCTGTTCGAGGAATTTTGAAGAATCTTTGACACTTGTCACATTTTTTCACATACTCCATTGCATCCTCATTCATGGTAGGCTAGAAGTATCCTTGTCTTAGTAATTTTTTAAACAGACTTTGCCCCCTAGCATGGTCACCGCATAATCCTTCATGTACTTCTCACTGTATTTCTTTGGTGTTTTCTTTGCTGACACAACATAGAAGCGGTAATGAATACCCTCATCAATATAAGATCCCATCCATTCAAATGTACTGACCAGGCTGCATTATTAACTTCCTCGACTGGTTCCGATTAGTAGGTAGGAGGCCTTGCTCGAGATATTGTATGATGGGGGTCATCCATGTATCAATGACTTGGATAACCATTGTGGAGTCTGTCTCCTATATTCTTGGAGTTGCTAGATGCTCGACCGGGACAATATTTAGCGTATATGCGTCTTTTGCACTTACCAGTTTTACCAAAGAATCTACATTTGAGTTCTGGTCACGTGGTACCTGCTGTATAACGTACTTGTCAAATTATGCCAGTAGGTCTTTGGCTTTGTTTAAATAAGTAACCTTTTTAAACTGCGACCAAGGCCTTCATGATAGATAGGTGGTGGCATTTGTGGCATGTGTTGGTCGCTAGGTCCCGGGGCATTATTATGTCGTAGGAGACCTTCGACCGTAGAGCCTGTGTCAGCCTTCTGTTTCCAGAGGGATATTTTCTTGTTCCCTTCCAGGAAGAACTTTTTCATCAGTGACCACGTGTTTTGGGCTTCTGGGATGTTGCTCGTCCCTATTCTACCTTGGTAGCTTCTCACTATGTCGACCAGACCTCTGGCGTGAACGCTGATCGTTCTGTCTACCAGACTTTTGTGACTGGTCTTCATTTCAAGTAGCTCAAGGATGTTCAGGGCATTGTGAGTTTTGCAGTGGTGGAGGATTTTGAGGCTGCTCAGGATGTTAGGGATTATGTGCAGGTCGATATCCCTAAGTCAGCTGGATACCGGCTTCCAGGGCAGCAGTAGCTTCCCTCTATCAGCAATCCATTTCTGCCTGTCTGGCATTCAGCTCTCCCTGTTTCCTGTCAATCTCCATCTATTGCTTGATCATTATCTCAGCCACATTCTTTTGATTAGCCTTCAATGTGCCCAAATCATCCTGCAACATCTCAAACATTGCTCGTATGGTTTTAGCATCCATCTCCTCGCTTTCTTCTTCTAACTCCACCTAAGGTTCTTCTTTAGCAACTCCTGGGGTAGGAGGTGGATATGGGTCCTGCAGGTCCTTAGAAGTTTGGCCTGTCTGTTGGCTTTGAGTCTTCTTAGGAGGCATGCTTGCTTAGTGAAAATCTTGATTACAAGTGTTCTTAAGTTCAACTTTCAATAAAAGCACCAAAATATTGACCACGAAATTGTCCAACGACACGGGGTCCAATAAACGACATAAAAATAAGAATTGAACTAGAAATAATAAACGACAAAAAATTTATAGTGGTTCGGCCCCGAATATCGGTAATATCCTACATCCACTTATATTTTTATTACTGTAGAAAGTTCGAACCCACAATCAGATGATCTAGAATCAACTGAGTTTTACAAGCCTGAAAAGATAAAAGAAATGGTGTATAAAGTATGACAACCTTTCTTTAGAATAATCAGTGCGTGAGGAATAATGATTCACTAATCCCTCTATTTATAGGCTTAGGAATTTAAACATGGGTCGTGGGCCTCCATTGAATTGTGTAACAATCTGTAATAAAATAAATGAGTAATTAATATAGTTACATTTTAAATAGAAATATCCCTATAATCAAGGATTCTAAGAGCTCCTTCAGAGACAATCAATCAACTTTGGCCGAGTAGATATCGACCAGCCTGGTCGATGGTCATTGTTCCCTTGTTGATTGCTACTTTGACCAATGCATGCCTAGTTGTATGATGAATCTATCTACGATTCTCTGTTAGCTGGTCGAGTACTGACTAGGCGTTTCATCTGTTGCATTAGTGTTTATTTGTCACGTGTCTTAGATTCTTTCCACGTCATCATGCTAGTTTTTGGGTAAAACAAAGGCAATTTTCTTTTCTTCAAAGTCACCACTTTCGCAAACTTCGGGTTTATGTTTCATGTATCATTCCAATTTATTATACTTTTTTGTCAATCTTTGGGTTATATCATTAGAGCACAACATAGATAAACACTTAAATTTTCACATTTTTTTGTTGTTGTTCAATTTTGTTCAATTCTGTTATTGTTTCTTTTCTTATTCGAATCCTTATATTGTTTATTCTTACTGGTCATTGGTCATTTGTTGTAATCTTGATTTTTGGGTTTAGAAGATTTTACTAGGGATATGGGTATAATTTGTTCTAAAATTTAGAGTATATGTTGGGAAAGTAAAACGAAAGGTATTGATTTTTTTTTTTGCCCTTTAATTTAAGTTTTTCATCTATGAACGATTATACTTACATAAGAATAGGAATATTATCATTACTATAATCTTTATCAAATGCATATATATTATTTTGTTATTTTAATATTATATGAGTTATTGATTGTTTATTCAGTTATTTATTAGTTATTGGTGTTTGATGCAATGATTCTTCTCCAATATTTTTAGCAGCCACACATTATCATCATATCTTTTGTATTTTGTTGTGTTATGTTATATTTGTTATGTTCCATTGATTTTGTTTTTGTAAGTTGATAAATATCCGGTAGCTTTGAAAGATTCATCTACTACAAAACTAATTCGCTGATAAACTTTTTCATCTTTGTAACACCTACTTCCTTAGAATCATTTCTAAGTGAGTTTTAAATGTGCAATTAACTCGCTAGTTGAGGTCTTAGGTTAAAAGTGTAGCTAAAATGTAATAAAAGTCATATGATTTGAAAATGTAATCAATCATTGAAATTAAAAAGCGTTATACATTTGGGATCCCAAAATTACTGTTTAGAAATATTTACAGCTCAAAAATATGATTAAAGTCGACTAAATGATAAAATCAAGATTGAGACACTACATCTCCCAAAAATACCCCTGACCGTGGCAGCCAGGCAGGCCAAACATGTACACGTCGCTCCACGCTCTCCGTACTCATGGTTGGTCAACATTTCCCTTGCCTTTACATGCACCATAGAGCACCCGTGAGCTGAAGCCCAGCAAGAAAACTCAACACAAACAATCAACATATGCATAATTATCAATTAGCATACAACCAGGCAGCCAACAGGCTAAACACATAGCGGCCATGCCGTCCCAGGCGCTTTACTAGGCCCTGGGTTCGCGGTCTACACCATGAGGATGTCTCAAGCATCCAAGGGGGGTCTCACCCTAGCGACTTGCACTCCGCGTGCTCAACTCCGCTCCTGGCCCTTGCCGTACTCAGCCTTGCACTCCACGTGCTTGATGTCGTTCCTGGCCCCTTGCCGTACCCGGCTTCCTGTCGTTCTCAGCCTTAGCCATTCCCGGCCTTCGTCGTTCATTCATAAATATGCAACACATAGCATATATTCAACAAATACTTTAACAAATACAAACATAAAAAATAGGGCTACGCCCTGCATCACAATCACATAGGGTTGTGCCCTGCAATACAAACTATAGAGCCACGCCCTACTCTACGGGTACAACAGTTTTTTCACCTGTGTCCCAAGCTTCCCGAACACTGATATCCTGAGCACAGTCTCCTAGTCCAAGCCTTGTTGATAACCTAGTCACAACGTATCAACAACATCCATCCATCAAGCCCTAATATATTAAATAGCTTTGGAACATAATTATAGTCTCCGGGACCTTGAATTCTATCAATTTGGGTGATAAAATCTATCCCGAGCCTTAACTTTTGGATTCTGAGCCAAAAACCTTCTCGGGGTCCAAAACCCCTTAAGAGCCACAACCCCAAGGCCTTGTGTCACGGCCCACCTCAATCAGAGGCTCAACCTCTTCGCTCAGCAAACACACGCCGTGGCCCAACCATAGGGGCGTCGCGGCCCACCCTTCATCCTGGCCCCCCATCTGTTCTAGAGGGCCGCAGAGCCGCGGCCCGACCCCTTCGAACCCAGAAAATCCCCCATTTTAACAACCAAAACTTAGCCAATTTAACCCAAGATCAATCTTGCAACTCAATTTAATCATCATAGTAGTTCTAGAATGGTCCCAGCAGCAAAACCTAACCAAAAACTAATCCCAAAACTCATCTAAATAATCAAGAGTGATCCACCACTCAGCTTACATGCATATACTTATAAGTCTAACAAAACTCAACATAAACTCAAATAATTTAATACTAGGCCTCTTACCTCAAGGATGAATTCAGGCCACACTTGCTCTTCAACTTCCCAAGCTTACTCCTTCCACAATCCAAGCCTTAGATTTCTGAATTCCTAGCTTAATTCCCCTAGAACTTTCTTCAGCCTTCAAGCTCCCAAAGAGAGAAAAACTAAGTGATAGGAAGATAGGGTCGGTTTGGGAAAATTCTAAGTGTTTCTCTGCTTTGTCTTACTTAGCCTAAGTCACTTAAGTTACCTCCAAGGCTCGGGGTACCAAAAACGTCCCCGAGGGAAAAATGGTAAATTTCCCCAACATTCTCTCCTAAACGCTCTAACTTCAAATATATCTCCAAATATTTATTTTCATAACCTGATAACCCCAATAAAATGTCTAATGCCCATAATACCCCTTAACTCACCCCGAGTCGGGTATCGGGTCCCCTTGTGACTTCCTAGCTAAACCGCTCCCTAGGACTTTCTCGGATCGTGCATCTCAAATAAATCACCACTCACATGTGGTAAAGATCACAGTAATCACAAATATTGTATTTATACCCTCAACAGGCTAAAATTACAAACATGCCCCTAATAACCAAATAGGTCCCACATGCATATTTAATTCACCTAAACATGAATTTCTAATCACATACTCATCAAATTCACACATTAATATAATAATCACTTATTGCCCTCCAGGCACGCTAATCAAGTCCCTAAGCCTTATTAGCAAAATTTTGATGCTACATTAAGCGTCTTGTTGATAGCTTCCACCTATCCATTTGCTTATAGGTGGGCTACAGAGGAAAAACTCTTCATAACTCCATACCTTTGATAGAAGCCTGTGAATAACTCACTGTCAAATTGCAGGTCATTGTCAGAGACAATCTTCCTCGGGAGCCTGTAACGGTAAACGATATTCTTAATGACAAAGTCTAGCGCCTTCTTGGAAGTGATTGTAGCAAAAGGTTCGACTTCGACTCACTTTGTGAAGTAGTCAAATGCCACAATAACATACTTCACTCCCCCCTTTTCGGTGGGCAAGGACCGATAAGGTCAATCCCTCAGATTGGGAAGGGCTAAGGACTTGTAATCTGGGTGAGCTCGTTTGGAAGAGCTCGGGGTATGTTGGCATAGTGTTGGCATTTGTCGCATTTCTCGATGTAGTCCATCACATCACCGTTCATAGCGGGCCAGAAGTACCCTTGTCTCAAGATTTTCATGGCGAGGTCCCCGCAAAAGCCCTTATGTACTTCTCGAAGTGTAAGGATGGCTTCTTTCTTGGACACACAATGTAGAAGGGAAATGAATATCCTCGCCTCTACAGCTTATTTTCCATGATCACATACCGAGGCGCTTGGCAAAGTAGCTTCCGAGCTGTTTTCTTGTCCTGCGGTAACACTTCGGAGACTAATTACTTCACAATAGGCTCCATCCAACCGTCCTGAGGTTGGACTACTTCTACCTCCTTAGAGTTTGAGGTGCTTGGGGAGTGACAAAGTATTCAATCGGGACCACATTGATTAACTCAGCATCCTTTGTGAGAGCAAGCTTGGTCAGGGCATCAACATTAGAGCTATGTTCTATCAGTTTTGTCAGATGGAAAACCTTTTGAAGATGTGCGGCATTTCTTGGTCCTCAGCTAAGTATGCGACCATCTTTGTCCCCCAGGTCTGGTATTCTCTGAGGACCTGATTCACTTCGAACTGAGAATCATTGAAAATCTCAAGGCCCTTAGCCTTGAGCTCTACGGCCACCAAGAGCTCGGCAATAAGGGCCTCGTACTCACCCTCATTGTTAAAGGCATCAAACCCAAACCTTAGGGCATTGTGGATCATGTGCCCTTCAGAGGATACCAAGATTAGGCCCGCTTCTGCTCCATTCTCATTGGAGGACCCATCTACATACAACTTCCATGTGGGACAGACCACTGAGGCACTTCTAGGTTGCTCATGCGTCCCTGTACACTCGGCAATGAAATCCGCTAGTGCTTGTCCTTGATGGAAGTCCTAGGGTGATAGGTGATGTGAAACTGACTTAGTTTGATGGCCCACTTGAGGAGTCTCCCTGAGGACTCCGAGTTCTGAAGGACTTGTCGCAAGGGATGATTAGTGAGGACCTTGACGGAATGCACTTAGAAGTAGGGCCTTAACTTTCGAGAAGCCACCATTAGGCAAAAAGTTAGCTTCTCCATAAGTGGGTACCTAGATTCTTCCCCAAGGAGTTTCTTACTCGCATAGGAAACTGGGTTCTGAACACGACCTTCCACGCAAACTAAAGAGGCACTGATGGCATCCTCCGAGACAACCATGTAGAGGAGGAGGGGTTCCCTGTCTACGGGCTTTGACAGGTCGACGAATTAGCCATATGCGCCTTTAATTGCTGGAATTCCTACTCGTACTCCTCTGTCCACTCAAATCTCTGACCCCCTCGAAGGATGTTGAAGAACAGCATGCACTTATCAGTTGCCTTGGAGACAAAGAGACTCAACGCTACTATCCTTCCGGTGAGGCTTTGTACATCTTTATGCTTTTGGGGGATGGCATCTCAGTCAACGCCTTGATTTTCCTGAGATTTGCCTCTATTCCGTGGGTGCTAACTATGAAGCCCAAAAACTTCCCGGAGGCAACTCTAAAAGTGCACTTTAGGGGATTTAACTTCATCCCAAATTTGTGGAGGAGGGAGAACACTTCTGCTAGATCTATCTTGTGGTCGGGAGTTGTCCTAGAATTTACCAGCATGTCATCTATGTAAATCTCCATGTTCTGACCCAGCTGGTTCTTGAACACCCATTTTACCAATCTTTGATAGGTGGCATCAATATTCTTGAGTCTTAAGAGCATCATTTTGTAGCAATATACCCCTTTGTCCTTCTAGAAGCCGGTATGCTCTTGTTCTGCAACATGCATGGAAATCTGATTATACCCCGAGTATGCTTCCATGAAAGACAAGAGCTCAAACCCAGAGGTGGCGTCGACCATCTGATCGATCTTGGGCAAAGGAAAAAAGTCATTTGGGAAAGATTTGTTGAGGTTGGAGAAATCTATACAGATCCTCCAGGTGCCATTAGGCTTGGGCACCAGGACCGAATTTGACAACCACCTCGGGTAATGAGCATCTCTGATGAACCTATTTGTGAGGAGCTTGTCCACCTCTGCCTTCAAAGCCAATGCTCAAGTCGGGTCGATTGTCCTCCGCTTTTGATGTACAGGAGCAATGATAGGATCGATGTTCAAGGCATGGCATATGATGTTTGGATTAAATCCTGTCATGTCGGAGTGAGACCAGAAAAACACATCTTGATTGTCTTTGAGAAAGCCCAGTAAGGCTTCTCATCCACTTTGAGATCTTTTCCGACCTTCGTCTTTGTATCTGGGACTGAGGCATCAAGGATCACCTCCTATGTCTCTTCCATGGGCTCGATAGCCCTCTCTTCTTAGACTCTGGGGCCCAACTCATTGGACTCCCTTTCCTCTTGAGTAGCCTGGACCTCTGTCTCCTCGAGAAGAGGCTGTTAGGGAGCTACTGCCTCAACTACCATCACTGGATTCTTTAGGGACACATTATAGCACTGCTTGGCCTTCTTTTGGTATCCACGAACTTTGCCTATTCCCACCTCAATAGGGAATTTCATGCACAGGTGGTATATGGAGGTGACCGCTCCAAATTACGCTAAGGTCGGACGCCTTGGGATAGCGTTGTATGCGGAGGAGCAGTCCATGACCACAAAAGTGCAGCACTTAAAGGCTTGGCAAGGCACTTCATCAAGTGTCACTGGTAGTTTAATTTGCCCCATCAGAATGAGACCTTCCCCTGAGAAACCGTAAACAGTGGTGGTGCACGGGGACAGGTCACCAATAGTCAACCCAATCTTCACGTAGGCTAACTTGAACAGGATGTTCACTGAACTCCTGTTGTCCACCATGATCTGAGCCACAATCTTGTTGGAAATCTAGCTCTCAACTACTGAAGGATCGTGGTAGGGAAAACTCACCCTCCGAGCATCGTCTTGGAGAAAGTGATGACTTGGTTAGTCATTTGGGGCCTCTATGCTGGTAATTGGGTTAACCCCAGCACTTCATCATTATGGTTAAGGGCCCGTGCATACTGATTATGCGAACCCTTGGAGGTGCCCCCAAGTGGGGCCCTCCAGGACAGTTCCCACTCTCCATTCACCGGGGGAGGCCCATGGGCTATCTAATGTTGTGGGGTCGTAGGCACCTGGCCTGGTGCCTGAGGAACTACCTACTACGGAGGCACTCCTGCGGCCTGAGCTTGAGCTAGACTAGCTCAACCCTTGGCATACTGGTGGAGGTGTCCTAGCTTGGATTCTCAATCTCTTCTTTAAGTTGTCGGCACTCATTGGTATGGTGTCCCACATCATTGTGGAACCAGCAAAACTTGTTGGAATCCCTTCACTCCCGATCCCTCCGGATAAGTTGTGGCTTCCAGTAATGGATTTGTCATTTTGTGGCCAGGAAGATATTCTCTTGAGAGTCTACCAAGTTCATGTACTTAGAATACTGCGAGGTGCACCTCTCGTTGGGGGCTGCTTCATAGCCTATCAGAGTTACTCCAATCTGTATGGGCTTCTTGCCCTTGCCCTTTCCCCCGCGTCTGCTCCTGCTGGGGGCCTCGCTGGGTGTTGTAGATTGAGCCAAAGTCATCATTCCAACACTTAATGCAGGTCGAAAAGAACTGTATCTAGTAAGAGCTGCTTCATAGCCCGTTGGGGTGGCACTAAAATCAACGTTTGGTATGGCACTGAAACCAACTGGCTGAGCAATTAGGCTAAATGGAAGGGCACTCATGACACTTGCTGGGGCAAAAGTGTATGGCGAGTACTGAGCTTCTGGAGCCATGGCGTTTGGGGCTGACGATGCGGGGAAGGACAAAAGTCTTCTAAATGCCCCAATTTAGGCATCCTCCCAATTGATGTACTCTTGGGCTCGACGAATGAAGTCATCGAGCTGGTGGCATCCCCTCCGCTAGAGGTAATCCCATAGTGGGGAACCTGCTTGGATGGCAGTCTGTAGGGCCATTAGCTACTGGTCATCATCGACCCTCTTGGTCCTAGCTGCTTCCTCCTTCAAGCATTTGATGTAAGCCTTAAGGGTTTAGAGGGGTCCTTGCTTTATGTTAGCCAAAGAATTGACCTCAAAACTCACCTTCCGAGCAGCTATGAATTTTCTTCGGAAGGATGAGGAAAGTTGATACCAAGAATGAATCGATCCCGACTTATGCTTCTTGAACCACTCGTCTGCTGATCCCATGAGAGTCAATGGGAACACATGACATTTCGTGTCCTCGAACACGAGTTGGACCGACATCAATCTGTTAAAATTTTAGAGATGGTCGATGGGATCCATTCCTCCATCGTATGGAGTGATAGATGGCATCTTAAAGCCTCGTGGTAGCGAGGCTTCCACAATGTAAGGATCAGATGGCTCCCTATCCTCATCCTCGGAGTTACAGTCGTGACTCTGTCTTCAGGCCATTCAAAGCATTATCCTTTTCAAATCCTCCAGGTCAGGGTGGAGAAGGTCGCATTCCTGGTTGGCACTTTATGTCAGGTGTTCTCTCCTCTAAGCATTAAGGTCGTCTCAGAGGTCAGGCCCATGTCTCCTCCCATGGTTTTCCTCGGGAGCTGCCTTACCTCTACGAGCATTCAAGCTATCTCGTAGGTAAGCTTGATCTTGGTAGCAACCACCATCCTTGGGGTATTCTACTTCTGTTTCCCTGTCGAACTCGATGTATTTGTTATTGACAGAGATACTGATTCCTTATCCTCGGTTGGCGGAGACATTTCTCTATTTAGCCCCTTGGCCGAGTTTTCTGTGAGGCTGGCAAGATGTCAGAGCACACCACCTCCAGGCCTAATGTGATCCGACATGGCGCACCTTGGATGGGTGCCTTGGGCTCCGCAGACACTGGCGGCTTGGCGTTGTCTTTAGGCACCACGCCCCTGGTCTTCATGGGCCCTCGGGGCCTGAGGGTGTTCAAAAGCCCGACGAGTTCTCTTTTGTGCTTGCACAAGGTCTTCATCTATATTTCCTTTACCATGGTCTTGTGGCGCAGGTGGGGTTCCAGCTTCAGTCAGGTGCGGTGGTGGCACGCCAGCTGAAAAATCTTGCACCATGTCAGCGGAGTGCTCGAGAGGCACGCCCGCTGCATTTGTAGGTGGAACTCCAGCTCGGTGTACAAGTGGCACGCCAGCTAGCTGCCTTGGTGGTACTTCTCCAGGAGGGTCCAATTGCAGCCCTTAAGCCACCAGAGTAGCCCTCGTGGTGTTAACCATCTCCTAAAAAGCAACGATATTCCCCTCTTGGGCATCAAGTTTTTGTTGCAGGGAGGAAACCTAGTCGCGGAGCACCACCACCTCTTGTTGATCGTTTGCGTCCATAAGCTGAGGATAGTCCTCCTCGTAAAACTCGCTATCTTCACCGTTGTAGTCTCCATTCTCATCGTAATCTTCTTGGGCCATCTCCAAGAAGTCGTGTGGAGGTGGCTGGTTGGCTTCTCCTCCCTCAACTCCGGTGGGAGGAACAACGTCATCTGGGGCATTTCTACATGTGGTCAACATGATTGTTTCTTCAACCTTTCCTCAACCTCTCAATGAAAGCACCAAAATTTTGACTGGCCTTTTTCACTATCAACTTAACAACATAACTTAAAGAAAATAATGAAGATAAACACGAAGGTTTTACTTGGTTCAGGTTATAAAACAACCTAGTCCACAAGTCTTTAGTATTAGAGTTGTTGAAGATTAAGATGGCAAGCCTCAATGGGGGTTCTCTCAGGCAGTGTATATATTGCTCTCAGTACAAAAGTTGTGAACCCTTTTAAAATGGTATCCTAGCCCTATTTATAGGGGGTGAAGGTCATTGATATCATTAATTACAAATATTCCCCAATTATTTGGGGAGTTAATTACTATTTAACCCCTCTGAATGTTCTAATAAAGATTATGGGCTCTTGCGTATCACAGGGGGCCCAATTCGTAGGTTGTAGCCCACCAACTTTATAGGAGACACACCTTTGACACTGTCAGGGTGCGACTGCACGTTTTCCTATGTCATGCGGCATTGTGGGAAATACCAATTGTTGAGTGTACAAACTTGACACCACTACTCGAGGCACCCAAAAAGTTTTCAAACAATCTTATGGTGGCCCAAGGCTACAATGATTGAGACTTGGCGTTCTCTCCAGGCCCGAGGACAAAGCTCCTAGACCTGGAAGGCTATCAAATCAAGAAGACGGGGGGAACTCTAGGATGGTTCTTGGAACATGGCCTCACTTGGAGACATCCACGCCCAAGAAAGGGAAACTCAGCCTGTTGGGGCGGATACCACACTCCGAGGAGCTTTGGGTGACCTCTGCAAAACTTCACTGTCTCCAGAGGAGCTTAATTACTTCTCTAATGACTGCCACACATCCAATTATGAAATCATGGACAACAACAATAATTAGAAAAAAAAAACATTGAAATCTTTATATAATATTAACCATACAACTTTGATAAACTGTCCCACAAAAAATAAATACACTAGTTGGAAAATGATATACCCACAACCCATAAAAACGAAAAAAATCAACATAACTTTAAAATAAAAATTAATTTAACAAAACTAATATACATATACCATGATATTAAAATATTTAGAATGGAACAGTATCAATGTAATTTGCTAAATGGCATATTTGGTAATATGTAATATTAAGAAGGCGATTGGACTATTTTCCTACAAAATTAAAAACATGGACATTTACTTACTTTAACAAACCATTAAGGCCATTTTTCACCAAGCTCCTATTTTATATTGAAGGTTATTAAAAAATTATTTTATATTTTTTGGAAAAAAAATTAACATTTTTTCTTAAACAAGTACTCGTTTGGCCTTTGAATGCTTTCAAACAGGATTGGGGTGAGGGAGCCATTTTCAACCCCGTCGTGTTTGCTTCTCTAATTTTGAGAGTGATTATGCGTACATTATTGTTGTTCAGGTTCTGCAAGATCAAAATTTCTCCAAATTCTTTATGGATTTAACTTTTTATGTTTTTCAAAATATTATTTATTTTATTGTTGTTTATGCTCTTCAAGAACAAAATCATTTTAGGATATAACACGAGTATTATTGATAACTAATGGCATGTTTACTAATCAGTAATGAGAATCACATGTGTTGTAATTATTCATTTGTTTACTTTTATTTAGTAATAGGAATACTTTACGGGGTTATACTTGGGAGAAAACACTGGGAATACTTCCCCTCCCATTTTCTTAAGTAATGACATTACAGATAATACATTTTTATTTATTTTATTTTTTATCATAAAAAATATAAGACAAATTTACTCTTAAAAAATATTCTCTTTAAAATAATTACCTTTCCTAGTTAAGTAAATAAAATAAAATATTTATGATTCCTTTTCCGGTCAATTTAGTAGATAACATAATAAAATAATGATTTTGATTCTTCAATATTTTATTCCCAATAATTTCTCCAATCGATTTATTCCAATTACGATTATAGTTTAGTATACGTGCTATAAATGTTCAAACTTATATTACACTAAAACATATACCAAATAAAAGTAAGATAAATACTCATTAGGTACCATATATTTTATATTGTATTTTTTGCAAAGAATTTTATTTTGGTTTTCCCTATTTCCATTGAATAATATATATTCTCTAACATTCAAAAGCTTATCATTTCTTTTTCAATGGAAGGAGAAATCATAGAGATCTTGTGAGGATCTAACTAAAGAAAGTGGTAAGATAAGGTAATGTTCTTCTTTATTTTTCTTAGAAGATCTAATGGCTCTCATGTGGTGATAGAAATGAGAAGAATTTTTTTATGAATAAGGTACATTGTTTTTCTAATCTCCTTTACTTTTGCAAATATAGTGGTTAGATTAGAAGATATTTCAACATCTTGGGTTTTAGCTATATATATGTGTGTGAGTTATCATATTAATATAGTGTATTATATGATAATTAAAGTAATAGGAATGTGTTTATCCTATTTGTGGACTGATTTTTTAGTCAACTAACGCAGAGTCAAAATAATTAATTCGAGAGCTTTCAATTGAACAATCAATGAACAATAAATGAACCAAAAACCTAATAATGACAAGCAATAAATAATAAAGGACATCGGGATTTATAGAGGTTTGGCCCCAAGAACAGGTAATGACCTACTGCCTCTTCGTTTTGTATTAATCTTAAAGGTTTACACAAGATCACAAGGGATTACAAGTAGATTTCTATGTGTAAAAGACAATACAATAGGAAAGAATCGTTGCTAGGTATCTAAAAAGGTTGTCTGGTATATTCCTAAACACTGGTCGGTTCGATAGTTCGTGAACCCCCTCCATTGTGGTGGAGGGTTTGTATTTATACCGATCCAATGGCCCAAGGGTTGCATCTGAGCATAACTGAAGGGAAAATATCCCTAAACTCTCGGAGGCAGTTGTTGCCCTTATTCTTTAAGAGCTCTGACCAAGTTTTCAGGCTGTTAGGTGTGTGGTGAGTGTAACTGCTTTCGACCAACCAGGATTATATGTCTGTCATACCGCCCAACAGGTTTTCTGGTGGTCTTGTTGAGTAGTAACTATTATATATTATGTGAGTATACGCTGACCAGCCTGCCCGGCCTAACGCCATGTGTCTAAAGCATAATATCACATGTTCAAGATTAGTGCCACGTCAGATGTGCCACTTTTTGAAATAAAATTTTCCCCCCATACCCCCTAAGCAACATGGAAACTTTCTTCTAGGTACCATACCGTCCAGCCTGGTCAGAGGTACATGCTCCTTGTTACGTGGCATAACATCAGGTATAGTTAATAGCCTTTGTATTTCTTCAAGTTTCCAAAAAATACATTTCACTCTTTCCCGCCTCTTTTTGAAACCATAAAGTTTCATGATGGCTTCTCTTAATAACTGTACCGACGATTGTGCAGTTACCGAAGAGTGGGCTGACGTGTGCGACGGTTGAGGAGACGTGACTAAAGGGATGTGTGCACAGACGTGCTGACATGTCTGGGGAGACGTGCTTGCAACAGTTGAGGGTACTCCTAAGTGGGTAGTTCCATTAATGCCTGGAAAGAGAGTGGGTAATCTTCCTTGTCTATTAATAGGGGTTTTCATTCCTTTTTCCACTTTATCCTCTCCATTCTTCAAGCACACCAGGGATCCAGAGCCAAACCAAGCTCTGAAGTTCCTCCCACTAGCCCATGCCTGGACACTCATTGTCGACGATCCTCTGACTCCGAGCACATTCTTGGTACTAAAACCTTACTGCAAGTAAGTTTCCCAACTTTTTTTTTCTTTTTTGACATTGTGTTCTTCACTGTCGTCGTGAGTGGTTTCTTAGGAAAATCCCTATGCTTTTTATGCATGTTGCTTGAATCTAGAAATAAATAACTATTATGGGTAGTTCTAGGCATGGCTCATGTGTATTAACCTCTGATTTTGCAAAAGCTCGACTCTGTATGCCCTTTTTTGGCTGATTTGTACTTTGGGGCTCTTGAGGAACATGAAGAACAGTCTTTGAAAAACTTTTTGTTTCCTCGACATTTCTTGATCTTGATCCGATTTGTTTTTTATTTGGTACTCTGTACCATTTTTATTTTGGTTTGGTTGGTACAACTCAAGGCGTATACACCGACCAACATTGTTTAGTGCTCTCACCTCTTCTTTCCCCTTTTTCTAGTACGCAGAGTATTGGGGGAGGTGGTCACCGAACCATCTTGCGAACTTATCACCCTTGTGAACAACAATGGCTCATTCTAAACAAACTGATCATGGTGCTGATGATCAAGACCTTCATGTGGCACGCCATGCCACTGCTATTAAAACCCAAGAGGCCCCGTCCCCTGATAAAGAATCGACCAGTTCAGGGCAGGAAGAGGAGGCTGAGATGGAATATGCCACAGATTTTACTCCAGGGCAATTCTTAACCCCTCATCTGAGACAAAGGAGGCCCCCCTGTATTCAGCTCCTGCCAACACTATTTCTGACAAGTAGCTGCAGAATTTCAGGGAGCATTTCAAGCTCGACGGCATTACCATACTCAAACCCTCTGCCCAACAGATTTTCGAGAACCCTAGGGCCCAATTTTGTGCCTGGAGCAGTTTCCACATCATTGTTGGTGCTACTCTTCATCTTTTGCCATACTTTCGAAGTGTGGCAAACTATTTCGGGCTTTGTCCCACTCAGATTAGTCCCAAGCGCATAGGTTCCTTTCAGCCATATATGTTTTGTATAAGTCCGTAAGCTGATCGGTGCCATCTACACACAAGATAAACTACCTTTTTGACCTTAAGTCTAGCCCCTGACAAGGCCGCTAGGGATATTTTTATTTTATCCATAGAGATTCTGATGTTTATTTAGCCAACACTGAGGGCGTCTCCATGGTTTGGGAGTATGCCAACAAGTACTTCCTCATGGCGGACATTGCTGCCAACCACTTGTTGTTCCAATGTAATGGTCCCTTCAGCTACCCAGCCCCCACTAAGGAGATAGAGAAGCAGGCCTGAGAACTAGTTACCATGGACCCCAGCCGTAAAGACCTGGTGGCCTTGATCACTACAGTAAAGCTTGCCAACGCTGGGCTCTACCCTAACCCTAAAGCAAAGGGTAAGACTTCTACCCCTACCAGACAGTCGCCCAGGAAGCAACCTCCCAACACAAAGTTGCCCAGCCAACAACTGCCCAGCAAAAAGCAGAAGACGTCGATCATACCCCCGGCCAGACCCTGCGTTGCCCACCGCACAAGGAGCTCAGCTAGTATAGTTATAAGGGATCCTATTGAACAGAGTGCTCCCAAGACTGTCGCTGTCCCCCAGCACGGAAAGGGAAAACAAGCCAAAGTTGAGCGCGTGGATTCTGACTCATCAGATAGTGATGAGGACATCTCGCTCGAGGCAGCTGGCTGCTTGGGGAAAGCAGGAGAAGGTGACCTGATGCTAACCTTTTGAATTTTTTTTTACTCTGCTTATTTATTTATTTATTTCATGTTTTGACCTTGCTCAGCATACTTACTAACCTTTTGCTTTTGTTTTGCAAATATGTCGTCTGTTTTCTTCAAGAAATTAGCTCAGAAATAGGCCAACGGTCCTAATAGCGAGATCTCTTTGGCCAAGCGCCAGATTACTGACCTTCCTACTGAGACTACCGAGCAAGTTAAGAAGACTCCTTCTCCCAAGAAGATGCAGACTCCCTCGCGCAAATCCGGTAAGGGCAAGGCATCCTCTGCTGAGTTTACTGTCTTCTTCGTACCTGTAAGAGAGTCCCCTGCTCCGAGCAGAGTTCAGGAAGGTGTCGTTGAGGACCCTACAGAAGAGGTTAACGAGCCTTTGAAGAAGGCCTTGGCAATCCACCAGGGGAATGTAAAAAGGGTGTCCACCTCCCAGGGCAACTTCATGGCTACCTTGGGCATCAGATCTCTGGAGAACATCAACAACAATGGTCTCCAAGATGTTGTCAGGTAAGTGTTCCATCTACTTGGTATTATTTTTTTATTATTATTTTCTTTTCTAATTCCTCTAACTTCCTTATTTTAATGTGAGCATCTTGGCACTCAGCTATGCTCACCACCGGGTCAAGGTGGTGAACAAGCAAGTGAGCGGCTTGTTGAAGGACTCAAAGGAAAATGCCTCCCTAAAAGCCCAGGTTACTCAGCTAACTGAGCAGGTTTAGGAGCTGCAGAGGACTTCTGAGCAGGTTACCAAGGATAACGAGGGTCTCTAAGCCGCTGTTGAACAAAGGAACTAGGGCGTCAATCGGCTGGAGAGGAAGGTGAAAGAGCTGAAGGACATCGCCACGAAAAACAATATTGAGGGGAGAGTCGTCCAAGAAGAGAGGGATGAGTTGGTGAAGGCCCTTGATGAAGAGAAAGATGGAAGGGTTATTGATGCTAAAGCCTTTGAAGACTTTAGCATGAGCACATTTTACGACTTTTGGTTTCGAAACAAAGGGGCAGATTATAACTACCTGGGGGAGGCCTTCGACGAGCTCATGCATTATTGTGCTGAGCGAGAGAAAACTGAAGCCCAAGATGCTCCTTCCAACCAACTTCTAGAGGTCCCAGACCCAGTCGTGCCAGTCTCTGAGCCAATTAATGCGGCCCCCGAAGATAACGTCCTGCCATTCAAACAAAGTACTTCAACCGATGCCCAGACCCCTGCCGATCAACTTCAAGGCCCTCCAACTGACCAGGCTCACATCCAACCAGACAACCAGACCCAAAAAAAATTTGAAGCACTTTATTTATTTTTTGTTTATAGTACTTTATGATGGACCCAAAACGGGTATGTTTTAAAAATTTACACTCGCAAGTGCACGAATCGTATATGAAATATAGTGTTCATGTAAGCATGAGATCGAACCCAAAGAAGTTGTCTAAAATAAAAAAGAAAACTATTTTAAATCAAAATTAATAAATTCTAACCTAGCTCCAAAGATTGATGAGATTTAATGTCATGAATATAAAATAAAACTATTTAAGAGAATGAAAATAACTCAATAATGATTTTAAAATAAGTGGTAAAAGGAAAGATTATTAAGATACTAGAATCCACAAAATGCAAGTTTAATAATATTTATTAGTATATTGATTCCCAAGTTTTAGTGATAGTTAAAATAATCAAACTATCATTTTCCAAATACATTTATAATTTTAAGCACAAATTACTTCTAAAAAGATAGGATTTTTCTTTACTTTTCAAAAAGTATAATTTCAAAGTATTTAATGTGAATCAACCTAATGAAACAACAAAAAATAAAATAACATTATTTATAGGGCAAAACATAAATATTATTGTTCTAAGCATGGATGTGTACAATTTAATGACACATCTTACACAAAGAATATTATATTTTTGCAAAATGAAGAACAAAGTGCATATTATCTAACAATCCAAAATATGAGATATTAAAGATGAAAGACATATATGAAGAAGAAAAATCCATAAACTTTATTGCATTACAAGGGAAATCAACATACAATATAAATATTACCTAGTTACAAGTTTCTTCATCATGATCTTAATAATCTTATGAAAAAGATTAGAAGCACATAACTAGAGTAGAAATTACAAAATAAATGACATACATACTTGAAAATGCTCTTGAAAAATCCAAAATGGATGAGAGAATGGTAGAGAGAAAATGGTAGAAAGAAGATGGTAACCAAAAATTAAGCACCCTAAAATGGTCTTGAAATTCCATATTTATAGCCAAAATGAAATTATTAAAATAATCAATTTAAATTAATTAAATTGATTAGATGAATTAAATTAGTAATAATATGGCAAGTATGGGTAAATTTTAGGGTGTAATGATGATTTTGTGGTGAAAATGTGTAGAAAATTTGGGTAAAAATGTAGCATTTTTAGACAAAGGGGACAAAGGGACAAGGGAGCCACTTGTTGGGCTCAAAAAGAGGCTGGTTGGGTGGTGTACGGCTGAAGGCTTGGGTGTGCTGGCTGTGTGGCAGGCGTTGGGCCTGGATGTGCTGGGCCCGTGTGGTTTGGCTGTTGGGGCTGGTCCGAAGGGTGCTGGATGAAGGCTTTGGGTCAGGCAGCTAGCAGGGAGGCTCGGCTGGGAGGGGAAGCTTGGCTGGCTGGGCGTGTGGGAGAAGGCCACTCGGGTGGTGAGGTGGGGCAAATGTGCTTCGGGCCTGGTTTGCTGAAGGAGTCAGGTGGGCCTAGAGGGAGCTGGTGGAAGGGCCCAAGGGGAATTCGGCAGGGCTGAGAGGTTGGTTGCGGGCCTTCAGCTGGGCAAAAGGGAAATTTCCTTTGTTTTTCACAAAAATGCCACTTTTTTTTCATCATTCTTCTTACTTTTCAAGAGCAAATAAAATGCAACAAATTCCCTATAAAACAAACATAAATTAAATTAAAATTAAATATTTTTATTAATAAAATATACAACATAAATCTCATGAAAATATTTATTAAAACTTAATTTATTTTGGCATTTAAGTTCAATAAAATCACATTTTAACTTTCAATCTAACAACACAAATTTCAAATAATTAAATTACAACATATTATAATAATATATCTATAAAAATACACAAAATCTAGAAAATTAAAATAAACCTAATAAATTCAAAATTACTAAAAAACTTAATAAATTACTTAAAAACTCAAAGACTAAGCAACAATTAGTATAAAAAATGTGGTAAAATAACTTTATTTTGCAAAGTTATCACTTTACATTGTTGCACTTTTTCTTTTCTATCTGAACGAAAATGGTTGAGCCGAGCAGCCTTTATTCTCAAGCAATCTTTTATTTTTGTAAAGACAACATGGTTGAGTTGAGCAGCCTTTATTCTCGAGCAATCTTAACACTTATCTATGAAATGCTTCTCGATTTGGTTGTATTTATGCTCGTATTATTTTTCATTACTACTCGACATACTATTTTTTGGAGCTATGCAGCTCTATTTGGAGTTGTACGACTCTATAAATTGAAGTTGTTCAATTTTTTCGAATGAGTTGTAAACAAAAACCGTTCAACCCTATCTACAGAAAATCGTTTTATGGCTCTTTTTGTTGCTTGGTACATACTGAGCAATGTGTAAGCACTTTAACATTAATAAAAATTAATGTTTCTAAGTCCTTTTAACTACGCGCTTTTTCCTTTATTTGTCCATGCATGACTATGGTGCCCCCCAAGTGATCGAGCAAGATTCATAACTCTTGGGTTATCCTCTTGGTCACTTGCTAACTGACCAGAGTTGCTCGTAATAATATGTTCGGGACCACTTGGGTTTTCCAAAACCTATAAAGGTTTCATACACTATCGACAATCCGTGATATAAATCACTAGTTAGCAAGATAATCATTGTAAACTAAGGCTTGTAAAAAAATGGACAAAATCGTGTCTTATTGATTAAAAATTAACCATACAAGCTGCGACACTACAATTGTAGCTTACATTCATAAATATTAATTATTACAATAAATGGGCAAATCGTGTCTATGCATAATTAATATAGCTAACTTGAGTTGGTTGGTGGTAGGGGCAGTTCGTGCATGTATCGATCACATAATGACCACGTAAAAGTGGTCTTTACTAGTAGTACTTCCTCAGGTGCTCCTCGTTCCAGTAACGGGGGACAGGTACTAGTTGGAGGTTTTCGTCGTACCGTGCTAGCTTGTATGTGTCGGGTGGTACTATCTCTGTAATCTGCTAAGGACCTTCCCAGCTTGAGCCTAGTACCCATGCCAAGGCATCTCGAGTATTTGGGAATATTCTCTGCAGGACTAGATCTCCCACGTCAAACTTTTCGTTCCTTAACTCTAGAATTGAAGTACCGGACAACCTTTTGCTAGTGGGCAGCCAGACGGATGTTAGATTTTTCGCGTCTTTCTTCAATCTGGTATAAGGATTCGGCTTGCAATTGGTGGTTATGATTTTGGTTGTATGTCGTACACCGGTGAGATGGGGGAGTGATTTCAACGGGCAACATTGCTTCATACCCATATGTGAGTGCAAATGGGGTATCATCAGTGGTTGTTCATTCAGTTGTCCTGTATGATCAGAGTACTTCAGGCAACCTTTCAGGCCAGTTTCATTTAGCCTCTTCTAGACACTTCTTCAGGGTGTCTTTGAGAATCTTGTTAACTACTTCCACCTGCCCATTGGCTTAGAGGGTGAGAGATTGCTGAGAAGATTTTTGTGATGCCATGCCTGGCACAGAAATCAATGAATAATTGGTTGTCAAACTAGGTGCCATTATCGGACATTATTTTCTGGGGTAGACACAAACCGACAGATTATATTTTTCACCACGAAGTCCAGTACTTTTTTGGAAGTGATGGTTGTCAGTGGCTCGGCTTCCATCCACTTGGTGAAATAATCAACTGCTACTACTGCATATTGTACTCCCCCATTTCCCTTTGGTAACCGACCAATTAGGTCAATTCTCCAAATGGTGAAGGGCCATGGACTTTGCATCTGAGTAAGCTCATTTGGGGCTGCTCAGGGTATCTTGGCAAACCTTTGACACTTTTCACATCTTCGAACATATGCATAGGCATCTTCATAGCCTTGCCTTAGGATCTCTTTAGATAGACTTTGCCCCCAGCATGATTTCCACAAAAACCCTCATGTACCTCCCCCAACAGTCATCCTTATTCTATTTGGTTGAAACATCTCAACAATGGCATGGAAAATCTTCTTCTGTACATAACCCCTTCCAAGATTACGTACCGAGAAGCTTTCCTCATCAGTTTTCTAGACTCATTACGGTTGCTAGGCAGGGTTTCGTGCTTTGGATAAACTGCAATTGGGGTCGTCCAAGATAGAGTGTTGTCTATCAGAAGGACTGGCTCTGGCAGGTTGATACTGGGTTCGACCAGGTACTCAATTGGGACCAAGTTAGCCTTGTCCACCACAACACTATTGGCCAATTTGGCCAGTGCATCCGATGTGGCATTCTGCTCCCTTGGTATCTGCTGGATGGTATATTTTTTTTAATTGAGCAAATAAGTCCATGATTTTGCTAAGGTAGGCAATCATTTTTTCACCCCGGGCGGTATACTCACCGAGAACTTGATTGACAACAAGCTGCGAATCATTGTATATGTCCCATAATTCAGCCCTCACTTCTCTCACTAACCCCAGGCCTGTGATTAGTGCTTCATACTTCGCTTCATTATTAGATGCATTAAAACCAAAGCGGAGTGCGAAATGGATGCGTTGTCCCTCGAGCGTTATAAGTGTGAGGCTAGCTCCAGACAGTTGTTCGGTGGATGAGCCATCGCCATGAAATTTCCATACTTGTACTTCATTCTCGGAACAGTGTGGGGTACTAAGTTCTGGTACTTGATAGGAACCCTGCTCAGTGCCAGTACTAGGCAGTTGTCCAGATTTTGATGGCAACTCAGCTATTTCCTCGTCTGTTTCTAGTACTCATGTACACTCAGCTACAAAGTCTACTAGAGCCTGATCTTTAATTATTGTTCAGGGCTGGTAGGTGATCTCATATTGCCCTAGCTCTATAGCCCATTTGAGTAGCCGACTAGAGGTGTCTGGCTTCTGCTGGACTTGGCGCAATGGTTTGTCGGTAAGGACCTTGATGATGAGCTTGAAATTATGGACAAAGTTTTCTGGAGGATAGGAGCAGGTAGTAAGTCAATCTTTTAATTAGAGGATACATGTTTTATGCCCCCGATCAGTCTTTTACTAACATAATAGACTAGATGTTGGACTCTTTCTTCCTCTATGGGCAGGACTGCACTGACAGCGTGCTCCATTATTGCTAAGTATATGCACAATTCTTCACCTTCCAAAGGTTTTGAAAGGATTAGAGGTTGTGTCAGCTACTTCTTTAGAGTTTGGAAAGCTTGTTTACACTCCTGGTCCAATCAAATTTCTTGCTCCCCCTAAGGATGTTGAAAAACGGAATACACTTATCAGTAGATTTGGAGACAAACCTGCTTAGTGCCACTATACGCCCCGTCAAGCTCTGCACATCCTTGATCCTGGCTGGTGAGTGCATGTCCAGCAAGACTTTTATTTTCTCAGGATTTGCTTCTATTCCTCTGGAGTTCATTATAAACCCCAAAAACTTGCCCAACCCCACACCAAAGGAGCATTCAGCGGGTTCAGTTTCATCCTATACTGCCTTAGGATGTTGAAACATCCCTCCAAGTCATCGATGTGCCCCCCCCCCCCCAGCTTTTTTGGACTTCACTAACATATCATCAACGTAAACCTCCATATTATTTCCAATTTGATCTCTAAACATACGGTTTAACAGCCATTGATATGTGGCTCCAGCATTTTTCAGGCTGAATGGCAACACTCTATAGCAGTATAGCCCCACATCTATGCGGAAGCTGGTGTGTTCCTGGTCGGGTGGATGCATGCTTATCTAGTTGTACCCTGAGTAAGCATCCATAAATGTTAAAATTTTGTGACCGGCTGTAGCATCCACCAGCTGGTCAATTCTTGGGAGTGGGAAGCAGTCTTTTGGGCATGCTTTATTCAAATTTGTGAAGTCTATGCACACCCTCCATTTGTCATTAGGCTTCAGTACCAAAACTGGGTAGAAGGCCTCATTATTGAAATTGTTATTATGGAGCTTCTCCACCTACTCTTTCAATGCCTTAGCCCTTGTTTTATCAAGTAACCTCATTTTCTGTTGTATAGGCTTAAATTGGTCGGTATTGATATTAAGGGTGTAGCTTATAACAGTTGGGCAGATCCCAACCATATCATTATGGGACCAGGAAAAAACATCTTGGTTGTCACGAAGGAACTGGATCAAAGCGGATCTTATGTCCCTAGACAGCCCTTTCCCCACCTTGACAATCATGGTCATGTGCTCTGGGTCAAGTGGGACTTCTTCTAATTCTTCGACTAGGCCCACCCCTGTGTCAATATCCCCAAAACGGGGATCTATGCCCTCCCCCTCGCTTTGGGCTGCATCCTATTTCTGGTTACTGGGACCTATAGGCTGCGCGATTGAGGCTGCATTTCCTGCTTTTTTCACTGAAGAGTTATAGCACTCCCTAGCCACCAATTGATTTCCTTTAAGACATCTGATACCTGCCTAAGTTGGAAACTTGATGAGCAGATGGAAGATTGAAGTTACTGCTCGGAGGTCATACAGGGTTGGTTGGCCTATCATGGCATTATATGGAGAAGGGTTCGATTACAACGAACAAGGCCATGGAAATGTTGCTCTTAGGTGCCGCCCCCACCGTTAGAGGCAGCCTTATGCTTCCTATTGGGGCCATGCACTTCCTGTGAACTCATACAGCAACTAATCGCATGACTCTAGATCTTTGATGCTCAAATTCATTCGCTCCAGGGTATTCTTGAACAGGATGTTGGCAGATGACCCATGGTCGATCATTGTTCGGGCCAGAATCATGTTGGAAATCTGGACTTCCACAACCAAAGGGTCATTATGTGGATGACGCACATGACCAATTTCTTCCTCATTGAATATGATGGGCTCACACTCATAGCAAGGTTGTTTGGAGGACGCTCCTAGACAGCTAGTACATCATTGTCCTGCTCGTATCTAAGGGAACGAGCGTATTTTTCTCGTGCCTTGCCAGTATTTCCAGCCAAATGTAGTCCTCCACAGATCATATCTAGCCAACCAACGACTGGTGGTAGTAAGAGAGGTTGATTACCTTGATACTGCTGTGGGGATTGTTTTTGAGGATGTTGGTCAGCTGTCGGTCGTACATGCCTCTTCAGATGAGCATTATTTTGCCGAATGAGGAATTCTATCTTTTCCTTCAGGTGGTTATATTCATTGGTTTCATGACTATAGTCATTGTGAAACCGATAGAATTTAGTCATACTCCGCCTGTTAACATCCTTCCTCATTGGCGGGGGTCTTCGATATGGTACCATTGCTTGGGTGGCATTGAAAACATCTACTCGAGGCTCTAACAGGATGGAGTAAGTAGTAAAATTAGGAACATATTCTCGCAGTTTGGGCTGCTCGGTAGTTTTGGGCTTCTTGCTGTCATTTTGATTATTACTATTTTTAGCTCCATTACTACATTTGCTATTTTTAGCCCTATTTTTACTTTCTCTTGCTGTGTTAGCGGTGTTCCCAACTTCTGTTTTCCCTTGCCCAATAGCTGCTTGAATTGGATTATCTACCTTCCGTTCAGCTTCCTCAAGCTTAAAAAATTCTTCTGCCCGATCAAGGAACTCCTGGGTGGCACACGCAAATTTCCTTTTCAAGCTGCTCCAAAATGGGCTTTTTACTTTGATTCCTGAGTTGATGGCTATCAATTTACCATCATCGCTCAGGGATTTCACCCTGGTGGCCTCCTGCATAAAACATTGAATGCAGTCCTTTAAATGTTCATTGTCTCTTTGTTTTATGTCCACCAGGTCATTCAGCTCGGCTGGAAGGGGCATTGCCGAAGAAAATTGGAAATAGAATATGCGTACAAATCCATCCCATGATGTAATCGATCTTGGCTGCAGCTTGAAGAACCACTGCTAGGTGGTTTCTGATAAGGTGGCCAGGAAGATCCTACACCTAGCATCATTCCAAACTCCCTAGAGATCAGTTTGTAGTTCAAAGTTGTGAACAGGGGACACTGGGTCTTCTCGTCCAATGTACATCTTCCATGTTGGCATATTGAACTTGACTAGTATGGACACTGGTTAATACGTTCTGAAAATGGGGAACCTCTCTGCCTCTCCATTTCAATATCCATTAACTTGGGAACTGTCAGGTCATTTACCAAACGTGTTAACAGATCCAAGTAGGCCTAGATGTTTGGGTCTACAGCCACATGGGGCTGCGCTGCACTGCATTGTGGACCTCATCCATTCTCGGGTCCCGAACAGGCTCAGGCGGAGCTCTGTTATTCTAGTCATAATTCTCCTTGCTACGATTAAGAGAATCTCGGAGGTCTTCACCTCCAATGCGGCCCATTCGGTTGAATACGGAGTTGTGCCAAGGTCTGCCTCTGACATTTTGGTTGTCTGCCCAACTTGGTACTGGGGGTACTCCCTAGAACCTTCCACCCCGGGGTGGTTGGTTGATCGGGACATCCTGACCTTGTGGGACAAATGGTCCTTCGGGCTGGTTACCCCCCTCATCCTGATTATTCTGTTGGTGGACTTGGCTCGCTGGCTCATCATGGTCATATCCATTGACATAGTGGGGTCTATATGCACTACTAGCCTCTGGCTCCTCCCTTCTATATCTTGGTCGGTACTCTTGGTGTTGTTTGTACCGAACAGGTTGTTGCTGGTTGTTTTGGGGTTGAGCACTCCTATTCAGCGCTGGTGCTCGGGGGTTTCCATCCCATCCTACAGCATCAGGATTTCTTTCACAGCCACTTCCTTGAGATCTCGGCCGAAAGATTTCTGCTCAGTCCTGTCCCATGTAGTGCCCTGGAAGGACATATTCGTCAGTTGGTAAAGGATGCCTATTGTTGTTGGCTTGGGTGCCCGACTAGATCGATGACTCCTGTTCGGACCCTGATTCCCATTCTGAGGTCGAGCCTCTGGTCCATTCATGACTCCACCAAAACCAAAAACAATAGGACGTTAATGGTTGTGAGCAGTAGTCCCAACTATAGTCCCCATACCCTGAGTGTGCTGCTGTTGCATATAATTGTGGATGGATTTAGCAGCCTCCCTTGTTTGGCATTCCATATCTTCTTGGCGAGCCTACATCTCCGGGCATGTCGATCCATCCATTCTTGGAAATATTTTTGTTACTTCTCGAAAGCCTAGTTAATTGCTTTCTGGGTGGTAGCTCGCCCCTAGTTCATGGTAGCAAGTTGATCTTGCATCTGCCTCATGACTTCCCTTATCTGTTCAATTTTAGGGTCAATTCCTTCAATATCCATGTGGGGTTCATACCATTCAGGACCTCCAGCTCTTGGTCATGTCTGGTCAATACCTCTTGTAGCACCTCTACCTGAATTTCCTGCATTAGCAACTCCTGTAAAGGTAGCAGCCTGCCCCCCAGTGCCAAGCGGGTTCCTGGGTGGCGAATCATCTCACCCCCATTCAGATTGCTCATTGAGGGAACTTGGTGTGACGATTCAGCTCCACTCTCCAGAGGTTCTTGGCCTGATCTTCCTGTTGAAACCACCATCTTCGTAGCAACGGAATCCGAATGCGATTGTTCTTGCTCTCAATGAAAGCACCAAAATGTTGATTGATTTTTTAGTCAATTGATGAGGAGAAAAAATAATTAATTCGTAAGCTTTCAATAAAACAATCAATGAACAATAAATGAGCCAAAAAACCTAATAATAACAAGCAATAAATAATAAAGAACACTGGGATTTATAGAGGTTCGACCCCAAGAAAAGGTAATTACCTACTTCCTCTTAGTTTTGTATTAATCTTAAAGGTTTACACAAGATCACAAGGGATTACAAGTAGATTTCTATGTGTAAAAGACAATACAATAAGGCAAAATCACTGCTAGGTATCTAAAAAGGTTGTTCAGTATATTCCTGAACACCGATCGGTTGGATAGTTCGCGAACCCCCTCCGTTATGGTGGGGGTTTGTATTTATACCGATCCATTGGCCCAGGGGTTGCGCCTGAGCGTAACTGATGGGAAAATATGCCTATATTCTCACAGACAATTGTTGTCATATTCTTTAGGAGCTCTGACCGAGTTTTCAGGCTGTTAGGTGTGTGGTGAGCGTAACTGCTTTCCACCGATCAGGATTGCCTGTCTGTCATATCGCCCAGCAGGTTTTCTGGGGGTCATGTCGAGTAGTAACTATTATATATTATGTGAGTATACGCCGACCAGCCTGCCCGGCCTAACGCATGTATCTAAAGCGTAATGCCACGTGTTCAAGATTAGTGTCACATCAAATGTGCCACTTTTTGAGATAACACTATTATGTTGTGATAAGTCACCATTTATTTGGTAAATAATTTAAAATTATTTGAGAATTTAATTTTTTTCTTTTAAAGAGATGAAAATCTCATTTTATGATAAAAGAAAAGATAAACCTAAGGGGGTTACATGTAATATTATTTAAATAATATAATATATATATAGTAAATAATGTGACAAAGTGTGTCGCATATTATAACATAATATAAGAAAGATGTTATATTTTTTGGATAGTGCGAATATTAAAAAATGTAACATATTTGGAGTTACAAATTCAGTTACAAGTTTGTAAACCTCAAATATTACCCAATAATATGTAGATTTTATGTTACACATGAATTTCTCAAAACCATAAGTGATATGGCTATTAGAGACATGATTTTAACTCTCATAATGTGTTTGGAGGTTACAAAGTCATGTGGAAAGAGGATAGAACTATTTGGAAATTACAAAATTGAGTTTTTGCTGAAATTGGAGTTGTGACCGCGGCCTGGAGAATTGAGGCTAGCAGTCGCGACCAGGAACATCTCTTGCCGCGGCCAGGGACTCTAGCAACCAACTACAATTTATTTTTTCCATCTTGAACGGTTCTAACAACTCATGTAACTCCCAAAACTCATTTTTAATTCTATAAACATCCAATTAAATATTGGTAATAGCCATGGGGTTGGTAGAATTTGAAATTCAAAGGGTGTCTCAAAACTCTATAAATAGGAGCCTATTGCTCACTTGTAAGACACACCAATTTCTATCCACTAGATCACTTGGCTAGAAATTCACCTAGGGGCTTGTTTATTACATAGAGTTATTTCCAATTGTGAGAATTCCCTTAGTGCTTGAGATAGGGGAAATAAGCTTTTGGACAAAGGTTGTAAATCTTGTTCAAGTTGGTGATCCAATGCTCTTCACTTTGGTGGTGTGAGTGATAGAGTTGTTTCTATTCTTGTTCTTTCTTCTTTTGTTTCATCTTCTTATTTCTTATTTATATATTTAGTTGCATCTTTTGCTATAGAGTTGCAATTTCCTTCTACACCTTTGATCTACTACTTCTAGTTTATTTGTATCTTTTGGCATAAAGTTGTTTCTTTTATTCTTTTCATCTACCCATTTCTACATTTACTTGTATTTTTGCTATTGAGTTATATTCTTATTTAATAAATCACCTTGTCATTTGTATCTTTTGTTTAGAGTTATAATAGTTTTTCCTATTTCCATTGGAACAATATATTTATTTGCAACATTCAAAAGCTTACCCCTTTGTTTGCTTCAATGGAAGGAGAGGCCATCAAAATCATGAACCAAGACCTAGTGAGGTTGGATAGGTTTTATAGATCCAATTTCACTAGATGGAAAGACAAGGTGAGATTCCTTTAGACCACTCTCAAGATTGCCTACATTCTAGAGTCCACCCTTGAACCTCTCCCGGCACCAACCAACAAGGACACACCCGAAGAGAAAAGTGCTAGGACCAAGAGGGAGGAGGACAATCTCCTATGCAGTGGTCATATCCCCAATGCCCTATCTGATAGGCTCTATGACCTCTACACCGAGACCAAGTTGGCAAAGGAGATTCGGGATGTAATATTTGTTTCTCGGAAGGGTAATTTTGTAATTTTACCACTGAGGGTATTCCTATTTTTATTATTATTATTATTATTATTATTATTATTATTATTATTTTGTAAGTTTGATTATGGATGGGATTCCTATGACATTAAGAAATTGAGATTTCTTATGTTGATTTTTTTGTTATCGAAATAAAATCTCGACATGTGCATAATGCCTAATAAATAATTAATTATGTGGGTTAATCTAATTATTTATTTATGTTGTGAATATTATTATTATGAGCATAATAATAGTAATAATATGATGAAAGTTTATTTTTATTATATTATAAGGTTTATTACATTATTATTTAAATGGATTAAATAATGGTATTTGCATGTAATTGTGAAATGACCATAATGTCTCTATGTTTGAATTTGGTTTAAGGACATTAGAACGTGAATTAAAATTCAATTGACTGGGTAAATTCGAAATTTGGTTCAGTCATAATAAGATCATTATTTCTTTTATATTTTTTTTAAAAAGAAATTAAAGAATTCCTTCATAATATGCTTTGAAGAGTGGGTTTCTCAACAAAGTAACGAGTTATTGATTTTCTTTGGATTAGATATGTTTTTTGAACACTTTAGATGGTGATTAAATCGTGGGAAGAGAGAAAGAGTCATACGAGTAGAAGAAAGAGAGCGTTCTTGAATTTTTCTAGAGAGAGAAAGGGAAATTTCGGGTTGAGAGCTCTAGGGAATTTCTGGGTGTTTTCGAATGTTTGGAATCTCTTTCCTATGATCTAAGAAGGGTATTGGACATAATCAAAGGGGCTAGAAGGTTAGTTTTCAAAGAACACCATTTTCCACCATTAAAGTTGGTGTTCTTGGAGGATTTCAGATTTGAGAGTGTTTAGACAAATTTTGGGTTCATGGAGGCATGTGTACAAGCTTAGGGGACTCCAAGGATCAATATTTATGTAAATAATCGGAGCTTAAAGGCCTAGAACGCAAAGTGCATTTTTTCACCATTTTTGGCGGTACACTAGAGTTGGAGAATAAAATCTTAAACCAAGGGGTTTCAATGCTGGGATTGGCCCAGCTCATTTTCCCTCTGTCTTAATTGCTCCCTTAGTCTTACTACCTCTGCAGCTAAGTCAATAGTTGGTGCAAGTGAGGCTGCTAGTTGTACTGGTGGCACTTCCATGCCAGGGATCTCTGCTACGTTTGGGATAGCAAGGGCGCCTCTTCCACGACCTCTACCCATTCCTCTGCCACCTCTAGCGAATCTTCCTCTAGTAGACATGTTGATATTCTAGGGCATAAAAGAAACCATCATAAGAGGAGGAAAATTTTCATAAGTACTTATCACTTAGAGTCTTAATTACAATAAATTGACATGCATGCTCACATCCATTCACATAAAAATCCAAAAATCAAAATGTGATAAATACTTAAATCCTTAAAACATGTCCAAAATATCCAAGTATCCAAATAATTCAAATAGATTTAAAATCCCATTTAGTTAATAGTAGTTCAGGGATTTGGTGAAAAAAAACTCTAGTTTTCCACAGTTGACTCGTCCTAGAGTCAGTCAAATATCTCCTCATTGGTATGGAAATAGTCAGGGGCGCTAGCTCTTTCTCTTTGCATGTTGCTCACATCATGTATGGCAAATAGTGTCTCCCGTCTTGTTGCCTTCCACATGGGGTTAGTCACCATTTCTTCGTGCTCTACTAAATTGCCATCCTCATCGATCGTGAGGACTGTTTCCATTCTGTGAAACCCATAGTTGTCTACGAATTAATATATAGTGTATCGGAATCTAGCAAGTTCCAGGGTGTCCTCAATCATGTCATACCACGCCACAATTAGCTGGATGAGAGCATCGAGAAGCATAGCTAGTGCCTTCCTCAACACCCAATATTGCTCAATGAACCAAATGAGTGCTCCCCTCTTGATGATTATCTTCTGCATGCGTTCGCACACGGCATTGGTCTTTTGGAGAACAACAATCCTCCAGTCTCCATTATCAACTTCGTGGACACGAATCCTCTAGATCTCACGAATTTTCTGAAGAAGTTTCTTCCTAGTCGTTTGAATTATAGGAGGCATAGTGTCAAATCTACAACCATATTACTAATAACTTAAAAGAAAGTAAAGCAGAATAATTCAAATAGAGAATATACTTATGACACAGTGAGATGATGTTTTCCTAGTCTTTAGCATGTATGTGGAGGGGTTCTTTGAAACATGAACGACCCTATCTTATACCATTTTTAAAATGCCTTATTCTACTATCATTTGGGAAAAGACTACTAATTAAATGCTAATTTAGAAAAGTTACACAATTTATTCAAAAGGTTCAGTGGGGCCTTATTAAAACATGCATAATGGACCCATTTGTTTTAAATAAAAAATATAATTTTTTTATGCAATTTAAAATAAAAAATAGCAAAGTCCCACCGAAATATAATTAAACATAATAAAATTCATAAAATGTCCATTGGTGTTTCTAGATTGTTTTTTTGTCCATTCGCCCCCACGACATATTCTTTGACTATGGAACTCCCCAGATCATCATGCGTGCCAAACAGAAAACCTATCACCTACCTGAAAGGGGGAAAAATAAGGGGGTGAGCTAAAAGCTCAGTAAAGAAGTACAAACAACAACAATAATTCATACAAGTGCAATACAAAGTTATTTTCAACTTACATAACTTAAAATGGCATAACATAGACATTTCATAATCTCACATAATCTCATATACTTTATCTAAAAATTCATCATAACAAATAAAATAGCATTTCTATTTGGTAACCAGCAAAGCATAACCCAGTATATCCTCCTCTTGCCCTTGTGGGCCTCTTGGCGCATCCACTCTATGAGTTACGTCATACCTTAGTAACTCATTTGTTGTGTCACGTTTTAGCACGCTAACAACCCTTGTTTTTCATGAAATCATACAACACATACATACATACATACATAACAATTTATCTCATAACTTGTTTCTCATACATTTCAACATAATCGCGTAAGCAATCTAACTAACTTCCTTACCTCAAGTCCAAGCTATAAAACGCGAGATAGCTTCACAATGAGCCTAGAATACCCAATCAAACACTAGTCTTAATATCAAGTAAAACTAAGCATATCATACAAGCATACCCATGTACACGTGGCATCTATTTTACACAAGTTGCATTACAACTTAATTCATACAACAACTTCACATAACACAAGTTGCATCATAACTTAATTCATACAACAACTTCACATAAAATCACAAAAGAATAATTTCGATTCTACTATAAGTAATTCTCAATGATATCAAAGCAAGGACCATGAATTTGATTAAATAGCATGTAGTTGAACGTAAAAGTAATCTTGCATGTAGTATGCATACGTGGGATGGTTCTTAAAAACTCGCTTAAAGTTGGTAATATTTATTCTTTTATTTTATTGTCAATTTCACAAAAATTCAGCAAGCATAAAAATAAATTACCAACTCGGTTATTACTATTTTATTCCCTTAAATCATACAATGGTCATTCATAGCTAGAAAACCTATACAACCTCCCTATAATAGGTCTCTAGCTCTCAATGCTGATATCATGGGTATTTGGGGTCCATGCACAACTCCCACGAAAACAAAGGGGTCCTCTCCCTCAGGCTCAAAAGTCGCCATCTTCCTCCTACAATCAATAGTGGCCCCATATCTGACCAGCCAATCCATCCCTAAAATCATATCAAAGTCATCCATACCCAACTCGATCAAATCTATTGATAGTTCCCTACTATCTACCATCACCAGCAGTGCTCTAACCCATCTTCTAGAAACTACCAGTTCCCCTATAGGCAGTATAGTCCTGAACCCCGCAGTATAATACTCACTAGGTCTGCACAATCTATCAATTACCTTACTAGAAACAAACAAATGTGTAGTTGTAGAGTCCAAGAACTTTACTTAGCTAGTTAGATAGTAGTATTATAGTAATTATAGTATTATCTTTATGACTGCGGATTTTTGGTTCAGACCGGGATTTATTTGGACACTCATAGTAGTACTTGTAGATTTTCTAAGTTTAACCTATAGTGTAGGAATATTAATTTTAACCTAAGGTTTGATTAATATGACTGATATTGAGGATAATATTTATTGTACTATAAGGTTTAGATAAGAACCAATGGGATTTTAGCACATGTTATGTATGGGTTATTAATGATTAAGTATTTTGAGGGTTTAATTTAATAAGGGTAAAATTTGAAAGCTCTAAGGTCAGTCAGCAGCTTTGAAAACGTTTAAGGGCTTAGTCAAGGCTGTTTACTCAATTCAAATTAAGCTAAAAATGTGTAATTTCGTGTTTAAATAATCACCGTATGCCGATATATCACAGCTATAGGGGGCGATATATCGCAGCATGTAGATACGGAAAACACGAAACGATGCACGTTTGCCTCGGGCATAATGGTCCAGGCGATATATCGCCTATAGGGGGCGATATATCGCCTCCTTCAGCATATTTTGAATGTTTTTGAAATCATTTTCCATTCAACCGTTCAACCTCTTGATAAGTCTAACACCTTTCTGAACGAGTCTTCAGCCTCTGCTGAACAACAATTCAAATTATTTTCACCTAAAAAGCCATTATTTTTATTCAAGTAAAATTAAGATCCTTTCATTCCTAAACTCTATAAATAGGACCTAGTACCCAGCCATTATTCATCTTTTGCTCTAAGTTCAGAGGCTGCAAGTTGCTAGGTGAGTGTGAGAGTGTAAACACTTGGGTTGGGAATCATAAGCTTATCAAACACTTGGGGAAGTAAGGTTTCATAGTATTTCGGTTCGAGGTTTAGATTGGTCTTACAAGTCTTCAAGGTATTTCCACACCTTAGTTCATTGGTATTATTTTATTTTAAAGCTCTCATAGTCTTCTACTCAGCCTTCTAATCTTAATCTTTATTTTGGTTAGGAAATCTAAGAACTTGCACATAAGTTTTTGGTAAGTATTTTTTTCAATGGTTTAGTCCTTCCATTCCTTTCATTTCTCTTCTTCACTATACTCAATCTTTTTCAAATGGTTCTTAGGAGTGTTCCAAAGTCCCAACTCTGTCCTCTTATCCCGGTAATTTTGGTAAGGAAAATAGGATAGAATTTATATGTTATATGCTTGTTATATGTTATCTTATGTTTTTATGTTATGAAATATGTTATGTTATGGTATGTATGTTTGTAGGCTTGGGCATATGACCCATATGACTAACAAGCCCCAAATATATTATGGGCATATGACCTGCTTAGCTAGTAGGACCCCACTAATCTAATGGGCATATGACTTGTTTAGTCTATGGGACCCCAAGTAATAATGGCCATTATAGTATGTGTATGATATAAGTGTTATGTTATGTTTTTATGTTTCTTATGAAATTTATGTATATGAACTATGTGTTAGATTTTACTTGCTGGGCATTAGGCTCATTCCTTTTTGTTTATATGTGCAGGAAAATAGCTATAGTGGCCGGCAAGATTCGTGGATGCTTGGGGAATGTGTATCGGTGATGAATGGATTCAAGGAGTTGAGAGTTCGATTTCGAGGATGTAGTCTTTTATTTATGGTTTATGTGTATTTTTCCGCACCTATTTATGTAATCTCTTTTCATTTCAAATAAGATATGTTTTCTTTTTAAAACAATGGGATCCCATATCCTGCTTTGAGTTTATGTAAGTTTAAACATTGGTTTTTTACAAGTTTTTTTAATAAAGTATGATCTTTTTCACTTGTAAGTTCTATTAAAGATTAGGGTCTATGTATAGTTTTCGTTAATGGTCCAAAGTCTAGAGTAGTTGGGTCATTACAGTAGCGCCAGAGTCAATCAATACAGTATTAGAAGAGCCAGCGCTAGAAAGCTGACATGTCACTACCGAGGGACTAGCCTCAGCCTCTGCCTGCGTCAGGGTGAACACTCAAGCTGGAGTCAAGCTGTCCCCCTTCCCTGGTTTCTCCTTCTTCACTGTTGGGCAATCCTTCTTGAGGTGTCCCACCACCCCGCACAAGTAGCAAGCCTTTGCTCGACATTCACCCAGATGACACTTTCTGCATCTTGTGCAATCTGGATAACTTCTCCATGTCTCACCGCCTCCCTGGCGGCCACCCTGAACACCCCAACCCCTCCTATCGGAACTAACAGTGGTTGAAGTGCCAGGGGTCTTCCTCTTCAGATCACTGGGGCCTCCGCCCCTACCAAACCCTGTGGATGGAGGCACCACCCTGCGAACATCCCATCTCGCAGCACTTTCCCTCCAGATATTATTTTTTGCCTTTTCAGCGACAAAAGCCTTCTCAACAGCTTGAGCATAAGTCGTCTGCCCAGGTACCGATGTAATCCTCACATACCAGGCTATTATAGCATTAAGCCCTCAAATAAACCTGTCCTGTGTGGTCACATCTATAGGCACTAAGTCTGATGCAAACTTCGCTAGCCTATCAAGCTTCAGGGCATACTCTGTAACCGTCATGCTACCCTGTACCAACCCTGTGAATTCATTCACCTTCGCTGCCCTGATGGCAACATTGTAATACTTCTGGTTGAACAGATCTCTAAACCCATCCCAACTCAAAGTAGAAATATCCCTGGTCTGTGATGCCACCTCCCACCAAATACGGGCATCCTCTCTAAGCATATAGGTGGCACAGGCCACCCTGTCATTACCTTCCACCCACATGAAATCCAAAATGGAAGTAATCATATGTTGGGAAACTTTATACATGATCTTTATTTATTTTCATGTAGATCTAATATTAAACAAATTAATATGAGATAACCTAGAACATGTTTCTAAAATTGAATTCAAAGAGAAACAATGATAAGAATACTTACAGTATATGCAACGAAATGAATAAGTCTTTCCTTCAGTTTCTCTAACCCTTGTATCTTTTCTGTCGCAGAGTATTACCAAGAAATTGAACCAATCTTCTATTATCTTCACAGTCTTCCAAAATATCCTTAGAATCACATAGACTAGAGTGGGCAATTCTCAACACATGAGTTAGATACAGGAGAAGAAGAGAAAAGAATAATAAGAGGCTTTAAAAAGGACTTGTGTTTAGAGAGAATCTAAAACTATTAAAAAACCAGTGATTAAACTTATCTATCGTCTTTCTTGACTTCTCTCTAAGCACTCCTATTATAGACTCAATTAGGCCATTTAATATAATTAACAAATCAATAAAATAATAGCCAATTAACAGCCCTAGGTCAAAATTATCATGGGCTTTAGGCCCGTAAAATTTCTCATTTGATTATAAGCCCATTGGACTTAAAATCAAGGCCTGTATTATTTTCTATTGATTTAATTAATTAAATAATTATTTAAATCCTTTATCAAATTAATTATTTATAATTTGAACCTTGATTTAAACTTATTTATTAATTTAGATATCAATTTATCTTAATTAATAAATCTTCCATAATTTCTCTTTTCTTCTCTAAATTGTATAACTCTATGAAACTATCCAAAATTTACCTGGTCAACTTTGATAATTAAATCAATTAATTGAGACTATCTAGATGATTTTGTCCAAGGTACAGTGGGGACCGTGGGCCTATGAAATCAAGCTCCAATAAGTTATCACAAATCTAACAAATAAATTTACTAACTTATTAATTCCTCATGACTCCACTAAAGACTCGGAATTGTACTCTTGAATTCATAGAACGCTCTATAACAAATATAGATACGCTATTAATTATCCACTGTGACAACCATAATTGTCACTCAATCCTCTATAGACGGTCTACAATGAGATGGGACTAAAATATCGTTTTACCCCTCATTGTATTTTATCCTTAAAACACTTAATTCCTTGTAAATGATATTTCAGTAACTAATTTAATTACTCAAAATGAGATCTCTATCATTTAACACCTTGAACCAAACTAAAAGGAAACCATTGTTTCACTTCTTCATCATAAGCTATAGATGTTCATATCTATGATTAATACTCCCACTCAATTTTACTATCGAGTTCCCAAGATGTAAGTATGGGCTAGTCCGTAGGGTAAGCTGGTAACGAATAAGTCAATTATATGATATGACTAGAATAGATAATAATGATATGTTTATTTATCCTATCTACTGTCAATATCGGTCTAGTCCGATGTAATAAATACATCCAATCTTATCTACTTTGCTAATGTTCTGGAAAGAACATAACACCACAATGTGTAAGTAGATCATATCATAGATTGGCAAGTCAGTGTAAATCCTGTGCACTTACTAATCTTAGGACTAACTTATTTTGAACATATAATCATATTTATATTCCAATGTGATTACGTCACTATAAATACGATTAGCTATATGCTTGGGATTTAATAGAAGTTTATATTAAACAAATAATCATGAAAATAAAACATGTGAGCAAAGTGATTGACCAAGTCAAAAAATGATTTCTATTCTTTTATTGATAATAAAATGAGATTTCAAAGAAATTTAGTTTTAATTAGGGTATAAAACCCCAACATCATACTCATCCACTACTCAGCCTTCACTAGATTTTGTCCTCCCTCAAAGGTTGGAGGATGCTATCTCCTAAACCGCTCATAAAGTGGCTCCAACCTATTCCCAACCTCAGGTGGTTGTACAACTGGTGCCACAGCAGGTAGCATAATAGGTGCAACACTCCCTGACAGAGCCTGTTATGTCAAAAGACAGATCTGCTCCTCCTGACTCTGTAATCAAGCTTGCATATCATCAAGTATCTACTGCCTGTTCTCATGGACTGTCAGATGGTTCTGGCCCTGATCATCATCTCTAGCCTCAGACCCTGTGCTGGCTAGTCGTATTGATCGCCTTAAACGCATAACTATCCAAGTTTATATACAATCAATGTCTCGACAGTCAGGCAATGATGACAGGCTAACAATCTCTCCATAGTTCACCATTAAAACTCAACCAACATCATCCAATCAAGATGCAAACAAGCACTTAAACATTCAATCACATGCAACAGCAATGCTAATAAGCATGCCTTATCAATCACACAACAGTCAAGGGCCAAGCCATATCAGTATCTCATGCTCCCTATTAATCATACAATAAAGCATTTATATCTCACTTAAACATTTAAGCATGTAATCATATTATACAGTTACCAAACCTTGATTCAAGCTTGTCTTTAGCGACAAGTGTACATGCCTAGCCAGTCTTCAGGAACCCTTAAGCCTAGACCGCTCTGATACCAAGTTATAACGCCCTGGATAACCAAGATCGTTACACTGTGTATTTGAAATAGTGCAAGACTTGCTAATCAATTCATTTGAATAAAAATGTGTTCCTAAAGTCAACAATCAAGTTAGGGTTAAAATATTTTGAACATAAATGGTTAATCTTCATTAAAACGTATGTGTTAATACATGGGATCCCAAAAAATAGGGTATAAGTGATAATTTACAACCCTCAAAAGTTTTATACAACCAAAAGCCACACGAATGTCAAAATACAAATTTAAAGGCTCTGTCCCCGTATTATCCCTCGACCGTGGGGGACGAGCAGCTAACAATGTACACCTTGCCCCCAAAGCTCTCCAACTCATGGCTGGTCCAACTTCCCTTTACCTTTACCTGCACCATGAAGCACCTGTGAGCTAAGGCTCAGCAAGAAAACCAAAGAAAGCAGCAGATACATGAAGTAATTATGGTATTTGATCGAGCTTTACTCAGTCAATTCAACAAAAAAACAGAGTACGAACATTCAACTTATCAATGATAAACACATAATTTTAAGTCCATAAATATTCAGGTTTGGCACACTTAGGCCGAGCCCCCTGTTGATCTTACTGACCCCAGCTCGCTTAGGCTAAGTTGCGTTCAGTACGCTTATCGTCAGCCTCGACTCTCTTAGGCCGTTCATTCTCGTATATCACACCAATCTTACAAACACACAGTACAAGCAATAAATAATTGGGAACCTCAGTTCCGTTGTCAACCACACAAGGGTGCAGTTTTCTTACCTCGAATCCCGAGCGAAGAATACATAACGGTTCCGAACACGATCCTCAGTCCTGAGCCTTAGTGATAAACCTAGTCATAGTATCAATGAGAAATCATCAATTTTAAACCCAAATAAATACTTAGGAAACATTAGCTAGCCACCGGGACCTCGATTTCTACTAAACCGGGTAGTAGAAATCGTCCCAAGCATTTAGGTTTGAAACCTCAAGCCTTACAAATCCCAAAAACCAACCTAGGCCGAAATCCCCTAGGCGGGCCACGACCTGGCCCTAAGGGTCGCGGTGCGCCCCCAAGACAGAGACTCAACCCCACACATCTGAAGTAGGTGGGCCGCGACATGGCCCCTAGGGTCACGGCGCGCCCTCAAAATAGAGGGCCCTCCCAGGGCATTCTGGGCATGTGGGCCGCGATGCCCATGAGCTAAGTCGCAGCGCGCCCCCACGTACCCAGAATTTCTGGGTTTTCTTCTCAACCTTCCCAGCCAAAAACCTCAAAACTTCAACCAAACTTTCAGCAAAATTCAGAACCAAACCCAGAATTCTTATCCCCCACAACTTAACCAACATACCTAATCTTATAAGAATTCACACTCTTATAAAACACTCAAATTCAATCCAAAACTAGCTAACAAAACTAGGCCTCATGCAAACTTAAACCTTAACATGATTTCAACAGAATTCTAGAAAAACAAACTTGAATTCTTACCTCAGATTATAGTTGAATCCTCAGCTTTAAGTATTCAATCTTTGAGCCTAAATTCCCAACTATTTCCCAGCTAATTTCCCTGGTTCAATGCTTTAGCTCCTCAAGACTTCTCCAAACATAAAAGAGATAGAAAGAAATCATATAGAAGGAAAGGAGGAGAGAGTATTTGAGACTTCCCTTTGTGTCTAGTGGGTTTTTTCTACTTCTAGGGCCTTAGCTGATCTTAACTTTGATCAAACAATGACTAAAATGCCCCCTTGAATTTACTTAGCCATTTAATTTGCTCTAAAGGTAAATTAGTCTTTTCCCCCCAGTTCCCGTTATTCCTCAAGTGTTCCTACATTTAACCAACTAACCTTGTCACGTCTAACTAATTATGAAATACTTCTTCATTACTCAATAAACCCCAAAATTTTCTCCAAGTTATCAAAATACCCCTAGGCTCACCCCTAGCTGGGTATTAATCCCCGCTATGACTATTTCGCTAATCCGCTCACTAGGATTGCCTCGAGCCATGTTTTGCAAATATATCCACATAATAATGTGGTCTCGACCATATATCACATAAAATCACATTTATGCCCTCAACAGGCCAAAATTACAATTATGCCCTTATAAGCTATAAAGGGTCCACATGCATATATAAGACTCATAAACATGCATATAATATATTCAAATAATCATATTAATCATTCATGCCACGTAGTCACACATTTAACCAATTAGACATACATATAACCAATTATGCCCTCCTGACACGCTAATCAAGGTCCTAAGCCCTATTAGCAATTTTGGGTTGTTACAACATGTGTCTAATTCAATTTGCATTTTGATTACCCCAAACATCATGATTTAAAGAACAATCATATTCCAGTATTCATATTTATTACCAAGACATCAAATTTAACACATATCCATATTTACTTACATACCTTACTCACATATAAAATCATATAACCTAAACAAGTTTATACATCCTTCACCACAAGTTTATTCATCCTTCACCACCTACATATGTTTGTTCTTTCAACTCATTGTGCTTGTCCAACACACACACGCACAAACCTAAGCACCACACACACCTATGCCACATGCATGCATACACATATTCATAGAAAACTACTCATACATAAACCACATGTATACTCTTTTCATGTTTCTATGTATTTAACAAAATAAAGAATAATCAACAAAATACACAAGGAGACAAAAATCTAATTAACAACAAAACAATTCACATTCAAAACAAAATAACAACATTCATCATCAAATTAGCAAAAGACTAGAATTTCCCATTACCTCCTTGATAGTGCTCACAAATACACTAATGATGGCTAAGCCCTTGATACCTAGATTCAACCAATACCAAACACAAAAGAAAACTCTTAGAATTTTAAGAAGAAGAGAAGATAAACTTAGAGGGTTCAAAGGCACCAATACAAGAACACATACTCTAGAATTTCAAAACCCTCTTCTTCTTCTCCTTCTTTCTCTTCTTTCTTTCTCTCTTTCACGTGCTCTCTCTCTCTCTTTCTTTCTCTCTCTATGCTCAGCAATCACCACACAAATGAGCCAAAGGCTTACTTGTTTTCCTTCTTAACCTAGCCAAACCCTTGAGGCAATTACCCAAAATTATGGCCTCAATCTTTCCCTTAATTCCCCCCCACCAAGAATCAAGCCATTAACTCACCAAAAGGGAAACCTCCCTACCTAGTTGACCGACCACTAAAGCCTTTCTCCCTCTCTTCAATACTTGGCGACCAAGAGATCACACACACACTCGCTCACTCACATCTCCTTACTTACTCAAAATATTATAATACAACTAATAAAAGAAAATATCATACAATCAATTACCATTATCCTTATTTTTCTTTAAATTTTCAAATCAAGAAAAATATGTCAAAATTTGAATAAGAAAAGTTTTCATTTCTTGCTTTCCCATTCACCTACACGCCACCCTCTCTCTCCTTAATTTCATTTGCTTCCATTTAACACTTGTGTGAACACAAGCGAATGAGACTCTCTATTACATACTTTTCTAAAAATAGGGAAATTACTAATATTTCCTCTATATGGTCTAAGTTCATGGAAATCTCTTGCATGTTCACCATGCATACCATGTACATGCACGCACACAAGTACACAAGTCTATCACTACTAATCATGCACACACATGCACACAATCAAAACTCGTGCACAACAATTACATATTAGCTAAATAAAAATAATAATTCAAAATCAATTAAGCAATTAATCACTCAACACTTAAATAAATAAATTTAAAATAAATAATCACCTAAACAAATAATAAAAAAAAATTAAAAAACATTTGGTGTGCTACAGGTTCAATAGGTAATAACAAGTCAATCAAGTGAACATTAGTAATACTCAAATTCTGTCCCATCTAAGTTATGAGTACTAGCGTGTTACCAAATTGATGGTTAAAAATGAAAGGTTAATAAAACTCAGTCTTGAAAAGACAAGTATTTTAGGGTAGCAAAATACAGTTCTACCTATATAGACCTAGGGGTGGTGCCACCACTCATGAGAATTGGGAGTCATTCTCAAGAAAATTCTATGAATGGAATATGCACATGGCAATTAACGGTGCAAAGCAAGACATTGAGGTCTCAAGTGAACATAGCAAAGGTGTGTGTTATCACCAGTTTGTTATCAAGGAATAGTAGTTCAATGCTTCGGCAACTAAAATTTCAACAAACTTTGTGATAATTACACTAAGGTAAAATTCAAGTCGAAACACATTTTATTCTATGCACTAATGTAATGGTTCCTATAGAGAGAGTAATTATTTAATCAAGTGGGGGAATATTATATTTTAATATAATGTTTGATTTATTAAATAAATGTTACAAAATGTGATTATTTAATCTAAGTGTGAGAATTTTCTATTATTTTATATAATATAATGTTAGATTAAATAATGTGACTGTTGACTAGTTTTTTAGTCAACGGACGCAGAGTTAAAATTATTAATTCGAGAGCTTTTAGTAAAACAATCAATAAACAATAAATGAGCCAAGAACCTAATAATAATGAGCAATAAATAATAAAGAACACCGAAATTTATAGAGGTTTGTCCCTAAGAACTGGTAATGACCTACTTTCTCTTAGATTTGTATTAATCTTAAAGGTTCACACAAGATCACATGGGATTACAAGTGTATTTCTATGTATCTTTCTAAATACTGGTCGGTAGGCGAGTTTCTGAACCCCCTCCACCGTGGTTGAGGGTTTGTATTTATAATGTTTTGTTGGCCCAGGAGCTGCACACGGCGTAACTGATGATGGAAAAATCTCATTATTCCTGCGGGTAGTTACAGTCCTAGTAGTTAGGAGGCTTGACTGAGTGTTCAGGGTTGTTAGGCACCCTCTGCGGGTGGTTAGGCGATTCTTGCGGACTTCTAACAGAGAGTGTAACTTCTTCTCGGCGATCAGGTTTGGCTATCCATCATACCAAGCAACTGAGTCTCTGGTGATATTTTGTCGAGTAGTAACTTGTTGTATACTCTGTAGGTATAGACTGACCAACTTGTCGGGGGGTCAGCCCAGTCTACTCCACTTGTCCAAGCTTAGTGCCACATCAGATATGTCAATTTTTGGGATAACGCTTGCCCCCCAAGTTTGCAATGGTTCTAAGCAGCATGGAAACTTTCTTCTGGGGACCACCACATCCAGCCTGGTTAGGGGTATATGCTCCTTACTACGTGACATACCGTCTGGTACAATTAATAGCCTTAGTATTTCTTCAAGTTTCCAAGAAATGACGTTTCACTCTTTCTCGCCTCTTTTTGGAACCATAAAGCATCATGATGGCCTCTCTTAAAAATTGTACCGATAGTTGTGCAGTTACCAAAGAGTGGGTTGATGTGTGAGGCGGTTGAGGAGATGTGGTTGGTGAGAGAGGCAGATAGGTAGCAGCTGAGGAGACTGCTGAGTGGACGGATGCATTAAATTGTGGCAAGGCGAAGCTCATTTTTTTATATATATAAATAGAGATGCCCAATCCTTTCTTCTCTTTTCACCTTCTTCTTTACTTCACGCAAACCAGAGTCAAACCAAAAACCCTAAACCTCCTCCTCTCAATCTGTTCGAGAGCTAGTCTGTGCCCCGACTTCTGCATCTCACCACCTCCACACCACGAACACGTTTCTAGCGCCATGCTCCTACAGCAAGTAAGTTTTCCAAACTTCTCTATTTAACTTGGCATTGTGTGTGATAAATTTTTTTCCTTTTTCTCCATCTGTGTTCTTTATTGTAGCTGTGGGTGGTATTTGCATGTTGCTTGAATCTAGGTTTGAATGTATGTCTAGGAATGGGTTACTCGTATTAGCCTTTGATTTCATGAAAATACGGCTCACGGTGCCTTTTCTGACTAATTTGTGTTTGGTGTTCTTAAAGAACACAAAGAACAGTTCTTGAAATTTTTTTGTGTCATCGGTGTTGGAAAAACTTATACAAGATCTTTATTTATTTTCATGTATATCTAATATTAAACAAATTAATACGAGATAGCCTAAAACATTTTTCTAAAATTGAATTCAAAGAGAAACAAATAATAGAATACTTACAGTATACGCAGCGGAATTAAAGAGTCCTTCCTTCAGTTTCTCTAACTCTTGTATCCTCTCTGTCCCAGAGTATTATCAAGAAACTGAACCGATCTTCTATTTTTTTCACAATCTTCCAATGTATCCTTAGAACCACCTAGACTAGTGTGGGCAATTCTCAACACATGAGATAGATATAGAGAGAAGAAGAGAAAATAACAAAGAGGCTTAGAAAAGGACTTGTGTGTAGAGAGAATCTAAAACTATCAGAAAATCTGACTTGTGACTTACAAACTTCTCAGAAATCTTAACTAATGACTTCTCTCTAAGCACTCCTTTTATAGAATCAATTAGGTCATTTACTTTAATTAAAAAATCAATAAAATAACAGCCATTTTGAAGCCCTAGGTCGAAATTATCATGGGCTATAGGCCCATGAAATTTCTCATTTGATTATAAGCCCATTGGACTTAAAATCAAGGCCTGTATTATTTTCTATTGATTTAATTAATTAAATAATTATTTAAATCCTTTATCAAATTAATTATTTATAATTTGAACCTTGCTTTAAATTTATTTATTAATTTAGATACCAATTTATCTTAATTAATAAATCTGTCATAATTTCTCTTTTCTTCTCAAAATTACACAACTCTGTGAAACTATCCAAAATTGACTTGGTCAACTTTGATAATTCTAATTGATGATTAAATCAATTAATTGAGACTATCTAGATGATTTTATCGAAGGTACAATGGGGACCATGGGTCTATGAAATCAAGCTCCAATAAGTTATCATAAATCTAACAAATAAATTTACTAACTTATTAATCCCTCGTGACTCCACTATAGACTTGGAATTGCACTCTTGAATTCATAGAACGCTCTATAACAAATATAGATATGCTATTAATTATCCATTGTTACAACCATAATTGTCACTCAATCCTCTATAGACGGTCTACAATGAGATAGGACTAAAATACCATTTTACCCCTCATTGTATTTTATCCTTAAAAACACTTAGTTTCTTGTAAATGATATTTCAGTAAACTAATTTAATTACTGAAATGAGATCTCTATCATTTAACACCTTGAACCAAACTAAAAGGAAACCATCGTTTCACTTCTTCATCAGAAGCTATAGATGTTCATATCTATGATTAACACTCCCACTCAATTATACTACCGAGTTCCCAAGATGTAAGTATGGGCTAGTCCGTAGGGTAAGTTGGTAACGAACAAGTCAAAGAACTCAAATAATACAATCAGTTAGAATACTAACCACTCAGAATTGAGATTGAATTGACCTATGGTCAACTATATGATATGACCAGAATATATAATAACGGTATGTTTACTTATCTTATCAACTGTCAATATCGGTCATGTCCGATGTAACAAATACATCCGATCTTATCTACTTTGCTAATGTTCTGGAAAGAACATAACACTGTAATGTGTAAGTAGATCATATCGTAGATTGGCAAGTCAGTGTAAATTCGGTGCACTGACTAATCTTAGGACTAACTTATTTTGAACATATAATCATATTTATATTCCACTGTGATTACGTCACTATAAATAAGATTAGCTATATGCTCGAGATTTTATAGAAGTTTATATTAAACAAATAATCATGAAAATAAAACATGTGAGCAAAGTGATTGACCAAGTCAAAAAATGATTTCTATTCTTTTATTGATAATAAAATGAGATTACAAAGAATTTGGGTTTTAATTAGGGCATAAAACCCCAACACTCGGCACTTCTTGTTCTTTGATCTGCTTTATTTGCAGGTCGATGCTTCTCATTGTTCGTCATTTTATATTGGTCAGTATAATACAAAACGTATACATCGACCGGCGTTGTTCAGTACTCTCACCTCTTCCTTTCCTCCTTTTTATTGTATGCATAGACCGTTGGGGAGGTGGTCACCGAGCTGATATGAAGCTGTCACCACAATCACCGTGCGGAGGTACTGATCAGCCTAAAAAGCCCCTTTACCAGCCAACTAATATGGCCTAGACAAAGAATACTGCTCTTGCGAACGGTGCACATAATCCCCACGTGGCCTATTGTGCCACCGTCACTGGAAATCAAGAGGCACCACCCACTGATGAAGGGCTAGTCAGATATGGCCAGGAGGAAGGCTCTAAGCTAGAATATGTCATGGAGATTTATACTGAGGCTATTTTAAACCCGTCTCATGAGACAAAAGACCCCCCTATACTTGGCTCCCTCTAGCACCATTTTCAACAAGCAACTAAAGAACATAAAAGAGCATTTCAAACTTGGGAGTGCCATCATTCTCAAGCCCACTGCCCAGCAGAGGACAGAGAATCCTGGATCTGGGTTTTGCACCTGGAGTAGGTACCATATTACTATTGGTGCCACCCTGCCCTTACAGCCATACTTTCAGAGGGTGGCGAATTATTTTGGTATTTTCCCTACCCAAATTAGTCCTAAAGGTATTAGGTTTTTGGCCGTCTTGTATGTCCTGTATAAATCCGAGGGCTGGCAGGTGCCCTCAGCTCATGAAGTAAACTATCTATTTTACCTCAAGTCCAGCCCCCGCTAGGGCCGCTCGGGGTATTTCTATTTGATCCGTAGGGATTCAGATGTTTATCTGGCCAATACTGAAGCCATTTCTAAGGTTGGGGAGTATGCCAACCAGTATTTTGTCACCACAAACATTGCTACCAACCATCTTTCCTTTCACCGTAACAGTCCCTTCAGGTGCTCGACGACTACTAAAGAAATGGAGAAACAGGCTCAGAAGCTGGTCGCTATGGAACTGAGCCACAAAGACCTGGTAACCTTGACCGCTGAGGATAGGCTCATCGGTGTTGGACTCTATCCTAACCCTAAGGCAAAAGGTAAGGGTAGTACACCCAGCAAACAGTCGCCCAGCAAAGAACAGCCAAGAAATCAACCGCCAAGCCAAATGTCACCCAGCAAGAAACAGAAAAACACCATTGTACCTCCTACCAAACCCTGCGTTGCGCATCGCACCCAGAGTTCAGCTGGCATCTCTATCAGAGAGACCACTGAGCAGAGTTCCCCTCAAGCTAATATTGCCCCAAACACAGAAAGGGGAAAGAGATCCTCGTTGAGCATATGGATGAGGATACCCCACTTAGGGCCACTGGCTACTCAAATGGAGCGACAGAGGGTGATCTGACACTGCCTATTTGCACTTATTTATAATCTGCTTGTTTATTTCTACATATTTCGACCCTGCTCGTTCTACTTTCTGACCTCTTGCTTTTGTTTTATATATATTCCATATGCTTTCCTTAAGAAGATTGCCCATAGACAAACATGTAATTATGGTGGAGAGACTCCTTCAGCTAAGTGCCAAAAAATTGATCCCCTTCCCGAGACCACCGAGCAGGAAGAAAAGGCCCCTGAGAAGACCCCCGCCCCCAAGAAGCTACATGTAACGCCCCAAACTCTAGGGACCGTTACAGTGTGCCTTGTAAACATTGCTATACTCGCTAATCGAGTCATTTGGCCAAAATCATGTAACTAAGTTTGATTAGCGGTTTAGGGATTAAATTTTTTTGTTAAGATGTAACGTTTCATTAGAACGTTTGCTGTATTCATTGGGATCCCAAAAATATAATTTAAGAGTCTATTACAGGAAAATATTTACAACAGGTTGATCTAAGCGGCAAAACAGGGTTTAACCCTAGTTCCTCTTCCAACCCTCGGCCGTGGCAGTCGAGCAGCCGCATATGTACACATCGTCACCTAAGCCCTCCAACTCAAGGATGGTCCATCTTTCTTTTGCCTTTACCTGCACCACATAGCACCCGTGAATCGAAGCCCAGCAAGAAAACTTAATATGCTCATGAACAGTAATAACATGTCATCAAATCATAAGGCACACGCCTAGTAGATATAGCCCTAATCAAATAGGCAACCAAATCCACATAACGATGGGTATCCAGGATAAGAAATCCTGCCCTCCTGAGTGGATGACTATCAAGTCAATCTCAATCAGATAAGTGATTTAACACTGGTGGTTACGATAGCCATACCGGGCTAATAGCCCTGAATAGAAGAGTGACAGTGGTACAAGTCACTAAGGTGGGATCTATTCCCTTTATAGATAAGTGATCCTTTCACTAGCTTAAACAGGATAGGTGCATGATGATTAGTCACCAACATAACCTTCCTCATGACCCAAGAGTCATAACTATGGAACACTGTTCCCTAGCCATGTGACAAGCAGTCACCTAGGCCTTAGGCCCTGGCTCTGAGTAACTAGTCCTAGACTAGCCAAGCGCTTATAATTTTCATCGACCCTCGGGTCGGTCCAGCATTAATACCCCATATGAGTCATTCAACGCTGATATCGATTAGATCTAATCTTCAATCGGCCCTGCGTTCAGGACGCTATGCCGTTTCTGACTTTTAGGTCAGTGAAACGTGACCAGTGTTCAACCCGTTGTGAACTTGACTAGTAAGTCACAGCTTCACAGATGGATCTGACACCATTGCCGATTCTGACTAATAAGTCAGTGCCGTACACAAGTAAGCAATGCCACCAAACATATATCAATGTCAAATATCCGAATACAGGGCATGCAGCATGCTTACTCAATAATTACTAACATAACTAGGATCATGCATAAACATAGAGGCTCAAGCTCTGAACAATATCATACTCAGTATACAAAGCATGTCCTAATCACATGTTTCTCGTGCATTACATTTAAACATCCAACATGCATCAAGAATAACCATGCATGTCACATATACACAAGGTGCAGTTTTCTGGTTCAAGCGAGAATTAGAACAAGAACGACCCTTGAGAACTATCGATCCTTAATCCTTTAGCAGTCACCTAATCATAACCAAAAAAAATCTCCGATTAATGAAAATCATCTAAGATAGGGTCTTGACCTAAACCCCACTCTCGGGACCTTGAAACATGCCCACACGGTGAGTAGATTCGATCCCGGGCCTTAAGGATTGAAACCCCGAGCCAAAAACCCTTAAAAACACTCAAAACGGGGTTCTGAAGAAACAGGGTAGCGCTACAGCGCTGCCCTCCTAGCGCCCCAGCGCTCAAGACAGAACCAAACCGCCCTAGCCTCCTCTGCAAGTAGCGCTATAGCGCCCTACATTGGGCGCTGTAGTGCTACCTTCAGCCAACATCTGCCCAGAAAGCTCTTCCTTCGATTCCACCATTTCTAACCCAAACAAAAAGCTTCCAAACATCAAATTAAGTCCCAAATGAACCTAAATACCACCTCCACATAACCTAGGCACCACAACCCCAAGATCCCTAGCCAAAACTCCAATCAATTCCCCACTTTCCAACCCAAAAACCAGCTGGAACTTAACTTGGAAAACAGAGCAAAAGCAAGAGTTCTAATGGCTAAAAACTCACCTCAATCTCAGCAACACACCTTCTTCAATGGTGGAGCATAACCCTAGCTTATCCCAGCTTGGTTCCTTGGCTTGATTCCTCAAACAAAGCTTGAAAATCCAGAGAGAAATGGAGGAGAAAAACCATCGGGAGAGAAGGAAAATAGGACTTTTTTTTTGTTACTCTTCTATAGCCTTAATGGCTGATATAAATCCTTTAGGGGAAAAAGACCTAAATGCCCTCAAGTCTAAAATAAATCCTTAATAGCCACCAAGGGCAAAACTGTCCTTTCGCACTTACTTCGTTAATCATAATTAACGCTCTCCAATTCTCACTATTCTCAATATTCTCAAACACCAATAATCCATATCCCATTACCCTTTAATTCTTGGTAATGCTCTAATCATCGAAATCACCCTGAGACTCACCCCGAGCCCCGAACTTAAACCCGTTATGACTAGACCGAACACTTGCATTTCATGATCGTCTCATGCCGAAAGGCTCGAACAAATCCACATATAATGTGGTACCATTCATAACTCACCCACATGCACAAAAATACACAATCACGCCCTCAACGGGCCAAATTACCAAAATTCCCTTATAATTATAAATACACCCATATGCATGCAATTATCATCATATAATAATATAATTCACATAAACATGCATATGATCACTAAATAACATAATAAATCAATTATGGCCCTCCCGACCTCCTAATCAAGGTTCTAACCCTTATTAGGAAATTCGAGGCATTACACTGCACACCCCTCTGGAAAAAGTGGGGGGACATATTTCTTCAAAACTGGTCAGGGAAAAGGCAAAGCAGTCTCTACCGAGGAGCCCGTCCCTGCTGCCCCTACGAAGGAGCCTTCTACCCTGAGTCAGGCTCAAGAGGGTGACGTTGAAAATCATGCAGAGGAGCCCAACGAACCCCTGAAAAAAGCCTTGGCAATCCATTAAGCGCACGTGAAGAAGGTATCCGCTGCTCAAAGCAAACTCACGGCTAGTCTAGGCACAAGATCTCTGGAAAACATAACCAGTAATGGTCTCCAAGATGTTGTCAGGGTAAGTCCTATATCTGCTTGGTGTTTTGTCAATTTCTCCTCTTTGTTAATTTTTTTGACTTCCTTCCTTTAATGTTGCAGGGCTTCTTGGCGCTTAGCTATGCTCACCATCGGGTCAAGATGGTGAACAAGCAGGTGGGAAATTCGCTGAAGGAATTTGAAGAGAATGCCTCTCTGAAATCCCAAATTTAACAGCTGATCAAAGACACTGAAGTCACCTCCCAATAGATCCAGGAGCAAAAAAAGATTGTGGAGCAGTTTTCGACAAAGAATGAGGATATCAAAGTTGTCGCTGAGCAAAGGGAGTTATATGTCAACCGATTGGAGACAAGGGTGGAGAAACTCAATCAAAGAGCCCTAAACACCACTGAGGAGGGGAAGGCAGTCCAAAAGGAAAAAGAAGACTTGGAGGAGGCCCTAAATGTCGAGAAAGCTATAATGGTCGTTGATGTCGTGGCCTACAAGGCTTTTGGCATGAGTACCTTCTACGACTTCTGGGTTCGCAATAAGGGGGTCGACTACAGCAATCTGGGAGAGGTTTTTGATGAGCTTATGTTGTATTATACTAAGTGAGAACAAGTCGAGGCCCAGACTGTGTCTACTGAACATATTCCAGTTGTTCAGAATCTGACTTCTCTGTCGCCGAACAAGATAATGTGGGGGAGCATGTTAATACACCAGCTCCTGAGGATTCTGCTCTGCTCTCTGAGCTGAATGCTTTAGCTAACACCTCTGTCCCTATCAACCAGCCTCAAGACTCGTCTGTCGTCCAGCCCCAAGACCCGACTGTCGTCCAGCCCCAAGACCCGACTGTCGTCCAGCCCCAAGACCAACCAGCTGTCCAGCCCCAAGACCAACCAACTAACTAGCTTCAAGACCATTGAAGTACTTGACATCTCTAACTTTTCTTTTATTTTTGCAGAGAGAAAAAATGGCTGAGACGAGCAGCTTTTAATCTCAAGCAACCTTTTATTTTTGTAAAGACAGGATGGTTGAGCCGAGCAGTGTTTAATCTCGAGCAATCTTAACACTTATCTATGAAATGCTTCTCGATTTGACTGTATATCTGCTCGTACCTTATTTTATATTACTGCTTGGCATACTATTTTCTGGAGCTATGCGGCTCTATTTGTCAGAGTTGTTCAAGTTTTTTCGAATGAGTTGTAAACAAAAACTATTTAACCCCATCTACAGAAATTTTTTTATGGCTCTTTTTGTTGCTTGGTACATACCAAGCAACACACAAGCACTTTAACATTAATAAAAATTAATGTTTTTAAGTCATTTTAATTATGCGCTTTTTCCTTTGTTGACTATGGTGCCCCCCAAGTGACTGAGCAGGATTCATATTTCTTGGGTTATTCTCTTAGCCACTTTCCAATTAACCAGAGTTGCTCATAATAACCTGTTAGGGACCACCTGGGTTTGCCAAAACCTATAAAGGTTTCAATAACTGACGAAAATATGTGAAATACATCACTAGTTAGCAAGATAATCATTGTGAAGTAAGGCTTGTAAAAATGGGCAAAAATCGTGTCTTATTGATTAAAAATTAACCATACAAGTTGCATCACTACAATTGTAGCTTACATTCATAAATATTAATTATTACAATAAATGGGCAATTCATGCCTATGCATAATTAATATAGCTAACTTGAGCTGGTCGGTGGTAGGGGCAGTTCGTGCCTGTACCAGCCACTCAACGATCACTTAAAAGTGATCTTTATTGGTAGCACTTCCTTAGGTGTTCCCCATTCCAGTAACGGTGGACAGGTACTAGTTGGAGATCTTTATCATACCGTGCTAGCTTGTACATGTCGGGTGGTACTATCTCTATAACCTGGTAAGAACCTTCCCAGCTTAGACCTAGTACTCCTGTCGAGGCATCTCGAGTTTCTGGGAATATTCTTTGCAGAACTAAATCACCTACGATGAACTTGCATTCCTTGACTCTGGAGTTGAAGTACTAAGCAACTTTTTGTTGATGGGCAGTCATGCGTATGTTAGACCTTTCGCGTCTTTCTTCAATCTGGTCTAAGGATTCGGCTAGCAGCTGGTGGTTATGATCTTGGTTGTATGCCACACGACAGTGAGATGGGGGAGTCACCTCAACTAACAGCATTACTTCATACCCATATGTGAGTGCAAAGGGGGTATCACCAATGGTTGTTCGCTCGGTAGTCATGTATGACCAGAGTACTTCAGGCAATCTCTCAGGCCAATTTTGTTTAGCCTATCCTAGATGCTTCTTCAGAGTGTCTTTGAGAGTTTTATTAACTGCTTCTACCTGCCCATCTGCTTCCAAAGCGGAGTGTGCAATGGAAGCGCTACCCTTTAGGCGTTATTAATGTATGATCGGCCCCGGATAGCTGTTCGATAGACGAGTCGTCGACATGCAGCTTCCAGACTTGTGCTTCATTCTTGGAATGGATAGTAATAGACTCTGGTTATTCGATGTTCTGCTCAGCACATGTACTGGGCGGTGGTCCAGATTCTGATGGCTGCTTGACCATATGCTCGTCCAGCTCTTGTACGCCTGTACACTCAGCTACAAAGTCTGCTAGAGCCTGACCTTTAATTGTTGTTCGAGGCTGGTAGGTTACATCATATTGTCCCACCTCTATTTCCCATTTAAGTAGCCATCTAGAGGTGTCTGGCTTCTCAAGGACATGCGTAATGGCTGGTCGGTAAGGACCTTGATGGGATGAGCCTGTATGGGAAAAGTTTTTTGGAGGACATGAGCAGGCGGTAAGTCAATTTTTCAATTAGAGGGTACTTTCTTTCTGCCCAATCAGCCTTTTACTAACATAATAGACTGGGTGTTGGACTCTGTTTTCTTCTCTGACCAGGACTACACTGACAGCGTGTTCCGTTATTGCCAGGTATATGTACAGTTCTTCACCTTCCAGGGGTTTTGAAAGGATCGGGGGTTATGCCAGCTGTTGTTTTAGAGCTTGGAAGGCTTGTTTGCACTCCTCAGTCCATTCAAATTTCTTGCTCCCCATGAGGATGTTGAAAAACGGAACACACTTATCAATATATTTGGATACAAACCTGCTTAGTGTTGTTATATGCCTTGTCAAGCTTTGCACGTCTTTGATCCTGGCTGGTGAGTGCATGTCCAGTAGCGCTTTTATTTTCTTGGGGTTTGCTTCTATTCCCCTGGAGTTCACTATAAACCCCAAAAATTTACCCAAACTTACACCAAAGGAGCATTTCAAAGGGTTCAATTTCATTTTGTACTACCTAAGAATGTTAAAACATTCTTCCAAGTCGCCAATGTGCCCTCCAACCTTTTTAGACTTCACTAACATATCATCAACGTAGACCTCCATGTTATTTTCAATCTGATCTCTTAACATACGGTTTACTAGCCGCTGATATTTGGCTCCAGCGTTTTTTAGGCCGATCGCATGACTTTATAGCAGTACAACCCCACGTCTGTGCAGAAACTGGTGTGCCCCTAATCAGGTGGATGCATCCTTATCTGGTTGTACCCCGAGTAAGCATCCATTAATGTTAAAATCTTGTGGCCGCTTGTAGCGTCCACTAGTTGGTCAATTCTTGGAAGTGGGAAGCAGTCTCTTGGGCATGCTTTATTCAAATCCCTGAAATTTATGCATGCCCTCCATTTGTCTTTGGGCTTTGGTACCAATACAGGATTAGATACCCTTATTGGATAGAATGCTTCCTTAATGAAATTGTTGTTCTGAAGCTTCTCCGCCTCCTCCTTCAATGCCCTAGCCCTCGTTTTATCTAGTAACCTCATTTTATGTTGTACGGGCTTGAAGTGGTCTGTATCGATGTTAAGGGTGTGGCTTATAATAGTTGGGCAGATCCCAACCATATCATCATGAGACCAGGCGAATACATCTTGGTTGTCACAAAGGAACTAGATCAGAGCGGCTTTTATGTCCCCAGATTCCTTACTTTAACAACCCTGGTCGGGTGTTCCGGGTCAAGTGGGACTACTTCTAATTCTTTGACTAGCCCCACCTTTGTGTCAATATCCCCAAAATGGGGATCTATGTCCTCCTCCCCCCGTTTTGGGTTGCATCCTATTTTTGGTTATTGGGACTTGCAGGTTGCGTAGTGTAGATTGCCTTTCCTGCCTTTTTCACTGATGAATTATAACACTCCCTGGTCACCAATTGATTCCCTTTAAGACACCTGATACCTGCCTGAGTTGGAAATTTGATGAGCAGATGAAAGATTGTACTACTCAGAGGTCATACAGGGCTAGTACCCCTTGTAGCACCTCCACCTGAACCTCCTGCGTTAGTAACTCCTGTAAAGGTAGTAGCCCCATGCCCAACTGCAGTGGACACTGCAGCCTGCCCCTCGGTGCCAAGCGAGTTTCTGGGTGGCAAATCAGCTTGCCCCCCGTTCAGATTGTTCATTGAGGGAACTAGGTGCGACGATTCAGCTTCACGTTCCAGAGGTTCTTGACCCGATCTTCTTGTTGAAATCACCATCTTTGTAGTAACGAAATATGAATGTGATTGTTCTCGCTCTCAATGAAAGCACCAAAATTTTGACTAGTTTTTTAGCCAAGTGACGCGGAGTCAAAATAATTAATTGGAGAGCTTTCAGTAGAACAATCAATAAACAATAAATGAGCCAAGAAACTAATAATAATGAACAATAAATAATAAAGAACACCAAAATTTATAGAGGTTCGGCCCCAAGAACTAGTAATGACCTACTTTCTCTTAGATTTGTATTAATCTTAAAGGCTCACACAAGATCACATGGGATTACAAGTGGATTTCTATGTGTAAAACACAATATAATAAGGAAGAATCACTGCTAGGTATAAACATAGGTTGTCTGGTATCTTTCTAAATATTGGTCGGTAGGTGAGTTTTTGAACATCCTCCACTGTGGTTGAGGGTTTGCATTTATAATGTTCTACTGGCCCAGATGCTGCACATGACATAACTGGTGATGGAAAAATCTCATTATTCCCATAGGTAGTTACAATCCTAGTTATTAGGAGGCGTGACCGAGTATTCAGGGTTGTTAGGCGCCCTCTGCGGGTGGTTAGGCAATTCTTCCAGACTTCTAATGGAGAGTGTAACTTCTTCTCGCCGACTTGGTTTGGTTGTCCATCATACCGAGCAGCTGAGCCTCTGGTGATATTTTTCCGAGCAGTAACTTGTCGTATACCCTGAAGGTATACACTAACCAACTTGCCCGGGGGGGGGGGGGGGGGGGGGGGGGTCTGCCTAGTCTACTCCACTTGTCCAAGCTTAGTGTCACATCAGATATGTTAATTTTTGGGATAACAATGACAAAATGTGATTTTTCACACCTTGTAACATAATATTGAGAGTTACAAAATTGGACATATGTGTGTGTCAAAGTGTAGCATATTTGGAGTTACAAAATCAGTTACAAATTTGCAATTCCCAAATATTACCCAATAATGTGTAGATTGAGGAGTTACACATTTGAGATTGAATTTCACAAAGCCATAATGTGATATGGCTGTTGAAGATGTAATTTTTACTCCCATTATGTGTGTGGAGGTTATAAAATCCTATGGGAAGAGATTATGACATTTTTGGAAAAATGAAAAATTGGGAGGTTGAAACTCGATTTCCCTAATAAGCCTTAATTAGGGGGATAGGAGGGCAATAATTGAATTATTATATGAGTTGTATTATGATATGACTGTGTATGCATGTTTAAGGTATTAAATATGCTTGTGGGCACATCTTCGTTAGAAATGGCATTTTCATAACTTTAGCCCGTTAAGGGCATAATTGTAATTTTATATGCTATGTAATTTAGGTCACATTATTATGTGGATATATCTAAGCTATTCAGAACGAGCGGTCCTAGTGAGCAATTTAGCAAAAAAGTCACAACGGGGACAAATACCCGGCTCGAGGTGAGCCTAGAGGTATTTTGGTAATTTGGAAACTACCGAGATTTATTAGAAAATGGAAATAATTGGGAGAATAATTAGGATTAATGATTTAATAGGGAATTAGTGGTGCAATTTGAGGTTTAGTGGTGATTTAGGCAAAATGACTAAAATGCCCTTAGGTTTGAATGATGTTAAGTTTAGCTAGGGGCAAAATGGTCTTTTGACCAATTGGACAAAGTTAGGCTGACCAAAGCTAAAAGCTTCTAGGTCATTCACGTACACACACTCACCTCTCTTTTAGCTTACCTTCTTGAAGAGGTTTTGGAGATACAACCAAGTTTGGAGTTTTTGCATATGAGTTTGAGGATTTAAGAGGAGAATTGAAGGCTTAGGAAATGAAGAATTGCAGCTGAGTACTCCATTTTCAACCTAGGGTTTCGAATTCATCACTGAGGTAAGATCACTCATGCTTTTCTTGTGTTCTTCATTGTTTTGAGGAAGTTTTGCGACTTGGCTTGAGTTTTGAGTTTCTTAGGTTCTAGGTTGTTGGATTAGATGTTCTGGTGTTAGAACCTTGTATATAACTATTGGGAAGCTTTATTTGCAGCTGGGAATGGTGGTTTAATGTTGAATTTTTGAATTGGGGAAGAGTTTGAGTTTGAGAAACTCAAAGTGAGGATTTTGGCATTTTTTGTGTCTTTGAACGTTTTGAAGTTGTCTTTGTGTTCTTTGGCACTTGGGCAACTTATATTGGGCTCAAATTACTTTGAAATTGGGTTAGGAAACTTGGTTGGATGATTTTTGGAAGTCTAGGTTGGTTATGGGTGAAATTGGGTCAGAAAATCGCAGAGAATGCAACCCAGAATTCTGGGTTTGCGACGCCTGCGCTAAGTTTGGGCGCCCTTGTGCTATGCAGGGGAGTGTTGGGGGAGCCTCTGACTTGTTTGGTTTCCTTTCCCTTGGTTTGGGCACCCCTGCACTATGCAAGGGGAGTCTGGGCATCCCTGCCCTATCTTTGGGAGCCTCTGCCCTATGCCAACTTTAGCAAGCCCCATTTTTAGAGTTTAGGAAGAACTTGGGGGCTCAGGGATGGTTCCACCACCCTGTTGGGTGGATTGGAACTCTCGAGAGCATGGGATTGGTCCCGGGGTTTTTTTTTGGATTGAATCTTAATGAGGATATTATTTATGGTTGTGACTAGGTTACTGCTAGGGCTCGGGGCAGGATCGTGCTCGAGGGTCGTTCTATCTATCCAGTGCTTGGACCAGAGGTAATAAATATGCACCCAATACGTGATATATGTGATTAGGGCTTGGCCTAGTTGTTAAACCTAGTTATGATTAGGACTTAGGCCCCTATGAATGAGCATGGTTATGATTATGCCTGTGATTATTGATTAAGCATGTTTGAATGCTCCATATTTGGATAATTGTTAAATGATGTGTGCTTATTTGCATTATCTGATTGAAAAGAATTGACTTATAAGTCAATGGCAGTTATAGCAAACTGAGCGTTGGTCGAAAGGCGAGTCTTGAATAAGGGTGCAGTCACTACTCGTCTGGTAAGAACCGCGAGCTGAATGCATGAGTACGCATGTCGCTCGGTTGGGCCGCGACAATAGCGCACTAAGCGCTGGTCAAAAGCATTGACTTATAAGTCAAGGCCAGGAATCAGCGTTGGTCGAAAAGCGAGTCCTAGGTAAAGGTGCAGTCCATACTTGCCTGACAAGAACTACGAGCTAAATGCCTGAGTACACATGTCGCTCGGTTGGGTCGTGGCAATAGCGCACTAAGCGCTAGTCGAAAGCATTAACTTATAAGTCAAGGGTGGCAATAGCACGCTCAGCGTTGGTCGAAAGGGGAGTCCTGGATAAGGTGTAGTCCCTGCTCGCCCGACATGAGCTAAGAGTTGACCGCCTGAGTATGCACTCACTCAGCTAGGCTGTTCGGCAGGATTGATTCCTGGACCGTGTGACTGAGAACAAGCCCAATATGAGGGTGCAGTCCCAATTACTCAGTTGAGCCGCTTGGTAGGACTGATATCCTGGGCTGAATTATCAATTTTATAACTTAAATGAATATTTTATTTGGAAACTGTGGAATGCATTTATAGGTTATATGATGGAAATGAATGTATATGATATCTATGAAGCATGTGTTTAGTGCTTTTGAATATTTGAGTATATTGTTATACCTTGTGAGGTTTTCTTGTTGAGTCTTGGCTCACAGGTGCTATGTGGTGCAGGTAAGGGGAAAGGAAAATTGGACCAGCCATAAGTTGGAGAGCTTCGTTGGCGACGTGTACATATGCGACTGCTCGACCACCACGGCCGGGGTTTCTCAGAGGAACTAGGGTCAAACCCTATTTTGCCGCTTAGGTCAGCTTGTTGTAACTTTTAAGTTGTAAATAACCTTTTAAATGTTTATTTTGGGATCTCATGTATGGAATTAAATGTTTTAATGAAATAGTTATTCCTTTTGACAAATTTTTTTACCCCTAAACCGTTAATCACGTCAGTCACACGTTTATGGCCAAATGACTCGTTTAGAGAGTCTAGCACTGTTTAAAATACACATTGTAACAGCCCTGATTATTAGGACATTACAACTGACATCCCAGGTCGCGGTCGCGGGCAGCCAAATCTAATTTTGTCTTTTCTCCAATTTGAACAGTTTTAACATCCCAAGTAACTCTCAAATCGTCATTTTAATTCCATAAACATCTAATTAAACATTAGTAACAACCATGGAGGTTGGTGGAATTTGAAATTCAAAGGGTGTCTCAAAACTCTATAGATAGGAGCCTAATGCTCACTTGTAAGATACACTATTTTCTATCCACAAAGTACTTGGCTAGAAAATACACCAAAGAGACTTAATAATTCGAGAGAACTATTTCCTTGTGAGATCCCTTAGTGCTGAGAGAATAGGGAGAAATAAACTTTTGGACAAAGGTCTTGAACCTTGTTCAAGTTGGTGATCCCCACTACTCTACACTTTGGTTGTGTGAGAGTTAGTGTTCCTTCTATTGTTCCTATTTGATTCTTTTGTTTTCTTATTCTTATTTTACTTGTATTATCATTGTTTTGAGTTTGTAATCTTTTTATTCTACATTTTTCTGTTTACTTGTATTTTCTGCAATTGAGTTGTAACATTTCTTTAATCAATTACCTTGCTATTGTATTTTTTGCATCGAATTGTGTTTTGGTTTTCCCTATTTCCATCTATATATTTATATAAAGGAGAGTCACAAGGAGATTGTAACGCCCTAGTTAGCCAAGACCGTCACACTATGTACTTTAAATAGTACTTAACTCGCTAAATGAGTCATTAGGCCATAAACGTGCATCTAAGTGTTATTAATGGGCCAGGGTTAAAATCTCAGTCAAAAGGGATGGATATATTTTACTAAAAACATTAAATTGTACATGAGATCCCATAAAAGTGTTTACAATCCAAAATGGTCATTACAATTCAAAAGTTACAATCTGCTGACCTAAGTGGCAAAATAGGGTTAAACCCTAGTTCCCTTGAGAAACACCTTGGCCGTGGTGGTCAAGCAGCCGCATATGTACACGTCGCCACCTAAGCTCTCCACTCAAGGCTGTGTAACATTCTCTTTCCTTTTACCTGCACCACATAGCACCCGTGAGCCAAGGCTCAGCAAGAAAACTTATTACTGCATGTATATATACAAGTATAAATAAATAATCATTATGGGGCTTGCAGCCCTAATCAGATGATGACTGTTAAGTCATTCTAGGGTCCTGCGCCCTGAATAGATGAGTAGTAAGTCATTCTGGGGTCTTGTGCCCTGAATAGATGATGAATGAGGCATCCTGGGGTCCTGCGCCCTGAATAGATGACTAATAAGTCTTTTTGGGGTCCCGCGCCCTAAGCCATGTGACTATCAAGTCACCTGAGCCTTTTAGCCTTGGCTCTAAGTAACTAGTCATAGACTAGCCAAGCGCTTTAGTTTTCTTCGACCAATAGGTCGGTCAAGCATTTAATGCTTATGTTGATTAGATCTAATCATTTCGGTTGCGTTAATATGTTATTGCCGCTCTTGACTCATAAGTCAATTCCATACGACTAGCGCTTAGTACTATTGTCGATCATGACTGATTAGTCAGAGTTTCGTGACCAGTACTAAACACCATTGTCGTTTCTGACTAATAAGTCAGTGCCATTCATAAGTAAGCAATGCTGCCAGACATTTACAATGCAACCAATGTCCATATATAGAGCACTCAACATGCCTCATCAATAATCATGCATGTCACATACTGGGTGTAATTTTCTTACCTCAGACTTGAGCGTAAAATAAATAAAGAACGATCATGTCCTTAGGCCTTTAGCGGTTACCTAATCATAACCAAATATGAAATTCCATCAATAAAATGAGTAATAAAAGATTCATGGACTAAAACCCATCCCCTTGAGGGTCGCAGCGCGCTTGCCAAACAAAGCCCAATGAAGGCTTTGGGGTTCACTCAAGTCGCGATTTGCATGAACTCGGTCGTGACTTGACCTCGCGAACCCAGCCCCTTGCATTTTCCTCGATCCAAGCTCAGCCAAAACTCATCAAATAATCCCCAATATCACAACCAAACATTAATACAACATTATCACCAATCTAGCTATAAAACCCAAGCCTCTCAACACCTAAAACACCATCAAACACTCCCTTCTAAAATCAAACTATCAAGCTTTCAAACAACACAAAAACATAGTAAAACCTCAAAATTAAAGCTTAGAATCATTACCCCAATTATGAATTAAATCCCTTTCGGTTGCTGAACACTCTTCTAAGCCCTCAAGCCTCAAAACCTTAAGCTCAAATAGCTTCAAATCCCAACTTCAAGCTTCAACAATCCAACAGAAAGAAAGAGAAAAAAAATGATCGAGAGATAGAGAGAACAACTCTGTTTTTCCTACCTGTGTAATTCTATAGCCTTCCTTGGCTGAGTTTATCTAATGGTCTAAATGACCAAATTGCCGCTAGGGCCAACTAAAGCCTTCAAAGCCATCTAAGGGCAAAATTATCATTTTCTACATATCTCGTTAATCATAATTAATGTCATCCAATTCCCGTTACTCCCAATTATCCCCAAATAATTATTAAATCATATCTCATTACCCTCTCATTCCCAGTAATGTACTAAGCACTAAATTACCCCTAGGCTCACCCCGAGCCCAGTAATTAATCCCGTTATGACCAAACCACTAACTTGCATCCTAGGATCGTCTCATGCAGAATAGCTCAAACATATCCACATAATAATATGGTCTCACCCATATATCACATACATGCACATAAATATACAATTATGCCATCAGCTGCCAAAATTACGAAAATGTCCTTCTTATAAGAAGTGGGCCCACATGCATGCAATTATCATCATATAATAATATAATTCACATAATCATGCATATAACCACATAATCACATATTAAATCAATTATGGCCCTCATGGCCCCCTAATCCAGGCACTAAGTCACATTAGGGAATCTGGGACATTACAGAGATGATGTAACTCTCTAAAATTTCTCCAAAATACTCTATCTATATTCTTATGTTTTCTCATTTTTATTATTCAACTTTAAATTTAAATCTATCTATGTATCTATATATTTATATAATCTATGTCCATATATCTATATATTTATATAAAGGAGAGCCACAAGGAGATGACTTGACACTCTAAAATTACTCTAAATCACTCTGTCTATTTTCTTTTTTTTTCCTCATTTTTTATTCAAATTTTTCTAAAAAAAATATGTTTATTTATTCTACTTTAAAAAAATATAATAATAATAATAATAGTAATTAAATCTTTTTTATTTTATTTTATTTTTAATTTCCTAATAGCTATCTAGATATAATAAATTAATTAACTAATTTAAATTTAAATGAGAGATATCAATGAAGCGTGCATTCATATATAATATATATATATATATATATAATGACTTAAATATTAAACTACAACATAATTATGTGAAAGAAAATATATTCTGATTTACTCTAGTTTAGTCATATATTATTTCAAAAAATTCAATACTAACTCTTTGTTCTATAACTTTTTAATAATTTATTTTATCGTTTTAAAAATAAAGGGTCAAATAAGTAATCAACCAAAATATATGTGGTTCAAATAATCTATCTATATATTCCTATTTTTATCGTTTTGACAAAACACGAGGTTCAAAAGTTAATTTTTTTAAAATAAAGGGTCTAAACGGGTAATCGACTACAATAGAATGTTCAAAATGGTGTGAACCCAAAAACATATTATATATAATATATTTTTGTATAAAGAATTTTTAACCTTTTGAATACATACATAGTCCAAAGGTTAATTTTTAAAAATAAAATGTCAAAGTGGGCGATCGGTCTAAATATAGTGTTCAAATAATCAATCTATCTATTCTTATTTTTAACTTTTTGACAAAACACGAGATCTAAAAGTTAATTTTAAAAAATAAAGGGTAATAGGCCAAAGTAACTCTTACACAAAACATAAATTTCTTTATACATCATTTAGAATTTTATAAAATACCATGCAAACTGTATAATAATAATAGTTATCCAAAAAATTGGCATATTTAACGTGACATTATACTTTAGACATATAACAATTATGCTTTGGACACGTGGCATTAGGCCAGGCAGACTGGTCGGCGTATAAACACAAAATGTATAATAGTTGCTACTCGGCAGGTATACCAGCAAGACCAACTGGTCGGTATAATAGACAGACAAACCTAATCGGCGAGAGGAGGTTACACTCTCCGTTAGCACCCCACAAGAATCGCCCAACCACCCTCCAAGAGTGCCTAACAGCCTTGAAATCTCGGTCAAGCCTCCTAACAAATAAGACTATAACTACCTGCGAGAATAATGAGATATTTTCATTGTTCGTTACGCCGTGTGTCGCCCTTGGGCCAACAGAAGATTATAAATACATACCCTTTACCACAGTGGAAGGGGGTTCACGAAGCCTACCGACCAGCATTTAGAAACATACCGGATAACCTATTTTTATACCTAGCAATGATTCTGTCTTATTGTATTGCCTTTTACACATAAAAATCCACTTGTAATCCCTTGTGATCTTGTGTAAACCTTCAAGATTAATACAAATATAAGATTATTGTTCATTGATTGTTCTACTGAAAGTTTTCGAATTAATTATTTTGACTTCGCATCAGTTGGCTAAAAAATTGGTCAACAACAATAATAATAAAAATCTCTTCTATATAAAAAGTGTATAGATAACATAAATTCTTGGTTTTAAAGGTTTTTTATTTTTTTTCCGTTAACTTTAACAGAATATTCTTATATTTAACATAATATTCTTAAGCATGTATTGTTTGATTTTGGCCTAGTGTTCCAACAATTGGAAAATGACCAATTCTGTAGCAAAAACTGTTGCATTGTTATCACGGTAAGAGTGCCTATCATATGAGTCTTAAACTGGCTTTAGATATGCTGTCATTACCTTTTAATTTTCGTTACAGGGACGAGGTTATCCTGATATTCCTACGAGAAGGTACAAATTCCATTATTTATGTAAATAAAATAAGATGAATATCTTTGTTCTTTCAGCTCTATTAATTTCTCCTAAGCTGCAAAAACATTCTCCAGGTTTTTGCGTCTGCTTATTGATACTCTGCATCTCCCCGCATATTGCTTGGTAGATTGTGATCCTTATGGTTTTGATATTCTGTCTACATATTGATTTGGTTCGATGGTTAGGCATCTTGACTGGACTATCTTATTATTCTCTATTTTCAATGCTTGCTTGTGCCTTGTACTTAGTTTCTACCCAATCTAAACTCACTCTTCTGTTATTTAAGCAAATGGCATACGATGCAAAAAATTTAAGGGTCCCAGAGATAAATTGGCTTGGAGTTTTTCCTTCAGAATCTGACAAGTATTGTATTCCAAACCAATGTTTTCTTCCTTTGACAGTAGAAGATGAGAATGCAAAGGTCTTTCATGAATGCCTTTCTTCCAATTGTGATCTTAACCAATGAGTTATGTCATTTTCAGACAAAAGGAAAACTGAAGCCATGTTACACAGATGCTACCTACGAAGAGAGGTGCCGTAATAGAGGTAAAACTCCATGTGCTTTTTGATGCTAACCTTTTTAGCTGGCTATGGCTGTTATAATGTACACTAGTTATTTTTTTTTAACTTGAAAGACTGGAGCTAGAGGTGATGCTGCAAAGAGGAGTGAAGTTTGAGATAGAAGCATTATCTGTGCGTGCATTATCCTTCTTATCAGAGGAGTACATACCATCTAAAATTCAAGGTGAGTTCTACATCTAATCTTTTGAAAATTCTATGTATTTGTTAAGTAAGAGCCTAAATAGTTTAGTTGATGGGATGTCTGCATGCGGCTCTTGCATGTTGTCTACTTAGTAATTAATATAGGTTAGGCAAGGTTTTCAGTTTTGAATTTGGAACATGTTAAAATCGAGTTTGGGAGATTTGTAAGTATTAAAAAAAAACAGTATTGGGAATCACTGTAATAGTGACTAATGTTAAATTCAAAAATACAAAAAAAAAAAACGTGGGAATTTTCTCTTCAATTTTCTTCACTTGACTATTAGCGGTGATGCATGCCGCCGCTAATAGTCCTATATACCCAGCCCAATTGTTCTTCTTCTTCATTTCGCCCAAAGCCCCAAATCCCGCACCCTTTGCCGCCCCTAACGCCTACTCGTCGAAAAACCCCATTTCGACGCCCCAAACCTTAAATCTAAGCCTAAAATCGTGTTCCCCAACCCCATTCTCTCTCTCTCTCTCTCCTCAGATTTACAGTCACGCCGTCGCGCCTCCTCCGCCGCGCCTCCACGGACGCCAACACCACCACCATATATATATAAAGGTATATTTAAGTATATATATTTATATATGTTTTTTTTCTATTATTTATTTATTTATTTTATTTTATTTTCTTTTATGTGTATAACTATATATATATGTATATTTACATTTTTGTGTATAGACTATATATATATGTGACCGTGTGTGTATATGTGTTTCTATATATATTTATGTGTGTGTTTATATATATATAAATATATATAAACTTGTGTGTTTGTGTGTGGCTATGTGTGTGTTTATATATATATATGTATATGTATATGTATATAAGAATATAAATATACATGTGTGTGGTGTATATGTATATGTGTGTGAGGTGTATGTATATATATATGTGTTTATGTGTTATATTTTTGATTTGTTTTACTAATTTTGTTTTCTATTTAGGAGAAAATAAATTGGTGTAATTCTTGGAGCCTTTTATTAATTGGCATGTGACTCTTATTTCTTGTTTTATTATTATTATTTACTTTTGTTAGAGGAATTTGAATATCCTAAATATTCATCCATAATGAAGTAGGTTATGAGATACATATTGTGTGATGCGGTGATATCAAAAAGTTATGAACTTGTGTGTATTAGTGAAGTAGGTCCTGTAGATTTTTTTTGTGTTGTGGAGATATAAGGAAGAAACTTATTGCGTGTTGTTTGAATTATTTTTATAACTGTTTACATATAGCTAGGTCATTAGTATAGGAGAGATAATGCCCAATTTTATGTAGATTTATAGGGTCAGGATAGAGTCGGGGTCGAGATAAGTTCTTTTATAGGGTCGGGGGCCGTGGGTCTTTATAGGGTCGGGATAGGATTTTCATAGGGTCGGGATATGGTCTTTATAGTATTGGGATAGGGTCTTTATATGGCCGGGGGTCAGGATAGGGCCTTTATAGTGTCGAGAAAGGGTCAGGGGTATGGATATGGTTTTTATAGGGTCGGGATAGGGTCGAGATAGAGTCTCTATAGGGTTGGGGGTCGGGATAGGGTCTTTATAGGGTTAGAGGTCTCTATAGGGTTGGGATTGGGTTTTCATAGGGTCGGGATATGGTCTTTATAGTGTCGGGATAGGTTCGGGGTTCAGGATAGGGTATTTATAGGGTCGGGATAAGGTCGTTATAGGGTCAGGGTCGGGATAGGGTCTTTATAGGGTCGGGGGTCGGGATAAGGTCTCTATAGGTTATCTATAAGGTTGGGGGTCGGGATAGAGTTTTAATAGGGTCTTTATAAGGTCGGGATAGGGTTAGGGTCGGGATAGGATCTTTATAGGGTCGGCAGTCGGGATAGGATCTTTATAGGGACGGGAGTCGAGATAGGGTCTTTATAGGTTCTCTATAGGGTCGGGGGTCGAGATAGAGTTTTAATATATAGGGTCGGGGTTGGGATAGGATTTTAATAAGGTCGGGGTCGGGATAGGGTGTTTATAAGGTCGGGGGTCGGGATAGGCTCTTCTAGGGTCGGGGGTTGGGATAGGGTAATTTTAGGGTCGAGATAGGGTCTTCTAGGGTCGGAGTCGGTATAGGGTCGAGGGTCGAGATAAGGTCTTTATAGGGTCACGATATGGTTTTAAAAGGGTCGAGGGTCGGGATAGGAATGATGGTTATTATCACATAGTGATAATTGTTATTATTTCTAATAACAATTTTTTTTTTTATTATTTATAATGACAAAAAGGCATAGACATAGATCTACTAGATGCCTTGGGGATAGTAATCTGAGTCAATGTATTCATTAGTATTTATCATTTTTTCAAGATATTTCTTCAATTATCTTGAAAAAGTGGGGAGTACTAGATGTCTGATTACTATCTACAAGGGATCCACTAGATTGAGATATGATTATTAGATATAATTTTATTTTATTTCTTTTTAACTTTTTTATAAAATAAAATAAAATTGGTAAACATGCTCACCGACCAAGTCAACCAATTGACATAATTAATATTTTTAAATTGTATGTTCTTATATTTACAGTAGATTGTAAACATGTCTTAAACTTAAATAAATAAATAATTAAACAAATTAAAATATGATATTTTAAAGATATTTTACAATGATAATTATTTAAAAATAATAAAATAATATATTTTATAACTTAAATAAAATTTAATTAAACTTAATATTTTTTTCTCGTATAAACTTAATATTATATAATATATAATATTATATAATATATAATATTTTATTGTCACTGTGAAATTCAAAAACTAGAACAAACATAAACTTAACCAAAAATAAATAAATAAATGAATAAATTCAAATATGATATTTTTAAGATATTTTATGATAATTTAAATAATTAAATCATATTTATTTAAAAATAATAAATGCATACATCATTTTTTTTATCTTATAAATTTGTGTAATAATTTGTTTTTTATTAAGTGATTGAAGATCTTTTTCTTTATCAAATTCACCAAAGGACATTGTGTTTAAATGTCATATATGTAGAGATTATTAATATAAATATTTATATATTCTATTATATATATATATATATTTTGAAAAAACAGTGAACCAATTTTTATTAAAATTATAGACAATATTTACAACTTTAAAATTAAGCAAACATAAATTGCATATTGCTTTTACCTAGTATAAATAAAAATTTGTGTACAACAATCTATTTGAATTTTGTTTACGACACTTTAATTATTTGTAATACAATAAACACGATCATGTTGCATGAATAGAGTAAAAATGAATCCTTAGCACATAATACCCTAATTTTTTTTTTTGAACATTATAGAAAACTACTTTAAGCACGATTATATTTTCTTAGTTGAATAATATATATTCTCTATCACAAATAAATACTCTCATTAAAATGAATATAATATAATAGAATAACTTTGTTTATTTTTATATCAAATTAACTGAAATTTCTAAATAATATTACTTATTTCAAAATTATTTGACTTATTCAATCTATCAGTGTGTTTTTCTATTATTTGAAGATTTTCGTTACGCACTAAATCATAAAATTAGAAAATAATTGCAAATACTATCTATTATTGTTATTGCACTTTAGAACTAACACAAATATTAAGATAGGTAAACAAGAAAAATTGGTCGATTATTTATTGTTTTTCTGTTTTAATATATTGGGGAGGGAAATTTGAAATTTCCTATTTCTGAGGAGGATTTGGTTTTTTTTTTTTTTTTGTCGCAGAGGAGAAATTGGTTTATTGTTTAAGATATTAGTAAAGATTAATTTGACTTAGCAAAATTTTCACTATTTTTAAACAAATTAAAAAAAAAAACACATGAAATTTTTGCATCATTATGTAATTTTGAATCCAATGTGCTTAGCGGGAAAAGAAAATGAAGAAAAAGAAAACTAACACACATTATACTCCTATAATCTCGTATATTAAAAAGAAAAAATATGTAAATATAAATTGTTGACCGAGATAATATTATTAAAGATTTAATAAAGAAAAAAGAAAAAAATAAATAAAAGAAAATGAAAACCCAATGAGAACTCATATCAAACCCCAGCAAAAGAAGTTCCTTGTAGAATCTCTCTCTTATTTTCTTTCTTCTTCTGACTTTCTCTCTCTATCCATCCGTATCTATCAAAAAAACCCCAAAATTGGCTTAATTAGGTTATTTGTTTTTACTTTTATTTTATTTCTCTGTTCTTCCCTTCTTCTTCGAATCGAAATACACATCTCAGTGTCACCCAATCAAACTCAACCGAGTGCTTTTCCCTCTCTTTAGGGTTCGTCTCCACAGTCATTTTCTTCTCCGATTTCCCATTCAATCTTTCTAGGGTTTCATTTCATCCATTGATGTAAAAGCATAAGAGAATTTCTTCCAAGATTTGTTGTTTTGTTTTGATTTTTGGATTCGGTGCATTTGGATAAAGGTGTTTCTCTACTGATTGGTCGATCCGCGAATGGAAGCTCGAGAATCATCGTCATCCGCATCGGCGGTAGCGAATCGGGATGGGACTTCTTCGGCGGAAGACGACGCTGTTCTATCTGTTGCCGCTGCGCTTTCTAAGGACGCTGCTTTGCACTTTCAGTCGGGGAAGTTCGCCGAGTGCGTTGATGTCTTGAACCAGCTCTTACTCAAGAAACCGAACGATCCTAAGGTGTGAATCTCTAACTTAGTTCTTGTATTTGGTGCTGTTTTTGATCCGTTGATTGACTTTTGTCTGATGAGTCACATTTGAATTGTTCGATCTTTTCTAAGATTGGGTTGAGTTTGAAGTGTGTAAGGCCAAAATGAGTGGCGTCGTATTTCCTTTAGTAGCTGAAGTTCATGATTTGTAGGTTGATTGTGGATTGGAGGATTTAGTTCGACGCTGTTATCTCTTTGGATATTTTTTTTTGCTCAATTATAGTAGTTTGCGAGTGAGCCTAAAATTGAGACGGTATTCAGTGGATCTTTTATGGTACTATCTGAAAGGTTTGTGTTCGCGGCGTTCATGAGTTTATTTATTAAGTTACTGAAACTTTAGTTTCATTCGGGCTCGTGTGAGTTGCAATATCAAAGGGATAGTAATGAGGGAACAATTACACCTTGGAAGTTTCTGAGTGTTTCTTAAGGATGTGGTTTTTCTCTAGAAATAGTGTGAGAGAAAAAGAATCTATAATTAAGTATTAAGTTTTTGGAGGCTTAGTTAGACCAGGAAAATGTTTCATTAAATTATGAGGTATGTAAGCTTTGCCTAGCTTTCCTTTTTGTAAGTAGTGCACTGGCTTGACATATTTGATTTCTTTTTGCAATGGGGGTGATTTATGATTGCAATTTGATTGAATGCGAATATTTTTCAGTGTTAGTCTTGTGTAATACACACACATCACAACACAATTACACTGACACACTCACATACACACATTCACAATTACACACACGTACTGTTTCTGTTTGTAATGGTTTTAACATTATTTTTATATTTGGTTTGTGGAGTTTTTTTTTTAAGTTATGCTTATAAGTACTAATTAGCAGGTTCATCACAACATTGCGATTGCGGAATATTTTCTAGATGGTTGTTCAGATCCAAAGAGGTTGCTAGACAAACTCAATAATGTAAAGGTGGATTACCTTTCTCTTTCTTCCTTTTTCTTGCATACGCCTCTGTTTCAAATGCCAGTGATTCTCTTTTATTACATTTCCTCATATATGGGTCCACAAGTATGTAAACATTACGTATATCTACTTGTTCTTTGTAATCCTAGTTTATCAAACACGCTTAGTGATATTTTAGACAATTTACATTTATTTTTATGCAACTAAGGTTGAAGTTCTAGATGTTGCATTTTTCATGACATATAAAATTATTAATTGTGTAAATATCTCTTTTCTTCGTTGTGTTTCTCTTTCTTTGTGTTGACATAGGCCAGTTATGGAATATTATATAATCACTTTATTTCTGTCTATCTCCTTCCTTAGTTTTTGTTATCTATTTGTTCTATGTCATTACTTTGTAGTTTGTACAAAGTCCTAGGAACTAGTATGCAGTTGAATTTACGTGCCTTGTATTCATTTGTTTGATAATTCTATCAGGGTTAAGTAATTGATGCTTTTTTTTACTGGATGTATTCTAATACATGTAGAATTTTAATAATATTATTTTTTTAAAAAAATATTATTTTGACCGGTCAGAAGGTGAAGATTTTCTCTGATATTCTTATTCTGTCAAGCCCCGAGCCGTGGTGGCGAAAATATAATATTTATTACTTCAGTGATTTTCAGTTTGAAGGTATTGGGGAAAGTTCTTTCTTCATTTTATGATCAATCAAAATAATTTTTAAAAAATATTTAAATATTATTTAAGTTCTACAGGTTTTACATCTATACTAAATGATTACTTGTTTTGTGATACTTGTTGCATATTCAATCCACGTACCAAATTTTTTAACTGCAATTATATATTGCAAAACTGGAATTAGGATAATTAACACAATTAAATTTGGTTTTTAAAATAAAAAATCCTTCTTTAGGATTTTTTTTATACCCATAAATCCCCCCGAACTTGCTTAACCTATACTATTTGAAAAGTAGAAAGCTATAGAAATTGCTGTGTAGATGCAAAGGTGGGCCTCAAACATTAAATCTCGTGGAAGCAAATTGTATCCCTGATTGTTTGAGCTGTTGTTTGGGTTCCTTTTGGATTTTAGATAAATGCCCCTTTGGCCTGATTTTGTCAAAATACATGAAAAAGTGAAAAATGACAATTTGTTTTGCAATCAAATACTCTTCTATTGCTAGAAAACAAAGAGTGTTTGGTTGCAAATTCTGTTTATATTTAAAATTATTTAAATTTGGTTGCTTGAGTAATGTTCTTTTTTTACTTATCTTGCAATTGTAACCGTTTGTGATAAGAGGGGGAGATTTGTTTATATAGACTCAAATCCAAAGGGGAAATTTTATTATATTAAAAAATAAAGGTTGGTTATTTGATTTTGGGAAATAACTCTGAGACGATTCTGTAATAATCTCAAACTAGTTTTCAACACAAGAGTTGAAACTAGTGATCCAGAATAAAATATTTCTACTGTAGTATTTTTTTTCCCTGATAAGAAATGATAGTATTATTGAAAATATTAAAAGCTTACAACGCAAGGGGAAGAATGAATTCCTTCAAAATGACATCAACTTTTAACAACTAAAAATTAGTCTATTCAGAACTCCCAATTTGTAATAACTTAGAAAAAGCACCACGTTAGTAATTATTCATAGATAATATAAAACACAATGAGCATCAGCATTTCTGTTTGGTCATTTATTATTATGTTCATATCCATTTGACACAATAGTTGTGTCATGTGGTACCCTTTTGCTTTGACTTACTTTCATTTACATTTTTTTGTCATTCCTTGGAAGGCTTTGATGATATTATTTTTTATAAAGCTTGTCAGTGCTCTATAGGCTTACAATAGAATTAGATGTCTGTTGTACACTTGCATATTTACATATAGATATATTTATCTCATATAATTTCTCATTCTTTTTGGTGTTTTTCTATAGAAGAGGAGTGAAGTACATGCACAAACATCCGGAGATCAGGTTGAAGGCATTGTTGGAAATAAAGCTCTTTTAGGGTCTAAGGGATCTAATATGTTGGCACATCCATTTTCTGCTTCTAGTAGTCCCAGTGTTGTTTACATGGACGAATTCGACACTTGTGTTGCAACCCTTAACATAGTATGTTCATGTGGTTAATTTACCATGTTTTTGCTTCCAATGCTGATTGTTAAATTTTTTTCTCTGTATTTGTTTGATTGAGGTGTTTGTGCTGAATTTGAACTTCTATAGGCTGTTATCTGGTTCCATTTACATGAATATGTGAAAGCATTGTCAGTTCTTGATCCTCTATATCAAAATATTGGACCAATTGAGGAGGTATGTGAAATTATAAGTTAATTATATTGTGCTTTTTTGTACCAAATACAAAATAGTAATGACATCTTAAATTGCTTCTGTTCTTGCAGACAACAGCTCTTCATATTTGCCTTTTGCTGCTGGATGTTGGGCTAGCTTGCCATGATGCACCAAAGTCAGCTGTAAGTTCTTATGTTAATTTAATTATATATGCTTGTTTTGTTTAATTTTATGTTTACATTGTGATTTGTCATTTGTGGATGGCTCTTATATCATCTAGACCTAGTGATGAACAGGCAGCTTTTGTTTGCTATATTATATAGTAAATAGGGATTCTCATTTTGTGATTATACATGTTAATTGGTTAAGAGCTCTCATTCGGTGATTAAATATTCACTAGCTTCATTGGGAGTTCTTACATGCACTCCAAAATCCATTGGATGGTGTTGCTAACAATGTTACATTTGTGTTTATGTATGTTTTTTTTTGTAGAAAATTCATTTTAAAAATTTCACAATTTTTTAGGTTTAGTTTTTATGTTTTGTATTAATTTCTTTTGAAGGTAGTATGAAATCAGTTGTGCGTTGAACACTAAGCCAAATGGGGTGTTTTGAGAGAACTTGCTATGATTGTAGACTTGTAGTTGGAGATTGAACTTCTTTGATGTTTAAATTCCACACTTTTTTATGTACTTTTTTTTTTAAATAATTGTATAGGAGATTGGCTACTAATGTTAGCACTTAGCAAGTTCCTGCTGTATGGTGTTCTGTTTTCCTAATATATGAAATGTACTAGGAAAATAAATAATAATTGCAATTATAAGGAACAAAAAAATAGTTCGACACTCCTCTTAAATTACATCTTGGCATATAAATTAGTTGCAATTTTATTTAAAAAATGAGGAGTAATTAATTTTTAGGATGAGTTTTGACATATTATGATAGTGTTTCTTATCATTTTGCAATGTTGTAATTTTTTTTTCTTCTGTATTTCTAGGTCCTGCATGCTAACTTTCATGATAGTTAGTTCTTTAAGTAAGAGATTTTCATAATTTGAAATCCTTTATGATTGGTAGGCAGTAGCTATTTGATTGATTGACACATTTGACATGTGAAAGAGTTTTTAGTTTTAATGCATAATGGTTTCTGTGAATTAGTGGCATTTGATGTATTACGTGAATTCTTTGAAATACCAAAACTTTTGAATAATTTGCTTTATGAAGTTTCTGTTTGCTCTATATGATGGGTAATGCTCAAACAGTCAAACATGTCACCAGTGAGCTGTATTCTAGTGAATGAAAATTTCTTTTATATTTCAGTCATCTTTGATGGGATCTTCAGGATGATTTCCATAATGCATATCTACTTTGTGCTCGTGTTGGCTTAGCATGCCCTGCGTAGATGGTTTCTTTTTATGATCACTCATTAGGAGTCTGTCTTTATTTTAATGTACCCAATTGCTTGATTACAGCTGGATGGATTTTGGTTTATGCATTCTTTGAATTTCAGTTTAGCAGACGTTATTATGTTTGGGTTTCTATTGACAAGTTAAACGTACTAGAAAGTATAAATATGCTATTTTGATTTTGCCAAATTTGGAAGTTGAAAGGTGCAAACCTAGATTGTGATAGCCTCATGCATAGTTCTGTTTCCTATTGAAACAGAACTATGCATAGTTCTGTGTTGGCTTAGCATGCCCTGCGTAGATGGTTGCTTTTTTATGATCACTCATTAGGAGTCTGTCTTTTTTTTTAATGTACCCAATTGCTTGATTACAGCTTAATGGATTTTGGTTTATACATTCTTAGAATTTCAGTTTAGCAGACGTTATTATGTTTGGGTTTCTATTGACAAGTTAAACGTACTAGAAAGTATATATATGCTATTTTGATTTTGCCAAATTTGGAAGTTGAAAAGTGCAAATCTGTTTCCTATTGAAAATTAGGTGGTATGAGATCTCCAATCTAAAGCTTACTTGTGTTTTATGAAGAGTGTTTTCTGTTTTTCTTTGTCTTTTGCCTATACTTAGCTTCTGATTGGTACCCATTTGCTATTTATTTCATTCAGGATGTTTTGGTATATCTAGAAAAAGCTTTTGGTGTTAGCTGTACCAGTCAAAGTGACAATGGAAGTACTGCGCCACAACCTACAAATCTAGTTTCAAAATCTTCCTCTCTTCCTACCAGTTCATTGGCTGCAGATGCTTCTAATTCAGAGCTAGTTGCTAATAATGCTTCAGAAAAAACCTTATCAAGAACACTATCAGAGGAAACACTTGAGATTGATTCTGTGTTTTCGGATATAGATGTGGTACGACCAATTGGTCTTTCATCTTCGACTGATCTTTTGAGAAACTTAGTTGACAGGTCCATATCTTCTATTGATCTGAAGCTTAAGCTGCAACTTTACAAAGTTCGGTTTTTGCTTTTGACTAGAAGTCTAAAGCAAGCTAAGCGCGAAGTCAAGCATGCTATGAACATTGCACGTGGGAGAGACTCGTCAATGGCTCTTCTGTTGAAGTCCCAGCTAGAATATGCTCGCGGTAACCATCGAAAAGCCATCAAGCTGTTGATGGCTTCTAGCAATCGGACAGACACAGGGATATTGAGCATGTTCCACAATAATCTGGGGTGCATATATTATCAGCTTGGAAAATACCACACATCATCAGTTTTCTTTTCCAAGGCGTTGAACAATTGTGCATCTCTTCGGAAGGAGAAGCCTCTTAAGCTGTCTACTTTTTCTCAGGATAATTCTCTACTTATAATATATAATTGTGGCATGCAGTACTTGGCCTGCAAGAAACCTATTCTTGCTGCGCGTTGTTTTCAAAAGGCTGGTTTGATTTTCTACAACCGGCCTCTGTTGTGGCTTAGACTTGCAGAATGCTGTCTAATGGCTTTGGAGAAGGGACTATTAAAATCCAATTTGGCTCCAGCCGATAGATCAGATGTTATAATTTATGTTATTGGAAAGGGAAAATGGAGGCAACTTGCTTTAGAAGAGGGGATTTTGAGAAACGGAAATGTGGATCTTGAGAGAGGTGATTTATTACTTGGTAGTGATGGTCAGCCAAAACTCTCATTGTCTCTTGCCCGACAGTGTCTTCATAATGCCCTGTACCTGTTGGAACGTTCTGAGTCAAGCCATCTGAAGTCCAGTTTGCCTTCCAATTCTTCCCTGGATGAAAATGAATCAACCGAAATGGCAACTTCCAAGAACTCAAACCACAAGAACTTGCAGAGCATGGACTCTAAGGCATCAACAGTAGCAGTAGGCTTAAGCCAGGTTAATGCAAATGGGGATGCGAAAGAGCAAAAGGGAGGAACAACTCAAGAGCTTGTGCAGAACTCGCTCACCTACTATGAAGATATCCGTAGAAAGGAAAATGCTTTGATCAAGCAAGCTCTATTAGCTAACCTGGCGTATGCTGAGTTGGAAATGGGAGATCCCATTAAGGCCCTTTCAACTGCAAAGTCTCTTCTGGAGCTTCCAGAATGCTCTAGAGTTTACCTGTTTCTAGGTCATATATTTGCTGCAGAGGCTCTATGCTGGTTGAACCGGCAAAAAGAAGCTATTGATCATTTATTAGTATATGTGTCTGAAGGAAGTGTTGAATTGCCATTCAGCCAAGAGGACTTTGAACAACGTAAAGTGGATAGGACTGTTGATTGTGAAGACATAAATGGGGGATCAGCAAATGCCAAGAACTCTTCCCCTCAAGATTTTGAAGGTATTGTGTTCCTCAAGCCAGAAGAGGCACGTGCAGCTCTTTACATTAATTTTGCCACCTTGTATGCGATGCAAGGCGATTTCACCCAAGCCCATCAGTTTGTTTCACAAGCATTGTCCATAACACCCAACAGTCCAGAAGCTACTTTGACAGGAGTTTACGTGGATCTGGCTCTCGGTAAGTCAGATGAAGCTATTGCCAAGTTAAGGCACTGCAGTCGAATCACGTTCCTTGCCGGTGGGTTAACATCGAATAATTCATGATCCCTTGTATTGGTCTTCCATTCATAAATCTCCGATCCACCTCTCAGTTTCAAGTTTAGTGAGTAGAGCAGCAATCCTTTAGGAGGATTTGTAACATATATAGTTCAATTCAGAAAATTAATAAATTTTCTGTTCTTTTTTTTTCTTTTTCCTTTTTGAAAATTTCATATCTAGGGCTCATTAATAGGTGGTGTGGCTGTGTTTTGGTTAGTGCGGAAGCCCACCTTTTGATATTTGAGGTGTAGTTCTGATTCGGGTCATTGTGTTTTAGTACCTAATTCAGTTGGTTCAAAAAATGCTGAGAATATGTGCTCTTCCTGGGAAGGGGACTGAAAAAAATTATTCATTCTGGATTTGAATTCCAAGTCATTTCCTTCTATCGTCTATCTCTTGTTTTTTGATTGTATGAAGTTACAGGTGTGGAGTGATTATAATCTTTATTCTTAAACCCTTTTATTTATATTTGGTGTGTTAACTGAGAATATGAAATTATTGTACATATATATATCAGGTGACTAACCATAATTTACATGTTCGTGTATAGTGAAAATGTCGATCGAGGACCAATAATGAAATTTGGAGTGGGTCCATAATTATATGTAATTTGTTCTAAAGCCAAGAAAGGAACCTAACCATTAGGTTACATGTGACAAATTACAATTGGAAATATTCGAACTAGAAATTTCATATAAGGTAAGACAAATGACAAAAGTATTGACTTTTTTTAATATTAGGACAAGATTGCTCCTTTCCCTCTCCTTTAACTTCTCTCTCGAACTCTCTCTCTTTCTCTATAACCTCGACACCACCACCACCACCACCTTCCCATGGCGGTAGAGCACATCACCTCTCCATGCTGCCACTTCCATCGACACCTCCACCTCCCACCACTATTGAAACTGCCATCTCCTATCACCATTAAAGTTCTTTCATCAATTTAATTATTTTAATGATGAAAAATTTAATTCAAAATTTAAATCGAAAGAAAGATTTACCTAAGACACTAATTTATAGATTTTGAACACTTAAGTACAAGATTTTTTGGTTTTGTTTGTGTTTTTTTTTTCAGATCTAAAACTAAAAATACTGTAGAAAAACGATGTCTGACAATGCCTAACGATGTATTAATGATGCAATTGTAATGGAGTCGTAAAAACATGGTTTTTAGGCTAGAACGATGCTTAACGATGCGTTTGCGATGATCACTTCCTAACGATGCATTAGCGAAGCATTAACAATGCCATTGCGATGGTGGCTTGAAAATATGTTTTTAGGCCAAACAATTTCTAACGATGCATTAAAGACGTGGTAACGATGCATTTGCGATTATGTTTTGAAAACATGATTTTAGGCCAAAACGATGATTAACGATGCATTAACGAGACATTTGCGATGGTGGCTTCCTAAAGGTGCATTAACGATGCGTTTGCAATGGTGGTAAAAAAACATGTTTTTAAGCCAAACAATTTCTAACGATGCATTAACGATTCGATAACGATTTATTTGCGATGGTGAGATGAAAACATGAGTTTTAGGCTAAAACGATGTCTAACGATGCGTTTGCGATGATTGTTTAAAAACATATTTTTAGGCAAAAAAAAAACTATGGTTTCAAGCCACCATCGCAAACGCATCGTTAGATATCGTTTTTGCCTAAAACCCATGTTTTCAAGCCACCATCGCAAATCCGTCATTACAACTTCGTTAATTCATTGTTAAACATTGTTTGACCAAAACATGTTTTTAAGCCACCATTGCAAACGCATTGTTGATGCATCGTTAGGAAGCCACCATCGCAAACACATTGCATTGTTAAGCATCGATTTGGCTTAAAAACCATGATTTCAAGACACCATCGCAAGTGCATTGTTACCACATCATTAATGCATCGTTAGATATTATTTGGCCTAAAAACATATTTTCAAGCCATCATCGCAAACACATTGTTAATGCATCGCGAATGAATCGTCAATGCATCGTTAGGAAGCCACTATCGCAAACATATCGTTACCGCATCGTTAAGCATAGTTTTGGCCTGAAAATCATGTTTATAAGACTCTATCGCAATTGCATCTTTAATGCATTGTTAGACATCAGTTTTTTTGCAAATTTTTAAGTTTTAGATCTGAAAAAAAAAATCATATAAAACAAAAAAAATATTGTACATAAGTGTTCAAAATTCATAAATTAGTGTCTTTGGTGAATCTTTTGTTCGATTTAAGTTTTGGATTGAATATTTCATTATTAAAATTTAAAAAAAAATTGATGAAAGAACTTTAATGGTGGTGGGAGGTGGAGGCGCCGATAGAAGTGGTAGCGTGTAGAGAAGGTGTGCTTTACCGCCGTGGGGAGGTGGTGGTGGTAGTGTCGTGGTTATATAGAGAGAGAAGTTGAAGGAGAGGGAAAGAAAGGACAATCTTGTCCAATTATTAAAAAAAAGTTATAATTTTATCATATTTTTTAAAATTGGCATACCAAAATATTAAGGTATTTTGTGACGTATAAAACATCAAATTTTCCTAACAGAAACCATAAATGTGCCAAACGAAAGGCTCTTATATGGCAAATAGCACCATCTGAAAATCCAAATATTGTATTGTAACTTCCCTGTTACTTCACTTGGGGCAAGTTGTACTATATATTGTCTACAGAGCAATGTGTGCCAACAAAGTTACATGCTACTATTGAGCACAAAAGTTTACTGCAGTACCAAACAAACTATAAATCAAGTATCTATGGTTAAAAAACACTACTAATATTATTTATTTGGAAGTGTTCTTGAGCTCATTTTAGTGATATGTTGCAGGTATAAGTTAATATGTTATATCGTCTTAATTACAATTTAATTAAGAAGAATCTCCAATATTAGTATTGGGTGACATATTCATATTATTTTGGGTCTTGAGTTATGATTTCTGTATATGTTCTGGTTCGAAGGAAGAACCAAATAGAGAAAAAGAATCTCTCGGTTTCACTTTCTCTCTAGGAGGAGAGAACTGTCATCTCATCAATAGACACCACATGTTTTGGGGGAAGGAACAGACAAATAAGTTCATGTGCCTCACTTAGAGTGGTCCCTAATCCCTATTGCATTTTTTTTAACCTGGGATATTGCCATAATGGACATTTCTCATGTATTTATCTTTTTTTTTTTTTTTTTTTCTGTTTCTAAATTGATTGAAAGGTAATTGACCCATCTCTAGAAGATAAGGATATCATATATGTTTGGTAGAGAAGAAATGAGGGAGCAGAGAAAGTGTAGAAGTGAAAAGTGAAATGGAAAGGAGAAATGAGATGTTTGGTAGCAAAGAAAATGAGAAGGAAAAGAAAAGAAGGTAGAAATATTTTGAGTGGGGCTAGAGTCCATTAATTTTTTACTCTCCAAATTAGAAAAAAAAAAAAATAGGAGAGAATTTTAATAGACTCAGTAGGTAAAATTACTAATTTATTTTTCTACATAAATTATAGTAAATTTACAATAAATCAATTTTCTTAAGAACTACTCTTTTTTTTCTTATAATTTCTATTTCTTCGAGACTTTCTTTCTCAAAAAAAAAAAAAGACCACACATTATGCATGGTATATTCCCTTAATATTCCTACTTCAGTTTTTATTTATTTGCTGTAGTTGCTCATTCAGCAAGGATCTTCTCAATTTTTTTTACCTTGTAATAAATAACACGGAAATATTGTTATTATAAAAAAAACCGTAATATTATTCAAATAAAACCTTACATTATTGAATGCATAATAATTTTTTTTTAAAAATGATTTCAAATCACATAAGAGTTTTAATGATATATACTAGGATTTGGAAAGTCACATTATAATTGAAATTGAGTGTAATTTGAGGTAATTATACAGTAACTATGTAATTACACTATCCACTTCTTATAGTCCCATAAAATTGAGTATAATTACTAAATAATATTATTTTACTTTTTAATTACCAATTGTCTTGCCAAACATGACAATAAAATTTTATATATAATTATCACTTAATATCCAAACAAATTTTGTATTTTAAAATAAAGTGTAATTACTAAGTTTTATAAAAACAACCCTAGTAATTACACATTGATTTCTAAACAATCCCTAAAAATTGCTGATCTTCAAAAGATTTTTCTTTACCTAAAAATTGCTCATCTTAAGAAGATTTTGTTTGGGTCCACATTTCATGACAGGGGCATTTTGGTAATTTGGCTCGTTGATGGCGTAATTGTGTATTTTCATGCATGTTGATGAACTGTTGATGAGGCCACATTATAATGTGGATTTGTTCGAGCTTTTTTGCATGAGACGATCTTTTAATGCAAGTTATTGGTTTGGTCATAACGGGGGTTAATTTCGGGGCTCGGGGTGAGTCTCGGGTAATTTGATGATTAGAACATTGCCGGGAATAAAAGGGTAATGAGATATGGTTTATTGGTATTTGAGAGTATTGGGAATTGGAGAGTGTTAATTATGGTTAACGAGATAGGCGGGAAATGACAATTTTGCCCTTGGAGGCTGTTTAGGGTTTTAATTAGGCTTACAGGCAATATGGTCTTTGTAACGACCCCAAATTCGCTAATGAGGCTTAAGAGCCTTGATTAGAGTGCCAGGATATCATTATTGGGTATAATGTGATTTGAATGATTTTATAGATTTAAATGCATAATTATATGATTAATAATGCTTGTGTGATTATATTGGTATTAATGTGATATGTATATATGATAATTGTGAGAACCACATTATTATGTGGGTAGGTCAGCCGAGCACGACTTGAGGCGATCTTAGGGCTAGTTAGCGGGGAAAGGTCACAACAGGGCTTAACAGCTGGCTTTGGATAAGTCAGGGATATTTTAGGTATCGGGTAGTTATTTAGACTATCGGGTTATGGAAATAAATATATGGAGGTATATTTGAGGTTAGGAAGTCTAGACGGGAATATTGGGGGATTTTACCGTTTTGCCCTCGGGGACGTTTCCGGCACCCCGAGCCTCGGGATTGACTTAATGGGATAAGATTAGACTGAGGCTTAAGGAAAAATAGTAGACAGAAACTAAACCGACCTTTATTTTTAGCCTTTCTTCTCTATTCTCTCTCAAGGAAAACACAAGGAAATACACTGAAATCTTGGGGGAATTCAGCTGGGAACTCAGAGAAATTTAGGGGTGATTTAGAGGCTTAGCTCAAGAATCAATCAAGAACTTAATCAGGACTAAGGTAAGCACTGAATTTTCTTTTCTATGGTTAGAAATTATGGGTTTTGGTTGGGTTTTGAGGTAAATGTGGTTTTGATGTTTAAGGGCAGAATTAAGGAGGAAAGCTTGGGAACTAGCTTGGATTTTGCTTGGTGAAATGGTTCAGCAGAGGAGGTAAGTCTCAATTCGTGATTTAGAAGTTTTAATCTAAGTTTGAATGGTTGGTTTGAGTGGTTGTAGTTCTTGAGTTTCAGAGATTGGAAATGGGATTCTAGTGGGTTTTTGGGTTGTATTTCTGTTGGGATGTGTGTTAGAATCATGATAAAGGTGTTGTGATTAAAGGGTTTTAAATTGGGGAGCTTTGGGATGGCTTTGGATGAGGTTTAGATGTTGGTAATGGTGGGTTTTCTGGGCACGAAGGGAAGGGTCGCGACTCTGTTCTAGAGCGCTGTGGCCCTAGGATGAAGATGAGCCAAGGAGGCTCGACCAAGGGTGAGCGCCACGGCGCCCAATGCAAGGGCCGCAGCGCGTGTCTTCTTTCAGGCTTGGCCTTGGTTCTATTTTGAGGGCAGGGCCGCGGCTAAGCTTCAAGGGCCGCAGCCTTTGGGTGCACACTTGAACTTTTGGGGATTTTAGGCATGGGAATGTGGTCTAGAATGCTCGGGAACGATTTCACCACCGTGCTTGGTGGAATTCAGATTCCCAGAAGTTAGTTTTGTAACCGGAAACCCTAAATTGAATATTAATGGAACCCTACACCTTGGTTGTGACTGGGTGATAAAAGCTTAGGCTTGGGAACAGATCATGCTTGAGGAGCGTTGCTCGTAATCCGAAACCGTAAAGATCAAAGGTAAGAAAACTGCACCTGGCTGAATATCTGTGATGGGACTGAGGGTTCCCTATTGTGTAAGCTTGAAAAGATGGTATTATGCCATGCAAGCTAATTAGTGAACCAACGACCTAAGGGTGCCAAGGGTTACACTAGCACACAGGGCGCGACTTGGCCATTGGTAGCCAAGGACAGCTTAATATGCACTGAGCTTGGTTTAAGCGGGCCGGAGTCGATGGGGTAAACAGAGGGTGCGGCCTAAGTTGTCGGCCCTGATTATTATGTGATATGAATGTTATAAGTGTTTGATTGCATCCATGATTCTGAATTTATGCTGATTGATTAATGTGGATTATATGATGAGAGTTCATGTTTAGTGAGTATGTTATCTATTATTGCTGCTTGTGTTGCACATCATGTTTTCTTGCTGGGCCTTGGCTCACGGGTGCTACGTGGTGCAGGTAAAGGCAAGGGTAAGCTTGATCAGCCTTGATTGGAGAGCTCTGCAAGTGGAATGTACATGACCAGCTGCTCGGCCGCCACGATTGAGATTTAGGCAGGGATGCGAAACCCAGAGATTGTCTATTTTTCCTTAGTATGGCTAACAGTTGTTTATGTATTTTTGGAAGTCTGTAAACCAACTTTTAACTCTGTTTCTTTTGGGATCCCATGTATATAACAGTTTAATTATATAAAATGGAACTTTTGAGACCAAAACCTTTTTAACCCTAGCTCATACATGTTTAGTGACATGTTTTGAACTAATGACTTGATTAGCAAGTCTTACACTTTATAAGTACACAGTGTAGCGGTCCTGACTATCCAGGGCATTATAGTCTTTTCACCCTAAGGATAAATATAACCATTGAAGGCTGTAGAAACCTTACAAAAATAGAATGAGTTTTCTTCTCTCCCGTACACCATTTCTCCATCTTTTCTCTTGGGATTTTTGAGCTTAATTTGAGGAATCAAGCTAAGGAAGTGAGTCTTGAGGGCTTTGGGTTGTGTTCCACCATTGAAGAGGTACCTATACTGAGCTTGAGGTAAGGTTCTAGCCATTAAAACTCTGGTTTTGCTATGCTTTTCTATTGGATTTCAGCTTGGATTTCTACATTGGATATTGAGGATTGATGGGAGTTTTTGACTATGATTGTTTGGGTTATGATGCCTAGGACTTGTGTATACGATATTTGGGAGTTTAAATGAGGTTTGGAAGCTTGTTTTGAAGGTTGGAAATGGAGGACTCGAAGGAGGGAAAAAAAAAACCAGGGTTGAAAACCCTGGTTGTAGCGCTACAGCGCCCAGCTATGGGCGCTACAATGCTAGCCAGGGGCATTCTGGCCTGCTTGTAGCGCTGGGGCACTAGGGGGGGTAGCGCTACCCTGCTTTTCTAGATTACTATTTTGGGCACTTTTGAGGGTTTTTGGCTCGGGGTTTCAATTCCTAAGGCTTGGGATCGAATCTACTCACCGTTTGGGTACAATTCGGGGTCCCGAGAGTGAGGTTTAGGTCAAGAACCTTTTATGATTGATTTTCATTGATGGAGGTTATATTTGGCTATGACTAGGTGACTGCTAAGGAATCAAAGGTTCGATCGTTCTCGAGGGTCGTTCTTGTATTATTTCTCGCTCGAACCAGAGGTAAGAAAACTGCACCCCATATGTGACATGCATGCTTATTCATGAGGCATGTTGAGTGTTTAAATGTGGACATTTATTGCATATCAAATGCTTAGCAAATCTTGCTTACTTGTGAATGGCACTGACTTATTAGTCAGAATCAGCAATGGTGTTGGTATTAACAGTGAAGCTGTGACTTACTTGTCAAGTTCGGCAGTAGTACTGAGCACTGGTCGTATGGTATTGGCTTAAGAGTCAAGAATAGTATTAGCGTGTTTAACACAAGCCTAAAAGATTAGATCTAATCGACATAAGCATTGAATGACTCATCATGAGCATTAATGCTTGACCGACCACAAGTTCGATGAAAACTAAAAGCGCTTGTCTAGTCTAATGGCTAGTTACTTAGAGCCAGGGCCAGAAGGCCCAGGTGACTGCATCGTCACATGGCTAAGGGTGTGGAACCCACATTAGTGACACCATGCTCACTCATTTGGTTTACATTAGTGACTCCATGGTCACTCATTTGGGTTACATTAGTGACTCACTCATTAGTCACTCATCTGATTTAAGCTAGTGACTCCATGGTCACTCATTTGCTAAGGGTACGGAACCCACATTAGTGACTTACACATCAGTCACTCATCTGTTTAGGGCTATAAGCTCTTGATGATTATCATAATCATCATCTGAAATTATATACATGCAGTAATGAGTTTTCTTGCTGAGCCTTGGCTCACGGGTGCTATGTGGTGCAGGTAAAGGGAAAGAAAAGCTCACCCAACCTTAAGTGGAGAGCTTAGGTGGCTGTAACGACCCCAAATTAAGTATTAAGGCTTAAGGGCCTGGAGTAGTGTGCCTGGAGGGCATGATGGGATTTGGTGTGTGTTTCTATTGAGTTTTATGCATGATTATCATTTAATGCACGTTATATGACTAATTGATTATTTGAGATGCATGACTATGTGAATTAGTATGCATGTAGACCTGATTGTCTTTTAATGAGCATGATTGTAATCTGGCCATGATAGGGCATAACTGTGATAATTGTACTACATGAATTGTGCCATGTGAGGTGGTGTTTTTATCAGGATGCACGCATCGAGACGGTCCTAGTGAGCCATTTAGTCTAAAAGTCACAACGGGATGTTGTACCCGGCTCGGGAGGAGCCTAGGGGTACTTCGGGAATCTTATAAGTTGAATTGAGAATGAATGGTTAGTTATTGGTAATTGGGTAACCATTTGTAACTGCTGTGGGTAACAAGTTTTAAGATAGAAAGTGGTAGAATTGAAATGAAAGTGTAAAGACTTAAGTGCCTTTGAAGGTTTAGCTAAGAAGGATTAGTAGGAAGGGGTAATTTGGTCTTTTGGCAAGGCAAATAGGCAAGTTTCAGCTGGGTATATGGGGTATACGGTTTGGGCATTGAATCATTTAGTGTTTTGATAAAATTAGAAGAGAAGGAAAAGAAGAGGAGAGAAAGGCTAGGGCAAGCAAAGAAGAAGAAGAGAAGGAGAAGTGGGAGTCTAGGAGAGATCAAGGGAACTTTTAGGGTGGATTCTACTCTTGAGGTAAGGATCTTATGCTTATTTAAGTTTGGGTTTTGTTTTGATTTGAGGAATTTAAATGCCTAAGCTAAGCATTGTTGAGTTTTGGGTTAGTTGCTGAAATTTGAGATCAAATGTGTGGATCTTGGGTGTGTTGATGTTTTAATCTTGTTTCTAGTGTCTATAGGTTGTTAGATTGTTCATATGAGGTTTGGAATTGAGTTTTGGGGTTGAGATATGTGTTTGGGTTGGTTTGGAGGTATTTTGGATGAAGGAATAGAAGGAGAAAAACCCAGAAATTCTGGGTTCACGATGGGGCGCCGCGGCCCTGTTCTTGGGCGTCGCGGCGCGAGGCTGTGTCCAGGCGAGGGTGGTTTCTGATTCGCTGGGCGCCGCGGCGCTATAGGGCAGCGCCGCGGCGCTAGGCCACTTTCAGGACACCAAAATTTCCATTTTTGAGCTTTTGCTCCAGGGGTTCGGGGGATGTTTCCAATGACTTATTTTAGGATTTTGGGAGTCCCGAGAGTGTGGGATTGGTCCCGGGAAGTGGTTTTGGGCTTGGTTAGTATTGAAAGTGTTTTATGTGTGTTGTGACTAGGATTTTGGAGAGGCTCGTGCTAGTGGACCGTGCTCGTGATCGTGGTGCATTGGAAAGCACGAAATACAGGTAAGAAAACCGTAACACCTGAGAATAGGGCATAGGCCCACTGTGTGATTGCAGGGCGCGGCCCTAGATTGTGTTGTGTGCGAATGTGTAATCTTAGATAAATTATTGTATGTTTGAATGGTTATTTCTGAATGTGTTATATGTGTGATTGTAATGGAATGAACGGCTAAGGCCGAGAGCGGCGTAGGCCGGGTACGGCAGCGGGGCCGGAAGTAACGCTCAGCACATGGGATGCTATAGCGAGGGTGGGACCCAAGGGATACATGAGTTATCCTACGGTAATGACCGAGACCCCAAGCTTTGGTAAGGCCTCTGGGGCGGCATGGCCGTGCTTGTTTAATTAATGATTTCCTATTTATCAGTGAATTATGCCAGTGATATTATCTGCATATGTTATGTGCTATTTGGGTTTTCTTGCTGGGCTTCGGCTCACGGGTGCTCCGTGTGGCAGGTAAAAGCAAGGAGTCAGTCAACCGGCCATGAGTATGGAGAGCGTGGGAGCGGCGCGTACATGTTCGGCCTGCCCGACTGCTTTGGTTAGGGGCATTTTGTAAATGGCTGTATTATTCCATTCTTTTGATAGTTAGCCTGGTGTAAAAATCTATTTTGAGTTGTAAAAATTTTGTAAACCTTATTTTGGGATCCCAGATGTTTTATATTTAACGTTTTCAATGAAGTTAAACATTTTTTTTAAGGAATACAGCCTTAAACTCTGGTTTAATCACACTTTTGGTTTTAGAAACCGCTTTGAGTCAATTAAATGCACAATTTCTGTTTTAAACTCACTTAGTAACGGCTCTAAGGTAGTAGGGCGTTACAGTGGCGATGTGTACATATGTGGCCGCTTGACCACCACCGCCAAGGAGTTTCTCGGAGGAACTAGGGGTTAACCCTACTTTTGCGCTTAGGTCGGCAGGTTGTAATTTTTACACTGTAATGACCATTTTGGATTGTAAATAACTTGTAAACGCTTTTATGGGCCCATGTAAAGTTTTATGTTTTAAATAAAATATATCTTTCCCTTTTGATCGAGTTTTTCACCATAGCTTATTAATAACACCTAGATGCATGTTTATAACCAAATGACTCGATTAGCAAGTTAAGCACAGTTCAAAACTCTTAGTAACGATCTTGGAGTAACTAGGGCGTTACAACTTGGTATCAGAGCGTGCCAAAGTTTAGGGTTCCTGTAGACTGGCTGGGCATGTACACTCGCCACTGAAGTCAAGCTCGACTCATGGTTTGGTAACTATTTATGTGGTTATATATTTAACTGCTTAAATAAAGTATAAATGCTTTACCTGTCTACATGAAATACATTGATAAGGCTGGGCCTTTACTACTGCATCATCAACAAGAACGTGCTTATTAGTACTGATATTGCTAGAACATGCTTATTAGTATTGTTCATGGTGAATTATCAACTGATACGTTTTAAATGCTAAATGCTATAATCATGTATCCATTTGTATATTTGTATAACTGTGGAATATGGGTGATTATCTGTTGTTCTTGGACCGTGAGGCGGCAAGAGGTTTAGTTATCACTACCTAACTGGCCGTATTGACTATTGTAGCAAGTTGTAAGTTGTAAGAATGATTCCAAGACAAACAGATTCATCAGCTGGTTAGGAAGATCAAGGCTAGAATAACAAGCAGAGTCAAGAGAATGATCAGAGTCAGATTCCACAGCCAGCTCCTGATAACTGGCAGCAGTTGTTTAATGACTTTCAGGCCAGAGTTTTGAGGCAGGAAGAAGAAATCCGCCTCCTGAGACAACAACAAGTTCCTACAGGGAACATTTTTCTTGAGGCACCACCTGTACCGGTGCAAACAGTTTAGCAGCTGCCTGAGGCTGGAAGCAAATGGGAGCCTCTTTATGAAAGATTCAAGAAGCAGCAACCTCCAGTAATTGAGGGCAATGCAGATCTTGCTAAAGCTGAGCAGTGAATGAGCATGATTACCACCATCCTTGACTTCATGAGGGTGTTTGGTAATGGGAGAGTGGCCTGTGCCACGTACATGTTTCGGGAGGATGCTCGAATTTGGTGGGAAGTTATATCCCAGACTAGAAACATCAATGCCTTGAGTTGGGAAGAGTTTCAGACTCTATTTAATGAGAAGTATTATAATGATGCCATCAAGGCTGCTAAAGCTGAAGAATTTATCAGATTGCTTTAGGGGAGTTTATCAGTGACTGAGTATGCCCTGAAGTTTGATAGATTGGCAAAGTTTTCCATGGAGCTGGTGCCCACTGATGGGACCAGAAGGGAGAGGTTTCTCCAAGGGATACAACTTAGATTAGCCCGGGATTTTCGTATCACCACTGTGGCAGGAGTTACTACTTATGCATAGGTGGTGGAGAAGGCGCTCACAGCCGAGAGTGTAGAGAACAAGATTTGGTGGGACAATGCAAACATAAAAGAGTTTAGGAGGACAGGTCCTCCATTTTTGGGTTTAGGTAGGGGTGGAGGCCCCAGTGATCAGAAGAGGAAGGTTCCTGATACCTTCCCAGCTCTAGGTCCTGATAGGCGACCCCATGGTATTTCAATGGGTCGTTAGGGTGGCAGTGAGGACTGGAAGACTTATCCTGAGTGCCCTAGGTGCAAGAGGCATCATTTGGGAGAGTGTAGGGAAAATGCCTGCTTATTATGTGGGGTAGTGGGTCATTTCAAGAAAGACTGCCCTAAAGCAAGAAAGGAAGAACCCAGAAAAGCGGACAGCTCGGCCCCAGCTCGAGTGTTTGCATTAACACAAGTAGAGGTTGAGGCTTCAGCCTCAGTAGTTACATGTTAGCTTCTTAGTGTTGGAACCCCTTATACTGTTTTGATTGATTCTGGTGCTACACATTCTTTTGTTGCTAGTAGAATTATTGAAAGACTGTGTAGACCCTGTGATTATTATGATGTGGGGTTTGGAACCTTATTACCCACTGGGAGTTAGTAGTATCCAGGAGATGGGTCAGATCTTTGCCAGTGATAGTGGAGGGCAGAGAGTTGTCAGTGGATTTGATAGAGTTAGTTATGACTGACTTTGACATGATTCTGGGGATGGATTGGTTAGTGAAGTATGGGGCAAGCATAGATTGCAGAAGGAAGATGGTCACCTTTGCGCCTAAAGGTGAGGATCCTTTTGTGTTTGTTGGTACTATGCATGGACCCCGTATACCTATGATTTCTATTTTGAGGGCTAGAGACCTATTGCAAGGGGGTTGCATAGGATTCTTAGCCAGTGTGGTGGATACACTCAGGTCATGCCAGTGAGACCAGATTAGACCAGCTAGTCTGTGAATTCCTGGATGTGTTTCCAGAAGATTTACCAGGGTTGTCACCGCACAGAGAGATTGAGTTTATGATAGAATTGGCACCAGGGATGGAGCCAGTATCTAGAGCACCTTACCGAATGTCCCCAGCTGAGTTAAAAGAATTGAAAGTACAATTGCAAGAGCTGTTAGATTTGGGTTTTATCAGACCTAGTTTCTCACCTTGGGGTGCGCCAGTTCTGTTTGTGACGAAGAAATATGGTTCTTTGAGGATGTGTATTGATTACAGAAAACTGAATAAGTTAACAATTAAGAACAAGTATCCTCTGCCAAGGATAGACAATCTGTTTGATCAGTTACAAGGTAAAAGGGTCTTCTCAAAGATAGATCTTCGTTCTGGTTATCATCAGTTAGGGGTCAAGGAGGGAGATATACAAAAGACTGCTTTTCGTACTAGATATGAGCCTTATGAGTTTTTAGTCATGCCTTTTGTATTGACTAATTCCCCAGCTGCTTTTATCGATTTGATGAACATGGTGTTCAAGGATTATCTGGACCAGTTTGTGATCATCTTCATCGATGATATTCTGGTTTATTCTCAGTCAGAGTCAGAGCATGAGCAACATTTGAGATTGGTTCTACAGAGACTGAGGTAGCACAGACTGTTTGCAAAGTTCAAGAAATGTGAGTTCTGGTTATCTTAGGTATCTTTCCTTGGGCACATTGTTAGTAAGGAGAGAATTAAGGTAGATCCAGCCAAGATTGAGGCAGTCAGAGATTGGCCAAGGCCAAAGAATGTTTCTGAGGTGAGGAGTTTCCTTGGGTTGGCAGGTTATTACAGACATTTCGTGGAAGGGTTCTCTAAGATTGCTATTTCATTGATTGAGCTAACGCGTAAAAACCAGAAGTTTGTGTGGTCAGACAGGTGTGAGAACAACTTCCAGGAACTGAAGCAGAGATTGGTTACAACTCTGGTTCTGAGTCTTCCAACAGATCATGAGAAGTTTGTGATATACTGTGATGCTTCACATCAGGGTTTGGGTTGTGTTTTGATGCAGTCAGGGAAGGTGATCACTTATGCCTCACGCCAGCTGAATGAGTATGAACAGAGATATCCCACTCATTATTTAGAGTTGGCAGCTATGGTCTTTGCATTAAAGGTATGGAGGCATTACCTTTATGGGGAGAAGTGTGAGATCTACACTGACCACAAGAGCCTAAAGGTACTTCTTCACACAAAAAGACTTGAATATGAGACAAAGGCGTTGGCTAGAGTTAGTAAAAGATTATGATTGTGAGATTTTGTACCATCCAAGAAAGGCCAATGTGGTAGATGATGCTTTAAGCCGGAAGGGTCCGAGACAGATGCATAGTGTGAGGCTGATAGCTAGAGGGTTAGCAGAGGATATGAATAGAGCTGGTATAGAGTTGCTGGTGGGCCAGTTGACCAATATTACGCTACAGTCTACACTGTTGGAGAGAATCAAGGAGGGTCAGTTGGGTGATCCATAACTGATCAAGATCAGAGAAGATGTTTTGGCAGAATATCCAGAGATTATACGGTGTCTGATTTGGGCTTGCTGAGATACAAGGATCAGATATATGTTCTGTTAGACACTGCTTTGAGACAAGAGATTCTGGATGATTCTCATACTACACCTTACTCTTTGCATCCATGCACCACGAAGATGTATCAGGATGTGAGATCGTTGTATTGGTGGCTTGGGATGAAGAGGGATGTAGTAGAGTATGTGGCTAAGTGCTTGACATGTCAACAGGTCAAGGCTGAGCATCAAAGGCCGGCAGGGTTATTGCAACCTCTGGATATCCCAGAGTGGAAATGGGAGGACATCACGATGGATTTCGTGGTGGGGTTACCCAGGACTGTTGGTCAACATGATTCAGTTTGGGTTATTGTGGATTGCTACACCAAGTCAGCTCACTTTTTACCAGTGAGGACTCATATACAGTTGACCAGTATGTAGATCTCTATGTGAGAGAGATCGTTCGCCTCCATGGAGTACCAAGGTCAATTGTGTCAAATTGGAACCCCACTTTCACTTCCAAGTTCTGGGGGAGTGTACAGAAGGCTATGGGAACACAGTTAAAGTTCAGTATTGCTTATCATCCTCAAACAGATGGACAATCTGAGAGGACGATCCAGATATTAGAAGACATGCTGCGAGCATGTGTGCTGGAATTCGGTGAATCCTGGAGTAAGTATCTACCTTTGATATAATTTTCCTACAACAATAGTTATCAATCTACTATTGGGGTGGCACCTTATGAGATGCTGTATGGTAGGAAATGCAGATCTCCTATTCATTGGGATAAGACAGGAGAAATGAGATACTTGGGTCCTGAGGCAGTTCAGAGGACCAGTGAGAAGATTAGAGCTCGGATGCTCACTTCTCAAAGCAGACAGAAAAGTTATGCAGATCCCAAGCGCAGGAACATGGAGTTCCAAGTGGGAGACTATGTCTTTCTTAGAGTCTCGCCATGGAAAGGGGTGAGAAGATTTGGGAAGAAGGGCAAGTTGAGCCCTAGATATGTAGGTCCATTTGAGATCCTAGAGAGGATTGGTCAGGTGGCTTACAGGTTGGTCTTACCACCGACATTGCCAGCAGTGCATAACGTATTTCATGTTTCAGTTCTTCGGAGGTATGTATCTGACGTGACTCATGTCTTGAGTTATGAAGATCTGGAGCTTGAGGTAGATCTCTCCTACGAGGAACAGCTATCCCAGATACTTTACAGAAAGGACAAGGTCCTCAGGTATAAGACGATACCTTTGGTTAAGGTATTGTGGAGGAACAACAAGGTCGAGGAAGCGACCTGGGAGCTGGAGTCAGACATGCAGAATCGGTATCCCGAGCTGTTTAGGTAAATTTTGAGGACGAAATTTCTGTAAGGAGGGGATAGTTGTAATGCCCCAAAATCCCTAATGCGGTTTAATGGTTGGATAAGTAGGCCGGGAGGGCCATAATTGATTTATTATGCCATTAAATTATTATATGCATGTTTATGTGAATTATATTATAATATAATGTTAAATGCATGCATGTGGGTCCACATTTCATGACAGGGGAATTTTGGTAATTTCGCCCGTTGAGGGCGTAATTGTGTATTTTCATGCATGTTGATGAACTATTGATGAGGCCACATTATAATGTGGATTTGTTCAATCTTTTCGGCATGGGACGATCTTTTAATGCAAGTTATTGGTTTGGTCATAACGAGGTTAATTTCGGGGCTCGAGGTGAGTCTCGGGGTGATTTGATAATTAGAACATTACCGGGAATAAAAGGGTAATGAGACATGGTTTATTGGTATTTGAGAGTATTGGGAATAATGGGAATTGGAGAGTGTTAATTATGGTTAACGAGATACGCATGAAAGGATGATTTTGCCCTTGGAGGTTGTTTAGGGTTTTAATTAGGCTTAGGGGCAATATGGTCTTTTCACCCTAAGGATAAATATAACCATTGAAGGCTGTAGAAACCTTGCGAAAATAGAATGAGTTTTCTTCTCTCCCGTACACCATTTCTCCATCTTTTCTCTTGGTATTTTTGAGCTTAATTTGAGGAATCAAGCTAAGGAAGTGAGTCTTGAGGGCTTTGGGTTGTGTTCCACCATTGAAGAGGTACCTATACTGAGCTTGAGGTAAGGTTCTAGCCATTAAAACTCTAGTTTTGCTATGTTTTTCTATTGGATTTCAGCTTGGATTTCTACATTGGATATTGAGGATTGATGGGAGTTTTTGACTATGATTGTTTGCGTTATGATGCCTAGGACTTGTGTATATGGTATTTGGGAGTTTAAATGAGGTTTGGAAGCTTGTTTTGAAGGTTGGAAATGGAGGACTCGAAGGAGGGAAAAAAAAAACCAGGGTTGAAAACCCTGGTTGTAGCGCTACAGCGCCCAGCTATGGGCGCTACAATGCTAGCCAGGGGCATTCTGCCCTGCTTGTAGCGCTGGGGCGCTAGGGGGGTAGCGCTACCCTGCTTTTCCAGATTACTGTTTTGGGCACTTTTGAGGGTTTTTGGCTCAGGGTTTCAATTCCTAAGGCTTGGGATCGAATCTACTCACCGTTTGGGTACAATTCGGGGTCCCGGGAGTGAGGTTTAGGTCAAGAACCTTTTATGATTGATTTTCATTGATGGAGGTTATATTTGGTTATGACTAGGTGACCGCTAAGGAATCAAAGGGTCGATCATTCTCGAGGGTTGTTCTTGTATTATTTCTCGCTCGAACCAGAGGTAAGAAAACTGCATCCCATATGTGACATGCATGGTTATTCATGAGGCCTGTTGAGTGTTTAAATTTGGACATTGATTGCATATCAAATGCTTAGCAAATCTTGCTTACTTGTGAATGGCACTGACTTATTAGTCAGAATCGGCAATAGTGTCGGTATTAACTGTGAAGCTATGACTTATTAGTCAAGTTCGGCAGTAGTACTGAGCACTGGTCGTATGGTATTGGCTTAAGAGTCAAGAATGGTATTAGCGTGTTTAACGCAAGCCAAAAAGATTAGATCTAATCGACATAAGCATTGAATGACTCATTATGAGAATTAATGCTTGACCGACCTCAAGTTCGATGAAAACTAAAAGCGCTTGTCTAGTCTAATGGCTAGTTACTTAGAGCCAGGGCCAGAAGGCCTAAGTGACTGCATCGTCACATGGCTAAGGGTGTGGAACCCACATTAGTGACTCCATGGTCACTCATTTGGTTTACATTAGTGACTCACTCATTAGTCACTCATCTGGTTTAAGCTAGTGAGGTCACTCATTTGCTAAGGGTGTGGAGCCCACATTAGTGACTTACACATCAGTCACTCATCTTTTTAGCGCTATAAGCTCTGGATGATTATCATAATCATCATCTGAAATTATATACGTGCAGTAATGAGTTTTCTTTCTGAGCCTTAACTCACGGGTGCTATGTGGTGCAGGTAAAGGGAAAGAAAAGCTCACCCAGCCTTGAGTGGAGAGCTTAGGTGGAGATGTGTACATATGCAATCGTTTGACCACCACGACTAAGGAGTTTCTCGGAGGAACTAGGGGTTAACCCTATTTTTGCCGCTGAGGTCGGCGGGTTGTAATTTTTACACTGTAATGACCATTTTGGATTGTAAATAACTTGTAAACGCTTTTATGGGCCCATGTACAGTTTTATGTTTTAAGTAAAATATATCCTTTCCTTTTGATCGAGTTTTCACCATAGCCTATTAATAACACCTAGATGCACGTTTATAACCAAATGACTCGATTAGCGAGTTAAGCACGGTTCAAAGCTCACAGTAACGGTCTTGGAGTAACCAGGGCGTTACAGACACTGAGTCAATTTAAACGACATAAAAGAATTATAACTAACTAAAATCAAGTAAATGACACAAATAATTTTATAGTGGTTTGGCCCCAAGAGTTGAGACTCAAGATTAAGAAGAAATAGGGTTCAACTGAGGTTTTCAAGTCTGAGAGAGAGTACAATTCAGTAGATTTTTGTATGTAAAGTGCGCACTAATTCAACTTAGAGATAATGACTGAGAATGATCTCTATTTATAGTCTCTTAATGGGCTATGGGTATTTACAAAATTAACCTAGGCCTTACACGTGTAGTGTGAGATTGTTATAACTGACTGCACATTCAAATAATACGGAGATAATACAATTCAAATATCAGTTACATAAATATCTTTGGATAATTTGAAGAATCTCATGAAATCGATCTTCGGGTGAAAGATGTGTCGTACATCGAGCAGGTCCATCTTTGAGCATCATCATATAACAACACCAGTCTTCTCCTATCGAGAAGGTTCTGATGTAGTTCTTCCGAGTAGCTACTATTTTTTTGACCAGCCCTCTGCATTCATTGTCGTTTATTGCCACGTTCCCTTTTCCTAATGCCACGTCACCGAGTCCAAAATTGGGCTAAACATTTGCGCCCCTCCCCCCGGTAGTTTATCCTAGTGCGACCAACACTGGATAAACTTGTATGCTTCGACCAGGTTAACGCTTATTCAACTTCTGATATTTATAGCTCATAGTATCACCTTTATAGGTAATGATCACGTCTTCTCGATTGTGTAATTGATGACTTTTGGGTTTCCTAAGTGTTTGACACGCTTCTCTACACAACTTCTACTTGTCCATTAGCATGGGGATGAGAAACTGCTGAAAAACTGCAGCTGATATCCTTGACCACAAAATCGAGCACCTTTTTTAAAGTAATAGTTGCTAGCGGTTCCACTTCGATCCATTTAGTGAAGTAATCAACTGCAAACTTGATTCTACCTTTTCCTGTTTGTAGTTGCCCGATTAAGTCAATGCCCTACACATCAAAGGGTCATAGACTTTGTATTTGTTTGAGCTCATTAGGAGCTGTTCGAGGTATTTTGGAGAATCTCTGACACTTGTAACATTTTCGTACATATTCCATAGTCTTCATTCATTGTTGGCCAGAAATACTCTTGTCTCAATATCTTCTAAGCTAGACTCTACCCCCCTGCGTGATTGCCACATAAACCTTCATGCACTTCAATCATTAGTAGCCCCGCTTCTGCTCTAGTAACACATCGAAGTAGAGGCATTGAATATGCTCTTCTGTACCTTACCCTGTCAACTATTACGTGCCTAGTAGCTTGCCTTGGTATTTTTAGAGCTTCATTTTTTTCTTGAGGAAAAATTCCTTGCTCAAGATACGTTGCAATTGGAGTCATCCAAGATGGGATATTATCGAGCAGCAGTGTTGTCTTTGTTTCATTAATACTTGGTTGGGCGAGGTGATCTACAGGTATTATGTTTAGCGTGTCTGTATCTTTGGCACTTGCTAGCTTAGCTAAGACATTAGCATTGGAATTCTGATCACGTGGTACTTGCTGTATAGTAAATTCCTTGAACTTTGCCAAAAGATCTTTAGCTTTGCTGAGATAAGAGGCCATTTTTATGCCTTAAGCCTGGTATTCGCCTAGTATCTAGTTCATGACCAGTTGTGAGTCACTGCAGATCTCTATCGACAAGGCTTTAACTTCCCTAGCAAGTCGCAATCCTGCTAGATACAAATAAAGAGTTTCCCCATCAATGGGCTTGGACAAGACTAGTGGCTGCACTAGGTGCTTGGGAAGCCTTATCTCATTATTTTATCTATTCTAACTTGCTATTTCCCCTTAGCAAGTTAAAAAATGAGACACTTATCTGTTGACTTTGAGACCAATCTGCTTAGGGCTGCAATTCGTCTAGTAAGACTTTGCACTTCCTTTATCTTGGTTGGGAACTTCATGTCAATCAAGGCTTTAAATTTTTTTGGATTAGTTTCTATACCTTTTGAATGGACGATGAAACCAAGAAACTTGCTCGAGCCTACCCAAAACGAGCACTTTAAGAGGTTTAGCTTCATATTGTAATGCTTCAAAATGGTGAAGCATTCTGCTAGATCTCGAACATGCCCTCGAGCCTTTTATATTTGACTAGCATATCATCAACATAGACCTCCATGTTATTACTTATATGACTTTTGAACATCATGTTTACCAACCGTTGATATGTCGCGCTAGCATTTTTGAGTCCAAAAGGCATTACTTTGTAACAGTACAAGCCTATGTCACTTCTGAAGTTGGTATGCTCCTCATCGGGAGGATGCATGCTAATTTGATTATACCTTGAGTAGGTGTCAATAAATGTAAGAACTTCATGTCTTGTAGTATCATCGACTAGCTGGTTGATTCTTGGTAAAGGGAAGCAGTCCTTGGGGCATGCTTTGTTCAGATATGTGAAATCAATGCAGGTCCTCCATTTGCCATTGGGCTTTGGCACTAGATTAGGGTTTGAAACCCACTCAGGGTAGAAGGCTTCTCTTATGAACCCGTTCTACTTTAGCCTTTCAACTTCCTCTTGAAGGCCTTAGACATTTCTTTATTGAGCAACCTCATTTTCTCCTGTACGGGTTTGAAATTTTCCTTGTCAATGTTCAAGGCATGACTGATCACAGTAAGGCTGATGCCCACCATGTCCTTGTGCTACAAGGCAAACATGTCTTGGTTATTTCTCAAAAAACTTATAAGTTCAGACTTGACTTCCGTCGCTAAGTCTTAGTTGCTTCATTTTGGTCGAGTGGAACTTCCTCTAAGTCTTCAATTTTTTTTTCATGCTTTGGAAAAATAACAAGGAAACAAGATTTGTCTATCTGCCTGCCAACCTCCAGGACAATGAAATCACAAAATGCACTGCTCGTGAGGAGGAGGACCTTGCTAATACTTCCCCAAAGAACCTTGGTCCAGAGATTTCCCTGAATCGTGACGGTGACTAGGATCAGGACCAGGTCGAGGATGATGCAGTAAATCAGTGAGGCGAGAGTTCTTTTATCATTTTTGTATATTCTAGACGCCCGGGCCATAAGGTCCGTGGTGCAAAGACTATAGCTGACAGAGCAGCGCTTAATCTCGGGTATTATTGTAATATTTTTCTTGCATTACACACAATATGCTGCTCGTTAGTTTGACTAGATACAACAATTAATTGCTATATATGTTTTCCTATGTACAACATTTTTATGTCATATTTGTCATTTTCTCCTCTTTAGTGTTCGAACAAACAAACGAAGCACCAGTACTTTATAAAATTTTCAAAATTTTCTAAATACTACCTAGTTGTAATTTTTAATCTCTTGCTTACGTTATGGTGGTGTATACCCTATGCGCCCCCCAAATGATCGAGGAGGTAAGTCCTTTGTCACTTGCAAAATAACCAAAGCCTGTTCGAACTTAACCCAACTGTTCGGAAGATATCACATAGAAAATATACAAAGACAGTGGAACCATATGTGTTAAGCAATACTTATGATAATCACAATAGTTGGAAAATTGAATGTACTAGCACACTCCCTTGTAGATAACTTGTAATAAAGTGGACAAAATTGTGTCTGTAATAGCAACCAAAAATTGGTTTTGGACTTATAAATAACTGATCATTTTAAAATGGGTAAATCGTGCCTTTTAATCATTTAATAATCATAAAAATAACTGGTCGATATAAAATGGACAATCATGTCTTTCGATCAATTTAGTAAATATGATAAATATCTGGTTGTTTTGATGTGTGAAAAAATGTGCCTTACGACTAGAAAACACAAAATAAAAGAAATACAAATAACTAATCATTTACCAAGTGGGCAAAATGTGCCTTACGATTAGTAATCTTTGTCTTATGAAATAAAAATAAATATTTGGTTGTTATAAATGGGCAAGTCGTGCCTGACAACCAACTTTACAAACTCTAGATCATAGAAAAAGTAATTGATTGTTTGAAAAATGGGCAAATCATGCCATACAATCAGTAAACACAGACAAGAGAAAAATAGCTGGTCATGTGAAGATGGGCAAAAACATGCCTTACGACCAACGCTTTTAAGAAAATAAAAATGACCAGTGGTTAATCAATGGGCAAAATGTGCCTTGCAACCAAAACATTCATGAAATTGATAAATTATTGGTCGTTTACAAAATGGGCAAAAACGTGCCTTACAACGGGTAAACACGGTTCTTAGAAAAATAAGAGATGACTAGTTTTTTAAAGAATGGGCGATTCGTGCCTTACGACCAGTAAACACAATAAAAATTGCTGATCATAGAAAAATGGAAAAATCGTGCCATATGACTAGCCTTACATTAACCCATAATAAATGATGCAATTCAACACTTGAGTTGTTTATGTATATCTGACCGACTTTGATTAGGTTGGTGCATTAGGAGTTCCTGCAGCAGCAGGTCGTTGAATATATCTTCTCATGGCCTAATGATTTTGACGAATGAGGAACTCGATTTCATTTTTAAGCTGGTTACACTTATAGTGTCATGTCCATAATCGTTATGGAAACAACAAAACTTGTTGGTGTCTCTCTTGCTTATATCCTTCTTGATAAGATTGAGTTTTCTATAGGGCACTTCAGCGTGTGTAGCTTGAAAGACTTCTACTTGTGACTCTAAGAGTGTAGAGTAGGTGGTAAAACGAGGAATGTATTCTCATGGCTTATCATTAGTATTTGCCCGTTTATTGTCATTGTTATTGCCAATACTAGAATTGTTATGTAACGCCCTGGATAGCTAAGACCGCTACATTGTGTGTTTATAAAGTGCCAGACTTACTAATCAAGTCATTAAAGTAAAATCGTGTTCTGAAACAGTAGAGGTACTAGGGTTAAAAGTGTTTTGGTCTCAAAAGTTATGTTCTCATTACTAAACATTGTTTATGTACATGGGATCCCAAAATTGACAGTTTAAAAGCCATTTACAAAAGTTACAAAGTTTAAATACATTGACTGGCCATACTAAGGCAAAAACGAGCAGTTAGGTAATTCTCTGTCCTGACACACTCCTCGACCAAGGTGATCGAACAGCTGGCTATGTACATTACACCTCGGAGCTCTCCACCTCAGGCTTGGTCCAGCTTGCTCTTACCTTTACCTGCACCACGAAGCACCTGTGAGCCAAGGCCCAGCAAGAAAACACAGCAACAACAGAGCATGAACAACTAGTAGACAGGTCAATTACACATATAGCATCTCATAAACTCAAGTATATCATCAAACAAATATTCCATATACAAAGCATCTCAGCTCATAATACATAATGCACAGACGATAACCAGGGCTAGCGCTCACAGGCTGCTCCCTCTGTTATCCTATTGTTTCTGGCTCCCAGTGGCCAATTCGCGCCCCGTGCGCTAAGATCATGTACGGTACTCTTGGACCGTTTGTACGTGTCCCTTGGCATGATACCAACATTGACACAATACAACTCTCGGGAGCACTTAGTCCCATTACAATCATACATTCGGGTGCAGTTTTTCTTACCTTTCAATTCACTGGTTTTCGATGCCACGTAGCCGCAAGCACGGTCCTCTACCCCGAGCCTATCCAAAGTCCTAATCACAACACAAATAAAACATTCTTTGTCACTAACCAATCCAAAACTACCTTCCCGGAACCTAACCCACACTCTCGGAACCCCCAAAACCTTAAAACAACACCCCGGAGACATCCCCCGAACCCCCGGAGCAAAGGCCTAAAATTGCCAAAAATGACATCCTGAAATTGGCCTTGTGCCGCGGCACCCAGCAAGTCAGGGGCTCCGTGCCGCTACACGAAAAAACTGTGCCGCGGCACGCCTTCGCAGGCCCAGAATTCTGAGTTTTCCTTCGCGTTTTTCCCGAGCCTAACTCACTCCAAATCACCCCAAACTCCATCATAAGTCTCAAAACCAACTCTAAATCCATCATAAACCTCACAACAACCTAGAAACATCATGCCCAAGCCCATTCACACAATTATACCCAAGATTCACTCTTGAATTTCATATTTAGTAGCTCAAACCAGAAAATTAAGAACAACTTGAGCTCAAACACAAACCACACTCCAAACTCCCTAAACCTTAACATAAATAAGCCTAATGATTACACAAAAAACCTTACATTAAGTGGTGAGTCCAACCTCTAGCTTTAAACCTCCTTCCCCTTTGATTATCCAATTCTGAGTTCATACAAAACCAGCCACCAATTTGTTTCAATTCACACTTATCAACCAAAAATCAGATTTGAAACTTAGATATACCATAATCAAAATCTTACCTCTGAGATTCTTGAGTATTCTTGATCTAAGCTTGCTTGACAACTTCAATCACTCCTTAACTCTCCCTCCAAAAGCTAGATTCAGCTTCTCCCTTCCATCTTAGTTTTGCTCTTCCTCTAGGTCTCAAATTTTCAGCATAAAGCCCCTTTCTCCAAGTTGTACGTATTGTATTTTCCTTCAGCTCTTACTCATCTATTCCCTGCCAAAAGACTAGTTTAACCCTCCATTTATATCCTTTACTAACTAGACCTCAAGGGCTTACTTGTCCTTTTCCTAACTTTACAATTCTGCCACTTTCCCAATAAAGCCTGTTACTCTCTATGGTTACTAATAGTTACGCAGGTTACCAAATCACCAGTTACCATTATCTAGTTTTCTAGGACCGTCTCGGCACGTGCATCACACTGGTATCACAACACCCACGCGGTACAATTCACACATCATAATTATCACATAATATAATTCACATAGTCATATAACATGCTTAAAATCATAATCATGCATCTTAATCATAATAATCACACATAATTCCCATCATGCCCTCCCGGCACACTAATCAAGGCCCTTAAGCCTTATTAGTGAATTTGGGTCGTTACATGTTATTTCGTTTGTCACAATTCTGATTATTCTTGTTACCATTACCATTGGTTGTCTAGTTCTGGTTAGCTGCTCCAGTATTTTTGGCTGTTGCGACACTGATTCTTGCTTGGTTGGCTTGATTAGCTTTCCGTAAGCTTCTTCTAGTTTTATAAACTCATATGCTCGATCTAGGAAATCTCTTGTTGATTAGACATTTTTTCTTCTAAAATCAATCCATAAAGGACCTTTTATGTGGATCCCAGCCATGATGGCCATCATCTTTCCATCATCACTGACCATTTTCGACCTAACAACTTCTTGCATGAACCACTGCACATAGTCTTTCAAGGGCTCATTAGGTCCTTGATTTATATCAACAAGGTCGTTGAGTTTAGCTGGTGGAATATGAGCTTGAAAGAATTGTGAGTAGAAGAGTCTCACAAATGTATCCCAAGATGTAATGGTTCCTGTTCTAACTTGAATAACCATTGTTGAGTAAAATCAGCTAGGGTAGCAGGAAAAATCCTACAGTGGACATCTCTTACTCCTTGAAGATCTGTTTGTATTTCAAAGTTATTGATGTGTGAAATGGGATCTTCTTTCCCAATATACATTTTCCAAGTTGTCATCTTGAACTTGGGAGGGATTGTAAGAGCATTGATTCGTTCAGAGAAAGGAGATCATTTTCTTCTCTCTATATCAATATCAATGATTTTTTCAGCAGTTAGTTCCCGAACCATCTGAGTGAGGGCATCTAGTTGTGCTTGGATTGCCCGAGCAACTAGTGGCACATCTACTGGAGCAGCAACTGGGATTGTAGCACCTCCTACTCGTGGGCAGGTGGGATTACTGGTGCAACAGGTCCTTAAACATTGTTACCATTTCCCTCTCGGAGCTGGTCGAGGACATCTCGTAGGTCAGGCCCTATATTCCCAAGTATATTGAAGACGCTTCATCCTCTAGGTCGCCCCCATACATTCTGGCTATCTGCTCGAGGAGGGCCATGAGGTTGTCTCTCTGGAAAATTTGCTGGCTCTTGCTACCTTGGTGGGATAAATGGTCCTTCACGATGCACATTTTCCCTAGGTGGGATATCTTGAGGCCCAAGTGGCATTGGTGGAACAAAATGCCCTCTTGGACGCCCATCATTGCGACAGTCCTCATAATATTGATAGTCATGGGTTTGGTAGTATCGACTATCCCCCTCATTATCATCATTATCATAACCATCTCTATATGTTGTTTGAAAACTACTACTGGCTCTTGATCATTCCTCCTATTTCTTCTATGAGGATGACCATAATTGTATCCAGCATGTCCAGGTGGGTGGCCTCGATTCTGCCTAGCTGATATTTCATTCATTGGCTGTCGAAATTGCTGACCAGTTTCAGGATTAGGAGGTTGTCCTCCCCTTGAGGTTGCACGCCTTGATTGTTCATTAGCAGGACTTCCAGCTCCAGACAGTTGTCTAGCACAACCTAGCTCTCTGTCGGGAAACACTTGTTCATCTTGATGGAGTTTCCGCTGCACTCTTGGCTTAACTCCCCTATTGGAGTGATGACTCCTAGTTGGTCTAGGGGGAACTACTTGGTCTCGGGACCGTGCTAGTTATACCGGATCTGGATCTCGATCAGCTGGTAATTGGGCTTCAGGCCTGACTAGTGTTTTTAGACTGAGGATTCACTAGTCGATGCCTTGTTGCTTGATTTTGCGACAAGACAACCTCTAGTAACCTTGTCGCCTCAGCATTGCGACGATCAACTTCCTCTTGATGGGCCTCAAGGGCTTGTGCCTTTGATCCATCCAGGCTTGGAAATCTTGTCTTTGCTTATTGAGGGCTTCTGCTATAGCCTCTTGAGATGCTGCTTGACTCTCATGCATGTCAACGAATTGTACCTGCATTTTTCCCATGACTCCTTTCAGCTGTTCAAGGACGGGATGCAAATCTTCCCCTAAGTCTACATGGGGTTCATCATGCCCAAATGTGGCTGGTGGAGGTAGGATTACAGGAGGAGAAGCCTGATGAGTGGGACGTAAAAGAGGGATCTGATTGCTCGAGGGGCGATCAGGATGTTAAGTGTTAGGGTTTCCCCCTTGTGATTCTTGACTCTGGCTTCTAGTTGTGATAGTTGTTATTTTAAATGGATCTAGTAAAGTGGGATCTTGTATTTCAGCTCTTAATGAAAAGCACCAAAATGTTGACCAACGTTTTGGTCAATGACACTGAGTCAATTTAAACAATAGAAAAAAATTATAACGAACTGAAATCAAGAAAACAACACAAAGAATTTTATGGTGGTTCGGCCCTAAGAGTTGGTAATGACCTATGTTCACTTGTACTTTTATTAATCAAAGAATTCTCAGACTTAAGATCAAGAAGAAGCAGGGTTCAACTGAGTTTCTCAAGCTTGAGAGAGAACACAATTCAGTAGGGTTTTGTATGTAAAGTGCACACTAATTCAACTTAGAAATAATGGCTGTGAGAGATCTCTATTTATAGAGTATCTTAATGGGGTTTTACAAATTAACCTATGTCTTGCACGTGTAGTATGAGATTGTTATAACTGACTACAAATTCAAATAATATGGAGATAATACAATTAAAATATCAGTTACATTAATATCTTGAGATATTTTTTTTCCGTATCTCATAAAATCCGGATCATTGGGTGAAATATGTGTCGTACATCGAGCAGGTCCATCTTCGAGCAGCATCATATAACATCATCAATATTCTCCTATCGAGTAGGTTCTGATGTAGTTCTTTCGAGCAACTACTCTTTTTTTGACCAACTCTCTGCATTCATTGTTGTTTATCACCACGTGTCATTTTTCCAAATGCCACGTCTGCGAGTTCAAAATTGGGTTAAACAATACTTATTAAATATTTTTAGTCAACTATTAGATTAATTACAACCATTCAATAATAAGATCAAATAGCTCTCATCCAAAAAATAATATAATGATCAACTGACTAAAATTAATGTAAACATCCACGAATATATATATTTGATGTAACTATTCAGTATTGATATTGTTGACGCGGTTTTTCGCCAACAGGTAATTAAGACAATAAGAGGAAGGGATTATTGCTTAACAATGAACCAAAATAGATGAATGATCTTTAAATGGACTGGTGACACAATTATGTTTTTTAGGTGGTTCAAAGGTTAAAATCCTTCTACTCCACCAGCCAATATTATTGCTATATGCCTGGTATTCTTTTATAGGGTATTTCCTTACACAATAGAATCCAAATCCTTTGCAACTTCCAGGGTCTCCATATTTATAGGAGAGGGAACCTGGGAGTTGGTAAGGGAGGTCATCCCGTGACCTTCTTACCTATCATGTCACTTCTGTGACATTCATGATTAATTCTTAAAACCTGACACATGAAGTATGGTCTAATCAATAGGTAAGGGGGATAATGGGCCGCACGGCCCAACCCAGTCGTGGGTGCCTGAATACGCACGTTCATGCTGCGTGTCCGAGAAGTCAGGGATATATCAGACACGTGATGTCTGATATATGCACGTTTACCTTGTGTGGTTGACTTTATAAGAGGTCATAGCTTCCAACTCCAGCTTGTACCACGAGCTGGATGCCTCCTCGACCTGTGGCCTTCACAGACCTGACTCGATCCTTAAGTAATCTTGGCGAACCTCTTGATATCCCCGAGCTAACGAGGTAGGATCTGACGATAACAACTCCGGTCATGGGGGATCCACGTGGTTGATATAATTAGGCCATATCTTAGCTCGCTAATAGCCCGTTGGAAAATTAGGGCGTACATTTTCCCCCCAAGCCCCTACTAGTGGTACACGGCGTCGCGTAGGGCCACAGTAGGGGCTTTTAGGCTTCTCCATGAACTCTCCATATTCCACCTTTTACGCAGGCGCCGAATACGTGGAACATCGTGGTTGGTGACGGTATGTCTTCTGAGAACCGCATTAAATGGCCTAGCCTATACTCAGCCGTCGTTTCGCCTTTCGAGTGGAGAGTCTTGGATCCCACATCAGAGCAATCCAACGGCCCTCCTCACGTGGCCTTTCATGTATATAAAAGGGGTGGGCACCTTACGCATGGGCCACCCGGTTATTCGAAAATTTTCTGAACTTTCCATTTTCTTCTCTCTTCTCATCTTCAAAAGAAAAACCCTCTTCTTTCCGGCCACCATTCCCAACACTCCAGAAGTTCAGGTGCAAGGGCTCCCTTGAACCTTTGGGATCAACGACTCCGACGAGGCCCCAACCCAGACGACCCCCAACCCAGACGACCCCTTCATCCTTTTCTCAACCAAAATACTCCGTAAGTCTCCTGACTGTGCATGTTTTGAATTTCTTTTGCACTGTAGCCTAGGTAAATAATTCCTGTAGCTACATGCAAGGTTTTGTTGGTTTTTTGTGGGTATGAAGGGTGAAAGCTTTTAGGTTAGGGTATCGCTTGTAGTAGAAAACCATTTAGGAACATGGTTTATAGGGTGCATTTTCTGGGGAAATTTTCTGGGTAGGATTCTTAGTATGCTTGTTTAAAATATCCAGTACTTTGGGTGCAAAACCGGGTAGCTTAAGGGACACGCCTCACAGGCGGTTTTGCACCTCTTGCCTACTGAAACTTTCCTTCCGAGGAAAATTTTTATCCTGACCTTCCTGACACACGAATTCCGAGTAATCGGGGATCTGTTGGGAGCACAGGCGCGTGTTCATAGAACCGCGTGGTCTCACTCTCCACGGGCTGAGATTACCTCAGCTCGTGCAGAGGAAACACCTCTTTTGATTCTCCCTTATGCTTAGGTCGCCTTTTTTGAAATATCTTCTTTTGTTCGCTAGGCGACTAGATGGGACCCAAGAAGAACGCTCCTAAGAGGATCGGTGGCAGCTCGTCCTCCCAGCAATCCAAAGGAAAATAGGTGATGACAGACTTCCCCATTACTGTCTTCGGGCCGGCCATGGAGCAGGAGCTCGAGGTGGCGCCCGATGCTTTCTTCGAGGCCGAGAGGATCGTCTCGAAGATCACTGACCAGGGGAAAGTGAATAAGATATTCCTTTCCAACAACATCGAACTGGGGAGGGGTGCTCTGATCACCCGACCTCCTGCAGAGGGTGAGCGGAGCTGCACGCCGCTTGACAAGGAGTTCGCGGCCTGGAGTGATGAGCACTTCAAGGCTGGGGCTTTCCTTCCGCTGGACCAATACTTCACCGACTTCCTCAACTACGTGTGGTTGGCTCCTTTCCAGCTCCCCCCCCCCCCAACTCCTATCGTTTGTTGGCGGGGTTGAGATATCTGTTCTTGAAACAGGAGTGGGAGGTCCCCACTCTGGCAGATATCCTATATTTTTTCTGCCTCAAGGCCAGCCCGGAGAAGCGGGGGCGAGGCGACGGGTTCTATTACTTGACTTGGTTTCCAAATACAGCTGCGGTCATCGAACTGCCCAGCCACCCCCAACGACTTCAAAGACCAGTTCTTTATGTCCAAGGGGTTTTGCAACTGCGACCTGCACTACTTCAACTGTCCTCGTAAGTATCTTTCATCCTTAGCTCATAAGTTAAGTATCGGTTAGCTCCCCCCATTATCCAGTTCTGACTTAGAATAATTCTGTAGCCATTTTCGTGAGGATAGGCAAGTCTGTGATCCTCGGGAGTCAGTACGAGACACTGGCGGGCTTGCCCCCCAGTGAAAAGGACTATCGTCAGCTCATGACAGACGAGACGATGCTGGCATGCAAGCTGATCTCTCTTGGCCAGACTTTGAACTTGAGGAGACCCCAGGTGCCTCCCCCAGCTCGCGAGATGAGGCCTATCCCTGAGGAGGAGGCCGCGGGGGATGAGGACGAGGTGCCCCTCGTGAGGAGGAAGCCCAAAGAACGGACGAGGAGAGGATCCGGTCTGGAGTAGCTGCAGGTCCCTCCGGCCAAGGTAACCCATATCTATTCAGGGGCTTAGATAGGGCCACCGCAGACCCCCGACTAGCTAGGTTCAATCCCAAGCAGCTCGTCCAATGCCATCGAAGTGACCCAGACCTTGATATAACCCTGCTCCATTGTGTTGACCGGCTCGTGCTGGATTACGAAAATAGCCGCCCTAGGGGTACCATAGTCGTAGACAACACCCTAGCCTTTAGGTCGGCCTTATTTAAGGAGTATGGGACCAACCTTCGGTCATGGCCCTCGCTCCGGGAGGGTATCGTAGCTCCGAGTCTTAGGAAATACGTAGAAGAGTCTAGTCCTGAGCCAGTCTCGGACCCAGAACCCGCGCCAGCTCGAGAAATAATTATCTTAGATTCCCCCGCAGAAGCTCCGGGGCCTATGGCCGTGACCATAGATTCCTCTTCTAGCTCGGGGGGTAGGATTCCTTTTAGTATACATATACTTGAGTTTTGCTTCTTTCCCCCTTATTTTTGTTTTTGCATGAATGCTTATTTGTATATTAATGTTGTCTTTGTTTTTCCAGAGGAAATGTCTCAGCCCGGGAGCAAAGATCTGCGAGCTATGTTCGCCGGAGGGAACTCCTCAGCTGGGGCCTCTGGGCCCAAAATGAAGAAGCTCCGGGTGGTGAAGAAAGCCGCTGGGGCCCCAATCAAGTCCCCTGCAAAGGGGAAAGACCAGACCCCAGCTGCCCAGGCCAAGGAAACTACACCTCCTGCTGCAGTGGAGAACATGCCCCCGCCCCCTCCGCGAGCTCCGACCTTTGTTCGGGACACAGGGGCGGAGCTCGGGGCCTCGGCAAACGCAGCCCCCGAGGTGCACATCCCGGTGGACCCCCGGCACTGGAGAAGATTCCAGACGTCTTTCGGGGGACGGTGTATGAGACGGCAAGCTACGCCGTTGACCACTTCTACCGCGCCACTGAGAGAGATCTGCGGACCATCGAAACAAGGAGCCCGGAGAGTGTAATGGATTCTTCATTGTGAATGGCCCTAACGGTAAGCTGACTTTACCCTTTTATGATCTTTGATTACCATGCCTTGCCCTGTTTCTCCTCTCTCTTTTTTTTTTTTCTAAGGTAGTTGCCTCTTTGTTTTTGTAGAGTGTCTTGGCCCTTCATTGGAGCATATCCAGGTCCAGGGCCCGACTCGAGGAGATGACGGGCGAACATCAGACGGTTTTGGCCGCCCATCAAACTTCCTTGGGCGCCCTGCAAACGGCCCAAAAGAAGGAAAAAGAAGCCAAGGATGCTTTGGCAGCCACACAGGCCGAGCTGGAAGAAGCCCGTCCTAAGCTTCAAGAGGCTGAAGCCACCAAAGCCTCCCTTGCTTCCGCACCGGTCGAGCTAGACTCTGCAAAGATTGGGGCCGAGGAGGCTAAGGCCGCCTTGGAAACGGAGAAGGCAGCTTCCAGCTCCGCCATGGAGGACATGCTCTACCACTGCTGGGTCTATAACCCGGACGGCGACTTCTCCTTCTTAGGAGCAGATTGGGAGGTCTTCCAGGAAGATTTCAAAGCTCGCCTCCAGCGATAGGCACCTTCTGAGACCGAGGAGGCATCCGCCGTGGCCGAGCAGGAGGGCGAGACAGCGACCTCCACGGGGCAGCCCGGTGGAGCCTAGGGCCTTTCTCTTTCGCACCCACTCCTTTATTATTATCATTTTTTTTGTGTAACCTTGCATGAGGTTTTTCCACCTTGAGACAATTGGTTTTTATCAATTTTTACTTTTAATTGGTTTATTTCCTTTTGCCTCTACGCATTTTGGTTACTGCTTTGAAAAACTTAGTTCGTGTTAATTTTTGACTAATATTTTGTGCTTTTTAAGAAAAACACCGATTAATCAATTTAAATTAACTTCTAAGTTTTACGACCTGGTTATGTCCAGGACCTTAGTTTGAAAACTTAGTCCGCGTTAATTTTTATCAATATCTCGTGCTCTTTAAGAAAAACAACGATCAATCAATTTGAATTAACTTCTAAGTTTTATGACTTGGTTATATCCAGGGCCTTAGTTTGAAAACTTAGTTCGCGTTAATTTTTATCAATATCTCGTGCTCTTTAAGAAAAACAACGAGCAATCAATTTGAATTAACTTCTGAGTTTTATGACTTAGTTATGTCCAGGACCTTAGTTTGAAAACTCAGTTCATGTTAATTTTTATCAATATCTCGTGCTCTTTAAGAAAAACAACGATCAATCAATTTGAATTAACTTCTAAGTTTTATGACCTGGTTATATCCAGGGTAGAGCTTAGTTCGCATTAATCCTTTATCAATATCTCGTATTTTTTTAAGAAAAACAATGATCAATCGATTTGAATTGACTTCTAAGCCTTTAAGGCGACCTGGTTATATCCATGCACCATATGCCCCCCAAGTAACTAGGAAAGGGTCTTTCGTGGTTACTTTAGATTACACTTGCAAATATATTCAATCATGAACGAAAAGTTAATTCTCATTGCTCAATACATAAAAATGGCCTTTAAGCCTTACAAGGGTGTCATTGATAATATCTCTTCAAATGGATGGCGTTCCAAGTTCGTGGGACTGCCCCTCCATTGGGACGAGCTAATTTGTAAGTTCCTTCTTTAATGACCTCGATGACTTGATATGGCCCTTCCCAGCTCGGTCCCAATACTCCATCTTTGGGATCCTTACCGGCTAAGAAGACTCTCCTGAGGATCAGGTCGCCAATGCTAAAGGCGTGCTTTTTGACTTTTGAGTTGAAATAATGAGTGATTTTTTGCTAGTAATGTGCGAGATGAAGTTGCGAATCTTCTTGTCTTTCATCAACCAAGTCAAGGGAAGCGCAAAGTAGTTCGTGGTTGCGGTCCTGGTCATATGCTTGGACTCTATGCGAAGGTACCTTAATCTCCACAGGGAGGACTGCCTCACTCCCAAAATTTAGGGAGAAAGGAGTATGACCCGTAGGAGTCCGATGCGAGGTCCGGTATGCCCACAGAACCTGGGGGTGCTGTTCTGGCCAGACCCCCTTTGCTTCGTCTAGTCTCTTCTTAAGGCTCACCTTTAGGGTCTTATTGACGGCTTGGACCTGGCCATTTGCCTGAGGATAGGCCACGGACGAGAAGCTTTTCATAATCCCGTACCTTTCGCAAAATTCGGTGAATAGGTCGCTGTCGAACTGAGTCCCATTGTCGGAAATGATTTTCTTGGGCAGCCCGAATCGGCAGATAATGCTCTTAACCACGAAGTCGAGGACTTTTTTGGAAGTTATTGTTGCCAAAGGTTCTGCCTCAGCCCACTTCGTGAAGTATTCGATGGCCACCACAGCGTATCGGACCCCGCCCTTCCAGTAGGGAGGGCGCCAACCAAGTCAATTCCCCAGACCGCAAATGGCCATGGGGAAGAGATCATCTTCAGCTCGGCTGGGGGAGCTCGGGTAACTGTGGTGAATCGTTGGCACTTGTCACATTTTTTGATGTACGAGATCGAGTCCTTGGACAGAGTGGGCCAGTAATACCCTTGCCTTAAGACCTTTAGGGCCAAGCTTTACCCCCCAATGTGATTCCCGCAAAAACCCTCATGCACCTCCTGCAGAATGGCCTTTGCTTCACCTGGAAGAACACATCTTAGGAGAGGTAGGGAGTGCCCACGTCGGTATAGCACCCCGTTTACCATCGTATACCTTGGGGCCTGGTACAGTACCCGCCGCGCATCATTACGCCCTTCAGGTAGCTTCCCTTTGGTGAGATACTCAAGGATGGGGGTCATCCAGGTCGGCCTGGCATTGATCATCTCAACCTCCGCCCCCACTTCTTCTATACTTGGTTTCTCTAAGAACTCTACCGGTACTAACCCCAAAGCCTCCGTCTCCCCGGAGGTGGCAAGCTTGGCAAGAGCATCTGCGTTAGCGTTCTGCTCCCGAGGTATCTGCTCGATTGAGCCTCGCCAAAACACGGATAGTTCAACTTTTACCTTTGCCAGGTAAGCAACCATCTTGGTTCCTTGTGCCTGATATTCGCCTAGCACCTGGTTTACCACGAGCTGGGAGTCACTGAAGCACTGAACAGAGCTCGCCTTAAGCTCCTGGGCTATTCTTAGCCCGGCCAGCAAAGCTTCGTATTCGACCTTGTTGTTGGAGGCCTTGAATTAGAATCTCAGCGCCGAGTGGAATCTATGTCCCTCAGGGGATATCAAAATGATTCCAGCCCCGGAGCCGTTCTCATTGGATGAGCCATCCACGAAGATCTTCCACGACGTCTGGGCTGAGGTGACCTGGGGTGAGTCTTCTACAGGATCCTCCCGGAATCCTGTGCACTCTGCCACAAAATCGGCTAGAGCCTGAATTTTTATAGTAGTTCGTGGGGTGTACAAAATATCGAACTGAGTGAGTTCAATAGCCCACTTTAACAAGCGTCCCGATGCTTCAGGTTTTTGCAAAACCTGCCTTAAAAGCTGATCGGTCATGACGTGTATTGAGTGGGACTGGAAGTACGGCCTGAGCTTTCGGGAGGCCGTGATAAGACAGAACGCCAATTTTTCAATCAACGGGTATCGGGATTCAGCCCCGAGAAGTCTCTTGCTGATGTAGTAGAACGGTTTCTAAACTCGGTCTTCTTCTCGGACCAATACGACACTAGCTGCATCCTCTGTGACAGCTAGGTAGAGAAAACGGGGCTCTCCTGCCTTTGGTTTGGACAATACGGGTGGTTCGGCTAGATGTGCCTTCAGGGCGAGGAAAGAACTTTCGCACTCTTCTGTCCATTCGAATTTCTTATTTCCTCGGAGCAGGTTGTAGAATGGGAGGCACTTGTCGATGGATTTTGAAATAAACCGATTTAGGGCTGCCACCCTTCCTGTCAGGCCCTGGACGTCTTTGCGCGACCTGGGTGAGGGAAGCTCGAGCAATGACCTGATCTTGTCGGGGTTTGCCTTGATTCCTCGGGTATTGACGATGAAACCCAGGAATTTTCCAGAGGCGACCCCAAAAGTGCACTTCTGTGGATTAAGCCTCATGCCGTACTCCCGCAGTATCTTGAAGCATTCCTCCAGGTCTTAAACATGGTTATCGGCAGTCTTTGACTTGACCAGCATGTCATTGACGTACACTTCCATGTTCTTCCCGATCTGGTTAGCGAACACTCTATTTACTAACCTCTGGTATGTAGCACCGACGTTCTTCAGTCAGAACGACATGACCTTGTAACAATAGACGTTAGTCGGGGTCATGAAGCTGGTGTGCTCCTGGTCCGCCGGATTCGTGGCGATCTGATTATAGCCTGAGTACGCGTCCATAAAGGACATGAGCTCATGCCCCGCCGTGGCATCTACCAATTGGTCAATCCTTGGCAAGGGAAAACAATCTTTGGGGCAGGCTTTATTCAGGTCGGAGAAATCGATGCAAGTCCTCCATTTCCCGTTGGGCTTCGGGACCAGCACGGGGTTGGCGACCCAAACTGGAAACTTGGCTTCTCGAATGAAGCTGCATTTCTTAAGCCGAGTTACTTCTTACTCTAAGGCCTCAGCCCGAGTTGTTCCCAGGCGCCTCTGCTTCTGGGACTTTGCAAGCATGCTTTTATCCAAATGAAGGGTGTGCATGATGACACTTGGACTAATTCCCACCATGTCCTCGTGTGACCATGCAAACACATCCAGGTTATCCTGCAGAAACTTGATCAGCTCTGCTTTCCTTTTGTTACAGAGGTTTTTCCCGAGCTTGACCATCCGTGAAGGATTTTGTGGATCGATGTTTACATCCTCGAGCTCTTCAATGGCCTGGAGCTCGGACTTATCCTCGCCTATTCAGGGGTCAATATCCTCACTTAAGACGATATTTTCTCCTTCAACGCTCTGAGGTTTTTCAATCTTAGGATCAGTTAAAGGTTCCTGAGATTCCTCTCCTCCACCTTGGATGGCCATTGCTAGCTGCCCAGGTTTCGATTTTCCCTTCATGGAAATGCTGTAGCATTCCCTAGCAGCAAGCTGATCGCCATGGATCGTGCATATCCCCGTGGAAGAAGGGAATTTCATCGCGAGGTGGCGAATGGAAGTGATGGCCTCAAAAGCTATAAGTGTGGGTCGACCCAAAATAGCATTGTACGTAGCGGGGCAGTCGATGACCACGAACTCGAGGAGTTTGGAGACTCTCCGAGGTCCTTCTCCCAAGGTGATCACCAGCTCGATCGTACCTATAGCTGCCGATCCTTCCCCCGAAAAACCATATAGCATCATGGAGGTCGCCTTCAGCTCGGCGGCAGTCAAACCCATCTTCTCTAGCGTGGACCGGAATACAGGGTTTACCGAGCTCCCATTATCGATCAGAACTCTTCTAACCCTCTGATTAGCGAGCTGTACTGCTATGACCAGGGGGTCGTTATGAGGGAACTGAACGTGGTTGGCATCTTCTTCAGTAAAAATGATTGGCTGTCTCTCCAATCGCTGCTGCTTTGGCAGGTGCTGCTCTAGGACGAACTCTACTCCATTATGCGCCTTGAGTTCATTTACGTACCTCTTTTGGGCACCCCTGCTTGCGCCAGCCAAATGCGGACCTCCCGAGATTGTGGATATTTCTCCTCCTATTACTGGAGGAGGGACGTCTTGATCTACCCGAGACCCGGGCTGATTGACCGGGACTTCCAAAGTAGGTCGACTTGTTGGAACCCTGTTCTGCGCGTACTGAGCCAAGGGGCCGGCTCTGATGAGAGTTTCGATCTCATCTTTCAAATGCCTACAATCATCAGTATTGTGGCCAACGTCGTTGTGGAAACGAAAAAACTTGGAGGTGTCTCTCTTCCCTTTCTGGTGCTTTAACGGCTCCGGCTTCTTCCAGGGGAGGCGAGCAGAGTTCGCTAGGAAGATGTTCTCCCTAGAGTGGGTGAGCTCTGTATAATTCGCGTAGACCGGCTTAAATTTGTCTACGAACTTATTCTTCTTTGGGCCGTGCTGGTTGCCCTTGCCGTTCCCGTTTCTTTTGCCTCCACCAAATTGGTTATTCTGTGTAACGTTCTGGGTCGCTGTCACGACCTCCGTTCCCACTCCAGCGGGCTGCTCAGAGACCTGGCTGGTTCCTGCAGCTGAGGCTTGGGCCTCCTCCAATTTGATCCACCCCTAGGCCCTATTTAGGAATTCGTTCACTGAGCTAACTCCCTTCCTTTGTATCTCGTTCCAGAGTCCCCCTCTGACGAGGATTCCAGTTCTCAAAGCCATGAGCTTGGAGCTGTCATCTGTGTCTTTGGCCCGAGCAGCAACGTTCACGAACCTGCTCAGGTAAGCCTTCAAAGGATCATCGGGTTGTTGCCTCACGTTAGCCAGGGAGTCGGCCTTGACGCGGGCAGCCTGGGAGGCTCGGAATGCCCTTTTGAAGTCAGCAGAGAAAGTTTTCCAGGAGCTGATTGATTGCTTCTTGCTTTGTTTGAACCACTGTCTGGCTGGTTCGGTCAGTGTGGAGGGAAATATTAGACATCTCAGCTCAGGGCCAATGTTGTGGGCCATCATCAGGGTATTGAACATCCCCAGATGATCCGACGGATCTCCGTCTCCGTCAAATTTGGATAGGTGCGACATACGGAAACCGGGTGGGTATGCCGTTGCTGCTATGCTGGGGGCGAAGAGCTCAAGCTCGTCCCCCGAATCATATTCGTCTTTCTCTTTCTCCGACAGGAGCTTCCTCATTAGCTCCTCCATCTGAGCTAGGCGCTCAAGGGTTTTGTCTTGATTTCCTTGGTTATTCCGGAGCTGCTCGACAGCTCCGGATCCATTGTATACGTTTGGTGGGTTATTGCCCCTCCTATCTTGAGATAGGTTATTTGGGGCATTCCCGCCGTTACGCACCTCGGACAGGTCTCCCCCTGAGCGAGCATGGCTGCCACCTCCTACTGGTTCCCCCCTATGAGAGTTAAGGCGATCTCGTAGGTCGCCCCTCTAGGTGGCTTGAGGACTTTGCGCCGAGCTTAAGCGTTGACGCAGGTCTCTGCCAGAAAGGTCGCTCCGATGACTGCCGGTCTAGTAGCTCCCGTTAGAGAAGCTCGGAGTCCGCCTCTAGGGGTGAGGATCCGGGCTCCCTCTTATCACCCTGCTACGTCAGGAAGGTCCTGCGGATGGAGGGTTTCTCCTACTGCTACCATAAGTTGGAATATCTCGGATAGATCGAGAAGGAGACATATATCTTATTGGTGACGGAGGATGCCTAACCAGAGATGCAATCCTTGTTCCGTCAGGGCGGATCAAGTTAGGTGGGGGCCTTTCGGCCCTGCCGACCTGCGGGTCTCGTGCCTGGCGATCTGGACGAGGCGCAGGACGGCTGGTGGGGACGGGCTGAACTGTGAGCCCTCCCCGGATCTTCTTCTGGAATTCCCTCGAGCCCTCCTGGGCGCGCTCGAGGCTGGCTGGGAGCTGGGAGTTGAAGTTCGGACTGAGCGGCTATACTGTTGTTCGGCTCTAGGCATTTCTTCGAAGTTTGCCTCTCGACGGTGCGATGAGGGAATAGAGTTGGATGTCGGAGGTCTGTCCGAGCGGCTAGGCCTGGACCGATTACCCCGGCAGGACTTACGAGTTTCGCCTTGCCTCTTTTCGACGTTAGCGTCAGTTGTAAGAGGGGGTAGTCGGGCCAACACCTCCTTAATTTGCTGACTAGCTTTCGCTAGTTGGCTCCTCAGCTGAGCGTTCTCCATCTCTACCACAGTGTAAAAATCAGGGTTTGGATTAGGTGGCCGGGGCACCGAACTTCCAGTGTCATCCTGGCCAACCGGCTGCTTGCCCGGCCGCTGCTGGACCTCAGGATTTTGCTCACCGGAGATGGCGGCATGATGAGCCTCCTGCCCATCATGTTGTTCTGCCTCGTTACCGTGTCTTGATCGAGTGGTCACCATAGTTGGATGTTTGCGATAGCACCAATCTAACTAGCTCTCAATGAAAGCACCAAGCTGTTGACGCAGTTCTTCGCCAACAGGTAATTAAGAAATAGATGAAGGGATTAGTGCTTAACAATGAACCGAAATAGATGAATGATCTTTAAATGGACTGGTGACACAATTACGTTTTTTAGGTGGTTCAAAGGTTAAAATCCTTCTACTCCACCAGCCAATATTATTGCTATATGCCTGGTATTCTTTTACAGGGTATTTCCTTACACAATAGAATCCAAATCCTTTGCAACTCCCAGGGTCTCCATATTTATAGGAGAGGGCACCTGGGAGTTTGTAAGGGGGGTCATCCCGTGACCTTCTTACCTATCATGTCACTTCTGTGACATTCATGATTAATTCCTAAAACCTGACACATGAAGTGTGGTCTAATCAATAGGCAAGGGGGATAATGAGTCGCACGGCCCAACCCAGTTGTGGGTGCCTGAATACGCACGTTCATGCTGCGTGTCCGAGAAGTCAGGGATATATCAGACACATGATGTTTGATATATGCACGTTTACCTTGCGTGGTTGACTTTATAAGAGGTCATAGCTTCCAACTCCAGCTCGTACCACGAGCTGGATGCCTCCTCGACCTGTGGCCTTCACATACCTGACTCGATCCTTAAGTAATCTTGGCGAACCTCTTGATATCCCCGAGCTAGCGAGGTAGGACCTGACGATAACAGCTCCGGTCATGGGGGATCCACGAGGCTGATATAATTAGGCCATATCTTAGCTCGCTAATAGCCCGTTGGAAAATTAGGGCGTACAGATATATATATATATATATATATACTAGACACAAGCAACCTGCAATGCATGTTTTCTTAGTTTTATTTATTAATTTTTTTTTAAAATTTATATCATTGTCATATAAATTTCAAATAAATAAACAATATTAGATATAAAAGAATGACATAAACATATATTAAATGAAAAATTAAACCAAAACTGTAGAGTCCAAGAACTTTACTTAGCTAGTTAGATAATAGTAGTAATAGTAATAGCTAGTAGTAGTTATAGTATGTTTATTACTGTGGATTTTGGTTCAAGCCGGGATTTAGTTGGAAACTCCTAGCAATAGTTATGGATTTTATAAGTTTAACCTATAGTTTAAGAATATTAATTATAACATAAGGTTTGATTAATATTGCTGGTTATTAATATGATGATTATTATAATCTAAGGTTTAGATAGAGCCAATAGGATTATGATACTTGTCATATGCATGATTATTAAGGAATCAGATATGGTTATTTCATATGTACGTTTTCTTAAGATTAGTATAGTAGTCATTAATGGTCCAAAGTCTAGAATAGTTGGGTCGCTACAGTTGGTAGCAAAGCAACGGTCCATTCGCATGAAGTTCTCCTCGATACACACACTCAAAGCTCCGAATCTAACCTCCAATGTAAGTGTTTATGTTTTAGTTTTTTTTATTATGTGTTTAGTTAATGTTCTAGTCCTTATGTTTTCAGTTAATAATATTTTTAAATTAGTTTATTTTTTTTCGTTATTTATTTTATTTATTATCTTTGAATTTATGATTGTACATAGTGAAATTATTTTTTTCAAATAAATATCATTTTTATTTTTGAATGACATGTATGAGTTTGATTTTTTTTTTTTTACAATCATAATAAATAATGACCAAGTTCGGTGAGGGTGGATACAAATCAATGGACCAGGTTCTATATTGAGAGTTTAGGAGGCCATACTAGTGGGAATGATTTTACAGATCCTAGCCCTCCCTCAATATGGTTAACTTTGGAAAAACGATGAGTTTCGAGCCTGAGAATTAAGTCATATAGGATGATTAGAAACAGACTTAATAAATTATAAAGATGGCTTATTTTTCTAAGTTTAGAAACACACCCTAATTATAAAGAAGGCTCACATATTTTTTTCATAAGAAGTCATAATTAATAGGTCCGAGTTATGTTTGCTTAGATTAAGTTTTGCCTTAGAGACTATTAGGATAAGTTCTAACATGTTCTCGACTGTTAGAACTTTGTTGAAGATGTTGTTCCGAAGATCTGCTCGCATCAACGCCAATGCCTCAAGCGTTGCTCCTGAAACTTATGAAGCCTCTCCAGTTCGCAGAAGGGGAAGGCGTGCAACCAATGCTGCTGCTAAAGAGAGAGCGTCGCCGCCGTCGGTTGACAACACTGTAGAAATTGCAAGACTACGACAACAAGTGGAGGAATTACTATAGCAACAGCGACAACAGACTCAGACTCAGCCTCCACCTCAGCCGCAACCACAGCCTCAGCAGATGGCTCAAGTACCCCATCAAGTAGGTCCTTATGGGGCGTGGCCAATGGTGAACTATGCGTCATACCCAGCTTAGCACATGGAGCTAATCTACGAGCATTTTTGTAAGCAACACGCTCCAAACTTTGAAGGGAAAACAGACCCCTTTGAAGCAGAAGAATGGCTCAGAAATGTAGAGTCGATCCTAGCGCATATGAATCTCGGCAACGCGGACTGTATATCCTACGTTTCTTCTCTGCTTAAGAAGGATGCTAGAATATGGTGGGACTTAGTTCAGCAGACTAACGATGTCACCACCATGACATGGACAAGATTTGTGGAGCTGTTCCATAAGAAGTATTACAACTCGGCAGTCATCGCTACAAGGATCGAGGAGTTCGCTAGTTTGAAGCAGGGCAACTTAACGGTAGTAGAAGATGCTTGGCAGTTCAACAGATTATCCAAGTTTGCACCAGAGTTGGTTCCAACTGACTTTATGAGGGTGACCAAGTTCGTTAGAGGACTTAGACCAAAGATTGAATTAGGAGTTAAGCTAGCAAACCTGGGAAATACTACCTATGTCAATGTTCTAGAAATGACAATAAAAGTAGAAAGGCTTCAGGCGAATGTTAGTAAGGAGAAGGCTAGTAGGCCTGAGCCTAAACAGCAGGGTCAACCTCAAAATGGTCAGAAAACAACAGCTGTCAGCATAGCAATAGTAATAGTAATGGTCAGAAGAGAAGGCATCTAGATGATACGCAGCCCAATGGTGATAAAAGAGCACAGACAAACAATGGAGGCAATAAGTCGGGTTATGTAGAATAGCCGCAATGCTCTAAGGGCCAAAAGAAACATCTTGGGGAATGTCATGCAAACATCAAGGGATTCTTCAACTGTGGTTAGGAAAGTCATCGAAAGACGAAATGTCCACAACTCAAGCAAAAGGAGAAAAGGGATTAAACGATGGTTCTAGACAAAAGTCTTTGCCTTGACCCAGGGAGGAGCCAATGCTAGTAACAAGCAGTTACAGGTCAAATTCCTATCCTCGATAGTATATGTTCTAGTATTGTTTGCTTCGGGAACAACATACTTGTATATCTCATTAGGAATGATAGAGAAATTAGACAAACCTTGTAGAACTAGGTTTGTGACATAGTTGCCTTCGGGTAAAATAGTCCTATCATCACGGATAGTACGAGGCGTACCGATCAAAATTGAGGACGTAAGAATTAGAAGGAGACCTGATATAACTGGAGATTAAAGATTTCAATGTGATATTAGGAATGGACTGGCTAGCAAGGCATGGCGTAACCATCGATAGCAGACGTAAGCAAGTGATGTTCGAGACTCCTGACGGTCAGAAACGATGCTATATGGGAAAAGTTTTAGGACTACATACGTCGCTTATTTCATCTTTCAAAACTCAGAGGATGATAGAAAAAGGATGTCACGCATTCTTAGCTAGCGTTACGGATGTAGTTTAGGGAACACCACTAAAGGTCGGAGATGTACATATTGTAAGGGAATTTCCAGAGGTATTTCCCGACGACTTGCCTGGATAGTCGCTAACGCGGGAAATGGACTTCACAATCGAATTAGTACTGGGCACCGAGCCTACTTCCAAGGCACCATACCGGCTGGCTGCTACCGAACTCAAGGAGTTAAAGATGTAGTTAGAAGAACTCTTAGACTTGGGTTTCATTAGAACGAGTCATTCGCTATGGGGAGCACCAATACTATTTATGAAGAAGAAGGATGGAAGCATGCAGATATGTATAGATTATCGTGAGCTGAATAAGGTGACAAATAAGAATAAGTACCCGCTACCCCGAATTGATGACTTGTTTGATCAACTCCGAGGGGCAACCGTTTTTTTTAGATTGATCTACGGTCCGGGAATCACCAGCTCAAGGTACGGGAAGAAAATATTCCCAATACGTCTTTTAGAACTCATTATGGACATTACGAGTTTCTAGTTATGTCTTTTGGTCTTACCAACGCTCCAGCCGCGTTTATGGATATAATGAATATGGTCTTTATGGATTATCTGGATAAATTCGTCGTAGTATTCATTGACGATATCTTGGTGTACTCAAAGGATAAAGTCGAGCACGAGAAACATTTAAGGTTAATCTTGCTACGACTGAATGAGCATCAGCTTTACGCCAAGTTCAAGAAGTGCAAATTTTAGCTTTCAAAAGTAGCATTTCTCGGCCATATAGTATCCAAGGACGGGATTGTTGTAGACCCATCTAAAGTAGAGGCAGTGAAGGATTGGCCAAGACCAAAGAACGCATTCGAAGTAAGGAGCTTTCTGGGATTAGCAGGTTATTATAGGAGGTTAGTAGAGGGCTTTTCTAAGATAGCCACTCCATTCACCAACCTGACCCGGAAACAGCAAAGATTCAACTGGAATGATAGATGTGAAGAAAGCTTCCAGTTGCTTAAGGAAAAGTTGTGCTCAGCACCAGTACTCTGTGTACCGACACCCAACGATAAGTTCGTAGTCTACTGCGATGCATTGAAGCAAGGGTTGGGTTACGTGCTGATGCAGAATGATAAGGTGATAGCCTACGCCTCACGGCAGCTAAAGGAGTACAAGCAATGATATCCAATGCATGATATGGAGTTGGCAGCGGTGGTCTTTGCGTTGAAAATATGGCGCCATTATTTTTTTACTTAGAACGGTGTTAGATTTATACGGACCACAAAAGTTTAAAGTACTTCTTCACACAGAGGAGGTCAACATGAGGCAGCGCAGGTGGTTAGAGCTAGTGCAGGATTACGACTACGAAATCATATACCACCCAAGAAAGGCAAACGTAGTTGCTGATGCGCTAAGTAGGAAAAGTTATGGAAGTTTAGCAGCGCTAGCAGGAATAGAAAAGTCGCTACAGCAGGAGCTGATCAATGCCGGAATAGAAATAGTTGTCGGTAAGCTGGCTAATTTGTCTATCCAGTCAAATCTACTAGAAGATATACAGATTGGGCAAGGGCATGACGACACACTAGTGGTACAAATGGATGCAGTACCTCGTACTCAGTTCACCCAGGGTCGACTTAGATGGCACACGACATCAAGGCAATGTATTGGTGGCCAAGGATGAAGAAGGACATAGCAGAATTTGTGTCTAGGTGTCTAGTATGCCAGCAAGTGAAAGCAGAACATCAGTGGCCTACAGGCTTATTGTAACCACTTAGCATTCCAAAATGGAAATGGGATGATATAGCCATAGATTTCGCGACGGGTTTGCCACGAACAAGTAAGCAGCATGATCTGGCTTGGATAGTAATAGATAGATTAACCAAGTTAGCTCATTTCCTTCCCGTTAAGACTTCATACACAGCGGATCAACACACAAACGTTTAAGTCCAAGAAATAGTACGACTGCATAGAATCTCTAAGACAATAGTATTCGATGGAGGATCGGTGTTTACATTGAGATCTTGGAGTGAGTATTTGTTGTTGATAGAATTCTCCTACAACAATAGCTATCAGTCAACAATCGGGATGACACCCTACAAGCTACTTTATGGAAGAAGGGTCGATCGCCGTTGCATTGGGACGAGGAAGGAGAAAGGCAACTACTTGGACCTGAAGCTGTTAGAGGAGCTCAGGATGTAGTAGCACTGATTAGAAAGCGTATGCTCGCTGCTCAAAGCCATTAGAAAAGTTATGCGGATGCCAAGCGGCATGATGTGGAATTCAAAGTCGGAGATCAAGTTTTCTTAAGAATATCTCCTATGAAAGGTGTGAAGCGGTTTGGGAAGAAAGGCAAACTTAGTCCCTGATTTATAGGTCCTTTTGAGATATTGGACAAAGTGGGAGCAGTTGCATATAGATTAGCCCTACCGCCAGCTTTAACAAATAGTCATAATGTATTTCACATCTCGATGCTGCATAGATATGTGTCAGACCCATCTCACGTCCTCAAGTACGATATGATAGCACTCCAGAAAGACTTGAGTTATGAGGAACGACCGGTTAGCATCCTAGATAGAGGGATGAAATAGTTACGGTCCTAGAGCATTCCAATAGTCAAAGTCCTATGGAGTAATAGTTCTGAACAACAGGCAACGTGGGAGTTGGAGGAGGGCATGCAAGGCTGGTATCCAGAATTATTTGGTAAGTAAATTTCTTGGACGAAATTCTTTTTAGTAGGGGAGAATTGTAGAGTCCAAGAACTTTACTTAGCTAGTTAGATAATAGTAGTAATAGTAATAGCTAGTAGTAGTTATAGTATGTTTATTACTGTGGATTTTGGTTCAAGCCGGGATTTAGTTGGAAATTCCTAGCAATAGTTATGGATTTTATAATTTTAACCTATAGTTTAAGAATATTAATTATAACATAAGGTTTGATTAATATTGCTGGTTATTAATATGATGATTATTATAACCTAAGGTTTAGATAGAGCCAATAGGATTATGACACTTGTCATATGCATGATTATTAAGGAATCATTATTTTAATAAGGGAAATATAAGACTTAGTCTTTACCAAAATCTGTTAGGAGCATGATATTTATTTAGATATTTAGACTCATAATTTTATTTATTTGTGGATTAGGTTGTTATTTAGATCATTAAATAGATTTTTTTTCGTAACTTTAGGGTACTGTAACTTCCGACCTATTTTTGACACAGTTATGTTATGAATTTTGAAAAATAGTATTTCTAAAAATTTGTAGATAATTTAATTAGATTTCTAACGGTATAAAGATATTTTAAATTTGAGTTCTACAGCTCCAGATATGTTGATTTTACTGTAGGTTAGTTTAGAGTTACGAGATTTAGAAAGTTAGAAGATTTTTATTCCTTAGGATTCTATTTTAAATTTAAATTTAAATTTGGATTATAATTAGAAGATTTTTATTCCTTAAGATTCTATTTTAAATTTAAATTTAAATTTGGAATATAATTAGAAGATTTTTATTCCTAGAACTCTATAAATATGACCTAGCACCAAGCCTTTTCATTCATTCTTCAAGCATTGATCATAGCCTTCTAGGTGCTAGTGAGACTATAGAGTGATAAACACTTGGGTTGGGGTTATAAGCTTTGTCATTCTAAGCTTATTAGACACTTGGGAAGTAAGGTTCATAGAGTGTATTTCGGTTTCGAGGTGTAGTTCGGTCATAGCAATTTCAAAGGTATTCCTATTCTTAGTTCCTTTTCTGTATTGTTTCATTAGTTCTTATAGTTTTTCTTTACTCAATCCCTAACGCAATCCTCTCTATTCTTGGTTAGGCATCTAAGTTCTTCGAACTTGAGATTTCTTGTTGGTAAGTATCTTCTCGATGGTTTAGTTCATTCCTCTTCATCTCTTTCTTTTAGAAAGCTCACATCTCTATTAATGGTTTTTAGGAGTGTTCCAAAATCCTGACCTTGTTCTCATCATCCCGGTATTTTGGTAAGGAAAATAGGCTAGATCTTGTATGTTTGTATGATATGTTGTGTTTTTATGTTATGTTATGTTTAATATGTTATGATAAGTTTATGTTTTTATATGTTATGTTATGATTTACCCTACCTCAAATATTAGATAGGAGACGTAGATGGGTTATCATACAATAGATGTGATCTAACCTACCTCAAATATTAGACAGGGGACGTAGATGGTTTATCACATGTCATAATGGCCATTATTACTATAGTCTTATATAGTATATGTTATGATATGTTTTTAGCATATGTTATGATATGATTTTATGTGTATGTTTATGTGGTTAGTAGTTTTTCATTGCTGGGCATTAGGCTCATTCCTTTATGTTTGTATGTGCAGAAAAATAGTTATGGCGGCGGAAAGATTCTTGGCAGCTTGAGGATGTGTATTGAGGTAGGATGAAATCGGTGGATTGCGCGTTCGATTCAAGGATGAAGTTTTTAAGTCTTTTAGTTATGATTTCTATGTATTATTTTTTCCGCACTTAATTTTGTAACTAATTTATTTAAGTTATGTTTTGTTTTCAAAACAATGGGATCCCATATCCTAAATGATTTTTTATGTATTTAACCTTTACTTTACAATTTTTAAATAAAGTTATGGTTATTTCATATGTACGTTTTCTTAAGATTAGTATAGTAGTCATTAATGGTCCAAAGTCTAGAATAGTTGGGTCGTTACAAAAACTTTGTTTATGATTTTTAAAAATATATATATATAATATGATAACCTTTTTAAACATAAGTGATAATTTTTTTTATAAAAAATTAAGATTATGTATTATATATTATTATTATTATGATGATATTTAATAATATTTAAATTTATATTAATATAAGTATTAAATATCGTATTAAATATTATTATAATAATAATATTTTATAATAAGGAATTCATATTAATATAATTAGTAAAAAATTAGGATTATATAATATTACCACAATAATATTTTATACCATTTAAATTTATATTAATATAATTATTAAATATCTAGTCTTGTATTATATATTATTGTAATAATGATATTTTATAACATTTGAATTTGAATTTATATTAATATAATTATTATATAAGTAGTCTTATATTAAATATTATTATAATAATGATATTTTATAATATTTGAATTTATATTAATATAATTAATAAATATCTATTTTTAGTTAGGTTTAAATGTATGTTCATTAAATATTTAGAATATTCCTTTAAAGTTAACAAAATAAACCGTTAAAACCAAGAATTTTTGTTATCTACACACTTTTTATATAGAAGAGATATATAAAGTTATGGTGCATTCTAGTTTTTAAATTAAATATTTTTTTTTAGAAAAAATACCTCAATATAATTAAATATTAAAAAATTAAAATTTAAACTATAAATTTAAAAAGTTTATTGGATAAAATTTTAATTATTTAATTTAAGAAATTTTAAAGCCAGCAAAAATTTATATATAAATATATATCATTTAATAAATGGCTAGAGGAATTAACATAAGTAATTTCTCATTAAAAAAATTAAAGAACAAAATAAAAAGAGGAAAAATACCAGTTTGATCCTTGTGTTTTCCCAAATATGCGATCGGTCCCTGTGTTTTGTTAAATGACAATTCAGACCTTGTGTTTTATAAAATGGATCAAAATAGTACCTTATAACCAATTTTTGTCATAATTTTTTTTTAAATATAATCTTTCATTCTCAGCTCCTCGATCATTTTCTCCATTTCTCTGAACTCATCACATCACTAACGACTCGAGAATTGATCTTATAATTCAAAATCTTTTGACCAAAATTAAGTATAGATACTATTTTGATCAATTTTGTAAAAAATAGGGTCTGAATTGTCATTTAGCAAAACATAGGGGCTGATCGTGTATTTGAGAAAAACACAGGGGCCAAAATGGTATTTTCCCTAAAAAAATATGTATATTTATGTCTTATTATACTATTACATATATATTTGGATAAACAAAATACGTTAAATGATAATATAAATTGTACATCCTAAAATTCAGCATGAGTCTTTTAGCTAGCTCGGATACAGCTGGCTAGCCAAGAGCTGTAATAGATGATCCACAAGTCCATATTTCCTTTGTGAAGGTAGCACGACTCCCCAGATCTATAGCACGAGCTGGTGAATACAAAGCAATAGGCACAAACTGAAAACGTTTATAAAGCATAGCGTCCGAAGACACGAGTTGACGCCGCACTCAGCTCGGGGTACACTAGAGATCTGCCGCAGCCTTGGATCCTTATAAACCCAGATACGTTATATAGACATGCATGGTCATACATAACATGTCCGAAAATCCTTGAAATCTTGGACACGTAATATAATCGTGCATGATCAGACATCGTATGTCCGAATTATCCCTGAGGACCCGTGATCAGTTTTACCTAATTATTAGACCATACCTTAGGATAAATTGTAATAATTATAATTGGTGTGAGACATGTCACATTAGGGATTTGATTCACGTGATGACCCCAGTGCCTATCCGATCCATATATTTTCTCTATAAATACTAAGACCTTAGATAGGGAGAATGGGGTTTTTTAGTTTTGTAATACCAAAACTCTGTCAAAATTTAGAGAGAAAAACAGTAATAGTACAGACTCATGGACTAGGTGGATTTTAACCTCTGAACCATGTAAAAAGATGAGTGTTCTTAATATTTCTTTTCTAGTGTTTTTAAGCATCATTTTCTTATTGCGGTTTATCATTAAGCACTAATCTATCCCTGCTATTTTCATAATTTACTGTTGGCGAAAAACCGCGGCAACATAAATATTTAACAAAAGATTGAAAATATTAAATTTAAGCACATAAATATTTTTTATTATAGTTTTGAAAATATAATTGATAAAATAATTTAAATATGTGATGATGAATTATTATTCATTTATTACTTATTTTTTTCAATTTATTTACCTTATTTAGATATTTTTTTCTTCAATTTAACTTTATTTAGATGAATTTATTAATTTTATTTTTTAAAAAAAATTATTTATCTTATTTAAATAACAATGTTAAAAAATAATAAAAAGATGTTTTTGGTTATAGTTTTGAAAATATAATTGATAGAATAATTTAAATATGTGATGAGAAACTATTATTCATTTATTATTATTTAAAAAAAAAATTATTTACCTTATTTAGATTATTTTTTTTCTACAATTTAACTTTATTTTGATGAATTTATTAATTTTATTTTTTAAAAATATTTCCCTTATTTAAAATTAACGTTGTTAGAAAACAATAAAAAAAAGTGTTAAATCTAACGGAAAACAACAATTTCCGTTAAACTCACATTTATAATATATAAAGATAGAAATTTTTTGGGTAGTGATTGCTTTTAATCACTATTGATAGATATTTTTTTAGTATTGATGGATAAGTTGTAATTCTATTTTTTTATATGATGATGTATAATGTAGTTAGAGGAGACCTTTCACAAATTTTCGTGAAATTCTGGATAATTTAGGATCCTAAAATCGGGATTCAAATAGCCTATTGTACACGTGGATAAATATTAAAACAAAGACACGTACAACAAGTTGTTTGAATATTGATTTTGATATTCTAAATTATTCAAAATTTTCTGAAAATTTGTAGGAGGTCTCCTGTAACTACATTATATAGCGTCATGTAAAGAATATTAGAGTTACAACTTATTTATGTACTAAAAATATCTATAGGTAGTGATTATTTTACTATAATGGTACTCTATATATATCCCTATATCTCTTCTATATAAAAAGTGTGTAGATAACAAAAATTCTTGGTTTTAACAGTTTCGTTTGTTAACTTTAACGAAATATTATAAATATTTAACGGAAAATACTTTCAAAACAAATTAAAAAAAATATTTATTAATTATAATAATATATATTCAAATATTATAAAATATCACTATTAAAACTAGATATTTATCAATTATATTAATATAAATACAAATGTTATAAAATATCATTATTATAATAATATATAATACAAGACTAGATATTTAATAATTATATTAATATAAATTCAAATGTTATAATTATTATTATTATAATATATAACATGCAATATATAATCTTAATTTTTATAAAATTTTGCTAGAATAAATATTTAGTAATTATAATAATATAAATTCAAATATTATAAAATATCATTATTATAAGAGTTTTTTTCAGCTGCAGTCTTCATTATTTATACTGTGTAACATTTAGGTCCCTAAAATTAATTTTATATCAGTTAGATCCCCAACCTTTTCAAATCGTATCATTTAGGTATCTAAATGTTATTTTTATTTCTTTTTATTTCAAAATACATAAATAAAATATAAAAAAAAAACTGAAACAATCATAAAAAATTGGACCACTTAATTTTTGACAATACCAAACATAACATAAGAAATATATATTTTTATGACATTTTAAAAAATATTTAATAGTTTTACAAATTAAATTAATTTTTCATTAAAAAAAATTCTTACCTATATTTTTGTAATAATAATAATTGAACTATCACGAGATTATCAATATTTATCATGTACATATTTATTTTAATTTTTTTTTTTATAATGTAACTTATAACAAATCATATATATGTGCACATAAACAACTTTATATACACTATTAAGTTTTAAAAAAAGTATGAAATAATCAAGCATAAACATAATAAAAATTGATAATATCAAGATAATCGAGATAATAAAGTTAAAAGTATTAATTATATAACAACAATGTAGGTAATAATATTTTTTTTAATGAAACATTAATTTAATTTAAAAAATATTATGTATTTTTGAAAATGTCATGAAAATATATTTTTCTCATGTCATGTTTATTATTGTCATAAATTAAATATCCAAATATTTTAAGAATGATTCACCATTTATTTTGTATTTTTTTTTTATGTATTATAAAAGAAAAAAGAAATAAAAGTATAGCATTTAGGGACCTAATGTTGACCCAAACTCTTAAGTCTCATTGTTTTGATAATTAACAAATATTTGATTATTATTTGTTACTAATGATTTGTTGATTTTGTAGCAAAAACCAAAGTGAATTAGCATTTCAAAATCAAACTTATGACCAAAGGCAAAATGGTCATTTTACCAAATTTTTCGGAAATGACCCGAAGTGGATTTCAAGACTCAAGAAACTCAAGATAAAGGTTTAATTTCATTTCTTAGTCTTGTAAAGTGATTGCAAGTATACTTTAAGTCATAAGTATAAAATTTGGCTCACTCACGTACTAAAAATGGTGATTTTTTAAAATGAGAAATAAATATCCTAAATTCACTTTTAATAAAATACATCTCGATACGGTCGTAACGCAATTGGAATTTTTGAAATCGGATAAACAAGCTAAAAGTTATAAAGAATTGAAAAACGGGAAAATAGGCATAATTCGGATTTTGCTCTCTGTTTGCCATCCGGAATTCCGGATTGGCAACCGGAATTCCAGTTGCTTCCAGACCGGAATTCTGGTTCCCCATCCGGACTTCCGGTTCGCGGCAGACAGCTTCGAAAATTAACCCCTAACGGCTATAAACGGTTAGTTTTTTCCCAAACTCTATATAAACTCGTTTTTCACTCAAAGTTGGAGGTTGGCTGAGCATTTATTACATATACCAAACCTAATCCATTGATTTCAAAGAGCTCTCAAAGTTTAACTCATCCAAACACATATTCACACACTTGAGCCAAAATTTGTATTTATTTCTTCTAAGTGTGCTTGCTAATCACTCTAGGTTTCTCATTGTATTATCATACTTCTAGAGTGATTTTTGCTTGTAATATCAAACACATTCCCATATTGAGATTGAGGTGAGGTTGGCACCGGTTTTGTAAACAACCCGCTTAGAGTGAGATTGGCACTTCAACAATCCGAAAAAGAGGTTGATAGTCCTTGGTGGTGGAAAACTATTGTAAGAGATTTGGAAATACCTTGGTGAAAAATTCCCGGTTGTAAGGGTTAGTCAAGCCCGCTAACTTGGCTCGATAGTTGAACTCAAAGCTAGGTCCATAGCTTTGAAGACCAAGGACGTAGGTGGCTTAGTTCTACCGAACCTTGTAAAATTCAAGAGTTTGCAATTTCTTAACCTTCAACTCTTTACATTACAAGTTTGATTATTTGCTATATCTATCTGATTTCCATATTATTTGCTTTTACTTAATAAATTTAATTTATTGCATAATTTGGCATATTAAGTTTTAAATTTCCGAAATTAGTTTAAATTTCCAATTCACCCCCCCTCTTGGAAATATATCTTGGGTTAACAATTGGTATCAGAGCAAGGGCTCATTTATTTGATGAGATTTCACAATCTAGAGCATGGCGTTTCCAAGTAATTCACAAAATAACATGTTAGAAGGTTTAAGCACAACTAGAGCACCATTCTTCAATGGTGTAGACTTTCCCTATTGGAAAATTAGGATGGAAACTTATCTTCAATCTATTGATTATGATTTGTGGCATATAGTGTCTAATGGTCCTTACATTCCTAAACATGTCATTAATGGTGTAGAAGTTATTAAGACATATGAGGCATATGACGAAGAAGATAAGAAAATGCTTTCTAAGAATGCTAAAGCTAAATATGCACTTATATGTGGTTTGGATAGAGATGTGTTCAAAAATATTGAACAAGCCTCTACCGCTCATGATATGTGGAAAATGCTTGAAGTCACTCATCAAGGAACAAATGCTATGAAGGAAACTAAAATTCAAATTTATTCTACTCAATATGAGAACTTTAAGATGAAAGCGGATGAAACTATTGCTAACATGTATACTCGTTTCACTACTATCACTAATGGTTTGAATTCTCTTGGCAAGGTACTTTCACAAAAGGAGATGGTGACCAAGAATTTGAGAAGTCTCACCAAAGCCTATCAAGGCAAAGTGATTGCCATTCAAGAAGCCAAGGATCTCTCAACACTTCCCTTGGAAGAACTAATTGGTTCACTCATGAACCATGAAATTTTCATGAGTGCACAAGATGAAGAGGAAGTTGAGAAGAAAAAGAAGACTATTGCATTCAAGTCTTCCTCCTCCCGTGCCATTAGTGAAGATGATGAGGATAGCCTATGTAGTGACATGGAGGACTTGGCACTCTTCTCAAAGAAATACAAAAAGTTCATGAAATTCAAGAAGAACTTTGGGAAGAAGTGTAACGCCCCAACTCCAGGGACCGTTACGGTGTGCCTTGTAAACAGTGCTAAACTCGCTAATCGAGTCATTAGGCCAAAATCATGAACTAAGTATGATTAGCGGTTTAGGGATTAAACATTTTGGATAAGTTGTAACGTTTCACTAGAACGTTTAATATATACATTGGGATCCCGAAAATAAAGTTTCAGAGTTTATTACAGAAAATATATACAACAGGCCGTTCTAAGCGGCAAAACAGGGTTCAGCCCTAGTTCCACTTTAAACCTCGGCCGTGGCGGACAAGCAGCTGCATATGTACACGTCATCACCTAAGCTCTCCAACTCAAGGATGGTCCAACTTCCTCTTGCCTTTACCTGCACCACGTAGCACCCGTGAGCCGAAGCCCAGCAAGAAAACATAATATATCATGATATAATATCAACAATAACCAAAGTAACCATCCAGAACCAACGGTCCATACAGATAGGTGACAATAGCCAAAAGTCACGATAATGAGCATCGCTCCCTCTAGCCATGTGACGATAGGGTCACCAGGGCTCAACTGATAAGAGATTCTTTCATAAGCTTGGTTAGGACAGGTGCAAGGTGATTAGTCACCAACATAACCTTCCTCACGACTCTAGAGTCGAAACTATGGACAACGTCCCTTAGCCATGTGACAAACAGTCACCGGGGTCATATACCTTGGCTATAGTCATCTGGTCGTAGACCAAGCAAGCGCTTATAGTTCTCATTGACCTTCTGGTCAGTCCGGCATTAATACCCCATATGAGTCATTCAATGCCGGTCTCGATTAGATCTAATCTTTAATCGGCCCGGCATTCACAACGCACTACCACTTTTGACCCTTGGGTCAGTAAAACACGACCAGTGCTCAGCCCGTGGTGAACCTAACTGATAAGTCACAGCTTCACAGACGGATCTGGCACCATTTTCGATTCTGACTAATAAGTCAGCGCCATACACAGGTAAGCCATGCCACCAACATATACCACATGTCCAATATCCAATAACAAGTATTCAGCATGCTTACTCAACAGATATTAGTACAATTAGGACTATGCATTAACACAGAGGCTCAAGCTCTGAACGATATCACACCCAGTATACAAAGCATGTCCTAATCACATGTTTCTCATGCATCATATGCAATATATCCAGCAATCCAACATGCACCAATAACAGCCATGCATGTCACATTTAACAGTCAACCAACATGCATCAAGAATAGCCATGCATGTCATACATAATAATCAACCAACATGCATCATAATAACCATGCATGTCATACATATTAATCAACCGGCATGCACCAATAATAACCATGCATGTCCCATATACACAGGGTGCAGTTTTCTTACCTCAAAGCCGAGCTAGAACGATTAAAAGAACGACCCTTGAGAACGATCAACTTTTAGTCCTTTAGCGGTCACTTAGTCATAACCAAATATAAGGTATCATTAATAAAAATGATAGCTGAGGGTTCCCAAACCAAATCTCAGCCCCCGAGACCTCAAATACTACCCAACCGGGTACTAGGTCCAACCCCGAGGCCTATGGTTTGAATCCCTAAGCTAAAAACCACTTTTTAGCAAAATTGGCCTTAAGGGCCGCGGCCCCCAAAAGCTGTGCCGCGGCATGCCCCCAAACAGAGAGACCCCCATCTGCCAGACGCCAAGGGCCGCGGCATGCAAAAGCTGTGCCGCGGCACCCAGCCCAGTTCAGCCTAAGCCCCACGCACGAACCAGATTTTCAACCCTGCATTTCCCCTCTCAAACCAGACCTTCAAACCCTCTCTAAACCTCTTCCAAACATATAGTTGAACCCCCAAACAACATCCTTATCTCACTCACACCAAACCCCAATCAAACTAACACCAAAACCCCCTTGGATTCACACTTTCCACAACAAAACCCATGACTGAAAAGTTAAAACGAAAACAGAGCATAGCTTAAGTTCAATGATCAAAACTTACCTTAAAACTTGTTTGAACCTCCCTTACAAGCTAAACCAGGTCCCCAACCTAGCCTTTAAGTTCCTCTAGCTTGAATTACCACCAAGAACACAAAACCATCAAAGGAGGAGTGAGGAAGATGAAGCAAGGAGAAGGTACGGGAATGAAGGAGGCAAACTCCTGTTTTACTCTGTTTGTTCTACAGCTTTCTAAGCCCCTTAAGTTACATATATCCTTCCAAAAAGACCAAAATACCCTTGTATCATCCTAAACCTTTTAAACAAACTCAAGGGCAAAATTGGTACATTCCGCTAAACCCGTTAATTATAATTAACGCTTCCCAATTCCCGCTAATCTCAAAATCCTCAAACACCAATAATTCACATCCCGTTACCCTAAAATCCCCGGCAACGCTATAATCACCAATAACACTCCGAGACTCACCCCGAGCCCCGAACTAAATCCGTTATGACTAGACCGAACACTTGCATCTCATGATCGTCTCATGTCGACAAGCTCGAACCAATCCACCTTATAGTGTGGCTATATTAATTAATCACAATCATGCACCCAAAATATACAATTACGCCCACAGTGGCCAAATTACCAAATTTCCCTCATAATTAACATATGAGCCCATATGCATGCATTCACCATCATATAATAATATAATTCACGTAAACATGCATATAATCATTAAATACTATAATAAATCAATTATGGCCCTCCCGGCCTCCTAATCAAGGTCCCAGACCTTATTAGGAAATTCGGGGCATTACAAGAAGCCACAAAGAGGAAGTGACTCAAAAGAAAAAGAAAGAAAGAGCAAAGATGATCCACCAATTTGCTTCGAATGCAAGAAGCCCGGTCACATGAAAATGGATTGCCCAATGAGGAAGAAGAATAAATACAAAGGAAGGGAAATGTTGGCGGATTGGCTCAATAGTGATGAGGAGGACTCCGACAATGAGGAGAAGAATGAAGTAGCTAACATGTGCATGATGGCTCTTGATGATGGGGTAAGCATTTCTAACCAAAGTGATTGTGATAGTGAAAATGATGATGATAACTTAGAAATGTCATATGATGAGTTGTCAAATTCATTTAAGGAACTATTTGATGATTTTGGAAAATTGCTTGCTAAAAACAAAACCCTTAGAGAAAAGACCAACATGCTATTAAAGGAAATTGAGATTTTAAAATTAAATGAAAAGAAACTTTTGGCTAAATCTCAATGTGCTACTTGCTCCTCATATAAGAAAGAAATTGTTGAGTTGCATGCTAATGTAAAAAGCCTTAAGAATGACATATATACTTTTACAAAAGGTAAAGAAGGCTATGAACTTATGCTAGGGAGTCAATCTTGTGGTCTTGGAAAAAGTGGTATTGGATATGATCCTAGTAGGAAACAAATTTTTTTGAGAAACTTCTTTGTAAAACCAACTAGCCTACCACACTTTACATGCACATATTGTAACCAAGATGGTCATACTATTTCATATTGTCATGTAAAGAGATATGCATATCTAGGCAAGACCAAATGGGTACCAAAGGGTTCCAAAACTAACAAGAAAGGACCCAAAGTTATTTGGGTACCAAAGGCCAACAAATGATTTTATTTTTGTAGGAATCAACAAGGAAGAGCAAAAGCTTGTGGTTCTTGGATAGTGGTTGTTCCAAGCATATGACCGGTGACCCATCAAGATTTTCGAGTTTTAAGAGCAAGGAAAGTGGCTTTGTCACTTTTGGAGACAATTCAAAAGGAAAAATCTTGGGCATTGGTGATATCGGTAACATATACTCTCCATGTATTAAAAATGTGCTTCTTGTTGATAACCTTAAACATAATTTACTTAGTATTAGTCAACTATGTGATAAAGATTTTTGTGTTATTTTTGAATCCTCAAAATGCTCCATTGAAAATGCTTCAACCAATGAAGTTATTTTTGTTGGAGAAAGGAAGGATAATGTTTATGTTATTGATGTTGATTCCTTTGATAGCAAAAATAAATGTTTAACCGTTATGAATGATAATTCTTGGTTGTGGCATAGAAGATTAGGACATGCTAGTATGGATTCTATTTCAAAGTTGGTTAGAAAAGATCTTGTTGTTGGTTTTCCATCTATTCCTTTTGTTAAAGATAAAATTTGTGATGCATGCCAATTTGGAAAACTAATTAAAACATCTTTTCATTCCAATAAAGAGATTTCAACCTCTAGACCTTTGCAATTGCTTCATATTGATTTATTTGGTCCTTCAAGGATTGCTAGTCTAGGTGGTAAATACTATGCATTTGTGATTGTTGATGATTTTTCTAGATTTACATGGGTTATATTTTTGAGACTCAAAAATGATGTTTTGGAAAATCTAGTTAAATTTTGTAAGAGTGTGCAAAATGAAAAAGGGTATTCAATCACCTCCATTAGGAGTGATCATGGTGGAGAGTTCGACAATGATGCCTTAGAATTGTTTTGTGATGAACATGGTTTTAACCATAACTTTTCGGCTCCAAGAACTCCACAACAAAATGGAGTTGTCGAAAGGAAGAATAGAACAATTCAAGAAATGGCTAGGTCAATGCTCAATGAAATCTCATTACCTAAATATTTTTGGGCCGAGGCCGTTAATACTTCTTGTTATATTTTGAACCGTGTTTTCATTAGGCCTAACATGAATAAAACCCCTTATGAGCTTTGGAAAGGGAGAAAACCCAACATTGGATATTTTAGAGTTTTTGGATGTAAATACTATATTTTGAACACCAAGGACAACCTTGGAAAATTTGATGCAAAATCCGATGTTGGAATTTTTATAGGTTATTCAACACATAGTAAAGCTTATAGAATTTATAACAAAAGAACTAATGTTGTTGAAGAATCTATTCATGTTGCATTTGATGAGTCTAACCCTCCTACAAGCAAAAGTGTAGATGATGATGTTGTAGGTTTGGGAGAAGAGGTTCAAAAGCTTGACATTGGAGGATCATCTAACGCTCCATCACAAACTCCCAAAGAGGAACCACCCAAGGAAAAGGTAAATGAAAGCAAAGGTATGGATTCTAACCTTCCTCGTGAGTGGAAGTTCAAAAGTGCTCATCCTATAGACCAAATTCTAGGTGATCCTTCACAAGGAGTCACAACTAGAAGCTTCCTTAGAAACTTGTGTAATTTCATTGCTTTTAATTCTCAAATTGAACCAAAGAATTTTAAAGAGGCCGAGTTCGATGAATCTTGGATAAAATATCATTATCTCAAATGGTTTTTCAATGGGAAAAGCAGATAATACACTTTTTATTAAAAGAAAATCAAAAGACATTATTATAGTACAAATCTATGTTGATGATATTATTTTTGGTGCTACTAATGATGCTCTTTGTGAAGAATTTTCAAAGTGTATGCATAGTGAATTCGAGATGAGCATGATGGGAGAGCTCAATTTTTTCCTTGGACTTCAAATAAAGCAACAAAAGAATGGAATATTCATAAGTCAATCCAAGTACATCAAGGATCTACTTCAAAAGTTTGACTTGGCCAATGCAAAGTCCATGAAAACTCCTATGAGCACCTCCATAAAGATGGACAAGGATGAAAGTGGTAAGGATGTTGACATCACCAAGTATCGAGGTATGATTGGTTCATTATTATATTTAACCGCTAGTAGACCCGATATTTTGTTTAGTGTTGGTCTATGTGCTAGGTACCAATCATGTCCCAAGGAATCCCACTTAAGTGTCGTTAAGAGAATCTTTAGATACTTGATAGGCACAATGAATCTAGGGCTTTGGTATCCCAAGAACTCAAACTTTGAAATCATTAGTTACTCGGATGCGGACTTTGCCGGTTGTAAGTCGGATAGGAAAAGTACTAGTGGAACGTGTCACTTTCTAGGAAACTCTTTAGTATCATGGTTTAGCAAGAAACAAAACTCGGTAGCCCTTTCCACAACCGAAGCCGAATACATTGCCGCTGGTAGTTGTTGTGCTCAAATACTTTGGATGAAACAAACTCTTAAGGATTTTGATGTTGATTTTGAATGTACACCCATAAAGTGTGACAATACTAGTGCCATTAACCTCTCTAAGAATCCAATCTTGCATTCTAGAGCCAAGCATATTGATATGAGGCACCACTTCCTTAGAGACCATATCCAAAGAGGTGACATTATGCTAGCTTTTGTGAGCACCAATTTCCAACTAGCGGATATTTTCACCAAGCCTCTTACTGATGAGAGATTTAGTTTTATTAGAAGAGAGCTAGGAATGACCAACATAAATGAAATTTAAGGTTTACTAGCTACTTGAATATCATATCTCTCCTTACTTACTTATGCATGTATACTCTCACTATAATATGATTCTAATGCATAAATAAGCAAAGTCTTTTAATACTTGACCTATTAGATATATGTCTTTGAGAATAACAAATTATAGGTCATGGTATGAATTTTTGGTGAACTTTGAACTCATTTTTGATTGAGTAAATATGTGAATTTTTGCATATGTGTTTATGTGTTTGAACATGTCTAAATAAGTCTATCTAGTATGCCTATAGGGTTTCTATGCTTGAATTACTCTTTGAACAATTTTTAGGTATGCTAAGTATTGAAAATTTGTTAGTTTTTTGCCTAAATGAGTGTTTTTCGCCAAACTTACTCAATTTTTAACATTTTTCAATTCCGTCAGTTTGAGAACCTCACATTTAACACATTTGAACTATTGCAAAAATAATTTTTTGATTTGGTTGCATAAAACTCATTTTGGGTAGATTTCTACTTTTCAAGGCCTTTTAAGGCATTTTTCGAAAAATCTACCCTAAATTCTCAATTTTCAATATTTTTTGATTTCGTCACTTCACACATCTCATATTTAATATTCTTGAACTGCTGGAAAAATAATTTTGCAATTTGGTTGAACAGATTTCATTTTTGGTAAGTTTTTAGCTTTCTTAAACTTTTTTGAAAAGCTTACCGTAAATCGTCATTTTTCAATATTTTTCAGATTTTCTTATTTGAGAATATTCATTTTCTCATATTTTAGGTGTTAGAAAAAGTTTGGGGTCAATTGGGTTAAAAACGAAGATTTTTGGCATGTTTTTGAAAAAGGGGCTGGGCTGGTGCACCAACCGGAATTCCGGTTGGCTGTGCACAGACCAACCGGAATTCCGGTTGGCGCCTGACAGCAGCCACTTAAGTTTTTTTGGCCTTTTAAAATGGAATTTTTTCCCATAAAAACCCTACCCACGAGTTTTATTCCCCCATTCTAACTCTACAACCTAAAATACCAGCCCCCACTCTCTTCCCTCTCAAAAATCACTCCCTCAAACCCTCACTTCATCTTCACTTTTTCTACAAAACTCTCATTCTCTTCTTGTTTCCACTTCAATGGCTTCATCATCCAACCCAAGGAAGAGCAAGAGGGTTGCCACTGCTGAACAAATCAGGGAGAAGAGGGCTAAAGGCAGAAATTAACCTACTCTTTTCTACAACCAAGAGGACTTCAATCGTTTCCATGATGCTTTCTCCTCTAGGCCTATTATCAAAGGTAAATTTTGTGCCCTTCCAAGCTTAGCTTGTGTCAAATTCAGCTATCATTTTGAAATGTTAGGGTGGAAATCCTTTATCAATATTAAGACACCCATATACCCTAGGTTGGTTAGAGCTTTCTATGCTTGCATCAAACCTAGCCATGCACCCCTAGGAGTTAGAGGCACTCTTAGAGATGTCCCCTTTGAACTTGATGTAGAATCTCTAAATAACTTGCTAGGAGCACCAAATGAGGGACTTTTGCTAGAGCTCAAAACCACTCTTAAGAATGATGAACATTTTGCCATGAATGAGTGTTCTAGAGTCCTTTGTGGAGAAGGCCCTATTTTCATAAAACCAAAGTTTCACAATCTTACTTTGGAAGCCAAAATTCTCCAACTATTTATCATCAATAACCTTGCTCCTAGAAGTGGTCATAAGGATGAGGTGAACAACATAGATATACTCATTTTATACCTTATCCTAACCAAAAAGGCACGAATCAACCTAGGCCATCTTATTCTTCGCTTTATCGTTGATGTGTATAAACTGAACATGGTCAAGTCACTCCCTTTTGGCTTTCTCCTTAGCTACATCCTACCTCTCTTAGGAATTCCCATCTCGGATGAAAAGAAGGTTGAACCTACCGAAGGAGATAAGCTAGGTTCTAAAACTTTCACAAGCTTGGGGTATGCCCTTATCAACAATAAGTGGGTTTTCACTCCCAAAAGAGGCCAAAGAAAGCAAGAGGACCTTGAAGTAGGAGAAGAAGAAGAGGAAGATGAGAGCTTTGGGCTACCCGCTAGTGAAAGTGAAGAAGAGGAGCAAGCAAATAAAGAAGAAGAAGCTCAACCCTCAAGCCTTCCAATGCCTCAAGCATCTCAATTCAACCTTGAGGAGGCCTTTGCTCGTCTTCACACTGACATGAACACTCAATTTACCAACTTGCGGAGTGACATGGAACAAGGCTTCCAAAATGTTCGTAACGAAATGGAGGAAATGAAGGCCTACATGAGGCGTTTTGGGGCGCCACCACCTTAGGCATTTGCATGTTTTTGTTTTGCATTCTTTCATGTTTTATTTTTTTTTCTTCTTGTGTACTTGTGTATTTGCATGGATTTATGCCTTATGTATGAATGTTTAAACTATTTAATCTATGTTTGTTTATGATTTATTTTGTGAATTCCTTTGCCACCCTTTTTGATGAATCAAAAGGGGGAGAACTAATTAAGATTATTTTAACTTTGGCAAAAACCTCAATTTTTGGACTAACGTTTATTTCACTATGAGTAATAAATTGAGGGGGAGTTTACAAAATCATGCAAGGTAAAAATCAAAGGTAAAGTTTCAATTTGTTTTAAACCCTTGCATACATTATGGGGGAGCTAATCTAATATTAATATTTAAAAATATTTCCTTTCCCTTTTAAAATAATCAAATATTTGATATCATCAAAAAGGGGGAGATTGTTGACCCAAACTCTTAAGTCTCCTTGTTTTGATGATTAACAAATATTTGATTATTATTTGTTAGTAATGATTTGTTGATTTTGTAGCAAAAACCAAAGTGAATTAGCATTTCAAAGTCAAACTTATGACCAAGGGCAAAATGGTCATTTTACCAAATTTTTCGGAAATGACCCGAAATGGATTTCAAGACTCAAGAAACTCAAGATAAAGGTTTAATTTCATTTCTTAGTCTTGTAAAGTGATTGCAAGTATACTTTAAGTCATAAGTATAAAATTTGGCTCACTCACGTACTAAAAATGGTGATTTTTTAAAATGAGAAATAAATATCCTAAATTCACTTTTAAGAAAATACATCTCGATACGGTCGTAACGCAATTGGAATTTTTGAAATTGGATAAACGAGCTAAAAGTTATAAAGAATTGAAAAACGGGAAAATAGGCATAATTCGGATTTTGCTCTCTGTTTACCATCCGGAATTCCGGATTGGCAACCGGAATTCCGGTTGCTTCCAGACCGGAATTCCGGTTCCCCATCCGGACTTCCGGTTCGCGGCAAACAGCTTCGAAAATTAACCCCTAACGGCTATAAACGGCTAGTTTTTTCCCAAACTCTATATAAACTCGTTTTTCACTCAAAGTTGGAGGTTGGCTGAGCATTTATTACATATACCAAACCTAATCCATTGATTTCAAAGAGCTCTCAAAGTTTAACTCATCCAAACACATATTCACACACTTGAGCCAAAATTTGTATTTATTTCTTCTAAGTGTGCTTGCTAATCACTCTAGGTTTCTCATTGTATTATCATACTTCTAGAGTGATTTTTGCTTGTAATATCAAACACATTCCCATATTGAGATTGAGGTGAGGTTGGCACCGGTTTTGTAAACAACCCGCTTAGAGTGAGATTGGCACTTCAACAATCCGAAAAAGAGGTTGATAGTCCTTGGTGGTGGAAAACTATTGTAAGAGGTTTGGAAATACCTTGGTGAAAAATTCTCGGTTGTAAGGGTTAGTCAAGCCCGCTAACTTGGCTCGATAGTTGAACTCAAAGCTAGGTCCATAGCTTTGAAGACCAAGGACGTAGGTGGCTTAGTTCTACCGAACCTTGTAAAATTCGAGAGTTTGCAATTTCTTAACCTTCAACTCTTTACATTACAAGTTTGATTATTTGCTATATCTATTTGATTGCCATATTATTTGCTTTTACTTGATAAATTTAATTTATTGCATAATTTGGCATATTATGTTTTAAATTTCCGAAATTAGTTTAAATTTCCAATTCACCCCCCTCTTGGAAATATATCTTGGGTTAACACCTAAATGATACGATTTGAAAATGTTGGGGACCTAACTGATACAAAATCAACTTGTGGGACCTAAGTGTTACAAAGTGTAAAGAAAGGGGGCTACACCTGAAAAAAACTCTTATTATAATAATATTTAATACAAAACTATATATTTAATAATTATCTTCTATCAAGAATAAACAAGTTTCTTTTCCAATCATTGAGTTGTGATTTGAATAATATCATGAATGTTTTGTATCTTAAATATGATAGTTTGTAATATAAAAAGTTATCGTATTATTTATAAAAAAAACATAAACAATGTTTTGGTTTAATTTTTCTTTTAATATGTTTATGCCATTTTTTTTTATATAATATTGCTTATTTATTTAAAATTTATATGATAGTCTTGATAAAAATAATTAATGAATTTTCTAAATAAAACTAAGCAAACGTATATTGCACGTTATTTTCACCTAGTATATATATATATCTTCTATATAAATAGTGTGCAGATAACGGAAATTCTTGGTTTTAACGATTTTTTATTTATTTTTTATTCGTTAATTTTAACGGAATACTCTTATATTTAACAGAATATTCTTATATTTAACGGTAGATTGTAAACATGACTTAAACTTAAATAAATTTAAATAAATAAATAATTAAACAAATTAATATAGGATATTTTTGAGATATTTTATAATGATAATTATTTAAAAATAATAAAACCATATATTTTATAACTTAAATAAAATTTAATTAAACTTAAACTTAATATTATATTAAACATATAATATATAATATTTTGTTGTCACTGCCAAATTAAAAAACTAGAATAAACATAAACTTAAACATTTTTTTAATTAAAATAATATATTTTTAAGATAATATGATAATTTAAATAATTAAATCATATTTATTTAAAAATAATAAAGGCATACATATTATTTTTTTATCGTATAAATTTATGTGATAGTTTGTTTTTTAGCAAGTGATTTTAATTCTTTTTCTTCATCAAATTCACCAAAGGACATTGTGAAATACACACTACAACAAAAATGGTGATTACCGGCGGAAATATTACCGGCAGAGGTAGTCCGCCGGTAATAATACCTTTTTTACCGGCGGAACTCGTCTTCCGCCGGTAGTAATCTTATTTTTATTTTTATTTTTTAAAATTATTTAATTATTACCGGCGGAAAAATTATAATTACCGGCGGAAATCCCGCCGGTAATAAGCAAAATTTATAACCGCGGGAAATTTACCGCCCATTCAATATTCCAATTATTACCGGCGGATTATTGCCGGCGGGCTCCGCCGGTAATAATATTTTGATTATTACCGGCGGATTATTACCGGCGGGCTCCGCCGGTAATAATTATTAAAATAATACCGTTATTTATGTATTACCGGCGGAGTTATTATTGCCGGCGGACCTCCGCCGGTAATAATAATCTATAAATAAAGCCCGTTCGTCTTCTTCCCAGCTGATTCTCCAACTCTCCCTAAAAAAACCGAGACATCAGTATTCTCCCTAAAAAAACCAGAGACATCAGTGCCATACCTCGTTTGAATCTTCTGAAATTTATAAAGGTATGACTATTTTTTTACTAGTCTATTTCTTTAAGCTTTTGAATTATATTTGCATCAGTAACTTGTAATAAAAGTGATTTGAACTTTTGATTTAAATTGATTGATCAGTTTAGGAAATATGAAAACTGATGAGAATTTGCTTTGGATTCTAATTGTTAATATGTTGATTCATTTCATTTGTGAATGCATGCTGTTTATGAGCACCACCCAAGACCAAAGCAGTTAATTGTGGAGAATGATTTGCACTTCTCTTTTGAAAGCACTTCATATTAACACCGTCTTGTAAATCCAGGGTATAATGATCTTTTAGATTGATTGTACATTTGGGGTATAGAATAAGTTATAGTCCTTTTCGTTTTATTTATTTATCTTTTTGTCGTTTTGATTGATCAGTTATAATCCTCGTTTTCAAACGCTCTCTTTGTTCGTGGGCAGCTTTGGTTCATCAAATTTCTTTGTGGGCAGCTTTGGGTATGTATTTCTATTTCATACATTTTTATTTTGTTCATTTAGTTTTAAAGAATATTAAATAATTATTTTTGGATATTATTAATGTATAATTTTTTATTATTGTTAAATTGTTATTATATTGTTAGAATGTTATAATGTATTTTTGTTATAGTTTAATTAAAATTATTTTAATATTGTGAAGTTTAGATTTTAATAAATTTGTTATTAATTATTAAAAAAATAGTTTAATGGTAGAGAAATAAAATATTAATAAATAATATAATAAATATTAAATTATAGAAAAAAATTATTTTAATAACTTAGATAGTAATTGATATAATTAAATATGTTAAATAACCAAATAAATAATTTATTAATTAATTAAGTAATAAATTAATTAATAATTAATTATATAATTAGGAAAGATTTAAATTAATAATATGATAAATAAATAATTAAATGAATATTAAATAAATAAATAATTAAGTATTAATTAAATAATTATTTTTTTAGTAAAGGAAAAATATTATATTAAATAATTAAATAAATAAATAATTAATTAATTAATTAAGTATAAATAAATAATTAATTAAATAAAAAGTAAACATTAGATAATAATAATTTATATAAATAAAGAAAAAATTAGATAATAATTATGTAATTAATTAAATAATAAGTAAACATTTAAATTAATAATATGATTAATAAATTGATAAATAAATAATGAAGTATTAATTAAATAATTATTTTTTTAGTAAAAGAAAAATTAGACAATAGATAACTAATTAAATAAGTATAAATTAAATAATTAATTAAATAATTAGTAAACATTAGATAATAATAATTTATTTAAATAAAGGAAAAATTAGATAATAATTAACTAATTTATTAAATAATAAGTAAACATTTAAATTAATAATATGATTAATAAATAAATAAATAATGAAGTATTAATTAAATAATTAATTTTTTAGTAAAGGAAAAATTAGATAATAGATATCTAATTAAATAAATAAATAATTAATTAAGAATAAATTAAATAATAAGTAAACGTTTTAATTAATAATATGATTAATAAATTGATAAATAAATAATGAAGTATTAATTAAATAATTATTTTTTTAGTAAAAAAAAAAATTAGACAATAGATAACTAATTAAATAAGTAAATAAATAAGTATAAATTAAATAATTAATTAAATAATTAGTAAACATTAGATAATAATAATTTATTTAAATAAAGGAAAAATTAGATAATAATTAACTAATTTATTAAATAATAAGTAAACATTTAAATTAATAATATGATTAATAAATAAATAAATAATGAAGTATTAATTAAATAATTAATTTTTTAGTAAAGGAAAAATTAAATAATAGATATCTAATTAATTAAATAAATAAATAAATAAATAATTAAGAATAAATTAAATAATAAGTAAACGTTTTAATTAATAATATGATTAATAAATAAATAATGATGTATTAATGAAATAATTAATTTTTTAGTGAAGGAAAAATTAGAAAATAGATAACTAATTAAATAAATAAATAATTAATTAAGAATAAATTAAATAATAATTAAACATTAGATAACAATAATTTAATTAAATAAAGGAAAAATTAGATAATAATTAACTAATTAATTAAATAATAAGTAAACATTTAAATTAATAATATGATTAATAAATTGATAAATAAATAATTATTTACTAATTAAATAAGTAAATAAATAATTTTAGGATAAATTAGATAAAATAGCATAAAATATTATGATTAAACATAAAATAGCATAAAATTATTAAATGTGTTATAATATAATATAATATTATTAAATGTTTTTATAATATAATATAACAATTATATTATAAAAGCATTATAAAGTAGCATAAAACTATTAAATGTTTTATAATATAATATAACAATAATAATTGTTTATATTATAAAACATTTTAAAGTCGTTTAAAACTATTAAATGTTTATAATAGACTATTGTAAACATTTTATAACACTTTAAAAATATAAGACTATTCACATATCGTAAACTTATATACTTTTATAACACTTTAGATGGCGATTGACAAGACTTGGACGACATTGAGAAATCGTGCTTGTCGAGAATATTGGAACGGTCTACAAGCTTTTTTGACGATGGCGTCGGAATATAAGGATTCCTCTGGTAGAATTAGGTGTCCGTGTGTTAGATGCATAAATAATAGGCTTGAAACTTTACCTATGGTGAAAGCACACGTATTCGATTGGGGTTTTCATCAAGGTTACGAGAAGTGGATATATCACGGTGAAGCGGAAGCAGATGTTGCCAATGTGGTGGACGCCAACGATGATGATGTTGATGAGATGATTCCAATGGTCGAAGACTTCCTTCTACCTACAACCGAAGAAGTTGAAAATAATCCTGCGGCGGGACAATTTTATGACGATCTGTTTGACGAGATAGAGGCTGAGTTATATCCTGGTTGTAATTGGATATCTTCTCTTAACTTTTTAGCAAAATTATTGCATTTGGGCAAGATTCCGAATAAAATCTTCGATGAATTACTGAAATTACTAAAGCTTGCATTTCCGAAGGGAAATAAAATTCCATCAACCTACTACGAGGCTAAAAAAAGATTATAGAAATTAGGGTTAGGGTACGAGTCAATTCATGTATGTGAACATGACTGTTGTTTGTTTTACAAAGAGCATTCAACTAAAGAGACTTGTCCAATTTGCGGAAGTAGTAGATGGATTTCTCCTGAAAAAACTGATGGAAAAAAGGTACCACATAAGGTGATGCGTTACTTTCCATTGACTCCTCGATTAAAAAGACTGTACAGTTCAAGACTTACAGCGAAGCAAATGTTATGGCACTATACTGGGAAATCAAAAGACGATGGGATAATGAGACACCCAGTGGATGGGTTAGCGTGGAAGGATTTCGATGCCAAACATCCTGATTTTGCTAGTGAACCTCGGAATGTTCGTTTAGGTTTAGCTGCAGATGGTTTCAATCCGTTTGGCAACATGAGTCAAGCATATAGTATGTGGCCTGTGGTGTTGGCTAACTACAATCTTCCACCTTGGATGTGTATGAAAGATAATAATTTCTTATTATCCATTCTTATTCCTGGACCAAAATCACCGGGAAAGGACATGGATATATTCTTGAGACCATTGGTGGATGAGTTAAAGGAGTTGTGGGTTAATGGTGTCGATACAAGAGATACTATAACCAACACTATGTTCAAGTTGCGTGCAGCCTTATTGTGGACAGTTAACGATTTTCCTGCTCGTAGCTATTTATCTGGATGGAGTGGTCAGGGATACAAAGCTTGTCCGACGTGTAATGAAGACACAACTTCTGTTCGAGTGATTAGTAAGACATCCTACATTGGTCACAGAAGATTCCTTCCAAGTAACCATCGAATGAGAAGAGACACTCAGTTTGACGGACAAATCGAGAGAAGACGTCCACCAAGACGTTTTACTTGTGAGGAAATATTAGAACAAGTAAACAAACTTGTACCACAAGTTCCTGGAAAACACGAGATGTTTGGAGGTGTCAAACGTAAGCGTATTGCAGAAGATCAAAATTGGAGGAAGAAAAGCATATTTTATGAGCTTGATTATTGGTCTTCGAACACTTTAAAACACAACATTGATGTCATGCATGTGGAGAAGAATGTGTGTGATAGTTTGTTAGGCACAATCTTGGATAATGATAAATCCAAGGACACCACTAATGCAAGACATGATTTGAAAAAGTTTGGAGTAAGGGAATCGTTGTGGATATATGAAGATGACAGCGGAAAGTTAATGAAGCCTCATGCCCCCTATGTTCTCACATCTGATCAAAGAATGCAGTTTTGTAAATTTATTCGAGATGTGAAATTTCCAGATAATTTTTGTTCCAATTTAAAGAAGAAAGTAAATGCTGATTTAACAAATATCAGCGGTTTAAAGTCCCACGACAGTCATGTAATAATGCAACGATTACTATCAGTGGGTGTTCGCAAGTTTCTTTCAAAGAGTATATCGACTACCATTTCTGAGTTATGTAACTTTTTCAGGCAAATTTGTGCAAGAACTATAAAGGTTAGCGATATGGAAGAAGCACAAAAAGATCTTATTCTAATATTATGTAAAATGGAATTCATATTTCCTCCAGCCTTTTTTGATATAATGGTGCATTTGATTTTACATTTGCCTGAAGAAGCAATTCTGGGTGGACCGGTATTTATGCGTTGGATGTATCCTTTTGAAAGATACATGAAAAAATTAAAGAATTACGTTGGAAATAAAGCTCGTCCTACTCAAAATTCGATTGACATTAGTACAATACAAAATTTAAATGTTAGTCAAGAGGATCACGAGTTAGGCGATGAAGAAGCAAATGAAGAATTAGATGAAGAAGATGATTTACTAATTGATTTTTGTGAAGATGATGTTAATGCTAATTTAGTTAATGATGGAAGTGATAGTGATTATTAGTTTTATGTAATGATTACCTTTGTAACAAACACAAAAATTTGAATTTGATTTGTATTTTCCAATTTATGTTGATATTGATTTTGTTTAATGTTATTTCATTACTTAATTAAATTTGATGATATTAAATCTTAAATATTTATGAATACAAGAGACATGTCAGCTGATATAGTATCATATCACGGTGGAGATGGTGGTGGTCAAGACCCCACAGATCCTAGCAGGATACCCTCAACTTGCGAGTCAGGTTAATATCTAAATTTTATAATCGCAATCTGTTTAAATGTTTAAGATTTACTAATATTTTTATTTTTATGTATTAAACAAATTAATAGATCGTCCTGCAAGAAGGAGGGGACGTGGCCCTGCCAGTAATGTTAATATTGAAAAACGAAGGCGGGATGCTGGCAAACCACTTGAATTGCAACTTGATCCAGCGACAGACAAAGTGGTTGGTACTGAGCACCAAGCTTTTGTTCGTCAATTGAGTACTGAAGTTACATTACTATTGCCGGGACATTATTTAGATTTTAAAGATGTTCCTCAGCAATATAAAGACCAGGTCGTTCAAAAGATGAAGGTAAAAAAAAATACCTAATTTTTTTATATTATACATTTTAGTCTATAAAAATTTAAACTAACAATTTTTGTTTTAGTATTACTATAATATCGATGGGCATCCAGAACCTGAAAGAGTTATGGGAACTCTGTATATGGAGATGCGCAAAAGATATTCAGAGAGAAAGAATATTAGGCATTCTCATTTCCAAAAATATTATTCTGGAAATCCGAATGATTTGGATAGTGCTCTCAATGCTATTCCTGACTTGTGCTCGAAGGAGAGCTGGAAAGAAATCGTCGATTTGTTTCTGAGCCCAAAGTTTATAGCGCGATCCACGCAGAACAAAAAAAATAGAAAGGAAATGAAGTATTTGTCGACGCAAGGCTCTAAATCAATGGCAGCGATCCGTAACGAATATGTAAGTAAAATACTTAACTTTATTTGATATTATTATATTATTAATTAAACTAACACTATTATTTTGTAGGATGAACCTGATGAGCATGCTATTGATGCTTGGAAAGATACTCATATAAAAAAATCTACGAAGACTTGGGTTAGCGAAACTTGCAAAGAACTACATGTAAGTTAAAGTTTTTTCTTTCTTTATTGATCTTAAATTATAGTAATATTGGTTTTTTAACATTTTCTTTTGGCAGGAACAAATGACCCAAGAGATGGAGAGGCAAAATATTCAAAGTAGTCGGTCAGGTTCTGAATCTGCTTCTAGTGAAGGTTCTACTGCTAAATCAATACAGTATCAGATTATGGATAAAGTTCTTGGCTCGAGGTCTGATTATCAAATAGGAGTGGGATACAGGCCTAAAGGCAAAGGAAAGAAATCAGCATCTAGCTCCACAAGTCAAAGTCCAAGCCAAAATCAGTCACAAGTTCCTACTAATGTGACTCCAGAGATGATGGGAGTTTTGGCTGAGATGTGGGTTAAGATGCGTGATAAAGTCGAGTCAGGAAATTTTCAGACTGATTCTTCTCTCCATGACCCACACTATGAAAGTTTATTGCAGCAGTTCTTACCTTCTCAACAGCAAGGTAGTACGTCTAATCAAAGCCCGGGGACGTCGTCGATGCCACAGCAACCACAACCACAACAAAATTCTCCAAACATATCTGGTGGTTCCTCTCAGTCGCCACTTTTTAATTATATGTTTGGACTTTCTTCCCAGTTTCCTCAGACACAACCTATGGGAAGTCAGTTTGGAGGATTACCGCAGCAGCAGCAACAACAACATATGTATGGTCAATTTGGGCCGTTCATGCAGCAGCAGCCGGTATATCCTCATTATGGAGGATCGACACAGCAGCCCGTTTATAATCAGCAGTACTACACTTCTCCGAATCAACAACAACAGCAGTCTCCTTTGATTCGTCCACAGCCTCGACCATATTATCCTTCGCCGCCAGCACCACAGTCTCATGAAGGTCTGAGTCGAAGCACGAATGTTGAAGATTTTTTAAATGAACATTTTGATGAAGACAATAATAATTAGTTTAGGTTTTATTATTTACTATTAAATTTAAGTGTATGTTTTTTTAAAAAAAAGACAATTTTAGTATTTTAAAGTTGTATTTTTAATTTGGATATTAATATAAATAATATTGATTTTATTTATAAATTTTTTTAATTATAAGTTTAGTTATTTAATATTAATTATATATAATTTATAAAAATTAATTATTATTTTTAAATATATTTTATTATTACCGGCGGATTATTGCCGGCGGAGACCGCCGGTAATAATGGGTCAGACGTAAATTCTGACCAAATTATTGCCGGCGGGATCCGCCGGTACTGATCCGCCGGTAATAATATTATTACCGGCGAGAGGCTAGTTCCGCCGGTAATAATGACTTTTACCGACCGGTTTTTACCGGCGGATTATTGCCGGCGGAAACCGCCGGTAATACTTTTACCGGCGGGTTTCTTGACTATTGCCGGCGGTTTGCTCCGCCGGTAATGGCTTGTTTTCCTGTAGTGACATTAGAAATTAAAAATAGTTAATGCATGTATAATACTATCTGCACTATGACTTTTTCTATTATTCTTTTATTTCTATTATTAATTTCTTTTTTAAATATTATTATATTTTATACATTATTGATATACATATTGAAATATATAATAGCCATTGAAATATATAATAACTTGAGTGCGGCTTTTCTTGCGGAGGATATTGCCTGGAGCTAGGTTTGTCATGGATATTGCCATTGCTGGTGATGTTAGATTGATACCCTTTAGGAGAAAGACTGGAACCAAGTTACCCTATACCAAATAAAATAAACCATATTTATTGCAGACCATATTTCTTCTATTTTATAATGATATTAATAAAGAAAATTCAATTAATTCACATACACTCCAAAGGCTATCCACACCAGCTGAATTATGAGCTTCAAGCTGAATTTCTTGGGCCATTTGTTTCTGTAAAAAAGGGTGTTAGGTAAACTCTTAATGCCTCAGTTGTTTATTCCAGTTGTGATGTTTAGTTATTCTGTTGAAAGCAAAGTTTTAAAATAGAATAATGTGAACATTGCTATCTAAATACGTAATTTTTCTTGAGAAAGCTTAAGATATTAAAAACCAATGCTCAATTCTTCAAAAGGCATACTGCATAGGCATAACAATTATATTCAAATGACAAGTTGGCATTATTGATAGTATAATTTCACCATTTAGGTATCATTGTTTTTGGGCTAATAATTGATTGTTTCCATCCTATGCGTCAATTGAAAACAATAAAAAAATAGTTGGCAATAATGATAGTATAATCAATGTGACCCTTTATAGCAGAAACTATTATTTTGACTTACACATAAAAGAATAACACACACACACACTAGTGTAAACCTAGACACTTCTCTGTTATGGTCCGACTATATCTATTTACTAAATTGGCCAATAAAATAAGCTTTTAAACTCTTTGCTTTTTGATGCAATTTTTCTCAAGTAATTGCCTCAGGATACTATTATTCTCTTCTTATCTATGTGTTGTATGATAACTCTTGTAAATTTATTTGTCATCTATGTGATAATTAATATATTAATATAGATGAATTATATGACTATCATAAAGCTAGTCTAGTGGCATGGATTGAAAAAAAGAAGAAGGTATGTTGTCAATATCAGTACTCCAATTGGAGACTTGACCTAGAAAATTTGTGATGGGTTATTTATAAGAGTAGCATATTGTCTTGGGAACATTTAAGGCTTCAGTCCATCTAGGTGAAATTAGTTCAAAGACGAACAGATTCATCAATCTTGTTAAATCTAGTCTACTACTTGTTCTTCATTCTTGAACTTAGTAAAATCCTTGTGTTGGGTGTTATTCTAGTCTGATTTTCAGCCAATGGAAATAGAAAGTACATTCTGAATGTGCGTTAGAATAAGTTGAATGAACCCTCCTGCTAATGTGAAATATGATTGGCTGGGTTCAGCATAGTTCATCAACATACTTAAGTTAATATTATCATTCATTTAGTGCCACAAAAAGTTTATTATTATCATTCATTTAGTGATATGTAGTGATTGTTATTATTTTTATATGTTAAAATTTGTTATTTTTTTTTCTAGGGAAATGACACTTAAACGAAAATGGGGAACAATTGCAAAAAATGAAGAAAAAAAAGTTGAAGTGACAAAATTCATGTGAGTTTTTTTTAACATTAATGGTAAATTGGTATTTGCATATTTATTATTGAAAATATTAGGTGTTTTTAACTTACATATTGTACCAATATTCTATGTTACACTTTGGCACAAATTCAATCTGAAAGAGGTCGAATGGAGACTTTATTAAGAGAGCAAAATAGATTACAAAATACTGTAGTATTGCTTCATATTTGGAACTTAAATTTTTATTACACCACATATATTACATATGATAAATGCTTAATTGTCATTTTGTTCATGTTCTTAGATGCAGAAGGTTCTTGCTGGAAAGTAGAAGGTCACTTTCAATTTGGGTTCTACAAGTAAATCTCAAAAGCAAAAGGAGAGGCCAACATTGTGGTTTTTCTAGTAAGATTTTTTTAATGTACCCCCACATAATTATCAATCTTTGTAGTAGTATTGCCAAATCTTAGATTTAAAATGCATAATAAAGTGTTAGGGATCATTGAAATAATGTCTCTTACAAAGATGAGACTAATAAAGCAACCCAAGTACTCCTTGTACAACAACGGAATTACTGAGACAAAGACATTCCCCAAATTCAAAGTGAGTGATGTAATACATGAATCAGAGTAACAACTCAATCTAAACATAATTCACTAATCCAGATAATACAAGACCTACTTGTCACATAACAACCCAACCACTACTTGGTTGACCACTAAATATTCAAAGTTTATAAAACATGAACTTAAACAAAAAGTTATGAATATAAGAAACAAAAAGAAAGTCAATGTCTTCAGAATCTTATTAGTGACCATTAGTTTGGCATATTTTTTCTCGGCCACATCAATTCGATCTAAAAATGTGCAAAGGCGCTCGGTTGCCCGATTAGAAAGCTTTGTCTCACACCAACTGAAGTATCCACAACCCCTTGGTCAAACTTTGTCTATATCAATGGTATAAAATAGTTCAAATGTGGTCCAAATTGATTTAAAAAAGGTTGAACTAGTTCATCTTTCTATGGTTATTAATATTATGTACCTAATGATGATTATAATTTACATTAGTCGTGGTCAGCATAGTTATGAGCTGCTCTACTAGAGTCATGGAAAAGTTCTATTTTCCCTTTTGTCTAAGTTTATGGTATTTTGAACTTATCTATAACTTTTTTTGTTTGTTTGAAGTTGTTTAAAAATCTTGAAGGAGGAAAGTAACTTGAATGAACTACTAGTACTACGTAATGTATCAATCTACATCTTTCCAAGTTTTAGAGCTATACGTCACTTTGTTTTCTATTTATGATTTCAAAAGCTCATGTAAAATATAACCAAATAAATTTGATACCGACAACTCTTCATTTAAAAATTTCATAGGAGTAAACATGAACTGTAATACATCATACATATAAGATTTTTTTAACTAAAATATTCAAATTTAAATTCTCTTCCATAACACTACATAATAATAACTACTTTCACCTTGAAGTTATATTGGATCCATAACTTCTGATGCCATCAACTTCCTGATTCCCATGGTTCTCAACCTCCCCATTCGGAACTCCTGAGGTTTCTCCAATGCCATCAACTTCATTTTCCTTTGCCAAGACTAAGTCCTCCTCATCTTTACCATCTTCATTGAAGCTCTTGAAGACATCAATTACACAGTTGCATGGAATAAAAATTTGTTTCAATGGGTAAAATAATCCCTTGCAGTAGTTATCATAAGCAGCCACAGCCTGGAACAAACATTTATATGGCATAATGATGTTGTCTGAACTCATCTTGAATTCATTGTATGCGATTTTCCAATCTGTATAGACACCGGCTCTAGGGCCCTTGTACTGAACATAGAACATTGAGCATTCTTCCATAACAGGGAGATGGTTCAGAAATGAAGTGAATATTTTGAGTAAATTATTGTTGTGGTTTAAATTGGTGTAGAGTTCTCTAATATATATATATAATATTGTTGAGGGCCATCATTTATATTATTTTATGCTTAGGGTGGTGGGGAGGAGGATTGAAATTTAAGTACACAGGTGCAAAACACTTGAGTGTATGGAAATATATTAAAACTTGACATATAAGCATGCACTCAAAGATCTGTTTGGGGATGGTTCGTACTAACCTTTTCATAAGTACATTTTGAACTTATTTCTAATATGGAATAAGTCAAAAGAAGGTTCATAATTGTGTCAATGCATGGGAAGGGGAGTCAGGTGTTATCCAAAATATATTGGACTAGGTGTAGATAAAACTTCACGTTGGTGGGAAATTTATTTCATGCATTCAAGTTGTAAACCTAACATCTAATGAGCAAAGACAAAATTTTCGTAGTATATATAGAAGTGACTATATGTAAGTGGCCATACACAGAGACTTTGTTAATTGATAATATGATGTTCAGCTACTAATTACTTGTCAATAAGCTTTGGTAATATTTCAATTGCATTTTAATATTTTCATGATTTATGTATTACTACAATACTTGATTTTTATTTTGGGTTCTTTACCAATGAATAACTTTCACAATTTTTTTTTAAAAAAATGGTTAAATATAGATCTTACCATTCTCTTAATTTCTCTATGAACTAGGTTGTTGTAAGAGAAACACTCAAAACACCAACTAAATGGAGTTACAGTGGAGGCGAGCATAAGTCACAACTGCTAAAACGGTTAGTATATAATTTTTTTTTTTATAAACAATAACTAAAAAATACATAAACTTATATGATGAGAATGTAATGTTATTATTGGTTTTACTATTATCATTGTTACATATTAGACTGTAGTCTACTACAAATTTTGTAAGAATATTTGATAATTTTTTTATTAATTTATTTAATTTTTTTTAAAAATAAAACTTTACATTCATCTGTTCATGAGCATTAGTCATATATAGTTAAAAAATGCCTAAGCATTATATTTAAATAATTTAAAAAACTAATCAGTAATGCATGTATAGTCATTTGTCATGTGTAGTATATAGGTTTTGTGAGAATAAAAATAAAATCATTATTGTTCATTTAAAGTGTGAGAATATACGTCATTTAAAAAGTATAGAAATTAGAAATTGAAATTGAATAAGACTTACAAAATTCAACAAGCCATTTACCAAATAAAAAAGGAGCATGATGCAAAATGACCCTTAATGTTGTGTGAAAGTAAGGAAATGTCCATGTTTTTAATTTTCTAGTTGTTATACCCAAAAATTGGAAATCAATGACGTTGCAATAGAGGTGACAAATGGCAGTACATGGTCCGTAAAAGACACATTAAGTAGTCAATAAATACATTGACTCCTCAGAGTTGTGATAAAGTGACTCGATAGACTGACGAAGAATTTGGACTGCTTGAAAGATGTCATAACCAAGCCAAGTGCACCCGAGGAGAATATTTGGGCCAAGGTGTGCTTGGATCAGACCCCAGTTCGAAGAGCCAAGTGTTTGTTTCAAACCCAAGTCCAAGGAGCTTAAATGAGGGGTTTGGATTTTGGCTCGAGGGACAAAAGCAGCAGGTCCGATCAGACCTTAGCTTGAGGAGCCTCTCAAGTATTTGGCTCGGGTGTGTCCGAGGTAAGCCTCCCAAGGTTTATCAAGTATTTGGCTTGGGTGTGTCCGAGGTAAGCCTCCCAAGGTTTTCTAAGTATTTGGCTCGGATGTGTCCGAGGTAAGCCTCCCAAGGTTTTCTAAGTATTTGTCTCGGGTGTGTCCGAGCTAAGCCTCCCAAGGTTTCCTAAGTGTGTGGCTCGAATCCATCCGAGGTAAGAAGCTAAGGAAAAGAAGTCCCATGCAAGCCAAGAATTGAGACTTAGATTTTGGCCAAGGAAAGGCTACACAATGTTCAATCGGACATGGTTGGAGATGCCAAAGGGAGATGCCTCGGACTAGTCCGAGGTGAGATGCCAAGGAGGGTGGCTCAGACCACCTTGGTCCGAGGAGAAGGCCACAAGGTCCGATCGGACCTTGATTGGAGGAGGTAGGCTCGGACCTACCCGAGGTGAGAGGCCAAGGGAGTTAGCTCGGACCACCTTGGTCCGAGGAGAGCCAAGCATGCATCACCTTGAGCCAAGGAAAGCTTGAAGGAGTAATCAACATGCATGTGAGACTACGTCAAAATCCCCGGAACGACTTTAGCAAGAATCGGTCTAGGCACCCGGGAATCTCTCATTCCTCACTCAAATTGATGAATCTGTTGTATTTTATATATTTTTTGTAATTTAAATATAAGATGAATAATAAAATATCCCTATCTAAAGGAGATATCAGTTGAGTATCCCATGCCTATAAATAGAGGGTTGGTGGGATCGTAAAGGGACTTTTGGCAAATTGAGAGTTAATCTGTGTTCTAGAGAGAGAAAGTGTGTTTTTCTTGAGAGAACCCCTTTTTTGTATTCTGGAATATTTACACTAAGAAACTCAGTTGACACTGGTTCATCTGATCTTGAGTGTGAATACAGTAATAAAATCTCTAAGTGGATTAGGCTATTACCGACTATCGGGGCTGAACCACTATAAAATCTCGTGTTATTTACTTTTTGTTCATAAACTATCTGTGTCGTTTTATTTCTCTTGAATGCTATATCGTTTTTTACGTTCTCACGTCGTTGGCTAAAAACACAGTCAACAGTAGTAAAATAGCCTAATCATCTATTTAATATCACATATTACCAAATACACCCTTTAACAAATTACTATTTTATTCTAAATATTTTAATATTATGGTATATGTATATTAGTTTTGTTTAATTAGTTTTTATTTTAAAGTTATTTTGATTTTTTTTTTCGTTTTTTATGGGTTGTTGAATAATATACCATACCACAAAATATATATACTGAGTTGAAAAATAATATACCATCAAAACTTACAAAATTATTACTAAAAAATGTATATACTATACTAACAAGGTTATATACTACCATTAAAATGTATATACCATGATACAAAATTATATACTACCACTATGTATAATAAAATAGAAATTAAATATCACAAAAAAAAAATTATATACCACACCACAAAAAACATATACACTAATTGGAAAATAATATACCAACAACCTATAAAAAACTTAAAAAATCAATATAACTTTAAAATAAAAACTAATTAAACAAAAATAATATACATATACCACTATATTAAAGTCATATAGTCCTAAATAAATAAATAAATTATAAAAAATGACAATTTAGGTAATCAATAATGTAAAAGGGTCATTTATCTACAATTTTAAAAATGAGGACATTAGCTTCTTGATGGTTTTATTTTGGGCCATTTCTTATAATTTCTCAATAAAAAAAATGGAGTCCATGGAACATGGGTTGTATTGTGATATTGGGCCTATCACCACCTATAGAGTTACATGAAATAGTGGGCCATAAACCACAATAGAAATTTATTGCTACAAATCATTTAAAATAATTTGGTAAAATTTGATTACAGATGGTAGATGTGGATACTTGTTCACATCCTGAGTGGGCGTCTATAATAGAGGAGTTGCATATAAATAAAAAAGTTTATGAACTATAGACTAGCGACATTATGGGGAAGTATCTAGATTCGGTTGATAAGTCGGAGTCATTTTACGAAGTGTGCTAAATGGATGGGTTTTAGCAAAAGACTAGATGACGTAAAGAGAAGAGATGGGGTTGTCTCTATGCGACGTTGGGTGTGTTCTAATGAAGGATGTAGATGAAAAGAATACTTGAACATGCCTAATGGAAAAATGAGACCCAAACCAATCACACACATGGAGTGTCAGGCAGCCTTGAGAGTGGTTCATTTGAAAGATAAAAACATGTGGTTAGCTAGAGAATTCAGCTACAAACATAATCATGACATGGTATCTGTTGCAGAGTTGCAATTCCTCAGATCAAACAGGGAGGTTTCTGATGGTTTGCTTGCACAAGTTCATTCAATGAACTTCGTTGGTATTAAGACATCCCAAATATTTCACACGTCGCCCTGTAGTCTGGAGGTTACGAGAGAATACCGTGTCAAGTGAGAAATGTGTACAACCGAGTGGCGGGAGCGAAGAGAGAAGAAAAAATGGAAACAAATTCAGAAGGTGCATTAGGATTTTTGGATTGTTTGTCTGCTCAAGATCCTAATTTTTCTGTGTACCACCAGGCAGATGAAGAAAATAGACTCACCAATGTATTCTAGGCGGACAGAATTTCAAGAAATGACTATATTGCTTTCGGTGATGTAATTTCATTTGCACAACATACATGACAAATACTTACAACAAGCTATTATGCATTCTAATGGGTGTGAACCACCACTTATCCACTTGCATTTTCGGGTTTGCTTTGTTATTGGATGAGACAGTGACAACTTACTTGTGGATGCTAAGAGTATTCCTAAGGTGTCATAACAAAAAAAAAAACCATTAGTTGTTCTCACATATGGAGATAATGCAATGCAGGAAGCAATAAGGGAGAATCTGCCAGAATCGACACATCGATTATGTGCTTGGCATCTCACAAAAAATTCATCTAGAGATGGGAATGATCCAGGGTTCACAAAAGGTTTCATTGAATTAATGTATACATACTGCTCAGACGAGGTGTTTCTAACAAATGGAATAACTTAATTGAAACTTATAAAATGGAGGACAATGAATGGTGCCAGTTACAGTATAGCCGGAGGCTTATGTGGGCAGAAACCTACCTCCACGGTCAGTTTGTTGCCGGAATGAGAACAACACAACGATGTGAATCTATGAATTTTTGCCTTAAAAAATTCTTGTTGAAAAGATACACCCTACGAGAGTTTGTTACAGCAATAGACTTAGGAGTTACAAAGTTGAGGCACATCGAGAGGCAACATGACTACACAAGTAAGCACACACTCCCCCAACTCCCAGATCAAACAGATGCACTAAGGATCTATTATGAACAGTGTTCCAAATTCTACATTCGAGAAATGTATCGCAAAGTCGAATCAGAAATAAAAATAGAAAATGGATATTTCATTAGCAGTCATGAAGATGATACAAACACCACCACCTTTGGTGTCTGAAACTTTAGAGACGGCCAGACGCGGTACAAAGTCAAACGCACCCTAAGCACAAACCATTTTGAATGTAGTTGCTTATTCTATGAGACCAAAGGATATTCGTGCAGGCATATTTGGGCAATTATGAAATCTTGTTGTGCCAGGAGAATTCCAAATTCACTCATAATGAAAAGATGGGGCATGGAAGCTAAATCCCCACCAAATGAGATGGAGATAAACCAGCCACTAGAAGAACAAACCATGCAGTGTGAAATGTCAAGATTTGGTGCTCTAAATTCTAAAGCCACAATGATGAACTTCTACGCCTCCAAATCACCAGTGTTCTTTAACACAACAAGTGAAGAAATAGGGCGTCTAACAACCATTTTCAAGGAAGGGTTTGAATTATAGGGACAACCACATAGCGCCAACGCTACTCGTTCGTATCGAGACAATCCCAACATAATGCAAGACCCAATTAGGGTTAGATCGAAAGGGCAGGGTAATCCAAGCCAACGAAGGGAAGGCAGACAGGGGAATCCGAATGACGGATCAGGCTTCAAACAAAGGGCATGTGGACTGTGTGGTGCACTTGGTCATAATAGTCGAACTTGTCCCAATCATGCCACATCAACTCCTAATGCGGGAAGAGGAGCAAGCACAAGAATTTTCAACATTGACCGATCACTGCAATGTGGAAATGAAGACTTGGGAGGCGATACCGATATGGCTTATTCGACACAAGAGTCTTTTGGGAGTGGTTATGATCATCACATGTAGTCCAAGAACCCATGTCAATCGAAAATGAACTTTTATAAACTTGTTAATCTTAATGTATTAGTTCTTAATCTTTGAAAATGTGGACTTTATCTATGCTATCAAGTCATTTTTGTTAATTATCTTATTTCTTTTAAGTTTATAAATTTATGAAAACAAAAATATTATATAAATTTCCCTCGTTTAACGTATTTTTTAAATAACAATTAATTAAATATAGTTAAATATTATATTGTCTCAGTTCCTATGAATCCTTTAATACCAATGAGATCATGTTTACGAGATTCGGAAAACATACAAGTTCAAGAAGTTGCATATAACGAGGGGTTCTTCAATCATAGTGGTCTTCAGCCACTGACTCACTTGCATGAGAGATTTTACTACAATCGAGTTTACTTCGATAGTGCCTCGGCAACTTTCGGAACAATTATGAAATCAAGACCTCACGAAGAAATACTGACATATAAAGATGGAACATGCAAAATTGTTTGCTTCGAACAAAACAAGGTATTTCATCGTCCTCAAATTTCAATTTTATTTTCATTATCAATTTACTTAACGAAGTTTTTTTGATAACAGGTACAAAAAAATTTCTACCAATCTGACCAATTCAAATCATGTTCTTGGACAAAGTGTTGGGAGGTTGAGAAGGTAGAAAGCGACAATAGGCCTAGCACTTATTTAGCGGCAGCTTCAAGCGAGTTTCTAGAGACCACGGCATTCTGCTCATGGGAAGTTGATGCAACCGAGTTCAAGGCTGGAATAATCCACCAAAGAGACAATCCACTACTACCACGTCCATCATCTACTAACCACTACCATTCCCTGGTGCAAAACAGAATGTTATATGGGGTTGGAGGTGGCTCAATTATAAGGCTATACGATATTAGGAATGGAGACATGAGTTTGCAATGGCGTCTTGCACAACCTTTGCATAATTGTCGCTTCTCAAATTCTATACACTGGCGCAACAGTCATCTGGTCGTCACTACGGGAAGGAAGGATGTAATCGTCTGGGATTTGAGTGACTCCACCCCAAAGCGTGTACTCACAACAAGAGTTGAAGTTGGAGATATCATGGCCACTCATGTGGGACACCAAGATGGCGAAATCAAATTGTGTGATTATTACAGGTAGGTTTGTAACGCCCTGGATAGCCAAGACCGTTACACTGTGTGCTTATAAAGTGCCAGACTTGCTAATCAAGTCATTTAATTAAAACCGTGTTACTAAAACTGTAAAGGAACTAGGGTTTAAAATGGTTTGGTCTCAAAAGCCACATTTTCATTAAGAAACATTATTTGTTTACACGGGATCCCAAAAATATAAGTTTAAAGTTCATTTACAAAAGTTATAAGATTCAGATACAATAACCAGCCATACTAAGGCAAAACAAGCGGTTAGGTAATCCCTGTCTTGACCCACTCCTCGACCATGATGATCGAACGGCTGGCTATGTACATTCCACCTTGGAGCTCTCCATCTCAGGCTTGGTCCAGCTGGCCTTTGCCTTTACCTGCACCACGTAGCACCCGTGAGCCAAGGCCCAACAAGAAAACATAACAACAGAGCATAAGCAATCAACAGACAAATCGATGTCTCATATTGCATCACATGATCTCAGCCATATAGTCATTCAGTATAATCAAGTATCCAACATGTTAAACATATCAATTCATATCATATATCACTGCACAAATGATAACTAGGGCTAGCGCTCTCAGGCTGCTCCCTCCGTTATCCCACTGACTCCAGCTCGCTTAGGCCGAACTCAGTGAATATTCTCGGCTACCAGTGGCCAAGCCGCGCCCTGTGCGCAAATACTATGTACGGCAATCTTAGGCCGCTTTTACATGTCCCATGGCGTGATACCATCATTGACACGATACAATTCTCGGGAGCACTTAGTCCCATCACAAACACATAATCGGGTGCAGTTTTCTTACCTGTCAATTCACTAGCTTTGATCCCTCAACTCCTTGAGCACGATCCCCCTCGAGCCCTAGCGCTCACCTAAACACAATCATGGCCAAAGTCATTATTGAACCTCAAGTCCAAAACCTAGCATCGGGGTCGATCCCGAGCCCCCGGGAAGTCCTAGTTCCACCAAACAAGGTGGTGGAAACAAACCCCAAACCTTAGGTCAAAAACCCTTGCAAATAACCCTAAAATCCCCTTCAGGAAGCAGGGTAGCGCTACAACGCTCATGGGAGGGCGCTACAACGCTACAAACAGAAGCCAAAATCCCTTTAGCATCATGGCCTAGCGCTACATCGCCCAAAGGCTAGCGCTGCAGCGCTAGTCACAGGCAGACCAGCTCCAATTTTCCTCTTCTGCGATTTTCTCGAACCAACCTCAACCAAACCTCTTACAACTCCTTCCCAAACTCAGAAACAACCCTATGACCATACTCCACTCATCCCAAGCATCCCAAACACCTAGAACTCAAGCACATGCATCCACAAACTCAAAATTCACCATAGCCACTCCTAAGCTCTAAAACTCAGTAAAAACCAGCTGAACAACAAAATTAGAGTTTAGACTTTATACCTTTGATAGGATTTCGACCACAAGCTGCCTTTAGACCTCCTTGGCTTGCTTCTCCTTAACCTTTGCCCTGAATTTCCCCAAAGTTCCCCATCAAACTCAACTTTTACACCATAATTCAGAAACCAATCTAGCAACTGAAGAGATTACAGAACCTTACCTCAAGTGATGGCTTAACCTTGCTAAACCCTTGTAAAATCCTCAACCTTAGCTCAGTAACCTTGTGGCTTAATTAAACTAGCTCTCCTTTGAATTTACTCTAGAAATCCTCAAGAAATTGGTGAAGGAAGCTTGAACCGACTTAGAAAACTCCCTCTGTTTTCTCTCTTTCTTTTCCTTCCTTTTTCTTCTTTTTTAGACTTCTATAATATTCTACAAATCCCACTAACTTAAAGCCTCAGTAATACCCATTTTAAAATCCAAATGACCTTAATGCCCTCCCTATTAATTCTAGACCCTTTAATCCACTTAAGGGCATTTCAATCATTTTACCCAATTCCCGCTAACTCCTCGAGTGTCTCTAATATTTCCTGCTTAATTCCCGATACCTAATTGACCACCAATGATATTCCTCAATGTCCAAATAGACTCCAGTATATTCGCTAAATTCCCATTTATACCCTTAAGCTCACCCCGAGCCGGGTATAAATCCCCGCCATGACTTTTCCGCTACTTTGCTCACTAGGATCGTCTCGAGTCACAGATCACAGATATATCCACATAATAATGTGGTCTCGACAATTATCACATATATCAATACAATTATGCCCATAATGGCCAAAATTACGGTTATGCCCTTCTAACCTATTCAGGGCCTACATGCATACTAATACTCATAGTCGAGCATCTCAAATATTCAAATAGTCATATAACATGCTTTAAATCATAATCATGCATCTTTACCATTAAAACCACACATAATTCCCAGTATGCCCTCCAGGCACACTAATCAAGGCCCTTAAAGCCTTATTAGTGAATTTGGGTCGTTACAAGGTTAATATAATCTTATTAATTTACATTCATATTGCTTAATATCCCATGAGTATATTTAAAATTAATTAAACATTATCTATTTGAAAACTTGTGATTCAATATAGGCAACCAAATGCAAGTGGAATTGATGGCGTATATTGCACAAACCATGTCCTACATGTTTTTGATCTTTGATCATGCACAACTCTTCAAATACGCCTCCTGCATTATATTTTTGTCGTGAAGTGTGTTCACTACAATGATGACACTGTTGTCATAGGATACGAAACAGAGGTAAATAGCAACTGGGGTAATAGGGTTCAAATGAAGGAGGATCATGTAGTGCTCGTCCCAATTAGAACACTTACTCCAATGAATATTATAAATTGCCAGTTCAAAGAAACAATATTCACAACACAGACATTTCAAGTGTTCGTTACATCAATGGTAAAGTCTTCGCTGTTAACGAGGTAGGATTATATGTTCTCTACGAGGATATGAGATACACCCAACATGACGACGAAAACTGGACAGTCATAAGCGAAGAAGTTAGCAAATGCGACATTTTTGAAGGCAAACTTCTCTTTTCACCTAATATTTCATCAAGTGACTATGACGTGCTTGTAACGTCAGCAAACGGCAAACCATTCTAGTACCGTGCTTAGCTTTACTCAACATGTCAGTTGAGAGCTCCAACAACATTTTAAACTCCAAGGAACCCTATTAGGTTAAAAGCTACTATGCACTACTTCGTTATTATTATCCTTTAATTACTAGAAAATTCCTCTTTGCTTCTGGAACAATATAGAGTTGTGGGGTTATTCAAACTTGATCACATATTGACTCTGAATACTTGCTTATTATTCCTAACATACTCTTATCCCTATTCGATGAACAAATTTAATTTGTTAATGACGAGTCTTCATCCTCCTTTAAGTGTAATACGTAAATGGAACTCAATTCAAACTCAAAAAATTATTAACACAAACCCAAGAAACATAATCTGGTTAAAATAAAAATGAAAAATACTATGAATCATATTGGATTAACTGTGCAAAATAATCAATAAAAGTGTGCTTCATAGTGTCTTTAGTGTGCATTGTTCTTTCACATTCCTTGTCTTGGTTTAAAAAACATTGCACCAAGTTTAGGTAAATTACCGAATTGACCATAAATAATACATTAAAAATTCAACTACTACCCACAATTACATAAATACCCTCATTTAGTTATATATTGCTTATTCTAAATATACAAACCGGTAACAATAACTGGTTACATCAAGTTAACTATTGAATTTTTTAAGCTAATGTGGGCCATTACCCTACACACATTTTTCAGACAAGTACACATTATTGTACAACAAAGTCAGACCTCCCCATTTTTATTTAATATATAAACAGGAGCGTTACCCAAACCGCCATGGTACACTGCGCTTTGGAATCCAGGGCAGTGAAGGGACAACGGGCATGGGATTCCAACAGACAGATCAGGTTTCAGACAAAGGGCATGTGGAGCATGCGGTGCCCTTGGTCACAACAGTCGAACATGTCCCAATCGTGGCCGCACAACTGGAAGAGGAAGAGGGGCAAACACAAGCAGTGTTAGTATCGATCGGTACACAGAATCGAGGAATGAACACGCGGGAGGTGAAAGTGACATGCCTTATTCAACGCAGGAGTCTTTTGGGAATGATTATGAAGATCATGTGTAATGCGCAACCTATTGGAGGCAATGTTATTGTGTACTGGATATTATTTATAAGATCACTATCTCTTAATAGTTAAATCATGGAATCATTTTGTAATTGTTATTACTACGCTTATGTATTGATCATATTTTCAAAAACAAACCGACTGACATATTGATCTATATATGTTTTATTTATATGTTAAAATCAATTAAAATAAATATATTTATTATTATTTAACACTATCATTGCATGAATAATAATTATCTTATTTTCAGTTGATTATGGAACACATGTTCCCAATCAGATCACATCTTCAAGAGCCTGTAACAATACAATACAGGTTATAATGAAGACTTCTCCCTTCGAGGTGGTCTAGATCCAAATATCAACCGTCATGAAAGACAGACCTATGGTCGGTGGTACTTTGGCAGTACACAGGCAACTTATGCAACAATTTTAAGGTCAAGGCCAAACCAAGCTGTGTTAACATATGATGACGGAACATGTGGATTATTTAACTACAAGCAAAATAAGGTAATTCAATGTAATAACATTTTATATTGAATTGCAATAAATATAACTAAGAAAAATTATATTCACTAACATGTTGAATGTTGTGTTACTTACTCAATTATTTAATATGATACATTATTAAATTTAATATAAATATATTGCATACAATATAAACTAAATTTTATTTTTTTAAAAAAATAACCCCAATTCCTATATGATTTGGAACATTGAATTTTAAAACTTAAAATAACAGGTTTACAATCAAAATCTCATTATTAAGAAAATAATTTAACCATGTATTTCCAAAAATTAAAAAAGATAAATAAATAGTAGATAATCATATTTCAAGTCAAAAAAATTAATATAAATGTTGAAGGCCATGAGTTCTAGCAACAAAAAAAATATTAAAATATAAATGTGCATCCTATAGTAAAAGTTATGTACCTTTTATTTAATCTCTGTGCTAACATTTGTAAATAATGTGCAGATAACTATTTTTATATGGAAAGATATACATGGTATAGAAAGACATTTATATCCCTATTTAACTAACTTTTTTATTATAAAAAAAATCCAACCGGTAACCAAAACCGGCTGTCATGAGTAAAAATTGTATATTAAAATAAAAAGTAGGTCTTCACCCTATTAAGCTGCTGTCAGAATAGTACACATAAGTGTACTTGGCCCAACACTTTTTCAATAAACACAATTAGGATATAATAGATTGAAGGAGCGGAAGTCATTCCGCTAACAATATGTGCGGTTTGGAATCGGGGGCCATATATGAATATCAATTCCTATTATTATAGAGTGCATCATTTATCGTAGATGTGTATATGATATATTTATATACTTTGTAGATATCCCTCGTCATTCCAGCTAAATGAAAACTAAGAACTTATTAAACAATTTCTTTCGATCTTTGTACAATGTTAGTTAGCCTTAAACTAAAAAGTAATGTTTATAGATGTGCAGTTTAGTGTATCGCATTAGAACTACACTGCATTAATCAAAAAGAGAGATAACTACAGTGAAAATTCTTAAATTGTGCTAAAACTTGAATTTTTTTTTTTGAAATCACTAAAACACATGTACTTAAATATCTATTTTTTTTTTAACGGAAAAAAAACCTTTCGTCATTCACTTGGTTTGCCTATTAGTACCTGGCTGTTAGTCTGATCAAAATATCTACTTATGAGACTTTAATTAGTTCAAGTTATTTAAAATCTATTTATTATTTAAAAATAAATTTAAACATAATAAAGTAAAAATAAATTCAAAAACATGTTTAAGAATAATAAATAATTTAGAATCATTTTTAAAAACTAAAAAAGTTCAAATTTTAATTAAAGTAAAAACCTAAATTAGTAAACAAAATTAAAAATGGTACAATGTATTAAAATTTTAATTAAAAAAAGTAAATCAAAGTTGTTGTGCTTCATAATTTTTAATGAACAAATTAAGTAAAACTAAATTTAAGTTGAATAAAACAAGATTAGAAAGGATTGCAATTTTCTAGATGAATATGATCCGCTCACCATTCCTTTCGATCAACCTCCCCTCCTTCTCTTTTCTCTTTATGCTATTGAGGACATATGGGGATTATGAACTGAAGAGATTGTCGACAAAACCTAGCTAGTTTTATATTTTATATTTAAAATATATTTATAATTTTAGTTTTATTATATTTTTATATTTATATTTGGTTTAAACTTTTTAGTTTTAAAAATAAAATAATTTTCGATTTAATTAATTAAAAATATGACAATTAAACATAAAACAATGTTTGGTAACTCTATTTTTATTTATTATTTTTTTAAATTTTAATTGAAATTTATTAAATATTGAAAATAGAATTTTTTCACTTTCAAATTTTTTTTTAACCGGTTTCGACTTTCTATTTTTTTTCTTCTTTACTTCAAATCAACACCTCATTTTATATTGTTAAACAAAAACTAAAAATAAAAATATCAAAAACATTTATTATTTTTTATTTTTAAAAACAAAAAACAAAAATAGTTACCAAACATATTTTTATTTTTTAAAAATAAAGAAACAAAATAAAAAATTTCTATTTTTGTGTTTAAAAAATTCAAAAACAAAAATTTTACCAAAATTTATAATTTTTTTAAAAATATTTTGTTTTTATTTTTATTTGCTTTTAATTAATAAATAAAATTTAATTGTTCTAGACCTATTAAACGCTAACACGTAGGTATTTGGGTCAGACTTAATGGCCAAGTACCAATGACCACACCAAATGATTGGCAAAATGTAATTTAATCGGAAAATATAATATTTAATTGCAACTTCTAGAACAACTTATTAATTATAGACTTTTAAAGCAAATATCATATAAAGAATATACACCATAATAATAGCCTTTAGTAACTACATTAAATTTTATGTTTGAAAAACTTTTGTAAATAGTAACTAAATTAAATACTATGTTTGATAAACTTTTGTAAATATATATATTTTGTAGCAATGAGAACTTTATTGAAAATAATCAAAATGTAATACATATTTTTTAAGGGAAGAGAGGAATCGGAACCGAATAAGTTATTCGTCTATCTAAAGAGCTTACATGCAACTAATTTATGAATAATTGGTTGAACAACAAACATAGATTAGAGACATTCCTAAAAAAATTGAATAATAAACTTGTAAGATCTTCTAATAAAGATTCAAACTCATTAAAATAAAAAAAAAAATCTAGTCCACAGCTACCATTATGGCCACACATTTAGCTTGGATGATCGAAAAGGTAATTATGGAATTACAATGATATAGTAATATTTAATATAACATTACCTTTTAATACAATAATTGTACGTAATATTATGTAATATATGTTTGGAAAGTAGGATTGAATTGGATTGAAAAATATAAGAGAAAAAACACACACACAAAAAATTGCTAACAATAAATTAGTTAAGAGAAAACAAGTTGAATGCAAAATTATAATTTTATTTTCCTACCATTAATATACATGAAGATGGGAAATAGACAAGATAAAATTATCCCAATTTTTTTAACGAGGTTAAGTTATCCCATACTACTATTCTAGAAGGATTATTTATTAGGTTATTGAATTAATTTTTTCAATATCATTTTTAATTTTATAACAAATCACACAATAAAAATTAATTATTTAATAATATCCAATTTAATTCCCTTTCTATTGACCTAAACAACTTAAATGGTAAAACATAAATAAATAAAATAAATAAAGATGTCACTCTACCCTCTATATGTTATAGGTTTCCCCTCTTATTATACTCTTACTCGTATTCATAAAAAAAAATGGTATTTTATTATTTTTGAAAAATAAAGAATAGATTATAAGCACTGTTTTTGTAATAGGTAGTTTTTCCTGCTTAACTAAATTTTATTTCACTTTCTTTTGGTAAAGGGAGTCTATTTGTGGCTGCTATCCCTTTTATCATAAAAGTGATTTCTTATATACAAATTTGCACTTGCATGTTGGGTGGTCCACCCATGTCTCTAAATGCTATGAGAGAGCCAAGGAATTTGGATTGTAGATGTTGGATATTTTATATTTATCACTTATATTATTATATAAAAATAAAGGACTTAATAATAACAAACGTCTCAATCAATAATAATAATATAAGTAATAATAATAATTATACTATTAATGTTAATTATTGTGGTTGGATTTTTTAAGAGCACATTGGAAACAATTCAAAACCAGCTTGCACCTTTTTTAAGGGGAAGCAGATTTTTTTTTTTTTTTTTTTGTTAAAATTGATGTATATGAAGCATAATGGGGACTGTTCATGTGTTTCTAAGAGCTATAGATTAAGGAAAAATCATGGTACATTCCAGAAAAGATATTGTTCCAAGATGTATTAACATGGTGTAAGATGTAATATTCATTTGTCCTTGTATTATTTGAATAATAATAGTAATATTTATATAATTTTTATTAACAATTAGAAATTATATTATTATATCCTGCACTATATATTCATAATTACATTATTCGGTATAAAATTATATCAAAATATATAAAATTACTTAAATGGGAGTAGCCCCAAGCGAACTTAATTTGTAAGAAACTTTTTGTTTTTATTTTTGGTGAACTTTTATATTGAAACTAGTTATAATATATTGTATATAAAATAAGGTAGGTAGGGTTTACATAAAGTATGGGGAATACTGTATTATATATAATATATATTTCTATAGTATATAAAAAATGGTTTAAACATTGCAATAAGTTCATTTATAGCGAATTCACTTTTTAGCTACAATATATATAATTAGTTTGTCAAATTTATCCAAGATATATATAATTAATGTTTACACTAGATACAATTTTATTAATTTCCTTCTCTGTACTGATACATGTCTGATTAATGATCGATGTAATTATAGAATATATTCAGGTACGTGACATTAAAGCTTAGAAACCTAATTATTTTACCAATTCTTCTTTGATGAAGTCTTTATTTATTAATTACGTCTATCTATCTATCTATATATATATTAATTGACTAATCCCAGCTTATTAATTGAAATGTACGAACAAATATATGTAATGGGAGAAAGGCTGTGAGCAATCTTGTTCTCTTCTATATAATCATTAAATACACATGTATTTATTCATTCACTGTTTTCTGGTCTTGGTTAGAATCATATACGTACGTACTATGGAAAAGTTGGAAAAGAAAAAAAAATTATAATGTTTGTAATTTTTTTTTTCTAATGGTGAATGAAATCAGTAAGCTATCATATGTAAATATATATAAAATTAAGTCACATATTACTTGAAGGAGCAAACAATTAATTCACATGTGAACATATAATTAAATGTTGCTTTTGAATTAAAGCTTGGTATGTTGGTCGTTTGGCTTTCTCAATACCATTACCATCGAATATATAATAATTATAAATAATAATTAGCTTATTAGTCATATTTAAATATATATAAATAGTATAATAAAAATATAAAGGGTGACAGAAATAATCATATCTTTGATTGATTAAAATCCTTCTCAAATTAAGGAACACACATGCAACAATCTGATGATAAATTAAATAAAAAAGCAAATAATGGTACTTAATTTGCACATGATGATGATTAATTTTAACCAAACAAACATTGTAATATCTCAGTACCAAATACCAATTAACAAATAAATAAAAAAGATAATTCTTTTAGGGTGAGAGAAAGAGAGAGAGAGAGAGAGATATAGGCAGCTCGACATCCTCTCATGACGAATCCAATCCTGTACCAATCAAATTTGCAGACCTGCAGTACAATACATTATTTCTGTGAGTCACTATTATTCATGCAAATTTAATTATATAATATATTCAAATTACACTCATTTATTTTATATATTTTTTTCTTATTACTTTTTCAAAGAAAAGAAAATGATTGGTTTTCCGTTCTTGCAAGATTTTCAAATCAAAAGCTTAAAAATAGTCATTACATCCAAAATAGTAAAACCAAAAAATATATATATTTTCCGAGACTTAATTTGCAAAAACAAAGCATTATAACCTCTAATCATCATATATATATATGTGGCTTTATCTAAAATACTGCCAAAATCTACCACATTTATTTTATATTCAAATATTAAAATACGAACATAAACAATTTAGCAAAACTAGGTAGCTAGCTAGGTTAATATAAGCACAACATTCATTCTATCTTTCTACTTTCTACTACCAACTTCTCATAATTATTATTATTAGTTTTGACTTTAAATATAAGTCAATATTACACACACCAACACTAAATTAGCCAATTTCTTTTATAAAATACACATCATTCCATATATATATAGTAATGTACTAATGATTAATCACTTACTATTATCATATAAATAATAACAATTTTATTAGTTGAAGTAGCAGAGTGTACTTACTTTCTAGAGTGTGCAAGTGAAGCCTTTAGGAGGAGTCTTTCCACAAGTGACAAGGAGCTGAAGAGCAAGAGGCACATAAAGATTTAGGTTAAGAACCTTGAGCTTCAAAGTGGTGCAGAGGCAAACAGCGGCTTCAACCTCAACGAGCCCTTGAAGAATTGGGCAGCACTGGTTCACAACAGGGTCACCGAGGCCAATATGAACGAGCCCACCCAGAAGGTCCACACAGGCTCCCAGCTTCAACGTGTCAATGGGGCAAGTTTCATCACTCTTGGGGGGCGGGCAGGGCTTCCCTTTGCCAGGGCTTGGGGTTGCTGGGCTGGGCGTGGAAGGAGGGCTGCCACCGCCACCACCGATGATCGGAATGGGAGGAAGAATGGGGGTGACCGGAGGGAGTAGGGGAGTGACTGGAGGAACCTTAACCGGAGGGACTGGGACAGTGACCGGAGGGACCTTGACTGGTGGCTTGGGGATAATGGGTGTGATTGGTGTGATTATGGGAGTGACTGGAGGAACTGTAATCGGAGGGATTGGGACAGGGATTGGAGGGAGAATGGGATTTTTGGGAGTGGAAGGACTAGGAGTTGGAGTTGGCTTAGCTGGGCTACCTCCTTTTCCTTTTCCTTTTCCATTCTTTGGTGGGGGCTTTCCACAGTAGTTGCAGCCCAGAATGGGAGTGGCTGTGGATATGAAGAGCATGGAAATGAGAAGCAAAGCTGAAAGCTTTGAGGAATCCATGGTGGCCTGTGTTATAGTGTGTTTCTCTCTTTTGGGTTTAATAAGAAAAGAAAGAATAATGAGAGAGGTAAAGGGTTTGAAGTGCAAAGAGGGTTTTATATAGGACTAGTAAGAATGAAGAGGAGTGGAAGAGAACAAAAAAACATGAGGACTACTGATCACTAAGCAACATCACGTGAACATGGGGCTAAGCTAGCTAAAAAGGCAGCTGCCAATTTTTTTTATGTTTGATAACTCCAAATTTTGCTAGTTGGCAACTACTATACATACATGTATATTATACTTTATATATAAATATTTATATATAATCTGAATATTTCTAACTGAGATGATAATTATATCATACATCATATGTTTTTGAAAATAAATTTGTAATGATCTCTAGTATATACGTACTACTAAAGATATATTATATCTATACAGCTAGGGTTTGCATATGACTCTGAATTTTATTCAGAGGAGAAAGAATATTTCACGTGGTTAAATTATTAGTTAAATTATTGGAGAATACTATCTCGAGGAGATGATGCATATACTCCTTTATATATAAATATATATTACATGCATCATATTCAGAAGATCACTTAGATTATTGTTTACTTAGTTAAAGCCAATAATAAGATTTCGGTTGGACAAAATTACTACAATAATATATATAACATTTTTTAATTACTATGTATACATATACATACAATTACAAACGTATATCCACTATGGATTTCGAGCCAATATTGCATTAGCCAGTCTCAGCTCGACACATGTCATCAAATCGTAGTGATGTCTTCTCTCACGAGTAGAGGTTATTAGAGCGTAGAGATCAGAATAACCAAAGAAATCATGAGCTCCCATCCTATATATGATCCTTAATTATTAACATGTACTCATTTTTACGTTGACCTGTCAGTATAAATTATAGTCGGGAATTTGTTTGGTTTGAATTCAAATATTCAGTCTAAAGATAGATTAACGACACTAATTAGAATTTTGTAGCTTATTGTCATTTAAATAATTAAGACTATTAAATATATATCATTGATTTTAATTATTTAGGTAATGATGAGAGGTGTTATTTATGTATTTATTTATTTTTACAAGAAGACCAGTTTCATATACATAAAAATTTACTACTAAAATATGCTATTTCTTGACGAGCCGACCTCACTGATATTGTACAATCGCGGCGGGCGAGGCCTGTCAAGAATCTTCGTGCCGAGGTTGATAATTTCTATCTATCTCGGCAGTTTTAGCCTGTCAAGATTTGACATATTAACGACCGCCGAGATAGGATACTTTTAGACATCGTGTGGAGCATCCTCGACGGGCCTAGCCCGTTGAGATTGAGTGTGAGATGCTTTTCTCGACGGTTCTCGCACGACCTGTTGAGATAAGGTATTGCAGGGGGGAAAATAATTTTGTATTTTCTTTTCTATTTCGCATACTATATTTCATTGATTGTATCCTGTATTTACAACAGGCCCAAACAATTTATAGCAGATAGACATATTATATAATATATCTAATAACATGCTATCTAAATATTATGTACCCAAAAACTCATTGAAAATGTATACATGTTGTGAATATAAATGAAAATAAATTTGACAAGTTAGTAGTTATTAGCCTATAAACAAAGCTAACTGAAAGTCTAAGTACAGTAATCAAGCCACCATATACTCAGTGAAGTAGTCCACCCATTCCTTATGCACAGTGTTGATCTCATCCATTGCATATATGGTCTTGCCATGACACTACAAAAAAAAAAAAGTCAATATTAAACTATGTATCTGAGATCTTGGAGAGGATTGCTCAGGTAGCTTACAGGTTGGCCTTACCTCCGACATTATTAGTCGTGCATAATGTGTTTCACGTTTCAGCTCTTCGGAAGTATACATGTATCTAATGTAACTCATGTTTTGAGCTATGAAGATCTGGAGCTTGAGGCAGATCTCTCATTTGAAGAGCAACCAGTCCAGATACTTGACAGAAAGGACAAGGTCCTAAAAAATAAGATGATACCTTTGGTTAAGGTATTGTGGAGGAACAGCAAGGTCGAGGAAGCGACCGGGGAGCTGGAGTCAGATATGCAGAGTCAATATCCCGAGCTGTTCAAGTAAATTTCGAGGACGAAATTTCTGTAAGGAGGGGATAGTTGTAATTCCCCAAAATTCCTAATGCGATTTAATGGCTGGATTAGTAGGTCGGGAGGACCATAATTGTTTTATTATGCCATTAAATGATTATATGCATGTTTATGTGAATTATATTATAATATGATGTTAAATGCATGCATGTGGGTCCACATTTGATTATAAGGATATTTTGGTAATTTGGCCCGCTGATGGCATATTTTTGTATTTTGGTGCATGTTGTGATTTATGGATGAGATCTCATTATTATGGGGATATATTCGAGCTATTCGGCATGAGACGGTCTTATGTTGCAAATTAGCAGTTTTGTCATAACGGGGTCAATTATTGGGATATTGGATAATGAGAGTAATTATTTGATGATATATTGGGAGATATTAAGATCATGAGGAAATTCTAGGAGTTTTGACTATTTTGTCCCCGGGGGTATTTTTGGGACCCCGAGCATTAGGGTTTATTTGAGGTTACTTAAGCCTGAAGTAGTTTGTCAGACAAAAATCTTACGTTAAAACACTTTCTCTCTCTCCCGTAAACCTTTGTGACTATTCGTGGCAATTTCGAAGAAATCTTGAGTTCTAGGAGTCGGAATCAAGCGAGGATCAAGGCATAGTGATCCTAGGAAAGATTAGAAGCTTCTTGACTGAAGGATTTGGCGAGAAACAACCCAATCAAAGGTAATCCAAGCTTTAAGTTTTGAGTTTTAGAGTTTCTAAGCTTTGATTTGGATTTTGTGTATCGATGAGTTTTTGAGTTGTTTGAGCCTCGGGATTTTATTATTTTGGATCATTGGGATGTTTGGGAACTTTGATTTTTGGATTTGGAGATGTTTAGGTATTGTTTTGGAAGGATTTAAAAGTGAGAAATCAGAGTTATGGTAGGTTTCCCAGGTGGGGCCGCGACCCTGTTCTTGGGCGCTGCAACCCAAGTTCGAAGCTGAAGATGGTGGGTTTTGTGTGTGCTGGGGGCCGCGGCACTGGGTAAGGTGTGTCGTGGCGCTTGCTCCTGGTTTGGCTGGGGGCCGCGGCTCATGAGGGTTTTTGAGGCCAAATGGGTGTTTTGATCACGGGAACTCAATTTTAGGCCTTGGGATCGTTCCTACTACCCAGATTAGTAGGATTCGATGTCCCGAAGGCTAGATTTTGGTTCGGGAACCTTTGTTATTCATTTTATTGATGGAATCCCATATTTGGTTATGGCTAAGTGACCGCTAAAGAACTAAAAGATAGATCGTTCTCAAGGGTCGTTCTTTTTACTAATTCTCGCTCGAATCAGAGGTAAGAAAACTGCATCCCATATGTGACATGCATGGTTATTCATGAGGCATGTTGAATGTTTAAATGTGGACATGGGTTGAATATTGAATGCTTAGCAAATTTGTTTCACTTGTGTATGGCACTGACTGAATAGTCGGAATTGGCAATGATGTCAGTATCAACTGTGAAGTTGTGACTCATTAGTCAAGTTCAGCAGTGGTACTAAGCATTGGTCACATGGGATTGACTCATAAGACAAGAACGACCTTAGCGTGTTAACGTGAGCTAATAAAGATTAGATATAATCGACATCTGCATTGAATGACTCAAATGAGCATCAATGTTGGACCGACCTCAAGTTCAATGAATACAATAAGAACTTGTCTAGCCAAAGGCTAGTCATTTAGAGCCAGGGCCAGCGATCCCCGGTGACTGTTTAGTCACATGGCTATGGGTGTCAAGCCCCGTGTGACTTACATAACAGTCACTCATCTGTTTAAGCTAGTGACTTATCCATCATTCACTCATCTGTTTAAGCTAGTGACTTGCTCATCAATCACTCATTATGGTTTACCAGAACCTTAAGTGTTAAATCACTCATCTGATTAAGAGGTATAAGCTCCTTCATGGTTAATATAATCGCAAAGTGATATTCACTCATATGTTCAGAGCTATAAGCTCTGTATGATTATCATGATCATCATTTGATACTATATACTTGCATTATTGTGTTTTCTTGCTGGGCTTTGGCTCATGGGTGCTATGTGGTGCAAGTAAAGGGAAAGAAAAAGCTCACCCAGCCTTGAGTGGAGAGCTTAGGTGGTGCTGTGTACATATGCAGCCGCTTGACCACCACGGCCAAGGAGTTCTCAGGGGAACTAGGGGGTTTACCCTATTTTTTGCCGCTTAGATCAGCGGGTTGTAAATTTTCAAACTGTAATGACCATTTTGCATTGTAAATAGCTTGTAAATGTTTTTATGGGCCCATGAATAGTTTTATGTTTTAAATAAAATATATCATTTCTTTTTTATTAGTTTTCCACCTTAACCTGTTAATAACACCTAGAAGCACGTTTTTTAACCAAAGAACTTGGGTAGCGAGTTAAATTCATGGTTCAACGTTCACCGTAACAGTCTTGGGGTAACCAGGGTATTACAACTTGGTATCAGAGCGTGCCAAGGTTTAGGGTTCCTGTAGACTGGCTGGGCATGCACACTCACCAGGGAAGACAAGCTCGACTCATGGTTTGGTAACTATTTATGTAGTTATATGTATAACTGCTTAAATACAGTATAAATGCTTTACTAGTTTACATGAGATATCATGTTAAGACTGTGCCCTAAATAATGCATCTTCAGTAACAGTGTGCTAAATAGTACTGAAATTGCTGGAACATATTCATTAGTATTGTTCATTGTGGACTATTATTTGATACATGTTAAATGTTAAATGCTATAATCATGTATCTATTTGTGTATTTGTATAACTGTGGAATTTGGTGATTATCTGTTGATCTTGGACCGTGAGGCGGCAAGAGGTTTTTTTAATACTGCTTAACTTGCCGCATTGATTGTTTCAGCAAGGTTTAAGTTGATAAGAATGAATCCAGAGCAGACAGATACATCAGCTGGCTAGAGTGATCAAGGCCAGAATAATAATAATAATCAGGGTCAAGAGAATGACTAGGGTCAGATTCCACAGCCAGCTCCTACAAACTGGTAGTAGTTGTTTAATGATCTACAGGCTACAATGTTGAGACAGGGAGAAGAACTCTGCCTCCTGAGACAACAGCAAGCTCCTGTAGTAGCCAGTGTATCTAAGGCACCTCCTGTGTCGGTGCCAGCAGCTAAGCAACTGCCTGAGGTTGGTAACAAATGGGAGCCTCTCTATGAAAGGTTCAGAAAGCAGAAACCTCCAGTTTTTGAAAGCAGTGCAGATCCTGCTAAAGCTGAGCAGTGGATGAGCATGATTACCACCATCCTGGACTTCATGAGGGTGACTGGTAATGAGAGGGTGGCTTGTGCCACGTATATGTTTCGGGAGGATGCCCGAGTTTGGTGGGAGGTTATAACCCAGACCAGAAACGTCAATGCCTTGAGTTGGAAAGAGTTTCAGACTCTGTTCAACGAGAAGTATTACAATGATGCCATCAGGGCGGAAAAAGCTTAGGAATTTATTAGATTGCTTCAGGGGAGTTTGTCAGTGACTGAGTATGCCCTGAAGTTTGATCGATTGGCAAAGTTTTCCATGGAGCTGGTGCCCACTGATGGGACCAGGAGGGAGAGACTTCTCCAGGGGTTACAACCTAGGTTAGCTCGTGATGTTCGCATAACCACTGTGGCTGGGGTTACTACCTATGCACAGGTGGTTGAGAAGGCACTCACAGCTGAGAGTGCAGAAAATAAGATTTGGCGAGATAATGCAGCCAGAAAGGAGTTTAGGAGAACAATTTCTCCTTTTGTGGGTTCAAGTAGGGGTGGAGGCCTCAGTGATCAGAAAAGGAAGGTTCCTGATACCTTCCCAGTTCTAGGTCCTGATAGGCGGCCCCGTAGTGTTTCTATGGGTCGTCAAGGTGGTAGTGCAGCCTGGAAGACTCGTCCTGAATGCTCTAGATGTAAGAGGCGTCATTTGGGAGAGTGTAGGGAAAATGCCTGCTATTTGTGTAGAGCAGTGGCTCATTTTAAGAAAGACTGCCATAAGGCAAGAAAGGAGGAACCCAAGAAAGCGGACAGTTTGCCCCAACTCGAGTGTTCGCATTGACACAAGCAGAAGCTGAGGCTTCTCCCTCATTTGTTACAGGTCAGATTCTTAGTGCTGGAACCCTTTATAATGTTTTGATTGATTCTGGTGCTACACATTCTTTTGTTGCTAGTAGTATTATTGATAGACTATGTAGACCCTGTGATTTTTATGCTATGGGGTTTGGAACTTTATTACCCATTGGGGAATTAGTGGTATCCAGGAGATGGGTCAGATCTTTGCCAGTGACAGTGGAGGGCAGAGAATTGTCAGTGGATTTGATAGAGTTGGTTTTGACTGACTTCGACATGATATTGGGTATGGATTAGTTGGTAAAGTATGGGGCAACCATTGATTGCAGAAGGAAGATGGTCACCTTTGAGCCTGAAGGTGAGGATCCTTTTGTGTTTGTTGGTACTGTGCATGGACCTCGCATACCATTGATTTATGTTTTGAGGGTTAGGGATCTATTGCAAGAAGGTTGCATTTGATTCTTAGCCAGTGTGGTTGACACCACTCAAGTCATGCCAGTGAGACCAGAAGAGACCAGATTAGTTTGTGAATTCTTGGATGTGTTTCCAGAAGATTTTCCAGGGTTGCCACCGCACAGAGAGATATAATTTGTGATAGAACTGGCACCAGGGACGGAGCCAGTGTCTAGAGCACCTTTCAGAATGGCCCCAGCTGAGTTAAAATAATTAAAGGTACAGTTGCAAGAGCTGTTAGATTTGGGTTTTATCAGACCTAGTTTCTCACCTTGGGGAGCGTCAGTTCTGTTTGTGAAAAATAAGAATGGTTCTCTGAGGATGTGCATTGATTACAGAGAATTGAATAAGCTAACAATCAAGAATAAGTATCTTTTGCCAAGGATAGATGATTTGTTTGATCAGTTGCAAGGTAAGAAGGTATTCTCAAAGATCGACCTTTGTTCTAGTTATCATCAGTTGAGGGTCAAGGAGGGAGACATACCAAAGACTGCTTTTTGTACTAGGTATAGGCATTATGAGTTTTTAGTCATGTCTTTTGGATTGACTAATTCCCCTGCTGCTTTTATAGATCTGACAAATAAATGATTATGGAATCATTGATGGCTCGATGCCCTACAACATGAGACTGATGAGTCACCCTGGGGCCCTGTGCCCTGTCCTCCGCATAACAAGCTTTCTAGCTGATCTAGCATACTCGGCGCTAGGTTTTCTTCGACCAATAGATTGGTCAAGCGTATGATGCGCTTCTGGTTAGGCCAGATCATATGGACCAGCGCTTAGTGCGCTATTTCCCTGCTTGACTAATAAGTCAATGCCTTACGACCAACATTCAGTGTGTTAACGTCGTCCTTGACTAATAAGTTAGTGCCTTTCGACTAACACTCACCATGCTAATGCCGTCCTTGACTAATAAGTCAGCGCCTTTCGTCCAGCGCTAAACGCTATTGCTGACCTTTACTAATAAGTCAATGCTAAGATATGTGACTATTAAGTCACCTCAAGTCTCTTAGCCATATCCTCTGTATAAGCGTACCTGGCGTTGACCAACACTTAATGTGCTAAGGCCGTTCTTGACTAATAAGCCAATGCTAGGATATGTGACTATTAAGTCACCTTGGGTCTCTTAGCCATATCCTCTGTATAAGCGTACTTGACGCTGATCAACATTCAACGTGCTAAGGCCGTTCTTGACTAATAAGCCAATACTAGGATATGTGACAATTAAGTCACCTCAAGTCTCTTGGCCATATCCTCTGTATAAGCGTACCTGGCGTAGACCAACACTCAACGTGCTAAGGTTGTTCTTGACTAATAAGTCAATGCTAGGATATTAACTATTAAGTCACCTCAGGTCTCTTAGCCATATCCTCTGTATAAGCGTACCTGACGCTTCTGGTTAGCCTAACCAATACGATCAGCGCTTAGCGCTATTGCCGCTCTTGACTGATAAGTCAATGCCATACGATCAACGCTCAGTACTATTGCCGTTCATGACTGATAATCAGAGCTTCACGACCAGTGCTCAACATGTTAGGAACGAGTTTCCTAATACGCAGCGGAAATGTGGTGGGGTTGGCCCAGTGTACAACAAAATTTTTGTAACATATTTAAATTACCTTTAAATATGCGGATCCATTAATATACATACATTAATCATAAGCAAGTTAAGAACAGAATTCATACCTCTTGAAGTGTATTAAGTGTCATTGCTATCTTTTTGTATTTAGAACGATCTTCTTATCCAAGCCGCTTTCAGGTACTCACACCAAGATCTCCCAAAGCGTTCTCTACACCTCAAGAAGTGTGTGGGCACTTAGAGAATGAATGGTAGTTTATTTGTGATTCTACTTGATGTACTCAACACATGAGATCAAGAGAATAGACCTGAGAATTGCTTCTTTATTTTTCAAGGAGAGAAAACTATTGTTCTATTTTTTACAGAGCGAATGTTTTGAGTTGTCTCAGATATCTGAATATTTTATGATTAGTCATACTTAAAAGAAAATATTCAAACTTAAAAAATAAATCTGTAACCAACTTAAAATTTACTTTTTAATTAATTAATTATTCTATTAATGAAAAAAATCCAAAAACTAATTTTTTGAATTATTCATTAATTAATAAATTAAATAAATAAAATAAAAATTCTATCCCTGAAAATAGCCTTACACGCCACACACAGTCCATGGACTGTGTGCACGTGTAACATCCCTATTTTTAGGGATGTTGGTTTTTTTTAATTTTTATTTAATTATTTATTCAAACTACTTTGTAAGATAAGATATAACAACTTGATAACTAATTCAAATTTGAATTCAAATTTAAATTAATTATCTTTCTAATTAATTATCAAATATAATTAATTATTTGAATAATCATTAATGTTTTAAATTCAAATCCAATTTGAATTTATCAGATTATTATCTCCCACTCAAATAAATATATTTAATTAATTCTACCAATTAATTAAATCCAATATTTTCGAAAATAAATATTTAATTTATTATAATTTTGAAAATTATAACTAATTAATTCATTAAATTTTGAAATTAATTTAATTATTTAATATAATTTTGAAAATTATACAATAATTAAATATTAATTAATTTTATTAACTACAACTAATTTTTAATTAATTAATTAATCACTATTATCATATAATTGCATATTTGACCTGAAGAACAAATTTCTTCTCAAATATGTCTTTAAACTATTTTTCCCTTCATATCAACTTTTACTTTGAATAGTGTTGATATAGCCGCTATGGGGACCTATGGACTTATAATTCCAAGCTCCAATAAATTTGAGATTATTAATTAAACTCTTTAATTAAATAATCTTAATTTATTAATCTTGTGATTATTCCACTATAAATATGAGACTGCACTCTTGTAATTATAGACATTTCATTTACTGAGTATTTTATAATTATAAAGCGTCAATTGATGTAATCATTGCATACAACTTGACCCTCTAATAATGGTTCATAATTAATCGGGAATAAAATTACCCTTTTAATTATCTCTTGTTTCCTTAAGTACCATTGACTTTACTAGTGAAGGGTAATTCATAAGTAAATTATGAATTTGAGCTCAATAACCTTTCAGTCCCAAAAGTCAACCCTTAAGAGAACCATCATTCAATCTCTTGCGAGAAGGCATAGATTCCATATCTGTATACTATGTCCCCAGCCATCTACATTAATGAGTTCCCAAAACAAACGTTTCTAGCCTGATTAAGATCATATAACATAAACAAGAGTTCATAGTAAACAAACGTTCCCAAAACAAACGTTTCTAGTGAATCAAAGAAATCATATAACATAAACAAGAGTTCATAGTAACTTCAGGATTAAGATCTATTTGTATATGATCATCAGTTGATATATTTAATTAATACTTCGAAACGACATTTAACTAAGTATTAATAAACATATATGGTCCAGTTTTATATATTCTCTAATATATAAAGCACCTCCACTAAAGTGTCCTACCATACTAGTGATCTGGATTTAGATCACATGTATTCATAATACCAGTGGACCGTACTTGCAGTAATTAATCTAAATATTCCGTAACTTTATTTTACTACGAACTATTCAAGTTCATTTATCTCAAACACAATCCTCCTGTACCAATACGTGTTTGAGATCACATATATGAACTTAGGAATTTTCCTGATATTTACTTAATATTATCACAGAATAATATAGTCCATAAAATATATGCATAACAAATTCAATTCATTTATTTATTTCATAAAACAATGTCTACTACATATGCTTTCAGGGCACAATTTCCAACACAACACTATTGTCGTTTCTGACTGATAAGTCAGTGCTTCGTCAATGAGGTATTGCAAACATACATATATCATATGTCAAATATCCAGACCTAAGGCATTCAACATGCTTAATCAATAATCACAAGTATAATCATAATCGTGCACATAATTACAGAGACTCAAGCTCTGATCAATTCCATATTCAACATTCAGGCCATGCCATAATCACATGCATCACATACTGGGTGCAGTTTTCTTACGTTTGGTCCAAGCACAGGTAACCAATAAACGACCCTCGAGCACAATCTTGATTCTGAAGCCCTAGCGATAACCTAGTTACAACCATAATATAGAATCCCATCAAGAATGAGTAAATAAAGACTTCCGGATTGAGTCCTAGCCTCCAGGACGTCGAATCCTACCAAATCGGGTAGTAGAATTGATCCCGAGCCCTTACGTTTAAGTTTCCATGACTAAAAGTCCAACCTGGCCAAAAATGCACAGACGAGCCGCAACTTGGCCCTGGGGGTCGCGACGCGCCTCCCAGAAAGATTGCCTGGGCTTCAAGGCGTGGTCCGCAACTTGCCCCCTAGGGTCGCGGCACGCCCCCAAGAAAACCCCTCCTAGTTCTGGGTTCACACAGGTCGCGACTTCCTAGAACAAGGTCGTGACCCAACCTTGAACCAAGCCTTTTTCTTCGTTTTTCCCATCTCAAAATCCTCATAAAACCTATCCAAATCTAAAAAAAAAAGTGCCCAAACACCCTAATGGCCGAAAACCATCAAAACCCAAGCTTCAAACAACTCAAAAGCTCATCAAAACATAAAACCCAATCAAAGCTTAAAAACTCGAAAACTTAAAACTTGGATTACCTCTGATTGAGTCATTTTCCAGTTAAATCCTTTGGCTAATAAGCTTCTAATCCTCCCTAGAATCGTTATGACTCTAACCTTGCTTGAATTTGAGTCCTAAAACTCCAATTTCCTTCGAAAATGCTAACAAACGTCAAAAAGGGAACGGGAGAGAGAGAGAGAACGTACTGAACATTCTTTTTATGTTTCTAACATGTTACTTAGAGCTTAAGTAACCTCAAGAAAATCCTAGTGCTCGGGGTCCCAAAAACGCCCCCAGGGTAAAATAGTCAAAATTCCCAGAACTCCCTCTTGATCTCACTAACTCCCAATATATCATCAAATAATCATTCCCATTACCCAATATCCCGGTAATGTGCTAAATACCCAATATACCCCTTGACTCACTCCAATTCAAGTACTGATCCCGTTGCTCCCTAGGATTGCCTCGTGCCGAGTAACCCAAATATATCCACATAATAATGTGGTCCCACACACATATATCAGATATGTTAATGTCAAGTTTTAGCTCTTGCTGTTTGTTGTCAAAAATTATGCATGTTGTCTTGTCTAGCTTTCGATCTGTTTTATCTCAACTGTATAAAGGGTTATCACTGTTTTGACAAGTTAGTTATTAGTTAAAATAATAATGGTCTTTTCCAGCTGGCAGTCCACGTGACAAGCCCTTGTCACTTGTTTCTGTTCCTTCTATATATAGATCATTATGCTAAACAGAACAACTAACTCTTTGAGAAAAAAACCCTAGATTGTAGATCTTGTTTCTTGGACTTTTCTTTGTGGTGCAGAGATAAGTGTGGAGAAGAAGCTAGTGATCTACTTGGGCTTTTGAAGAGGAGCAGCTAAAGCTTGGAACAGACGTTCACTGAAGGGAGTTCAGTCGATTCTTTGAAGGGAGTTCGAAGAAGGATCTCTGTCAAGTTTTTGCTATAGATCGTAATTGGTTACTAATTGGTGTACATAGATTGATTTGATTGTACAGTCAATCTATATTCTGTATTGCTGTTTGTAAGTTGTATTTGTAAACTCTGTTTGATTAATTTCAGTTCTATAATAAATCTTCTTGAAAGATTACAAGTGTTTCATGGTCAATTAATAATTGAGTTCTTTGAGTATTAGGTTCTTTGATTACTGCAAGTAATTTGAAACAATCATTAAAGTAGCACACCCACTTTCAATTTGGTATCAGAGCATGGTTTCTAAACATCGATCTCTATCTGTTTGATATTTTTACTTTGGGTTTCTTTGCTTTTGTGATTTTTCTGTGAATCTGTTTTTTGGGAAAGTCTTGTTCTGTCTGTTCTTTTTCGTGTTGTATCTGCTTATCTTGTGTGCAGGAAGAAATTGATATGTTCAGAGAAGGGGGATCTACTTCAAGACCTCCGATGTTGGAAGGGTCAAATTATCCCTATTGGAAAACCAAGATGAGGGCTTTTCTGCGAGCTGTGGACGAAAGAGTCTGGATGGCAGTGGTGGATGGATGGAAAGCTCCGAGTATTACTGAAAATCGGGTAGAAATTGTTAAACCGATGAGTGAATGGTCTGAAACTGAGATTGAGAAGGCTAATTTCAACTCCAAAGCTCTTCATGCTATCTTCAATGCAGTCTCTACAAATCAGATGAAAGTCATAGCCAACTGTGAAATTGCTAAAGAGGCTTGGGAAAAACTGAAGACAAAGAATGAAGGGACTCAAGCGGTTAAGAAAGCAAGATTAAGGGGTCTAGCTACTCAGTTTGAAAACTTGAATATGGAGGAGGGAGAGACTGTTGCAGAATTTCATGCCAAATTATGTAATTTTCAAATGAGTCATATGCCCTTGGAAAGACCTACTCAAACACGAAGCTTGTCAGAAAGGTTCTAGCTGTCTTACCAAGAGATTTTAAAGCTAAAGTTACATCTATTGAAGAGGTACATGATGTTGAAGAACTGGATCTGGATGAGCTGATAGGTTCTTTACAAAACTATGAGATGACTTTAAAACGATGGGGAAAAGAGAAACATGAAAAAGAGAAGGATAAGGGCAGCAACAGTCTTGCCTTCGTACACAAAGAGGAGGTAGAGAAAGGTGATATGCTAGATGGCCTGACTGAAGATAAAGTGGCATTTCTTACGAAAAACTACGCCAAGTTCTTGAAAAGAAATATGAGGAGAGGAAATCTTGGTGGAAAAGAAAATGGTCCAAAAAGGATTATGCCCTTTAATCAAAGATCTGTGACTTCACAGGAAAGGAAAAATAGAGAAATTCGTTGTCGTGAATGTGATGGGTTTGGTCACATGCAAGCTGAATGTGCCAATACTCTAAAGAAGAAAAAGGCTATGGCAGTAACGTGGAGTGACAGTGATGAAGAGAAAGAAGAATCTTGCAGTGAACAGTCAGATCAAGATAAATGCGTGGTTGCTTTTATGGCCTCATCAAATTGTAAGAATGAAAGTGAGAATGGTGAGTCTGGAGAATCTGATGTGGAAAGTCTGGATCAACAATCTGCTTATGAACAAATGTATGATCAATGGGTGACTATGATCAAGAAGGTAAAGCAGGTTGAAGGAAGAAATCAAGAATTAATTCTGAGTAATAAAAATCTTGAGGGAAAATTCAAAAGATTACTAATGGAGATTGATGATAAGAATGTGCAGTTGCAGGCCTTACGTTTTGAAGCTTTGAAAGTTAAAAAACCTCGTGATGAATTAGGAGCAGAGGGGTTTCGAACCAAGGTAAGGTTTTTAAACAAATGCGGAAAGGAGATACTGATTGATGATCCCTCTTCTTCCAAAAGCCGTCAGTCAAATGCAAGTTTATCTACAAATCTTCAGACTCAAGAAGATGAATCCTGGAGCAGGCCAAGTTTGCAAAAAAAATTCACTAGTGGGAGATTTGTTCCAGTCTGTCACTTCTGCAACAAACGAGGTCATATACGCCCAAAGTGTTTCAAGTTACAGAACTATCTCCAAAAGTTAGTTGAGAGAAAGGAGGGATTGAGGTCCTCAGAGAAGATTGTTCATGTTCCCTTTGACATCTGTCCTAACACAAGTTCTGAGGATACAAAAGCTTGTGTGGCTCATATATCTCTGTCTGCATTTAAGGATGACCAGTGGTATTTTGATAGTGGTTGTTCTCGACACATGACTGGAAACCGGCACCTATTGATCAACTATCAAGATAAGATAGAAGGAGCTGTTACATTTGGTGATGGAAACAAAGGTGCTATTCAAGGAAAAGGGGAACTTCTTTTGAAGAATCTTCCATCTTTAAAGGATGTTCTGTACGTTGAGGGGCTGAAAGCTAACTTGATCAGTATAAGTCAGCTGTGTGATTCAGGTTATTTGGTGAATTTTTCTAATAGTTGTTGTTCTGTTGTTTCGTCAGATGGAAGAATGGTCTTAACAGGCAAAAGATCAATTGACAACTGCTATAAGCTAGACAGTGAAGTTCTGTGTAATAGAACTATTCTCGAAAAATCAGATTTGTGGCATCATAGAATGGGTCATCTAAACTACCGAGACCTGCAGAAATTGATCAAGCTCAAGGCAGTTAGGGGAGTTCCAGAGTGTAAAGTCAGTTGAGAAAAGGTTTGTGCACCTTGTCAATTGGGTAAACAAACAAGGGTCTCTCATCCTACAGTGAAGTTTCTGCAGACTTCAAGAGTTTTAGAACTATTACATGTGGACTTGATGGGACCAATGCAAACAGAGAGCATTAGTGGGAAAAGATTTGTGATGGTGTGTGTAGATGACTATTCCAGATACTCATGGGTAAATTTTATCCGAGAAAAGTCTGATACATTTGGAGTTTTTTCTGCTCTTGTCCTTAAACTTCAAAATGAAAAACTCCAAAAGGTTATAAAGTTTACAGGGTACGAAGTGACCATGGGAAGGAATTTGAGAATAGTCTTTTTGCTGAATTTTGTGATCATCTTGGTATTGCTCATGAGTTCTCCGCTCCTAAAACTCCTCAACAAAACGGTGTGGTTGAAAGAAAAAATAGAACTCTTCAAGAGATGGCTCGGGTAATGCTCTGTGGGAAGAAGATTGCCACTCGTTTTTGGGCAGAGGCAGTAAATACCGCTTGTTATATTAGCAACCGAGTTCATCTCAGAACAGGGACAACTCAGACTGCCTATGAAATTTGGAAGGGTAAGACTCCAAATCTAGCTCATCTTCATATCTTTGGATGTAAGTGCTTTATTCTGAATGACAGAGATCATCTGGCCAAATTTGAACCAAGGAGTGATGAAGGAATATTTCTGGGGTATGCAGTAAACAGTAGAGCCTATCGCATTTTCAACAAGCGCACTCATACCGTCATGGAATCTGTAAATGTGAGATTTGATGAATCTGAGGATAAAGTTGCATCTAGTGAAGATGATGACCCACCTATCCTATATGTTCCACCAGTTGTTCCCACTGTACCTATTACTGAAGAAATTGCTTCCCCTTCCCATAACCTAACTCATCTCTTAAAATTACAAATAGAGTGCACAATTCTCATCACAACATAATCTCATAATTCATAGACCAAGTATGTGCCTCTATCAGATGCAACAAAACAAAGAACAACATGGCATCAAAACTAGTCAGCATAATACAAAAATCAGAACTAAAAAGCTGACCTGCCACCACTAAGGAACTAGCCTGAGTCTCAATCTCTGACTGCGTCAGAGTGAACACTCGAGTTGGAGTCGAGATATCCGCCCCCTTTGGTTCATCCTTCCTTAACCTTGGGAAATCCCTCTTGAGGTGCCCAATAATCTCACATAAGAAACATGCTCTTGCTCGACATTCTCTCAAATGGCGCCTCTTGCACCAAGCACATTCTGGGTAGAGTTTCCAATCCTTGTCCTCGGCCTGATGGCCTATCTGAGCACTTCGAAACCCCTTTTCTAATCCAGAGGTACCGAATACATTAATAACTTTTATTTCCTGTTCACTGAGACCTCTGCCCCTGCCTAATCCAATAAACGGAGGTATCACTGCTTGAGCTTCGCGCTCTCCGGCACTCTCCCTCCAAATCTCATTTCTTGTGCCTTCAACAACAAGGGCCCTTCCTACCACCTGAGCATAGGTAGAGATCTCATGTACTGGGGCGAATCTAACGCCCTGAGCTATTATGGGATTCAATCCCTGGATAAATTGTTCCTTTCGAGCTACATCCGTGGGTACCATATCAAAAGCAAACTTGGCAAACCCATCGAATCTGTTAACATACCCTGTTATTGTTGCATTTCCCTGAACCGGGTTCAGAAATTCATTTGTCTTAGCAGTCTTAACTGCATCACAATAATATCTTTCATTGAACAACTGCCTAAATTCTTTCCATTTCATTGCAATTGTATCTTGTGTCTGGGATACCACTTCCCACCATGTTCGGGCATCTTCCCGCAATACATATGTAGCACAGATTACCATATCGTGACGTACCACACCCATACTATCGAGGGTGGAACTGAGCATACCCGTCCATTGCCCAACTCTTAATGGACCTAGGCCTCCCTAAAAAACTGGAGGGTAAAATTCCTAAAATCTTTCACAAAGAAATTCCCACCTATTCTCAACCCTAGGTTGAGCCAATAATGGTGCCACTCCTGGCATAGCAAAGGAAGATATGTTCCTTGACAAAACCTGCTACTGTTTTAAAAACCTGATCTCTTCCTCTTGCCTCTGCAATCTTAATTGCATTTCAGTAAACACCTACTGCCAATTCTGAGGGGCAGGCGGAGGGCTCAAGCCTTGGCTGTAATTCCCAGCCTTAGTATAACCAGCATTGGGTCCCATTAACTGCCTTGGGTAATTAACCTTTGATTGAGTCTGCAATCAATAACTTGATCCATTAAACATGATGAGCACATTCAAAAGCCTTCCCCCACGAGAACAGTCACACAACACCACATTAAAAAACCACTGTAGTGCTAAAAACACGCCCACAACATGCATATATCAATCCATAACCCTTGCTCTTCCAACATGCATACCATGCTCTCAACCCCAGCATGCAAATAACACATTCATATATTCAATGAGTAGGTAATCACATAATCATATCAATATTCAAAGGCTAAGCCCTAACAGAATCTCATGCTCCCTAATAAGGCATACATGTAAAGCATTTATATCTTATTTAAGTAGTTAAGCACATAACCACATAAATAATTACCCTACCCTGAGTGGAGCTTGTCTCTAGTGACGAGTGTACATGCCAAGCTTGTCTAAAGGAACCCTTAACCTTGGCTCACTCTGATACCAAGTTGTAACGCCCTACTACCCAGGGATCGTTACACTGTGTATTTTATATAGTATTAAACTCGCTAAACGAGTCATTTGGCCCTAACCGTGTAGCTAAACAGGATTGACAGTTTAGAATTAAAAAAATTTGGTTAGAGATACAAATGTTTCACTAAAACGTTTACTGTATACATGGGATCCCAAAATACATTTGAAAAGGTATTTACAATAAAAGAGTTACAACCGGCTGACCTAAGCGGCAAATTAGGGTTTAACCCTACTTCCTCTTTAAACCCTCGGCCATGGAGGTCGAGCAGCCGCATATGTACACATCGTCGCCTAAGCTCTCCAAATCAATGATGATCCAACTTTCTTGTACCTTTACCTGCACCACATAACACCCGTGAGCTGAGGCTCAACAAGAAAACATGCTCATAAGTAGTTAATAACATGTCACCAAATCATAATAAGCACACCTAGCAGTAATAACCCTACTCATGCATGCAGGCAAACAAATAAATGATTATGGAATCATTTATGGCTCGACGCCCTATGACATGGGACTGATGAGTCACCATGGGGCCCTGTGCCCTGTCCTCTGTATAACTAGCTTTTGAGATGATCTAGCATACTCGACGCTAGGTTGTATACGACCAATAGCTCAGTCAAGCGTATGAAGCGCTTCTGGTTAGGCTAGATCATATGGACTAGCGCTTAGCACGCTATTTCCCTGCTTAACTAATAAGCCAATGCCTTACGACCATCATTCAGTGTGTTAACGTCATCCTTGACTAATAGGTCAGTGCCTTTCGACCAACACTCACCATGCTAATGTCGTCCTTGACTAATAAGTCAGCGCCTTTTGTCCAGTGCTAAACGCTATTGCCGACCTTGACTAATAAGTCAATGCTACGATATGTGACTATTAAGTCACCTCAGGTCTCTTAGCCATATCCTCTATGTAAGCATACCTGGCGCTGACCAGTACTCAACGTGCTAAGGCCGTTCTTGACTAATAAGCCAATGCTAGGATATGTGACTATTAAGTCACCTAAGGTCTCTTAGCCATATCCTTTGTATAAGCATAACTGGCGCTGACCAACACTCAACGTGCTAAGGTCGTTCTTTACTAATAAGCCAACACTAGGATATGTGACTATTAAGTCACCTCAGGTCTCTTAGCCATATCCTCTATATAAGCGTACCTAGCGTTGACTAGCACTCAAAATACTAAGGTTGTTCTTGACTAATAAGCCAATACTAGGATATGTGACTATTAAGTCACCTCAGGTCTCTTAGCCATATCCTCTGTATAAGCATACCTAACGCTTCTGGTTAGCCTAACCAATACGACCAGCGCTATTGACGCTCTTGACTGATAAGTCAATGCCACACGACCAGTGCTCAACACTATTGTTGTTTTGTACTGATAAGTCATGGCTTCACAACCAGCGCTCAACACTATTGTCGTTTCTGACTGATAAGTCAGCGCTTCCTCAATGAGGTAATGGAAACAAGCATATATCATATGTCAAATATCCAGACATAAGGCATTCAACATGCTTAATCAATAATCACAAGCATAATCACAATCATGCACATTTACAGAGACTCAAACTCTGATCAATTCCATATTCAACATTCAAGCCATGCCATAATCACATGCATCACATACTGGGTGCAGTTTTCTTACATTTGGTCCAAGCACAGGTTACCAATAAACGACTCTCGAGCACGCTTCTGACTCTAAACCCTTAGCGATAACCTAGTCACAACCATAATATAGAATCCCGTAAAAATGAGTAAATAAAGACTTCTAGACCGAGTCCTAGCCTCCGGGACGTCGAATCCTACCAAATCGGGTAGTAGGATCGATCCCGAGCCCTTAGGTTTAAGTTTCCACGACTAAAAACCCAACCTGGCAAAAAATGTACAAGCAAGCCGCGACTTGGCCCTGGGGGTTGCGGCGCGCCTCCTAAACAGACAACCCTCTGCCTGAGCTTCAGTGCGCGTGCCGCGACTTGCCCCCTAGGGTCGCGGTGCGCCCCCCAGGCAGAACCCCTCCTGGTTCTAGGTTCACACAAGTCGCGACTTCCAATATCAAGGTCGCAACCCCACCTCGAACCAAGCCATTTTCTTCGTTTTCCCCATCTCAAAATCCTCCAAAAACCTATCCAAAATCTTAAAAACAAATTTCCCAAACTTCCTAATGGCCCAAAACCATCAAAACCCAAGCTTCAAACAACTCAAAAACTCATCAAAACATAAAACCCAATCAAAGCTTGAAAACTCCGAAACTCAAAACTTAAAACTTGGATTACCTTTGATTGAGTTATTTTCCAGTTAAATCCTTTGGCTAATAAGCTTCTAATCCTCCATAGAATCGTTATGACTCTAACCTTGCTTGAATCTGAGTCCTAAAACTCGAGTTTCCTTCGAAAATAATAACAAATGTCAAAAAGGGAACGAGAGAGAGAGAGAACGTACTGAACATTTTTTTATGTTTATGAAAAGTTACTTTGAGCTTAAGTAACCTCAAGCAAATCCTAGTGCCCGGGTTCCCAAAAATGCCCATCGGGGTAAAATAGTCAAAATTCACAGAATTCCCTCCTCATCTCACTAACTCCCAATATATCATCAAATAATCATTCCCATTACCCAATATCCTGGTAATGTGCTAAATACCCAATATACCCCTTGACTTAGTTTGAGTAAAGTACTGATCCCACTGTGACTTTCCCACTAGCTTGCTCCACAGGATCGTCTCGTGCCGAATATTCCAAATATATCCACATAATAATGTGATCCCACACACATATATCATATATATATGCCAAATATACCCATAACGAGCCAAATTACAACAGTTGCCCAATTAATCAGAAATGGGCTCACATGCATATTTAATACACCTAAACATGCATATCAAGTCATATTATAATATAACTCACATAATCACATATTGATACATATATATAACATAATCACATAATTTCCATAATTTTCCATCTTGTCCCCCTAATCAATGCCCTAAATCTTGTTAGGTAATTTGGGACGTTACATATATAATAACCAATTATATTAATAAGTAATAGAGACAAATTTCTTAAATAGTAGAAATAAGTACAATATGATACCTCAAATCCTTTTTGAACTAAGTGTGCATGCATGATAAAAAAGAACTAACCGCTTCTTGTACTTTTACAATGTCATTTGAGATTGGAATTAGCAAATATGCATTGCCAACAATAACTTCAGTTATATGAACTAGAAGATTATTCCCAGATCCATTGCAATGAATCTTAGAAGACTCGGTACAGATTATATAACCCTTTGCTACTAATTTAAATGATTGCTCCACAAATAATTTGCACGGTTCACCCTATGAGATTGAAGTAAGTGTTAATTTATCTTATTAAATAATTATATTGATATAATCGTTCTCATAATATATCAATATGTCATAACTTATTTACATATTACTCAGTTTTAGTAACAATGAATTGAAAATTATCTACGTGGTTAAAAAATTGAGCAAGTTTCCCCTATTTCTACATACTATCCATAATTTTACAAATCACAACGAAATAATCAAACCATACCACACAATAAATTTCATCATTATTTCTCTGAAACACACAAGTCCCAGGTCCTAATTATTCTCTAATAATCATTAATTAATATTTCTCATAATATATCAATATGTCATAAAGTTTATGATAACATACCTTTCAAAGTGTTAAGTCCTTCCAAATCCACCTATAATGTTAACAATATTATGTGAAGATATTAACTAGACAATAAACAAAAATTAAATTCTAAAATAATATATCATTAAGCTAATAAACTAAGAAAATACAAACTTTCAAAGTGAAAATTATATCATCAAAATAACCAATTTAACATAATACATTTCTACAACAAAATTTTAATTAACACAATATACAATTTAAAATATTTAAAAAATTGAAATAATAAATTATAATATTAATTTTCGGTCAAAATTAAATATATATAAATTGTTTAAATAATTCTAAATTAATATATAACATTTTAGTTATCACTACTAACATGACCCAATATACTTAACTCTATAATATACAAAAATAACACAAACTAAGTATAGGATAATGTAGGGGTGCACACGGGTCAAATTTTTGGGTTTTGGGTTCATCGGGTTCGGGTTTTGCGGGTTTCGGGTTGAGAAAAATGGTACTGAAACCGATTCGAAATTTTTGGGTTTTTTCGGATTTCGGGTTTCACTGGGTTTGGGTTCGGGTTTCATTTCGGGTTGACTGGGCCATTTGTGTTTTGGGCCGAAAAGCCCAAATTTGCAAAAATGCCATTTTTTCCAAAAATATTGTTGTTTATTTGCTAAAAAAAACATTGTGGTTTATCAAAGTTTTGGTTATAATTATAAGCCACGATTATAATAGTGCATACTTTTATACACGATTAAAATTATTTAAGTTTATATATTTTTTTATTTAACATTTAAAAGCTGTGATTATTTTTTTAATTTAAGAGTTATATTAAATGCTTTATTTTTTTAGACAATGAATTGTAGAAATGAATTTCTTTATGAAATATATTATTTATTAATGGATAAGTGTGATTTAAAAAAAAATCTCGTAAAGAATTTAATTTATATTAAAAAAATAAAAAGAGAAAAAAAAGTATAAAAAAGACATTTATTTATTATTAAAGCAAAGTCTTGATTATACATCATTTCAAACACTACATTTTAGGGAATATTGTTGTGTTCTCTTTATATTAGAAAGGAGTGCATGACTTTTATGTAATTCTAATTTGTTGGAACTTGAAAGACTTTGTATGAAACATTCATTCATTAATAAAAAACGTATCAAAAATCAAAACTTTAAAATTGAAAGGATGTTTTGTCTATATAATGTAATTTTTATTTTCCAAATGTTTTGTCATTTAAACTATGTTATTATACATCCTTTCTTTTTTTTTTTAAATAAGAAAAGAAAAAAGAAGTTAAAATATAATGTCAATCAAACACTTAAAATACAAACAAAGTTCAAATTACCAATTACAAACATTAAAAATGTCAAAGTCTCAAAATACAACCATAAATAAACAAAGATAAAGTCCATAAACTTAAGTACATAACTAGTTAACTACAAAACCAAAATAAAGTCCATAAATCGTCTACAACCATAAACATTAAATTAAGTCCATAAAAATAAAAAATACATGAAAAGTCCATGCCCTTTCCTTCATTCCTTTCAAAATTCAAATTAAAAATTATTAAAGAAAAGAAATCAAGGATAATAAATAACAACATACTAAGTAAAGACAGGTAGATACGAATAAATTCTTACAAGCAATTCTTTTAATTTGTAGATTGTTGTGCAGCAGATGAGGCTGAAGACTGAAAATTGACAGAGGATGAAGCAGGCCCAGGCCCAGGCCCAGCACTTGTAGGATCATTGGTCATCTCTACAAATTTATTAATATAAAAGATAAATATTAGATTATAAAAAAACATTCACACACTTAAAATAAATATTTATAAGTTATTATTTTAGTTGCAAGTTAGACCAAGAAAATCCAAATAAAATGTAATAAACTACCTGACTCAAGATACTCTGATGTTTGAAGCGCTTCCTCTTCATCTATATAGTCTCGAACAATGATGGGTTGATGTGATCCGCTCCACCAGTTATTGAGACAAATTAATGCTTCGACCATCCTTGGGCTTAGTGAGCTTCTAAAAGGATCTAAAATTCGACCTCCTATAGAAAATGCCACCTCAGAAGCAACGGTGGCAACCAGTATAGCTAACACATCACGAGCCATGAGTGACAAGATCTTGTACTTGCACCCACTACTAGCCCACCATCCCAAAACATTAAAATTCTCAGTTGGTCGCTCAGGTTCCCCTTCTAAATATTTATCGACCTCATTTTTTGTCACTCCATCATCCTTCTCCAATCTCCGTGCCACAAACTCATCATGCAAATTTTGTGACTTCTTGTTGGCACTAGGTCGACCACTAACAGGCATGACGAATGTGGATGAAGAACTAACAATAGAGGTTGAATGTAGCTGAGTCATAGATGCCGATGGATGAAGACTTGATGTTGTATCATTATATTGATCAAACATTGCCCACATTGTTTTCTCTACCTTTTTCACTATCTCTTTGCACGTCATCTCATCATAAGTAGCACTAAAGCAATGACTGAGATAGGCAAGCTTGTATCTTGGGTCAAGGACCAAGGCGATTAGAAGTGCCTCATTGCAATTATCAAGTTTTCCCCAATACTTGTCATACTTTAGTTTCATGCTCATTGCCATTGTCCTCAATAACTCATTCTCATCATCGTCAGCTACTAAGTCATACAACTCCTATTGCATATTGAAGATCTCAATGAAGTACTTATTAGCAGTAACATAAGTAGACCCACTAAACTTTAATGTTACTTCGTAAAAAGTCTCCAAAAACCTCAAAAAACACTAAAGCATTTTCCCAATCATCAATAGTGGGGGGCCCCTCCTTTGGTATTCCATCTTTGTCAACCTCATCAAAGTATTTCATATAATTAGCATCTCTTTTCATCCTGTCAAATGCCTTTCGAAATTTCATTGCACAATTGAGCATTAGATATGTGGAGTTCCATCTTGTTGGGACATCTAAACACATAAGCCCTTTACATTCAATCCTTTCTTGCATGACACACTCCTTAAAAAATTTTAGCCTAGCTAGAGAAGACCTAACGAACTCACAACATTTCTAATTGCTACAATTGACCCATGTTTTTCCTTCAACCCTTCAGTGACAATTAGGTTCAAAATATGAGCGCAACACCTCATATGTAAAAACTTTCCATCCAAAATTAGGCCCCTCTCTTTCTCCTTGAATTGTTGCCTCAAGTATCTAATGGCAACATCATTAGACGAAGTATTGTCTACCGTAATGGTAAACAACTTAGAGATGCCCCAATCTAAAAGACGTAAGTCGATCTCATGGCCAATGGTTTCCCCTTTATGATCTACCACTTGGAAAAAATTGATAATTCTTTTTCTGATACTCCCAAGAATTATCAATACAATGAGCAGTGATGACCATGTAATTAAAATTTTGAATGGAAGTCCAAGTATCGGTAGTAATCGATATCCTCTCACGACTCAAAATATTTTTCAATGCCGCCTTCTCCTCCTTATATAACTTCAATACATCTCTAGCAACATTCATTCGAGAAGGGATCTCAAACCTAGGTTGGAGTGTTTTGACAAATCTTTTGAACCCTTCACCCTCGACATGTCTAAATGGCAACTCATCCAACACAATATATTGTGTGAGGACTACCCTACAATCTTCTTTGTTATAAGCTACTGCTACTAAGCTTGTCTCCCCCTCTTTCCCTCCCTTTACATACTGAAAGCTTAAAGTCTTTTGTCTCTGCTCATCAATCTTATACGGACTTAGCTCGCATACTTTCTTAAAATGGTTCCACAAATGACTAGTCCCATGTTTTCTACTGTCACACAAGAAGTCAGACCCACAATAATTACATATACACTTGGGGGGAAAAGACTCTTCGTTAGGATCTGTCGAGGGTGGAGGAGGATCTTCCTTAGTAAAATGATCCCAAATAGATGACCATTTTCCCTTTGTTTTCCCGGTACTACTAGCACTAGGGATGGGAGGTCTAACCCTCTTTCTAGCCCTAGTTTTTCTACCCTTTTTAGTAGGAGGAGTAGGGTTTTCAGTTTGAGTGAGAGGTGGTTGATCTTGATCATCTATCGGGGGAAGAGTTTCATCTACCTCATCAATATCCATTACCTAATACGACATATTTAAGAAAAAACTAATGTATGCCCTAATTCTCCACATGCTATTAGCGATCTAAGGTAGGACATAATTATATCAGCCACGTGGATGCCACATACCCGGAGCTGCTGTTACCAGGTCCCACCTCTTTAGCTCGAGATAACCAAAGGATTACTAAGGTTACTAAGGAGTCGGGTCAGGAGTATAGACACCACAGGCTAAGAAGACATCCAGCTCGAGGGACGTACTTGAGTTAGAAGCTGTGACCCTTTATAAAGTCAACCACGCAATGTAAACATGCATATATCAGACATCACGTGTCTGATATATCCCTGAATTCTTGGACACGCGGCATAAACGTGCGTGTTCAGGCACCCACGACTGGGTTGGGCCGTGCAGCCCATTATCCCCCTTACCTATTGATTAGACCACACTTCATTTGTCAGGTTTTAGGAATTAATCATGAATGTCACAAAAGTGACATGATGGGTAGGAAGGTCACGGGATGACCCCCCTTGCCAACCCACAGGTGCCCTCTCCTATAAATATGGAGACCCTGGGAGTTGCAAAGGGTTGGATTCTGTTGTGTAAAGAAATACCTTGTAAAGAATACCAGAAAGCTAGCAATAATATTGGCTGGTGGAGTAGAAGGATTTTAACATTTGAACCACCTAAAAAAGTATTCGTATCATCATTTTATTAAAAGATCATTCATCTTTTACGGTTCATTACTTAGCACTAATCTCATTCTCTTATTCTATTAATTACCTGTTGGCGAAGAACCGCGTCAACAACTAATCAACAGAACAATACACAAGCCTATAATCCACTAAGTAAAGGCATGCACGTCTAAAAATCAAACTTCATATCATAGAAAGATCATGTAGATAAAAAGGAAATTGAAGAAAGGAAAATAGGCATCCCTTTTAACCGAAAGGCTGCATATAGTTCACTAAAGTCCAAATATATGACCTAATACACTCTTTCTTATTTCAAAAGAAACATTAAACAAAAGTAAAAATACAACAGTGAGAGAAACATTCTTAGTTACATTTCAATTTAGGGTTTGGAATTTAGTTTGTTGATACATACACTCTTTATTCTCCCTACCCCTCTTTAAATTAAAAAAAAAATAGCACATGTTCAGAGAGATCAATTGTTAAGTTCACAACATGAGATTTATTAAACTTAACTAACTAAAGAATTCAATTCCATTATTAAGAAGTAGCACCATAAATTAACATGTTTTCAATGACATTATTCTTTGAAAAGTTACTAAAAAAAAATAGCAGACATCAACAGTGAAAATTTTGTCATTCATTTGAAGTAATCTTCAGAGTCCTCTCTCAATAACAATACTGAATAATAAAAATTAAAAAATCTGGCCATTGGTATAATATATAACAATAGAACATATATTATATGTTTCACACTACTAATTAAAAAGCAAAATACATCATTTTAGTATATTAATTACAAGAACAAATTTTTTTTTTCTATAACCAAATTCAAGTATCATATGCACCGAACGTAGATTAAATTTAATTTTATCCCAACAAATTATATATATATTGATGAAAAATGAGCTCATCACTAAATACAAAACAGATATACTAACAGAAAGAAAACATATATACTAAATACAAAATGAGCTCATCAATTTTAATTACTGTAAAATTGAACCTCAATATGGAGCTAGAGAGGTAGGTGCTTTATATGTAGTAAAAAACAAAAGCACTTTTTATTTTTAACAGTTAAACTTAAAACTAACAGAAAGAAAACTTACCAGACCGGAGGCGAGCTGGCTGGCGAGGCGAGGCATGCCGCTGGTGGTGGCCGTGTGATCTGGTGGTGCCGCCGCGTGAGTGCTGAGGGTGAGGGAGGCTCTCGTCTCGGTGGGTCGGCAGTGGCACTCGGCGGCCATGCTTGAGGAGGCTGCTGAAGCTTGAATGAAATGAAAGAGAAGAAGAAAAAAAAAAGGGTTGGGGTAGAGTTGTTTAGCTTTAGGGTTTAGTTTCATTAAGTTCAGATTTTATTTATTTAGTATTAGTTTTTTTTTTTTAATTTCAGTCCAGTTTCGGGTTACAGCCGAACCCGAATGTGTATAATTCTTAAACCCGAACCTGACCCGATATGTTTCGGGTTCGGGTCGGGTTAGACCCGAATTTGACGGGTTTTTCGAAAAAATGGGTTCTCGGGGTTCGAGTCGGGCGGGTTTTCGGGTTTTGCGGGTCCCGTGTGCACTCCTAGGATAATGTAATTTTCGGCCAAATATTATAAAAAAAAAAAAACAAACCTTACCTAAGATAGCTCCAAATTAATGTCTCAAGCTCCTTTAGTATTCTATGAAGATTACCCACCCTATTTCCAACCTAAAACATCCATAAAACAACATACATTTTACAATTTTCTCAAATTTAAAAATAAAAATAAAATTAGGGTAAAATACTTCAAATTACTTACCAATACCAAGCACCCAAAGCTCCTCTTGATATTAGATGAATATGGTGATGAAAAATACCCAAAAACCTTCAATTTCAACCAAAAAAAATTGGCTATGGTGGCAGATTTCAATGGCCGGCTGATGTAAGAAGAAGAAAGAAGAGAGGGGAAAAGAGATAAAAGAAAGAGAGGGAAAGAATGAGTGCCACGACTAAGTTTTTTTTTTTTTTTTTTCAGTACGTACCAATCTCGGCGGTTCCACACGGGCCCGCCGAGATAGGCCCAATATTTGGGCTCCAAATGCTATTTCTTTTAAGAAAAATTATACTTATCTCAACGGACACACACGGATCCACCGAGATTGATATGACTTATTAAGCCAATTTCTTTTGTAGTGATTATTGTACATTGTGCTCTCACATGGTAGAATTTCTTCTTACAAAGTGAACTCGTTTATATGCTTAATATGACTAATTCAATAAACATCATTTGAAATAAAATATATCTCCTCTGAGAAAATCTCATTGAAATAAAATGAAATACTATAAGAAATATCAGAAAAATACAAACTCAGCATTCCCAAGATACTTAAAGAATAGAAGCTAAAAAGAAAATACAACAAAAAACTTCTGCAACACTAGGTGTAAAAGTTCTCCAACATCTTAAGTAAACAAACTATAAGAAGACCAACTACATGAACATCATCTACAAATTTACAGAGGAAATCAAGTAGTCGTTAGTGTTTGTTTTGACTGCGAATAAACAAAACATATATTAGTAAATAAATATAAAATAAATGAAGAAAAAAACTTTATAATCAATGATAATAATTGTCACAATAATTATAAAATGTATCAATTATATATTTAAAGTGTAATTTATGTCAACAGTGAATCCTTCAAAGTTTATTTCTTTTTCTTTGATAATCAAAGACATGTTTGAAATAATCTCACATAAAAAATAATAATTCAAATAACTACAAAATTTACCACTTTATATTTTTAAATCTAATTTAATTGACTAAATGTTCATATTGGAAAAAGAGAATAAAAGAAAACAATGGTCCAGAAGTACATATATATCTTCAATTAATTATACATTTCAGAAAGCAAACTGTGATAATATTGTGCATAAATTATTTATATCTAGATATAATTACCGTTCTCAACTTCCTGCCAGAAGCTAATTATTATTACTGGTGCTTTATAATTTTATTAAAGGAACTAATAAATATTATATTTGTTTGACCAAATTATAATGATTTTTCGTTTCTCTTGAAATCGTGTATATATGTATATATATATATATATATATATATACATACATATCGTCGTTTATTAATTAACAAGATTTCTGGGAATCACATGACAGTCTTCAGCTCCCTTTCTCTATACCTGATATTCTTTGTTCTTATTATTTTGTTTCTCGAATACATTTTTTTAAATATATAGAGATAAATTAATATATTTATCTTTCGTTCATATGATTAATGATTATATAATATAAATTTATATGTGTTCATATAATAAGTCATTGCGTACATGCAATGATCGATCACGGGACTGGAGAAAAGCTCTAATGCATTTTATTATATATGCCTTATAAATTAATTAAAACAATGATAATTAGGGTTAACTTTATATTTTAACTATAAAATATAACCGAGTTCCGCGCAGTCTTTTGTAATTATTAAAACATATATATTTTAAAATATTTTTTGGGAGATTGTGGGGTGGTGATTCATTTTCACCATACTCGTACAACATTCGTACAACATGTTCTTTATATGGACACGTGAAGACATCTTGACTATAATTTTCACCTTGTATTTTAGTTGTTTACTTATTTTGACCATTAATTTTTTTTAAATTAACTTGTGGACCTTGTGTTTTGTCAAAAATTAAAAAATAGGAATGTAAAGATAGATTATTTGAACCACTTATAAATTGGTTGATTACCCGTTTGAATATTTTATTGTTAAAAATTAACATTTGGATCCTGTATTTTGTCAAAAAGTTAAAATATAAATAGATAGATTTTATTATTATTATTATTATTATTATTATTATTATTATTATTATTATATGTAGATATTTTTATCTATTATAATTTTTATTAAAATAAAAATGAGAAAAAAGAAAACAGACAAAATAGATAAAAAAAAATCTTTAATAAATTAATAGATATAAATTAAAAAAGTAATATAAAAAATGAGAAAAAAATATTGTTTACTTATATTTATAATTTAATTAAATAGTTGTTGTAATGAAATATCTAATCAAATTTAAATTCAAAATATACATCGTTGAAATAAATCAAATTTAAATTAAATTATACATGTTGTTCATATATATTTTTATAAAACTATTACATTTAAATGAAAAAAAACATAAATAATTTAAATAAACATTTATTATTTTTGTTGTTGTGCATTATTTTATTTTTAGTAATATTATTTTTCATTCATAATGTATTCCTTATTTCTAAAAAGAATTTTTCGTATTTCACATCAACTTCCGCATCTTTTGTTGCTACGGGAATGTCCACTAAAATTACAATTTATAAAATATTTATTTATTATGGTGAAAACAAATCACAAATCCAAAGAATGTCATTAGTAATATCTTATTTTCACAAGTTTAGTAAGATATCAAATAAGAGAAAAATACAATTATAAATATTGATGATTGATGATAATAATTATAATATTTTGTAAAACTATTCACTTTTGAATAAAAAACATAATTATAATATAATCAGAAAAATAGATATATAGAGAACCGAAAACTATTATGTAATTTTTAATTAATTTTTTTTAGTATTTTTCAATGATTAAATAGTTAAGATATTTAAGCAAATTAAATTTTTAATTAAACTAATATGTATATATATTAATATTTTTAATTGTTAAGATATTTTAGAAAATAGAAAATGAATAAAAATTAGATAAATGAGAAAATAAAAAGAGTGCTTTGAATAAATTTTAGAGTCTCACGTAATCTTCTCGAAACTCTCATTTATATATAGATATAGATATAAGGATATAGATTTAATATTTACTGAATTACATAGCGAAAAGAAAAATTGAAAATTTGGTACGTGGGTTCTTTAAAATTCATATATGCAGTGTAAATCGATATACTCAGAGTTTACTTTCTTTAGTGAAAATAATAATAATTAGAATTTTAAATAAAAATGACAGCATCAAGCGATTTAACACCCAATAATAAATTGTAATTCTCATTAATATTCAGGTATTATATGTTCTTACCAATATCAAGGTAGTTCTCTTTCTAAGGAAGAGAACTGCCTGCAAAAGCAACATATTATTTTGTAACGACATACTTTTATGGGTTAAAACTGAAAAAATTAATAAAATATTAAAGAAAATAAAAAATTAGATACTTTAGATTGTAAAATGTTAATTATAAAATGATATAATAATATAATAAAATCTAATTGTGATAACTGTTTAGTTAAACCATATGTGACAATTCTCATTGATATCTCTTTCATGCTATTATTATTGGATAACTACTGTGACGTATGACTATATTAGAATCAATGTATTTATAAGTATGTGTATTATAATTTGGTTAACAGAACAAAATAGTAAAAATAGATTGTAAGAAATATAGGATGCCACATTCTCATTTATATATAGATATAGATATAAATATTTTGTAAAACTATTTACTTTGGAATAAAAAAACATAATTATAATATAATAAGAAAAATAGATATATAGATAATCGAAAATTATTACGTAATTTTTAATTAATTTTTATAATATTTTTCAATAAATAAGTAGTTAAGATATTTAACTAAATAAATTTTTAATCAAATTAATATGTATATATATTGATATTTTCAATTGTTAAGATATTTTAGAAAATAGAAAATGAATAAAAAATTAGATTAAATGAGAAAATAGAAAAAGTGATTTGAAGGAATTTTAGAATATCACGTAATATTCTTGAAGCACTCCGTTATATATATATATATATATATATATATATGGGTTGATCGAAGGCATGAACTTTTATTCATCACTCTTTAAAAATTAAAGTAGAAAAACTCAATATCGGGATTTTCTTTAATTATATATTAGATATCTATTAGTCAATATTATTATCTATATATATATATATATATTCTCTCTTTTTCTGATCAGTCTACTTAATTTAATTTGATTATCTTATCTTTTTCCTTCAACCATTTTATTTTTTATTTTTTGGCTGCAAACGTCAAAGCTGGCTTAGACAAAGACATATATGGATCTTATATTTGATGTTCCTTTCTTTTTCTTTTGAACAAAACGTTTTGTCCAAATTAGTACTGTTTAACAGTTAATACACATATATATTGCTTAATTAAAATTAACTAGTATTGAAATTAAAATTCAAAAATTAGATCTGAATAATGAACTAATTAACGGCCAATGGGGGTTTGAATTGTGCTTTTCCTTTTAGTGAAGTGTATGAATGAAGTGGCCGATCAGAGAAAGAAATTAAAGACCAACCATTTAATCTTTTCTTTCAATTTCTTTAATTCTTTGCAAATTGCAATACATATCAATCATTTCAAATTACATCATTAATAGTTAAAGTAACCTTTGCTAAAATTGCGCAAAGGAGCTGTATATAAATTGGAGTGGCCTACAACATCACATGTATGTTTAGAAGTTACGTCGTGTTTAATAAAAAAAATGAGACTGTTCAATTATGTGAAAGTCTACTCATCATCATGATCATTTTATTTGCCTAATATATATGATCTCTATTTAATTATATGAGGTTGAAATTTATTATTAATCAACCAATCTCAGTTTTAGTAAAGACTTTCTTTACAAAAGAGCTTTGGGTCCACAGTAATTAATTTATTATATTTGGCACTTTAGGAATTTAATTAAAGAGATCTCATCATGAGATCAATGTGTCATTTTTACTTTGTCACGGGGCTCAAAATTTTCACAATAATAATTGAGCTAATAGTGACATGAATAAGCTGTGTATCTTTTGAAGTATTCAGAGCTAGCAGGTTTGTTAAAATCTGAGTGTACTTGTATCATCAGTTTTCTTCATTCTTGTTCTGTTATGGTGCTATGGTATATATTTTCCCAACTATAGTTGGTCTCTCCTTTTATATGTTAACTTATATTAGAGTATAGTGTATACCACAGAAAATATGTGAGAATATTATTATTAATTCTAAAATGGAATTCAATTTTTTTTAACAATTTCCTAAGAGTAACTCTTATTTAAGTTACATGTTTTAATTTTTTCACGTGGCTAATCATACATATATAGAATGTTTGACTGGGCTGGGATATGTAGCAATGAGTGATTTTGTTTTGGATTTGAGTTCTTTGTAAAATCTTGAATTTTTATTGTTTAATCTAATTATGTATTTTTATTAATTTTAATATGTTAGAGAGCTTGTAGTAAATTAATTTAAAGTTTAGTTAGTTGTTTCTCCATTAGTTTCACGCCTTTTCTATTATTATTTCGAAAAAATGAAATAAAATATAGTTCGTAATAAAATCATTATTAAAAGATTGTTGAACAATAAAAAAATATAAACAATAAGAGAATGTAAAGGGGAGAAATTATCATTTCTAAATAGGGTAATATATCAAACAATCTTAGTAATATATCATTTTCAGTTTGATAAATAAACCAAAAATGAGATTTATGTCAAATCCAATACCTTTTTTCATATATAGAAGAATCTAAAAGAGATATACGTATAATAATGGTGAGTTAATACCTGTATAAATATAGGAGTTTTTTTTTTTTTGAAGGGTTCACTCTAAGACTTATCGGTATGACTCTTAGTATTCTCGACTCGTGAACAGTTTTTGGCGCAATTTTTTTTATGAGCATATATATTGTAGCTATTTACAGTATTATGCAAAATTTCAAAAAATTTCGAATAATTTACATTACCAAATACTAAGTTCAAACATATTGTTGCACGCGTGACTAATTTTTTTTATGTGCGTAGAAAACAACATGTTTGAACCTAGTTTTTGGTACTATAAATTATTTAGAATTTTTTGAAAATTTGCAAGATGCTCTAAATAATTACATATACACGGTAAAAAAAAATCGCGTCAAAAACTGTTTACGAGTCGAGAAACACTGATAATTCCCACCGGTAGGGCTTAAAGTGAAACCCTATAAAAAAAATTTCTTATAAATATAAATTTATATTTTTAAGCATCTTTTATCAACAATATGTTTTTAAAATCTTTTATCAACAATATTTGTGTAATATAATAATTCTTCTCTCTCCAAGCTAATGATATCGCAACTAGGAAAAATAAGGCGGGTTATCTATGTTTTCATTTCACGTGTAGATGGAATGGGCTGACATGGCGATGAATTTTAATTATTGTGTGTGAAGAAAACTTATAAGAAAAACTAGCTAATAATAGATACTATATATATATATATACATATATATATTATATACATATTTCATCCAATGAATATATGAATAATTATTTTATACACTGCGATTCGATGATGATATTAATAATATATCAGGCAATTATTTATTCATTCAGATTAATCCATATACATATTTTCTATATAATAAGTGTGTAAATAACAAATTTTTTTAGTTTTAACGTTTTTTTATTTTAATAATATTAACTTTAACGAAATATTTTTATATTTAATAGAATATTCTTATATTTAACGGTAGTTTGTAAACACTTAAAATTAAATTAAATTCAATAATTAATTAAAAAATTGAAATATGATATTTTTTAGATATTTTACAATGATAATTATTTAAAAATAATAAATAATTAAACATATCAAAATAGAATATTTTTTATATATTTTACAATGATAATTATTTTAAAATAATAAATAATTAAACAAATTAAAATATGACATTTTTGAGATATTTTAGAATGATAATTATTTTAAAATAATAAAATCATACGTTTTATAACTTAAATAAAATTTAATTAAATTTAAACTCACTTATTAGAATAATATTATATTAAACATATAATATAATCTACTGTGAATTAGCAACAAATTGTTTTTTTTTTAAACTAGCAAGAAACTTAAATTTAAAATCCACGTATAATATTTAATATTACATTAAATATATAATATATAATCTCTTCTTGTCACTCCCAAATTCAAAAACTAGAACAAATATAAACTTAAACAAAAATAAATAAATTATTTAATTAAAATAGGATATTTATTTCAATATTTATATGACATTAATATAAATTTAATAAAAATAATTAATAAATTCTATAAATAAAATCAAGCAAACGTGCATATTGCACGTTGCTTATACCTAGTATATATATATATATGAGACACTCTTAATAGTTACTACATATGGATGATTACTTTAATATTAACCATTAGACTAAGATCAATGATCCATATTTATAGTTGTTAATTAATATTTCTAAAAATAAATTTTGATTTTTTAAAATTTTTGGAAATGTTACCTGGTTATATGGCGATCACATATTTATTAAATTAAAAAAATTTAAAAATCTTATTTAAGCATTATATATGAAAATTTGAAATTAATATAGCAAAAAATATTTACTTATTGTTGACTTGCTATACCAAGTCACTTTGTTGCCACGTCATCATAATTTTTAGTGCACATCTGTGGGTAGTAACCATTGAGAAATCTTCAATTTATTTATATATATATGTGGACCGATTTCAATGCATCCATTTTTTTTACAACACCGGAGCAGTCAGTTTGTGTTTTCTACACCTTGACAATTTGTTTTTCCATTTTTTTATATGACAGTGTACATTGTCACTACAGGAAAATAGGTCTACAACGACGACTTTTGTCGTTGCTATAGATCCAGAAATTCGTCGCTGTAGGTCTAAAGCGAAGACATGTTGTCGCCAAAACGACATCGCTATAGGTCCGTATGTGTAGCCACCTACAACGACGACAAAACACAGTCATTGCAGTAGGGTTTTGCTACAACGATGACATGTCGGTCGTAGTAGGAAATCTCTTTTTTTGGTTGAACTGGGATATTGCGACGACATGTCGTCGCTATAAGTGGTTGCAAAATTTGAAAATTTGAATTTAAAAAACTCCTACAGCGACCACATGTCGTCGTTGTAGGTCCATGGACCGCCAACATCTACAACGACGACATGTCTTCACTATGGGGTGTCTAGGTTTATATACTTGTAGCGACGACATGTCGTCGCCGTAAGGTCACGAAATATCAGATTTTGGTGTTCAGAGAGTACCCTACTGCGATGATATGTCGTCGTTGTAGGTATATAATTTTTTTTAATAAATTATATTAATAAAATATTAAATCTTAATTAAATAATAAAACAAATTTATTATTAATAAAATAATATTTAATATTAATATGATATCAAGATAAATATAATTTTGTTCAACTTAGTACAAACATAAGTAGTATAGTCTCCAAAATGTAAAAAATAACACAAAATATTAATAAATTTAAAAGAATAATATAACCAAACTAATTTTCTTCTAAATTAATCTCAAAGTCATCATCATCGTCGGGTTGCTGTGGCGGTTGTGGCTGCTGTGGTGGAAATTGGCCCGAGCTTGGAAAGTTTGTCATCATGGACTGTATCATATTCATGTCCAAGTTCACAGACTGAAATTGTGGAGCTTGGATGTTCAAATTTATAGCTTACATAAATTGTTGCATTTGTTGGAAGTTATTGTTCTGGGTCATAATGACTCGACTGAAGTGTTGAACCATGGACTGGAAAACCTCAACTGGTATCATTGGAGGGCCAATTGTGGCGGACGTAAATGCTGATGCCTCTGACTGTGAAGAGGATTTGGTGGCGCCTGAGGCAAATGTGCTAGTGCCCTTCAACTTGTGTCCAATACCTCGGTTGTGGCCACGACGTTGACCAAGTATCTTTGAGAAGACATGTGTCTCATCAACAGAGGCACTTCCAGCTGAAGATTCAGATTGGGATTGGGATTGGGATTGTGTCTGGACTTCTTGTTGCAAGGCATCCTGCAATTTAGAAAAAAAAACAATTAATACATAATATAATTAAATAATAAATATATATACAAAACTTAGAAAGTTACTTACATAGGCATCCTTAGCATTCGTGTTTACCTATCCACGTGTCAGATGATTGTGCATGTCATGGAATGTATCAATAATATTGGACAGTTCCTTAGTCTGAAGATTCATCTTTAGGAAACAAAATGTAAAAAAAAATATTGGTTAAATATTGAAATTATTATTAAGATAGCTAAAAATATTTCAAATTATGTACATATTTTTATTTACCTTCTTAAATCGAGCAGAAACATAAGAGGTCAATCCATGGAGACTTGGATACTTCTGTTTTGCTCTATTGGCAACATTTGCCTTTGAGCGTGTCGTGAATTGTGGAGTGGTGAAAATGTCAACTAACTTCCGCCAACTCTCGTTGTCCATGTCTTCTGGTGAATTCTTTCTGGTTGTCTAGATATCATCATACCCTCCATGTTCATCGAAGTATTTTTTTCTTGCGGCATTTTCTATCCTTGTAGCGATCTTGAAACTCTTGCTCAATGCTAGTCTCTATCAGTCGCCACTCAGGGAGAGCTCGGGGAAGAATGAAAAATTCATTAAAAAAAAAATTAAAACTTGTTAGAATTTTGAAATTATAAAAAAAATTACGTGTGAATAAGTTGATAAATTTACCTCAATCTTTTGCATCAATCCTATCTTGTGCTCATCCGGAACACTGCCAGGAATCATAATATAACAACACATGGTGACCAATAAGGTTACCAATAAATCTCATGAGCAATGTTCAAAAATCACCAACTGCTTTGTAGGTTCCTTCCTTCAGATCAAATTGTAGAGTTAACGGATCTTATTGTCATCGACGAGCTGCTGCAAATTTTTGGATCGAGACTGACCTCTTCTTTTCGCAGCAGATGTTGCATATTTTAATTAAACAATAAGATTCAATTGAATAAAATAATAACAAATTTTCCTTTATTGATAAAACATAGACTAATTATAGTATATTACTTGTCTCATACGAAGTAGGCACCCGCGTAGGATTTAGAGGAGGATCACTCGCTCCATCATCACCATGAGAACGAGCAACAACAACATAACTATCTTTATAGTTTATATAATTATTAACTTTAAATCAATTATAAAATAATAGTAATAAAATGTAGGGCATCCACATTAAAATTTTGATAATGCATTGAAAACTATTGAAAAATAAGCATTGTTGAGAAAAGTCATATATTGATGTAAAAGTCTTGAAATTAAAACATACACATTAAACATACAATAAGAATATTCTCAAGAAAATATTATTACTTATCAACGTCGATTCCTACATCATCATATGTACTTTCTACATCATCTTCACTAATTTCAGCATCCTCATCGTCATTTATGAAATTATCATCCACATCCAGAACAGATCGAGACGTTTCCCCAATTAGCTGGTGTGACCAGGTCGATCCAAAGGCATAACTTCCAACTCTCCTAATTCCACAACGAGTACAAAATTTGATGAAGTACTATCATGCACGACATCAACCTCGTTATCATCATCAATACTTGAATGGTCCCAGATCTTTCGATAATTGACTTCTTCTACTATCCTCCAATTTTTGTTCTTGAAGGATCTTCCAAGTAGAAAACTTGTTTTGCTTGAGTGGGGAGAATAAATTTCTCGTTCTTGTACCATTCATAATTAATCATGATACTAGTGATGTTATTCTCAGTCACATTTTGACCCTTGCTTACATCGACGTTGAACCATTTGCATCGAAACAATACTACCGAGTAACCATGGGAATAACATAATTCTACAATCTCCTCAAGTTGGCCATAGAAAGTTAACCATTGGTTCTGGCATCAAAACTCTACTATTTTGAGTGGTACGTCTTTCTTCATGACTATATACCAAAAACTTCACACTGTTAACAATGCAAGAAGTGTAGGAGTATGCATTCTGATTGGATTTATTTGCTAAAGCAAATAGTATATCGGTACACTCAGTTTACTTGTCGCAGAGGACGCATCTATAGAGTATGACACAAAAAAAGAAAACACAATGAGATAAGTATTAATCGATTGGAATTTCATAAGAAGTCTACGGTTTCGATAATTTACCTTCAATTTAAACCAGCTACAAAAATCTTTTTGAAGATTTATCCTTGGATTTTCTCGAAGGCATTCACTGTAGAGCACAAGGATTAAGGTAAGATGATAGTTGGATATGAGTTAATTTTAATGAATTCATCTACAAAAAATGGGCTAATTACTCCATATATGGTTGGATTTCAGGGCAATTGTGAGTACAAACCACTCTGCTTCTTTTCGATGAAAATAGTCAAGGGATATGATTTTCTTTTTGCTACTTGGACGACATTATGATTCAAAAACTGACAACTACCTTTTAGGAATAACAACATCCACATTTCTTTCTGGATGATTAAATTTATTCTATACGCCCTAAAGATATTGCGAACAAAAAGTCAAAGCCTCATCGGCAACATAACCCTCCGCTATAGAACCTTCAGGGCAGTTGTCCTTTCCAGGTGATTTTGGTTCGGGAATCAATAAGGTCAACAAGAATGATGACTCTTTCATGCACAACCAATGATGCATATTTTATGTTCAGAATATTACCGACCACATGCTGTAAGACATACTCATGTTACCAAATGGATTAAAATCATCAGCAGCCAAACCTAATCAAACGTTTTGGGTTCTTTGGAAAAATCTAGATATCTGGAATCAAATTGATTCCAAGCACCCCCATCGACAGGATGGTGCATCACACCATATTCTTTCGATCATCCCGTACTATGCCATGCCATCTCCTTTGTTGTATATGCCTGAACCATAAAATTGTTTCAACTTAGGAGTCAAAGGGAAGTACCGCAACACTTTCTGAGCGACTTTTTTCCCCTTTCTAGAACAAATAACTATCGTACTTGCAAGCATGAATTGATTGATAACCTTACCCTAACTTCCTCATTTTTTTCTTAGACTCATAGTATGAAGCCGTAATCTTATTCTCCTTTGGGAATGCAAATTTCATAAACTTCAAAAGTTCATCAAATGAACTATTTGTCAATTTATTCATAACATTCATGTGCAGCATCTTCACCAAGAAGTTCAAGGAAGACAACCAAGTACAACCAGGGTATAACTCAACTTTGACCTCTTGAAACAAGTCATCAAATTGATTATCCGCACTACTGGCACCGCCATATGAAATTCCTTCATTTACGCCTTCTTCTTTAGTGTCTTGTTCACCAATAACATCATTGATGCAGTCAATCATCTCATCAGTCACTGGAGCCCCGTCGTGCGCTACTGGAGGCATATCAACTTTACCGTGGTAGGTCCAATTCGCGTATCGCTGCAGAAACTCATATCTGTGTATATGAGCTTCCACCACATCCAAATTCTGACTCAGCATATTGACACACTGAACACTTGGGCACCTGACTTCTCCTGAAGCATTCACATGATTCTTGGCCATTTGTATAAATGCTTGAAGACCATTTCAAAACTCATCAGAATTACGCCGTCTATTAGTTATCCAACTCTTGTCAATCGTCATAACTGATTCAAGTGGAAAATAAATTATCATAATGTGATAATCATAAAAAATCACCTTTATTTGGTAATAATTTTTTTTTATCACCAAATGACTATTTTTTTTAAGTAAATTATGATATCTTATTGAATCTTATGAATAAATTATTAAATTGTATGAATATATATTATCAAATTTAATAATTTATTATAAAACTAATTAAAAATATAAATATTTAATTATAAATTTATAAATTTACTATTAAAGATTATTATTAATTTCTACTTTTTAAAATTTAAAAATAGCAAGAGTTTTATACTTGTAAAATTATTATTTTAATTTCCACTTTATAATTTTAGGAATATGTTATAAAATTAATTAAATATACAAATATTTAATTATAAATTTATTAATTTACTTTTAATGATTATTATTAGTTTCTATTTTTTAATTTTTAAAAATAACAATAGATTTTTATACTTGTAAAATTATTATTTTAATTTCTGCTTTATAATTTTATGAATATATATTATCAAATTTTATGAATGTATTATAAAGTTTCATTATATAAAAAAATATTTAACTATAAATTTATTAATGATTATTATTAATTTCCTTGATAATTATCAAATTATTCTTTTAATTTTCACTTTTTATTTTTTCAAAATTAACAATAAAGTTTTATACTTGTAAAATTATTTTTTTTAATTTCCATTTTACGATTTCTTTTTTATTAATTTTTTTCCAAAGACATCTTTGGCTAAGGATGATGCTCCACTACTCCAATCTAAAAAGAAAACAAAAAAAAAAAACATTTCAAAAACACATTTCTACCAAATACTAAATACATAAATAAATTTACAAAAAATTCATTTTAAAGGCTAAAATAGATAGAAATTGGGTTTAGATTACCTAAACTTTGAAGAAATGGGCAAGAATCAGACTGGGGGGGGGGGGGGGGGGGGGGCGTTGGATTTCCAAAGGGCGGCAAAGGGGCTCTGGTTTTGCAGAGAAAGGAGAAGAAAAACTAAAGAAGAAGGCTCGGGTTGAGGGATTTATGCCATGATCCTATAGCGACGACATGCCGCTATAAGAAATAAGAACATCGTTACTGAAGAGGGCACACACCGTTTCATTTAGCCTATATCGTCGCTATAGATAAGGGAATAGTACACGAAGAGTTCGTTTACTACATGTCCAACCTATAGCGACGACATGTTGTTGTCACTATAGGAAGTTGAATTTTGACAACTTTTTTGGCGGTCAACTTTCCCTCCGTTTTTTGGGACCCTACAGCGACGACTTTTTGTCGCTATAGACTAAATTTTTAATTGACCAATCGATAAAATGGGGATATATGTAGTGAAATTTGGCAACAAACTTTGGCGGTCCAGTTTCCCTCCGTTTTTTTGGGACCATATAGCGACGAAATGACAATATGTCGTCGCTATAGACTAAATTTTTCCCTCTCTTTTTTTCTATGAGAACTCTACAGTGACGATGTGTCGTCACCATAGAGTCATCCCCTGTCTCATGTTCCCTCCAAATTCTAGGAACCCTGCGGTGACAACTCATCGCCGCAGGGTTCTTAGAAGTTGGAGGGGCTTGGTGGCGTGATGTTGGCTACCCTAGAGAATTTTTTTGTGGAATTCGACTACATCCAGCGATGACTTTAGCGTCATCACAATAGATGTCTTCGTCGTAGAGCCCTTTTCTTGTAGTGTGTAATCATTTAAGACACCCTGCAAAATTTCAAGAAATTTAGAATAATTTACAGTGCCGAAAACAATGTTCAAACAATTGACTTTTACACGCATATACAAAAAATAAGCACGCGTGCAACAAATTGTTTGAACTCTGTTTTTGGTACCATAATTTATTTGGAATTTCTTGAAAATTTGTAGGATGTTCTAGACAGCTACAATATACACCGTCATATAAAAAAAATTGGGATTTCATCTATCCAAGTGCCGAAAATAGAAAGTGGATTGTAACGACCCAAATTCACTAATAAGGCTTAAGGGCCTTGATTAGCGTGCCAGGAGGGCATGATGGGATTGATGTGTGATTTTAATTATTTAAATGCATGGTTATGATTTAAAGCATGTTATATGACTATTTGTTTATCTGAGATGCATGACTATGTAAGTTAGTGTGCATGTAGGCCCGGATCGTGTTAGAAGGGCATAATTGTAATTTTGTCCATGATTGGGCGTAACTGTATTGATATGTGTTGATTGTTGAGGCCACAGTGGTATGTGGATGTATCTGTGCTTTGTGACTCGAGGCGATCCCAATGAGCAGGCTAGCGGAAAGTGTTGACAGGAATTTATACCCAGCTTGGGGCGAGCCTGGGGATATGAACAGGAATTCAGAGAATAGATTGAGATTTATTTTGATGATGGGGAATATTTATTTGGTGGTTAATCGAGTGTTGGAAAGCAACGGGAAAATATTAGGGACACTTGAGGATTAGCGGGAATTTGGTAAAATGACTAAAACGGCCCTATTTGGACAAAAGGACTTAGAGTTAATAGGAAGGGCATTTTGGTCATTTGGATTTTAAAGATAGGTTTTATGAGGCTTTACACTTAGTGGGATTTATAGAGAGTGTTGGCTGTGGAGAGAAAGAAAGAAAAGAAAGAAAAAGGAAAGAAAGAAAAGAGGGAAAAACAGAGGGGTTTTCACAAGGGTCGGTTTGTGCATTTTTGCACCTTTCCGCTCCATTTTTCTTGGAGCAAAGCTTAGTGGAGAGCAAGGATAGGCTGAGCATCAAGGATCTTGGGTTAGACTTGAAGATTTGGCAAGAACACATCAATGTTTGAGGTAAGTTTTAGAGATTTTCGGTTTTAAGGGTTTTGATGGTTTGAGCTGTGTTTTGAGCTGGATTGATGGGAATCTCAGGGGATTTCTGGGCAAGCTTTGAGGGAGAGCAAGCTAAGGAGGCCTAGGGTTGAATCAAGGTCGAAATTTGCAGCAATGGTATGATTTCTAAGACTTTAACTTTGTGGTTTGCTTGGATTTCTGGTTTAGGGTTGTTCATGGTAGATTTTGAGATTTGGGATAAATGATCTTGGGATTTGAGGATTTGGGATGCTTGGGATGAATGGAGAGTGTTCATAAGCTTGATTTTGAGTTTGGTAAAGATTTGGGGAAGTTTGGTTTGAGATTGGGTGAAAGAAATCGCAGAAATGCGATTTTGGGATTTCTGGGCTGCAACTAGCGCTACAGCGCTAGTCAGTGGGCGCTGTAGCGCTAGTCCCTGTTTCTGGAGGGGTGTTCTGCTTGTAGCGCTACAGCGCCCTCTTTAGAGCGTTGTAGCGCTGCACTGTTCACAGAGGGGAATTTTTGAGTTTTGATGATGGATTTTGACCTAGGGTTCGGGGCTTGTTTCCGCCACTTTGTTTTGGGGATTTGGGACTTCCCGGGGGCTCGGGATTGGTCCCGAGGCTAGGTATTCGGACTTGGGGTTCGGTGTTGACTTTGACCTATGTTTGTGCCTAGGTGTGCGCAGGTGATCTAAGCTATTGATTGGAAAGGTAAGAAAACTATAACACCCGAGGTTAGGGCATGGCCCCAGATTGTATTATGTGCAAATGTTTAAACCTTAAATGAATCATGATGTGTGTGAATGATTATTTCGAATGTACTATATGTGTGATTATGATGAAATGAGCGGCAAGGGCCGAGTACGGCGTAAGCCGGGGCGGCCGTGGGCCGAGTACGGCGTAAGCCGGGGCGGCCGTGGGCCGAGTACGGCGTAAGCCGGGGCGACCGTGGGCCGAAAGTAACACCTAGCACATGGGATGCTATAATCAGGGCGGGGCCCGGTGGATTCATGTGTTATGCTATAATCAGGGCGGGGCCCGGTGGATACATGTGTTTGTTTAGTCTAAGTGGTTGACTTATTTATTTGTGGATTATCTGTTATGATAAAACTGTATACATTGCATATGTTATGTTCTGCATGAGTTTTCTTGCTGGGCTTCGGCTCACGGGTGCTCTGTGTTGCAGGTAAGGGCAATGACTGAGTCAACCAACCATGAGTACGGAGAGCGTGAAGCGACGTGTACATGTTTGGTCTGCCCGACTGCCTTGGTTGGGGGTTTATTCGAAAATGGCTGTAATAATCTATGATTTTATGATTTCTCAACTGTAACCTTATTTCAAGATGTAATTAGTTTTCAAACCTTATTTTGGGATCCCAAATGTTTAATAATAGAAGTTTTAATGAAATGACGCATTTTCAAAGATTACAGCCTTAACTTTTAATTAGTCACACTTTTGTTTCAAAACCTCGGTTAGCGAGTCCATTGCACACTGTTTTGTCTTAAAAACTCACTTAGTAACGGCTCTAAGGAAGTAGGGCGTTACATGGATGCACCGGTGTTGTAAAAAAAGTGGATGCACCACAGTCGCTCTTTCTCTCTCTCTCTCTCTCTATATATATATATATATGAATACATATGTATATGTGGACCATTTTATAGTTTATGCTAGAGCTGTAAATACGGCCCGAGCTTTCTAGCACGACACAAAACTGGCATGAGCCCGAGAGGCATGAGCACGACACATCACATAAAAATATAGGCTTGGGCCAAACACGACACGAATTGAAAGTTGGCACGGCACGACGCGGGAAGACATGGGCCTGAGCATGGCATGAGACAAAAGTACGAATAAACTAGCCCAAAAGTACGACACGATAAAAAGCTTGATATTTTGACATTAATAATGATAATAAAATTTTATTTGTCAATTATCTATAAATTAAAATGATAATAAAAGTCTATTATTTTTCTTGATGTTTATAATTTTATAATTATATTAATTTATTTTAAGAATTGTGAGTTTAATTATTTAGCATTTATTAGTAGGTATTCAAATTCTAATAATTATCTTTGATATAATTTTGTGTAAAGTATAGTTGAAAAATATCTCAAACTATAATTTAAACAAAAAAATATATTTGGATTGGTGGTGAGTCCATTGATTGTTAAAGAGGGGGTGAATGGTTTAATTCCTCATCCTCACATTTTTTAGCAATAATAAAATGAGCCTAAAAGTGGGCCCAAATAAGGAAAGTGGGTCGGCCCAACATGACACAAGCACGACATGACATGGATCGGGCCTATGAGCCGTGCTGGGCTTACTCTTTCAAATATGGGCCGGCCCGACAGGAATTTGAATACGGGCCTGGCCCGAATTATTCAAAGGCACGAAAAATGTTGGCCGTGTCGGGCCGGGCCGACCCATATTTATAGCTCTAGTATATGCATATATTGATTAATCTGAATGAATAAATAATTGTGTGATATATTAATAATATCTATATAAAAAGTGTGTAGATAACATACATTTTTGGAATATACTTTTAAAAGGTATTAAAAATATATATATTTATTAATTATATTAATATAAATTCAAATATTATAAAATATCATTATTCTAAAAATATTTAATATAAAACTAGATATTTAATAATTATATTAATATAAATTAAAATATTATAAAATATTTTTATTATAATAATATATAATACATAATCTTAATTTTTATTAAATTTTTTAATAAATTGTTATAAAAAAACATGTTTTTTTTTAATTTCTTAATGTAACTTAACTAGATATATATTCATATTAAATAACAACAAATATTATAAATATATTACATATACACTACTACAAAAAAGGCATTTTAGGACTTGTGGAGCGCGAGTCCTCTATTTGAGAGCCTTAAAAACTAGGGTTGCGAGTCCTAAAAGAATGTTTTTAGGACTCGCATTGCGAGATCTAAAATAATGTTTTGCGAGTCCTGAAAAGTTTTATTTTTTATTTTTAAAAAATTAATTGATGGGTTTTGAATCCGGCAGTGGGGCTCTGGCGACGGTGGCGGCGCCACCATTCAAAGGTGGTGGTTCGGAAAACAAACTATTGGGTTTTAAAGCCCAAGAAGCAAGGAGTATGATGGTGGTGGTGGTTCAGCTCGTGGTGGCTCGAGGTGGCCGGAATATGCTCGGAAAGTTTGGGAGAAACCCATGAATGACCGAAATTCAAGTGCCTCGTTGAGGGCCTTAGGCTGCGCGTGAAGTCGCCAACTCCGGGGGTCGGGGGTTTCGGGGGACGGCGCTTCCACTGGTCCGGCGCGTGGCGGTGGTCGGAGATGGGACGGCGGTCGTTCAGCGTCGGCACTTCGGGAGAGAGGGAGAGAGAGAATGAACTTTGGGAGAGAGAGAGAGGGAACCGAGGAGAGAGAGTGAAAAATGGGCTGAGTGATTTTTTTTGTTTTTTAATATATAATAATAATACTTTTGTTAAAAAAAATTGGAGGGAATTTGAAATTTTTTTAAAATTCAAAATTTTATGATAAAAACATTCTTTTAGGACTCACAAGGAGGTGTTTGTTTAAAAAAAAAAACTCAAACTTTTAGGACACACATAGTTTTTAGGACTCGCTTCGCGAGTCCTAAAATAAATTCATTGAGGACTCACAATGTGAGTCCTAAAAAGTCCAGGAGGCTTTTTTAGGACTCGCATATATGTGATTGTCCTAAAAATGTGTCCTAAAAAGGTGTTTTTGTAGTAGTGATAGGTGTCGTGTGTGTACAAATAATATGATTGTGTAACTACATAAAAATTAGAATAATATTTATCTTTTTTCAAGAATTTTTTCTCCAATCATAAATGTGTGAAGTGAATAATATCATGAATGCTTAATACATTAAAGAGTGTAGTTTATGATCTAAAATATTATCATATATATTTTTTTGAAACCATAAACAATGTTTAGGATTAATTTTTCTTTTAATATGTTTGTGTCATTCTTTTATATATATAATATTATTTATTTATTTAAAATTAATACGACAATCATAAAAACTTAATAAATATATTTAATAATTTTTTTAAAATAAAACTAAGCAAATGTGCATTGTACATTGCTTGCACCTAGTATATGTATTGTAACGACCCAAAAATCACTAATAAGGCTTAAGGGCCTTGATTAGTGTGTCGGGAGGACGTAATTGGTTTATATGTGATTTTAATGATTTAATGCATGATTCTGTGATAAGCATGCTTATATGATTATGTGGATATATGAAATGCATGTTTACGGGTATTAGTATGCATGTGGGCCATATTTAGCTTAAAGGGGCATATTTGTAATTTTGGCCCGTTGAGGGGCATAAATGTGATTATATGTTATAATTGTGGAGACCACATTATTATGTGGATATATTTGCAACATGCGGCTTGAGGCGATCCTAGGGAGCTAGTTAGCGGAAAGTCAAAACGGGACTCAATACTTGACTCGGGGCGAGTTAAGGGGTATTTTGGGTATTAGATATTTATTTGGGTTCTCAGGTTGTGAAAATAAATAATTTGAGATATATTTGACGTTAGAGAGTTTAGGAGGGAATATTGGGGAAGTTTACTATTTTGCCCTCGGCGACGTTTTTGGTACCCCGAGCCTCGGGATTAACTTAAGTAACTTAAGTTAGATAAAACAAAACTAAGGAAATAAGTAGAAACTCGTAAACCGACCCTTCTCTTTCTCTCAGCTCACTCATCTCTTTCTCAAACTCTCTCTCTCTCAAGCTAACTTGTGGAAACCAAGGGAATTTGCGCTAGAAACTCAAGGATTTGAGCTGGAGTCTTGGGGACTAATTCAATAACAATTTGGTGGTTTAGACAGAAGTTGAGGTAAGCATTGAATTATGATTTTAGCTGTTTAACTCTGTAGTTTTTGTCTGGGTTTTAAGTGTTCTTGGGTTCTTGATATTGAAGATTGAATTGGAGTTTTGAGTCTAGTTTTCTGTTGGGTTTTACTGCTGGGAACATGTTAGAACTATTGTGATAACTAAATTATGTCATTGGGATGATTTTGGGTTAATTTGGTTGGGTTTTAGTTGTTGAAAATGGTGACTTTTATGGGTTCAAAGGGGTCGGGTTGCGGCTCTGTTCTTGGTGTGTCGCGGCCCTCTAGAACTGATGGGAGCTGAAATGAAGGGCGGGCCGCGACATGGGGAGTGTAGGGCCGCAGCCCGTATGTGCTGTTTGGGGAGGCTGGGCCTTTGGTAGGAGGCGGGCCGCGACATGGGGGGCTTAGGGCCGCGACTCGTAAGGGTATTTTTGTCTTTGAGGAGGTTTTAGGTAGGGAACTTTACCTAGGGTACTCGGGATCGATTCCATTACCGTGTTTGGTAGAATTCAATTTTCCGAAGGCTAGAACTTGGTCCGGAAACCCTTACTTAATTATTATTGATGGAATCCCTTATCTTGGTTGTGACTAGGTGTACGCTAGGGCTCGAGAAAGGGATCGTGCTCAAGGGTCATTTCTCGTAATCAGAGCATTCAGAATTAAAGGTAAGAAAACTACACCCGGTTGTGTGATTATGTTGGGACTAAGGGTTCCCTATACTTGTATGCATTACTATATGATGGTATTATGCCATGTGAAAATGAAATAAACGGCCTAAGAGAGTCGAAATTAATATTGGCGCATAGGGCGCGACTCAGCCATTGGTCGCTAAGGACAGCTTAATATTCACTGAGCTCGGTTTAAGCAGACCAGATTCAGTAGGGTAAACAGAGGGTGCGACCTAAGAGCGTCGACCTTGGTTATTGTATGACTTGGTTATTGATGTTAATTTGATAAATTTGACATGCTGAATATTTGATTATTAGATTGTGGATTTACTGATTATGTGGATGCTATGGACTACTAAGTGTATGATTATGCTTAATGAATTATTTGGTTGTTGCTATTGTTCAAGCTATGATATTATGGTTTTCTTACTGGGCCTTGGCTCACAGGTGCTACGTGGTGCAGGTAAAGGCAAGGGTAAGCTTGACTAGCCTTGATTTGGAGAGCCCTAGAGGTGGAATGCACATAGTCAGCTGCTCAGCCGCCACGGTCGAGGGATGGACGGAACATGAGAACCTTAAATGTCTATTTTTCCCTTAAAGTGGCTTGTAGTTGTATATAACCCTGAAATTTTTGTAAACTGTCATTTAAACTCTATTTCTTTCGAGATCCCATGTATGATATGTTTATTTAAATGAAATGTATCTTTTATGACCAAAATCTTTTAACCCTAGTTCAATTATAGTTTTAGTGACACGTTTTTAACTAATTAATTGGTTAGCAAGTCTTGCACCTTTATAAACACACAGTGTAACGGTCCTGGCTACCCAGGTCGTTACATGTATACACGCACATAATTACATAATATAGAGTGGGGATTTAATAAATATGTTTCATCTCAAAATTAATTAATGATGAGTGGAATAACCCTTATTTTTATATATTTTTTAATTGTCATATGATTATTAAATAAATAAAAAATGTTATATATATTATAAAAGAATGACAAAAACATATTAAAAATAAATTAAAGCAAAACATTGTCTATAGTTTTTTTTTTAAATAACAAAATTGTTAAACTAAGAATCCGTTAAATATACATTTTTTATATATAAAGATATGGTGCATTCTAGTTTTAAAATTAAATATTTTTTTTCTAATTTCCTTTTAGAAAAAATATTAATGAATTTCAATATAATAAAATATTAAACAAAATTATAAATTAAAAATATGAATTTAAAAAGTTTATTTGATCAAATTTTAATTATTTAATTTGAAAATTTTTAAAAGCCAACAAAAAGTTATAAATAAATATGCATTATTTAATTAATGGCTAGAGTTATTAAAATAATTAATTTCTCATTCAAAACAACTATTAAACGATAAAATAAGAACAAATATATTTATAAATTATTTCACTATTACATATACATTTAAATAAACAAAACACGTTAAATGAAAAAATAAATAATTAATAAAAGAAAAAAATAAATTTAAGCACATTAATATTTTCGATTATAGCTTTGAAAAAATAAATATATATAGTTGATAGAGTAATTATAATACTCTAATATAAAATATTAAAATATGTGATTTGAAATTATTATGACTCATTTATTACTTATTTTTTATTTTTTCAATTTATTTACCTTATTTAGATAATTTTATTATTATTTTTAAAAAAATTATTTACCTTATTTAGATAACTTTAAAACTAATGGTGTTTGAAAACAATAAAAAAAAATATTAAATCTAACGGAAACACAACAATTTTCGTTAAACTCACATTTATAATATATAAAGATGTAAGTTGATATTTTCAAAACCAAGCTCATGATACTTATTTATGATCCAATGATGGTTTCATTTAATTATTAGTATTGATAAGTAGTATAGTCTCTGAATATGTATTGATGTATATAAATATGGTTTAGCTATTTTTTCCTATTATGTGCAAGTGACACTCTAGTTGTACCTACCATTGAGTATAAAGCTTAACTTGTGTAATTGTAAATATTTGAGCTGCATATTTCAATATAAAAAATTCACTCAACGCTCTTTTTCTTTCATGATATCTGTGCATCCCAATTTCAACATGAGTCCTTTGTTTAGCTCGTGTACAATTGGCAAGTAAAGGCACAAAAACAAAATGGCCAATGAATCCATGTACTCTCCACGAAGACAGCACGATTCCTAAGGTGATGGCACGAGCTGGGGTGTATAAAGTGATAGGCACGAACTTATAATATGTATAAGGCATAGCAGTCAATGGCACGAGCTCATGGTATATTTAGCTCGGGGCACGCTAAAGATCTTGCGTGTCCTTGGATCCCTGAAAACCCGGACACGTAATATAATCGTGCATGGTCAGGCATGGCATGTCCGCGGATCCCTGAAAACCCGGACACGTAATATAATCGTGCATGGTCAGGCAAGGCATGTCCGCATGTCCCTTAGGATCCAGGATCAGTTTTATTTCCTGAACAAACCATACCTTAGGATAAATTGGAATATATATAATAAGTGTAATACAGATAAAAATAGGTGTTAAGTCACATGATGACCCCAAGACCTGTCCAAGGATTTTCTCTATAAATAGTGAGACCTTGGATAGGGGGAAGGAGAATTATTCTGTAATACTAAAACTCTATCAAAATTAAGAGAGAAAGAAAGTAATAACATAGAATCATGGACTAGGTTGATTTAACCACTGAACCACGTAAAAAAGATGAGTGTTCTTGGGTGTAACGCTCTGGATAGCCAAAACCGTTACACTGTGTATTTATAAAGGTGCAGGACTTGCTAATCAAGTCATTTAGTTAAAAACGTGTTTGCTAAAATCATTAATGTGCTAGGGTTAAAAGGTTTTGGTCTCAAAAGATACTTTTCATATAACTAAACATTTTTACACATGGGATCCCAAAAGGAAACAACGTTTAAAAGTCAGTTTACAAAATTTCTAGAGCACAAACAACCACTAGCCATTCTAAAGGCAAAACAAACGTTTATGGTTCTCCTGTCCCTGTCTCCCCTCAACTGTGGCGGCTGAGCAACTGTTCATGTACATTCTGCTCCTAGAGCTCTCCGAGTAAGGGATGGTCAAGCTTGCCCTTGCCTTTACCTGCACCACGAAGCACCCGTGAGCCAAGGCCTAGCAAGAAAACATCACATTATATCACAAGCAATAATAACAATTCAATAACCCTTTAAGCATGATCATGTACCCAACATTCCACACTAATCACATAGCACGTAGATACATCCAATGATTCAACCAATTAATACTCAGCTATTCAGCATGACAAAACCCACCCACCAATAATAATAGTCAGTTTACATGATAGTCAGGGTCGACACCTTAGGTCGCACCCTCTGTTTACCCCACTTACTCCAGCTCGCTTAAACTGAGCTCAGTGCATAATAAGCTGTCCTTAGCTACTAGTGGCCAAGCCGCGCCCTGTGCGCTAATGTAAACTCTGGCACTCTTAGGTCGTTAATTTACTATTTACATGGCATAATACCATCCTCTATAAAGCATGCAAAACAGGGAACCCTTAGTCCCATTATAAATCCACAACCGGGTGCAGTTTTCTTACCTTTAATTTCCAAATGCTCCAATTACGAGAAATGCCCCTTGAGCAGGATCCGTCTCCCGAGCACTAACTTTTACCTAGTCACAACCAAGATAAGAGATTCCATTAATATTCGAATAAAGGTTTCTGGGTAAATTTCTAGCTTCCGAGACATCGAATTCCACCAAGCACAGTGGTGGAATCGATCCCGAGCACCCTAGGTTAGATTCCTGCACTTAAAACCTCCAAATAACCAAAAATTCCCTTAAGGGCCGCGTCCCTAAAATCCTGCGCCGCGACCCGCCCCCTAAAACAGAGGCTAGGCCTCTCTGATCATAGATACGCGCCGCGGCCCTACCCTGTGGCGCCGCGACGCTTCCCTACCGCAGAGCCTCCTTGGCTCTTCTTTGCTCCGTAGGGCCGCGACACTCTAGAACAGAGCCGCGACCCAGCCCCTCATGCCCAGAAAATCCACCATTTTTAGCATCCCAACCTTGCTCAAAACCACCAAAAACCATCCTAATTCCAAAACCCATTGATCACAAAACTTCTAACATGATTCCAACAACATAATCCAGCAAAGACCTAGTTTAGAAACTCATCAAAATCCCATTTCAATTTCTGAAACCCAAAAGCTCAAGAACAAAAAAATCAGCCATGAAAACACCAGAATTCAAGCATTAGATCATAAATTGGAGCTTAACTTCACTGCAGAACCACTTCTCTAAGAAAATTCTGAGCTAACTCCCAAGCTTTCTGCCTTAATTCAACCTTGAAATTAAGAACCTAAGAACTCTTAGAATTTCAGCCCAAAAATCTCATAATCAATTGATCAAAATTTAATTCAGTGCTTACCTTAGTTTCTAGTTTGATTCCCTAGCTTCCACTGAGTTAATCCTCCAAATCCTTAGCTCAAACCTCTGAATTCCCAGCCAAATCCCCCTTAGTTTTCAGTTATTTTCCATGAGAGAGAAGAAGAAAGAAGGAGAGAAAGAGGAAAAGGTTGGTTCCTTATGTTTCCACTATTTTCTAAGTTTTATCTATCTACCCTAAGCAATTAAATCAATCCCGAGGCTCAGGGTACCGGAAACGTCCCCGAAGGAAAAATGGTAAAATTCCCCCATATTCCCGCCTAAGCTTTCTAACCTCAAATATATCTCTGATTATTTATTTCCATAACTCAATAACCCAAATAATCATCTAATACTCGAAATACCCATTGACTTGCCCCAAGTCAAGTATTAGGTCCCGTTGTGACTTTCCTGCTAACTAGCTCCCTAGGATTGTCTCAAGTCGCATGCTGCAAATTTACTCACATAATAATGTGGTCCCCACAATTATAACATATAATCACATTTACGCTCTCAACGGGCTAAAATTACAAAGATACCCCTTTAAGCTAAACGGGGACTACATGCATACTAATACTCGTAGACATGCATTTCATGTATATTCATATAACCATTCAAGCATGCTTATCACATAATCATGCATTAAACTAATAAATTCATACATAAACCAATTATGCCCTCCTGACACACTAATCAAGGCCCTTAAGCCTTATTAGTGATTTTGGGTCGTTACATTGGGAATTTCCTTTAGATAATTCTTGAGAGTCCTTTTCTTATCACGGTTTATCATTAAGCACTATTTCATCCCAGTTATTCTCTTAATTCACTATTGGTGAAAAACTGTGTCAACGGTATCAAAGCTATGGCTCAAGAACAAGAATCATCCTAAATTTCTTATGGTAGAAATCAATCTCTGAAAATACCTACTATCCCAGATGAAACTCCTTCAAACAGTATCCAAAACAATTTCAAATTCTCCTCAATGAATCATACATTTTTTTTCAAGCTTGATGAATACAATTATTTCATTTGGAAAAATCAATTGCTCAATGTGATTATGGCTTAAGGGCTCGATAATTTCTTGGATGGTACCCATCCCTGTCTATCAAAATTTCTTCTAAATCAACCTACATCCCTAAATTCAGAAAATACAACTCAGAATCGATACAATTGATTAATCATGTCATGGTTTTATTTGTCTCTTACAGAAACCATGCTTGGAGAGATAGTAAAGCTTTGGACGGTGCAAGAGAATTGGGAAGCACTCGAAGATATATCCTTAGCGTCTTTTATGGCACATATTACTTAGGTTCACAACAAACTTCAGACAATTAGGAAAGCCGAACTTACTGCAACGCAATACATTCAACGGTTGAAGGGTTATTGCAATCGACTTGATGTGAATAGGGAAATTGTCTCACACAAAGATTAGCTCGTCTACTTCCTCAGAGATATGGGCCTTGAATATGATGCATATGTTACAGGTATTCTTAATCGAGATGATATACCATCTATGGAAACCCTCTACAATTTACTGCTTAGTTTTGATTATAGAATGGAAAGAGATGCCACTGATGAAACTCAGAGCTCCCTTCAAGCTAATCTGTCTCAACTAAATACTGGGAAGAAGTTCACCAAACACCACTACCCAAACAATACCCAGAAATATACGCCTCCCTTTTCTCCTTCAACAAATCATTTTCCCTCTAGCCCTCCACCCTCTTCCCTTTTCCCTGGCATTCTTGACCCCATTTTCTTCCCATTCTCCAACCTCCGCTTCTCTAAGAACTACACATCCTCACCCCCTATTGCTAGATTTGTGGCAAAACTGATCACATTGCCAACATTTTTTATCATCGCACAAACTTGGCCTACATCCCTCAATCCTCTCATAATTTTAATACAATGACACACCCCCATAGCTCTCACTGCTCTTTTCTCTGGTTTCTCCGACTCAGAGAGTTCTTCTACTCCATCTACCATGTCTTGGTTCATGGATTCTGGCACTACCCATCACTTTACTCTAGATTCCAGCTTATGGATCATGCTGCTCCTTCTCATGGGTTTGGGCAAGTATAGGTTGGTGATTATAAGTCTTTACAAATTTCTCACATTGGTCATGTTACTTTACCCTCTAAAATTGTTCCACTATCTCTTAATCATGTCAACCATACTCCCGCCCTTACTAATAATCTTATCAGCGTTTCAAAAAAAATGTCAAGATAAAAATGCCTATATTGAGTTTCATTCCACCAATTTTTTTGTCAAGGATTAGATCACCAAGAGAACTCTTCTCACAGGGGTGCTTGATCGTGGTCTCTACAAGGTAAATTCCTCTTCTCTTCTGCCTACTTCTGCTTCCTCCTCTCCTTGATGTGCTCATCTTACCTATGTTCGGGATTTTTCTCTTTGGCACAATCGCCTTCGACCACCCTTCCTCTTATGTTATTTCTAAAGTTTCTGATGATTGAAATTTTCCAAAACACATTGGTTCTCATTTTGAATTTTGTAAGGCTTGTCAATTAGCCAGATCTCATCGTTTACCTTTTCCTTTATCTGTATCCCGAGCTACAAATATTTATGAACTCATTCACAGTGACTCATGGGGTGTTGCCCTTGAAAAACCTATCTCCCATGTTCGTTATTTTGTGTTGTATATTGATGATTTCAGTCGTTTCTCTTGGCTTTACCATTTGCATTCAAAGAATGAAGTATTTTCTACATTTTTAAAGTTTTAAACAATGGTTGAACGCCAATTTGATACTAAGATAAAACGTCTTCAAAGTAATTGAGGTGGTGAATATCGTTCTTTTAAAACTCATTTTGATTCTCTTGGCATGGTTCATCAACTTTCTTGCCCCTATACTTTTGAGCGAAATGGTCGTATCGAACGAAAAAATAGACACGTTGTTGAAGTTGGCTTATCTCTTCTTGTTCAATCTTAGATTTCCTTAGTTGAATATATAATATAATATAGCTAGATATAATATAGGGTAAACACTCATTTGGTACCCTGTGTTTTATCGAAATACATACTTGGTACCCTATGTTTTCAATAATACTCATCTGCTACCCTATAATTTGAAAGCGTACATATTTGGTACCCCAGACTTAAATTTTATCAATATGACCAAACTGGCCTCAATTATATGAGTATAAAATTCAAAATTATTTACTTTATTACATATAACTGATATATCAATTTATGAGAAAAGAGCACAAATGACATGATTTTGTTATAGCTCTAAGCTATCCTAGAGCCTCCACTGTCTTGACACTAAATGCAACCAACCATAAGAAGTGGGTTGAATCTATTACAATGAACTTGACTTTCATGAAAGTGGACTTGGCCTTGAGAATCGATGCACCATCTTAGCTTGCTAATGATGCTACTGAGAAAGATAAGAAATTCTATGAGGACTAGGATTACTCCAATCGTTGTTGCTTGATGCTCATGAGATATCACAAGAAATTCTCGAATAATGGACACTTGAACATGCTCCATCACACCATTTATGATTGTTCAAGTGGCGTCAAGGCTCATATTGACAAGCTCATGGGCTATTATCACAAACTTAAGGCCATGGGTATGGACCTTGGTGAAGATTACATGGTATGGTTGGTGATGGAGCCCAAGAGCAATGGATTGTTGGGGAGATGTCTGCTATTCTTTCCAAGGAAGAAGAGGCCATGAGAAAAGGAAGAGCAAGAAGCATCTCCATGGTAACAAATCCTAACAATCCAAACAATCCTTACAAGAGAAACTTCACTCCCAATAACTCTAGTGAGGAAAAGCCTCCTAAGAAGAAAGCATTTAAACCTAAAGGGAATGGACAGTCAGGCTCATAAGAATGAGTTTTTTAAAGGGAAGTGCAACTTTTGCCAGAACTTTGGGCACAAGAAAGCTAATTGTCAAAAGCTCAAAGCTCACATAGAGAAGAAATGTAATTGTCTTGTGATGGTTTGTTTAGAATCCAATATTATTGATGTGCCCTCAAATACTTGGTGGTTAGATACTGGAGCCACGATTCATGTTACGAATTCCTTGTAGGCACTGACAAGTCGAAGAAGAGCGAGTAGTTTGGAGCAGCATGTGTACATGGGAGATGATACAAAAGTTCAGGTTGAATTTTTGGGGACAGTTAGGTTATAGTTGAATACAAGACACCTTTTAGAGTTATAGGATGTTGCTTACATACCCTCTATTAGGAGGAATTTGATTTCTGTATCTATTTTTTATAGACTAGGTTATAGTCTTCTTTTTGGAACTGGAAAACTTATTTTGTATCATGACTCTCTTTTGGTTGGAAATGGAACTTTATGTGGAAATTTATATAAACTTGTTTTGCATGATGTTGCTCCTGTTGCTTCTACTTCTTCTCTTAATACTGGTGTTGGATCTAAACGTGCAAGATTAGATTTGAAATCTTCTATGTTGTGGCACAAAAGTTTAGGCCATATCTCTAGAGGCATAATGGAAAGGTTGATCAAAGAATGGGTACTTCAAGATCTCAATTTTTCAGATTTCACTGCATGTGTTGATTTCATTAAAGGAAAGTTAACTGCCAATATAAGAAAGAGTAAAATAGACAGGTGCACATGATTGTTAGATTTGATTCACACTAATATATATGTGATTTAATTACGAAATATGTGTTTATGTGTTTGTTAACCGAGTTTTTCGGCAACTATCTTAAAGAAGGATATTTACTGATTATAATAAAGAGAATAGAGGATCGACACAAGATTTTTACGTGGTTGGGGCATTAACTAGCCTTAGTCCACGAGTCTATATATAAGTCTGTATTAGAGCTAGAATAAGCTTTTACAATGGAGTTGTTTAACTGTATTTGAGCAGAGTTTCTGCCTTCTCTCCCCTTTCTACGTTGCATTACAACTTATATTTATAGAGTGAGGGGGACATCAGGTTTGGGCCGGGCCTGACCCGGGCCCATTTGGAATATGTGTACAGGGGGCCTTCCTAGTAGAGGCCCGAGCTAAAAAGATATATAGTACATCAAACCCAAACCAGCTCAGGCCCAATTAGTTACCCTGAGATGCAAGCATTCTCCCGACAAAACGGCACTTTGGCTCTGACCAGATTTGGGTCAGAGCTCAGGCCCAACCGTTGAAGCCGTAGATTTGGGTCGGGCACGACGCCAGATTAGCCTCCGTCAGGCCAATGGCGGAAAAGGCAGATTTGAACAACAAGTTGACGGAGCTTCCGTCATCCACCAACACTCGGGACACCATCTTGTTGGCAATTTGAGCATCTATGACCAGTGGGTCGTGGTGCGGGAAATGGACGTTACGGGCGTCGTCTTCCGTGAACGTGATGGGGAGGTTCATCAGTTTGGGGCACTGAGCAGGGTACTGGACGAGGGCGCAGACTTCTTGGTCATGGTCCAGCTCGCTCAGATAGCGCTTTTGATCATTCTTCGAAGGGCCCCCTAGGTGGGGTCCGCCTGAAATGGTCGACACGTGCCCGTCCACTCGAGGGGGCGCTGCCCCGGAAGGATAGGGCGTCCCAGGACCGGGGGCCTGCGTGGCGACAGCCCCCTGAGGGGTCTGTGCCGGGAACCCTTGCGCGTACCCTCCCTGGGGCGGGTATGCACGGGTCACTGCCGGCACCGCGGACTGCGCGGGATTTGCTGTCATGCTCGGGACGCCTATGGGCATCCTTACCCACTGATGGAGGTGTCCCAGCTTGATGAGGTTTTCAATTTCATCTTTGAGCTGCCGACACTCGTCGGTGGTGTGGCCCACATCTTTGTGATAGGCGCACCGTTTGCTGGTGTCTCTGGGGTTCCTCCCCCCCCTAAACATGGGGCTAGGTTTCCGGTAATGGACCGCTCTTTCCGTAGCCAGGTAGATGTTTTCCCGGGTATCCACCAAGTTAGTGTATTCCGAGTATTGGGGCTCATAGCCCCTCTTCCCTTTTTTGGCCGATTCCGGCCGGTTCTGGCCTTTGCCGGCCCGCTTACTCCAGGAGGGATTCACGCTTGCCTCGGTTACCCCGGTCTGCGATTGCTGGGCCACGACGGGGGCCATGTTGTGCCCCGCCGGCGCGACACCATACCCGGAGAAGGGCGTTGACTGGGCCGGGGCGTACCCCGAAACGGCAGGACCGTACACCGTAGGCGTGTAACTAATGCCGGGCGCGACTACCCCCCCCCCCCCCCCGGGACGATGGGGGGCAATGCGTAGGACTGCGCGGGGAAATGTCCCGCACCTCCCGGAATCGTCTGAGCGACTGGGTGAGGGGCCGAGGGCCACCCGAAGGCCTGGATCTGGGCCTCCTCCCAGTTGATGAATCCTTGGGCCCTCCTAATAAATTCTTCTAGGGTGGCGGCTTTACTGCGCTGCATGTCGTCCCAGAGCGGGGACCCGGCCCGGATTCCTGCCTGTAGTGCCACCAGGCGCTGTCCGTCGTCGACCTTTGTCTTGGAGGCTTCTTCAGTGAAACGCTGGATGTAGGCCCTCAATGTTTCTGCGGGCATTTGCTTAATGTTGGCGAGGGCATTGATTTGCATGTCCATCCTCATGGCGGCCACGAATTGCTTCCGAAAAGCCGACTGTAGCCCGGGCCATGTTTGGATGGACCCCGGTTTAAGCCTTTTCCACCACTCTTCGGCGGGACCGCCCAACGTGATGGAGAAGCAGAGGCATTTGCCGCTGTCGCTGACGTGAGCCACGGTCATGAGTCGGTTGTACCGGGACAGATGATCCCTAGGGTCCGTGCTTCCAGTGTAGGCGGTGAGAGTTGGCATCTTGAACCCCTTGGGCAACACGGCGTCTAAGATATGTCTCGCGCACGGCTCCTTGTCCTCTTTGTCAGAGTCAGTGTCCGCGCCCTCTTGCTTGCGGACCAAGCGGTCGGTGACCTTTTTTAATGCTGCCATTTGCTCCATGAGCTGCCTGGCCGCGCTGTCCTCCAGGGGGATTCTCTCGTTCCGCCTGTCGTTTATGTCGTTCCTAAGGTCGCCGTTTCGAGGAAGGATTTTTTGCTTGCGGGCCCGATCTTTCCGGGCATTCAGTCCGTCACGTAAATCTACCCGGGAAGTGTCGTCCCCGGAGCTGAGAGCGTCACGATCCTCGCGGCGGGGTCATTCCCGATGGTTCTTGTTGACCGAGGCACTCGGGTGCAAAGACTTTTCCCTTCCGTTCGCCCTTGGGGCGGGCCGCGGCTGATCGTCCTACGGCCGTACCCCCTGCGGATCGATTGGGTGGCCTCGTCCTGGGACGGGGCACACCTTCTCTTTCCTAGGTAACGGTCGTGAACGTGCCCCGGCTTTACTGACGGGGGTAGTCTTTTTCCGAGTCGTCTGTCGCTCCTTGTCCGGGACTTTCGGAGCCGTGTCGGGGGAAGGCTCTGGGAAACGGATCGGGCTGGCCCCCCTGGGGCCCTCGGTTTGCGTTTGGGGAGCGGGATGTTGCGTTTCTGGGTGCGGGCCAACTACGGGGTTGGCCGCCGGGCCCTGCGCGGCCATCAGCGCTTGCAGGGCATGGAGAGACTCTTGCACCCGGCGGTGCGCCTTCGCCTGCTCAGCCATCCTGGCTTCCTGATCCTGGATCTGCTGCCTCAGTCTAGTCACCTCCGGGTCTTGCTGATCGTCGCGAGGGACCTCGGGATCCGCGGCTTCATCATGATACTCCCCCTCGTTCTCCTCCTCATAGTACTCTTCTTCGTTTCCTACTTCGTACTCCGTCTCATCCTCGTAGTCTTGCGACTCGTCTTGGTGAGATGTCTGAGGAGGCACGTCTTCAGGCAGGTTCTGAGGGATGCGCTGAGAAGGCAGTGGGTCTTCGTTGCTCTGCTCCGGGTTGGCAGGGTCGAAGGTGGTGTTACGAGTGTTCACCATCGTAGTAAAGGCCTGACGTTGGCGCTAGCTTCCTTCAGCTCTCAATGAAAGCACCAAACTGTTTACCGAGTTTTTCGGCAACTATCTTAAAGAAGGATATTTACTGATTATAATAAAGAGAATAGAGGATCGACACAAGATTTTTACGTGGTTGGGGCATTAACTAGCCTTAGTCCACGAGTCTATATATAAGTCTGTATTAGAGCTAGAATAAGCTTTTACAATGGAGTTGTTTAACTGTATTTGAGCAGAGTTTCTGCCTTCTCTCCCCTTTCTACGTTGCATTACAACTTATATTTATAGAGTGAGGGGGACATCAGGTTTGGGCCGGGCCTGACCCGGGCCCATTTGGAATATGTGTACAGGGGGCCTTCCTAGTAGAGGCCCGAGCTAAAAAGATATATAGTACATCAAACCCAAACCAGCTCAGGCCCAATTAGTTACCCTGAGATGCAAGCATTCTCCCGACAAAATGGCACTTTGGCTCTGACCACTTCGAATCACGAGGCAGATTCAGGGGACAAGACCGGTCAGAGTACTTGGCTGCGCAGTCCTGACACGCCAGCAGACAATCCCAAGGAGACCCTTTCTGCAGGTGAAAAGTGGGGGGACAAGACCCACGCGAAATGAGGCAGCTTCAGTGTCCTGGACGCCTGGCCCATAGCCTGGGGATGAAGCGGTCCAGGTTCGTTTACCTTGGGCCCGCTGCGTTTACTTCGGGCCCGGACCATTCTGGGCCCGGGAGCGGGCCGCGATGGCCGCGATGATCCGGGGCACTCCGGAAAGTGCCGGGACCGTTCGAGCTGAATCATGAACCCGGAGGTACTTCCCGGACCCTTCTACACAGGCCCAGTCCGTAGTCCGCGGGTTGGACCCAAATACCGAACCGGCCCCTCTGACCGTGGGCCGGGGCGAGGGCCCAAAACCCTGAGAGGAAATGGGGATAACAGTGTTATATATGTGTATCATTATATGATTACGTGAGCTATATTATAATATGGCTTGATATGCATGTTTAGGTGTATTAAATATGCATGTGGGCCCAACTCTTATTATAAGGGAAATTTTGTAATTGGCCCGTTATGGGTATATTTGGAATATATGTGCATATATATGATATATGTGTGAGACCACATTATTATGTGGATATATTTAGGTTGCTCAGCACGAGGCGATCCTAGGGAGCAAGTTAGCGGGAGAGTCACAACGGGACCAAATACCCGACTCGGGGTGAGTCAATGGGTATTTAGTACATTATCAGGATATTGGATAATATGAATAAATATTTGAGGATATATTCAGAGTTAGTGAGATTAGGAGGGAATTTCAGGAATTTTGACCATTTTACCCTCGGGGACGTTTTTGGTACCCCGAGCTTCAGGATTTGCTTAGAGTTACTTGAACTCTAAGTAAACTACACAAAAACAGAAAAAAAAAACACACAGAAAAAACATCAAACTCTCTATTTCTCTCTCTCTCTCTCTCACCCATGTACTATTTCTCTCTCCCTCTCTCAATTCTTTGAGATTTCTTGCGATCTAAGGGGAATCGAAGCTAGCTTAGGCTCGGGATTGCTTGGGGAAAGGCTTAGCGTTGTTTTGGCAGTAGAGGTATCGATTTCTAGCCTCAATTCTTTATGTTTTCTCTGGTTTTAGCTGAGTTTTAGAGTTTTTAAAACTCAAATCCGAATTTGGTTTTGTGAGGAGTTTTAAGTTTTTTTTTTGGGATGGTTTTAAGGCTTATGAAGTGCTGAGTTGATTGGAAAATTTGTTTTTGGGATTTGGCTATGTTTGGTTGGGTTTTTGGTGAGTTTGGCTTGAAGAAAACGAGGGAAAAAGTGGGTTTTCATGTCGAGTCGCGCTATGTTCTTGGGGCACTGCGGCTCTCATGAACATAAGGGAGAAGGAGGTGTTGAACCTCCATTTTGGACCGTGACTCTTGGGCCTTAGGCTGCGGTGCTTGAAGGGCTTTTGAGCCCCGGGAAGGTCTTGAGTGTGTGAACTCAGACTTAGGGGCTTGGGATCAATTTTACTACCTGGTTTAGTAGAACTCGATGCCCCGAAGGTTAGGACTCGGTCTGGAAGCCTTAATTTGCTCGTTATTGACGGGATTCTATATTATGGTTATGACTAGGTTACCACTAGGGGCTTGGAACTGGGATCGTGCTCGAGGGTTGTTCTTATTATACATTTCACTCGAACCTGAGGTAAAAAAACTGCACCCAATACGTGGTTATGTGATTAGGGCTTTGCCCGGTTGTTAAATATAATTATGAATAGAGCTCAGGCCCTTGAGAATGAACATGATTATGTTTATGCTTATGATCATTGATTAAGCATGCTTGACTGCTCTGTATCCAGATAATTATTAAATGATATACACTTGTTTGCATTATCTACTTGAAAATCATTGACTTATAAGTCAAGGGTGGCAATAGCACACTGAGTGCTGGTCGATATGGTTAGGCCTAATTAGGAGCGCATCATATGTTTGTCCAACCCAATGTCGTGGAAAATTCGAAGCGTTAAGTACGTTGGGCCAGCTCCAAGACTGGTTATACAGAGGATAAGGCAATGGGCCCCGAGGTTACTTATTAGTCCCATTTCTTAGGGCATGGCCCCGGTATGACTTATTAATCATTTATTTAAGGTAGCTGTCCCCATTATGACATGGTAGTCACTTATCTGCATATAATGGATGCATTAGTAGGGTTATTACTGCTAGGCATGCTTATTATGATTCCATGATATGTTATTAACTGCTTATGAGCATGTTTAAGTTTTCTTGTCGAGTCTTGGCTCACGGGTGCAGTGTGGTGCAAGTAAGGGGAAGGAAAAGCTTGACCAGTCATGAGTTGGAGAGCTTCGGTGGCAGCATGTACATATGCGGCTGTTCGACCACCACGATCAGGGTTATCTTGGAGTTGTATCCCCTATTTTGCTGCCTAGGTCGCTTGGCTTGTATTTTGACTTGTATATAACATTTTAAACACTTGTTTATGCTATTTTGGGATCCCATGTATATTCTAAACTTCTAAATGAAAAGTGAATGTTTCCTTTTGACCAAAATTTTTAACCCTAACCCTTGTCATTAACCTTAGTTACACGTGTTTTAACCAAGGGACGTGATTAGCAAGTCTGGCACTATTTAAAGTACACAGTGTAACAGTCCTTGATTAGGAGGACGTTACAATCACCTTTATTCATGAATTTTCCCAGTATGGCCATGTAGAGCTCATTCATGAAAAATCTGAAGACAAATGCTGAGCTTCAAAAGGGGAAGAAGATCAAGGCAGCTAATTATGATAAAGGTGGAGAGTATTATGGGCGTAATGATGAAAATGGAAGGAACCCCGGGCCTTTCACTAGGTACTTACAGGTATGTGGCATTGATGCAAGATATACAATGCCAGGAACACCCTAACATAATAGAATGGCTGAAAGGAGAAATCACACTCTTCTTGACATGGTATGATGTATGTTGATTCATTCTAGTTTGCTAGAGTTTTTATGGGGTGAGACATTAAAGATTGTAACTTATATCTTGAATCAAGTAGCCAGCAAATCTGTCCCAAAAGATGCCTTATGAGCTATGGTCAAGTAAGAAACCAAGCTTGCATCATTTTCATGTTTGGGGGTGCAAAGCAGACTGAGGCCCTACAATCCACAATCTAAGAAACTTGATCTGAAAACCATTAGTGACTATTTTGTAGGCTACACCATTGGATCAAGGGGTTCTAGAATTTATTGTCCATCTCACACCACTAGAGTTATAGAATCAGATAAAGCTGTCTATTTTGAAGATGAATTTGGTTCAAGTCAAGGGTCAAGAGAAGTTGTTTTTAGGGAAGAATGCATTTTTATCCTTATACCTATCACTTTCGCTCCTATTGATGACCCTATGATTGAGCATATTCCAATAGAAACTCATGATGAACCTCAGAATCAAGAACAAGGTGAAAATCTTGATGTTGGGGATGATGAAGTTACGATGAGAAGATCACAGAGAGCCCGCAGGCTTGCTATTCCTGATGACTACCTTGTCTATTTGCAGGAACATGAGTTTGATGTGGGAGACACTCTGAGCTAATCACTTATCAAGAAGCCATGAATAGTCCTCAATTTGTGCAGTGGATGGACGCATTGAGAGGTGAGTTAAGTTCTATGTCACAAAATAAAGTTTGGGAGTTGGTTGAAGTACCCAAAGGTTGCAAACCTATTGGATGCAAATGTGTGTATAAGATTAAACGTGACTCAAATGGCCAAATGGAAAGGTATAACGCTAAACTTGTGGCTAAAGGCTATAGCCAGAGAGAAGGTATCGATTTCAAAGAAACCTTTTCACCTGTTTCTACCAAAGATTCGTTGCGAATCATTATTGTTATAGTGGCTCATTTTGATCTAGAACTTAATCTAATGGATGTAATGACCGCCTTCTTGAATAGAGATCTAGTTTAAGATGTTTACATGACTCAACATGTTGGTTTTGAGATGTCTGGCAAAGCACACATGGATTGCAAGCTCAATAAGTCTATCTATGGGCTTAAACAAGAATTAAGGCAATGGTATCTCAAGTTTGCTATGATTGTCACCGCAAATGGCTTCAAGGAGAATGTAGTAGATCAATGTATATAAATGAAGGTCAGTGGGAGCAGCTTTATTTTTCTAGTATTGTATGTTGACGACATTCTGCTTGCATCTAATAATTCTGACCTATTGTCTAAGACAAAATAACTGTTGTTCATCCACTTTGATATGAAAGATCTTGGTGAGGCCTCCTATGTGCTTGGGATTCTGATTTTTTGGGATAGGGCTAATGGTATTCTTCATTTGTCTCAGAAGACATACATTGATCGGAACTTGAAAAGATTCAATATGCATGCTTGTTCTCTTGGGAAGGCACCAATAGTGAAGGATGACAAGTTCTCAAAGGCTCAATGTACACAAAATGATAAAGAGAGAGATGAAATGAAAGTCGTTCCTTATGCGTCGCTGGTTGGTAGCTTGATGTATGCTCAAGTATGCACACACCCTAATATTGCTTTAGTTGAGTGATCTCGGACTTAGCCATTGGAAAACGGCTAAGAAAGTCACGGGGTATCTTCAGGGTACTAAGAATCATACGTTGACTTACCGGCGAGCTGACACTCTTGATATAGTTGGGTTCAGTGACGCTGATTATGCATGATACGTGGATGATAAAAAGTCCACTTTAGGCTCCATTTATATGATGGCTGGAGGAGCTGTTTCATGGAAAAGTGTCAAGCAGACACTCACAACTTCCTTAACAATAGAGGCAGAGTATATGGCGTGTTATGAGACTACTTGTCAAGCAATATGGCTGCGAAATTTTATTTCAGCATTGAGTGTTGTAGACTCTATTTTGAGGTCGCTGAAATTGTATTGTGATAACTCCATAGCAGTAGCTTTCTCTAAGAACACTAGGAGTACTTCTCGCTCAAAGCATATTGATATAAAGTATTATTTTGTTAAAGAGAAAGTAGCTGAGTCCCTCATTTCTATTGAGTACTTGCCTACCACTAGCATGTTAGCAGACCCACTAACGAAAGGCTTACCTGTATGTGTGTTTTTAGAGCACGTTACCCGAATGAGATTGTCAGGAGCCATCTCGTTGAGCTCAGTGGGAGTTTTGTTATTTATGTATTGCTTATACCTTGTGTTTTGTTCTGAACATGCATAATAATATTTGAAGTCACTTCTCATTGTAATTATTATATATATTATTGTTTATCGAAATGGCAGGTACAAAAAGAGACGAATGCACATAGTCTCAAATTGTTGCACCTCATGTATGTTCAGTTTGATAGTTAATGGTTGTTATTGAATTTAAATGTCTACAGGGCCAAGTCATATGTACTATGTGTATCCTATCAGTATGATATTATGTATGATTTATTTGACTACCATATGCGTGTTAGACAATACTGTGGTTGTTTGATTATATTGTCCAAGTGGGAGAATGTTAGAATTATTATATGCACTAATATAATCACAAACATTATTCCATAATCACAACCATTAATTAAAGTTCCTATCAATTGCCAATAACCATAATGGGATGGTTCACACATACTAATTGCATTAGTGACACATGGTGGCACCCTAATAACTATGTGTTGACCCATTAAACTATAGTCTACCACCTCATATTATAATGAGCTCAATTAGCTCACTAATACCCCTCTAGGGTAAGAGGGCATCATACATATAGTGTATGAAGTGGTAATTAGGGATAAAGTGGTATTTGGTAAGTGTTTGCTCTCCATAAGCCCTCTCTTGCATTTGCATTTGATCTTGTGTGTTGTTTTGGACAGATTCAAAAGGAAAAAAGATGAGCATTGGAGACTCAATATCAAGCTTAGGAGGTATGATTATATTTGTGTAATTAATTCCCTAAATAAAATGTGATCTTGGTTGTTACATGAGCATTGGTTATTGATTTATGATTATAATGCTCATTTTGTGTTTCTAATCAGTTAGTTAGGTCATGGTATAGTGTATATATATATATATGCATACCTTAATATATAATTGAGATAATCAAAGCAAGATACTAACCCACTAACCCACAAACATAAGTTAATCATACATCTTAAAATTTTTGGGTAGTTCTCTGGTGCACCTCTCAAAAATGGGCACACCGGTATACCACCGTCTAGATTTTGGCTCGAAAAATATTTTCAGGGCAATTTTTTTTATATGTCCGTGTATATAGTAGTTATTAGAGCATCTTTCAAATTTTCGAAAAATTCTGAATAATTTACCGTGTAGAAAACAAAGTTCAAATAATTTGTTGCACTCGTGATTATTTTTTTTATACGCATGTAAAATAACTTGTTTGAACCTTATTTTCGACACTGTAAATTATTCAAATTTCTTTGAAAATTTATAGGATGATCTAAATAAATACAATGTACACGATCATAAAAAAATTCCGAGAAAATAATTCTCGATCCAAAAACACCAAAGGGTGCACTGGAGAACCCTATGAAACCTTTTTGACAATAGTATTTTTTGGTCTATAATTTATATATATATTTGTATCGTACGTAGAGGAATGAAATACACAATAATATATACATTTGTCAAATATGCATATAAATATATGAAAATTGTATAGTGAGGACATAGCTTTTGTCCTCACCGGTACAGACGTTTCATTTTTTTAGTACGTAAAATATTATAGCTTAATTTTTTTTATATGATGTTGTACATTGTAGTTACAATAGACATTCTATTAGATTTTAGGAAATTTCGAATAATTTATGGTGCTGAAAATAGATTTCAAAGAATATGTTACACGCACCTATAAAACAAGCTTCAAAATAATCTGTTTTTTTTTTGCACATGAATATGTTACAATATTTTTTTTTTTATACATGACGATATGCATTATAGTTATTTAGAACTTCTCACAAATTTTTGTAAAATTCTAAATAATTTATGGTACCGAAAACATGAAACAAATTATTATCCTATTTATATGCGCATGAAATAATTTATTTTGAAATATATTTTGAGCACCGTAAATTTTTTAGAATTTTTTAAAAACTGCATATGCTAAAATTAAAAAAATCCTACTGATGAGAAGAAAAGCATATCGCTACAGTAAAAACTTCTTATAAATATAATAGAATATATATATATATATTAGATGATGAGTGGTTAATTAAAAAGGAGAGATACAATACAGCTGGCAAAGCATGTGAAGAGAGAGATAGGGCATATATGAATGTGATGATAGGGATATGAAATCACGTATATGAATGGATGGTGGTGATCTATTCTTCAGTTTGGTCTCTAATGCACGTCCGTGAATGGTGAAAGGATATCTCCATTAATGAGAAGCTGGATTTTTTTGGGTCTTTGTAGAATCCGTGATTCTGCTTGCCTCACTTTGATGTGATTGGTCTCCCTTTTACTTTTTAATTTATTTATTTTTATATAACATCACTACCATATATTAATTTATATATATATATACATATCTATGGCAAGTGGCAGAGTTATAACAATGAAAAACATATATATGCTGTTCAAAGATGCATATGTTTCATTATTGTACAAAATCTTCCGATCAGAAATTGCTTCTTAATCCAATATTACAAGGAATCTCTCACAAGCCAATGTATATATATATATATATATATATAAATAATAGAAATGTCTCGAGTATGACGATGAGACATGTATATATGTACATTTTATTTTCTTTATTCCCAATTAATACAACATAAAATGAGTATGTAACGTTTTTTATTTATTTGAATGTGCATATGTGTCTCATCATAAGGTGCCAAAAATTGCTCACCACGTAGCTTTTAAGCCATGCACACGTTACATACGTACAGAGTGCATTGATGAGTTGTTGTCTTTGCTGTGAACTCTACAGTGATTACAAATTTTACGTTCATGTATATAGTAACAAAATTTCAGTGAAATTCTATGGTTGATATTTGCTCAATCAGATTGATGGTCCAATATATATATGTATATATATTTATAAATAATTATATATATATATATATTTATTAAATTTGTAGGGTTATATGTGGCTTATGATGAGATCATCATCTAGTGGTTGTGGTTTCTCCCCCCATGATCACATCTGGAAAAATGAAGTACATGCATCTCATTATAAATAAACGCTTAATAATTATTTTGTGTTGTAATTTGTATGTATATATATTTATATATATATGCCTATTATTATTCATACCAAGAGAGGACCAAAAGAATCTCAAAGCTACAATGTCATTGCACATGGCCGAAACGTGCAGACAGATCGACACTCGAGTGTTGTATATATATATATTCATAATCTATATTGAGGAAAATTTTACTGTAAAATCATGCTGATTTTTTAATTCGATATATATTTCCTTTGGAATTGTTCCCTGCTACTTATATATATACGAAGAGTTTGTAGTTGTAATTTACAATTTACAAAGATTTACAGTGCTATAGCAATATACACCCTATAATAAATTTGGAATTATAATTAACAGCTAATAATAGAAAATAATTTATGACATATTATTAAAACACTGATAATAAAGAGCACTATATTGATACAAGTGAGTGTTTAACACCACAAAAACTTCATACCAATACTCTTCTTAAAACTGTACGTAGAGTTATGTATGAAGAGACAACAAATGGAGTAATAGGGATATTTGTGGCTAAATTATTAAAACTCACTTTCTTTTTATATATTTAAACATCATGACCTTTTTTGTGGTAAAAGTACCAAAAAGTAAATTTTTAGTATTTAATGGTAACTGAACACAAAATTTAGGTACTTTTAACACCAAAAAGTTAGACTCAACAGTTAATATTTGCTTAATACAAAAAAAGTAAAGTTTTGATACTTTCACCATAGAAAAAAAATTCTGGTATTAAAATAACTAATTTTTTTTTTTTGATGTTTTAGCCCCACATGTTAATAATAAGTACTAATAGGATAATAATATGTGTATATATATATATATAATAAAGAAAAATGTGTCTATATCTTTTTAAGATTGAAAAAGAGGACAATACAAATATGTGAGTAGAATTTTTTTTTACATATTTGTCCTATTTATAAGCCGATTTAAAAACATTGAAACCTTGATGTAGCCTCTAAAAATTTAGACAATAAAGTTTTACATAAAACAGGTTGAACGGAAATTGTAAGAGTTAGAGCCGTAATAAGTCTTATCAGTGCTTTGAAGGCCGGAACACACTAGAGAAAGTTATTTATACGAGTACAGCAATTTTGCTTAATTAATTTACCAGTGAAATAGGCTAGTAGGTTTTCTTTCAATGGCCTGTTAAATGAAGTAACTAAATAATAATTTTAACATATATCAATTACTTAAAATAGAATTATTTTGATAATTTAGAATTTTTATAAAGAATTGAAAAAAGCGTATGCTATTTTTTTCACTAATGTGTTATATATATAATATATGAGTGAAAATTATATTGAAAACTTATATGGCCATCTTTATATATGCTGTCATAAATATAATATAATTTAAATTAAAAAATATGTAAATTTTATATTTACTATGTAAGCTCGATCTCTAGTCGTAACCTGTAAATGGTGTCGATTGGATCTATAGGTCTCACCCGAGACTTAATTTACGAAAGAGTCTTTGCTTCATCTTCTACTACAAGAGTGGTCCACAACGCGTCTTATACATGTTCCTTGAGGCCTAGGAATGTACTTGAATGACTGAAATCGTGGGTAACCGACTGGGACATGGCAGTCAAGTCACAACAAGTGCTTGATACTATTTATATAAATATAAATTCTGCTTCCTATTCAACCTCATTATTAATCACTTGTTCTTATATATATACACACCATCATATTGAGTGTGTTTAATTAGAGGTTGAAATTGCCACAAACAATAGAGGGGAACAATGTGTAATTAATTGAGCATCATCAATGGCTTGAAGCAAAGTTTTTTAGGGCATTTCTAGTTTCGATATTTCTTGTTAAGTGTATTACTAAGTTTATGTACTATTACTTGTAGTAATAAATGTACTTACAAGTTACTAATTACAATTTAAAACGTTATTAAAATATTGCTAAGGGATACCAGTGATGTCTAACACTACATGATATGACGTTCTGCTATTGGTACAATATAGTATCGAGTTCCATACATTTTAATTTAAAATGGAATAAATGGGACCCGGTACTTAAGACCTCTTAAATAATATTTAGGAGCCAAAAACACACTTAACAACCTAGTGGATGGCGACATAGCACCGCCTAGGCGACATGTGGCCCACTAATAGGCGACATGTCTTCTGTTAGCCACATGTTCACTTTTATGAGCTTTGGTGATGTGTCGCCTCCAGAAAAGTGACATGCTGCCACTCTGGCTGATCAACCTCATCATTTTCATGCTAAATCAACTCTAAATGTTCTAAAACTATTTGGGAATACTTAGATGTTAGGATTGGTTAAAATACCAAGTCCAAGTGTTCTTACACAAGCTAGGTGTAAAACACTAAATGGTTTCACATAGTGAAGATGTGAAATTTGAGTTTTTGTTGTAGGCATTTAAAAATTGTGCTTTTTGGATCCAAAGTGATACATAAAAGTATCTAAAGATGCCCAAAAAGTTTGGGAGCATTTGAAGGTGTTTAAGGTCAATTTTGAGAATTTTGACCCGCTTAGGTGGCATTGTGTCGCCACCTTGGAAGCATTGCATCACCTAAAACACTACAGTTTTGATGATGCCTAACAAGCTACGAATCTCTGCTAGTAAGCGACGCATCACTTGGCAGGCGAACCATCGCCTATAGACAAGCGACACGTCACCTAACGTGTTCGTATAAACACGTATTTTAAGCTCAAAATGATGCGTTTAAAATCTCTAATCCTATTAGTTGGACTTAATGATGATACATACACTATAAAATGACTCTCTTAGATTTCGATAGACTAGATCCCTCTCTCAAATCATTCTCTAAGCCCTCTCTCTCTAGCTTTCAAGATCATAAGCTTTTCCAAGAAATTCATAAAGAAAGTGCTTTTCTTTGTGAATTTCAATGCTTGTTCAATCCCAATTCCCTTTCCTATTAGAAAAAGTCTCAAGCATCCATCAAAGGCTAGGAAATAGAGAATTTGGACAACGATACTCCTCGTGTATAAGCCTTGGTTTTGATTCTCATCAAAGTAGAAGAAGTTTCAAGTGATGTTCTAATTAGGGTTTGAAGCTTGCCAGAAGATTCAAAAGTTTCTATAACTAGGGTTTGCATTTCTCTATCTCAATCTCTTATTGGACTTTGTCAAGGATAATTGTGCGTAGATTCTTATTATTGTGGTGGTGTAATCTCACTCTCGCCCAACATTAGATACTTTATTTTATCACTTCATATCCAAAACTATCAATTATAGATGCCTAAAAAAACTCATATTTTCACTTCAAATTAAGTGAAATTCATTAAATATTTTTCACCTCATTGTGTAACACAACTTAACTATTATATTTAACAAATCTTAACAGATTTAATCTTGTTGTTGTTGTGTGTAGTCACAATTGTTTTAAGATGTATACCCTTCAAGATGACTAAAGTGCCTCTTAAAAATTTCAACGATGGGCTTTTGCTAAAATCAAGTATTTTGATTGAGATCACTACAAGAAAATAGACTTTTGTCGCCGCAATTCGTAATTGCGTCGGCAAAAAAAACTATTGTCGGCGCAAGTGGTGAAATGCGCCGGCAAAAACAAGGTCTTTTGCTGGCGCAATTCCGACTTGCGCCAGCAAAAGTTTATCAGAAAATAAAAAGGAGACTTTTGCCAGCACATTTCACCTAACGCGCCGGCAAAAGTCAACGTGAATATTAAAATTATGCACGTTTTTAAAGAGGTAGGTGGCCAGTTGCGCCGGGAAAAGTCACAAAATGCGTCGGTAAAAGTGTACTTATTTAAACTGTGTCGTTTTGCATTATGGTTTTTCTAATAGACTTTTGCCGGTGAATTTTTATACTTTTGCCGGTGCAACGAAACGCGCCAGCAAAAGTCATAACGATATACTACAACCGCCCGTGCCTTCTTCCCCATTTTTGCAATTTTCAATTTCTCTCTTCCCCTTCTTCCCTTCTTCAACGGCACCACCACCACCACCACCCCCACCCTCCACCATCCCCACCAGCCCACCCCACCCCGACGGCACCCCACCCCACCCCGACAGCCACCCCACCCCACCCCGACGACAGCCCGTGCCCACCCCGAGCCCACCCACCCCGACGACACCCCACCCGAGCCCCACCCCGACACCACTGTGAGCCCACCACTGCCGCCCTCCTCCTCCTCCCAACCGCCTCCTAAGGTAAGTTTTATAATATAGTTTTGTATTTTATGTTATTTTATTTATGTATTGATTTGATTTTTTTTTTGTTTCTATGGAGTTCCCGAGCCACTGCCGGAGCGGAGCCACTTCATCCACTGTAATATTTTTATTTTTTATTTACTATTTTTAAGTTATTTTATAATATATGTTATTTGTATTTATTAATTTTTTTTTGTAAAATTAAAAAAAAAACTTGAATATGTATTTTTTTATTTATTTTAATGCTTATATGTATTTGTTTATTTTTGCTTGTTATATTTATTATATTGTATTTTGTCATATATGTATTTTAGTTAAAGTATGAACTTAAAAAAATCAGATTAATAATGTATGTTTATATTTTTAAATTTTTTTATATTAAATGTGATATGTTTGTAAATATGTATCTAATATATTTTTTTTGTATTAATAAAAAATCAGTTTTGATATATGTTTTTTTGTGGTTAAATATTTGTATATATGTAAATTGATGTATTTGTTAATGTATATATATGTTTTGTATGATCTGTGAATATTCTGGTTATATATGTGTTTAATTTGTAGGTTTTTAAATTTTTGGGATAGTTTGAAATATAGTCGTTATGCTACCCAAATTATGTTAGGGTTAGTAAAACTAATAAAAGTTTAATAATTAATTAAATAAAAGTTTAAGTATAATTAAAAAATACATCAATGTTGATGTTGTTTTTCGTCAACTTCAAATGTAGAGCACGTAAACATTAAAGAATTATGGCAAGAAAAACACAATAAAAGAATGAGGGTTTTTTACGTGGTTCAGCAGTTAACTCTGCCTAGTCCACGAGTCTTTGTTATTAGAACTTAGGAAATTTCTAGAAATTCTTCAAGGATGAATTCTCCAGAGTTTCTCTCAAGATCACAAAATTTCGGTCCCTTTCAAAGGTACATGACTTCTCTATTTATAGAGGAAGTCTCAGAATACTATCCCACACGTTCAGGGAAGTTATCCTGTATATTAATAAATTTAATGGCTTTAAAGCCTGTAACTCCTATATACAAGGAAACGTCCCCTGAAGACCAGGGGGCGTATAACTGACTAATAAATATCCCTTTATTATAGGGGAGTTATAACAATAAATGTAGACTTCGCCTCTTCAAGTGACTCATTAGGCTGTTCGAAATCAGCAATCAGCATCATCAACACCATGCCATTCTAGGTCCTTGAGTAACTTACGAGTTATATTACTTTCCCCGAGACCACATTGTTTCGAGCTCACACTCGTGTCAGGCTCGGACCTCTTGATCCGAGGTCACCCGAAAATGGACGTCTTCCGATGTTGGTCTTTCGAGCTCATAAGGACTTCGAGGTCACCCATCTTCGAGGTTGCCACCAACTATGAAGACTCGGCGCCTAGGTTGCGAACACATATTTTAGATATTGCGAGCTCACACTTGACGAATCCAGCTTTCGAGATCACAATTCTCAAGGCTCGAAATCTGGGTGTAACAATCAAAAAATTAATTTTTAACTATAATTTAAATAAAATAAAATTACCAATCATAATAATTAACAATTAATTTTAACATTAATATTCGATGTTTTGTAATTGAAAAAAGTTAAAAAATATAAATGATTTAATAAAATATAATTAAGTAAAATATAAATATAATAAAATTGTTATTGATTAAGTAAATAATCAAATTCAAATTGAAGAATTTAATAAAAAATTACAAAATGAAATTAATGTATAATTAAATTAATTTTAAAATAAAAGTAATAAATAAGTAAATGATTTAAAAAAATTGTAATAATTAATAATTAGCTACATTTTCTTTGGTAAATATAAATAAGAGATATTTGCGGCTAAAATACCTAAACTTACAACTTACTAATACTTAAATACCCAAACTGATTTTTTGGTGGCAAAAGTACCAAAATGTGAAATTTACTTGCAATTAGAGATACACAGTGTTAAATGTTAAAGTTAATTGGTCAAAGGACACATGACACCACATGATTGGTCCACATTGTTATTATTCTTAAAATAATTTTCAATTTATTTTTCAATTTAACAAAAAATAAAATTTACATTTTTTTCAAAAAGAAATTCAAACTTTTTTTCAATTTAAGATTAAGAATGAAAAAAACATTTTTTTTAAATTAAATTTTTTATTGTTATTATCCTCAAATTTTTTAATTATTATTATTATTATTATTATTATTATTATTATTATTATTATTATTATTATTATTATTATTAAAATCTTCCTATTTATCATTTTGTCTACTTTTTTTTCAATTAAAGATTAAGTAATTTTGTTTAAAATCCAAGCAATAATTTAAGAGTAAATATTTTTTTTACTTAATCTTAAATAATTGATTCAAAGCAACAAATTTGAATTTTTTTTTGAAAAAAATGAGAAAAAATTATTTTTTGTTACTTTTAAATTGAAAAACAATAAATTTGATTTTTTTAAAAAAATGAAAAATATAAAATGATATTTTTTTGAAAAATTATTTAAAATAATAATGTGGACCAATCATGTGGTGCCACGTGTCATTTGACCGGTCAACTTTAACATTTAACACTCTGTATCTTTAATTGCAAGTAAATTTCACATTTTGGTACTTTTGCCACCAAAAAAACCAGTTTGGGTATTTAAGTGTTAGTAAGTTGTAAGTTTGAGTATTTTAGTCGCAAATTACCCTATAAATAATTATTTTTGCCAGAGATAGGATATTATTATCAGTTAGTGATAATTAGGGAGACAAACAGTCATGAAATATTTTGACTATCATTTCCCTCATTTTAAGACAATTATTAATATTTTCTTAATTATTTCGCTTAAAGATGGCGAGCGACAGAACCTGGATGAGTGCGAGGAATCATTGGTCTCTGGAGTATAGAAATGGTGTTAAGGAGTTCTTCGATATCGCCAAAAATCAGTTGAACGATCGGGGTTTGGTTCGCTGTCCGTGCAAGAAATGTGGGAATGTTAAGTTCCAGCCTATAAATGCAATTTCGATGCATTTATTCAACAATGGCATCATACAGTCCTACAAAGTGTGACATTACCATGGAGAGGCGCTGCCGTCGCCACCAGCTGTGGTACGAGATCATGATAGAGATGAGATAGCGGATATCCTGGAGGATGTTTACGCTGAAGATGACGTTCCCGCTGGAAACTATAATGATCCTCCCCAAGATGATTCTCAACATCGCGACAAGTATGACAATTTATTTAAGGAGATGTCAAGTGAATTGTACCCGGGTTGCTGAAAGTATTCCGCGTTGAACTTCTTGGTGAAGCTGATGCATCTGAGAGTTATTAACAAGTGCAACAATCATTACTTTGATGGTTTGCTGGAATTATTAGTCGACGCTATGCCTGACGGAACAATTTTACCTAAGTCAAACTATGAGGCGAAGGCAAAGTTGTGGAGTATTGGATTGGGATATGAGTCCATTGATGCTTGCAAGCATGACTGTGCACTGTTTTGGAAGGAGAATGCGAATTTGGAATTCTGTCCAATTTGTGGTGAGTGTCGCTGGCAAGATAATCGTGGGAATGGGAAGAAAGTGGCCCATAAGGTCATGCGGTACTTTCCGTTGACGCCGAGATTGAAAAGGCTGTACAGTTCCAGACATACTGCAGAGGATATGCGATGGCACTATTATAAAAGGCCAAAGGAAGATGGTGTGATGAGGCACCCCGTTGACAGTAAGGCGTGGAAGCACCTTGATGAGCTGTACCCATCTTTCGCAGTCGAACCTCGAAATGTTAGGCTTGGGTTGGCTACAGATGGTTTCAATCCTTTTGGGAACATGAGCAACTCTTACAGCATGTGGCCTGTGATACTTGTCCCATACAATTTTCCACCGTGGAAGTGCATGAAACCACAGTCATTAATTTTGTCTATTCTAATTCCAGGTCCTTCTTCACCTGGAAAAGATATCGATGTCTATATGAGACCTTTGCTTGACGAGTTGAAGGAGTTATGGGTGAATGGTGTCGAGACACGAGATGCATACAATAGTACCCTGTTCAATATGCGTGCAACAATCTTGTGGACCATTAACGACTACCCAACTTATGCTATGATGTCTAGGTGGAGCACAAAAGGGTACAAGGCATGCCCCACATGCAATGAAGAAACTCCCTCTGTAGGGATTAGAAGTAAAATTGCATACATTGGCCATAGGAGGTTTCTTGATATGGATCATGAATGGAGGAGCAAACAAGCACTATTCGACGGTAACAAGGAACTCAGGCCACAACCAAAAGATTACTCCGGTGATGATGTGTTAAAGCAATTAGAGAATTTGTAGATTAGACATCTAGGGAAACACAAAAAATTTGGTGGTGTGAAACGCAAAAGGGCTCTGATTGAACTTAATTGGTCGAAGAAGAGCATATTTTTCAAGCTTGATTATTGGAAGGAATTATTGCTGAGGCATAGCTTAGACGTAATGCACATTGAGAAGAATGTTTGCGACAGTGTCTTGGGAACTTTGTTGAACTTAGAGGGAAAATCTAAAGACACTGACAAGACAAGACTTAATCTAGCAGACATGAAAATTAGGGAAAAACTCCACCTCCGCAAAGAGGGAAACAAGTGGAAGAAACCGCATTCCAGTTACACCCTCAGTGTCCCGGAGCGTCGAGTTTTCTGTGAATTTGTGAAGTCAGTTGAATTCCTGGACGGTTTTGCTGCAAACCTTTCGAAGAATGTCAATGTCAATGATGGCAAGATAATTGGGCTAAAATCACACGATTGCCACGTGTTGTTTTAGCAGTTGTTGCCCGCTGCAATTAGGTTGTTTTTGGTTCCTGAAGTTCGGAAGCCAATTATTGAGTTGCTTCACAGATTTTGAATGTGAAAGACCTTGAGAAGATGGAGACAGAAATTATCACCATTTTATGCAAGTTGGAAATGATATTTCCTCCAGCATTTTTCGACATTATAGTGCATTTGGTTTTGCATCTTCCGAAAGAGGAAATTCTTGGCGGTCCCGTGCACTTTAGGTGGATGTATCCCATTGAACGTTCGATGGCAGTTTATAAACAGTATGTAAGAAATCGTGCACGTCCGGAAGGTTCAATCGCAGAAGCTTACGTGGTCAACGAGGCCTTAACCTTTTGCTCAATGTACCTCCGGGGGGTTGAGACTCGATTCAATCGATCTGAGAGGAATGACGATCGCGTTAAATCCCAACCAAACTGGGAATATTCTATTTATAAGGCTGTTGGTCGTCCATTTGGTAAGAAATCAAGTATGCTCCTCAATCCGCAATTAAAACAAAAGGCTGAGTGGTATATTTTGAACAATTGTGCCGAAATTAAGGAGTACCTTAGGTGTGTTTTCTAGTCTTTTTTCAATAAATTTATTTGGTTTATATACCGAGTACATGCCAAAATCATAACATTGTTGTCCATTTGTAGTGAGCATATGGATGAATTAAGAAGACCGGGGGGGGGGGCTCGAATCTTGAAGTTCAACAAGAAGCTGATTTTCCTCAGTGGTTCAAAGAAAGAGTATGTATATTAGTCAATTCTTTTCCGAAACCCCACTTAATCAATCCAAAACTAACTTTCAATGTTAATGTTGATAGGTGAACGGTTTGCATGAGTCAACACCTACTGAAGTGAATAATGAATTGTATGCTCTCGAAAATAAATCAAGCGACACCGTGTTCTCATATCCAGGGATGATAGTGAATGGTGTGAAATTTGTGATTCATGGTCGTGATATGAAGCTTAAAACACAAAATTGCGTTGTAATGGTGCCAAGTGAGGAAGGAGTGAACTACTATGGAGTTCTGGAAGAAGTAATTGAATTGTCCTACTTGATGGGTTATAGTGTTGTCCTATTCAAGTTTAGATGGTTTAATACAAGTAGAATTAAAGTGGAATCCAATTTTACGAGCGTATATGTGAAGGAAGAATGTTATAAAGATGATCATTTCGTTCTCGCATCTCAAGCGAAGTTGGTGTATTATTTTCGAGATGTGAAAAATGGGGATGATTGGAGGCTCGTTAATGAATACATTCCGAGGAATGTATGGGATTTCTCAAATTCCGATGTTGATGATACTGAGACCACAAATGATATACCAATATTGCAAAAATTTAATTCTTCTTCATTTCAGTTGTGGGTAGAACTTCCAACTTTTGATAATCTTCAGAATGATCGGGTTGATGTCCATGCCACTGAAGTGTACAACGTCGATGATTTGGTTGCAAAGGTTCAGATGAATTTGTTGTCGATGATGAAGTTGAATTTGAAGACGACACGTTGGCTGATGGACCCAAAACAGATATGTTTTAAATATTTATAAATTGCAAGCGCATGAATCGTTCATATAGAATAGTGATTGTGTAAGCAAGGATGTCGAACCCAAAAGAGTTGTCTAAAATCGAAAAGAAAACTATTTTAAACCAAAATTAACAAATTCTAACCTAGCTCCAAAGATTGAAGAGATTTTTTAATAATGAAAATAAAATAAAAGACAATAATATAGAAATTAAAGACAATATATATTACTAAATTAATAATTGTAAACAAGATGGTAAAATAAGATTATTAAGGATTAGAATCCACAAAATATAAGTTCAATAATATTTATAAGTACATTGATTCCCAAATTTTAGTGATAGTTAAAATAAATCAAACTATCATTTTCCAAATAGATTTATAATTTTAAGCACACATTACTTCTAAAAAGATAAGATTTTTCTTCACTTTTCAAAATTATAATGTCAAAGCATTTAGTGTAAATCAATCTAATGAAATAACAAATAAATCAATGAACATTATTTATAAGGCAAAACATAATATTTTTGTTCTAAGCATGGATGTGTACAATTTAATGACACATCTTACACAAAGAATATTATGTTTTTGCACTAATGAAAAACAAAGTGTAAATATGTGCTAACAATCCAAAATACATGATATTTAAGATGAAAGAAGATATTTGAAGAAGAAAATTCCATAAACTTTGTTGCACAAAATGGGAAATCATCATACAAAATAAATACTATCTAGTTACAAATTGTTTCATCATCACCTTAATAATCTTAAAAATATTAGAAACTCATAACTAGAATAACAAATACACACTAAAAATTACAAACATAAATATGAAAATTTGGAGGAGAAACCCCCAAATTGTTCCTCTAAAAATACATAGAAAATAACCAAAAAGAAGAAGAAGATGAAGAGAATAGAAAGGTTTTGAAATGTGTAGAGTTTGTGGTATGGTAACCTCCTTAAAATTGACACCCAAATGGTCTTCAAAACTCCCTATTTATAGCCAAAATGAGGTATTAAAATAATTAATTTAAATTAATTAAATTGATTAAATTAATGATAATATGACAAATAGGGGTAAAATATAGAGTGTAATAATGATGTTTTTGGGTCAAATGTGTAGAAAGTGGGGTAAAAAAAATGGTATTTTTGGCAAAGGGGACAAGAGTACATTTGGGCAATTTATGGGCTCAAGGGAGCTATGGGGTGGCTGGGCCAGGTGAGTCAGGCGGCTGGTGTGGGCAGGCCCACGGTGGGTTGTGAAGGCAGGGAGGTAGCTGGGTGATGCAGCTGGGAGAAAAGCGGCTGGGGGAAGGCTGCAATGTTGAAGTGTTGATGAAGTGATTGGCGTGAACTGGGGCGTTGGGTGCTTGGGGCGTTGCTGGAGCTGTGGGCTGAGGAGAGAAATGGGCCTGAGGACTTCTGGCTTAGCAGAAGGAGCTTCAGGCGTGGGCTGGAGAGGCAGGGCCACGGTGGCTGAATGGAGGCTGAAGCTGCTTTTGGTATTTTCTTTGAAATTTGCCACTTTTTTTCTTTCTTTTCTTTACTTTTCAAACCCCAAAATTGCAATAACTTCCCTACAAAATAAACATAAACTAAATCATGATAAAATATTTTCAACTATAAAATAAATCAATTTAAATTTTTTGAAAATATTAATTATAACTTAATTTATATTTAACATTTAATTTCAATAATACAACACATTTTTACCTCAAATTAAACAACAATAATTCAAATAATTAACTACAACATTTTACAAAAAAATAACTATAAAAACACACAAAATTATATAAAATCAAAATAAGACTAATAAATTTAAAATTACTTAAAAACGTAATAAATCAATTAAAAACTCAAGAATCAAGCAACAATTAGCACATAAAAAGTGGTAAAATAACTCTATTTTGTAGAGTTATCATTGGCCGAGTATGAAGACGATGAAGATGATGACAATGTTCTAGTCGATAATGATAGTGATAGTGATGTTCGTAATGATGTTGTAGTTAGTGATGATGAGGACAATGATATGTAATTTAAACAAGTATATGTAACTTTTTATTTAATTCAATCAAAACTTTATTTATTATCATTAATTAATGATAGTATCAGATATAGGTACACATGCACCTATTGGATGCTGCACGCCCTATTTTTCCCACGGGCTGATTAGCGAACCGAGCTACGGCCTAATCATAGTTATCTCGTGGACGTCCCGCAGACCGGAGCTTCTGTCATTAGGTCGTACCTACTTAGCTCGAGGAAACTCAAGGGTTCGCCAAGATTGCACAAGACTTGACCCCGGATTCTGAAGGCCTATGGTCGAGTTAAGTATCCAGCTCGTGGTACGAACTGGGTATGAAGGCTATGACCCTTTGTAAAGTCAACACACGCAAGGTAAACGTGCATATATCAGACATCACGTGTCTGATATGCCCCTGAGTTCTCGGACATGCAGCAGGAACGTGCGTATTCAGACACCCACGACTGGGTTGGGCCGTGCGGCCCATTATCTCCTTACCTATCCATACTAATGTGTCAGGTTTAGGAATTAATCATGAATGTCATAGAGTTGATGTGATAGATATGAGGGTCACGGGATGACCTTCTTACCAACTCCCAGGTGCCTTCTCCTATAAATATGGAGACCCTGGGACTTAATAAGGGTTGGATTCTCTATTGTAGAAAAGGCCCTGTAATCAAATATCCAGTATAGAGTAATAATACTGACTAGTGGAGTAGAATGATTTTAACCTTTGAACCACTCAAAAACGTGTCTTGTGTCACCTCTTTCCTTTTCTAAGATCTTATATCTGTTTCAGTTCACACTTAGCACTAATCCCTTTCTCTTCATTTCTTAATTACCTGTTGGCGAAGAACCGCGTCAACAGTTTGGTGCTTTCATTTAGAGCAAGTCCGATTTAGTGCTGCCGCAAACATTCGACTATGGTGACAACTCGATCCAGGCACGGTAACGAAATAGAGCAACATGGTGGGCAGGAGGCTCATCATACTGCCATCCCTGGTGAACAAGTTCCTGAAGTCCAGCAGCTGCCAGGAAAGCAGCCGGCGGGCCAAGATGATACTGGTAGTTCGGCGCCTCGACCGCCTAATCCGAACCCCTGTTACTATACTGCGGTGGAGATGGAGAACGCTCAGCTGAGGAGCCAGTTAGCAACAGCTAGTCAGCAGATTAAGGATATGCTGGCCCGACTACCCCCTCTCACAACCAACGCTAACGTCGGAGAGAGGCAAGGTGAGGCTCCTAAGTCTCGCCGGGGTAATTGGTCCAGGCATAGCCGTTCGGACAGACTTCCAGCAGCCAACTCCACCCCTTCATCACACCATCGAGAGGCAGACTTCGGAGGAATGCCTAGAGCCGAACAACAGCAATACAGCCGTTCGGTCAGGACATCGACTCCTTGCTCCCAACCATCCTCGAGGACGCCCAGAAGAGATAGGTGAATGAACTAAAGGCTCATAATGGAGTGGAGTTCGTTCCGGAATAGCGTCAGTCAAAGCAACAACGATTGGAAAGGCAACCAATAATTTTTACGGAGGAAGATGCGGGCCATGTCCAGTTCCCTCACAATGATCCTCTGGTCGGAGCAGTCCAGCTTGCCAACTGGAGGGTGAGGAGGGTATTGATAGATAATGGGAGTTTGGTGAATCTTTTATTCCGATCCACCTTAGAGAAGATGGGTTTGACTGTCCCCGAGCTGAAGGCAACCTCCATGATGTTGTATGGTTTTTCGGGAGAAGTATCAGGAGCGATTGGGACGATCGAGTTAGTGATCACCCTAGGTGAAGGGTCTCGGACAGTCTCCAAACTCCTCGAGTTCGTGGTCATTGACTGCTCCGCTGCCTACAACGCCATTTTGGGCCGACCTACGCTCATAGCCTTCGAGGCCATCACGTCCATTCGCCACCTCGCAATGAAATTTCCTACTTCAACGGGAATCTGTATTGTCCATGGCGATCAGCTCGCTGCCAGGGAATGCTACAGCATTTCCATGAAGGGAAAGTCTAAACCCGGGCAGCTGGCAATGGCCATTCAAGGTGAAGAGGAATCTCGGGAACCCTTGGCGGATCCTGAGATTGAAAAACCTCAAAACGCCAAGGGGGAAAATGTCGTCTTAAGTGAGGATATTGACCCCTGAATAGGCGAGGATAGGTCCGAGCTCCAGGCAATAGAGGAGCTCGAGGAAGTGAACATTGATCCGCAGAATCCGTCACGAATGGTCAGGCTCGGGAAAAACCTCTGTAGCAAGAGGAAGGCGGAGCTGACCAAGTTCCTGCAAGACAACCTGGACGTGTTTTCCTGGTCCCACGAGGACATGGTGGGAATCAGCTCCACTGTCATCATGCATACACTTCATCTAGATAAAAGCGTTCCTACCAAGTCCCAGAAGCAAAGGCGTTTAGGAACAACTCGAGCTGAAGCTCTAGAAGAAGAGGTAGCCCGACTCAAGAAATGCGGCTTTATCCGTGAAGCCAAGTTTCCAATATGGGTCGCCAACCCCGTGCTGGTCTCGAAGCCTAACGGGAAATGGCGGACCTGCATAGATTTCTCCGACCTGAATAAAGCCTGCCCCAAGGATTGCTTCCCATTGCCCAGGATCGACTAGTTGGTGGATGCCACGGCGGGGCACGAGCTCATGTCCTTTATGGACGCATACTCGGGCTACAATCAGATCGCGATGAATCCGACGGACCAGGAGCACACCAGCTTCATGACCCCAACTAACGTCTATTGTTACAAGGTCATGCCGTTCGGTCTGGAGAACGCCGGAGCTACCTACCAAAGGCTAGTAAATAGAATGTTCGCAAACCAGATCGGAAAAAACATGGAAGTGTACGTTGATGACATGCTAGTCAAGTCAAAGATTGCCGATAACCATGTTTCCGACCTGGAAGAATGTTTTAAGATACTACGGGAATATGGCATGAGGCTAAATCCACAGAAATGTACTTTTGGAGTCGCGTCAGGGAAATTCCTAGGGTTCATAGTCAATACCCGAGGAATCGAGGAAAACCTCGACAAGATCAGATCCCTGCTCGAACTTCCTTCTCCCAGGTCACGAAAAGATGTCCAAGGCCTGACAGGAAGGGTGGCGGCCCTCAACCGGTTCATTTCCAAGTCCACCGATAAGTGTTTTCCCTTCTACAACCTGCTCCGAGGTAACAAGAAGTTCGAATGGTCAGTAGAGTGCGAAAGCGCATTCCTTGACCTGAAAGCACATCTGGCTGAGCCGCCCGTGCTATCCAAACCAAAGACAGGAGAGCCTCTTTTTCTCTACCTGGCTGTCACTGAGGACGCAGCTAGTGCCGTACTGGTACGAGAGGAGAACCAAGTTCAGAAACCAGTCTACTACATCAGCAAGAAACTTCTCGGGGCTGAGTCCCGATACCCGCTGATGGAGAAATTGGCATTCTGCCTTATCACGGCTTCGCGAAAGCTCAGGCCGTACTTCTAGTCCCACTCGATTCACATCATGACCGATCAACCTTTAAGGCAGGTTTTGCAAAAACCTGAAGCATCGGGACGTTTGTTAAAGTGGGCCGTCGAGCTTAGTTAGTTCGAAATTATGTACACTCCGCGAATTGCTATAAAAAGTCAGGCCCTAGCCAATTTTATGGCAGAATGCACGGGATTCCAGGAGGATCCCGCAGAGAACTCACCCCAAATAAGCTCGCCTCAGGCTTCGTGGAGGATCTTTGTAGATGGTTCGTCCAACGAAAACGGTTCCGGAGCTGGAATCATTCTGATATCCCCTGAGGGACATAGGTTCCACTTGGTGCTAAGATTCGGATTCAAAGCCTCCAACAATGAGGCCGAGTACGAAGCTTTGCTGGCGGGACTGAGGATAGCCCAGGAGTTAAAGGCGAGCTCCGTCCAGTGCTTCAGTGACTCCCAACTCGTGGTCAACCAGGTTCTGGGCGAATATCAAGCACGGGGACCCAAGATGGCCGCCTATCTGGCAAAGGTAAAATTCAAGCTGTCCGCGTTTGAGCGAGGCTCGATCAAACAAATACCTCTGGAGCAGAACGCTAACGCAGACGCTCTCGCCAAGCTCGTCACCTCTGCAGAAACGGAGACCTTGGGGCTAGTACCAGTCAAATTCTTGGAGAAACCAAGCGTAGAAGGTATGAGGATGGAGGTCGAGATGATCGATGCCAGGCCGACCTGGATGACCCCCATCCTTGAGTACCTTGCCGAAGGCAAGCTGCCTGAAGGGCGTAACGATGCACGGCGAGTCATGTACCAAGCTCCTAGGTACACGATAATCGATGGGGTGTTGTACCGACGTGGGCACTCCATACCTCTCCTCCAGTGTGTTCTTCCAGGCGAGGCAAAGGCCATCCTGCAGGAAGTGCACGAAGGATTTTGCGGAGACCACACTGGGGGGCATAGCTTGGCCTTAAAAGTCCTGAGGCAGGGGTACTACTGGCCAACTCTATCCAAGGACTCGATCTCATACGTGAAGAAGTGCGACAGGTGCCAGCGATTTGCCGCAGTTGCCTGAGCTCCTCCAGTCGAGCTAAAGATGATCTCGTCCCCATGGCTGTTTGCCGTTTGGGGGATAGACTTGGTTGGCGCCCTCCCCACTAGAAAAGGCGGTGTCCATTACGCCGTGGTAGCCATCGACTACTTCACTAAGTGGGCTGAGGCAGAACCTTTGGCAACGATAACGTCCAAAAAGGTGCTGGACTTCGTGGTTAAAAGCATCATCTGTCGATTCGGCCTACCCAAGAAGATCGTTTCCGACAATGGCACCCAGTTCGACAGCGGCCTGTTCACCGAGTTTTGCGAGAGGCATGGAATTGTGAAAAGTTTCTCCTTCGTGGCCTATCCTCAGGCGAATGGCCAGGTCGAAGCTGTCAACAAGACCCTAAAGGCAAGCCTCAAGAAGAGATTAGACGAAGCAAAGGGGGTCTGGCCAGAACAGCTCCCCTAGGTCCTATGGGCGTACCGGACCTCACATCGGACTCCTACGGGTCATACTCCCTTTTCCCTAACCTTTGGGAGTGAGGTAGTCCTCCCCGTGGAAATTAAGGTGCTTTCGCATAAAGTCCAGTCTTACGACAAAGATCAAAACCACGAGCTCCTGTGCAATTCCCTCGATCTAGTTGATGAAAGGCGAGAGGATTCGCAACTCCAGCTCGCCCATTATCAGCAAAAAATCACTCGCTACTTCAACGCCAAGGTCAAAAAGCGCGCCTTCAGCGTTGGCGACCTGGTCCTAAGGAGAGTTTTCCTGGCCGGGAAAGATCCCAAAGATGGAGTTTTGGGACCAAACTGGGAAGGACCATACCAGGTCATCGAAATCATTAAGGAGGGAACTTATAAGTTAGCCCGACTTAATGGAGGGGCAGTCCCGTGCACTTGAAACCCCATCCACTTAAAGAAATATTATCAGTAATTCACTTGTAAGGCTTGGAAGGCCACTTTTTTATGTATTAATGAGAATTAGTTTTTATGTATGTTTGCAAGTGTAATCTAAAGTAACCACGAAAGACCCTTTCCCAGTTACTTGGGGGGCATATGGTACCTGGATATAACCAGGTCTCCTTAATGACTTAGAAGTTGATTCATATCGATTGACCATTGTTTTTCTTAAAAAACACGAGATATCGATAAGGATTAACGATAACTAAGTCCTATCCTGGTCTTAACCGGGTCATAAAACTTAGAAGTTGATTTAAATCTATTGATCGCTGCTCTTCTTAAAGAGCTCGAGATATGGATAAAAGTTAACGCGAACTAAGTTTTTGAATTAAGTTCCTGGTCTTAACTGGGTCATAAAACTTAGAAGTTGATTTAAATCTATTGATCGCTGTTCTTCTTAAAGAGCTCGAGATATGGATAAAAGTTAACGCGAACTAAGTTTTCAAATTAAGTTCCTGGTCTTAACCGGGTCATAAAACTTAGAAGTTGATTTAAATCTATTGATCGCTGTTCTTCTTAAAGAGCTCGAGATATGGATAATAGTTAACGCGAACTAAGTTTTCAAATTAAGTTCCTGGTCCTAACCGGGTCATAAAACTTAGAAGTTGATTTAAATCTATTGATCGTTGTTCTTCTTAAAGAGCTCGAGATATGGATAAAAGTTAACGCGAACTAAGTTTTCAAATTAAGTTCCTGGTCCTAACCGGGTCATAAAACTTAGAAGTTGGTTTAAGTCTATGGATCGTTGTTCTCCCTAAAGAGCTCGAGATATGGAAAAAGATCAACATAAACTAAGTTTTTCAAGAAATTGTAGCTGAAGTGCGTAAAGGCAAAAAAGAGATGATCAATTAAAAGCGTTAAAGAAAATTGTCTCGAGGTGAAAGCACCTCATGCAAAGGTTGCATAAAAATTATTTATTTAAAAAAATATTGGGGGGCACAAGAAAAGAAACGCCTTAAGCTCCGCCAGGTGGGCCCTTGGAGGTCGCCGTCTCGCCTCGCTCAGCTGTGCCAGAACCATCCCCGGTCTCCGAGGGCACCTCTTTATCAAGGCGAGCTTGGAACTTCACCAGCAAGCGCTCCCAGAGGCTCGCTGACATGAACGAGAAGTCCGCATCTGGATTGTAGGCCCAGCAATGGTAGAACAGATCTTCCATGGACTTTTCCGAAGTTTTCCGCTCGGCCTCTAGGGCAGCCTGGGTGGCCTGGACCTCAGTCTTCGCGGCGTCTAGGTCCGTCCTCGAGGTGGCAAGGGAGGTCTCGAGCTCTTGGACCTTCAAACGAGTTTTCTCCAGCTCGACCTGCGAGGCCGCCAGGGCATCCTTGGCTGCCTGTAGGGTAGTCTGATGCTCGTCCCTCATGTTCCCGAGATGAGTTTTGGTCCTGATGATGCTCCGGTGAAGGGCGACAACGCTCTGCGAAGACGGAAAGACGATTACCTTATAAGAAAAATAAAAACAGGGCAAAATATAACAATGTAAAAAACCACAAAAAGGTTAAGGTTAGCTTACCGTCATGGCCATGCCTAGTGAAGATTCCAGCACGCCCACCGGGCTCATTGTCTCGATGGCCCGGAGCTCCTTCTCGGTGAACTTGTATATGTGGCTGACGGCATAGTTCGCCGACTCATACATTGTTCCCCAAAAGGCCTCGGGGATCTTCTCCAGGTCATGGGGATTGACTAGGATGCGTACATCGGAAGGTACGATGGCCAATGTCCCGACCTCCGTTCCCACATCCCGGGCAGCGAGTGGAGCTCGTGGGGCCGGTGGAGGCATATTGCTTCCCCCTGCAACAGGAAGGACCGCTCCCGCGACCTGTGCAGCTGGGGCTTGATCCTTCTCCTTCGTAGGGTACTTGGTGGGTGTCCCGGCGGCGTTCTTGGACGTCCGGAGCCTCTTCGCTCTTGGCCCCGCGGCGGCGTTCCCTCCGAAAACCGCACCTCGCAGGCTCTCCTCGGGCTGAGACATATCTTCTGCCAAGGAAAAAACATGGTTAGTACGAGAATTAAAGATCATGAAAAAACAAAAGCGAAGGGATAAGGAAAAATTCAAGTATGTGTACTAAGGGAATCCTACCCCCCGGGCTAGAAGAAGAATCTAAGTCGATTACTTCCCGAGCCGGCGCAAGTTCTGGGTCCAGGTCTGACTCAGGGCTAGATTCCTCTACATATTGCCTAATCCCCAGATCTGCGACGCCCCTCCGGAGTGAGGGCCATGTACGAAGGTTGGTCCCATACTCCTCAAACAGGATCGACCTAAAGGCTAGGGTGTTATCTACTACCACGGTACCCCTAGGCCGGCTATCTTGATAGTCCAACACAAGCCGGTCAACACAATGGAGCAGGGTTGTGTTCAGGTCCGGATCGCTTTGGTGACGATGGACGAGCTGCCTAGGATTGAACCTAGCCAGCCGGGGGTCTGCTGTGGCCCTATCTTGACTCCTAAACATGTAAGGGTTACCTTGGCCAGAAGGACCCGCGGCTGCTCCGGATTGGATCCTCTCCTCGCCCATCCCCGGGATGATATCCAAGGTCCGCTTCCTATTCCTCACGAGGGGAACTTCGTCGCCCTCTTCCTCCTCATCCTCGTCTTCCGCGACCTCCTCCACGATGATGGGTCTGGTGTCGCGAGCTGGGGGAAGCCCCCGGGGCCTTCTGAGGTTCAAAGTCTGATTTGGGAAAATCAGCTTGCAAGCCACCATCATCTCGTCCGTTACGAGCGCGCAGTAATCTTTCTCACTGGGGGGCAAGCCCGCCAGTGTCTCATATTGGGCCCTGAGGGTCACAGATTCTCTGTCCTCGCGAAGATGGCTGCATGATTGGTCTAAGTCAGAAAAGGATATGGGAGGAGGAAAAGCGACACTTAACTTCCGAGCTAAGGATAAAAAAAAAAACAAACACTTACGAGGGCAATTGAAGTAGTGGAGCTCGCAGTTTCTGAACCCCGTCGACATGAAGAACTGGTCCTTGAAGTCGTTGGGGTGGTTGGGCAGCTCGATGACCGCAGTTGTATTGGGAAATCGGGTTAAGTAATAAAACCCGTCGCCTCGCCCCCGCTAGTCCGGGCTGGCCTTGAGGTAGAAAAAGTATAAGATGTCCGCAGGAGTGGGGACCTCCCACTCATGCTTCTGAAACAAGTATCTCAACCCCGCCAGCAAGCGATAGGAGTTGGGGGGGAGCTGAAATGGGGCCAACCCCACGTAATTAAGGAAATAAGAAAAATACTGATCCAGCGGGAGGAAGGCCCCCGCCTTGAAATGTTCGCCGCTCCAGGCCGCGAACGACTCGTCGAGCGGCGCACAGCTCCGCTCGCCCTCTGCGGCAGGTTGGGCCACCACGGATGCTCTCCCCAGGGCGATGTTGTGGGAGAGAAAGATTTTGTTGATCTTCGTCTGGTCGGTGACCTTTGAGACGATCCTCTCCGCCTCAAAGAAGGCGTCGGGGGCAACCTCGACCTCCTGCTCCACCGCCGGCCCAAAGTTGGGGATTGGGGAGTCTGGCATCACCGCCTTTCCTTTGTCCTGCTGTGAGGCCGAGCTGCTGACGACCTTCTTGGGAGCGTTCCTTTTCGGTGCCATCTGGTCGCCTAATGAACAAAAGGAAACATTTCAGAAAAGGCGACCCAAGCGTGAGGAAAAATCAAATGTTATTTGCACGAGCTGAGGTAAGCCCAGCCCGTGGAGAGTGGGACCACGGGGTTCGATGAACACGCGCCTGTGCTCCCAACAGATCCCCGATTACTCAGAATTCGTGTGTCAGGAGGGTCAGGATAGAATTTTCCTTGGGGGGAAAGTTTCAGTAGGCAAAAAATGCAAAATCGCCTGTGAAGCTTGTTCTCTAAGCTACCCGGTTTTGCACCCAAAAGTTCCAAAACTCCTACCCAGAAATTTTCCCCAGAAAAAGCATCCTGTAAACCATACTCTTAAACGATTTCCTACAGCAAAGATACCCTAGCCTAAAAAGGGGCTTTCATCCTTCATATCGAAAAAACCCAGTAAAACCATGCATGCAGCTACAGTGAAATATATTCCCAAAACACACATGGTCAGGGAACTTACAGTGTTTGACTGGGAGGCAGATGAAGGTATTGCCTGGGTGAAAGCTTCGTCGGAGTACCGGCTTCCAAAGCTTTGAAGAAATCCTGACGTCTGAGCCTCTTGAACGCTGAGTATAGCAGTTACAGAGAAGAGGGTTTTTTCGTCTGAGATGAAGAGAGAAGAAGAAGAGATTCAGAAAAATTTCAAATGAAAGGGTGGCCCGTGCATAGGGTGGCCACCCCTTTTTATATACGTGAAGGGTCACGTGTAGAGGGCCGTTGGATGGCCCTGATGAGGGATCCGAGGCCCTTCACTCGAAATACGGAACGACGGCTGAGCATAGGCTAGGCCATTTAATGCGGTTCTCGTAAGGCGTACCGTCACCAACCACGATGTTCCACGTATCAGGCGCCTACATAAGAGGTGGAATATGAAAAGTTCATGGGGAAGCCTAAAAGCCCCTACTGCAGTCTTACCCGATGTGGCATACCACGAGCAGGGGCTTGGGGGGTAGATGTACGCCCTGTTTTTCCCACGGGCTGATTAGCGAGCCGAGCTGCAGCCTAATCATAGTTATCTCGTGGACGTCCCGCAGACCGGAGCTTCTGTCATTAGGTCGTACCTACTTAGCTCGAGGAAACTCAAGGGTTCGCCAAGATTGCACATGACTTGACCCCAGATTCTGAAGGCCTATGGTCGAGTTAAGTATCCAGCTTGCGGTACGAACTGGGTATGAAGGCTGTGACCCTTTGTGAAGTCAACATACGCAAGGTAAACGTGCATATATCAGACATCACGTGTCTGATATGCCCCTGACTTCTCAAACACGCAGCAGGAACATGCGTATTCAGACACCCACGACTGGGTTGGGCCGTGCGACCCATTATCTCCTTACCTATCCATACTAATGTGTCAGGTTTAGGAATTAATCATGAATGTCATAGAGTTGATGTGATAGATATGAGGGTCACGGGATGACCTTCTTACCAACTCCCAGGTGCCTTCTCCTATAAATATGGAGACCCTGGGACTTAATAAGGGTTGGATTCTTTATTGTAAAAAAGGCCCTGTAATCAAATATCCAGTATAGAGCAATAATAATGACTAGTGGAGTAGAAGGATTTTAACCTTTGAACCACTCAAAAACGTGTCTCGTGTCACCTCTTTCCTTTTCTAAGATCTTATATCTGTTTCGGTTCACACTTAACACTAATCCCTTTCTCTTCATTTCTTAATTACCTGTTGGCGAAGAACCGCTTCAACAGATGCCTTGGGGATAATTAATGTATTCATGTACGGGTTCTCATTTTTTCAAGATATTTGATGAAATATCTTGAAGAAATGAGAATTACTACATGACTGCTTACTATCTCCAAGGGATCCACTAGGTTGGAATAGGGTAGGTTGAGAAAGACAATAAGTAATAAAATGTTAATTTTATAACAAAAAACAATAGTGATGCACCTAGTGGATGCCTTGAGGATAGCCAATGTAATCATGTACTGCTCCTCATTTTTTCAAAATGTTTGAGAAACATATTGAAAAAACAAGGAGAACTACATGACTGCTTACTATCTCCAAGGGATCCACTAGGTCGGAATATGGTAGGTTTGGAAATACCATAAGTAATAAAATGTTAATTATATATATATAAAGTAATAGACATGCACCTAGTGGATGCCTTGAGGATAGCCAATGTATTCATGTACTATTCCTTATTTTTTCAAGATGTTTGAGAAACATCTTGAAAAAATGTGGAAAAGTACATGACTACTTACTATCTCCAAGGGATCCACTAGGTTGGAATAGGGTAGGTTGGGAAAGACCATAATGAATAACTGCTAATTTTATAACAAAAAAATACAGACATGCACAATTTGAATTAGTTAATTAGTGAATATGTTAATGTAGAATGGTCGAACCAAGTAATGACACAGGTGGTGGCTCCGAGAGGGGCAGGGGAGCTTATTACGGTGCCAATATCGAGAAGGAGCTGGCCACCAAAAAAGTTAGTCATTTGAAAGTAGAGTTTGATGCACAAACAGGAAAAGCTATTCAAACGTACGGCAAGTGGCTCAACAATTCCATGGCTCATTATTTGTGTAACACCGTACCCCCAACTACACTAGCTTGGGAACAAGGAAAACCAGCTGATATCCAAGTTATTCGAAATAGGCTATCTATAAGCATTTTTTAAACCTTTAATAACTCACTATTAAATATTTTGTCTATCTTCATAATATTTTAACAAATTCCAAATTTAATTGTGATTTTAGGACAAATTCAGTTATCCACAAGACAATCCAGTAATCAACGATGCCATGGTAAGACAAATGCAAAAAAATCTGACTGATTGGCGCCACACGATGAAGAAACACTGGGTAGAGGCTGGAGGAGAGGTGGACAATTAGAGAGCGAAGTCAAAACCTTTTGGGTCGATTACTTCTTCTGATTGGGCAATTCTATGCGATTTTTGGTCTTCTGATTCTCAGCAGGTATGCCGTAGATTTTACATTAATTTTTAATTATAAAATTACAATCTAGATTAATGAGTAATATTTTCTGTTTGAAGCGTATATCGAACAAAAATAAAGAAGCTCGAGCAAAAATGACCATACTAGGAGGACACAGTTCCAAATCCATCGTTGCCCATGTTTATGATCACGCAAATTATAATAACCTATATCCTTACATTTACGAAAATATTATAAATGTCACAATGTTTAAATAATTTACTTTTTTAGATGGACCTGAGCATGATCGACACATTCGAGCACCTCCACAAGAAGAAGGATAAGTGGATTAGTGATGTAGCGGCGACAAAACATGTAAGTTGCATAACCTTAACTAATTTATGATCATTTAACTTTACAAAAGTTTAGTAAATAATTAATAAATATTAATTATTGATTGGTTTTTGTCAATTAGTAATTATTTATTAATTATTAATTAAAATTTTAACAATTAAATCTTTATAAACTATGTGCCAATATTTTTATGATTAATGATTGTGAACTAAGATAAAAAAAGAATGTAACTAATGTTGTCCCCCTATCAGGGAGCTTGTGGGCTAAAGTAAATTTGGTCATGAAAATCCATATCTAAATAAAAAACATGCAAATATAGTTGATGTATATGTTTAGAGACGTAAAATCCCCGTTAATGGAATTAAATGCACTTACTGTATATATCAACAACATCTTCATGATTTTGATTTAGATATGGATTTTCATGACCAAATTTACTTTAGCCCACTTGCTCCCTGACACAGGAACAAAATTAATTACATTCTTTTTCAATCACTGGTCTGCAGCCATTAATGATAGAATGTTGCCAGATAGATAATAAAGTTATATTTTATATGTTGTTATATTAAAAATTTATAAGTTAGGTTTTCAAATAATGTTATATTGGAATTCGAGATACGTGCTTTTTATTGTGCAGACTGAGATGACCGAGCGTCGAGCATCCCAGAGTACGACCCCTGTATCATCTGCTGCTTCTTGTGTCGGCGATAATGTCGACGGTCAGTTCCCGCCTGATATGGATATTGTCACGGATGTCCTTGGACCCCGCTTGCGTTATAAGAAAGGGTTTGGGGGGTTGCCTAGGTTGAAGGAAATTGGCGCAAAGAGGGCAACATCTTCGTCAACTTCTCAAATGTCCGGGAAATTGCCACCTGAAGTGGACACCATTTTGCAGCAAAATCAGGACATTATGCTAGAAAATCTAAACCTAAAAAAGCATATGACTAAACTTGAGAGTCGTCAACGGCGTCAAGATGTCCTGCTCAGTGCTTTGTTGAAGCAGGTTGGTGAAATGGCTCCTGGTTTTAGTGTCGACTTACCAGAACAAGATTTAGATGAGGACGATGATGCTGACGGGGGTGTGAATGATGAGGCGGGCAGTACTCATTTATAGAACTTTTTATTTATTTATTTAAAGTTTAATTTATTAGACATTTAATTTACTAAACTACTTTTATATTTTCATGTTTGGTTGAGACAATAAATATTAATAGTTGTAATTTTTTTATTTATTTATAAAATTTTAATTTTAATTTTATTTCTAATTAAATAATATTACTAAAAAATTAAATAATTATTAATATATTAAAATCAAAATTTATTAATTAATATTAATATATTGAAAATAAAATTAGTAATATAATAAAAAAAAATTATTAAAAAAATACTTTTACCGGTGCAAAATTACGTCGGCAAAAGTCTCAACCCTCACTGCATATATACACCTTTCCCGGTGCAAAAATGCGCCACTAAAAGAGTCATCTTTTGCCGGCGCATTTTTGCGCCTCTAAAAGTGTTTTCCACAACAATGCGACAAAATTTTTTGCCGGCGCATCCTTATTTTTCCCGGCGCATTTTTTCGTCGCCAAAAGATACCATTGCCGGCGCATTACGTTTTGCGTCGGCAAAAGTAAAATTAGCGACAGGGGTACGTCGCGGACCTTTGCCGACGCAAAACCTTACTTTTGCAGGCGCGAATTTGCGCCGGCAAAAGTGAGGTTTTTTGTAGTGCAAGTTCCCTTTTTGCTTAGGAGCTAGACTCACATTCTTCAAAGTTTGGTATAACTATTGGTGGTGGTTTTTCATACAAAGTAGTTAGGTACGATGTAGGCTTCTGGGCCTAGGCTTGCTGTACACCTAAACAGGCGCTCATAGTGTTGGGTTAGACCTCGATTGATATAATTAGATTTGCATCGATAAAATTTGTAAAGGCTAGTTTGGTCTACGATAGTACTCCATAGCATCAATCTATGTCTTGCATAGTCAAATGACTCTAAAAATTGTTCTCTGCCACATAATTCCCTACTCGATTTTTGGTTGATAAAAATTGATAATTATTCTACTTCAGTAACAATATGGGTAGGGGTACATTATTATTTTTTCAAGGCCAGTATTTGAGCAAGCTACATGTGTAATGATTCCTACAACCTCCCTTGATCTCCTAAATTTGGGTGGTAGTTTGTAGACCAAACAATCATCTACACCATTCTTTGCGAATAGGTAGAGCCTCTTATTTGTCTCCTTAGGCTACGAGAGATACAAAGCTATGAACAACCTATAATCTATTTGATCAACAACCCAGACTCAACCTTTAGATGCCTACAAAGATGAGCATTCTAATAAAATGGACTCAAATAGCTCTTTTCTTAAAGTTAAAACTTAAGGTTTAAAGTATTTATCATCATCACTCTACCATTAATCTCTTATCATACTATTATTACTCACAAACATCATCTAATATTTTTGAGCACATACTTCCATGTGTTGTCATCATATCTTTTCTATTAGATATTACTTTGTAGGTATCAAATTGATACTACACTCAAATTTGAACCTTTAGTTTGAACTTACCACGAGGGTAGAGTTTAAGATCCCTATTGCACTTGCTTATTCCAATTGATTCACTGCTCTTCTTTCAGTCTTTTCAAGCTTCATGTTTAAATCGAATAGTGTATTTGCTTCTTTGATTTTGAGATGACTAAATTTGTCAAGCAGTTTATTGACATCATGAGTTTGACTCAGTACAAAACCCCCACTATTTCTTCTAACTTTGATACCTAGAATGGTATCGACCTCTCCAAGGTTCTTCATATTAAAGTTAGAAGATAGAAACCTCTTTGTTTCTATTATTCCTCTCATGTCATTACTCAAATCAACATATCATATGCATAAAGACACACTAATATGACATAGTTATCATAAGTCTTAAAGTATATGCACTTGTCTGCATTGTTGTGTCTGAACCCATTTTAAACAATGACTTTATCAAACTTCTCATGCCATTGTTTTGGAGCTTATTTCAAACCATAAAATGATTTGACAAGTCTACACGCTTTAAATGGTCACTTCCTTGAAGAACAAAACCACCTAGTTGTTCCATATAGACCTCCTCCTCGAGATCTCCATTTAAGAATATCGTTTTGACATACATTTGGTGAACATAAATGTTATTTATAGATGATAAGGAAAATACCAATATATTAGAAGTGGTTCTTGCTACCGGTGCATATGTGTCAAAGTAATCTATTCCCTCCTTTGTTTAAATCAATTGGCTACTAATCTAGCCTTAAATGTTTGTATGGTGCAATCGATATGGTATTTCCATCTAAATACCCATTTGATCCCAATTGGTTTAGAATTTTTTGGTAGGTCAAAAAATTTCCAAGTTTAGTTAGATATAATTGAATTCATTTAATCATTTACTTCCTCCTTCCAAAAAGCCGAGTCTCTTGAGGACATAGCTTCTTTGAAAGTTTTTGGATCATCTTCTAATTGAAGTACTATTGGATGTTGCCATGTAACTTCTTCGTTGTTTCCTTCTATAAGATATAATGTTTCTATTTGAGAGAACTTCTCACTTGATCCCATTTTTTTTAGCCTTTGGCTTCTTTTAAGTAATAAAGGCTGCTCTCTCTAATTTGAATAGGTTCTTTTAGTTTGTTGTCATTGCAATGACATGTTCTCTAAGAGCTCAACCCCTCTTGATTCAATGGTCACATTACACTCCAAGTTTAGTGATCTATAAGCTTTGCTATGTGAGACATAGCCCACAAATGCACATCTTGTAGCCCTTGGACCAAACATGGTCCTTTTAGGGTTCGTGCTCTTGCAATAAGCAAGATACCCCCACATTTTAAGATAACAAATATTTGGTTTCATTCCTTTCCATAACTCATATTAAGATATATTATTTTTCTTCATAGGAATACAATTTAAAATATGACACACAGATAACAAGGCTTTACCCCACAAATTAAAATTCAATGTTGAATGTAATAACATAGCATTAGTCATGTCAAGAAATGTTCTATTTTTCCTTTCCGCTATACCATTTTGTTTTGGAGTATATGAGGCGGTACATTCATGTATTATTCCACGCTCTTCACAAAACAAGTTGAAATCATTTGATAAATATTCACCACCCATATTACTTCTAAGCACTTTTATTTTCCTTTCTAATTGATTTTCAATTTCCCTTTATAAGCTTTAATGTAACACCCCAATTTCTCTAATAAATTATAAACCAAGAGCATATATATAGAAATGGTAAATACTGCTATATTACTTTAAGTAATGAAAAGTTCATAACGGGATCCCAGTTTTAAAAGTTAAATCCAAAATGAAACATTTGTAAATAAAGCAATAAAAAATAGTAGTATCATTATTCAAACATAAAACATATGATTTAAACGCGCCACAAAGTAGATTTATTCCAGCGGTTATATGGCCCTCACGAGATACACACATTTTTTCCTGGATTCAACTATCATCTTGCCGCCTAGTTCTTACCTTTGTCTGCACACACACAATTAGTGAAATGAGTGAGCTTCTAAGCTTAGTAAGAAAATGCAACACAACATACATAACATACAACATATAATCTTTCATAGAGTACAACATAACATAAGTATAATATTTCCTTTACTAACATTTCTATAAACATAAACTAATCATACATATTTCCACATCATATGACAAATATTATAATGCTAAACATATCTATAATTAACAATTCAGTCAAGTCCCAAGAGTTGAGATAATTTATATATATATATATATATATAAATAAGGCAAACCATGCTAAGATTTGACAAAACCATAGTAGCTAAATCTCTTTCTAAAATTCCCATACCTCACTACCCTTTTGTACCTGAATAGTTCAGATTCCAAACTAGCATAAACTTTACTGCTTAATTTCCTTACCTCAAGTCCTCGCAACACGCACATTGAGAGATCGCTTTAAACACTAAAATCCTATAAGTCAATAAAATACTAGATCTTAAAAGAAAATAAAAAAAAAATAGCAAAAATACTCTAAGAAAAATAATCTTGATCTAAATTGTTTCATACAATCTCTAGGCTTAAGTAACTAAACTTTAGATACAACATAAAAACCCCAAAGTACACGTAAAAATCTATTTGCATGAGATATGAAAACGTGGCATCATATCAAACCCTAGGTCAAAACAGTGACAACCCTAAGATAGGGTATGTCTACACATACTCATAACACAAGGGTTTATGAGTATGTTAAGCACTTGACCAAAAAAAATAAATATAACGATACTATGAAATACATAAAATTTTAAAACTTTTATATAAACTTAATAATAGAAACTATTACTCTTATGAATAATTTAAATTTAAATATAGAAATTTGGAAAATCCTTAACCACTATTACATTGCTACTTCCGTGCTCCACAATTGGCAAGCATCTAAAGCCACACCTGGAAAAAGGTTGGAAAATGACATAATGAGCTAACACTCAGTAAGTAAATCTCATGCATACACATACACATGAATGTGATGAGTTTGAAGTGCACATATAATTATATGCTGACTTATATCACTACAAGAAAATGAGGTCTTTACCTACCAATTGTAAGTGTAGGTAAAACTAGCCTAATGGTGGGTAATATGGTTTACCTACCAATATTGAATTGATAGAGACTGATAGGTAAATGTTAGTGGGGAACGAGTCTTTACCTACACTTATTAATACTGGTAGGTAAAAGAATCAGTGGACCCATCTAAGTTATAAATCAATTTATAAGTCATCAGATGACGTGTTTGATGACTTGTCATCCTACGTGTCTGCTGACATGGTTTCCATAGTAGCATACACGTGGCATACATCAATACTGCCACTTGGCATCTTGTGGTTGCTCCACGTGTCGTTTGATAATTAGTACATATGTCATCATTTGATATACACCACGTGGCATTATTTTATTAGTCCACGTGGCATCATTTTATTGGTCTACGTGGCACAATATTATTGGACCACATGGGGTCATTTTATTAGCCCACATAGCATGATTTTATTGGTCTGTTACAAAATTTATATTTTGGTCAAATTTAACGGTTATGTGTAGGTTAAAGATCATAACAATTATTTATAAATGTTCTATATTAGAAATAAACTAGAAAAAACTCATACAATAATAAAATGTTCTATATTTTGGTAAATGTTCTATAAACTAAGAATCATCTTGTGACTTCTGAACTGAACTCAAATAAATTATTTAACATTAATAAAAAATAAACAAACATATATTATAAAATATTCATCGCTTATTAAAGATGAATGTTAAACTAATTACATTTCATAAAAATGATCAACAAGTCTATTCTGCACTTTGAGATTATTACTAGAGAGCATCCTTTTTCTCAAACTTGTGAATGTCGATGATGGCTTTGTAAGGTGGACACCGACGATGGTTGGAGGTGGGGTTCGGGTTGGCAACAATGGAAAAATATAATTAATCTCAACACAATAATTATCCCAAATTTAATCATCATAAGGATTTCAGAAAAGATAACTTATTATTATGTGCATTTATGACACTTGATATACCATCATATATTAAAAAACAAATATATGAGCACATCAAGTCTCATAATCACCAACATAAAATAAAATCATTTATCAACATCACAGGCAACAACAAAAAAAAAAAATCAATGTAGCACAGTAAGAAAATATCTAAGGGCCAAGTTCTATAAGTCATGTATAAAAATTTTGAGCAAGTGAAGGAATATGGTATGTTATACAGATAATGCAGAAACTCAAAGTTCAAACACCATCAATAGACAATCATTTTAACAAACTTAGTAAATCAATCACCAACTTATAAGTGCCTACATAAAACAAAAACCTTAAAAACTTAACCAACAAATACATCCTAAAATCAATCAATCCGAAACAAACATCACAAAAATACCAAAATCTTACACTAACACAAATATAAATCCCAAAATCAAATACATAAATCTCATAATCAGAAACTAATATATAAGAACAATACCATATAAATCCCCAAATTAAATGTCAAATAAAATGCAAGCATTTGTCCAAATAAAAAAATGTACTTTAATAAAAGAAATTAAAACCTGCTCAGTATGCATATTATTAAGTCCAAAACAAACTCTATATTAGTATGGCTCTTGAAACTACACAATCCATTGCAGTTAGTGTGTGTAATCATAAATGAATTTAAAAAAGTCTATAGCACTTAATAAAATCATATATTAGGTCACTTTTAAATCAGGAAACAATGATTCAAAAGAATACAAACATGAAAAAAAAAAAGATGGTATGTTAGGCACAATCAAGTTGTAATCATAAACAAAGTACCAGAGTAAATATACAAAATAAAAACTTTGCTCAAAATAGATTCGTAAAGAACCAATCGGAGATCGAGTAAAGAATCACTCCCTTCAAGCAAAGAGTAACACTAAATCTAAATACAACCAAGCTTGTAATCCAGAAATACAAGAAATATCCAAAGCCCAAATGAAAACAACGATGAAGAAAATACAAACTAGAAAGCAGATCATGCTAAAAACAGCAATCAAATTGCAATTGAAGAGCAAAAGTTGTAATGCCACGAAAATCACTTAAACATGTTCCTTAGTTTCAATTTTTGTTGTTTCTTTTAATTATATTGCTTAGACTTCATTGGTAATATGTTCTTAAAAACATGAGACATTAAGGTAATATATTCTTGAAAAAACCCATATCAATTTAAAAATCAGGAACACACACAAGAAAAGATAGATCATATCCAAAAATACTCAAACACTAAAAATTTAATCTCATAAAGAGATCAAAGACCAGATCTGAAATATACTAAGACACAAGCAGCAAAGCATTGCCAATAGACACACATATATACAAAATCAAGCTAGTAGACATTTAAGGAGAAAGAAGTATTGCTTCACTAGAAAAAAGAACCAAGCAGCAAAGCATGCCACTGTCAGAAGCAAAATGTCCAAAACCAACAGCATAGCAAGATGCAAATAGAACCACTAAAACTAATTGTTACATTAGATCAAACACTTGCACAAAAAAAAAAAAAAATCATATAATAGGATCAAATATCAGGTCCAAAAAATAATTAGAAACAATAAAATAACTAATCAAATTAAAATCATACTCAAAACACAGAATCACAAAATAGCATCATAAATCAAATCTCCAAAATATATTCAAACAAAATATGCCTCAACAATTAAAATTTATCATCAATCCTTCAGAATTGGGGATTTTCATCAACAAAGATGCTGAAAATATACCTCAAAGTCACTAGGCCAATAATTCAACATTCCGAGAGCCACCAAGCCAAGTGCTCATCAATCTGAAAGCCACCAAGAAAAATCTGAAACCAAATAACCATTCAAACAAATCAAACCTACAAAACAATATAGAAATTAATATCATCATTCACAATAGCACAAACTACAGTATTTACCAATAAATAGAAAAGAAAATACCCATGGAACAGTCGGATGAGGGATAGAAAACAAGGCAGAGACTCACAGTGAAAGTGAACAAGGAGGCGACCCACGGTGAAAGCAAACAAGGCAGTGACTCACCGTGAAAGCAAACAAGTAGAGACTCACGATGAAAGAGAACCAGGCAGCGACTCACGATGAAAGCGAACCAGGTGGCGGCTCAAGGTGAAAGTGAACCAGGCGACGACTCAAGGTGAAAGTGGACCAGATGACGGCTCACAGTGAAAGCGAAGAAGGCAATGGGTCATCATGAAACTAGGCAGCCACTCAAGGTAAAAGCAAAGAAAAGGGAGGGAGAAAGGACGAAAATGGTGGGAAGGGATGGATTGGAGAGAATTACAGAGAGAAGCAAATTTAGGGGGCGACTGATAAGATTAAGGTTGCTTACAACCCTAATCTATTTATATAAATAAATAAATAAAGTTTTTAATAAAAATGTTTTTTATATATAATATAATTAAAATGTATTATAAATATATTTTATTTATATTTTTCCCAACTATGTACATACGTGGTATGCCACATGTTATACAATGTGTACACATCATACTATTTACTCCACATAAGCTTCCAAATAAGCATTTATAATAATAAAATAATATAATGAAAATAAAAAACGGGGGGAAAATTGAGCGGGAATAGTTAAAAAATTTCCCTCCATAATATAGGTAGGTAAAGATCATTACCTACTGATATTATTGGTAGGTAAAGCTATGTTCCGAAATATAATATAATGGGCGAGCAATTACGTACTAATATTAACTACCAATAAATATTGGTAGGCAAAACATTACTTTCCCTACCAATATATATTGGTAGGTAAAAATCAGATTTCTTGTAGTATATACTTATGCATTTCATTTATTGATCATGCACTTTCAAACTTTACTTTTATGATTTTTCTTTTACTTTCACATTTTTATGGGCCCATTATCTTTTGTGCACACTGTTCGATTAAGCCAATGCCTGCAGGGCTTGTTACACATATAATACAAAATCTCATGGGTTCTCCTTCGGCTAGCTATCATCACAGCTGAGCTCATCATACTACTTATTTTATCGTTGTCATAGCTGCCATACTTATTACACATATAAATGGAGGAGAAAGACGAGAACATGACAAACATATCTTAATGGTCAACTCTAACCTAGCACACACTAGTGTGTTGCCACTATAATCCTTATAGATCTCTGTCTTCTTTACTGAACTTACTTAATTGCTTCCTCGAAACAATGGCACCCTTTTTAACTTATTGTTGTCACTTTGCTTAAGTCTTGTTTTCATTAAAATGTTCAACTTTACAGAAGACTTTTGAAGACATTTCATAACTTTTCTCATATTCTTATGCATGGTCTTATATCACATAATAATGTATCACATAACTATACATGCCATGCATACATGATAATGCTGAAATGATGTTCATGTTCATGATTCATGTTTGATGGTATTTAATAAAGGCACTATATCACATCTCATATGACTCAAAACATCTTTAGTCATAATATATGAAGCTTTGGGTTGGTGGCGTTGTTATACCTTAACGTAGAGCTATGACTCAGGTCTAAGGTTTCCAGCCTAAAAACTTAAAGACTTCATATATATCATAACCTGTAACAAAATCACGAACATATAAGGCAATCTATATATTCATCAACATAAAAGGACATACTTGCTCATAATTTAGATCAATCTTAATCAAATAAGACAACTTTCACATATAATGAAATTCATCAATTATATGTCATACAACATCATCCGATATTCATATCACACAGAATTCATATAATCATTCATCACATACTTATCATATGCAACATCATCCCATAATAAACTCATCAAACACATACAATCAATGTAGTCATGCATCTCACACTTAAGTACAAAATGTGAGATTTACTTACCTTAGATCCTTAGCTTATTTTAAAACTTCTAACAAAAAGTCAATCAATCCAATCCATAAAAATCCTATTCAAGGCACATCATTTATTAAATTCTATGAAAATCATAAATATACACTATTGATAGTGTATATTAATAATACCAGAAACCACATAAATAATAATACTAATAATTATTATCATCGTAATGATAATAACTCTTCATACATCGTAATACTCTTTATAAAACATTGCTTATAATATAATGTACTTTTATGATATAATAATAATAATAATAATTGTCGTCTATAAATAAACTTATTTCAATATTAAAAGAATTTTAAACATATTGATAATATTAATAACAAAATATCTCAATAACAATATGTATGTGAATGTCTATATTCAAATAATCATTTTATAAAAGAAATCATATTCTTAACATAAAATTGTAATAATAGATATAATGATAATAATAAAAATATAAATATTTATATTACTGTTGATTAGACATAAAATCAATCTCATTGTTATAATAAATACAATTTATCCAAAATTTAATAATCTTACAAATATGTAAGAAAATAATATTATATATTATCTTAGCATTCAAATATTAACCAAAATCTTAATACACAATAATAACAGTTAAATAATAATTTTACTATAAATCACACTTTTCATATATATATATATATATATATCTAACTATATTATTGATTTACTTAACAAAATAATAAAAATTAGTTATTCATAATAATTTCCATATTAATAAAAAATCAATTAAATATGTATTTTTACAATTTATTAAATGTCTAATATTTTCTAGAAAATTAGGTAGCACATCAGCTATAAAATGGACAATCCCAAAATAAAAACTTGTATAAAAAATACCTATAATCCTAGACAACTAGTATAATTATAGAAAAATATTCAATGCATCAAGAATATATAAATATATACTATAGATACACATAATAACAATTACTCTAATAAATCACAATATATTGGTCAAAGAAATTATACCACAATGATCGGGATTTCAAAATGAGTTAAACGATGATTCTTGAAGCTCAAAACGAACTTCAGAACCTCAAAAACTAAGTTTAGGCCGTCTGTCTGTGGTGGATTGCGGTGGCTCGTGATGGGCCTGCCACCCAATTATAGTAGACGTGGGAAAATTTAATTGGGTTTTGAAGCCCACAACAAGAGGAACACGATGGTGGTGACATATTAGTTAACAGATGCTCGAGGTGGCCGAATCGCAACTTTGAAGTCGCGCGGTGGCCAAACTTAAATCGATCAATTAAGGTGCTTAACTGAGGTGTGAGTTCTAGATTCCCGAGTAGTCAATAGTTAGGAGGATTCCATGCATTCTGGTCAGACGCGTGTCTATATGTGGCGGCCAGAAAGTGGTCGTTCGTCATCGACAATAGTAGCACACCATAGAGGAAAGTGAGTTGAAGAAAGAGGAAGAGAAGGAAGGAGAAAAAGAAAATGAAAATTTTGAGGGGAGAGAAAGAGAGAGAGAACTACGGGAAAAATAAGAAATTAACTAAACCAAAAGACCATTCTATCCTTGAACTTAAATCTACATAATAAAATGCACTGTAGTCTTTATTTCCAAGTAAAAACTAATAAATATAATATATCTAAATTATATTTATTTAGCTAACTAATTTATTTATTCAAAATAAATAAATTCTCTATTTCTAAGCGATCTCACCAAAGAAATAAACTACTAAGCTAAAATAAAATTAGCCAGGTATTACATTTAAACACATTAAATGCTTCATCTTTGTTCTTAAGAGAATGTAAATATGTGAACCTAGAACAATAATCTATGAAAGTAATAAAATAACTACTTTCTCCTCTAGTCCACATGTCATTTAGTTCACATAAATCACTATGTATCAAATCTAACAATTTAGAATTTCTTTCAACAATTGGAAAATGTTTCTTTACCATTTTTTTTTATCAGAAGAAGAAAATATATTGAACCAAAACATATTACAATCCACAGTTCTAGAAACTATGACTCAACAATAGAATTACAAATGTTGAATATTGTTACACCTAGATTTTGAGACCTGAGATTGTGACCTCGAAAGTTGGACTCGTCAAGTGTGAGCTCGAGATGTCTAAAACGCATGTTCATGGTCCAGATGTTAAACCCTCAAATCAAGATGGCAACCTCAAAGACATTTAACCTCGAAGTTCTTTCTAAGCTCGAAAGACATAGCATCGGGGTATATCCGCTGTCAGGTGTCTTCGAATCAAGTAGCCCAAGCTTAAAAAGAGTACAAGCTCGAAATGTAACAGCCTCGATGGTATCTATTTGCTCCGAGCTGGTCTTGGAGTAAGGCGGATAGTTTGCAACTTATCTATAACCCTTGACCGACATGATGCTGGTTGCTGACCTCGAAATATTTAATGAGTCATATGATGTAACGCTTTTCGAACGTTTAAGGATATTTATTGTTGTAACATCCCAACATTAAAGAGATATTAACAAGTCTGTTATTTGCCCCCTGGTCTTCAGGGGACGTTTCCTTGTATATAGGAGTTACAGTATTTAATATCATCATTTTAATTAATAAGCAGAAGTATCTTCCCGAAATATGTGGGAATGAACTCTGAGAACTCTCTATAAATTGAGAGGTCATGAACATTTGTAAAGGACGGATCTTTGGATATACTGAGAGAAATTCTGGAGAATTCATCCCTGAAGGATTTCCAGAAAACTCCAAGTCTTAATAAAATAGACTCGTGGACTAAGCAGAGTTAACTGCTAAACCACGTAAAATTCTTGTTGTTCTACCATATTATTCATCTGCGTCATAGTTCCTATTGTTTAATTGCTCTACATCTTAAGTTGACAAAAAACAACGTTAACAGTTTGGTGCTTTCATTGAGAGCCTTAAGCAGTACAATCCCTAATTAGCTATGGCCACAAATGATCAGAATATTCTTGAAGAAAACTATCCACGACGCCCTGGGAAGCAGGCGATGATGGATCCAGAACGAGAAGAGAGAAGTGAGTCCTCCGATTCTCGAGGACCTTCGGCACCTCTGGCTCCCACGGACGATGAGGACATGTATTATACTCCTGAGCGGTATGTCCCCATTGTGGAACTCAAAAACTGACATTTAAGAAAACAGTTGGCTGAGGCCAAAAAGCAGAACGAGAAGCTAGATAGGTTAGTTGCGGAGGCGAAGGCTGCTCAGCCTCAACCTCCACCTGAGAACCAAGCCCCACCTCTGTGGGGCGTTCATGTTACTCCCCGCAGGCCTTGTGGGCGACCTCGCAAAAATGCTGCCATAAGTAGAACGGAGCAACCTCCACCACCGGCAGAGCAACCTGCTCTCTCGAGGCCCCGAAGAAACACCCGGGCTAGAGCTCCGGTTAACTCAACTGCTGAGTTACCAGCTGAAACTGGGAATAACCAAGCCCCTGCAGAGGCTGAGACTTAGAATCCTGGTAACAGGCAGAATTTTATTGAGCTGGCACAGGCGAGCTCAGGACCGTCCAGACCCCGAAATGGGTGGCAGCCACCATCACCCATACGGTTCCCTCCATCACCAATAAGATATCCCTCACTGCCTCGGAGGAACACACAACTGACTCAGGGTGATAGGGAAAGGCGGGCTGGACGGAAGCAGGGGAATGGAGAGGCTGCTGGAGAACGGAGAGGCGTTCAACCTACGAGAAGCCAAATGTCTCGGTCTCGCACTGTAGAGACGAGACAGCCTGAAAGGAATTCATCTCGAAACAATCATGCTATGAGCCTCACCAACAACGACTCAGGGGACACCAGATCAGTCAGTATGTATGATCAAGGACGTAGAAATGCTAGGAATCAAAGGAACCACCCTGACTTGTGGGAACACCTGAATCAAAATAGGGGTAGTGGCAATCCCTCGAACCCAGACCTGAGAGATCGCCTAAATGGGCGCAAGGATTCCTTGCAAAGGCGCGAGCCTGGAATTGTGATCAATGATAACCAATTTCAGGAGAGGACCCCTTAGGACCCAGTTCATGATAGAATTGATCAACTGGAAAGAGCATTTAGGCTCTTACAGAATGAGCGAGGTCAGAATCGAGATGAAGATTTTAATGAGGAGCTCGAACCATTCGCTCCCCACATTTCCAACACTCTATTTCCTCAAGGGTTTCAGATTCCTCATGTCCCACCTTTTGAAGGGAAATCCGACTCGTACAGTCATTTAAGTACATTTAACACTATAATGAGAGCAAGTAATATGGGTTACGAGCTCAGATGCATGTTATTTCCAGCATCGCTTACAGGACCAGTGAAAAACTGGTTTGAAAAATATAAGAGACATTCAATCACTTCTTGGGATCAGTTGTCGAAAGATTTCAAGATGCAGTTTAGAGCCATGATCGGGGTAAGACCCGAGGCATCGACCCGAGGCATCGACCCTGACCAACGTTCGGCAACAACCAAATGAAACGTTGAAGAGCTACCTTACAAGATTCAATCTGGAAGTCGCTCGAGCTCGGGAGGTAGATGACAGCGGTCATCTAATGGTTGTCCAAGCTGGGGTAATGTCGGGAAGTCCCCTCTGGGAAGATATGCAGAGGAAGCCTGTGAGGTCCATAACTGAGTTTAATCGACGAGCTCAGAGGTTTTTAAATGTAGAAGAGGCGAGGTCAACGAGGAATATGACCTCTCAGCCCATAACTACAACGTAAACGTAAACTCTACCTCGACCTCGGCAGACCCATCAAACTCGAAACCCCCTGTAGAAAACCCTTCCAAAATAAAGAAGAATGAAGGAAGTAACCCTGAGGAAGAAGGGGGAAAGAAGAAGAAATGGGAAAGGTATTTCTCTGTGTACAAGGTGTACACCGTGCTCAACGAGTCTCGGGAGAATATTTACCTGGCTAATGAAAACCAGGTCCCTTTCAGGCAATCAGACCCCATGAGAAATCAAAAGTCCAAGAGAGACTCCAGTAAATGCTGTCGATTTCACAGAGATAATGGGCACACCATTGATGAATGCAGGCAACTGAAGGATGAGATTGAAGGACTGATCTCGAGAGGATACTTCAGGCAGTATGTCAGGAACCAGAACAATAATCAGGCTTCTACCAGCCAGAGGACAGCTGCGCTGCCGCCTGCCCAAAACAACAATTCCCGAGCTAGGGAAGAAGAGAGACCCCCTCCGATTGATGGAGAAGATGTGGTAACTATCTCGGGCGGCCCTCACCTTGCAGGATCAGGCAAGAACACCCAGAAGAAATACGTGAACGAGCTAAAAACTGGGGATGGGTCCCCTTATGAACCCGAACCCAGAGCTCCAAAGTACCAAAAGGTTGAATCTCAGCCTATAACCTTTACTGAGTATGATGCGTCCCATGTTCAGTTTCCTCACAACGACCCACTGGTCATCACTCTCCAGCTTGCGAACAAGAGGGTTCATGGAGTTCTCATTAATAATGGGAGCTCAGTGAACATTCTCTATAACGGCACCTTAGAAAAGATGGGACTCACGCTTCGTGACCTAAAAGCTTGTGCAACGACGTTGTACGATTTTTTAGGAGAAGGGATTGCTTGTATGGGGTCCATTGAACTCCTTGTGACCTTGGGAGACTACCCAGTCTCAACGACCAAGATGATGGAGTTTGTGGTAGTGGACCTGCCAACGACCTACAGCGTACTGCTCGGGAGACCCGCCCTACGTCTGTAAGGCATTTGGCCATCAAGTTCCCGACTTCTAGTGGCATCGGGACACTGAAGGGAGACTAGTTAGCTGGAAGGGAATGCTATAGCATTTCCATAAGAGGGAAGAAGCAGGCGAGTGCACAAGTGCTCGTCGTTATTCAGACTAAGGATGGGACAGTCTTGGAGATAGATGAAGAAATTGATCCAAGAGTGGAGGAAAGAGCTGATCTCGAACCATTGGAAGAGCTCGAAGAATCAGACCCCTCGAAAATGATAAAGGTTGGGAAAAACCTCCACGAAGAAACCAAATAGCAATTAATTTGCTTTTTGAAGAAGAACCAGGATGTCTTCGCATGATCACATTCAGACATGATAGGGATAAGTCCAAATGTAGTGAGCCACGCATTGAATATTGACAAAATCTTCCTGCCGAAGCAGCAAAAGCGAAGACTACTAGATGACGATAGCAAGAAGGCCCTTAAAGAGGAAGTCGACAGGTTAAAAGCAAACTGATTTATAAGAGATGCTTTTTACCCCGATTGGGTAGCCAACCCGCTACTGGTCCTGAAGCCTAATGGGACGTGGCGAACCTGTATTGACTACTCGGACCTCAATAAGGCTTGTCCTAAGGACTGCTCCCCTTTACCACGGATCGACCAGCTCGTGGATGCCACGGTAGGGCATGGGCTCATGTCGTTCATGGATGCCTATTCTGGATATAACCAGATTGCCATGCATGCCCCCCTGACCAAGAGCATACGAATTTCATAACAGACAGAGGGCTATATTGTTATAACGTCATGCCATTCAGGCTAAAAAATGCTGGAGCCATTTACCAGCGACTGGTGAACATGATGTTCTCCGAACAAATAGGTAATAACATGGAATTTTATGTTGAAGATATGTTATTTAAATCTAAACTTAACAATAACCATGTGGACGACCTCGAAGAATGCTTTGCCGTGTTACAGAGATAAAGCATGAAACTTAACCCTCAGAAGTGCTCTTTCGGAGTATCTTCAGGAAAATTCCTGGGCTTCATTGTAAATGCTCGGGGGGATAGAAGCTAATCTAGACAAAATCCAGGCTCTGATCGATATGCCTTCGCCTCGGAAACATAAGGATGTCCAAAGTTGGACTGGCAGGATGGCGGCACTAAGTAGGTTTATCTCAAAATCTATAGACCGTTGTCTTCCATTTTTCAACCTTTTGAGGGGAGGCAAGAAGTTTGAATGGACAGAGGAATGCGAGTTGGCTTTTCAAGAGCTCAAGAAACACCTCGCAGAACCCTCTATCTTGCCGAAACCCATTACGGGAGAAGTTCTGTATCTGTACCTTGCTACGACTGAGCACGCCATAAGCGCGGTACTCGTGCGGGAAGAAGAAAAAGTGCAAGGGCTCGTGTATTACGTCAGCAAAAGATTACTCGGGGTGGAATCAAGATATCCCTTGATGGAGAAGTTAGCTCTCAGCCTAATTCTCTCATCTCGAAAGCTCTGACCCTATTTTCAGGCGCACCCCATCCATGTACTTACTGATCAACCACTAAGACAAGTCTTGTCCAAGCCAGAAGCTTCAGGTCGACTACTCAAATGGGTTGTTGAACTCAGACAATTCGAGATCACTTATCAGCCAAGGACGACCATTAGGGGACAAGCCTTGGCAGACTTCATAGTGGAGTGTACGGGCGTGGCCAACGATGAAGTTATAACCCCGGCCCGCGAGCTGTGGAAACTTTATGTTGACGGGTCCTCTAATGAAAATGGAGCGGGAGCAGGAGTAATTTTGATCACCCCTGCAGGAAGCCGATTTCACTCTGCTTTAAGATTTGACTTCAACGCGTCGAATAACGAGGCCAAGTATGAGGCTCTACTGGCGGGACTTCGCATAGCCAAGGAGCTCAAAGCCAAAGCAATACATTACTACAGCGACTCCCAGCTGGTGGTTAACCAAATTTTGGGAGAGTACCAGGCTCGCGGTACAAGAATGGTGGCATATTTAGAAAAGGAAAAATCAGCACTGGAGCATTTCGAGTTCTATGCAATAGAACAGGTCCCCCGAGAACAGAACTCGAACGTGGATGCCTTAGCCAGGCTTGGCACCTCTACCGAGAATGACGAACTGAATGTCATGCCAATCGAACATCTCGCGACGCCCAGTATTGATGAGCCAAAACAAGAGGATGTGTGTATGATCAATTCCGAGCCAACCTGGATGACTCCGATAGTTGAATACCTTGAGACCGATGTTCTCCCGGAAGAACGGGCCAAGGCTCAAAAGTTGATGTATCAAATACCTTGGTATACCATTGTAGATGGAAAGCTTTATAGAAGAGGATATTCCATGCCGCTACTCCGATGTGTGACCCCACCCGAAGCTAAGAAAATCATAGAAGAAATTCATGAAGGGTTCTGTGGAGACCATACTGGGGGGCATAGCCTGTCCAAGAAGATCATACGTCAGGGATAATTCTGGCCTACCATCAAATAAGACTCGTTCGACTACATCAAGAGGTGTGATAAGTGCCAACGGTTCGCCACAATTCCTCGAGCTCCACCATCTGAGCTAATTATGATGACCTCCGCGTGGCCATTTGCGGTCTGGGGAATTGACCTCATAGGCTCCCTTCCGACTGGCAAGGGTGGAGTAAAATACACAGTAGTCGCCGTAGATTACTTCACGAAGTGGACTGAAGCCGAACCTTTGGTGACAATAACCTCGAAGAAAGTCCTTGGCTTCGTGGTGAAGAACATCATATGCCGATATGGGATGCCAAGGAAGATTGTGTTCGATAATGGTACCCAGTTCGACAATGATCTGTTTACCAACTTTTGCGAAAAAATGGGATTATAAAGAGCTTCTCATCAGTGGCACATCCCCAGGTGAATGGCCAGGTTGAAGCTGTAAACAAGACCCTAAAGAGTTCGCTAAAGAAAAAGTTGGAAGAAGCTAAAGGAAGATGGCTCGAAGAATTGCCCCAAGTTCTATGGGCATATAGGACCATTACCCGTACATCAACTGGGCAGACCCCATTCTCTTTGGCGTACGGTGGCGAGGCTATGTTGCCAATCGAGGTCGAAATTCCCACAATTCGAGCCCTCGCTTATGATCAAACCTTGAACCACTCTCAGCTCGAAGAAACTCTGGACCTGATCGAAGAAAGAAGGAACAAAGCTCAATTAAAAAAAGCTGCATACCAACAGCGAGCTACCCGGTACTTCAACAAAATAGTTCGAGATAGAAAATTCGACATAGGAGATTTGGTGCTAAGGCGTGTATTCTTGGCAACACGGGATCCAACAGCTGGTGTGCTCAGGCCAAATTGGGAGGGACCTTATCAGATAGAATCAGTCATCCGACCCAACGTGTAAAAGTTGGCAAGATTGGATGGAATTCTGGTACCACGAGCATGGAATGACGAGCACCTACGACCTTACTATCAATAGTGTAGGAAGGGTGTCGCCTATAACCATGCTTGTTTATCTGTACTGTTTTTCTATTTTTGGATTTATCAAATAAAGTTTGATTTCATTTTAATATGCTGTATTTTTTGCAATCTCTCTTAATTTAATAACCTATGGACACATTCATAGGATATTAAGGGGGCATTAGTGGTACATATACCATCAGCTTGAAAAAATAAAATAGCATATACGAAAAATATACAAGTGTTTGGATGTAACCAAATGCGCGAGCTAAGATAGTTTGGATATAACGAAACTATCATAAACATACAAGTGTTTGGACGTAACCAAGTGCGCGAGATGAGAAAGATTGAACATAATCAAATTATCACGAGATAAAAATATAAGTGTATGGATTAAAAACCTAACACGACCTTAGTATGTTTGGAACAAACCAGCTAAAACTACTCGACAGTAAGTTAGAGCATAACCCACTTCGCGTTAAGTCGAGATCGAGGCTGGAGTATCTTGCAAAACAATAGTTTCGACCTCATAACCCTGGTGAGCTAACCGAGGACGAGAAAAAGTAACTAAAAAAGTAAGATATAACTAAACCGTATAAGTACTTTCGGGTGCATGGTAAAAGTAATATCCGACCTTGACAAATAAAGAGATCGGAAGCAGATAATTCGAGCAAACTGTGCATGAATGCACTGAACCTCAAGCTTAAATCCAAACAATGTTTGTATGAATAAACAGGCATATATGACACTTTAATATAATTTGTGCAAAATATTTCAACCCAAGAAATGTAAAGCATATATATTAAAATGAATTCAAAAAGTGATATCTCAAATATCATAAAGGGCAGCTCAGACACGAGCTATAAAATTGTCTTGGCCCCAGGGGCATAAAAAATGAAAAATCAAACATAAAAAAATGTATATATAATGCAAAGAATCCATGAACTGAAAACTTACACAATGTGATCGGTGGAAACAGAGAAATGGACGATTGTATGAGTGGTTGCAAGTGTGATCTCACTGAGTCAAAAAGTCCAACGTTGCTTTGTCTTCTCGGCTTGGAGAACATGCAAGAACTGGGCAAAGAAGCTTCTGGTTTTTTTTTCTCTGAGAATTGGAACGTGAAAGAAAAATGGGGAAGACGAATGGGGATATATTTATAGACCCCCAGGGATGTTAAAAGTTAAACTAATCTGGGCTATTAGCCAGATTCCGTATCAGATCTGATGGCCAGGGACAAATGAAATGATAGTACCACAAAAGGATGGCAGGAGGATAGGCGTGGGCAGAGTTTCAAGGCACTCAAGTACATTGAGTGAGCAATACCCTACAGACGCGTGTCCATACTCGAGTGTGTGACGGATCCTTCTCATAGGATTTGAACTAATACTTTTGAGGGGGGAAAATGTTACACCCAAATTTTGAGACCTGAGATTGTGACCTCGAAAGCTGGACTCGTCAAGTGTGAGCTCGAGATATCTAAAATGCATGTTCGTGGTCCAGATGTTAAACCCTTGAATCAAGATGGCAACCTCGAAGGCATTTAACCTTGAAGTTCTTTCTAAGCTCGAAAGACATAGCATCAGGGTATATCCGTTGTCGGGTGTCTTCGAATCAAGTAGCCCGAGCTTAAAAAAAGTACAAGCTCGAAATGTAACAGCCTCGATGGTATCTATTTGCTCCGAGCTGGTCTTGGAGTAAGGCGGCTAGTTTGCAACTTATCTATAACCCTTGACCGACATGATGCTGGTTGCTGACCTCGAAATATTTAATGAGTCATATGATGTAACGCTTTTCGAACGTTTAAGGATATTTATTGTTGTAACATCCCAACATTAAAGAGATATTAACAAGTCTGTTATTTGCCCCCTGGTCTTCAGGGGACGTTTCCTTGTATATAGGAGTTACAGTATTTAATATCATCATTTTAATTAATAAGCAGAAGTATCTTCCCGAAATATGTGGGAATGAACTCTGAGAACTCTCTATAAATTGAGAGGTCATGAACATTTGTAAAGGACGGATCTTTGGATATAATGAGAGAAATTCTGGAGAATTCATCCCTGAAGGATTTCCAGAAAACTCCAAGTCTTAATAAAATAGACTCGTGGACTAGGCAGAGTTAACTGCTGAACCACGTAAAATTCTTGTTGTTCTAGCATATTATTTATCTGCGCCATAGTTCCTATTGTTTAATTGCTCTACATTTTAAGTTGACAAAAAATGGCATCAAAAAATATAATCAACCAATCTATTCTCATCAGCTTTCAGCTTTGATCTAACTATCCCAAACAACCTGGCTTTAAGACCCATAAGAATCATAGAGTCCACATTCAAAACAGAAAAAGAATAAGAATAAAAAACACAACAATTTTTGTTAATCCAAATATAGTAAACAGCAGCTGCTAGGACAGTAGCAAGAATCCTTTGGTGAAGACCCCTAGGTCTCCCATCCATCCAACTCAGCCAACCTAAATACTGAGAAGGCCAAATCGCTTGACCCAACCATGAACGAATATGATGCAACACCTTCTGGGAGAAGGCACATTCAAAGAATAGATGGGCATGAGACTCAACTTTCATATCACCAACAGGGCATAAACTAAACTCTACCTGCACATGGCATTTAATCAAGTTATCCCTAGTAAGAAGATGGCCTAAAATCTCTTGCCATATAATAAACTTGTGCTTAGGAATTGACAGCTTGCACCAGACCACCTTAGCATAATGAGCCTTATCCTTTTGAACTAACTGATTATATAAGCAAGAAAGGTTTAATTTGCCTTTGGTAACCGAAGCCAACAAAGAATCATAAGAGAAAGCATCTCTCAGCTTAGTAATCTTCCTCCAATACTAGCTCACATTAGATTGAAGGCTGTAAGACCAGAAATTTTTCCCTTTGAGATAGATAGCTGCCACCCGTTTGACCCATAAAGAGTCTTGCTTAGTTGAAACTGCCCAAATGTATTGGGCCATCAATATTGCATTCCATTTAGACCCTTCTTTAAAACCAATACCCCACAAGCTCTTAGGTAAACAAACCTACTCCCAGGAAGACAAATGCACCTTACTCCGGTTGCCCTTTTCTCCCCAAAGGAAGTTCCTACATAATCTATCAATCTCCTGAATAATTCTAGGAGGAAGCAGAAAAATACTCATCCAATTAGCCCTAATACCCAGCAAAACTGATTGAATAAGCTGAGATCTTCCAGCAAAAGAAAGATGCCTACTAGACCATGTATGTAATCGGCTTTGAATTTTTTTAAGAATTAGACCACAATCCTCAACCTTCCATTTAGTAGGTCTAAGAAACATACCCAGGTTTTTTAGAGGGAAAGAACCCTCCTCCATCTTTAAGCACTCCATGATTCTCCTATTTTCATCTGAATGAACACCACCAAAATAGATGTGAGACTTAGATAAGTTCACAGTGAGGCCAGAATCTTGACTGAATTTGCTAAAAACAGCATGAAGAATTAGAACTGACCTAAAGGAACCCTTGAAAAAAAGAATGAGATCATCCGCAAAGCAAAGGTTGACAAGATTCAGCTTTTTACAGAGCGGGTGAAACCTGAAGTCCTTATGTTGAGCAACCTGAACAAGCAATCTAGAAAGATACTCCATAATCAATACAAATAGAAGAGGAGAAATGGGGTCTCCTTGACACAGGCCTTTCATTCCACTGAATCCCCCATGTAATCTGCCATTCAATAATAAAGAATAAGAAGCCCCATTCAAACAAACCATGATCCATTGGATAAATCGACTAGGGAAACAGTATGAATTCAATAGATCCTCCAAGAAATACCAATCAATGGAATCGTAAGCCTTACTTAGATCCATCTTTATCAAACATCTAGTTGAAATATTATTCATGGAATAGCCTTTGAGGAGATCTTGAAGAATGAAGATGTTATTTGCCAATGATCTATGTTTAATAAAAGCTCCCTGGTTCTGATGAGTAAGCAAAGGGAGAACAGTGGCAAATCTCACACAAAGCATCTTTGAAATAAATTTGTATAATGTGTTACAACATGCTATCAGTCTATAATCTGGTGCTGTAGAAGGATTATCAGTTTTAGGAATAAGGGTAGTAATTGATCTGTTAAGAGCTGTTGGTAATTGGCCAGTTTCAAAAAAATTCAAAACAGCAGTGGAAATCTCATCCCCCAAATCTATACACATGTATTTGAAAAAACCCGAACCAAACCCATCAGGACCAGGAATTTTTACAGAGTGAATACTAAACATGGCCATTTTTACATCCCTCTTCGAAAAAAGGCTTAACTAAACTGAGCTGCTGGTCTAAATTCATAATAGAGCCAAACTTAAAACAATCTTGCTGAATCCTAGAAATAGTTGAACTAGGACTACCCATAAACCCTTTAAAATGATTGATAAAATGATTAACCACATCATCATAACAGTCAACAATCTTACCATGCTCATCCAATTAGGTTGTAATCCTATTACAAGCTGACCGCTGCTTTAGACTAGCATGAAAGTAGGACGTATTGTCATCTCCAAATCTCAGCCAAGTGATCTTGCTCCTTTACCGAAGAAAACTCTCATACATTTTGGATAGAGGGGCAAATTCTATACACGCTTTATGTTCAGTTTGCTGAAATCCTGTAGCGTGAGGTTCCTGTTGAAGCATAAATTGAGCGTGTTGAAACTTTTCCTTGGCAGCTAAGTAGCGAACTGTGACATCTTCAACTTGTTGTTTATTAAACCGAGCCAAAAATACCTTCAATCTGTTCAGTTTCTGAACAATTCCTAGAAGATCAGTTCGAAGAACCTTCATATACAAGCTTTTAAGAACAATGTCTCTAAAATCCTCATGTTTAGACCATATGTTAAAAAATTTGAAAGGTTTTACCCTTGAAATCTAACTAATTACAGTCTTAATAATGCAATAATAATGATCCGAAAGAACATCCCAATTAAAACAAGCCTCTGAGTTTGGGAAAGCATCAACCCAAGCTTCATTACTAAGAGCCCTATCAAATTTAGAGAAGATTCGGGACCTTTCCATCTGCTTGTTAGACTAAGTATAATGAGCACCAATCCTATGAATTTCAGTCATCAAACAACTAGCCCTCCAATTACGAGAATCTTCCATTTCCAGATCCATTATAGGCCTACCTCCAACTCTGTCATCAAAATCAAACATTGCATTAAAATCTCTAGCTACTAACCAAGGCTGGATAGGAAACAGAAGTGAACACATAGCCTGCCAAAGTCTCTTCCTCTCCTCAATCGTGTTTCTACCATATATCACTGTTAAGCAGAATTCCTTAGTAATCCACATGATCTTCACACAACAATGAATGAACTGATCCTCAACCCCAAGAACTGTCACTGTAACTATATCACCTTTACAAACCAGCAAAATTAGTCCTTCTACAACCGGAACTGAATAAAACTCCCAACCCCTGAAAACTGATGTCATCATTTCCTCAATCTTAGAACCCCTAAGCTTCGACTCAAGAAACGCCCCTAACCCAATTTTATTGAACCTGCAAAAATCATAGAGAGATTTCTGCTTATTCCTTTATTTAGGCCTCTAACATTCCAGCATAGAAGATTTCCTCCTTTCATTAGAATTTTTTTTAACAATCTTTCCCTGTTTTGAAACCTCCATTTGACATTCCTGTAACACACTATATTGGTTATTCTTACTAGGTTGAGACTCCTCATTTACATGTTTAGCTCCAATCACTCTTTTGGGTGTAGTCCAAACTGGTTCCTAGTCTTCTATAGTGCTACGAGTCTCCTTCACAAGATCAGAAGATGCCTCCAAAACAATCTCAGTTTCAATGGTAATTGTGGTCAATTTATCTGAACCTGGTTCTAAGTCCTTCTGTTTAGGCTCACCCAGTTCCTCTACTGCATCTATTTGATCCACCTTTGGTTTCCAAACTGTTTTCTGCTCCCTCCTACAACTTGCAGCAACATGCCCTAGGCTTTTACAAGTCGCACATTTAGTAGGCAACCATTCAAACTCAATAGTCTATTCTACCAATTTTCCTCTTTCATTCAGAAAGCTAATACTGTGGGGAAGTTTCTCAGATATTTCCACATCCACTAGCACTCTTGCAAACTTCACCATGGATCTATCTTCAGTTATCTTATCAATCATCATGGGTCTACCAATGGTACTCACTAGAGCACCCAAACATTTAGTACCCCAATATTGAAGCCCCAAATCATTTAATCTAACCCAAACAGGAACCGATTTCACTAACCTCACGGTATCAATGTCAGTCGACCAAGGCCTTAAAATGATAGGTTTCCTATCAAAATGAACCACACCAGATTCTAAAACCAAGTCCCTAGTAGCTGTATCCCGAAATTTAACAATTGCAAACCCTGCATTCATCCTAGCCACCCTTTTCAATGCCGAGTTTGCCCCACATTTTTCGAATGAACCCTTCAAACACTGCAATCGGAGGGTTATCACCTAGCACAATACAGACCATAGCCAAATTCCAAAAGGAATCCTGCACCTCAATCTCCTCTAGATCCAACTGCGCTATCAATTTCCCATCCTTGACCAATGGCTCCTCATAGGTCAATTTAGCCCCACCCCGCTAGGCGAACGTTTCATGAAACTGAGCCCACTTTTCTTTGGCCAGATTTTGAAATATTGAATTGTCTCCATCCTTCGCCTGAGAGGTATTTCCCGAATTGAACCCCTCACCGTGTGCCTCAATGTTAGCAGAACCATGACCATCTCCTTCGCATGTCTCAGAAAAATCAGCTACTATATCCACATAAACTTCCTCCACTAATTGCTCAGCATCTAGAATCTTGATTTGACGCTCTTTAGTAATCAGTCCCTTAGGAGAATCGATCACAACCTCAAAAGGTTTAGAAACAAGCTTCTGAATCACTTTCTTATGTCTCGCCATGGAGAAGAAGAGAGCAATTCGCACGCCTCTAGTTCCTATTTTCTTCTTTACCATTTTAGATTTAACACATAATTCACATTTATCATGCTCAACATTATCACAATCAATTAGTCCACATTTGATAGTCTTTTTAATTGTGCTAAATCCTATATGTGCAAGTCTAACTTGCCACAAAATAATACAATTTGAGACAAGCATATAACAAGAAAACTAGAAGTGTTATTGCTCACATCATCAATTAAGGTACAAAGTTTAAACATGCCATCACAAGCATACCCCTTCCCCACAAAAATATTCCCTTTTGACAAAGTAAGCTTGTTAGAATCTATCACAACCTTGATTCCTGGTTTGCCAAGAAAATTGTCATACACAAGGTTTCTACTCATTTCTGGTACATACAAAATATTGGTGAGTGAACCATATTGGATGCAATTGGAGAGAATGATTGGATTCATTTTCAAATTTTTGTTTTTTCTTTCTTCTTTATGCACTATTATTTAAATTCATTGGCTGTTTTTATTGTTATTATGAAGTAAACATCTTTTTAAGAGTTATTAATGTATTCACTTGAATCTCTATTATCAGTTATGATGATTTTATGATTTATTCTTCAAATTTTTTATTTTATGATCTATTCGTCAAATGTTTGTATTATCACCATGTAAAAGCGACCTAGAATATTCATAAATTCTGATCGCTTAGGGGGTAGATACCCTTGATAATATTTTTTGAGTCTTTCAAAAATTCTGTAACTTAGAATTCAGAAATTTGGAAATTTGATAGCTTGAAAAACTCAAGCTTTCAAAATGATCCTGAATTAACTAAGCTACACAAGAGAATTCAAAAAAATAAAATCCTGGACTGAACCAAGCACAAATGCCTGAATATTAACAGGTATGCTATTAAGCTATTAAAATCCTAGATATAACTAGGTCCATGACCTGAAAATCAATTGGTCAACCATTAAGCATGAAGTTCTAAAAATATCGCATTCTAAAATAATTCCATATAACTACGCGTGTGTATAAAATTCAAAAGATTAAGCACAATGGTGGAAGGGAGATATATAAAGATTAGAGAAAAACAAATTTAGATGAGGATAAATAACCTCGAACAAAGTCACATGGGAAAATTGTCTCGGCTTAGAAGGCCTAATTATAAGGGATACTATTAATCCCCAAAAATAAAAAGAAGAAAAAGTTAAAAAAAATTCAAGGACAGAGGCCCCTCAACCCTGAGCTCTTGGAGCTCGCCATTTGGAAGAAAGTTCCTCCTCTCTGCCATCTCCGCCAGCTTCCGAGGAGGTCGACACCGTTTCTAAGGGCTCATTTGCAAGGTGATCTTAGAATTTGGCATGATAATGCTCCCACAACTCAGCATCCAGGAAAGAGAAGTCACCTTCATGGTTGAAGACCAGACCTTGTAAAACATTTCTTTCATAGTTTTATTGATCTTGGCTTCATGGCCGTTCACCTTATGATGGAGTTCATCAACCTTGAGCTGAAGCTCGCCAACCTTTTCCTGGATTTGGTCCCTAGCCTTGATCATCTTCAAGGCCTGCACCTTAGAAACCTTCTCATTAGATTGGGTCCTCTCAAGGTTTGCTTGGAGCTTCAAGACCACTTCCTCAAACTTCTTACTCTTCTCATGAGCTTGCTCCAACTCTCGTGAGGTAGCATCCTCGATATGCTTGTATCTATTCCTGACCGACTCCCACTCAGTGGGGGATTGCTCCAGTTCAGCAAGGATCTTATCCCAAGCTCGGATTTGGGCCAAATATGGATGTCAATGAAAACAACCAAAAATTTTGATCATGGAAAATTATGGGATAAACAAAAAATCCATGTAAGGAAACTTACAGTCAGTAGCATCCCCAAAGCATACCTTATCACGTCCCACCACATCAGAGGTCGGGGTCTGGAGGGGACCCCGGAGGTGGGTCAAAAATTTGCCCACGTCCATGTGGGGAGCTGGGTTAAATGGAGGAGGAGGATCTGCTAAAGCTTCAATGTGAGTAACTAGTGGATCAGCTCGAGGAGCTAGAGGGTCAGTTCGGGGAGCTGAAGGCGATGCATCCTTGGTAGTCACCACGGTCTCTTTCTGAGCCTGTGGTTGGGAAGAGGGTAGCTCATTGGCCTTAGTTTGGGCTCCTGTGGAGACCCCGATCCCAGAAGTGACCTTTTTCAAAATTCTCTTCCTCTTAAGCGCTGGACTAGAGATGGTCATTGTGGCTGTCAGGTCGTTCATGTTTTCTTCTACAAAAAAATCAAAAGAGGGCCAAACAAACTTCAATTAAACTTGAAAAATAAAAAATAAAGAAGAAAACCCCACCCTCTGAGCTAGAGGAGGAGACTACAATAATTAGTTCTAGATTAAGGACCGGGCTAGCTACGAGAGGATTATCTAGTTCTTGGTTAGCAGGGGATGGAGGACACTCTAACAAAACAATGTCAAGCACTATTTCATACTCGAGATCTTCGTCTAACCTCAGGTCGTACTCTGGCTTCCTAGAGCTAGGAAAGAAGTATCAAAGTTCCAAAGGAATCCCAAGTCGGATGTTAGTACCATACTGCTCGAATATAGTGATCCAAATGTGTAAGGGATTATCTACAACTATGGTCATTTTAGGGAGACTAAAATCATGATGGGGGAGTAAGAGGTCGATACAATGTTGGATAGTAACGTCCCTGGTTGGGTCCCCATGGTTTCTGGTCATGATCTTCCTTGGGTCTCGATGAGATAACATATAGCTGGCAACAACCCGGTTAATAGTATTGTCATTGTTACCTTAGCCAAAGGTACCATATCAAGGGCTTTTCCCACGGGATAAATCTTACCACACCACAATCATAAACCACTTGAAGTGCTACAAACATGCCCATGGCATTCATACATACTCATAATCCCTGCTCTTCCAACATTCACATCATGCCTCAACTCCAGCATGCAAATAACGCAATAATATATTCACAGAGCAAGCAATCATATGATCACAGTCATATATATATTTACAGAGCATATAATCATATAGTCAAGAGCCAGGCTCTATCAGAATCTCATGCTCCCTAATACAATGTGCAGGTAAAGCATTCACATTTTATTTATACAGCTATACACATAGCTACAGAAATATTTACCATTCCATGAGTGAAGCTATCTTTAGTGATGAGTGTACATGCCCAGCTTCTCTTCAGGAACCATAAACCTTGGCTCGCTCTGATACCAAGTTGTAACGCCCCAACTCCAGGGACCATTACGATGTGCCTTGCAAACAGTGCTAAACTCGCTAATCGAATCATTTGGCCAAAATCGTGAACTAAGTATGATTAGCGGTTTAGGGATTAAAAACTTTGGTTAAGATGTAACGTTTCACTAGAACGTTTAATATATACATGGGGATCCCGAAAATATAATTTCAGAGTCTATTACAGAAAATATTTACAACAGGCCGTTCTAAGCAGCAAAACAGGGTTCAACCCTAGTTCCACTTTAAACCTCGGCCGTGGAGGACGAGCAGCTGCATATGTACACATCATCACCTAAGCTCTTCAACTCAAGGATGGTCTAGCTTCCTCTTGCCTTTACCTGCACCACGTAGCACCCGTGAGCCAAAGCCCAGTAAGAAAACACAATAAAGCATGATATAATATCAACAATGATCATAATAACCATTCAGGACTATCAGTCTAAGCAAATAGGTGACAATAGCCAAAAGTCACAATAATGAGCATATCTCCCTCTATCCATGTGACGATAGGGTCACCAGGGCTTAACTGATAAGTGATTCTTTCATAAGTTTGATCAGGACAGGTGCATGGTGAATGGTCACTAACATAACCTTCCTCCCGACTCTAGAGTCGTGCTATGGACAGCGTCCCCTAGCCATGTGACAAACAGTCACCGGGGTCATATACCTTGGCTATAAACATCTGGTCATAGACTAGGCAAGCGCTTATAAGTTCTTCGACCTTAGGGTCGGTCCCGCACTAATGCCATGGAGCCATTCAATGCACGATCATCGACATTAGGGTTGGTCTAGCATTAATGCCATAGAGCCATTCAATGCATGATTCTCGACTTTAGGGTCGGTCTAGCATTAATGCCAAAGAGCCATTCAATGCTTGTTCATCGACCTTAGGGTCAGTCTCTGACTAGTCAGTGCCATAAACAAGTAAGTCATGCCACCAATTATATATCACATGCCCAATACTCGTAAACAAGGTGTTCAGCATGCTTACTGAACAGATACTAGTACAATTAGGACCATGCACAACCACAGAGGCACAAGCTCTGAACAATATCACACCCAGTATACAAAGCATGTCCTAATCACATGTTTCTCATGCATCATATGCAATATATCCCAAAATCCAACATGCACCAATAACAGCCATGCATGTCACGTTTAACAGTCAACCAACATGCATCAAGAATAGCCATGCATGTCATACATAATAATCAACCGACATGCGTCAAGAATAGCCATGCATGTCATATATAATAATCAACCAACATGCATCAAGAATAGCCATGCATGTCATATATAATAATCAACCAACATGCATCTTATAGCCATGCGTGTCACATATACACATGGTGCAGTTTTCTTACCTCAAAGTCGAGCTAGAATGATTTAAAGAACGACCCTTGAGAACGATCAACCTTTAAGCCCTTAGCGGTCACCTAGTCATGACCAAATATAAAACCTCATCAAAATGATTAATTAAATACTTCCAAACCCAACCCAAGCCTCCGGAACATCGAATCCCACTCAACTAAGTAGTAGGATCGATCCTAGGCCCTTAGAGTTAAGTTTCCATCACAAAAACACATTTTTGGCATTCTTTTTCCTTAAGGGCCGCGGCCCTACATTGACCATGCCACGGCCCGCCCCCCTGGCAGAGCCTCCTCCACCTTCCTCATGCTATGGCCGCGGCGCCCAAGAACAGGGTCGCGGCCCAACTTCGCACCAGCCATTTTTCTTTGTTTTTCCACTTCTAAAACCTTCCAAAAACCCACCCAAACATCTCCAAATCATCAATTCAAAGTTCCCAAATTTCCCAATGGTCCAAAACCACCAAAACCTGAAGCTCAAACCAACCAAAAACTCAACAATTCACAAAGTCCAATTCTAAGCTTAAAAACTTTAGAAACTAAAAACTTCAAACTTAGATTACCTTTGATTGGGTTGTTTTCCGTTAAATCCTTCGGTTAAGAAGCTTCTAATCTTTCCTAGGATCGCTATGCCTCGACCCTCGCTTGATTCTGACTCCTAGAACTCGAGATTCCTTCAAAAAGGCTTCGAATGGTAAAATAAGCTATCGGGAAGGAAGAGAGAGATTTTCTAACGTACGTTCTTATCTGACAAGCTACTTCAAGCTTAAGTAACCTCAAATAAAACCTAAGGCTCGGGGTCCCGAAAACACCCCCGGGGACATTATAGTCAAAACTTCCAGAATTCCATCCTGATCTCAAATATTCCCAATTTATCATCAAATAAAATTTCTATTACCCCAAAATTGACCCAGTTATGACAAAACCGCTAACCCATTATATATGACCGTCTCATGTAGAATAACTCGAATATATCTCCATAATAATAAAATCTCATTCACAAATTACAATATGCACCCAATTTACAATTATGCCCTCAGCAGGCCAAATTACCAAAATGCCCTTATCATTATAAATACACCCATATGCATGCATCTATCATCATATAATAATATAATTCATGTAAACATGCATATAATCATTAAATACTATAATAAATCAATTATGGCCCTCCCGGCCTCTTAATCAAGGTCCTAAACCTTATTAGGAAATTTGGGGCATTACGGAACTGGAACGGAGCTAACTTCACGTAGTTTAGAAAGTCTGAGAAGTACGAGCTCAGTGGAAGGAAAGCGCCCACCTTCAGGTGCTCATCACTTCAAGCTTCAAAACTATCCTCCAGAGAAACGTAGCTCCGCTCTCCACCAAACGCTGAATGGGCATAGAACTTCAAATTCGTTTGGATACCATGGCCTCTTAATATATTGTTCACATAGGGCATGTACGTTATTCTAAAGACTATTCGTTCGGCCTCGTAGAAGTTATTGGTGTTAATCTCGACCTCCATTTCCACCATTGGCCTGAAGTGGGGAATGTGGGTCTCCACGGCCTTCTAGCCATGAGAAGAGGAGCCTGTTACGTTCTTTTATTTTTGTTGGCTCATTTTGAAGTTAATTTAGTTCACCTGGGCATAAATCAGTGCTAACTGTTATATTGTGACCTAAGGATATAGCTATGGGATAAGAATAAAGCGAATTGGTAACCAGTGGAAGGTCCTTGAAAATCTCGACCTAACATTTGAAAGAAACGAGTTCTATGAGTTGGAGATCCTATAAGGAATAAGTCTACGAGCTGAAAGTCCTACAAACTAGTACGAGTTTAAAACCCATGTATGTGGGCACGTGTGCCCATAATTCATGTGCCCTAATATTGGAAATTAATGTCACCTCATAAACGTGGAATTTAAGCTACCGAGTTTTGAGGATATAAACCCTGAATTTCAGTCTAAATTATTCTTCATTTAAATCTCAAAAACCTTGAAAATGCCTAGAAATTTACTTATTTTGTTACTCTCTCAATATACACGGCTAACCTAAACATTTGATAGAACCAGTACGTAAAAAAGAGGTAACTTTGTAGAAGCATTCAAAAAGAAACATATAGCAAAAAATATGAGGAAATTTGTGTGGCAAAGAGCGAAAAATTACTCACAGTTATGATCGAAGGTAAGAATCTTGATGAATTGATGCAATGGAAAGGCTATAACGATGAATCAAAGAGAAATCGCCAAAATATTTTTAAGAGTTTCAAAGAAAGGAAAGAGAAAAGGAAACTTTTTTAGCAAGGGATGCAAAGGTGGTGAAGTTTGGCTGAGTGGCCTTATATATAGGCTAAGCCTGGGAAAGATTCGGAACCGTTTGATCGAAGTAATTCCAGATCGAAGGGAAAAAATTAAATAGACTAAACGACAATAAAAAGGTGACAAGACAATTGTCACCGTACTCGAAACTTGAATAGATATCTATAGAACTCAGACATGTGTCCCATACTCGAGAATGTAGGTGGGCACATTTCCCATGACAAAAGTAGAAAATCATCTACTAGGTGTGTCAAATATTGGAGTGATGTCATACACGAGGAGAGGCTTGGGGAAAAATGCTGTACCTGAAAAAATACGAGCTCAAGTGTCTTGTTCGTGGTACAACTGGCATTCAATTAATGGAGGTTATTTAGTCCTTTGAACAATGTCTAAGTTATAAGGTATGTATCCCGAGTAAAGCCCAGCTGAGATTAGACATCAATGAAATCATTTGTATGGATCACTCAGATATCATGGAGGTCGCTTGGCACCTTCCTTAGATCTCCTGAGTCACATCTCGATCATCTTGATGTTCATGTCGTTGAAGGCTACAAACCTCCAGCTTGAGGAGTTCATTCAGATTGATGTAAACCTTTAGAATGCACAGGCTTGAATTCCTAAGGACTAGGAGATGTTACATGAATCAATGGCATATTGTAACTATTGTAATCCCTGCATGATAAACATATAATATCAGGCAATTAATAATTTTATTAAATTTATTTGTCTGTTTGGAGAGTTACTCAAACCTTTACATTACTCATATGTAAACGGTCATTGAATTCTTTCTGTTGAACCCAATTAAATATAGGGGAAATGGACTGAAAAAAGGACCAAACTTTTGTATGCCAAAGCTTTGGTAAAATTGTCATAAATCTTTTTCTCAGAGATCACAAAGCAATATACAGACTCGTGGACTAGGTGGATTTTTATCACTGAACAACGTAAAATTCTTGGTGTTCTTACTTACGATTTAGATAAAGCCTAATTCCTCATTCTCAAACTTCTTAGTCCACTGTTTGTGAAAAACTGCTTCAATAAATTTATTCCTATTATTCATTGTTGATTTAGAAAGTGTAAAGCCATAAATTCCCAACAACAATCTGGGATTTGAATGCTGCCAGACCAAAGAGTGTCCTCACAACAAGGGTTGAATTTGGGAAAATCATTGTTGAGGGTAAGTGGTGGACACAACAACACTGGAGGTTAACAATTAAAGAACTAAAATACAAATTAGATGGAGAATAAACACAAAAGACTTGCCAAGATTAAGGAATTCTCTATCCAAAACGTTTTTTTTTCCAAATTACTATGAATGGAACTTGAGGTTTCCACACTTGAAAAAAGGAGTGGGACATAACAAGTTGAAATTTCCATTTTTAAGGTATTTCCAAGTATTTAAATCAATAACTTTTACTTAATGCGTAAACAAAAAAAGTTGACTGATTAATGTACTATTTGATCAGTAAAAAATAAGTTAACTCATGAGATTTGTCACGAAGTACTAAATGCTAGAAACGTAAAATACTGAAAATTAAATGAGACATGGGATTTTTACATGGTTCTGTTTTCCTAGTCCATGGGGTCACGTCCAGAGATGAAACATGATTAGTAAAATATCAATTGTATAAAATAAAATTGTCTTATGCAAAAAAAGACTCACTCTATTCTATTGTTGCAAGGTTAATGTTGATGCGGTTTTTTGCCAACAGTAGATTAAGAAATTCGAGATAGAGAATTAGGATTTTTTTGGTAAACCGTAAGTAAATAACAAGCAAATATTTTACGTGGTTCAGTGATCTAATTCACCTAGTCCACGAGTCATTGCTATTATCTTTAGGCTCTCTGGAAAAAAAATTAAGACAATTTTTGCATACAATTTTCGGTCATTTTTTTTTTCTGTCTATTCCCCCTCTATTTATAGGGTTTTCATGGGCAGTGCTAGTGACTATTTACATCTGAGTAACGTTCAGGTATACATTAATTCACTAACATATGAATTAATGCCATAAAGGTTTTAATTTCCTGACATTATACGTTTATCATGCATATGTTACAATAGTTACATTATGCTTATTTATTCGTGTAACACCTCCGAGTTTTTAGGAATTCAAGCTTGTGCCCTTTATGAGACTGTGACGAGATGCATGCATTCCTCAAACTGGAGGTAGTAGGTTATGGCGATCCGACCTAAGAAATGCTTGCTGCCTAATGAAGGCGATCTAAGAATGATGCCAATCGACCTCCATAACACTTGTCGCACTTGAACTAGAGAGCCCTTTGATAGCTAATCTCGACTAGGGTTAGCTCGAGCTATTCTTCCTGGAGCTAGTAAAAAGTTCCCAGGATTTAACAATCTTCACTAACTGCCTAAATGATGTTAAGAATGAGTTTCCTAATACGCAGCGGAATGGTGGTGGGTTGTCCCAGTTTACAACAAAATTTTTGTAACATATTTAAACTACCTTTAAATATGTGGATCCATTAATATACATACATTAATCATAAGCAAGAAAAGAATAGAAAACATACCTCTTGATGCCTATCAAGTGTCATTGCTATCTTTTCGTAAAATGAATGAACTTCCTATCCACGATGCTCCCAGGTACTCACACCAAGAATTTCCACAACGATCTCTACACCTCAAGAACTGTGTGGGCACTTAGAGAATAAAGGATGGCAAATTTCTGATTCAACTGAATGTACTCAACACATGAGATCAAGAGAATATGCCTGAGATTGGTTCTGTATCTTTTTCAGGGAGAGATAGAAAAATAACATTCTTTTATATTTAGAGCGAATAAAAGAGTGTCTTTTATTTTCTGATAAGTCTAACTTAAATAGAAAATATTTAAATTTAAAAAATAAATCTGTAACCAATTTACAATTTATCTTTTAATTAATTAATTATTTATCTCAATAATGAAAATATAAAAACTAACTTTTGAATTTTTCAATTAATTAATTAAATAAATAAAAGTAAAAAATCTATCCCTGAAAAATATGTGGCTCACACCACACACAATCCAGGGACTGTGTGTGTCGTGTAGCACCCTATATTTTAGGGATATTTGATTTTTTCATAATTATTTAATTATTTATTCAAACTAACTTGTCAGATAAAATCCAACAACCTGATAATTAATTCAAATTTGAATTAATTATCTTTTTAACTAATTATCAAATATAATTAATTATTTGAATAAATATCAATCTTTTAAATTCAAATCCAATTTAAAATTATCAAATTATTATCTCCCACTCAAATAAAAATATTTAATTAATTCTATCAATTAATTTGTAATTACAACTAATTTGTAATTAATTAATTAATTAATCACTATTATCACATAATTGCATATTTGGCCCGAAGAACAAATATCTTCTTAAATATGTCTTTTCACCATTTTTCCCTTTATATCAACTCGTGCCTTCAATACTGTTGATAGAGCCGTTATGGGGACCTATGGACCTATAATTCCAAGCTCTAATAAATTTGAGATTATTAATTAAACTGTTTAATTAAATAATCTCATGATTACTCCACTATAAATATGAGACTGCACTCTTGTAATTATAGACATTTCATTTACTAAGTACTTTATAATAATAAATCGTCCATTGATATAATCATTACATACAAATTAACCCTCTAATAATGGTTCATAATTAACTGGGAATAAAATTACCGTTTCACCATTTTAATTATATCTTTGTTTCAAAGCAAAAGATAAAGAAAGCTTGTGACTCAGTTTGTTCTCTTCCATGGCGAAGAAGAATAAATTGATTCGTAAGCCTGAGATTCTTACGGGAGAACGAGATGATCTGTTGATTCACGATGAGCAGGCTCCGATTGTTTCAGTTCCTGAGGGTTTGGCAACTGATGGCCCTGCGGCTGATGTTCAGAATACCATGGATGAGGTTAGATCTGAGGATCTGAATCTCCTTATTGAAGAGGACTGATTGAATGTAACTAACGGCCCCCAGGATTTCGACGCTAAGGGAGATGGTATGGATATTCCGGGTTCGACTGCTGCTTCCTGGGCGGATAAGGTGGATGAAGGGGATTTTCAGACTTTGGCTCATCGTCAATGGCAGCAATTCACAGCAAGTAAGCTCTCCTTTTCTGACCAGAAACTTGAATTTACTGAACCATTGCTTAGAGATGGTCAGAAGTATGCTAAGGTTGATGTTGAAGAGGTCAAAGTTCAATCTACGAATTGGAGCTCGGCAGTAATTTGTATGGTTCTTGGTGCTAATCCTCCAATGGTTGTCTTTGAAGGATTCATCAAAAGAGTTTGGGGTCATCTAGGGATTGCTCAAATTGCTAGAATGACAATGGGGCTGACCATGGTCAAATTTAATGATGATGCTACGAGAGATCATGTGTTGGAGAATGGTATACTTCAATTTGATAGGAAACCTGTTATTATCCGACCATGGACAGCTGATCTCAGTGCAATTCGTCTAATTCGTTTAGTTCCATTATGGATTCAATTACATGACCTCGGGCTTCAGTATTGGGGAAGTAAATGTCTTAGTGCACTTGTGAGCACGATTGGTAAATCGATTATGGTTGACAAGTTTACTAGGGAGTGCTCAAGAGTTCAATTTTCAAGAGTTCTTGTGGAAATGGAAATAACTGATAATCCTCCTAGAAATATTCAGTTTCTTAATGAGCATGGCCAGATTATGGAACAGGGAGTGGAATATGAGTGGTTGCCTATTGAGTGCAAGGTTTGCTCTAGGTTTGTTCATTCTATGGTGGATTGTCGTAAGGAGCTGAAAACACAAGGGGTTAAAAAGGATATTGTGGCTAAAACAGAGGCAAAGGAAAGGAGAGATAAGGATTCAGATGAACCTAAAGATGAGATGCCTGAGGTTTTGTCTAATGCTACTGGTACAGATGGTGTTTCGGTTAAGAATTCTAAGGGAATACAACTTCCAGCTTCGGCTAATGTTGATAAAGTAAATGGTACAAATGAAGGTAAGCAATGGCAAACAACAAAGCGTGTGGCTACTCATTCTAAACAAGGACTAGTGGCAGGTGTTAGTTCTCTTCCTCCTGGACAAGAGCAACAACAGCTGAATAAATTTGAGGTGCTTCAAGAGCAGATGAAGGGTAGAAAAGAAGGTAACACTGGCTTTACTTCTTCCTATGGATAATTGCAATATTTTGAGCTGGAACTTGAGAGGGCTGAATAGTTCTAATAAACATGCTTCAGTCTTAGATTTATGTAGCAGGAATAAAATTGGAGTTAGTGGTTTCTTAGAAACTAAAATGAGGGGGAACAAAATTATGGAGTTCATGGAGCATAAGCTTCCTAACTGGGAGTTTTACTCTAGTCCGATCATTGAGGGTAGACTTCTGATAGTTTGGAGGAAGGTTTTTGCGAGGGTTACAATTCTGGAAGAATCTTATCAGTATGTTCATTGTTTGGTCAAAATGGCTGGTTAGAGGAAAGCTTTTTATGTTACATTTGTCTATGGGTACAATACAATAGAGGGGAGGAGGAGTTTATGGCAAGGGTTACACAAGATATCACTCTCAGATAAAGCTTGGATTATTTTAGGGGATTTCAATGCCCATTTCTCTGGTTTGGACAGATCTGGTGGGAAACCAGTTTCAGGTTTGGAATTGGCTGATTCTCTACAATGGCTTGCTGATACTCAAGTTGAGTCTCTTAAGAGTATTGGCTCCTATTTTACTTGGACAAACAACCAAGAAGGTCCAGCTAGAATCTATTCAAAAATTGACCATGTGTTCATGAATGAGGATTGGCTTGATATCTTTCCTCATTCTATGGCTGTGTTTAGATGGGAAGTAGTTTTGGATCATTGCTCGTGTGTTGTTACTAACTTGCCTATGAAGAAGGTGGGAATCAAGCTGTTTAGATTTTACAATTTTTGGACAGACCATCCTGGTGTCAAAGAAGTGGTTATGAGTAGTTGGAGGGTCCCTGTTAAGGCGACTGGGTTAAGGGCTATATACTTAAAGAAAATGAGGCTAAAGCATAGATTAAAGAAATTTAATAGAGATAACATTGGTGATATAGGTATGAACTATCACTCAGCTAAGGAGGCTTATCAAGAAGCTCAATTTCAAGCTCAATCTCATCCTCGAGACTACAGCTTGCAAGAGGTAGTGAAAGTAGCTGCTGAAGCTGTAACTGTTTAGGAGCATATGTACTATAGTTTCCTAGCCCAAAGAAGTAAAATTACTTGGATTAGGAAGGGAGATATGAATACATCTTTTTTCCATGCTTGTTTGAAAAAGCGTAGAGCTGAAAAATAGTATTGCAACCTATATTACTGAGCAAGGTAGATTGATAGATAATTTTCAGGAGGTAGTGTCTCACTTTGGTGAACATTTTAGAAGTTAGCTGGGTAGTCCGAGTTTGGATATAGGCAGGATTTATTTACACTGTATTGAGATGGGTACCAAGCTCTCTATAGATCAGCAACTGCTACTTTTAAAACCCTTTTCTTGTAAGGAAATCCGAGATGCTTTATTTGGTATTCCCATCACTAAGTCCCAAGGACCAGATGGCTTTGGTTCTGGTTTTTTCAAGGTCTTATGGCAGGAAATTGGGGATAAAGTTTGTTCAGCGATTGGTCAGTGTTTTGACACAGGGCATTTTCCTTCTGAGCTTCATGAAACTACTCTATCATTGGTCCCTAAAGTCACTAATCCATCTCGGGCAATAGACTACAGGCCTATAGCTTGTTGTTCTACATTATACAAGTGTATAGCTAAACTGTTATGTTCTTGTATGGTTTTTTTCCTTCCTGATCTCATTCAGCCGAACCAGGGAGCCTTTATTAGGGGTCATTCAATTGCTCATAACATCATGATATTTCAGGATCTTATGAAGAACTATGGGAGGACCTCTACTTCGCCTAGATGTGCCATTAAAATAGATTTAAGCAGAGCATATGATACAGTTGATTGGAAGTTTCTTGAGGATCTTTTAAGGACCCTTTGTTTCCTTATGAAATTTATAGGTTGGATTATGGTCTACTTGAAAAATACTTCTTACTCTTTGCTTATGAATGGTCGACTTCAAGGTAGTTTTAAGGGTAAGAAGGGGCTGCGTCAGGGTGATCCTATGTCTCCCCTTTTGTTTGTGCTTATCATGGTGTATTTGACTAGGAGCCTTCAACTAGCAGCTCATAATTCTAAATTCAGATATCACCCTATGTGTAAGAGCCTTAAGCTTCTCAATTTATGCTTTGCTGATGGTTTGATTTTGTTTTGTAAGGGAACTCATTCTGCTGTTAGCATTTTCAAAGAGGTTCTAGTGAAGTTTAGTGCTGCAACTGGTCTCTCTATAAATGCTAATAAGTCTCATATTTTCTTTGGAGGAGTCACTGCCACTGAGAGAAGGATTATTTCCCAAGAGATTCAGTTACTTGAAGGATCCTTTCCTCTTAAGTATCTTGGGGTGCCTATGAGGCCAACTAAGTCGAGATATGAAGATTGTGATATAATTCTTCAAAAAATCATATTGAAGCTTCTGTCTTGGACTAGCAGGCATCTGTCTTTTGCAGGCCGAATGCTTCTCATTCACTTAGTTCTGTTTGGACTTTGTAATTACTGGATGAGTGTCTTTGTGTTACCTCAGAGTATTGTTAAGGAAGTTGAGAAACTTTGCCGTGGTTTTCTGTGGGATATTTCTGGGAACAAGAGCAAGCTTCATCTTGCTTCATGGTAGCAGGTTTGTCTCCCTAAAGCTTATGGGGGTCTCGGATTCAGGGATGGGGCCAGTTGGAATAGAGCTATCTTAGCTAAATATATCTGGGCCATTTCTGAAAAGCCTGATATTCTATGGGTCAAATGGATCAATGCTATCTATCTGAAAGGATTCAATTTCTGGAATTATACTCTGAAACCAGATAGCAGCTAGTATTGGGGGAAATTATGCCATTTAAGGGGAAAATTCAGTCAGACAGAGATCATTGCTGCTGGGGTTCCAGGGAGTTTTAAGCCTTCGAAACTGTACAACATCACTTTAAATCAGCAGCTGGTGGGTTATCATCATGCTGTTTGGTGTAAGCTTACTCTTCCTAAGCACCGATTTCTTCTTTGGCAGGTGGTTAATGCTCACCTTTTCACTAGAGACAACTTGATTAGGTTTAACTTACAGATGAATAGCCTATTATGTCCTGTTTGTGATGGTTACATTGAGAGTCACACTCATCTCTTTTTTGAGTGCTGCCTTTCTAAGATGGTTCTTAATCTCACCTTCTCTTGGATAGGGTTTAAAGCTTGGCGTAGTGATTTCAATGGTTGGGTTGTTTGGCTTGCTAATGATCGACATGGTACTACTTCTTCTATATTGAACTTGGTTGTGGCTGCTGTTATCTACAACATTTGGAGAAACAGAAATAGATGTGTTTTTTATGGTTATTCTTTGACAGCTGATAGGATAGCTAAGGAAGTTATAAATATAGTTAAGTACCGATTATACATTGTTAATACTAGGAAGATTTCTCTCCAAGACCAGCTGTTTATTAGAAAACTCCAATGTAATTAAGTGGTTTGGTCAGTTGTTCCTTTTCAGCTGTCTGTACAGTTTGACTGTTAGTTTTTTTTGGGTGAATTGGCCCTTCATTTGTATTGATTGGTTTGTTCAATGAAGTTCATTTTCTTCTTGATCAAAAACAAAAATTATATCTTGTTTCCTTAAGTACCATTGAATTTACTAGTGAAGGTTAATTCATAACTAAATTATGAATTTGAGCTCAATAACCTTTTCAGTCCCAAAAGTCAACCATTAAGATAACCATTATTCAATATCTTACGAGAAGGTATAGATTCCATATATGTATACTATGTCTCCAGCCATTTACATTAATGAGTTGCTAAAACAAAATTTTTTAGCCTGATCATTCTGATAGACCTTAACGAGTGAATCAAAGAATTCATATAACATAAACATGAGTTCATAGTAACTTCAGGATTAAGATATATTTGTATATGATCATCAGATGATATATTTAATTAATAATTCAAAACAGTATTTAACTAAGTATTAATAAACATATCTGGTCCAGTTCTATATATTCTCTAATATATAAAGTACCTCCACTAAAGTGTCCTACTACACTAGTGATCCAGATCTAGATCACATGTATTCATAATACTAATGGACCGTACTTGCAGTAATTATTCTAAAGATCCCATAACTTTATTTTACTGTGAACTATTCAAGTTCATTTATCTCAAACACAATCCTCCTGTACCAATACGTGGTTGAGATCACATATATGAAATTAGGAATTTTTCTAATATTTACTTAATATTATCATAGAATAATATAGTCCATAAAATATATGCATAACAAATTCAATTTATTTATTTATTTCTTAAAACAATGTCTACTACATATGCTTCCAGGGCACAATTCCCAACAATCTCCCACTTGCCCTAAAGCAAATGTGGCATCTCTCTCATTCCCATGTTTCTTACATGCTCCTTAAAAGATTTCATGGATAAAGTCTTTGTGAAAGGATCTGCAAGATTATGCTATGAAGTTATCTTCATAACTGCAACATTTCCTCGATGAGCTATCTATCTTACCAAGTGATATTTCCTCTCGATGTGCTTTCCCCTCTTGTGACTCTGTGGTTCCTTTAAGTTAGCTACTGCCCCACTATTGTCACAGTATAGGACTAGTGGCTTATCCACATCTAGCATTACTTCGAGATCAGAATATAACTTCTTGAGCCACACAACCTCCTTAGCTGTTTCACAAGTTTCTATATACTCGGCTTCCATGGTAGAGTCTACAATGGTAGTTTATTTAATACTTCGCCAGACTACTGCTCCTCCTCCATGAGTAAACACTGATCCAGAAGTCAATTTCTGACTATCTCTGTCTGATTGAAAATCATAATCAGTGTAACCAGTGGGGTTCAGGTCTCAGCTTGAATATACAAGCATATAATCTCTAGTATTTCTAAGATACTTGATAATATTCTTCACTGCAATCCAATGACTTAATCCAAGATTGGATTGATAACGACTAACTATCCCTACTGCATAACAAATATCAGGTCTAGTACACAACATAGCGTACATAAGACTGCCTACCGCTGAGGCATATGGATAATGTCTCATATCTTCCTCTTCTTGAGGTGTTTTGGGACACTACTCCTTGGAAAGGAATACTCCAATATGGGTTGGCATATCACCCTTTTTGGAGTAATGCATATTAAAGTGTTCTAGCACCTTACCAATATAAGTTGCTTGAGACAGTGCCAAAGTTCTGTTCTGTCTATCTCTAAGAATTTTAATGCCCATAACATACTTGGCCTCTCCCAAATTTTTACCTTTGATAATGATGTTACGTCATGGCTAATCAGAAATATATCATCAACGTAAAGAACTAGGAATACTACTGCACCATCTTTGATTTGTTTATAGACACAAGGTTCGTCAACGTTTTGTTCAAAGCCAAACGTTTTAATTGTGTCATCAAATCTAAGATTCCAAGATCTAGAGGCTATTTTAAGTCCATAGATGGACCTAAGAAGCTTGCCAATTTTTTTCTCTTGACCTTTTACTTCGAACCCTTCTGGTTGAGACATATAAATGGTTTCGTCAAGGTAGCCACTTAGAAAAGTTGTTTTGACATCCATTTTCCAAATCTCATAATCCATGCACACAGAAATGAGTTGGAGGGCATGGAGCGGTGTGTACATGTTTGGTCTACCTGGGCACCACAGGTGGGGTTACTTTAACAAACATGTGGTAAAGTTTTGGTTTTGTCGCTTAGGTCGAATGTACTGTGCCTTTGGATTGTAAATGTATTTCAAAATATTGTTTTAGGATCCCAATGTAACAATTTTATGAATTTCAATGAAAGACCAACTCTTTGTACGTAATGTTTATTAAATGAGTTTTTATTTTTATTCAATCACACTTTTTAACCTAAAACCTCGATTAGCCAGCTAATGGCACATTTATAAATCACATGGTAACGATTCTAAGGAAGTAGGGCGTTACACCTTGGTATCAGAGCATGCCAAGGTTTATGGTTCCTGGAGACTGACTGAACATGTACGCTTGCTGCCAGAGACAAGCTCGACTCAGGGTTGGTATGAAATGCAATACTTGTTTAACTGTTTATATGAGTTGCCTTATCTACTAGAATAGGGAGCATGATGCATATGTATGTGTTTTTTTGGAAATGGGATTTGATGATTGATGCATGAGCATTATGGTTTTGTATTGTAGTATTTGAATTATATGGCTATTATTTTGATTGGCCTTGCTATGGTTTAGCGTTGTATAAGAGTATCCGGGCTGGTAGGCCAGGTTTTCATCTACAGATAGATTTGGAAGTTTTGGTATCCATGGCAGTCAATTGGATCAGGCAGTGTGAACGATGGCAGTTGAGGCCAAAATCATCTGTCGGCCCCGGGATTGGTGGCAGGTGTTTGCTGGCATACAGGTAGGATTGTAAAGGCAAGAAGAATATATTAGGTGATTGAGACAGCTGGTTCCGTCAAGGAACGCTGCCCTATGAGGGTTGGCAACAATGGCACCAGTTATGACCTAGCCTAATGGTAGAAATAGATGGGAATAACTATATGAAAGATTTAAGAAGTGTTAACCTCTAGTCTCCGAGGGAGACTTGGACCCGTTTAAAGTTGAATAGTGGATAGGAATGGTTAGCCCCGTCTTCGGTTATATAGGAGTGAAAGGCAATGATAGAGTGGCTTGTGCCATGTATGTGTTGCGAGAGGATGCCTAAACATGGTGGGAAGTTGTATCCCAGACGCGAAATATTGTCATGGTGGGTTGGAAGGAAACTCAGACAATGGTTCAATGAGAGGCACTATGGTGACGCAGATTGAGTTGCAAAGATCGATGAGTTTATGAAGTCGGTTCAGAATAATATGACAGTGATAGAGTATGTTAGTGAGCTTTGTAGATCGGCCAAATCTTTTTTTGGTTTGGTACCAATGGATGTGGCCCGGAAGGAGCGATCCACTCGAGGATTGAGCCCAGGGATGACCAGAGTGTTAGGATCTCTCTAATGTAGGAGATTGTTAACTACGCTTGGGCAGTAGGGAGGGCCCTTATTATAGAGGACGCAGGAGTCGAGACATGAAGTAAGAGTGTCGTTGGGCGGAATGCTCAGGCAAAGGTATCCTCGTTTGCGGAAGCAAGTAGGGGTGGAGGCTCAGTAACCAAGAGAGAAAGACCTCTGATGGTTCTATTACTCCTGGTCCTGACATGAGAGTTCATAGTGTTCAGGGCGACCTTTAAGATGGCGTTGTGGTCCAGAGGGGTTACATGGTATGCGTTAGGCGCATGAGACGTCACGTGAGAGAATGCCAAGTGAAGGCATGTTATCGATGAAGAATGGTAGGGCACATCAAGGAGAATTTCCCGAAGACAAAGACAAAAGAACTAAAGAATACAGATAACCATACCCCAGTTTGTGTGACCATCACGATATGGTAAGAGCCTGAGGCTAGCCCCTCGGAGGCGATCGATTGACTTTTTAGTTCCTGATCCTTTTTATAGAGTGAGATGATTGAGTTGGTGCTACGTATCTCTTGGGACATACATCGATCGTTGGCACATGTAATATGGTTGTCATGCCGTGGGGTTTAAAATTTTAGCATCTACCTGGGAAAATTGGTAGTAATTGATTGAGCTGGTTCCATGAGGTATACGAGGTGATCTTGAGTGGGGATTTGCTGGTCAAATAAGAGACAATCGTGGATTGAAAAGTAAGATGGTGACTTCTGAGGTTAAAAGGAAAGGACCCGGTTGTAGTTGCAGGGTGCCTAGTTGTTGAGGAAAATACCACTGAGGTTATATCAGATAGACCAAATCAATACCGGATCGGTCGATAAGGTTTTATATGGGTTCATGAGGATTCAATGGGATAATTGTCGCATTTAGGCAGAGATAGAGGCAGTATACGGGACGTTATGAAGTATGGCACTAACTCAGCGGGAAGAAGTAAGGTTCAATTGAAGAAGTGTTTGACTTGAGGGTAATCAGACGGAGCATCTTATTATGGGGCACGTCAATACAGTTTGACAAGAAAAGGGCCAAGTCTACCAGGATATGTATCGCATATGGATAGTCAATGAAGTGATTCTTAAGGATGGGCACCCATTGTCAAGAATAAAGGTTTCATTACTCGATTGCGAGGATAGGACAATGTTTTCAAGAATTACCCAGCTGAGGATCAAGGCAAGAGACGTTTCAAGAATTGCCTCTTGCACTAAGTAGGATGTGATGGATTATTAATGAAGACTATTAAAATAACCAATGCTTCAGCGACCAAGGTAAGCTTAATAAGCAGAGAGTACAAGGATACTAAGGACAAGTCGTATTCAGATTGATCAAGGATGATTCAGGTTACTCCCAATTAGAAGTAGAGGGTAAATAATAACTTTATTGATAGTACCAAGGCTATGGAAGCAGGATTGCAAGGTAAGGTTCCAAGAGGAAGAAGATTTGATTTCTCCAGAAGACATTCAAGGTCATACTATGGGAGGTAATGGAATCATGTATGAGGTAGTCAAGAAGGAAATCGTAAGGAAATTTCCAAAGGAATGCCTTAGGGGTGAAAAGGATAGTGAAAACAGAGGGACAAATTGACTACTACATGAGGCATCTTCGAGGACATCCATACTTTGAGTAAGGTAACGTGGGAACATAAAGTTTATCTGAATGGATGGCTGAGTACCAGATTTTCAGAAGTTGGTATATAGATTGATTCACACGTCATGGTATTAGAGCTTGTATGTATAGACAGGTACAGGAGAACGATGCGAAAGACATCGTCCTTACTTGGAATGTGGAGTTACGGTGCAGTATGTTATGAGTTAAGGTGCGTACGTGTGTAACTGAAAGAGTGATCGATTGCACCTCAGAGTGGATGTCAAGTTGATAGTCATGTCGGTTAACTACAGTTAGAATGAAGTAATGACTGAGTTTAAGTTGGAACATGTGGTTGATAACTGATAAATATATTCCTGTAAATGAACAGCGAAACACAGGAAGAAAATCTCGTAGGAAAGGTTAAGAATCCTACTACTTTGGAATAGATGAGTTAAATTATGCGAATCGAATGAGCTACTGAAGGATACTGGCATTAAGGGGAAGATGTAGGATGAACCTTAAATCTCCCTTTACAGTTATTGCAAGTTGAATGGATGTTGCGACTATAATTTGTATATCGGGAGGCACACGGCCTAATCATTTAGTAAACAAGAGATGATAATCAGAGGCTAGAAGGGTTATTATGATATGATTATGAACCCTAGGGGTGGACCACCTTGGGTTACAGATGAGGTGAGTGTTGACGGTGAGAACTCGTCAACGATGTTAGGTCAGAAAACTCAAAGCTTTGTTAGAGAATAACTAAGTAAGAATTTAAAATAGCCTTGAGGGAAAATAAATGTAGATCAACAATGGAGTAAAAAACCGTATATTTCTTAATAGACTGAGTATACAATGAATTTTTCAACCCCTTAGTTTTAGGGGTAGAGGTCTATTTATAGCTTGGCTCTAATGGCCTCTAATACAAGGTGGTCCCAGGGGACAAAGAGGAACTTGGGTACACTGTCATGGTAGTGGCATAGGTCGTGGTGGAGCAGAGGATCGTGGTGTCGATGCTTGTTTGTGGTCAGTGACATGCAGGTCATGCCACCACTCCTCGTACTTCCACTACTTTCCAGGCACAGATGTCAGAGTCGCGCCTCTTTCCTCCTCAGGGTTGTACATCCCGTACTCATGGGCATGTCTTGTACCTGATGGTTCTTTTTCTTATTTCAAAGATACACCTTTTCACCAGGCTTTCTTACATTTGGTTAAGTGTTGTAGAACTTATGGGTTGTCATGGAAGATTTCGCGAGGAAAGGTGCCTTTCACGGGTCTTCATCCTGGCAAGATGTGGGGTCTCGCATGGACCCTTGACCACAAGGCATGGCGTCTCGCGTGATGTGGCTTATAGGCCTATGGCGAGGCATACCTTTGGCTAACGAAATATGGCCTTATGCGTGAGCGACATCACAGAAGACAGGTGAGATGGGCGAGATGGGCCTTGCTTGGTGAGGCCCTTGTGTCTAGGTAGATGGGTAAGGCAGGTGTGCGAGTTGTCTCCCGAGTAGCCAAGGCACGATGACCTCGCAAGGCACCCATGAGGCGCGAGATGGAGGCTGGTGGTGCGTGGCCATGCCTCACGAGGTGCTTGCACGAGATGCCTGCATGTGGCGCAAGATGGAGGCTGGTAATGCGAGGCCATGCCTCACGAAGCACTTGCATGAGATGCCTGCTTGTGGTGCGAGATGAAGGCTGGTGGCGCGAGGCCATGCCTCCCAAGGCACTTGCACGAGACGCCTGCGTGTGGCAAGACATGGAGACTGGTGTGCAAGGCCATGCCTCGCGAGGAGCTTGCACGAGACGCCTGCGTGTGGCACGAGATGGAGGCTGGTAGCGTGAGGCCATGCCTCCCGAGGCGCTTGAACAAGACGCTTGCTTGTGGTGCTAGATGGAGGCTAGTGGCGTGAGGCCATGCCTCGCAAGGTGCTTGCAAGAGATGCATTCTTGTGCGTGTGAGTTCGTGCCTCATGAGATGCTTGCGTGAGACGAAGGTATGCGTGCACGAGGCTGTGCCTCGCGAGGCCTCGGCATGAGGTGGGCCATTGTTAGCAAGATATATCCACCCCCTTGGGACCCTCAGTGTGAGACGCATCGTCAATTTTGAGAGGTGATCCTACTTGAGCTTGTGCATAAAGCGAGGCTCTATAAGTGAAGTGCATGCCTTCCGAGGCCTTTGGCACAGGGTGCAAGGCCGATCTTGGCTATTTGCATCCCAGCCCTTTATTTTGAGGGTCACGAGGTGGGGCCTTGAGCAACTAAAATTCTGATATCCACACTTGCCCCTAGTCTAGGAGAAGGCCTTTAGGCGCTCTGGTAGGTGGTATATAAAAACACACTTTGGAGGTGGTGGTTCCCATGATCCCTTGAGATTGAATGTGAGCCTATCATTTGGCATCACAGATCTCAAGGTGGGTGCTTGGCTCCATTTTTGACCATAGATCAAGCATTGGATTCAATGGCTAGGATGAGTTTGAGCTTCTTATAAATAGATCTTCATCTTAAACATAATTACTACACTTTCTCTTCTTAGATTGGTGGTACTTGTGTCTTCACATCCTCCAAGAGGTAAGTGGTTCCATCCCTCAAAAGGGCATTTTGGCTTTCTTTCCTCCTTATCATTATATATTTATTATTTTTTATATGTGTAAATGTCTATATAGGTGCTAAGAGACTAAAACACCTTTCTCCTTTCTTTTTGCAGACCTGTGCTTTCGACCCTTGGTATTTCTTCAACTGCGACAGTGCGCGATCTTACCCTCTCAAGGTACACTTTCTTCCTTTCTTATGTTCAATGGGCCTAAATTAGCATTACTTGGGATGGGTTGTCTTGGCTGGAGCTCCTCGAGAGCTAATCCACATAGATGCACGCGCTTGCACATATACCATCCCTTATACCCCGTAGTTGGTCGTTTCAAGCACTTGTGTCTAGAGGTTTTGAGCTTATGCCTTTGTGTTTTGTAGCACCCTTTCCACCTACACTTGCACCCCTATTACCAACAAGACGAGGTTTTATGGAATGTGGGGGATCGTCTAGCGTTCCTCCGGGGGCCGAGTTTGTAGACTTATCTTCAGACTCGGGGTCCCCCGAGAAAACCCCTTACCAAGACTATGACACCTTGAGGAGGGCCCGTATACGTCACCTTGAGTGCATGGCCGAGCTTAGCCATAAAATCTGGGTGGTGGAGAGCAAGATAGATTCGGTATTGAGGGGTAACAGAGTCCCTTTCTCCTTTGACCTTAATGACCACATTGGAAGCCTTAGAGTGAGCCTTTTTGATCTACAAATGGAGTTGGAGTTCATGAAGGGAAGGCTCCCTCCTGAACCTCCTACCCCGTTCTCTTCCTATAGTACCCCTGAGGTCACCCCTGGTTCCCCTCATCCCTTGTCTTCAATCCATCCATGTTCGATGCTTCCAGACTCAATGCCTCGGTGGAAAACTCACGCAAGAAGAAAAAAATGGAGGGTAAAGTGCCTTGTTTTGACCTCACCTTTTTCCTTTGGTTTTGCAGACATGTCAAAGAGAATGAGACGACAGGTGGCTCTCGAGAAGTCGGATTCTGGTCCTCTGTTTGCGTCCACCATCGTTTCCACGTGTCAGAAAATCGGATGTTAGAGCTATCCGAGAAGTATCACATTAGCAAAGAGTACAAGTTGTACGTACCCTCCAACAAGTGACGAGCTGATAATCCCCCCAGGGCTATGTGGCCATGAGTGGGCACATCTTGAAGGTAGGTGGGACCATTCCCTCACACTCGTTCTTCATCATGGTCCTCAACCACTTCGACCATGCTCCGCGTCAATTGGCACCTAAACGCTGGTTGGCTTTAAGCTACCCATATATGGCGTTTATGGAGCTTAACGGTCGTGCTCCTATGACCCAAGAGGTGCATTTTATGTACAATCTCATGCCCACCCCTAAATCCAAAGGCTTCTACTTCCTACAAAAAGCCAATTCTCTGGTTTCCTTAATAAAGGGTTCCGTGTCTAACCCGGGTTCCTAGAAATAGGACTTTTTCTTTGTGAAAGGTCCCATTTCCGTCTGCGAACATTTTCCTTCATCCCCAAGTAAGTACTTCTAGTTTTTTCCTTTAACATTGAATTTTCTATTTTGGAACTTATACTCATATTGATAAATGAGTTGATTGTTCAGAGAGTTTCAATATCCCCGACATTCCTGAGTCGGAGGCAGCACCAGTAGATGTCTTTCTTGATGCAGACCCTGCTATAAAAATGGACGGTCGTATCTTTACTGTGGCCAACCTTAGTCACTATGGTTTATCCCGGGTTTTGGAGCCCGAATTTCCGTGGCATATTTCCGAGCGAAAAAAGAAGGCGACTCTAGCCGAACCTCACTCAGACGAGGGTGATATTGAATGGGTGCTTAGGGAGGTTTCCTCGGAGTCTAAACGTCCAACTTGAAAATCTCCATCCTCTAGAGGGTGCCTCCATTTTTCCCCTATGGACCGCGACACGACCTCTCATTCCCGCGGTCCACAAACCATGCCAGGGTGCTTTGTTATGCCTTTCTTCGATGAATATGAAATCTTCCCTCCGCTCCCGCTAGTCATGGTCACTCGAGGTACCTTTCCACTGATGTTCCTGCGCCTCCTCCTCCCTCGGTGACTGGGTCATCTGCCCCTACTCACCCGGGCACCCTTGATTTGGATGGGACATCCTGGGTGGGTCGCATGTTAGCTCTTTACGTGCGAAGGTATACCCGAGTCGCCGAGGGTATTCCCGAGACCGAGTGGAGAGGTCTCAGGAATTTTACCATGGTGGAGCTTGGGGAGACCCTTGTGCTATCCACAACTTGGGTGAGTTCATGCGTCTTACATTGGTCTTTCTTTTTTTATGTGTGTTTTGGGTGCTTTGTTTGCTCATTTTTTTCTTTTTGCTTCCTTGTAGCCTTCTCTGATGGCTCAACGCTTCGCAGACTCGGCATAGGGCCTATCTGCATCAAACGCTAAAAGAGACCGTCTAGCGGTCAGAGTTTAGGAGCTCGAGGGACAACTTGCTGACATCAAGCTTAAGCTAGAGAAAGCCCTAGCAAAAGCCTCTTCGTCGTCAAAGAAGAAGAAGAGAGTGGAAGCTAAGGCTACGGTGTTGCGGGAGGGGGTCACTCTCCTAGAGGCTAATTTGGCGGAGGTTGAATATAGGTCCATAAAGTGCACCCTTTATGGAATGTGGAGGAAAAATCCTAGCTTCGATTTCTCTTCCTTTGGTGACCATGCCATTGCCAAGGTGGCCGAGTAGAATGCTCACGGCGGGAGGCCTTGAGATTTTGCTTCTATAACTTTTAACTTTTTCTTCGATTTGGTTGTATGATCATTTGAACCTTATTATACCGGAGAGGTTTCTTCTGGTTGTGTGTGTGTGTGTATTTTTTTTTCTTTTTTCTACAAGAACTTTTCTAAGTCCTGTTGTGGTTGATGCCTTCTTTATCATGCAACATTAGCATGATTTTCTTCTTTTATATATATGTGATCATTTGTTTTTGTTTCCTTACGCTTGAGGTCCTTTTGAACCCACTCCTGTATGTAGGAGCCAAAGGGGTTCGATAGGTCTCTCTTTTTCTAATAATTCATTGATACTTTATTTGGACCGGTAGTGATGGTATCTTTGGTGCACCTTGATTGTATTTGTAAGGATGTGTTGACCCTTTGGGTTCTAGCCATCATTTTATATATTTTTGTGTGCGCTTGTTATTTCTTGCGAGAAGCGTCCTTCTCGTCATTACGCGTAGTACTATTTTTTTAGGGGTCTCTTTTATGACCCTTTTTGGCTAGACGGCTTGGTGGCCGCTCTAGGCTTATTGGTGGATGCTCTTCCTGAGGCCTTTCCTCTCATGGAGGTATCAACCTTTATTAGGAGGCTTTTCTTGTAGGACCTTTGACCCTCTTGATGTTCATAAGGGTAGCCATTCCTCGTGAACTCAAGAGGTGTCTTGCAAGGTTTTCTTCCTTATTTTCATTTTTTTTAAGGGTCTCTTTTAGGACCCTTTTTGGCTGTATACTCTGCCCCCAAGTGGTTGGCGAGATTTATCCCGTCGGGCACTTTGATCATTTTGCTCATGCACTTTGATAATTCCAATTGGTGATAGGTACATGAGAGTTAGATATGTGCTCACGTAAATGTGGAGGGTGTCATGGAAATAAGTAACATATTCATTAAAAATAAGTAGAGTACATAGGTATCTATGGCAACATTGTTCTTACTACATATCGGGGCATCTAGGTTACCCCTCTAACCCATAATTGCTTTTAAGGGGAGGACTCACAACTATGTTAAGGGGCTAACTATGGTAACCCTTTTGATTTATCGCACTAAAAGTGGAGCTTTACCTAATGCTCCCTCTCATACGCATACACACAACCATCGATTCTGATCTCCTTAGTAACTTTGGGATTGAACTCATGTGGGTTTGCGCCCCCATGCACTACCATCGCCATAGGTTCTGGCAGTTTCATGATTATGCGGAGGGACATTTTATAACATTCCCTTGATTCTTTCTATTCCCCTTTCATGCTCGCTACTCCCCAAGGAGTTGGGAATTTTATGGCCAAGTGGTATGCTGAGGTTATCACCTTGAATTCTCTCAGGGAGGGTCTCCCTAATACCGTGTTGAAGGCCGAGGAATAGCTTACTCTGACAAAGTTTGTCAATACAGTGGTCTGTCTGGGTAGCTCTCCCATGGTGAGAGCCAAATTGATTGTGCCCAGGGGCTGTATCGACTCTCCTGTAAACCCATACATGGAGGTGTTGCAGGGTTTTAAGTTCCTGATGACTAGTCCCATCTTCTCTAAGGTCGGGCGATATAGGATGTTTGCAGAGCTCCTATTGTCTAACAGAGCCCGATGTACCTTCATGCTGGCCAACTGTACACTTAACACCAAGGGGTCATTGTAAGGAAAATGCACACCCCATGCATCTTCTTCGGTAAAGGTTATTGAGTCATTTTCCCCTTTAAAGTTTTTCGAGGGTCATTGTTCTAAGCTTAACATGCATGGGGGTGGACTTCGTTTGGCTTCCTTGGTGTATCTATCTCGTCCCTTTCTCGATTCTCCTCCGAATCCTGGTCCTCCAAAGATCGTCCTCACTTCTCCTTGCACCTTTGGACCTACATCTCGTGCTCGTGGCGAGGGTGGTCTACCATCTGGTCTTTCATTTTCTCTTCGGGCGTATCTACCCAAGTGCCCCCTGCGTATGAGTTCCTCTATTTCTACCTTTAAATGAGTGCATTCCGCTGTGGTGTGGCTAATGTATTTATGATATTGAAAATATTTTTCGGGGTCTCTCTTTGACCGATATCTCTTCATTGGTGGGGGTCTTCTGAAGGGAACCTGATTCTCGTTTGCTATGAAGATATGCTCTCTAGTATGTGTTAGGTCAGTGTGGAAGGTGTGGCATGTTTTCCTAGGATTGCCTCCGTGTTTGTGCCTCCTTTGGTGATCATCTCTTGGGCCTTCGTACACCCTTTTCTTTTTTGCGTCATTCGAACCTTCAGGGACTAAAGACTTGACAAGTGATGCCTTCAAGTTCTCATGGCTATCTTCGACACAAATGTACTTTTCTACCCGTTCGTAGAAATCATCTAAGTCAGTGACCACCCTTTTGAGCATATTATCCCAAAGCTTACTGCCTGGGCGTACTTCAGCCATGATTTCCATCTTAAGTTCTCCCCTGGTCAGGCTTCCCATTTTAGCCGCTTCCATGTTGAACCTATGGATGTAGCTCTTCAAGCTTTCTCCTTCACCTTGCATTATATTAGCGAGGCTAGTGCCCGGCAGGGTATAATCGCGTACGGCATGATGTTTTTGTAGAAACTCGTCGAAAAATTGTTGCCATGACCTAATGGTCCCCGGCCTCAGCCTCTTGAACCACTTGTATGCAGGCCCCTTCAGCGTGACCGCGAAACAGTGACACCTTGCTCTACTATTAATTCCTCTCATCTTCATTAAATCGTTAAAGGCATCCACGTGGTACTTGGGGTCCGAGGTGCCCTCATATGGAGTCATACGAGGTTCTTTAATGTTAGATGGGAGCGGTTCCAATTGGATTTCTTGCGTGAAGGGTGACTCGTAGTCGAACTCTTCATCGGTAATGTGCCCCCAGATGTTGTGATGATCTTGCTCTGAAGGCTCCTCATCTCGGTGTCTAGCTCTTTTCGCCTCCTAGTCAAGGAGTCCCTGAGTTTGGTTGGGTTGGCCTTTCTCTTCTCTCTACCCTTCGGAGGGGCCATAGGAGGCATCGTCCTTACTTCTGACCTCCTTCCATTGAGCTTTTTTCTTAGGTCAGGTGGCGCCTCCTTAGAGGTGACTTCGGCTTCGTTATGAGGGTCAACGTTGTTCTTCTGCTCTGGCCTCTGGGGCTACTTCGCCTGTCCGGGACATTCACGTCACTTCGTCCAAGAGGTATTACTATTGGAGAGTCGAGTCCTCCCATCATCGACAGGGACTGTGGTTTCTACACCCTCTTGGCCTTTCTCCTTTCGTTTAGGAAGAGGCATGCTTGATTTTCCCTATAGAAGGCCATTCAACACCTCTTGCATATTCTGTAAGGTGGTTTCTAGCCTTCGGTTCCTCTGATGTAATTCCCGTATCTCCTCTTCGTAAAATACATACCTAGAGCTCAAGCTTATGGAATGTACTCGGGGACTCTTGTCTGGCCTACATGTTGATGGACCCGGATCTTGCCAACCGGAGTTCAGCACCTGTGGTGGCCTTGGGGGCAGAAATTTTTTGGCATCTCTCGTGGGAGCAGCCATTGGTCTCGGACAGTTATCATCACGCTGGACAGCTGGGGACGAATCCTCCCTTTCATCTTCAGGAACCCTAGGCTCCTTTGGTGCATCCATATTTTCGGGTGGCGGAGGATTCTTCATGGAGGCCTTCAGATGGTCTCCGTCGAGGTGGACCTCCACCTCTCGTGGTTCTCTCAGTCGCTTATACCGTCTTGGCATCTTTCTCTACCAGAATCAATGGAAGAATATTGGCTTGGAACTTATCCTTCCCACAGACAGCGCCAAACTGTTGACGGTGAGAACTCGTCAACGATGTTAGGTCGAAAAACTCAAAGCTTTGTCAGAGAATAACCAAGAATTTAAAATAGCCTTGAGGAAAAATAAATGCAGATGAACGATGGAGTAAAAACCCGTATATTGCTTAATAGCCTGAGTATACAATGAATTTTTCAACCCCTTAGTTTCAGGGGTGGAGGTCAATTTATAGATTGGCTCTAATGGCCTTTAATACAAGGTGGTCCCAGGGGACAAGGAGGTACTTGGGTACACTGTCATGGTAGTGGCACAGGTCATGGTGGAGCAGAGGATCATGATGTCGATGCTTGTTTGTGGTCAGTGACATGTAGGTCATGCCACCACTACTCGTACTTCCACTACTTGCCAGGCACGGATTTCAGAGTCACGCCTCTGTCCTCCTCAGGGTCATACATCCCGTACTCATGGGCATGTCTTGTACCTAATGGTTCTTTTTCCTATTTCAAAGATACACCTTTTCACCAGGCTTTCTTACATTTGGTTAAGTTTTGAGAACTTATGGGTATTCATGGAAGATATGGCGAGGCAAGGTGCCTGTCGTCCTGGCAAGATATGGGGTCTCGCATGGACCCTTAAGCACAAGGCATGAAGTCTCGCATGACGTGGCTTATGGGCCTATGGCGAGGCATTCCTTTGGCTAACAACATATGGCCCTATGCATGAGCAGCATCATGACAGACAGGCGAGAAGGGCGAGATGGGCCTCACTTGTCGAGGCCCTTGTGTCTAGGTAGATGGGTAAGGCAGGTGTGCGAGGCGTCTCCCGAGCATCCAAGGCACAATGACCTCGCGAGGCACCTATGGGGCACAAGATGGAGGCTGGTGGTGTGAGGCCATGCCTCATGAGGCGCTTGCACGAGTCGCCTGCGTGTGGCGTGAGATGGAGGCTGGTGGCGTGAGGCCATGCCTCGCGAGGCGCTTGCACAAGACACGTGCTTGCGGCGCGAGATGGAGGCAGGTGGCACGAGGGAATGCCTTGAGAGGTACTTGCATGAGACACCTGCGTGTGGCATGAGACGGAGGCTGGTGGCTCGAGGCCATGTCTCACGAGATGCTTGCTTGTGGTGCGAGGCCATGCCTCGCGAGGCGCTTGCAAGAGACGCATGCTTATGCTCTCGAGGCCTTGCCTCACAAGACGCTTGCGTGAGACGAAGGTATGCATGCGTGAGGCTGAGCCTCACAAGGCCTCAGCATGAAGTGTGCCATTGATAGCAAGACATATCCGCCCCCTTGTGACCCTCAGTTCGAGACGCGTCGTAAGTTTTGAGGGGTGATCCTACTTGAGCTTGTGCACAAAGCGAGGCTCTATAAGAGAGGCGCATGCCTTGTGAGGCCTTTGGTGTAGGGTGCAAGGCCAGTCTTGGCTATTTGCATCCTGACCCTTTATTTTGAGGGTCACAAGGTGGGGCCTTGTGCAACTAAAATTATAATATCCATAGTGAGTAAATGCGAAAGTTGTGATTTAACCTATTTGGTTGGCACACCTGTTAGGAATGAGTTTCCTAATACGCAGCGGAATGGTGGTGGGTTTGCCCAGTGTACAACAAAAATTTTGTAACACATTTAAACTACCTTTAAATATGTGGATCCATTAATATACATACATTAATCATAAGCAAGTTTCCTTACTATATTTTCGTAATTTGAACGAACTTCCTTTCCAAGCTGCTCCAAGGTACTCACAGCAAGATCTTCCACAACGTTCTCTACATTTCAAGAAGTGTGTGGGCACTTAGAGAATAAAGGATGGTAGGGATGTAAATGGGGCGGGTGGGGTCGGGGAAGGTTCCCCCATCCCCGCCCCGTCTCGAGGTCGTGCCCCCATCAAATACCCGTTTAATAAAATTGTTTAATTTTTTTCTAAAATTGAAAAAATAATTAATACTTTTTAATATAAAATAATTAAAAAAACAATAAATTATATCATTAATAAATATATATTTATATAAATTATTATATTATATATTTTTAATAATCTTTGTATTAAAAATATAAATTACAATGTAAACGGGGCGGGTTCGAGACGGGGGTCATGTTCCCTGTCCCCTCCCCATTAGGGGCGGGCCCCCATGGGGACCTTATCCCGTGGGTTAAATTGACATCCCTAAAGGATGGTGAATTTCGGATTCTGCTTGATGTACTCAACACACGAGATCAACAGAATAGGCCTGAGATTGATTCTTTATCTTTTTCAATGAGAGATAGAAAAGTATCGTTCTTTTTTTAGAGCGAATAACAGAGTCTCTCTTCTTTTTTGATAAGTCTAACTTTAATAGAAAATATTTAAATTTAAAAAATAAATTTGTAACCAATTTACAATTTATCTTTTAATTAATTAATTATCTCATTAATGAAAATATCATAAAACTAACTTTTGAATTTTCCATTAATTAATTAATTAATTAAATAAAATTGAAAAATCTATCCCTAAAAAACTGTGTAGCACACGCCACACACAGTCCATGGATTGTGTGTGTCGTGTACCACCCTATATTTTAGGGATATTTAATTTTTCTATAATTATTTAATTATTTATTCAAACTACCTTATCAGATAAAAATCCAATAACCTGATAATTAATTCAAATTTGAATTAATTATATTTTTAACTAATTATCAAATATAATTAATTATTTGAATAAATATCAATCTTTTAAATTCAAATCTAATTTGAACTTATCATATTATTATCTCCCACTCAAATAAAGATATTTAATTAATTCTACCAATTAATTAAAACCAATTTAAATTTTGAAATTAAATATTTAATTTATTATAATTTCGAAAATTATAATAAATTAATTATTTAATATAATTTCAAAAATATATTTAATTATTTATTATAATTTAAAAAATTACATAATAATTAAATATTAATTAATTTTATTAATTACAACTAATTTGTAATTAATTAATTAATCACTATTATCACATAATTGTATATTTGACCCAAAGAACAAATTTCTTCTTAAATTTGTCTTTCAACCATTTTTCCATTTATATCAACTCTTGCCTTGAATAGTGTTGATAGAGCCGATGTGGGGACCTATGGCTCTATAATTCCAAGCTTCAATAAATTTAAGATTATTAATTAAACTCTTTAATTAAATAATCTTATTTTATTAATCTCATGATTGCTCCATTATAAATATGAGACTGCACTCTTGTAATTATAGACATTTCATTTACGGAGTACTTTATAATAATAAAGCGTCAATTGATATAATCAGTACATACAAATTAACCCTCTAATGATGGTTCATAATTAATTGGGAATAAAATTATCGTTTTACCCTTTTAATTATATCTTGTTTCCTTAAGTACCATTGACTTTACTAGTGACGGTTAATTCATAACTAAATTATGAATTTGAGCTCAATAACCTTTTCAGTCCCAAAAGTCAACCCTTAAGAGAACCATTATTTAATCTCTTACGAGAAGGTATAGATTCCATATATGTATACTATGTCCCTAGCCATTTACATTAATGAGTTCCCAAAAAAAAAAATTCTAGCCTGATCATTCTGACAGACCCTAACGAGTGAATCAAAGAACTCATATAATATAAACAACAGTTCATAGTAACTTCAGGATTAAGATCTATTTGTATATGATTATCAGTTGATATATTTAATTAATACTTCGAAAAATAAACATATCTGATCCAGTTCTATATATTCTCTAATATATAAAGTACCTCCACTAAAGTTTCCTACTACACTAGTAATTCAGATCTAGATCACATGTATTCATAATACTAGTTGACCGTACTTGCAATAATTAATCTAAAGATTCCATAACTTTATTTTACTGCGAACTATTCAAGTTCATTTATCTCAAACACAATCCTAATAGGAATTTTTCTGATATTTACATAACATTATGATAAAATAATATAGTCCATAAAATATATGCATAAAAAATTCAACTTATTTATTTATTTCCTAAAATAATGTCTAATACATATGCTTTCAGGGCACAATTCCCAACAATACCATGGTTGGTGCGAGTGAGGTATCAAAAGAGGGAATGGGTACAAGAGGAGACCGTACGTCTCCATTGGACACCAAGGGTTATAGTGTCAAATTGGAACCCATAGACTCCCAAGTTCTAGAAAAAGGGGGGGGGGGGGGGGGGTCGTAGAGTGACTCTGAGTAGAATATTGTGAGACAGGGAATGAAAAGAGCTTACTCCGGAGATGAACCTAAAGACAGGAAGTACCCTAGCTCAGCAATGGTTTAAAGGACCTGTGAAATTGTTAAGAAACGTTAAGGGCAGAAGTGTCTGCGCTATTACAAGGACATGAGAATTCACAAGTCTAGATATGGGAACGTAGAGTTCCAGGATTGAGGACTTTGTACTCTCCGAGTATTATGAACTAAGGTTCAAAAAGAAAAAAGGAGTTTGACTCTAGAGTTCACATATGTTGTGAGATCCTAATAAGGATTAGGCCAGGGGCCTATAGTTTGGCCTCACCCCAGTATGGGTAGAGGGTTACGAGATGTTATTGGTGTCAATGTTGAAGAAAGGGGTGACAAGTACAACCCCTAATTGGGTAAGGAGACCCTAGAAATTTAGTGGAACTTACTATGTAAGGAAAAGCCAATGGAATTCTGGATAAAAGAGAGAAGGTCTTACGGATTAAGACTATTGTTCTTGTGAGAATGTTGCAAGTAGTGACCAATTAAAGGACCTGACTCTAGGGTTATAGTCGGTTTGCGGGATTGATATTCTGATGTATGTGAATAAATTTTGAGGACAGAATTTTAATAAGGAGGGGATTGTAGTAACGTCCTGAATTTGATAATTAAGGCTGGAAGGCCTAATTTGGATTATATGCTTGATGATGTGTTATAAATGAATTATGTGGTAATGGGATTAGACATGCATGATTGTGTGTTTTTAAATATGCATGTGGGCCCATTTCTATGAATAGGGGAGTGTTTGTATTTTATGCATGTTGAGGGCATAACTGTAAATATGTATGTGCTATGAGAAAGACCCCGATGTTATGGGGATATATTTGAGATGTGTGGTCCGAGACGATCCTAGGGAGCAGATTTGCAAAATAGTCACAACGGAGTCAGATACCCAGCTCTGGGTGAGCCTAGGGGTATTTTGAGAATTTGGCATGTGCCAGGGGATTACCGAGTAACGAGTAGTTATTAGTAATTATTTGGGTATGTTGGGATCAAATGGAATTTATTAGGAACACTCAAGGAGTTAGCGGGATGTGGAAAATTATGGGATTGCCCTTGGTGGCATTAAGACATTAAGGATGGATTTGAGGGTATTTTGTCCTTTGGCCAAGGGATAGACCTAACCATAGAAGGAAGAAAAAAAAACAGAACTCCTTAGTTGTGCCTCACTCTCTCTCTTTCGGCTCTTTCTTCCTCTCTTGGTGGCTTAGGTAGTTCTGGAGAAATTCTGGTGGTGAGGCTCTGAATTGAAGGTTTAGAAGCTTGGAGACTGATGAATCAAGCTAGGATTAGTTGACGATGAGTTTAGGGTCGTCATTTCCAGAAGGGATAGGTGAATTCCCATGCTTCTTTATTGAATTGTAAGTATGGTATTGGTGTTCTTGAGTTTCAAACTCAAGGTTTGAATTTTGGGCTGCGATGGGGTTTTGGCTTAGCTATTAGTGTGGTTGTGTTGTCTATGGAATTTGGGAATGCTTGAGAGACTTACTTCATGCTTTAGTTTATGTTTAGGGTTGATTTTGATGAATTGAGTTCAGGAAAAACGCAGAGGAATGGTGGAGTTTCTGGGTTTTGGGGCTCGTGTTGCGGCCATGTTCTTCAGGCGCCGCGGCCTGTGTGTTTGAAGAGGCTGGAAAGCCTCTGTTTTTCCTAGGTGCACCGCGACGCAAGGTATAGTGCATCGCAGCCCATGTCCTTCAGCAGAGAGGCATTTTACCTCTAACTTGGGCGCGCCGCGACCCTTAAGGGGTTGGGCCGCAGGTCAAATGTGAGATGTTGGCCATTTTAGGGTTTAATGTTCGGGAACTCAGACGTTAAGGCTCGGGAAGGATTTTACTACCCTGTTTGGTAAAATCCAAGGTCCCAGAGGCTAGTATGTTATTCTGGAAGCTTTTAATTGATTTAGATCATGATGGATATTTATTAATACATTGTGACTAGGTCAAACTGCTCAGGCTCAAGGCTAGGAGTAGTGCTCGGGATCGCTTTTGGTTGTCAGCTCGGGACACCAGGTAAGAGAATATTTTGTACCCGTAGAGATATGTGGTGTGTTGTACTGTATGTTTTTTTTATAGCTATTATGTCATACATGGGATCATGACTGATCAGTAAGGGGTCGAGATCAATGTTAAGCATGTTGAATGTAGCCCGCCAGGGCGAGAGACTCATGGGTGTTTAAACACTCGTTCAACTAGGACCGCAAAGCTGGGAGCGACAAGGGGATGAGATCGGCATTAAGCATGCTGAATGCTGGCCACCAAGGCGAGACCCTCAAGGGTGATGTACACACCCGTTCGTCTGGGACCGCGGACTTGGTGCCTAGTAATGCACCCCGATCGGCGAAGGTCGTTGTTGTAGTATTGAGTTGCTGTGTTATTATACTATTGCATTATTATGTTGCCATGTTATCTTACTGTATTGGGCTATTGTGCTGTCATGTTATGATAGCGTTGTGTTATTGAATTGTTGTACTATTAGGTTGTTATGCCATTGTGCTCTTGAGATGTTTTACTACTGTGTTGTTGTGCATTCTAATAGGATCTGGTATCTGTTTGTTGCTCTGATTAAGTATGATTCGTTGAGGTATATTGTTATTGTATGTTGTGCTTGAAGTTCTCTTGCTGGGTCTCGGCTCATAAGTGCTCTATGGTGCAGGTAAGAGCAAGGAAACTAGGTCGAACAACCATGAGTTGGAGGGCGTGGAGTGGTGTGTATATGTTTGGTCTACCTGGCCACCACAGGTGGGGTTACTTTAAGGAACATGTGGTAAACATTCGGTTTTGTCGCTTAGGTCGACGATAATGTGCCTTTGGATTGTAAATGTATTTCAAAACAATGTTTTGGGATCCCAATGTAACATTTTTACAAATTTCAATGAAAGACCAACTCTTTGTACTTAAGGTTTAATAAATGAGTCTTTATTTTTATTCAATCTCACTTTTTAATCTAAGACCTCAATTAGTGAGCTAATGGCACATTTATAGATCACATGGTAACAACTCTAAGGAAGTAGGTGTTACAGAGGAAGAGAGGTTTCTCTAGGGGCTACAACCTATGATAGCCCGGGATGTTCCACTACTAGAAATATAGGTTTTTACTTCGGTTTTTATACTTAGCATACAAAAAAACTGAAGTAAAAACCTTTTTAAACTCTTTTACTTCGCTTTTGAATTTGGCGCTTAAAAAAAATTAGTTACTACTTCACTTTCATAAAAAAACGAAGTTAAAAATTCAATTGAAAGAGGGACATGTTTGGTTGCACATGCCCATGACTTCGGTTTAGAGAGAATAAGGATGTAAAAAAAGAGCCAAGTCAAACGCGTCCCTTATTAGTTTTTGGTAACTTTCTGTAATGTCCCAAATTTCCTAATAAGGTTTAGGACCTTGATTAGGAGACCGGGAGGGCCATAATTGATTTATTATATTATTAAATGATTATATGCATGTTTATGTGAATTATATTATGATATGATGATAAACGCATGCATATGGGTCCATTTTTAATTATAATGGCATTTTGGTAATTTAGCCCGCTAAGGGCCTATTTGTATATTTTCATGCATGTTGGTGAATTATGAATAAGACCACATTATATGTGGATTTGTTAGAGCTTTTCGGGATGAGACGATCTTTTAATGTAAGTTATCGATCTGGTCATAACAGGGTTACTTTCGGGGCTCGGGGTGAGTCTTGGGGTAATTTGGTGATTAGAACATTACCGGGAATTAAAGAATAATGGGATGATATTTATTAGCATTTGGGAATAATGAGAATTGGAGGACGTTAATTATGATTAGCGGGATTAGATGGGAAAGGACTATTTTACCCTTGCGGGATGTTAAGGAAAGAAGATAAGCCTAGGGGTATTTTGGTCTTTTGACCTAAAGGATATATATAACTTTAAGAAGCTGTTGAAGCTTAAGAAAAACAGAGTGTTTCCTTTTCTCTCTCTCCCCAATCATCTCATTTTCCTTCTCTTTGAATTTTGGAAGCTCAAGTTGAGGGTTCAAGCTTGGGAATTAAGGCTTAAGGGTTTAGGTTTGTGTTCAGCCATTGAGGAGGATTTAATTTGAGTTTAAGGTAAGGTTTTAGTGCAATTTTCTAGTTTCTTACTCTGTTTTTGGTGTTAGTTTTGAGGTTGGAGTTTTGATCATTGAAATGGGAATTTGATGAAGTTTTGATTGGTTTAAGGCTTAGGTTTTTATGGTTATATGGTAGATAAGTTATAGTAATAGTTGGTGGCTTTGCTTTGTGATATTGGGAGTGTTTTAATAAGGTTTTGAATTGAGTTCGAAGGGGAAAAACAAGGATTTTTGGCTGAGTTTCAGGTGGGGCCGCGGCACTATTCTAGAGCGTCGCGACCCAAGCTTGTTGAAGAGGAAGGGTGGAGCTGCAGGGCTGTTGGGCCGCGACATGGTGAAGGAGGGCCGCGACCCGTGTTGGGGATTGAAGGGTGGCCGCTTCTGTTTGAGGAGGCGGGCCGCGACATGGTGGTGTAGGGCCACGACCCTTAGTGGAATTTTTGGCCAGAAGTGTGTGTTCATCATGGGAAGCCAAACCTTAGGCCTCGGGATCGTTCTTAATACTTGATTTAGTGGGATTTGATGTCCTGGAGGCTAGGTCTTGGTCCGGGAGCCTTTTATTGATTGATTTTATTGATGGAATCCCATTTTTGGTTATGACTAGGTGACCACTAAGGGATTAAAGGATCGATCGTTCTCAAGGGTCATTCAATTGTTATTTCTCGCTCAAACCAAAGGTAAGAAAACTGCACCCAGTAGGTGATGCATTTGATGCACGAGAAACATGTGATTAGAGCATGCCATGAATGTTGAATATGAGATTATATTAGAGCTTGAGTCTCTATGTTTGTGCATGATCCTAACTATGCTAGAAATTGTTAAGTAAGCATGCTGAATGCCCTAATTTGGATATTTGACATATGACATATGCCTGGTAGCATTGCTTACTTGTGCGTGGCACTGACTTACTAGTCAAAATCGGCAATGGTGTCAGAACTGACTGTGAAGCTGTGACTCACTAGTCAAGTTTGACAGCAGTACTAAGCACCGATCGTTTGTTATTGACTTATGATTCAGGAGCGGCATAAGTTTCATAAACGCAGAGCCGAAAAGATTAGATCTAATCGACATATGCATTGAATGACCCATCATGAGCATTAATGGCGGACCAACCTCAAGTTTGATGAAAACTATAAGCGCTTGTCTAGTCTATGTCTAGTCACTCAAAGCCAAGGCCAAAAGTCCCAGGTGACTGCATCGTCACATGGATAAGGGTACGGAACCCACACTAGTGACTCCTTAGTCACTCATCTAAGGGTGCATATCCCATGTTAGTGACTTACTCCTCGGTCATTCATTTGATTAGCACTATAAGCCCCAGCATGGCAAGTGTAAATCACTCATTTGTTTAGGATTGACTTGATAGTCATCCATATAGGAGGGCAGGGCCCACAACCATCATTATTTGAACTTATTTGCATGCGTGATTAAGGCTATTATTGCTCAGCATGCACGTTATGATTTGGTGACATGTTATTATTGTTCATGAGCATATCGAGTTTTCTTGCTGGGCTTCGGCTCACGAGTGCTATGTGGTGCAGGTAAAGGCAAAAGAAAGATGGAGCATCCTTGAGTTGGAGAGCTTAGGTGACGATTTGTACATATGCAGCTACTCGACCGCCACACCTGAGAGTTGAAAGAGAAACTAGGGTTAAACCCTATTTTGCTGCTTAGGTAGGTTGGTTGTAAATATTTTGTTGTAATTAAGCTTTAAATTATATTTTTGGAATCCCAATGTAATAGTAAACGTTTTAGTGAAATGTTATATCTTAACCAAATTATTTAACCCTATATCGCTAATCATACTTAGTTACACGATTATGGCCAAATGACTCGATTAGCGAGTTTAGCACTATTTAAAATGCACACTGTAATGGTCCAATGGAAAGTACGCTTTCTATTTCAGTTTTTACATAAAACCCGTAGTAGAAAGTGCCCAGCCACACGAGGCAGAGCACCCTTCAAAACCCTTCTACTGACGCAACCATACGGCACAACCATTTTCTTCTTTTTTTTTCATTTTTTCTTACAACTTTCCTTCATTATAAACCGAAATATAGCCTAAAAATCCTTCTTTTTTTGTTTTTTAGAGGAAAAAAATACATTTGGCAGTGGGTATTATTTCTCATGGTTTCTTGCCAAATTTTGAACGGATTTTTGTCATTGTAAGATGTTTTTTAGCTTCAAAACAGGTATGGATTACTAAATCATTGTTTTGATGATAATTTTTTTTATTTTTCTATGTTTTTTTATATTATTCTGAATTTTATAATTAGAATTAGTAATATTTTGTTAACTTTTCTAATTATTTGTTTATTTTGTTATTTTAAATAATGTGATAAAAATTTGGTTTATTATATATATATGTATATTAGTAAATTTTAGAAATTGTGACAAGATGAATTTTCTTTTTAAATATTTGAAAAAATAAATAACTTGAAGATGATCAAAGTGTTGTTCATTAGTTTCTATAACTAGTTTGATTTGTTTGTTTTTATTTAGTGGTTTGATAAATTATGTAGTTTACTAATTATGTAAGTAATATTTTAGTAGGGTCATCGATTGAGTGGTGACTTTGTTGTTCATTTTGGGTGAATTGAAGAGTAATATTGAAGGTTAGTTATTTTTTATTTTTATTCATATTACTACAAGATTTATGTAGAAAGATAAGGTTAATTAAATCACGCATATTGGATTTAGTGGAAGTTATGTTTGAAAATTAGTGAAGTAGGCTCTGGGAAATTAGCGTGTTGTGGTGATATAAAGATGGATTCATTTATGCTTGATTATTGTGTTTGTATTGTTTTTATAGAAAATTATGAAATTGCAGTATGCTATAGAAACAGAGGATACTCTACTGAATTTTTTAAAAAATTTATAAGACTAGAACCTAATAATGATGGATTCATCTATGCTTGATTATTGTGTTTGTTTGTATTGATTTTATAGGTAATTATGAAATTACGGTATGCTATAGAAACAGAGGAAACTCTACTGATTTTTTAAAAAAAAATTATAAGACTAGAACCTAATAATGATGGATTCATCTATACTTGACTATTGTGTTTGTTTGTATTGATTTTATAGGTAATTATGAAATTACTATATGCTATAGAAACAAAGGAAACTCTGCCGATTTTTTTTTTAATTTTATAAGACTATAACCTAATAGCATGCCTAAATTTATCGTGCATAGAATATAAACTCTTTACATGATTGAATTGTTTTTGAAACTTATATAAGTTTTTTTCTAACTTATTAGGAATTTAATATTTTTATTAGTATGGATAAATCATGGATGCTTGAGATGAGAGAAACACCACAATTTCAAGATGGATTCAACAATTTTTGGAGTTTTGCCTAAAGAATTGTAGTGATCCACAAAGAAATCGTTGTCCTTGTATCAATTGTGGTAATGGAGTAAAGGGGAATATTACCATGATAAAGGATCATGTATTTTGTCGGGGATTTGATATAAGTTATACTAGATGGTATTGGCATGGAGAACTATTAAATGACGGCCCATATCCATTAGGTAGGCGAGGTGTAGATGATTTTGATGATCATCCTATAGAATTGCTTGAGGAAGCATAAGAAGAGTTTGTTCATAATCCAGAAAAATTCAATAGTGTGGTTAGAGATACAAATAGACAATTGTTCAGTTGTTGCAATAAACTAAGATTGCCAACAATGGTTAAATTTTATAACATAAAAGCATAAAATGGAGTTAGTGATAAGTGTTTTAGTCAATTTTTAGCTGCTTTCAAGGAGATTTTGCCGCTAGAAAATTGTTTTCCGGAGTCTACATATGAAGTAAAGAAAACATTAAGTTTGATAGGGTTGAAGTATGCGAAGATTCATGCATGTTCGAATGATTGTGTTTTATATCGTAAGGAGTATGCAGACATGGACACTTGCCCAGAATGTGGTTTACCACGGTACAAACCTAACAAAAGTAAGGAGATTAGGAAACTTATTCCTCATAAAGTGTTATGGTACTTTCCTTTGATTTCGCGGCTGAAGCAATTATATCGAAGTGTAGAACACTCTGAGAACTTAATATGGCACGAGACTGGACGAGTGAAAAATGATAAACTCCGACATCCTACAAATTCACGGGCCTGGAAGAAGGTAAATCATATCAATCCAGAATTCAAAAATGAACTAAGACATCTTCGTCTCGGTTTAGCTGCTGATGGAGTAAACCCTCATAGATCTCTAAGTAGTAGGCATAGTTCATGGCTTGTCTTCCTAGTTATGTACAATCTACCTCCTTGGTTGGTCATGAAAAGGAAGTTTATGATGCTTTCATTAATGATTTCAGGCCCAAAACAACCATGACACGATATCGATGTTTATTTGGTACCATTAATTGATGATTTGAAAGATTTGTATGAAAATGGTGTTGAGACATTTAATGGTTTTAAAAAAGAAGTATTTAATTTGAAAACGGTGTTGTTATGGACTGTTAATAATTTTCCAGCATATGATAACCTATCACGGTTGAGCACAAAAGGTTACCAAGCTTGTCCAATTTGTTGCACCAACACAAGGGCCTGTCGCTTGTCAAATGGACACAAAATATGTTATATGGGTCATAGACGATATTTTCATTTAAGTCATCCTGACAGAAATAAAGAAAAAGCATTTGATGGTACTGTGGAACGAGACCTTTCTCCTTTTCCATTGCCAGGTGAGCAAATTCTTAAGGATGTAGAAAAAGTTGACTTTAGGTATGGGAAGAAGAATAAAAACAAAAAAATCAATGGATGTCAAAGAAAATCAATTTTCTTTCAACTTCCTTACTGGAAAGATTTACTCGTTAGACATTGCTTGGATGTCATGCACATAGAAAAAAAATGAGTGTGAAAGTATAACCGGTACATTACTTGATATCCCAGGTAAAACCAAAGATGGTTTGTCTAGTCATTTAGATCTTGTTGAGATGGGTATAAGACATCGCTTGGCACCTGAAGAAAAAGGTAAACACACATATTTTCCTCCTGCTTGTTTTACATTGTCTAAAGAAGATAAGCAAGCCATATGTAAATCATTGGCAGAGATGAAAGTGCCTGACGGTTATTCATCGAATGTTCGAAACTTGGTGTCTATGAAAGATTTGAAGTTAATTGGAATGAAATCACATGATTGCCATATATTAATGCAATAATTACTTCCAATTTCCATTCGGTCAGTTTTACCAAAAAGAGTTCGAGATAGTGTGACAAGTGTGTGCATCTTCTTTAATCCACTATGCAGATACCTATGACGTATTCATACCTTGGCCAAAAGAATTAATTATGACTGATCAGGTATAAAATAATTCTTTAATTTATTACCTATTAAAATATTTGTTGTTCCGTTATTTTAATATTCATTTTACTTGATTTGTGCAGGGTCCTCTAAAAAAGAGACCTCCTATGTCAACAAGCCCATCCAAGGATAAGATGAACCGTAATTCTACGATTAGCCCACATCTGTCATCAGTTGGATCTCACGTCAATCCAGAAAATACTCCGATAAAAGGCCAACCATTTGTTGATCACATCATGAATCGCATCCATGTTAGCCTTCAGTTTATGGTGAGAGAATTTTGCAGAGTTAAAGGAATAAACAAAGCAGTCTCAGTTCTAGTGGACCCATCATTCATGAATCGTGAGTCAATCCTTATAACTTCAGAGGATGTAGAACAAGTTGCTACTTTGCATATGATTGGAGGCTCTGCAATGATATTCAGACTAAGGTATCCCTTCAACTAATTCTTTGGAATGATATGAAATTTAGAATGGTTATGAGTATTTCTCTGTGATGCGCTGCATATTTTCATAGCAAATTGAATGCTTACAGGTTTGGGTAGTCCTATTTATAGGGGAAACTCTGCCAAAAATTTTCAAAAATATTTAACACTTAAGAAAATTTTGCAAATGCATTTGGGAGTCCCTATTTCCAAATCAGCGTGTCTTTTACAAGTTTTTTGACACTGAGCGTGTTAGCATTAATAATGCTAAAGATGTAGAATGATCAACCATTGACTTGGCAAATTGGTTGATGACCATGAATAGAGTTGGTCAACTATACTTTATACTTTGGAACATACGGTAAGAAATACTATAAACTTTTCTTATTTGATTATTCATATTAAAAATTTAATTATTTTATTTAACATGCTTATTATTTTAGGGAACACTGGATATTGGTGATTGCTATGCCAAAAGGAAAAATCATGTTCTTGGATCCACTGAAAGCACACAAATGTCCTGAAGAAATTGATTCAATGATAATGAAGTAAGTTTTAAAATTTTAAAAATATTTCTTAATACGCAACAACTAATACATGTTACTACATTTTAATAACTTTTGTAATTTTTCTTTTTATATAGTGCATATTATAAGGCTTCTTCCAATGAATTACTCGACAATCCTACAAAGATATTCAATGTTGCATGTCCAAAACAACCACAAAGTCGTGAATGTGGTTTTTATGTGTTGAAGTACATTAGAGATCTTGTACGGGCATCAAATGCAATAGAAATCCTAAAAGAAAAAGTAAGTATATTTTTTATAACTTATTTTGGTATCGATAACCTATAAAATAATCAATGTTGTTATTAATTAATTTATATTTATTAATTTTACAGTTTGATGGGAAGAAGAAATATTGTGAGATTGCAAAACTCTTGCCAATCTAACACGAATAGTTAGGTCGATTGATGACATACATTTATTAGTAAGCCTATTTTGTTTATGAGTTAGTTTAGTTCTAAGTTTAGTTTTATGTAAATGTATTAATGTTAAGGCTAGCTATCTTACTTATGTACTTGTGTTTTATGCTTATGTATGACATTTCTAGTTAATGAAAGTTAGCATATTTTCATTCAAAAAAAATTCATAACTAATTCCAATTGTAAAAATATATATAACTATAAATTCATATAATTAGACCATTTAAAAAAATGGGAAATTACCGTATATACGGTATTTTAAACTTCTTTTACATTTTTACAGTAGTTTTTTTTGTTTCCCACTTTTGTATTTTGTTTTTTCTAATTTTTGGGTTAACATTAATTTTTTAATCCATTAATACGACTTCTCCTTCCTCCAGACTCCTTGCCAAAACCAGACCCATTTTCTACTTCTCTTCTTCTTTCACTTTCCTTGCCAAAACCAGTTCATCTTTCTCGTCGGCAACCACCCATGGTCGCTGCACTTTGGAGACCCAAGAACCCCGCCACCCACGCAAACTCTCTCTCTTATTTTCTCTACAGCAACCATCACCACCACCTGACTTTGGAGAAGCCAGATCGCCGCCACACACATCACTTGGTCCTCCATCATCAACGTTGATGTTGAGCTTCACTTCTGCAGTAGAAAGTCGAGTCAAGGCTCATATTTGTCTCTAACCCATTTTTTTTAGTATGGAAAGATCATAGATAAGTCAATTAAGGTTAGTGATTTAAATGGATTTGCTATTCCAAATCAAACTTTGTCACAGAGATTTTCAATTTATTCTTTCTTTACCACCCTGTTAAGGCTTAATAGTCTGAAAGTTCTTTGCCTCCTTGAATATGTTTAAATTTTTTTCTTTGGTTTAGTTCCACCTAAAATCTAAGAAATGGAGAAGCTTCAAACTTTTATAATGGACAAAAATTTCTTAAATGGAACCTTTCCAAGTTGGTTTAACTCAATATTTTATCTGAGTATTTGAAGTTTACAACGAATTGATAGGTCCACTTCCATCTTCAGTTGAGAGAATAACCAATTGATATGAACATATATATACATAATGATATTGTTACATAACATATATGGATATATGTATGTAATATTCGTTTGTTCATTTTGTTGTGACCACAAGTTGTTCGTTGAAATGCCTGAGTTAATTTTAATGCTTCGTTTTAAGTTTGTTTGCAAGTTTGTTTGTCAATATTTGTTCATATAATTAAATAAAGGCCAATGAAACTCAAATAGAAGCCCACTGCAACCCACTGCAACTCTTAATGTGAGTTGTCCATATAAATTACGAATGCAACCACATGCAACCTAATGCAACACATGGCTAGTCCAAGTGCAAACCACTGCAACTCCTAATGTGAGTTATCCAAATGAATTACGAATGCAACCACATGTAACCTAAAGAAACACATGGCTAGTCCAAGTGCAACCCACTACAACTCCTAATGTGAGTTATCCATATGAATTACGAATGCAACCATATGCAACCTAAAGCAACACATTGCTAGTCCAAGTGCAACCCACTGCAACTTCTAATGTGAGTTATCCAAATGAATTACGAATGCAACCACATGCAACCTAAAGCAACACATGGCTAGTCCCAGTGCAACCCGCTGCAACTCCTAATGTGAGCTATCCAAATGAATTACGAATGCAACCACATGCAACCTAAAGCAACACATGGCTAGTCCAACAACTAAAAAAAAACTCATACAAATTTTAAGCAATGTAATATAAAACTAACACAATATAAAAAATCTTATTTGCAACTAAAGCAACGTAAAATAATATTAGCTAATGTTTATTATTTTATGGTTTTATATTTTTAATATGTTAGCTAACTAGATGAAATAATATTCAAGATATACTAAATTACAACAAAATGATGTTTGTATAAATTTAAGCTTATATTTGAATACTAATGTCAAATAAATCTGGAATGATTCACGTAGTTGTAGCACACAGTACCAAAAATTATATGTGAATCATATAAATATATTATATATTTATATACATGATGATGAGATTTGATATGTATGTCATGAAGTTTCTTAATAGAGAGAAAGAGAGAGTATTTACATGTATATTATTTAATGAATGGTGAAAGACTAATGAGATTCTTTGTGGCTTGACATTGTAGTTTTTTCTGATGAATTGTCTAGTGCAAACCATAATTTTAGAAAAAAAAACTTTAAGTTATATATTTATAAAATAAATCTTTAATTACCGTATAAATAAAATAAAATTATTTGATAAAGATATTAATGAAAGTATCCCAATTTTTTAATTGACACAGTTGTCGACAATATCAGTCTTTAAGAAGAAACCGTATACTTAGAATTAATAACTTTTATATAGTTTTGCATCAATTATTAAAAGACCGTATAAATGAATTCTAACTTTTATATTTATGTATTAATGAAAAAATCCCTAAAAAAATTAGGGCAAAAAAATATATATAAATATATAAAAATATAATTTGGCCATTTTAAAATAATTAGAAATAATTATTCCAAAAAAAATAGGGGGGGGGGGGGGGGGCTTTCTACTTCAGTTATTTTGTAAAAAAACGAAGTAGAAAGTGTCCAGTAAGGAAGTGTACCCCACTTTCTACTTCGGTTATTATGTAAAAACTGAAGTAGAATCTCCATTTTCTACTTCGGTTTTTACATAATAACCGAAATAAAAAAGTCTATTTTTCACTTTGGTTTTTATCTACTTTTTACTTCGCCCCGAACTACTGCAGTTGCAAATTTAAGCGAAAATCGAAGTAAATCCAGCTTAAAAATCAAAGTAAAAGCCCTTTTTTCTTGTAGTTTTCGTATCACTACTGTGCCAGGAATGACTACTTATACACAGGTGGTAGAAAAGGCCCTTACTTCTGAGGGCACAGAGAATAAAATATGGGGTGAGAACGCGATCAGAAGAGACACTAGGAGGGCGGGACCTCCATTTATGAGTTTAGGTAGGGGCGGGGGCCCCAGTGATCATAGAAGGAAGGCTCATGATGGCTTTCCAGCTCCAGGCCCTAACAGGAGACCACATGGTATTCAAATAGGCTGTCAGGGCAGCATTGAGGATTGTAGGACTTTTCCAAAGTGCGCCAAATGTGAGAGGCGCCATATAGGTGAGTGTCGGGCAAAGGCTTGCTTTTTGTGCGGGATAGTGGGACACTTAAAGAAAGATTGCCCGAAGGCAAGAAAGGAAGAACCAAGAAAGATGGACAGCTCGACCCCAGCTCGAGTGTTCGCATTAACACAAGCAGAAGCTAACGCTTGTCCCTCAGTAGTCATAGGTTAGCTTTTTAGTGCTGGAACCCCTTACATTGTTTTGATTGATTCTGGTGCTATACATTCTTTTATTGCTAGAAGATTTATTGATAGATTGTGTAGACCATGTGATTATTATGTTGTGGGATTTGGGACCTTATTGCCCACTAGGGTGTTAGTAGTATCCAGAAGATGGGTCAGATCATTTCCACTAATAGTGGAGGGCAGAGAGTTGTCAGTTGACTTGATAGAGTTGGTTATGACCGACTTTGATATGATTCTGGGTATGGATTGGTTAGTGAAGTATGGGGCAACCATATATTGTTGAAGGAAAATGGTAACCTTTGAACCTAAGGGTGATGATCTTTTTGTAATTGTTGGCACTGTGGAATCCTTTAGCTCTTGGATACCTTTTTTGGGCCCCATTGCTTGTGTCAGCCAAGTGGGATCCACTCGCGATTGTGGAAATATCTCTTCCCTCGACAGAAGGATGGATTAATGGGTTTTTTGAAGCTGGAAGAGTTGTTGTGATGGGTTCACTGGATTTTCTAGAGATGGTCATGGATTCTGCAGAACTGGGTGGTTGAGAACTACCCGATTTTGGGCGTAATGCGTTAATGGTCCTACCAAAATGAGAGTCTCAATCTCATCCTTCAATTGTAAAGATTGTGGCCAAGGTCATTATGGTAACGAAAGAACTTGGCATGATCTCTCTTGGCCCACTAATTCCTCATGGGCTCTGGCTTTTCCACGGAAGGCGAGCAGAATTTACCAGATATATGTTTCCTCGCATATCTGTCAGGTTGATATATGCAGTGAATATTGAGGTGTCATGTCCCCAGATTTGTACTACTTGGACCCTTCCTGATCGCCTTTGTTATTTCCCTTTCTTTTATTATTGTTTCTTGTCTGGTTGTTATGGGTAGCGAGTTGAGTCACAGCTGCAGTAATTGCTACCCCTCCAGCAGGCTACATGGGAATTTGACTAGTTCCAGCCATGGTAGATTCAACCTCCTCGAGGTTTATCCACTCTTGAGCTCGGACCAGAAACTCATCTGTATTCATTACTCATTTTCTTTGGAGTTCTTTCCATAATTCACCTCCCACGGTGATCGATGATCGCATCGCCATGAGCTTGGCATTGTCATCAACATCTCTAGCTGGAGCTGCTATGTTAGTGAATTGGTTTATATAAGCCTTGAGGGACTCGCCCAGTTGTTGTTTGATATTTACCTAATAATTGGCCTCCAATTGTACCTTCTTTGTAGCTCAAAACTATTTTTTAAACTCTAACAACAATTGTTGCCATGGGGTGATTTAATGCCTTTCGAACTTGTCCGGCCACATCTTGGTTATTCTCGTCAAAGTGGCTGGGAATAGGACACAACGCAGGTCATCATTAATGTTATGGGCCCTCATTAATGTGTTGAAATTCCCAATGTGGATCAACAGGTCAGTAGTTCCGTCGTAGGTAGCCATGTGCGACATTTTGAAACTTATTGGATAAGGTGTTGCCGCAATATGAGGAGAAAAAGGCTCGAGCTCCTCGTCAAAATCTTAATCATCCTGGTTTCTTCCTGACAGAGACGCCTCATTTCTTCCTCCATCCTCGCCAGTGGCTCAAGGGTTGGATCCCCCATCATAGAGTTATTTGGGAGTTGAGTATTATCTCCCGTCCTGGGTTGTGCGTTATCCGGGTTGCTATCCCTCTGATCTTGAGTTCGGATAATCAGGACATTCCCATCATCATTCATCATCGATGGGTTTTACCTAGTCTTAGTATAACTCAGATCATTTTTGTGACCTTGCTATCTTCGCTGAGCATTTAAATGATCGCACAGGTCGGACTGATGGTTAGAGCGAAAACTGTGAGCTTAGTTTAGAAGATTTCTTAGGTTGGTCTCCTGCCTCAGAGAGTGTGTACTGTGAACACTCTCAGACCTCCTCTCATGACAAATTTTTGTCAAATAGCTACCTTTAGCAAAGCTCGCCATCTGTTGGTGAGGTTGCTGAGCTTGGTCGTTGACACGAACTCAGATTCTATTATCCCAAGACTGTGAAACATATGTAACCTCTCTGTGGGCTGATTTTCTTAGGTTTTCTCCATGAGCTGGTGCATTTTTTTGTGCTCGCGAGGGTGTTGGGTGATGAGTTGGTGATGGTGGGTACCTTATCGACGAGGCCACCCGTCGTCCATCAGGGCGCACCAATCTAGGTCGCCCATTATCCATTCCAATGTCTTGGACTGGTGGTAATGCCTCATCATTTCTTTGCTCTTGACCACCCAGTCGGAATGGTGCTAGTGGATTCGGGGGGACTCCTGTACATTTGTAGGTAGTCCCTGCTCGACCTGTTTGATTGGCCTGAGTTTTAGCGACATGAGCCGCCTGCTTTCTCTTACGATTGTGTGCAGGTCTATCGTTCTTGGGGGTCTATTCTGATGTCACGGTACTCGGGGTTGAGGTCCAAACCGCGTGGCTTACATTTGGGTGATTACGCCTATGGGACCTGGTTCTGTGGGACCCACTTGTCCTCCTTCCGACGTGATGTTCAATTACATGAAGGGGTAATTGAGACATGACTTTTTCAATACGCCTGTAAGTGTGGGTAAGATGGCTCCTCAGCTGAGCATTCTTCAATTCGACCACTCCGACGTAACCTGGATTGTTGCAGCGGTGGTGTGACGATTAACTACCAACGTCATGGTGGTCCCTTTCTTGGTTTTGGGGTTGTTTTCCAGGACGACGGGGAAGAGAACTGCCCTCTCCAACAGAGCTAATTACATGGAACTCTGTAGGGGATCCAAGCCTCTCCGATTCTTCGCCACGCATCGATCGTGTTACCATAATTTTAAGTGAATGTAAAATCTGCAGAAGAGATTAATAAGCACAATTGTTCTCAATGAAAGACTAGTCTGTTGACGCAATTTTTGGCCAATAATAGATTAAGAAATCTGAGATAGAGAACTAGGGATTTTTGGTAAACCATAAGTAAATAGCAAGAAAAGATTTTACATGGTTCAGTTATTGAATTCAGCTAGTCCGCGAGTCACTATTATTATCTTCAGGCTCTCTGGAAAAATTGTTTAAGACAATTTTTGCAGGGTATTGCATACAATTTTTGGTGTTTTTTCCTGTCCATTCCCCCTCTATTTATATGGGTTTCATGGGCAGTGTTGGTGACCGTTTACAACTAAGTAACATTCAGACCTACATTAATTCACTAACGTACTAATTAATGCCACAAAGGTACTAAATATCTGACATTCTACGTTTATCAGGCAGAGATTACAATAGTTGCATCATGCTAATTTATTCGCGTAACACCTCCGAGTATTTAGGAATTCAAGCTTGTGAACTTTATGAGACTGCGGTGAGCTAAATGCATTCCTCGAACTAGAGGTTGTAGGTTATGGTGATCCGACTCAAGAGATGTTCGCGGCTTAATGATGGCAATCTAAGAATGACACCAATCAACCTCCATAACATTTGTCTAACTTGAACTAGAGATACCTTTGATAAATAACCTCGACTGGGGTTAGCTCAAGCTACTCATCCTGGAGCTAGTACAAAGTTCCCAAGATTTAACAATCTTCACTAACTGTTTGCCAGCTATACCTTGAACAAGATGATTGAGCTTGTGTTTTTAGGTGAAACAGTTTAGTATTGTCTTATAATCACCATTTCTGTACCTTCGATACTTGAACTCCCTTTAATGTTGTGGTGACTAAAATTCTCTCGAAGTTTGCTGCTTAAATCCTCTTGAAACAAGTCTTAAAAAAATTTCTCCTGAAGAACTCTTGTAAGAAAATGCACAAAGTTCAAAATAGCTTAATTAACAAATAGATTAAGATGCTACATTCATTCTCGCATACATAAATCACTCTAATAAAAAACATTCTTTAGTTTACAATGAAAATTGAATTCAATATTCTCTAAGTATTTTTTTTCGAATGCTTGAGAGTTCTCACTTTATAGTTATAGATATCAACCAGCTAAGGGTGAAGATCCTTTACATTAAAGATCAAAAGAAAATATTTCCCTTAATTAAGGGGGGATTTTGATAGATTGAAGAAGAATTACTACACGAATGTGTCCAAGTTCATTTCACTCTTTTATTCCTGCAAAAAAAATAAAGAAAAAGAGTTGATGAACATAATAAAAGTGAAATTCCATTTTTTATGATTACCAACTTAATTATTCAAATTAAATAATTAATTGCTGAACTGTTACAGAAATGTTTAAATGGACACAGAGACTGTTTGAACAGAAACCAGATATATTTAAACAGTTTATGAACAAAAGATAAAAATGAACATAAGGTAAAGAACACATGAAATTATACGTGGTATTAGCAATCTTTGCAGATTGCTACTAGTCCACGGGGCCACGCCCAGAGAATGAAATTTATTATAAGAATATCTAAATGATTACAAAACCAAATTGACTTATACAAATAAAGACTCCCTCTTGAATTTGTTGCAACTGTTGTAATCTAAACTCCTAATCAAATTTCTGAAGTGTTAAGATCTTAAACTCCCTTCAAATCATACACTTGCACTTTTCCTCCCGAAAAGTGACTCACAAACAAGACTTCTCCCGAAGCTTAATGAACAATGTCCAAGTGTGTTCAACCTGCACAATTAACACAAAGAAAACAATACAAAAGTACACTGTAATAAACCACTAAGAACTTGCTGGACACAAGTTCTTCTCATAATAAAGTCTCTCTAAAAACTTGAAAAATATGTGGAAAATAATACACCAAGAGAGATGATCAAAAACTAGCGACCTATGGATGATTATATACTTTTTAGAATCCTTTAGGTCGTGGAAAACAAATTAGAAACCAATCAGCCGATAAATGGAAAATCTTCCCAAACAGGAAAGTCAGAATCTGTTCAAATAGATGGGCAATCCGTTCAAACAGATTCATTGAACCTAGACAGTTTTTAAACCCAGTTTCCTTAAATAAATAAGGAAACAAAGCATACATTATCTCTGCAAGTTGTACACGGTTTTTTAGACAAACAAATCAGATCAAGAAATAAAAATAAATACCAATAATTTCCATATAAACAAATTTCAAGAAAAGATATTCTTTTATAGGAAATTATATATTTATTTTATTAACATATATAGAATAATCTGATTTTAGAAAACACATCACAACAAAACAGGAAACTATCCATTTCGAAAAATCTTCTTTAATTAATTTTGTCAATATTGTCAAATATGCCAATAAAGGATTTTACAATCTCCCCCTTTGGCAATTTGATAGACAAAATTAATTCAAAAACCTGCAACACAAATGTTAGTTACAAGTAAAGAGAAAAAATTCCTCCTGCAAATATGCATTAACTTATAACAAACATTTAAAGAAACTAGACCTAACTCCCCCTCAAAATAAGAATGTCCAGAGTTAAACAAAAACAACAAACAAAGTAGGTTTTTGGAAGTATCTACTCTCCCCCTTTGTGTCTTTCAAAGAAGCCAAAGAACCATAAAACAAAAACAAAAGAGAGTATCAATGTTCTTAGGATAATAGACATAAAAATAAGTAAAACTAAACGACTGGATCCTTGGACAGAGTTTGAACAACATCCAACACAGAACGTTGCAGTCCTTCAATCGACATCACTCGAGCAGCCAAAGAATCAACAGAGGCTCGAACATCATCTATTTCTGTAGCAACAAGTCCGGAGTCTGTGGGAACAGAGGAGGATGCATGAGGAATGTCATCCGAGGCAAACTTTAGAGATTGGGGCTTGACTTTCTTGGTTGAAGGAGCAACAGTGGCTTCAGTAGGAGGAGCAGAGGCCTTGTAGGAAGCACCAGTAGTGGGAGCCACCAAGTCTTCTTGATCACGTTGGAGATCTTTTTTCTGCATACTCAACACTTTATAAATAACTTGAGGAAAAGGAAGATTCAAGTTTTTTCCTATTACGTTTTCGAAATCCAATGATTTGATCATGGATGACCATAGCCAAGTTTATACGAATACCGGTCCCCACCTTGTACAAAAACGAGGCCACGTCAAATGAGATAGTTGCGGTGTGAGAAGTTGGTTTCCAATTCGTTGTGGAAAACTTATGGAGGACAATATAAGTGTAGGTGGGATTAGAGACCGAGATGACTGTATTAGATGGCCATACCATTTTTTTCCCTACTAATTCAGTGATAACCGCATCCTTGTCAAGAGTGGCAAGATCATCATCATCCTCGACATCAAGAGGAAGATGCAAAGCATGGGCAATGTCTTGAGGAGAAAAAGAGAACCAATGGCCCCTAACAAACACTTTATAATACAGAGGATATTTAGGTTCAATAATTTAATTAGCAAGATTGGCATAGAAGTCCTTGACTACTCTATCCACAAAACCATCAAATTTAACCAAAGAACCTATCCATTTTCGATCTTGAAGCATTGTTAGCACACTATAAGGCCGATGGTCACTCAAGACATAATTTCTCTCAATGATAAATTTCCTTTGAGCATAGAGAACCATATCATGAGCATTGTCATTATAACAAAAAGGTGAAGAATAAGGTTTGAAATTTACACCTGAACGTTTTGGAGATGGTGTAGAATCAGAAATAGGTCTCTTCCCTTTATCCTTGGATGACAAAGGAGATGCAACTGGCTCTGTGTTAGATTCGGCTTCTTTTTCAGAGGGGACAATGTCTTCTTGTTCTGTCTCATCAGACTCAACCTCTGATTTTGCATTGTCAGGAACAGTTTCATCAGATAAGGTGGTATCACGGGTTGCTTCATATTTAGATTTTCCTTCCTCAGGGTCAGATTCGGAGGAAGACAGAGAAGGGGGATGAGCCTTCAATCTTTTCTTGGCAGCAGTCAAGGGGGAAGAAGATGTGTCCAACCCCAATTTTCTTTTGGGAGCCATAGAATATTTCTTGGACTGGCTCGCCTTCAAGGGCAGTTTGAGTAACCCAGCAGCAGGAACTTTGGAAGAAGATTAAACAGATTTTGATTTTGCCCTAGCCGTCAGAGACGAATCAATCGGAAGAGGAGATAGGTTCTTGGCTCGAGAGGGCACCACCTCTTCAGATGGTGGTGCAACATCAACAATATCAACTGTGATATCTGGAAATGCCATGAGGCGTTCATTAGAGAGGGAGAACACCTTCTTGCACGCCTTGGATTTGCAAGTCTTCCCAATAGATGTGGCAGGTGCTGGAACAGATGGAGGCGCCGTTGACACAGATGGGGGAGGCGATGGAGAGGACACCTTTCTGAATTGAGAAGTAGGAATCTTCTTAGAGGAAGCTCCACGAGTTTTCACCATTTTCCTTCTCTGAAAAACAGCAAACACTTACAAAAAAAATGAGAGAAAAAAATAGAAGAAGAAGAGGTGGCTAAGTGGGATCGTGGGTGAGAAGAAAATGGGTAGTGACAAGCTTTTTAAGGACAAAAACTTTCCCAATTATGACACCCATGGCAAGAAGAGGTTTCCCTTTTCTTTTTCTTTTTTAAATTTGTTTTATTTCTTAAAAAAAACAAACCTTAAAACACACGATCAATACTAAAAAAGTAACCAAATAAAAACCCCACACGATCTTCTTATTGACCTTTTCCCTTTTTTTTTTTATTTAAAAAAATCTAAATAAAGTACAAAACAATAAAGATACAAATCATGGTATTCCAAATTTAGAAAGAGGACAAAATAAAATCCTTGGAAATAAAGAATATATTAAATCACACAAAATAAATGCATAATTTCACATAATTACCACAAAGATTCGGTCCACCATGAATTTCCTTGTCAATCAAATATTTTTTTTATTTTTATATTTATATATTTTTATATATATAACAAGGCACAAAAATAAAACCCAACCAAAAATACCTGCTTTGATCAATGTGAGTCATCCTGATAAGAATAAAATCAAGCAACTGAAAATAAGTGTTAGTGTATACCATGGATAAGAACACTTGTGAAAATGAAAAATTAGAAAGAATATTCGAGAGAAATAAAGCACAATTCAGTCACAAGCACATATTTTTAACTGAATCAATCAACATGTATGAGTCTTACACACATTTTTTTTTTATTATAAACTGTGTACAATTTTTCTTGCATAGTTTCAAGCATAAGTGTGTGACAGTGTATGCAACAGAACATTGCCCAATGACAAATAAGTCTTTTTCGAAATTGTAAATAATTGTAACCCATGAAGACGCTGTCACACTACACCAGTGGTAGCCCTTTTCTATGGTAGTGTATCCTCTTTATAACTCCGAATTACAAAGTTCCAACTTAGTCAAAAGACGGCTTTCACACACTGATGTAGGTAGCTCTATTCTTGCACAGGAGCTTGAAACAATGCTACACAAAAGGAAGCTCAATCATTTAACCATTGATTGATTGACCTGAATATTCCTAGGAGGAATTGATTATTTTTCTCTCAAGATTATACAACTAAAAGCTCATAAACACAAGTCAGATTATCCAGCTTGACACGCAAATTTTTTTTTAAATTAATTGACAATTTTCTTAAACTTAAATAACACACATTTGATCAAGAGGACAACACAATAACAAGCAAATTTAAAGAGAACAAACCCCCAAAGTTTTTCGGAGGAAATCAAAGCGAACCGAATCAAGAGCTTTAGTGAAAATATCAGCAATCTGTTTATGTGTTTCAATATATTCCAAGACAAGAACTGTATTTTCAACTAATTCTCTTATGAAATGATGACGAATATCAATATGTTTAGTACGAGAGTGTTGCACAGGATTTTTTGAAATATTAATTGCACTTGTATTATCACAAAAAATAGTTAAAATGTCAAGATCAAAACAATAATCCATCATCATTTGCTTCATCCACAAAAGTTGTGCACAACAACTTCCTGCTGCAATACATTCGGCCTCAGCTGTTGAGAGAGAAATAGAATTCTGTTTCTTGATGTGCCAAGAGACTAGATTATTTCCCAAGAAGAAACATCCTCCACTAGTGCTTTTTCTGTCATCAGTGTTACCTGCCCAATTAGCATCACTAAAACATACTAGATTAGGATTAGTTTCTTTTGAATACCAAATACCATAATCAATAGTCCCATGAACATATCGAATAATTATTTTGACAGCTGCAACATGAGACTCCATAGGATTTCCTTGGTACCTGGCACACACACCAACACTATAACTCAAATCAGGTCGACTAGCAGTGAGATAAAGAAGACTACCAATCATGCTCCTATACAGTGTGGGATCAACTTTGACACCATTTTCATCTTTGGATAGCTTCACAGTCGTTCCCATTGGTGTTTTGGTAATCTTTGAACTTTCAAGTCCAAACTTTTTCACCAAGTTCTTAGCATATTTTCTTTGAGAAACAAATGTGCCTTCATCTAACTACTTGACTTGCAAACCTAAGAAATAGGTCAATTCTCCCACCATGATCATTTCAAATTCCTCTTTCATTTGTTTCACAAATACATGCACCTCATTGTCAGAAGTAGAACCACACACAATATCATCAACATAAATCTGAGCAATAATTATGTTAGATTTAATATTTTTGATAAATAAAGTTTTATCTACTCCACCCCTTTTGTCTCGATGAGAAACAAGAAATTGAGTGAGTCTCTCATACCAAGCCCAAGGGGCTTGCTTCAAACCATAAAGAGCTTTCTCCAATTTGTAAACATGATCAGGTGCATGGGGATCTTCAAACCCTTTGGTTTGTTCAACATATACTTCTTCATTCAAGATCCCATTGAGAAATGCGGATTTGACATCCATTTGGAACAACCTGAAACCAATCAAGCAAGCAATATACAATGATAATCTAATTTATTCAAGTCTTGCAACAGGTGCAAATGTTTCATCAAAGTCTATTCCTTCCACTTGTGTGTACCCTTGTACCAATAATCTTGATTTATTTCGCACAATTGTACCAAATTCATCAGATTTATTCTTGAAAATCCATTTTGTGCCAATAATATTGGTATGCAACGGTCTTGGCACAAGGATCCACACTTTGTTTCTAAAAAATTGTTCCAATTCCTCCTGCTTAGCTTTAATCCAATTTTCATCAGTTAAAGCATCTTCCACATTTGTAGGCTCAATTAAAGATAAGAAACAAACAAAATGAACAACATTACTAAACCTTCTTCTTGTCCCCATACTGTCTTTTGGATTTCTAAGTATTAAATTTGCTGGATGGTTTAATTTAACTCTGGTCGATTGCTCCTTTTGGACTTCATCCAAAATAATATCTGGAAATTTCTTTCTGTCTATCCAGAATCAGTTTCATCGGATTCGTGATCTGTTGGAAGAGATGGACCCGACGTTGCAACAGTAGTATCACTGACACAAGCTTCTTCGTGTTTTTCAGTAGGTTCATTAATAAACCTATCAATTTCTTCCTCAATAGAAAACTCAGAAAAATCCCTGGCATCATCAATAACAACGTTAGCCAACTCCATTACAGTTTGGGTTCTCATCTTATACACACGATAAGCCCTACTGTTAGTGGAGTATCCAATAAAAACATCTTCATCACTCTTAGCATCAAATTTACCAAGATTTTCTCTATCTCTCAAAATGTAACAAACACATCCAAAAACATGAAAGTAAGCTACACTTCGTTTCTTACCTTTCCAAATTTCATAAGATGTTTTAGATGTACCTGGACAGAGAAAAACTCAATTTATGATATAGCAAGCAGTGTTAATTGCTTCTGCCCGTAACCGTTTGGTCAATTTTTTTCTATTTAGCATCACTCTAGCCATTTCTTGAAGAGTGCGGTTTTTCCTTTCTACAACTTCATTCTGTTGAGGAGTTTTGGGAGCTGAAAACTCATGAGAAATACCTGCAGACTTACAAAAAATATCATAGACAGAATTCTCAAATTCTTTACCATGATCACTTCTTATACGAACAATTTTTCCAATGCTGCAATCTTTTTCAACTTTTAATTTCAAGCAAAGAGTTTTAAAGGCATCAAAAGTGTCAGATTTTTCTTTCAAGAAATCCACCCAAGTATATCTAGAAAAATCATCCACACAAAAAAAAATATACCTTTTCCCATTTAAACTCTCAATTTGAATTGGACCCACAAGATCCATGTGAAACAATTCTAAAACTTTCGAAGTGTTTATGTTAGAAACACTTTTATGTGTAATTTTTAATTGCTTACCAAGTTGACAACTCTTGCACTTACCATCAGATTCTTTACCTAGCTTAGGTAAACCACGAACAATCCATGCATGTGACAATTTTTTCAAATTTTTGAAATTTATGTGACCAAGCTTAGCATGCCACACATCAATGTTATTACTCACAACAGATTGACACATAATAGATGGCAGAAGAGTGTAGCAATTGTCATTAGATCTAAAACCTTCAAAAACATTCTCACCATTCTTGTTTAAAACAAAACAATTCTCTTTATCAAAGTTAACAGTATAACCTTGATCACAAATTTGACTTATGCTTAGAAGATTAGCTTTAAGTACTTCCACAAGTAACACTCTTTTGATTCTAGGCAACCCTTCAAAGTTAAGAGTACCCAGTCCAAGAATATTACCCTCAATTCCATTGCCAAAAGTAACAGATCCACAATGCATAGGTTTTATGTTTGTAAGAATAGACTTGTCACCTGTCATATGTCTTGAACAACCACTGTCAAAATACCAAAAATATGAAGAAGCAGATCTATCATATTCACTAGTAAAACCAGCAAAACAATTATTCTTTTTTATCCATATTTTCTTTGATTGAACATTTTCCTTTTTTACTCTTTTGAAATTATCAAAATAATTGAATTTCAAAATATTCATTTTTGGCAAAATTCATAAGAGTAAAGAACTTAGGATGAATATGACCCTTCCTACCACAAAAATGACAGATTGGAATGAATTTTTCCAATTTTCCTGCTGACTGTGTCCATTCTGTTGGAACAATCCGAGAACTGGATGCCACAGATTTCAGTGAAGATGACACAGGAACATCAGACGATAGCTTCCCAGCTGAGATAAAGACAGTTTTCTTTGTTTTTTGAGAACTTGAAGCACCAAGTCCCACACTTTATGTTTGCTTACCAATGACCGATTATCATAACACACTTTCACCCATGAACCATACATCTTTTTGTAAGATTCACTCAAAGACTCATCATTTAATTCAGATTCATCACTATCTGTAATTTCTTCATATTTGAAACATTATTCAAGAAAACAATTTTCTCATTTTTCAGTTTTAGAAACAGGCAAAATAGAAGTGAGAGCGACATTACCTTCCTCATCTTCACTACTTTCAGAGTCATTATCACTCCAAGTAGCAATCATACTTTTTTTGTTCTTTTTCAAGGTGTTTGCACATTCAGATTGGATGTGACCAAATCCCTCACATTCCCTGCACTAAATACCTTTTTTATTAGTTTGAAAAGGTTTAAGAGAAGAAGGATTACCTTTTGACATCTTGCCATTGAATTTCTTATTTCCTATCTTATTCATATATTTTCGAAAACTCTTTGCAAGCATTGCCAATTCATTATCACCATCTTCATCATCTGAAACTTCTTTTTCAGTGCTCTTGAAAGCTATGGTTTTCTCTTTCTCTTTGGAAGTATTTGACTTGTCTTTTTGATGAATCTTTTGATTTAACTCAAAGGTATGAAGTGACCCCATCAATTCTTCTACCTTCATAGTACTGAAGTTTTTTGCCTCTTCCATAGCAGTGAGCTTAACATTGAACCTGTGAGGAAGAACTCGAACGATTTTTCTAACAAGAACAGAATCATCAAGTTTCTCACCAAGTGCAAAATAATCATTAGAAATATCAGATAATTTCTCATAAAATTTAGATAGTGTTTCAGAATCAGACATCCTAAGGTCATCAAACCTAGTTTGTAACATGATAAATCTAGACCTTGTAACATCTACAATTCCTTCAAACTGAGTTTGAAGAATTGTCCAAGCATCTTTAGCTGAGACACATGTGGAAACAAGTTTTATAAAACTTTCTCCAACACCATTAAATATGGCGTAAAGAGCTTTATTATTATAACTGGATAATTTTTCTTCTTCTGTATCCCAAATAAGTTCAGATTTTACAATTGTGCTTCCATCTTCACCTTTTTCAGTAGGAGGTGACCATCCAGACAAAATTGCTCTCCATGCTTTCTCATCTTGAGCTTTTATGAAAGCCCTCATCCTAACTTTCCAATATGGATAGTTTGAGTCATTAAGCAATGGTGGTCGAGACACCGAACTACCTTCTGCAAAGAAAGACATTTCACACAAAACAAATCAAACGAAAAATAACCACAAGATCTCACTAAGAGTTTAGTGAACCGCTTGATACCAATTGAAATTCCGTTTTTTATGATTACCAACTTAATTATTCAAATTAAATAATTAATTGCTGAACTGTTATAGAAATGATTAAACGGACACAGAGACTATTTGCAGAAACCAGATATGTTTAAACAGTTTATGACCAAAAGATAAAAATGAACATACGGTAAAGAACACACGAAATTATACGTGATATCAACAATCTTTGCAGATTGCTACTAGTCCACGGGGCCACGTCCAGAGAATGAAATTTATTAGAAGAATATCTAAACGATTACAAAATCAAATTGACTTATACAAATAAAGACTCCCTCTTGAATTTGTCGCAACTGTTGTAATCTAAACTCCTAATCAAATTTCTGAAGTGCTAAGATCTTAAACTCCCTTCAAATCATAACACTTGCACTTTTCCTCCTGAAAAGTGACTCACGAACAAGACTTCTCCCGAAGCTTGATGAACAGTGTTCAAGTGTGTTCAACCTGCACAATTAACACAAAGAAAACAATACAGAATTACACTGTAATAAACTACTAAGAACTTGTTGGACTCAAGTTCTTCTCATAATAAAGTCTCTCTAAAAACTTGAAAAATATGTGGAAAATAATACACCAAGAGAGATGATCAAAAACCAGCGACCTATGGATGATTATAAACTTTTTAGAATCCCTTTAGGTCGTGGAAAATAAATCAGAAACCAATCAGCCAATAAATGGAAAATCTTCCCAAATAGGAAAGTCAGAATCTGTTCAAACAGACTGGCAATCTGTTCGAACAGATTCATTGAACCTGGACAGTTTTTAAACCCAATTTCCTTAAATAAATAAGGAAACAAAATATACATTATCTCTGCAAGTTGTACATGGTTTTTTAGAAAAACAAATTAGATCAAGAAATAAAAATAAATACCAATAATTTCCATATAAACAAATTTCAAGAAAAGATATTCTTTTATAGGAAATTATATATTTATTTTATTAACATATATAGAATAATCTGATTTTAGAAAACACATCACAACAAAACAGGAAACTACCTATTTCGAAAAATCTTCTTTAATTAATTTTGTCTATATTGTCAAATATGCCAATAAAGGATTTTACAAAAATCATTCATAAATTAATCATTTTTTTTATTGATTACAAAAAATTAATAAAACAAATATAAAATCAATTATAAATTAGAAATTAAATAATTAACTTATCTTATTTTATTAATCGGCTGACTGAGATCACACAATGATATTATCGTTAAATATCTCAACGTGATCTACATGAAACAAATAAGCAAACAAAATTTTCTTATATGTGCACTTACAAAAAAACGTTTCCATGAATGAAAACTAAAATATTTTTTTCATAAATGAGTAAAAACCATTTTATTAATTAAATATTTAATAAAAAACATGCTTGCATTTTATTAGTCACATGGTATTATTTACAAATAATAAAAATGCAAAAGATACAAGTCATGGAAACCTAATCTGATTCATTAGATTGAGAACCGGACTGATTCCTCACTTTTAGCAGAAATTGTCACTATTAAAGATATGCCAATTTAGGATCTTACACAAGTCTTTGATCTTTAAACTTGCAAGCTTTTCTTGATGAAGATCTTGGAGAAAACTGTGAATCTTAGAGAATTAGAGAGAGCTTAGAGAAAGAGAGAGTAGAAAGGAGTGATTAAATCTCAAATGCTCCCAAAAACTCTTTAAATATGTTTAGCACCACCGTATACTTATTTATATTAATAAAAAAAATCAAAGCCTATGACAGACACAGAGCTTTGATACTTGGATGTTTCAAAAATCTTAAAAAATGTTTATTTAGTGACTTATTTTATTGTTATTCATGAGTAAAACCAACTTTTTTTTTGGTACAATTAGTTTATAAAGAGAAGTGATGGTTGCATTAGATTTTTTTTATTGGTTTTGTATTTTATTTTGAGAGAAATTCTGGTAGAGAATGGTGATTGTCTAACAACTTATGAAATTTTATTTTGTTTCCACAAAAAAAAAAAAAACGTGTCAATGGGGCGAGCGGGTTGACTCGCAGCCCCATCAAGTTTGACCTATCCCGTCCCATTTATCAAACGAAGTGAGTCAAACGGGGCAGGTTACTGACCCGCCCCATTAACATCCCTAGGGGCAGGCGACATGTGGTCATTCATTATGGTAACATGTTGCCTTCCCATTTTCTCAAAGTGGGTTTTTAGGTGATATGGTGGGACATGCTGCCATATAGACTTACTAGTCAAAAATCCCAAAATAATACTTAGTGTTTTGAAAAATCCAATGCGCAAGTATACACAATCGTTGAACAAGTAATATAGTGAAAATAGAGTGTCAAACCAACAAGGACTGTTTACTAAGTACCAAAAATTAACTATTATTTCTAATTGGTCTGATAAAAATCAAGTTGCAAAAAGTAATTAACTAAATTAAAATGCAATTAACTTCAAGAAATTAGAAAAACTCAATAACATATTTAAGAAAGAATTCAATGGATTAAAGATAGGGTAATTAATTTCATCAAATTTCCACTCTATTCTTCTCTAACACAATTTCTAGAAATTCTTTCTCTATTGTGATAGTGAATTTAAAATTGCAAATTATATTCTTATTAGGATTTATAACTCTCTACTATATGTAAACTTCCTACATCTCTATGGAAAATTAAACATATCACAGGCATTAAACACACAATCCCTAAGCTACACAAACCATACAATTACTCTTTTCCTATATCAAATTTGTGATTATTCAACTCAACTATAATTAACCCTCACTTTTCAGATTTTAGGTTAAAATCATATAAATCATGTAATTTGAGGCCAACTAATCACAAGCTAATCCAAAGCTTCTATAGGGTAGAACTTTTAGAAGGAAATAGATGTTGCCACTTCTCTTTGGAAGTGGGTTCTATTAATATGAGAGAGGTAATATTATGCAAGACAAGAAAAAATGGCAAAGCTAAGAAAATTATTTTCCCCTTCATTTCAATTTACATACTAAGCATTATATACATTTGTAATTACTAAAAATAGAATAAGAAATATACAGTAAATAGTTTTAAACCATTAACAACGATGGTTTATACATATTTACTAATTTATATAATTATATTAATTATAATTGATTAACTTTAGATGGTTTATAATCATTTACTAATTTTTATATAATTAATTATAACCATTATTAACTAATGGATTATAGAATGTAAATGAATTATATGGATTATATATAATTAAATATATATATGTTGTACCCTAATTTTTGCAAGAGTTCATTCACTCAGCTCGGGTACAGCTGGCAGATAAATATACGGAGAAATGACTAAGGGATATAATATATGCTTATTATCCATGTGGACAACTCAAGATTCATACTGATTATACGTGGTAATTAGGCGGCCTGAGTTTATCCCGAACTAAGGATGCAAAGGCTGTGAAGCACGAGCTTGGAGGAGATATCTAGCTCGTGGTAATTCTAGTATATTGCATACTAAGAGATCCCTAGAGACTCGGGATCCTCTTTTATACGTTTACTAATGACCAGGCTATCATATTTATTATCCGAGATGGCAGGAACCTGTTTATTTTATTATCAAATCATATCCCAATATAAATGGGAATTATTTGTATTAAATATAGATATTATGTAAATGTGTGATTGACTCACGTGGTTACCCGAACCTGTCCATGGAATTCCCCTATAAATACTGGGAATATTGGACAAGAAAGGGGACGATTATTCTGTAATACCAAAACTCTACCAAAATAGAGAGAGAAACAACAATAATATTGACTCATGGACTAGGTGGATTTTAACCACTGAACCACATAAAATTTTTGTGTTCTTGAGTGAATTCATATTATTTTTCATTACGTTTTACTATTAAGCACATATCTGCCCTATTATTTCTTAATACACTGTTGGCGAAAAAACGGTGTCAACAGTTTGGTGTTTTCATTGAGAGAAAATTAGTGCTTCATCAAATTCTCAGTTGATTCTCATCATTGTGCTCACATGCTCAATGCATGATAATGAGATAGAACAGCTTGGTGGGCAAGAGGCCCATCATACTGCTATTCCGAATGAACGTGGCCCTGAGATTCAGCAACGTTCGGGAAAATAACTGGTAGGTCATGGCGACACTGGGAGTTTAGCGTCATGGCCGCTGAATCCAAATCCAAACTACCTAACAACCGTTGAGTTGGAAAACATGCAATTGAGAGGCCTTCTCTCTAAGGAAAACAAGCAGATTGAGGAGGTTTTGGCCCGGTTGCCCCCTCTTACAACCGACGTTAATATCGGAAAGAGGCAAAGTGGGTCTCACAAGTCCCACAGGAATAATCAATCCAAACCAAGTCAATCAGTCAAAACTGCCACTCCAAGTTATGTACCTGCGGAGTGAGATCACCAAAATGCTCAACCCAGCGACCATCATAAGGGTCGTCAGCATGTCAGCCGTTCGGTTAGGACTGCAACCCCAAGTTCGGTGCCTTCTTCACAGGCCCCCAGGAATGCCCATGGCAATTTACGAGGAAGGGCTAGGATAGGCTCACAAAGACCAAATGTTCCAACCAACTCTCCTACGTCGCAATCGGATCGCCAGGCACAGAGAACCAGAGACATTGGAATATAAAATAGGCGAGCTAATTTAGTCCGCTCTGATGGAACGAGGATAGCCTCACTAATAAGGCATCTCCCTTCGCCTATAAGACATCTGACACTACCTCGTCCTCAATGGGATACTCTAGCTTATGGAGATAGTAGGAGGAATCCTCCCCCATCTGCCAATAATTACGTCCCACGAACACGTGTCGAAAACCCAGATCCTCGGTCACAATTGTGAGCTGTAAGTTTCACAAACGGGAGTTACTGGGCTGAAATTTGTCATAGCAGTAGGTCAAAGGGCGACCTAAAAAATCAGTTGAGTTCAGCACAGATCACTCAGTACGATCCACAACTCGATTTACGCGATCGTCTGAATTCACAGAGAAGAAATCAAACTAAGAATGAAGATATTCCCTATACTTGACAAGAAGGAGGTTTGTCCGTAGTACGTGATAATGGGAATGCCCCACAAAACCAAGCTTAAGCTTGGAGGGACAATAGGATGGGAGATGTTGAACAACCCCTAGGTAACCTAGGGACTAGGGACCAAACTCTTGAAAGACTAGCTTTGATGGAAGACCAAATGAAGAAGCTTTTATCTGGAAAAGAAAAAGACGACTACGACTCAGAAGATGAGCTCAAGCCTTTCGCTACAAATATTGCGGCGGCCACATATCTGGTAGACTTTAGAATGCAACACTTGTCAAAATTTAATGGAGATGGAGATCCGTCAGATCACCTCAGAATGTTTAACACCATGATGATGGCTCACAATTTCGAGCTCAATCTAAGGTGTATTTTATTCCCTGCAACTTTGGTCGGGCGAGCCAGGCAGTGGTTTAAGAAATATAAGCTCGTGGAAGAAGTTTTCTTCTGATTTCAAAAAAGCATTCCGAGCTTCACAAGCAACTCAGGTTGATACTGATTCATTGGCCAACGTAAAGAAACAATCAGGCGAGACATTCAAGGCATATCTAAGTAGATTCACCAATGTCGCTGCATGAGCTAGGGATGCTGATGACAGCTCTAAACTAATGCCACTGAGGGCAGGACCTCATCGAGGGCGACCTGTGGCAAGAACTCCAAAGAAGAGGAGTTAAGAGAGTGAAAGAATTCTTGGGCCGAGCTCAAGAATGGATTAACCTAGAGGAGGCATGAGCTTCTGTCGCATGAACTAGCCAGACCCCTGTCCAGCCTGTTGGAGTAGTAACGGACGTTGTAGCTACGGCTCAAACCGTTACCTAGAATAACCAAGGGGGGAATAACAAAAGGAAGGGAAATGGCGAGAGCGACCAGAGAGGGATGAAGAAAAACAAATTTTTGGAGAAGTTCAAACTTGTTTACGCTACTTATACCAACCTAACAGACACCAAGGAGCACATCTTCCTGGAAAATGCTACTCACCTTCCATGGAAGAAGCCAAAATCGTTGAAGAACCAGAGGGCGAAGAGAGATTCTTCAAAGTTCTGCTGATTCCATAACGACATCAGTCATAACACTGATGATTGTCGATAGCTGAAGGATGAGATTGAAACTCTCATCAGAGCCAGACCATTGGCCCAATACGCCTGAAATTGGGTTGTCCCTAATCAACCCGTTGGACAAAACCCTCAATCAGTTCCTGAAGCTCCAGTAAGTCAAACTGGAACTCAAAAAAATCAGGTCGACCCTCCTCCAATAGTAGGGGGGATATAACCACCATTTCGAGGGGACCTCATTTTGCAGGCACGAGCAGCGGGGCCTAGAAAAGGTACATCAATGAACTGAAGTCCCATAACAGGGTGGAGTTCGTCCCTGACAATGGTTATCAAAACAGCAACGATTGGAACAATAGAGGATGTTGGCCACGTCCAATTCCCACATAACAATCATTTGGTCATAACTGTTCAGCTCCCCAACCGGAGGGTCTGGAGAACACTAGTAGATAATGGAAGTTCTATGAATCTACTTTTCAGGTCCACCTTGGAAAAAATGGGGTTACTTGTAACTGATTTAAAGGCGACGGATTTTCTGGTGAAGGGTCGGCAGCCATTGGGACGATTGGATCGGTGGTGACATTGGGAGAAGACTCGCAAACTATTTCCAAGTTACTTGAGTTCGTAGTAATCGATTGTCCAGCTGTGTACAATGCAATTCTGGGCTGAACTGTGCTGATGGCATTTGAAGTCATATCCTCTATCCGCCACCTAGCAATAAAATTCCCCTCAGCCACAAGAATATGCACCAGCAGAGGTGATCAGCTCGCTGCCAGAGAAATCTATAGCATTTCGATGAAGGGAAATTCACAACCCAGGCAGCAAGCAATGGTCATAATGACAGAGGTGAGGAGTCTCAGGAAGAAGAAACTACTTGCGGGATGGAAGAACCTCAGTGAAAAGAGGATAGTGACGTCGCCCAATGCAATGATATTGACCCACGGATAGGCGAAGATAGGTCAGAACTCCAAGCCATAGAGGAGCTCGAAGAAGTAAACATTGACCCCAAAAAGGCTTCAAGAGTTGTAAAGATTGGGAAGAATCTTTACGATAAAAGGAAGAAGGAGCTGGTCGATTTGTTACAGAAGAATCTGGACGTTATTGCTTGGTCACGTGAAGATATGGTGGGAATAAGTCCGAATGTAATCATGCACACCTTAAATTTGGACAAGAACGTGCCTGCAAAATCCCAAAAATGAAGAAGCTTGGGAACAGTCCGAGCTGAAGCTCTCGAGGAAGAAGTAGCTCGATTATTAAAGTGTGGCTTTATTCGCGAGGCAAGATACTCGATCTGGGTCACCAATCCTATGCTGGTCCTGAAGCCAAATGGGAAACTGAGGACCTGTATCGACTTCTCCGATATGATTAAAGCTTGCCCCAAGGATTGTTTCCCACTACCAAGGATTGATCTGTTTGTAGATGCCATGGCAGGTCACGAGCTCATGTCCTTCATGGACGCATATTCTGGATATAACTAGATCGCTATGAATCCTGCAGATCAGGAACATACTAGCTTCATGAATGAACATAACGTATAATGTTATAAAGTTATGCCCTTTGGGCTAAAGAATGCCAGAGCTACATATCAATGCTTGGTCAACAAGATGTTCCCTGAGCAGATCGAGAGAAGTATGGAAGTGTAAGTTGATGACATGCTTGTCAAGTCAAAGGCTGACAATAACCATGTATCTGATCTAGAAGAATGTTTTGGAATATTGAGGAAGTATGACATGAAGTTGAATCCGCAGAAATGCACTTTGGAAGTGGCATCTGGAAAATTTCTAGGGGTTCATAGTCAACACGAGGGGGATAGAGATGAATCCTAAGAAAATCAAATCATTGTTAGAAATTCCCTCGCCCAGGTCACGTAAAGAAGTTCAAAGCCTGACTAGAAGGGTGGCAACTTTGAACCATTTCATTTCAAAATCCACTAACAAATGTCTACCATTCTACAACTTGCTCATAGGAATTAAAAATTTTAGTGAACTGAGGAGTGCGAACAGGCGTTCCTCGACCTAAAAATGCACCTGGGCGAGCCCCCAGTGTTATCTAAACCTATGTCTGGAGAACCTCGATTCTTTTATCTGGTCGTGACAGAGAATGCAGTCAGTGCCGTGTTAGTTCGAGAATATGACCGTGCTAAAAAACCAGTATATTATATAAGCAAGAAACTTCTCGGAGCCGAGTCACGGTATCCACTAATAGAAAAACTGGCATTCTTTCTGATATTGGCTTCTAGGAAGCTCCGGCCATATTTCCAGTCCCATTCAATCAATGTCATGACCAACCAACCTTTAAGGCAGGTTTTCCAAAAACCTGAAACGTCGGGACATCTGTTAAAATGGGCTATCAAACTTAGCCAGTTTGAGATATTGTACTTACCACAGATCTCAATCAAAAGCCAGGCCCTTGCTGGTTTTATGGCTGAATGCACCAGGTTTCAAGAGGAGCTCTTGAAGGAGATAGTGCAAGATTTATGGAAAATATTCATAAATGGATCATCAAATGAGAACGGATCAAGAGCTGGGATAATCTTAATCTCACCATAAGGGCATCGATTTCACACAGCTCTGAGATTTGGATTCGAGGCATCCAACAACAAAGCCGAATATGAGGCCTTACTAGCAAGGCTGATATTGGAAAGGGAGCTCAGAGCGAAAGCTATCCAATGCTATAGTGATTCTCAGCTCGTGGTCTATCAGGTATTGGGAGAATATCAAGCTCAGAGTACCCAGATGGTGGCCTATCTAGCTAAGGTGAAGGGAGAACTGTTTGAATTTCAGTACAGTTCTGTTGAACAGATACCCCGCAAGCAGAATTCTAATGTTGATGCTTTGGCACGACTTGCCATCACAAAAGAAACTGAGACATTGAATGTAGTGCCAATGGAGTTCTTGGAAAGTCCGAGTGTGATAGAAGAAATGATGGAGGTCAAACTGATCGACACAAGACTGACCTAGATGACTCCCATAATGGAATACCTCACAACTGGAAAGTTACCTGACGACAAAAAAGACACAAGATAAATACTTTATCAAGCTCTGCGATAGGTAATAGTGGATGGAACCTTGTATCGACATGGTCATTTGTTGCCTCTCCTATGAGGCGTTCTGCCCGAGGAAGCCAAAACCATTTTACGAGAAATACACGAAGGCTTTTGTGGAGATCATGCTGGGGGAAAAACCTAGCACTAAAGATATTGAGGTAGGGATATTTTTGGCCCACTTTAACGAAAGACTCAATCTCGTATGTTCAGAAGTGCGACAAATGCCAGTGTTTCGCTATGATTTCCCGAGCTGCTCCGGTTGAGCTAACAATTATTTCATCCCCATGGCCATTTGCGGTATTGGGAATCGACCTAATAGGCTCCCTGCCTATGGGAAAGGGGGAGTTCATTACGCGGTGGTGGCAATTGATTATTTCACGAAGTGGGTAGAAGCCGAGCCTCTAGCAACCATCACTTCAAAAAGAGTCCTGGACTTTGTGGTGAAGAGTATTATATGTCAGTTTGGGCTTCCTAAAAAGATCATGTCAGACAACGGGACACAGTTCGACAGCGATCTCTTCACTGACTTTTGTGAAAAATATGGTATCACTAAGAGTTTATCCTCAGTAGCATATCTGCAGGCCAATGGGCAGGTTGAGGCTGTAAACAAAACCCTTAAGGCAAGCCTGAAGAAGAGGTTAGATGAAGCCAAAGGATTATGGCCCGAGCAGCTCCCGCAAGTACTTTGGGCCTACCGAACTTCTCAACGGCCCTCCACGAGGCATACTCCTTTTTCCCTAACTTTAGAAAGTGAGGTCATGCACCTAATCGAAGCAATGGTAACTACTCATAGGCAAAGGGCATTTAATCAAGAGCAAAATAATGAATTACTTAATGCATCCCTCGAGCTGATCGAAGAAAAATAAGAGGAATCGCAACTACAGCTCGCCCATTATCAACAAAAAATCACTCACTATTTTAAGTCTAAAGTTAAGAGGCACAGACTTGGACTGGGAGACATGGTTCTCCAAAGGGTCTTTTTAGCAAATAAGGATCCTGAGGATGGTGTGTTAGGCCCGAACTGAGAGGGACCATATCAGACCATTGCGGTTTTACATGAAGGAACTTTCAAGATAGCTAGGCTAAATGGGGAAGTAGTCTCGCGGACCTAAAATGCCCTACATTTGAAAAAGTATTATCAGTAGTACCACCATCAATGTCAGGCTTTTTTATAAAATCCATATGATTAAATAATAGATGGATTATTAAATAATTTTTTATTTTAAATGTGGTATTAGCATGTGTTCTCATATTTGTAGAAGCAACCAAGAAAGTTTATACCTTCTGGTTACTTGGGGGCCACATAACCCAAGGATGGCAAGGCAAAATTAAGCCTGCTCGGATAAGATTAAAAAACTTACAAGCTTGGAAAAATTGATTATTCAATGACTTTTTAGAAGCTTGAGTTTTCAATAAACCTAGCGCGAACTAAGTTTAAATCATTTAAAACCCTGGATGTAACCAGGTTCAAAACTTAGAATCTTGGAAAAATTGATTATTCAACGTCTTTTTAAAGCTCGAGTGTTTAATCAACCTAGTGCGAACTAAGTTTAAATCATTTAAAACCATGGATGTTGTTAGGAAAAATAGTTTTGCCTCAATGGAAATCATAAGAAAATACAACTCTAGACAATATATTACAAATAAATATTGATTGATTAAATAAAGTGTTACAACTCTATAACTGAAAAATACAAATAAACAATGAAAAGAAGAAGAAGAAGAAGAAGAGAATAGTGAAGAATATGAATCTAAACAAAAGATTACAAGTAAAGTAAAGGTGTTTGAAACAAAAGAGAAGATGATTACAACTCTAAACAAAAGTTACAAGTAAATAGAATAAGAAAATAAGAAGAAAAGCAATAGAGAAAAATGTAAGAACAAATTACAAAACAAAAGGAAACTCTTGCTTACACAACCTAAGTGAAGAGTGTTGGGGATCACCAACTTGAACAAGGTTTAAAACCTTTGTCCAAAAGCTTATTTCCCCCTAACTCAAGCACTAAGGGATCTCTCTCAGATATTGGAAAAGCTTTCTGGAATTATCAAGCCTCAAGGTGTTTCTAGCCAAGTGTTCTAATAGATAGAAATGTTGTGTCTTTCAAGTGAGCAATAGGCTCCTATTTATAGAGTTTAGAGACACCCTTTGAATTTCAAATTCCACCAACCCTCATGGTTGTTACCAATGATTAACTGGATTATTATGGAATTAAAAATGAGATTTGGGAGTTATTTGGGTTTTTTGAGCCGTTCAACAAAGATTGAAAAAATTGAAGAAAAAAAATAAAAAAAATGGTCAGTTTTGGCCTGTGGCCTCGGCCAGACACATTAGTGGTCGCGGCCACTAGTCTCTATCCCACAGGCCGCGGCCACTGACCATTTTTAGCACTTGAAAATGTGTTGTTTTTCCAAACGGTTCCAAATCCTCCCAAATGATTTTGTAACCCCCAAAACACATTATTAGGGTTAAAATCATATCTCTAATAGTCATTTCACATATGGCTTTATGAAATTCATCTCAATATTGTGTAACACCAAATTTACCCAATAAAGGGTAATATTTGGAAGTTACAAATTTGTAACACCAAATATGTTACATATTTGGATATATCTCATATATCTAAATATTGTAACTCTCTATTATATGTTACAATATGTGACACTCTTTGTCACATTTATTTAATCTAAAACATTATATTATAATATAATATAATATTATAAAATAATATAACAGACGTAACTAGGTCAAAAAACTTCGAAAGTTGGGCAAATTGGTTATTCAAGGGCTTATTAAAGCTCAAGTTATCAGAAAACCTAGCATGAACTAAGTTTAAATTATTAAAAACCCTGGATATAACCAGGTTCAAGGCCTGATTCTTAACAGGTATGATACAAATAAGCAAACAAAACTTGGATATAATCAAGTTCGATATAATCTATCTTGATCTAAAAGTCAATTCCTAAAATCTCGAATGTACAAGATTCTAAGGATTCAAAAACATAGGAAGATAATAAAGGAAAGACAGGTGGATCAAAACATAGATATATGTTGAAATAAAACAAATAAATTACACAAGGAGAAAAAACCTCGAACTGAGACCGAAGGAAATTGTTTAATATCAAAAAAAATTTAAATAATTACAAAGGAAACAAAAAAGAAGAGAGATTAGTGGGCTCCATCAGCCCGCCCCACAGAGGTGACCTCTTCGCCATCTCCCTCCACCGCTCCAGAAGCCTCACCAGTTTCTGAGGGTTCTTGCATGAATCGAGCCTTGAATTTTGCAAGATACGGATCCCACAACCCGGGCTCCATAAATGAAAAGTTTCCATCCTGTTTGAAGGCCCAGCAATGGTATAACATCTCCTCCATGGCTGATGAAGATGCCACCTTTTCTTCCTTGGCCATAGCTTCGACCTGGAGTAGTTTGGCTTTGAGTTCACCAATCTTTTCTTGAAGACATTCAGCAAGATTATTCGCCTCAGCGGTCTGAGATTGGGAGGTAGATAGCGTAGTCTTCGCGACCTGCTCGCTCTCCTGGGAAGAGGTGAGAGCAGCCTAGGCAGCCTACTCATTCTTCTGAGCATTTGTCAAGGCGGTTATGGCAGCCTGCTCACTTTCCTTGGCAGCGTCCAGCTTGGCCCGGAGTTCGTCATTTCTGGCCCTACCACAAGCTATTCTACGGTATTTGGCCAGGACAGACTACAAAATAACAGAACAAGTCAAAAATATAATATACAAAAAAAAACAACAAAATCATCACCAAGTATGGGAAAAGAACTCACGGTGAGATTCATCCCCATGGCAGACTCAAGAACTTTCTCAGGGTTGCGCTCCTCAATGGTCCTCAGGTCCCTCGAGCTGGCTTTATAAGCGTGACCCACTATGTGAGTCGCAGTCTCATTTATCATACCCCGAAAGGCCTCAGGGATCTTCTCCAGGTCCTGAGGGTCAACCGGTATTAAGAATGTGGGTGCCTCAACTTGAATAACTTGGGGAGGAGGAGGCACGAATCGAGGTGGGGGAGGAGGAAGCGGCCCAACAAAGACAATAGCCACCGGAGCTGGCTCCTGAGTTGAGCCCGTGTCCTTATTCTTGGTGGGGGACTTTGAAGTGTTCCCCGTTGCAGGGGTGGTCTTCTTCGCCACCCTGAGCCTCATCACGATGGGGCTCACGCCAGCTTTCTTAGCCTGGAAAGCAGTTCGTAGGTTGGAAGATCCAGGTTGTTCCATCTCTTTGCCTAAAAAGAACAAAAGGAGTCAGTTCACAAAAATAGTTCAAAAAGCATTTGTAAAGAAAGAAAGAAAACAAAGATCCTACTCTCCGGGCTGAGGGAGGAGTCTATTATCACCAGCTCAGGTGTTTTGACTGGGATATGACCTCCAACCTTGGAACTAATAGAGGAGAAGGGGAATCTACTGTTAATATTTCTTGGATCCTAAGGGGTTCAAGTTCTTCCTCGGGGCTGGAGTCTTCTACATATTGTTTGTACCCAAGGGCAAATGCAACCTGGAGCAGAGAAGGCCAGGTCCTACGGTTGGTCCCGTATTCCTCAAAAATGGCAGATCTAAAATTTAGGGTGTTGTCAACTACGATTGTGCCCCTAGGATAACTATTGTCATGGCGTACCACTAGGTGGTCTATACACTGGAGCAGGGTTACATTTAGATCCGGGTTGGAAGGATGACGGTGGACGAGTTTATTCGAATTATACCAAACTAACCTAAAATTGGCAACAGCCCCATCTAATTCCCTAAAAGGGTATGGGTTACCTTGGCCGGAGGGGCCAGTTGCTGCCCCTGATGAAACTCGTTCTAGATTGGATTCCCAGACAGCCTCGGGAGACCATCTTTTTTGCACAAGAGGCACCTCGACCTCTTCCTCCTCACTGTCCTCATAGACCGGTAAGGCCCCATGAGGAGCGGGAAGCTCGGGGATGGTTGGGAGCGGAGCCCGGGTCCTCAGAGCTAATGTCTCCCCCTCTCCAATCAGCTTGCATGCCAACATGGTGGCATCATTCATGATCTGGCGATAGTCCTTTTCGCCAGGGGGAAGACTGCATAATTTTTTCGTATTGACCTCCGAGGGTCACAGATTTTCCTGTCCTCGCAAATATGGCTGCACAAGAAAAAAAAATCAATTAAAACATGTACAAAAAAATAAATGTTTTAAAGGAACAAAATCCACGAGCTGAGTTCATAAGAGTAGAAGACTTACGAGGACGGTTGAAGTATCAATGATCGCAGTTCTTGAAGCCATTTGACATAAAGAATATATCTTTATAGTCGTTTGGATGACTGGGAAGCTCGATGACAAGGGCAAAGTTGGGAAACTGCGTGAGATAATAGAATATGTCACCTCACCCTCTCTTATCAGGGCTAGCTTTGAGGCAGAAGAAGTATAGTATGTCTGCCTGACTGGAGACCTCCCACTCGTGCATTAGAAATAAGTACTTCAACCCTGTCATAAGCCTGTAGGAGTTCAGGGGGAGTTGGAATGGAGCCAGCTTCACGTAGTTCAGGAAGTTCGCAAAGTACTGGTCCAAAGGAAGGAATGCACCAGCCTTCATGTGTTCGTCGCTCCAGGCTGTGTAGTCATCTTGAAAGGGAGCACAACTCTGTTCCCCCTCGAATGCAGGTCGGGAGAGAAGAATGTCGGATCCTACTTCTATATTGTGACTCAACAGGGTTTTGTTGACTTTCCCGTGAGTCGTGATTTTCGAGACTATATGCTCTGCCTTGAAATACGTGTTGAGATCGATCATGAGCTTCTTCTCCACCACCGGACCGAAGTGCGGGATGGGAGATTCGAAGGCGACCTGCTTCCCTTTGCTGTTCTAATGAGAGGATGAGCTAGAGGCATTCTTCTTCGGAGCGTTCTTCTTTAGAGGAGCCATCAAATCACTTGATGACGAAGCGGCCTAATTAGTAAGCGACCTAAGAAGATCTATAACTATGACACGATAATATGAAGAATGAAACGAGTTATTTTGGTTATATAGGCTAAAGTTAGCCTCAGCCCCATCGCGTGATGCCACGCGATGTCCTAGGCTACGCACCTCGGTTTCTTAATAGTCCCCTGATATTTAGGGATCCGTGTGTCAGAAACTTCAGGCCACTACTTTCCTCTAAAAAGTGGTTTTGTGCAAAACTGCTTAAGGAATCGTAACCCTTAAGCTACCTGGTTTTAAACCTAGAAACCTTAAGATTTTTTATGCCCCAAATAGGTATTTTCTAAACCTATTTGATATTAGAACTACCCCAGATTAACCCAGAAAATTAACCAGTTTTATGAATAGCTTCATATTCGGCTTCACTTATGGAGTCTAAAGTCGAAGCTCATTCCCTATTGACATTCACAAAAAGCCTAACAATACCTAGCGAAGAACATTACAAAAAGAAAAGAAAAAGTTGCTAGATCATTAAAGATTGAGATACTTACAGGAAGTGTGTTCGTCGACAGTAGGATGTAGACTCAGATCACGGAAAGCTCTTGGAAAACTTCTGAGAATATGGGCATGACGAATCGCTATGGGAATTCTAGGGAAGAAGGAGGATGTTTGAAAAATGGTAAATTTTAAAATGCAAAGGTGGTAAGGTCTGAGGCTGATCACCCTATTTATATGTAAATTATGAAGATTAATCTGGGCCATTCAATTGGGCTAGCTCAAGATCCAAGGGCCAAGATTAAATAGACCAAATGGCGGTAAAAAGTTGACAAGACAATTATTACAGTCCTCGAAACTTGAACAGACGCCAATTGCAGTAGACCATGTGTCCAGTACTCGAGTAGTGGGCAGGCATGGTTTTATGTAGCAGAAGTCTAAAAGCCTCTACTGTGTAGGTTAGAAAGTGATGACATCATACACGAGCAAGATCTTGGGGGGCAAATGTTGTACCCTAATTTTAGCACGAGTTCATTCACTCAGCTCGGGTACAGCTGGCAGATAAATATACGGATAAATGACTAAGGTAAATAATATATTCTTATTATCCATGTGGACAACTCGAGATTCATATTGATCATACATGGTAATTAGGCGGCCTGAGTTTATCCAGAACTAAGGATGCAAAGGCTGAGAAGCATGAGCTTGGAGGAAATATCCAACTCGTGGTAATTCTAGTATATTGCATACTCAGAGATCCCTAGAGACTCAGGATCCTCTTTCATACGTTTATTAATGACCAGGCTATCATATTTATTATCCGAGATGGCAGGAACCTGTTTATTTTATTATCAAAGCATATCCCAATATAAATGGGAATTATTTGTATTAAATGTAGATATTATGTAAATGCGTGATTGACTCACGCGGTTACCCGAACCTGTCCATGGAATTCCCCTATAAATACTGGAAATATTGGACAGAAAAGGGAATGATTATTCTGTAATACCAAAACTCTGCCAATATAGAGAGAAAAATAGCAATAATATCTATTTGTGGACAAGGTGGATTTTGACCACTGAACCACGTAAAATTTCTGTGTTCTTGAGTGAATTCATATTATTTTTCATTACGGTTTATTATTAAGGACTAATCTACCCTATTATTTCTTAATACACTGTTGGTGAAAAACTGCGTTAACAATATATAATAAGTAATTGTATAATATACATACATAATTAAGTATATATATAATATGTATATGTATATTATATATATAATTAATTATGGATAAAGATCCTCCTAAATCATGCCTCCCCCTTCTAAGGAATCTTGAGCTCTTACTCAAGGGATTTTTAGATGCAGAAACTTCGTAGTTGCCTTAGCCTTTAGATACCACTTAGATTTGCTGGAAAGTTGACATTTTCTACCAATACAATCCTCATGTATGGGATCTTCTCACTCTATGCATGTATGGTGGTAGATCGAGCTTAAAGGCATTATCACCAATTTTCTTATGGATCTTGAATGGTCCATAACTGATATGTTTGAGCTTCTTTCCTTCTCCAATTAACCGATCCTTCCCAAGGTGTAACCGTACGAAGTAACCTTCTTTAGAGTTACAAGCCTTACGACGTTCGCCATGCCAATTTTTATATCGTTGTTGGGAGCATTGTAGTTGTGCTTCAACTTCTGAGTGAATCTTTCCAACTCGTTCGAGAAATTTATGTGCTCAAACATGTTCGTCTTCTTCCTTTCCACTTAGTGGTTTGTCATTAGTTGTGAATGCCATATCAAAAGGACTTTGGGGTAAGTAACCCAAACAAACCTCGAAGGGAGATTTCAGTGTGGAACCATGAATTGCTCGGTCAAAAGCAAACTACAAGAATGGAAGACTTTCATCCCAGTGTTTTGGATGCTTGGAATTATATCCTCTTAATAGATGTACCATAGTCTGGTTCATGACTTTCATTTGTCCATCAGTCTGTGGATGTAAAGCAATACCACGCTTGAACCTTGTATCCATCATTCCCCAAAAAGACTACAGAAAGTTCCCTAAGAATCGACTATATCTGTCTGATATAATCGATGTTAGGAGACCAAAACGTTTCCAAACATGTTGGAAGAATAACTTCGCAGGTGCTTCTCCTGTGACAATCTTCTTGCATGGAACGAGACCCCCATTTTTCTGAATCAATCTACTATAACAAATAAGGAGTCTAATCCAAACTTTGTCTTAGGTAATCCACCAAGAAAATCCATGGAAATGCTTTCCCATGGTCAGTTAGGTATTGGCAAAGGAAGATACAACCCTAACTTCTTATTGGAAGACTTTGATGCATTACACAAACAAAACCCCGAATGTATCTTGCAACATCAAGATGCATCTTTGACCAATATACATACCAACGAAGATTCAATAAAGACATTTCTACCCCCAAAATGTCTTGCTACTTTGGAACTAGGAGCTTCTCGAATTCATTGCAGTCTGTCACCACCTTCTGGTATGCATAATGTGAACCTTTGTACATCAACCCATCCTTCAGTTGAAACTCACAAGTATTTCCATGTTGCATCTTAGCGTGTGCTGAACAAAAAATAACATTTATGTCATACTTCTTTGCGTACTCAGAATGTACTATAGGTTGGATTTGCATAGCCACCAATAATGAAGAACTTATTGGTGTTGGAGGTGAAGAAAACAAATCTGCCAACTTATTAGTTACTCCTTTTCGTACATAATTACAATATTAAATTGTCGTGGGTAAAACATATATTTCATATGTCGAGCTTGCTGTAAATTAGATTGGGTAGTTAGATACTGAAGAGGCTTATGATCAAAGTGAACCACAACTTTCTTCCCTAACAAGTAAGCTCTCCAATGCTTCACTGGTTGATGCAAGGCATATAGCTCCTTGTCATAAGTTAGATATTTTAGTACTGGACCACTAAACATCTCAGAATAGTATGCAACTAGTTTACTATCCTTCAGTGACACGGCTCCCATTGCATAGTTAGATGCATCTGTTTCAACTCCAAATTCTTTTTGCAGGTTTAGCAATGCTAATACTGTGGCCTCAGTGATCTTTCATTTCAAAAACTGAAAAGATTCTTCATGTTTCTCTAACCATTGAAATTTTTTTATCTGCTTTTGTAAGAGAATGTAATGGTGATGCAATTATAGAGAAATGTCTAATAAACTTTCTCAAATATTGGCATGCACCAATATAACTTTGAACTTCGGTCACTGAACAGAGTGTGGGCCATTGAATTATAACTTGCATCTTTCCTGGATCCACTTTGAGCTCTCTAACACCAACAATGAGCCCTAGGTATATAAGTTGCTTCTTCCCAAATTCACATTTCTTACCGTTCAAACAAAGTTGAATAGCTTGTAAGACTTTCATGACTTGAGAAATATGTTGAAGATAGTCCTCCCATGTGACACTGTATATAAGGATATCATCCATATAAACAATGAAAAATTCATCAATGAAAGGATGAAGTAATTCATTCATCAGTCGCATAACTGTGTCTGGAGCGTTACATAGTCCGAAGGGCATAACCAGCCATTCAAAAAATCCATGTTTAGTCTTAAAAGCAGTTTTCCAAGTGTCTTCTTCATGGATGTGCACCTGATGGTATCACGATTTGAGATCGAGTTTGGTGAAGTAATGACCACCATCCAACTGATCTAAGAGAACATCAATCCTTGGTAAAGGATATTGATTCTTATTGTTAATCCTATTAATTCCTCTGTAGTCAACACACATACGCCATCCTCCATCCTTCTTTGGTTCAAGGAGTACCAGTGAACAACATGGTGAGCAGCTAGGCTTTATAACCCCTTGTTCAAGAAGTCCTTGTACTTGCTTCTTGATTTCTTCACTCTCTTTCAAAGATGTGCGATATAAACCCAAGTTTGGTAGAGGAGAATCTCTTACCAACTGAATTTCATGTTCTATAGCTCTCTGTGGTGGTAGTCCCTGTACATTCTCAAAAAGATCAAAAATTTCCTTCTGCAATTTTCTAATGTCAGAATTTTGTGAAGGTGTTAGAGTTACTAATGACAAAGTGACATAATGTGCACATTGATCTTGTGGTCTGATCATCAATAAGACAAACCGTCCATAAAAGTTAACCAACTGTTTGGCTTGGTTAGTCGTCAATAAATCTTCCACAGTTTAGGGCATACAAGCATTGATGTAGTATTCTTTTCCATCCTTCACCAAACAATACATGTGAAGCCTTCTATAATGAATTGCATCATGATCCCATAGATATGAACTTCCTAATAGAAATTGGCATACATCCAATGGAACTACCTGGCATGTTACTTCATCAATGTAACGACCAGTGATTGTGAATTTGAAAGTACATTGCTCTGTTATCTACATGTGAATGTTCTTCTGAATCTAGCCTGGTGGATAAGGTTTAGGGTGAGGCATAGTTTCTAACCCTGCCTTTCTTACTAGAGCCTCTGAAATTAGATTCTTTTGACTTACAGGATCAACAATCGTCTGTACAACACTTTGCTTCACCTGGATATTCAAATGAAATAATTTTCCACGGTTGTATGTATCTGCAACAGTTGTTGGCATTGTCATTAAGGCAAGTGTAGTGTTAGGTTGCTTCAACTCTGAAAGCTCTTCAACCTGTTGCACTGTAAGTGTGGCCTTCTTGTCATTCCTTCCTTGGTTTTTCCTATGGTTCTTGGGTTTCAACTTAAGATGAAATACCAAGCACTTATCTTTGACATGTCCATTGATCTAACAATGATCACACAAATTCTTTGGTTTTTGACCATCTTTGATTTTCTTGCCTTTGTTCTTCCAATTAGATTTACTTGCAGTTGATTGTTTGTCATCCTTCTTATAACGTCTTTTATATCTGGCCTCAATGGAAATAGCCTTAACGATAGCTACTTCAATTGACTCCACGATGAACAATTTTAGTTCTTTTCATATGTAGTCGGTAAGACCTCTAATATATTTCATGAAACATTGTAATTGTCAACATCTATATCCAACACCAAAGCTTAGTTATGGAATTCATATGTATAATCTTGTACTGATTGGTCAAACCTTTGGTTGAATTGCTGCCATTTGTACCATCTTTCTTCCTCATAAGCAACAGGATATAACGGCTTTCTTATAACCTTCTTGAACTTACTCTAAGTCAACTCAGAAATGTTGTATCGTTTTTAATATGACTTCCACCATGTAATATCAAGGCTCGATAGTTTAAGGCTTTGAAATTGGATCTTTTCAACATTAGAATACTTATGTATAGTGAAATAAGTTTCCAATGTGTCTATCCAATTGTCTAATTTATCAGCATGTATAACACCATTATAAGTAGAAATTTCCACCTTAAAATCAATTATTAAGGAACTTATTAGGTTTTTATGGTCACCTGCTTCCTTGAATGTATCTTCTTGGATGGTTTATTCCTTGTCTTCACTGTCACTTTCAACATTTCCCTTTGAAAGGGAAGCATGTGAATATTTTGAGGTTTTCAAATTTTCGATAAGCTCCAAAAAAGATGCTGATAATAATTGCAACTGTTGTTTAATCATTGTGATGTGATCACAATCACCATTCTCTCCATAAACTTCTTCCGCTATAGCTCATCTCTTTAACCTCGGCTTTCGATGAATAAGCAAAGGATCTACAAGTTCTTCTTTAGAAGTTTTGTGTTGGTCACTTGTTAGGACCTTAAACCACCTTTACCCTTTTTTTCGGATATGGTGCTCTGATACCACTTGATCCAAAACTTCTATAGGATAGAACTTTTAGTAGGAAATTGATTTTTCTACTTCTCTTTGGAAGTGGATTCTGTTAATATGAAAGAGGTAATATTATGCAAGACAAGAAAGAATGTTAAAGCAAAGAAAATTATTTTCCCCTTCATTTCAATTTACATACTAAGCTTTATATACATTTGTAATTACTATAAATAGAATAAGAAATATAAAGTAAATAGTTTTAAACCATTAACATCGATGTTTTATACATATTTACTATTTTATATATAATTAATTATAACAATTATTAACAAATAGGTAATGGGTTATAGAATGTAGATTAATTATATGGATTATATATAATTAAGTATATATATAAGGGAAATTTGCGGCAATAATACCTATGTAGTTAGATTTGTTGCACTTAAATGCCTATGTAAAAAAATTTGGCGGCAATAATGCCTACCGTTATTCATTTTGTGCAGACGTTGGTCCCTGAGTCATTAAGTCTGACCAGGGACCTACGTGGCTATACTTGATTCGTCCAATTTTATTTAAATATTAAAAAATAATTTAATATTAAAAATCCAGAAATATTTTAAAATAATTAAATTTTATTTCATATATCTAAAATATAAATTTAAACTAACTTAATTTTTTAATTATCATAAAACTTAATTAAAAAATATCAATTAAACAAAAACCCAAAAATCCAATTACTTATGAGCAAAAACAATTAATCCGACCCTTTCATGCTAAATCAATCCCTATTAATTAAAATAAATAAAAAATTATTTCTTCTTTTTTCTTCTTCTCCATGTTTCTCCAGATCATCATCTTCTTCTTCCTCCTGTGTTCTTCTTCTTCCTCTTAAAAACATCCTAGATTTTATATTTCTATTTGGTGAATCTATTAAAGAACGATGTCCAAACACCAAATTTAACAACCAGACAAAATTACTCAAAAAAATTGATTCTTGACGGCTAAATCACAAACCAATACATACATATCACAACTCAGATTCAAGCAAGATCACTTAACCCAAATTCAAACATGCCAAACTCATATGAAGAACCTAGAAATATCTAATCATCATCCTCCAATAATTAACAAAACAATCCCTAATTTTAGATTAAGAAAAAAAGAAAGAAAAAAAAAATCCTCAAATCAGTGTTCATTCCAAGTCATACAAACAATATATATTCAATAAATCAATTCCACATTCAATCTAATGAAAAATGTCATCCCAATTCAAAGGAAGCATAAAAAAACATATCTTCCAAAGAAAACCCAAATTTGATCTAAATCCCACTCACCCACAGCGTCCTTTGTGACGAGAAAAAATCACAGCCCTGACCTCAACTCAATCGTCCACACCATCATCTCGAACTAGCCGAGGTCCTCCGCTGCGCCTAGCTCCTCCGGAGAAGTCCAGATCCCAACCCGTTTCTGTCTAGCTCCTCGTGCATGCCTCCTTAGATCCAGCTGCAAAGACGTCTATGAGAAAGATGCCTCAGTCTTCCCCAAATCCACTACATAACCCAGATCCTAGGCTCGTCTACTGCTGGTGCTGCAATTGAAGTAGCTTGACAGGGAAAGTGTGAAGAAAAGAAGGCTATCGAGCTAGAGGAGAGACAAAAGGAAAAGAAAAAAATATATATTTATTTAATTGTTGGTTAATTAATTTTTTATTTTAATTTAAAACTTTTTAATATTTAAATAAAATTGGACGAATCAGGTATACCCACGTAGGTCCCTGGTCAGACTTAACAGCCCAGGGACCAACGTCTGCACAAAATGAGTAACGGTAGGCATTATTGCCGCCAACATTTTTACATAGGCATTTAAGTGCAACAAATCTAACTACATAGGTATTATTGCCACAAATTTCCCTGTATATAATAAGTAATTGTATATTATACATATATAATTAAGTATATATATAATAAGTATCCATATATTATATATAATTAATTATGGATAAAGATCCTCCTAGATCACAAGCATTAAACAAGAATTGAATAAATCACAATATTTAAAGGAAATTGCATTAGATAGTCATAGAGTTTCAAGAAGAATCCATTAACATCCTAATAGAAAAATTAGTTCATACTACACATAAATGAATCCATAGAATTAAGTTTAAACATCACTATTGCAAAAATTAAGAAGAAGAAGTGCAGAAAACAATGGATGAATCTTGATTCTTCCTCCACCAAGTGTAACTTTCAATCTTCTAAGGTTTAAGAGTCCCTAAAGTCAAAATATATGTGGTTTATATAGTGTCCCAAAATGTTATGCGCAAAATCCTAGTTCTGCCCTTCCTAAAATGCATTTTCTTTACATCCACAGAAAAGAGCGTCGCGGCTCTACTTCGAATGGGAAATTGGGATTTCTCTCTGCCATCACTAGGAACTGTGGCTCAAAAGGTGAGCTTCATGACTCAAAATAGTTTCTTTTAGTGTCACGACTCAATTTTCAGCGCCACTGCTCTCTAGTGCTCCCAGGAAATTTCCCCCTCTCTGTTAACCAATGTGTCGAGGCTTAAAATAGTGAGCGTCGCAGCTCAAAATCTAATTTCACCAAACTCACTTTTCTAAGCCCAGGAACCTAGCCAATCACCAAAATCGCTCCCATAGAGATCTCTTAACCGCATTTTAGTCAACGAGGGCACTTTCCACTCAGAATTGCACGATTTCTCCACAATCCACTCCAGTCCCTTAGTTCGCGCATAATCTTGAAATCATTAGCAAAAGCAAGTATAATACTACACTAAATATGACTTAAAAGACTTAAAGACTCTCTAAAACATGCTCTAATTCACTACGAAAATTAACCTAACAACTCCTCAAAACTCACCAAATCATTTCCATCAAAACATAATACTTCATATGCTTGCATAACTCACTGATCTCCACTAATATAGACGACACATGCTCAAGAAACAATAGGGCTTTGTGGCTTGTAATCAACTAAACCACAAGCATATAAACCAAACAACCCATTATTATAACATAATAAAACCAACACCCCATTTTCTTCGAGATCGAGAAGAAGACAATCATCATCATTTTTCTCTTCTTCTTTTTTTCAAGAAAATAGCACTCCTCAAAACTTATTTCTATTCATGGTTGTGACCTAAGGGAGTGAAAATCTCAATGGCAATTTTTTTTTTGTCTTTTTTATAGATAATGACAGCTTTTCTCTCAACATAATTCTCATCACTAACCCCCTTACAAATTCCCAAAATAAATTTGTATGCTTATGAATTATATTAAGGGAAGGGAAAAATTTATAGGGTTTCATTAAGGCCAAAAAAACTGGTGTAAGAACAAATGGTATCACCTTAGGCTCAAAATAGGGTATTAGGGTTATACATTTTTACATAGTTGGCTTGAAAAGCTCAAACGGTCCAAACAAAATGCCTAAATCATTTTCCTAAACATGCATTTTCTATGATTTCATCTCAACCAGCAACCAGAGCAAGTTATAAAATATTTAGCATCCAACAGTCCACATTCCCAATTCAACATGCATAGAATACTCAATTGCAAGAAATTTACAAATAATGGATCAAGTGGCATTATGCTTTTAGATCAGAGCTAATTGAAAAACAATCTCACTAAGCACACAAATTTACAACAGTTTCCAAATCATCACTTTTGACCACGATTTTGGCCAGCCGCGAGTAGACGCAAAAACGACAATGAAGACAATAGCCTTGAATAGAAAATAAAAACGTCACGACCAATTTTATAGTGGTTCAGCCCCAGTTTGTTGGTAATACCCTAATCCACTTGGAGATGTTATATATGTACCTACACTTAAGCTCAGATGAACCTGAGCCAACTGAATTTCTTAAGTATAAGTCAAAAAATACAAAGTTTCTCTCTCTAAGTTCTCTCATAAAATGCCCCAAGTAACAATCCCAAAGTCTCAAAATTAGAGTCTAAAAGTCTCAAAAAGATCAGATCCCCTAAAATGATGCCACGAGCGCTTTATTTATAGGCTCATGGATTGTACATGAAAAATATCCCGTTTTGATGGAGTCCTTGGTTGTTTTAACCAATTTTAATTAATAAAGTAATAAACAAATTTAAATTACAACGATATAGCTATTACTTCGGGATATCTGAGAGATTCACGCGATAGTTACGGGCAATTCGGGTTGTAGTTGTTAATAAGATTCGTAAAATAGTCCCTGGGCAATTCGGGTTGTAGTTGTTAATAAGATTCGTAAAATAGTCACTGGGCAACTAACTATCGGCTGAATCTTCCTTCTGATGTAGCTGGTCGGGTAAACCTCCCTTCTGATGTTGTTGGTCGAGTAAACCTCCCCTTCTGGTTTGTTGGTTGGGTAAGCCTCCCTTCCGATGTTGCTGGTCGAATAAGACACTCCCTGACCATGTAAATTCATACCTGGTGAGGTGAATCACTCCCTAGCCAGGAAAATTCTTACATGGTCGGGTAAATCACCACCTGACCAGATAAAACCATATTTTTGGCCAATGTTCTTCTCACCAGTGAAATGACGACTTTGTAGGTCATCTTCTACCCTTACACTTCCCTTGGCCAGTACGTTCATTGACCATTATTGTGCCACTTGATGACCATGCATTGCCACATGTCACTTCTGATTACCATGTCATTGAACTGAAATTTTGGGAATAACTTTTTCCCCCCAAGTTTATTATATGATTTGGTCATATGATAAACTTTTTCTCTAACTAGTAGTTATCCAGGTAGTCCGACTAGTTAAATCTCAAAAACTAAGTAACTAATCAGAGATTGAGCGAATATCATAGCCATTACCTCCACGTGACGACCCACCAGAAAATTTAATAATTTCCATGTCTTAAAATTCCAAAAATGACCCTCTACATTCTCTCGCCTTTTTCAAATAGACCCACGATTGAACTTTTCAGTCTAGAAATATGGTAGTTATCAGTTTCCCAAATAGTGGGATAATGGGATAATGGGAGAGAGGATATACTAGGAGTTGTAGGTTCATTGAGGGTTTCCCTCTTTCCCTATAAATAATCCCACACATGCCTAGCCTTCTCGGCCCAAAAAATACAACACTAAAACACATCCCCTTGCCATGGCCGATTCTCCCTCAAGGCTTCCAAGAGTGCCCCATTTTCTTCAAGTAAATCAAAGGCAACTCTCAAGAAATCAAAGTTTCTTCCATCCATTTGGGTAAGTTTTCTCTTCTTAATCTTCACTTTCAAGCATTTTTAAGCTTTCAAATTCTGCACATATTTTGCTAGAACATGTGGTGGCTGAAACCCTCCTTTGGGAATACTCTATTTGGAATTTTTGTTATGAAACTGTGAAGGATAGTGATTTTGTGGCTATTTTGAAGTAGTTTAGGCTATGGGTTAGCCAATTTCATGAAATTTTAGAGAAAAACTAATTTTCCATCTTCAAACATACATTCGGGTTCATAGGTTTGTATGAACTTTTGGAGTTTTCATGAAACTTTTGCAAACCCTTGAAATTCCCCTTTTTGATCTTTTTTGTGCTCCACGTTATACCCCATGTTTTTTAACCGATCAAATTTGTGTTTAGCCATTCCTTTTTTTAGGCTTTGACTACTCGGATTCCACTTAGTCGATCAGAACACCAAGTTAGCCCCTAGATTTTCACACTTGGCTCCTCGAAACCTTCTAGCCATTTGGGTGCTTTAACTTCTCGGAACCTTGTAACTTATTGGGTAGTTTTGGTCGCCTTGGCTCGAATAACTTTGGCTACCTTGGTGCCTTGGTAGCCGATTGGATATCTTTGGGTGCATTGGTTCCTTGGACTCCTGCTATCTGATCAGGTCCTTGGCTCATCGGAACATGCTTGCACTCTTGGTTACACACCATTACGGTGCCTTGACCCATGTGCTCCAGTCAATCAGATTACGCACCACCAGAGTGCCATGACTCCTCGGAAACTCTCAGCTACTTGGGCATTCATTACCCCTCGGAACCCACTTAGCTCCTCGGCAAGCCGCTCGGATTACGCACCTTACCACTTGTATTTGTGCGTATTTAACCAAGCACAAAAATTCATTGTTCAAAAACACATAGCACAAAACTATAGGCCTAATTTCCCCAAACACATAGTACTCAAAACAATTTCTGTTTTCCTTGTTAACTACATAAAATTGTTATCACCGCTCAAAAATGTCTTTATCTGGGCAGTAAACATCTTTACTTTCATGCACTTTTGTTTGGTTTACTCACCCCCCCCCCCTCGTATTTTTTGTAGATGTATCGTTTCGACTATAGGGGAGGTGACAACCAAACAGACTCTGATTCTTCCTCTCCAAGTCAAGTGACACCCCTCCGAGCAGTGATTCTTCTTCCAAATCTCCAAGCAAACAAACTTCTGAAGACCATCTTCATCTCAGGAAAATCCTTCCCCGATCAGCTTTATACTTCCTTCACGAAGAGAAGTTTTTTTAAGCAGCAATGTCTACACCAACCAAGGAGAGTGAAAAAGTCCAACGACTCCATCAGAAACAAGATCCCCAAGTAGCTCATAGAGCGACACAAAAGGTAGTGGAACGAGGACCTTTTGTGGGAGAAAATTTATTAGAATAAGCTAAGACTAAAGCCTCTTCAAAGCCTCATTGCCAAGTTAGAAAAACTAGTAAACCCAAGAGAAAGGCTACCCAGACCTTTGCTACAGAAATCCAACAATCTACTACACTCAAACCGAGGAAAGAAGAAGACCACGTGCCTTCATGGTTCATAGCTAAGGCTTCTAAGCTGAACTCCAAAATGCTCAATAGACACATTCAGACTTTGGTTCTTGAAGGAGTGAATGTGGTATGTCTACACCCATACTAGAGAGCCAATAATCCTGGCGGAGCCTATTGTGCCTGGTCTAGAGATAACATTTATGCAGGAGCTACTATCATTTTGCATCCTTTCAGTCAATAGCGAATTACTTTAATGTTTCTCCCTTCCAGATTGCTCCAAACAGGATACAAGCCATGTCTGCTCTATACATTCTCTACCACTTCCAGGGCTGGAACCCACCTACCCCTCATGAGGTGCACTATTTGTTCGATTTTAGGACCAATCCCAGCCACAAGAATACAGGTTTTTTCCACCTCTTTCATAGGCAGAAAAGGGTTAAGTATCTTCACGGTATTGCCCATAAATCGAATCCTGGAAAGTATTATACAGAATACTTTCTTACTCCAGACATTAAAGCCAACAACCTGGCTTTTACGCATGTGAGCCCTTTTCATCAACCTCTCCCGACCAGGGAAATGCATTATCGGGCAGAGCATCTTGCTAACATGCCCATTGAGGAGAAGGATGTTGAGCAGTTGGTCACCTTGGAGAGTCTTCGATTGGCGGGGTTGTTATAGAACAACCAAGACATTGTTGTGGGAAGCACTACTGATGAAGCAAACACGACATTCAAACGCAAATACCGAAGTAGTTACTGACCAATTTTCTCCTGAACCATGTCCTCGGCCATGCCAGCCACGTGATCTTATCATCAAAGAACCTCTTCATGAGAATCCTCACCGACCCACCTTCCCTACCAGGCTTGGAAAAGGCAAAAGCATTGAGCACCTCCAAGAAGACAGTTCATCATTGGAAGACGAGGACGATCTTTTCAATGAAATTCTTAACTCAGGTTTTTCTACTAATAGTAACCATAGTAACCATAGAATTTTTATTCACTTATGTTTATTTCTCGTTTTTGCTGACCAAGTTTTTGCCTTACTTTTATGCAAATCCAGCCATGTTCAAGTAGTTCAACACTCCCTCTGCCCAAAAGAGGAAGACTGTGAAGGTTGTAGCTTCAATCCTCCAAGAAAGGTCGTGAGGACTACACCGCCCAACCAGGGGAGACCATCTGACCAGTTAGTCAATATCCCACGCTTGACTCCTGCGTTTATTCCACCTTCTGCCAGCCTAAAAACTACCCAACTAGCCCGCTTAAGCAAGCCCCTTCGCATTGCTGGTGAGTTTGGCAAAGAGTAACTAGACCACACTCTTCACCACGCAACGAAAACTCAGACCTTTGAGACTCTACCCCAGCAAAGCGTTGAATTTTTCCTTCACAAAGGCCTCGCTGAGATAATGAGTGTAAGCATCTTATCATAAAAAAACACTCCATTTCTTATCGATTGTTCTTATTCTAAATAATTTTTTGATTATTTACTCCAGAGACTCATCACTGCCAGTCATGCTCAATGTCAAGCAGTCAATCATAAGGACCTGGTCAAGGTATTGAATGATCAATTGGTGGAATCCCAGGAAAAGATTGAAATTCTAACTAAGTCTTAGAAAGATCTCAAGAAAATATTGAGCATGCAGAAAAAATAGTTGTTGACCGGGATAGATCTCTAAAAGAATTGGCTGATGAGAATAACAAGCAAATCCAGGCCAACAGGACATTGACCGACCAGCTGGCGGGAAAAAATCAAGAGAATGAAGAGCTGAAACAAGACAAGGAAACTGATTTGGCTCATTATGAAGAGATCTTCTTCTACTGCTTCTATAAGATATGGAAGTTAAACAAGCCTCTCAACCTCAACTTTTGCTCTAAAGAGGTAGGAGCGGAAGAGCTTTCCAAATGTGAAGCCAAGGCCGCCAAAGAGGCAGCTCTTCCAGCTAGCAATGTGCCTACCTCTCCTGCTCTATCACTCCAACCAGAGAAGGTACCAGATGTTGACGACGATGTTGACCAGCCAAGGACCAGTTTACCCGAGCAGTGAACCTCCTACTCAACCAGAGGGGCTTTCTACCCAACCAGTGATGCATGCTCAGCCAAACAGGGAAGATGTATGCACACTCTTGACCAGGGAAACTTTGCACCTGACCATTGTACCTAGCCAGTAGTTTACTCTTTTTTTTCTTATGCTTTTGTCAAGATAATTGTTTCTTAGTAGCTTTTATATTTTGCTCGTACGACCGAGTTGTTGGCATTTATACTTTAATTTTCTTTCTTTCTCGTACAACCGAGTTGGTCGAAGGATTTTCAGCCTAAGGAGCGGGATGTTTGGCAAAAGAAGGGGTTGTGTTTCTTTTTCTTTTTAGCAGTATATTTTACTCAACCCATGTTTTGTGTAATGCCCTACTACCTTAGAGTCATTACTGAGTGAGTTTAAAATGTGCAATAACTCGCTAATCGAGGTTTTTAGGAAAAAAGTGTAATTAAATCATAATCAGAGTCACAAACTTAAGGATAAATCTTTCATTGAAAAAAATTATAAAACGTTTAACATTTGGGATCCCAAAAACATTATTTAGACATATGTACAACTCAAAATATAACCAGAGTCGACTAAACGACAAAATTCAAGTTTAGTACAATCATCTCCCAAAAACACCTCTGGTCATGGCAGCCAGGCAGACCAGACATGTACGCGCCGCTCGTCACGCTCATCATACTCAAGGCTAATCGACTTTCCCCTTGCCTTTACCTGCACCATAGAGCACCCGTGAGCCGAAGCCCAGCAAGAAAACCCTCACAAGCAGATAATATATGCATATCAAACACTTAATATAAAATCAAGCCATAATCAGGCTATACACGTACGGTCATGCCGTCCCAGGCGCTTTACTAGGCCCTGGGTTCACAGTCTATACCATAAGGTAATCCCAGGTATCCCTTGGGGTCTCACCCTGGCAACTCGCACTCTGCGTGCTAAACGCTGCTCCCGGCCTCTTGCTGTTCTCGACCTTCGCCATTCCCAGCCATCAGCGTTCCACCATTTATATACACATACACACATAATATAACTAAACAGATATTTAAACACATATAAATTCAATCAAAGGGCCACGCCCTGCAACACAGTTATATAGGGCTGAGCCCTGCAACTAAATCATATAAGGTCGAGCCCTGCAACACAAGCTCTATGGGAACAGTAGTTTTCTTACTTGTGTCCCAAGCTTTCCAAGCACCGATGTCCCGAGCACGGTTCCCTAGTCCGAGCCTCGCCAAAACCCTAGTCACAACGCATTAACAATTTCCACCCATCAAGTTCTAATCCATTAAATAGCTTTGGGTCATAATTCTAATCTCCGGAATGTTGAATTCTATCAATCCGGGTGATAGAATCCATCCCGAGCCTTAGCTATTGATTTCTCAAACCTAAAACCTCTTAAAACCCCAAAAATTCACTAAGCGTCGTGGCCCTAGGGACTCATGCCGCGGCCCCCAGCTCAACCTGAGGCCCTGCCTCAAAATAGCCCACACGCGTCGTGACCCTTCCTGAAGGGCACTGCGGCGGGCCTCCATTTCCAGGGGCCCCAAGTTCTAAGGGGTCGTGGCTCAGCAAGAACAGCGTCGCGGCCCGACCCCTCGAACCCAGAAAAATCTCCCATTTTCTCTTCTAAAACCAAGCCAATTATCCACAAAAGTTAACCTAACAATCCAAACATTCAACACAGAAGTTATTCTATGGATTCAGCAACAAAACACAACAGGTATTCAAGCTTAAAACCTCCTCAAACCCATGTGTTATCCAAAAAACTGGCATTGATGACGTGGCAAGTGATCCCTGGACACGTGGCTGACATCTGAAGGAACTCTGCTAGTGTATCGACCAGAAGATACATTATAGGCAGCAGGCGGCCCAGTCTTTCCTGCGACCAGTCTGGTCGATGGTTCCGCATACAGCATGATGTTCCAATAAAGATCTTTGTAAATCCCGAAATTAACTCACACAATCTCCTGAATATCCGATTATTCAGGAGAGAATATATGTAACAATCTCATGTAGTCCCCCTTGAGCCTATAAATAGAGAAAGATAGCTCAAGGAAGGGACTTTTTGCTTTTGAATTATTCGATACTAGAGTAATTCTACTTGAAATATTGTATTGTTCTTCAGAGGTTAGTGAAACTCATTGGACCCTAGTTCTTTGATCACTCCTTTGATTCTCATATCAATATCTAAGTGGACGTAGGTTATTACCAAATCCTGGGGTCGAACCACTATAAAATATCGTGTTCTTATTATTTTTGTCATTCGATTCTTTTCAACACATTCATTCACATCAAGCATATTCTGACTCCGTGTCAGTTGGCCAAAATCAGGGTCAACATTCTGGTGCTTTCATTGAGAGCTTGATTTGTCACCGTTGAAAAAAAAAGATCAATGGCGAAAACTGCAAGGAAAACTGGACAGGCGACCGCCGCTGCACCGTCAAATCCTCCTCCTCCTCCTCCTGCAAGTGTAGTTGAGGATGAGCCACATTTGGACTTTGAAGAGGAAGAAATGGATGACGCGATGCTGAAAAGTACTCTAGGGGCGTTGCATGAAGAGCTGGCCAATCTGAGGGCCAGTCAAGAAACTGCTGCCGAAGTAATGGCAAGGCAGCAGCAAGAGATTGAACGGCAACGCGCAGAGCTAAGTGAGAGGCAGGCGGAGATGGACCGCCGCCAGAGCGAAGCCATGGCAACCCTCGAGGTAGCCTTGCAATTGGCTAGGAATCAGGCTGCACCTACCTCGCAACCTGATCAACCAGCAAATGGGCCTCCCCATAGGGGCCCCAATCCTAGCCCGCCTATCCAACCCTCGAGCCCGCAAAGGCCCGAGCAGCCTCAGGTGCCCCATGACGATGTCTCGCTGGACCCTGAGGAACAGCCTCCATCCCAAGCTGGTCGCGGCAATCCCCTACAACAGAGGCAGAATAGGACCGAGCATCAGCCTCGCAGTCCTAGACGCCATAGGGGTGATGAGCCAAACCTACCAAACAGAGTTCAGTACCCTCCTGGTAACAGGAGGAACTCAGAGTTAGGCTCTGTGGTCCGGGGTTCCCCACGGCATGATAATGCACGGGGACACAACGACTAGCACAGGCCACCCTCTAACGCTCAGGACGTTTCAGCCAGGGATGGAAATCGAGAGAACATTCAATCCCACCATAGCCAACTGAGGTTCAGAGATGGCCATGGGTATAATGAGGCCGACTCAGGCAAGGGAAATGCTGGTCGGAGAAATGAAGAAGGGGGTAGAGGCGGGAGCCAGATACCTCAAGATGACCAACCCAATAGACGGGATGCTGGGGGGCAGCCCAGGCAAAATAATGTCTTCAACCGGCTCGGGGGTAGCGAGCGGTGTAGAAGAGACGAGGATTTTCGAGACGTACTCAACGATCGCCGCGAGTGGCATGGCGAGAACGTCCCCCCAGCAACAGAGGCCACAACGATTCCTGTCGCTGTACAGGCCCAGATAGATGCCCTCAACCAGGCGGTGCAACAGCTAGTCGGGGGAAGGACATCTTACATCGACCACGATAGGAGGAAAGGCACTCCTTTCGTCCAGAGGATAGCTATGGCAGAGACTCCTAGCAAGTTTAAAATGCCTACGCTACCGAATTTTGATGGGTACGGTGACCTGGTATCTCACGTTAATAAGTTTGAGATACAGATGGATATTCACAAAGTGTCTGAAGACGCTTGATGCAGGATCTTCCCTGCAACACTTTCTGAGGCCGCGCAGGAGTGGTTTTTTAAGTTCCCTCTCGCAAGCATAGTTTCCTGGGAAATTTTCGTAAGGGAGTTCTATGGACAGTTCTATGCGGGTCGTGTGCATCTGACCGAAGCAAACCAGCTGGTTGAAATTCGCCAACAGGATGGAGAGTCACTGAAGGATTACATCCAGCGTTTTATGTGAGCAGCAGCTGGAGCAAAAATAGTGGGGGACGAAGGCAAAATGATGGCCATAACCGCAGGAGTTAAGCGTCGTTCCCCCCTCTGGAAGAGCCTCCGCAAGGATGGAGTTAGAACTACCCAGGAATTCTTGGACTGGGCTGATCGTTACATCAAGCTCGAAGAAGCCATTGCCGATGATGGAAAGCCCTCAGGCAAGGATAAAAAAGCAGCCGAGCCCGCCAAAGCTGCCAATGGGTCCAAACCTAACGGCAACGGCAAAGGCAACAGGAACGGCAGCGGCAATGGCAAGAATGGTGGAAAACGGCCGCACAATGAGCCTTCCACCTTCGACAATAAACGAGCTAAGGGTAACCATTATGAACCTCGGTTCACTAACTACACTACCCTCATTGAGTCTCGGGGAGAGGTTTATCAGGCCACAAGTTCTAGTGTGCCTTATAAAAAACCTGGCCCCATTCAAAAGGATATTTTGAAGAGAGACACTACCAAGTTCTGTCGTTATCATAACGACTACGGACATGACACCAACGAATGCAACCAGCTGAAAGACGAAATCAAATTCCTTATTAGACAGGGACACTTGAGAAGATACGTACGGGCCTCGGGAAATTCCCAGCGAGAGGCTCCAGGTAGCAATGAGCAAGCGCCCACGCACCAACGCTCGCCACCCCTATAGCCTGCCCCTGTGACTGGCACACTCTTAACCATTTGTGGAGGCTTGCACCTCGCGGGAAATAGCGGAAAGGCCAGGGAACGATACGCTCGAACTCTACGCCATGACCAGGACATCGAGATGATGACTGTGGAGGACCGCGCGCCAAAAAAGGCTCGATCAGAGGAGGGCGAAATAACCTTCTCTAATAGCGATTCCCAACACGTCCGGTTCCCACATTCCGATCCGCTAGTCGTGGACATCCAAATGGCCAATATAATGGTAAAGAGAGTGTTGGTCGATACAGGAAGTTCGGTGAATATCCTGTATAAGTCTTCGCTGGAGCACATGAAGTTGTCCGTTAAGGACCTGGAGCCTTGCAACCAAACGATATACGGCTTCTCTGGAGAAGGACTCGCCCCTGCCGAATCAATCAAACTACTAGTAACGACAGGTACAGCACCAGCTACCAGGACATTACTCGCTACTTTTGTAGTAGTCGATTGTCCTTCGACGTACAATGCCGTCATTGGGAGGCCTATATTGGTTGATCTACGGGCCGTCATCTCTATGTGGCACTTAGCCATGAAGTTCCCAACGGACGCAAGGGTAGGACGCGTGTTGGGGAACCAGAGGGAAGCCAGGGAGTGCTATAACACCTCAGTCACGAAGGCGAAAAAGGGAACACCAAAGAGCACTACCTCAGATAGGTTGCATATGGTGGTTGATACACAAGCCCAATCCGGTGACGAAGTCACCAAATAGGGTGTTGCCCAAAGTGAGGATAGAGACTTAGATCCTCGCTTTGGGGATTTTGAAGAGAACGTTGGACAAGTAGAGGACCTGGAAGAGGTCCAACTCGATGAAAAAGACCCGACCAGAGTCGTAAAGGTCGGGAAAAACCTGGAACCAACCACGAAGCATGCACTAGTGGAATTTTTGCGGAAGAACCAAGAGGTATTTTCCTGGTCGCATAAAGACATGGCGGGGATAATCCCTGCAGTTATCAGCCATGTCCTGAATATAGATAAGACTTTTCCACCCGTGCAGCAGAAAAGAAGGTTGCTCGATAAGGATCGGTCGAGAGCCTTAAAAGAAGAAGTCGAAAGATTAAAGGAGAATGGGTTCATCAGGGTGGCATTTTATCCATCGTGGGTCTCCAATCCAGTGCTGGTTCCCAAGTCTAATGGCAAATGGTGAACCTGTGTGGATTTTACAGACCTCAATAAAGCCTGCCCAAAGGATTGCTTCCCACTCCCAAGAATCGACCAGTTGGTCGATGCTACTGCATGACACGAGATCCTCTCGTTCATGGATGCATATTCGGGCTACAATCAAATTAGCATGCATCCCCCTGATGAGGATCACACCAGCTTTCGAACCGATACAGGCTTATACTGTTACAAAGTAATGCCCTTCGGACTGAAAAACGCAGGTGCGACTTACCAGCGACTAGTCAACCACATGTTTAAGGAGTTGATCGGAGTAAACATGGAAGTATACGTGGACGACATGCTGGTAAAGTCTAAGAAGGCAGAAGGACATGTGAAGGATTTACAAGAGTTCTTTGATGTATTGAACGAATACCAGATGAAGCTAAATCCCCTCAAATGTTCCTTCGGAGTTGGATCAGGGAAGTTTTTGGGGTTCATTGTAAATTCAAGAGGAATCGAGGCCAACCCCGACAAGATAAAGGCCCTGATTGACATGAAAATGCCAGAAAGAATCAAAGATGTACAAAGTTTAACCGGGAGAATCGCAGCCCTAAGCAGATTTATTTCAAAATCGACAGACAAGTGTGTCCCTTTTTTCAATCTGCTCAGGGGAAATAAGAAGTTTGAATGGACAGGAGACTGCAAGCAAGATTTCCAAGGCCTTGAAAGCCCATATGGCACAGCCTCCCGTTTTATCAAAGCCAATCGAAGGAGAAACTTTGTTTATTTACCTGGCGATTACTGAAGTTGCTGCCAGTGCGGTTTTAGTACGAGAGGAAGAAGGCGTACAAAAAGCGGTATACTATGTTAGCAAAAGGCTTATCGGGGCAGAACTGAGATATCCACCCATCGAGAGATTAGCATATTGCTTAATCCTGGCCTCAAGGAAACTACGTCCTTACTTCCAAACCCATCCCATCACAGTTTTAACCGACCAGCCCTTTCGGCAAGTCCTTCAAAAATCAGAGGCAGCTGGGCGATTATTAAAATGGGCAGTCGAACTAGGGCAGTTCGATATAACTTATTCACCGCGAGCAGCAGTAAAAGGACAAGTCTTGGCTGATCTTATTGCAGAGTTCACCGAACTCCCTGACAGCGAGCAGTGCAAACAGCCTAGTGCACCTGAGCCTCAAGAGAAAGCTCCTTCGTGGAAGTTATTCACGGATGGGTCGTCCAACGAATCCCACGCAGGAGCGGGAGTGATATTGATAACGCCGGAGGGGCATCGATTTCACTGCGCTATTAGGTTCGACTTCACCGCATCAAACAATGAAGCCGAATATGAAGCAATCCTCACTGGATTGAGAATGGCGAAAGACATGAGCATAAAGACGCTTGACATTTACAGTGATTCACAGCTGGTGGTGAATCAAGTTCTAGTAGAATATCAAGCACGAGGCTTAAAAATGGTAGCCTACTTGAATAAAACAAAAGACCTGCTAGCCCAGTTCACGGAGTACACCCTCCAGCAAATTCCGTGGGATCAGAATTCAAACGCAGACGCCTTAGCCAAACTTGCGAGCGCGAAGGATGCTGACACTTTGAACATTGTGCCAGTAGAAAGACTGAGTGAGCCAAGCATACAAGCGGTTGAGACCAATATGGAGATTCGAATGGAGGATACATGGATGGCACCTTACTTGGAGTATCTGACGAACGGTGTGCTACCAACAGATAGAAACAAAGCCAGAACTCTACCAAGGCAGGCCGCTAGGTACATACTGGTCGATGGTGTTATGTACCGAAGAGGGTATTCAATGCCGCTACTCAGATGCGTTACACCAGAAAAAGCCAAGGAACTCATGAAAGAGGTGCATGAAGGCTTCTGCGGGGATCACACTGGGGGGCAGAGTTTGGCAAAGAAAATTCTAAGGCAAGGCTACTTCTGGCCAACCATGAACGAGGATTCGATGGAGTTTGTACGAAGATGCGATAAATGTCAAAGGTTCTCCAAGATTCCACGAGTAGCTCCAAATGAATTGAAATAGATGCAAAGTCCGTGGCCTTTTGCGGTGTGGGGGATAGATTTGATTGGGCCCCTACCCACAGGAAAGGGTGGAGTAAAATACGTCGTTGTGGCAGTCGACTACTTCACCAAATGGGCCGAAGCTGAACCGCTCGCTACCATCACGACCAAGAAAGTTCTTGACTTTGTCATCAAGAACATTGTTTGCCGGTATGGTTTGCCCAGAAAGATCGTGTCAGATAACGGAACCCAATTTAACAGCGACTTATTCACCGACTTCTGCGAAAGGCATGGAGTTATTAAAAGATTTTCATCAGTTGCGCATCCCCAAGCAAACAGGCAGGTCGAGGCCGTGAATAAAACTCTTAAGGACACCCTGAAGAAGAGGCTTTAAGATGTTAAAGGAGTGTGGCCAGAGCAGCTGCCTGAAGTCCTCTGGTCGTATAGAACATCTCACCGAACAGCGACAGGTCATACCCCATTTTCCTTGTTCTACGGATATGAGGCTATGTTACCTGTCGAGTTAGATCCCCCCTCACATCAACGCGTAACATACGACCAGGACTAGAACAGCCAACTAATGATGGAGTCCCTAGACTCAATTGACGAGATACGGGAGAAGGCCCAACTCCGAGTTGCTGCATACCAACAAAAAGTCGCCCGGTACTTTAACTTCAAAGTTAAAGAAAGAAAATTCAACGTCGGTGACTTGGTGCTACGACGAGTTTTCTTAAACACCCGCGACCCCACTGCTGGAGTACTCGGACCTAATTGGGAAGGACCTTACCAGATTAAAGAAGTCCTTCATCCAGGCACCTACAAACTTGCACGCCTAAACGGAGATCTCGTTCCACGATATTATAATGGAGAACACCTGCGCAAGTATTATCAGTGAACAATTCTTTTTAAAGAACTGGCTTGTAATAAATTTTACTTTTTTACAAGTTTTGCAAAGAGGGTTAGCCACGTTGTATGGCCAATCACTCGTATATGTAAGATCCTATTTTAGGATCACTCGTAAAGACATGTTTAGTCCATTTTTAATACGAGATTATAAGGGACTGTGCGCAGCCAGTCATTCTTTCCAACCTTTGTAAATTTATATTCACAAGTATTTGTTCATTACGTGTGTTGTTTTGCTGTATTACAAGTATTACGTTTCTTACCGAGAAGAAATGTTCGAACAGGCCGTGGTCAAGGCAAGTGACCAAGGACCTAAAGCTCCTCGATCACTTGGGGGGCATATCAGGCACTTCGATAGCAAAGCGTACCATGAGGTACGTAAACACATGAACAAAATGAGTGAAAGCATGCTAAGGTACTTAGAGTATTTTTCAAATTTTATATTTTGTTAAATCAAGCCAAAGTACTATGCTAAGTTCGGTCATGCGGAAAAATGTTATAGTAGATGAAAATATTATAACAATATAAGGCAATATTTTACACCGCAAGCATCACTGCTTGGATGTAACTGTTCAAATAAAAGGAAAAGTTTGCTGCCCATGTAGCAAATTCAAAAAAGATATTGTCTTTACATCACGACCCGTGGGTCATGTAATCAAAAGAAAGAAAAAATAATAATAAAAGCTCAAGAGACGTTGGGAGCAGGAGGGTCTTTATCAGCATTCTGATTGGTGGCATCCTCAAAGACTCCTTCTTCCTCTATGCCAGCGATGCTTGGGGAAGCAGGGATCCTTGCTCTTGCCTCCTCTTCAGCCAGTTGAGCAGTGCAGCGGGCCAGCTCAGCATTTCTAACATCTTCTAAAAGATAACCGAAGTTGGCGCCCTGATTGTTTTTCCAGAAGTTATAAAAACACTGGAGCGTCGCATTCTTGTACCTTTCCAAATCTTTGGCATTGGAAAGCTTCAGCTGCTCTACTTGGCTCTCAAGAGTAGTGATGGCCTCGTCCTTGGACTTGAGCTCCTCGCCTAGTCTCTTGCATTCGCGATATTGGACTCGGCTGGCCTCCTGATACTCCTCCCTTGCTTCCTCATAACTTCCTTTGAAGCTTCAGCCTCCGACAGCTTTGTCACCGTAGCATCCCTCTGCTGACCGAACGCCTCCAACTCCTTCGCATGCTTGGCCTCTGCAGCCAAAAGGTCCTCGGCTGCTTTCACCTGGTACCTCTCGATAGCCTTCGCCCGAGCCTGGTCGATGGTGGCTTGGGCACGGGTGCGGGCGGCAGTTGCAGTCGGCAAAGCCTGTGGACAAAGGATAAAGTTAGAACCTGCTGCAAAGAATAAAAGACTAAGGCCAAAGAGATAAGAAGCACTTACGCTGGCCATTTCATTTAGGGCCCTGTTCAGAATTTGATCAACCCCCATAGTCTCTGCCTCGGCCATCGCCTCCTTGCAACAGTCGTACCTCACGATGTGTGCAAGGCGGTCCTTGGCCGCTCGCAGAGCGCGGTTCGAGAGTTTGGCCCCGAGGGCTTCGTCCGGCTGAGTCTGGTCCTTGGCAGTTGCAGGTTGAGGAGTCGCCGTCGCAGGCGGAGCTTCCTTTTCAGCAGGAGCTGAAGGCTGAACAGAAGTTTGCCCAGTTGGCACGTCCGTGGAAGGATCTTCTGTTCGACCCTTCTTGGCAGGAGGTCCCTGGCTTGTTTCGCCGTTGTGTCTCCTAGACGACTTCCGCCGAACCAGAGGAACTTCTACTTCCTCCTCAGCCTGGATAAGTCAAAAACGTTGGGAGTGGCCATATCTGCATACAAGTAAACACATGCAAATGATAAGATAAAGGCAGATAAAAACTCTCGATAAAACAGAAAAGAGGTCACAAAGGTTAATACCTGAGCTACAACTACTGGTCGTTACACTATTGACTCTATTAGTCACACACTCATTATCTGGCATGAAGAAGTCTGGCCCTAGGTTTGGAGTATACGTAAAGTTTCCCTCCCCATCAAACAAGTGACAGGGAATTGGCAAGCTATTTAAAAGCAAAATAACTTTACCGTTCTCATCAGAGGATTCCCCCAAGTCCACAACCGGTTCTTTTGCCTTTTGTTTCCCCTTGCCTTGGGGAGCAGAAGGCCTTTCTGCAGAAGGATTGCCCGTGGGCTCCCTGATTGTAACCCCCGTCGACCTCCTTCGTGGAGGGGATGTAGGGGGTTGCTGCTCAGGAACCCCCCCAGCAGTGGCATCAGCAACCACAGGTCCTCTTGTTTCATGGCGAGGAGCCAGAAGGCCAGGTAGCCTCAAATTCTCATAAGCAACCAGGGACTTGACGCTTTTTTCTGCGTCTGTCATCCTGGCCAGTGCATTGGACCTCAACACCATGTCTGGTGTTGGGGTCGGACGTAACCATGGGCCTAAAAGACAAAATGTACTTTAATAAAAATGAAGGGAAATTCGCTGATGAAAAGTATCGACCAGTAAAAGCAGCACTTACCTCCTCGAGCGAACGCCAAGTTGTTGCTGGTTATGTCTGGGGTAAGGAAGTACTCCTTGCTGTACTGCCCCCACATTGGATATGTGCGTGGTGTCACTCAGGAACGTCCGGTTTGTCTCCTGGTGACAAAGATGGAAGAAGCCCGTCCCATACTATTGAGGGTTAGACTTGAGGTCAAAGAGATAATTGACCTCATGGGGGGGGGGGGGGGGGGGGTAGGTTCTGGCCATTTTTTAAGTTTGTACAGGATATAGAGTGCAGCCAGCATTCTATATCCATTTGGAGTAATCTGGAAGGGGGCGACATCGAAATAATTAGCCACCCCCTGATAAAAAGGATGTAAAGGGAGGATAGCCCCCGCCTCTATGTGGTACCGAGACCAAGCACTGTATACACCTCCAGGGAGGTTAGCCCTTTGGTCTGCAGCAGGAATTTTGAGAGTGACCCCTGTGAGAGGATACTTCCTAAGATAGTTAGCAAGCATCCGAGGAGTCACTAGGCTGGTCGGGGAGAAATACCACTAGACATCAGGCAGATTCTGATGGCGAGGGCGGGCTTTAGTTTGGATGTTAGGGTCAGGAGCAGGATTTTCTCGGCCACTGGTCGAAGGAACCCTGGCCTGTGAATCAAACTGGGCAGGAGGGTTTGGACTATCGTCGGATTCAGGTCTTTTCTTGCCTAAATATTTAGAGCGTGCCATTTGAGGAGGAGAAGGACGAGGTCTGGAGGAAGCTCGTGAAAAAGGAATCTCGTGAATTTGGTCGGTCGGCTGTTCTTCGCCTTCGAGCAGTTGGGCAAGAAGATCGTCATCGATGGTCCGTTTACCTCCCCACAAATCTGGCATTAAAATCTTCAAACAGAAGAATGGGGAGGTGAGGATAGAGAATTTTTAGAGACTTTTTAGAATAACGCTGGTCGAGTATAAAAGTCAAGCTTTTATACAGCAGCATTCTAACGAAAGTTAAAAAAATCTCACATGAGCAGTTTGAAAAACGGATCAAAGGGTGAAAACAAAAAGTTTTTCGTAAAAGCTTTTTCAACTCCCCTTAAGGCGGGAAAAACTTATTTTTCGGCTGGTCTAAAAATTGAATTTTTACTTCGGTTTTACGTCCTAAAAGTATGATCCCAACTATCAAACTAACTCGTAACTTTTTTCACCCACAAGACATCCTACTGACTAACATCTCAACCCAGAAGATAAACTCAACAGTCAACATACAGGAGCATGCATTACAAAAATAAAAAACATAAAGATTCGAAGACTTACCAGAAAGAAGATCGTGGAGATTGGTAAAGAGTCTTCGGAAATCGAGGAGCTCTCGGGCTGAATCTTGAGAGTGCAGAAGAACGGTCTCTAGGAGTAGACGAAAGCTCTGGTTTTAGGGTTTCTGGAATGGGTAATGGCGTGCGTAAGAAGAAAAAAATAAAATTTCGGAGGTGTTATATAAGTTTGTCTATGGCATTAAAAAAAAGAGGTGTAATCATCAGTTTCCCCTTTTTCAGAGTATGGGGAAGCGGGATAGCCGTCGAATTATTACTGGGGAACCGAAAAGTCATGATTAGACAAGAGTAGGTTGCTTTTTCCAAGAACACACGAAGGGTTCTGACACATATGGCGGGGTCACCGAAGGGTCGTTCATTCAAAAGTTTATTTATTGCTCGTAATAAATAAACTTGGGGGGCAAATGTTATCCAAAAAACTGGCATTGATGACGTGGCAAGTGATCCCTGGACACGTGGCTAACATCTGAAGGAACTCTGCTAGTGTATCGACCAGAAGATACATTATAGGCAGCAAGCGGCCCAGTCTTTCCTGCGACCAGTCTGGTCGATGGTTCCGCATACAGCATGATGTTCCAATAAAGATCTTTGTAAATCTTGAAATTAACTCACACAATCTCCTGAATATCCGATTATTCAGGAGAGAATATATGTAACAATCTCATGTTATCCCCCTTGAGCCTATAAATAGAGAAAGATAGCTTAAGGAAGAGACTTTTTGCTTTCGAATTATTCGATACTAGAGTAATTCTACTTGAAATATTGTATTGTTCTTCAGAGGTTAGCGAAACTCATTGGACCCTAGTTCTTTGATCACTCATTTGATTCTCATATCAATAACAATCTAAGTGGACGTAGGTCATTACCAGATCCTGGGGCCGAACCACTGTAAAATATCGTGTTCTTATTATTTTTGTCATTCGATTCTTTTCAACGCATTCATTCACATCAAGCATATTCTGACTCCGTGTTAGTTGGCCAAAATCAGGGTCAACACCATGGATGATTCCTTACCCACACACATGTAATATTCTAACATCTTAGTAGAAAACCAGCTGCAATTCAACACAACTCAACATGTTAAAGAAACTTACCTTGGATAGAAATGAATCCCCAAATCAATTCTCTAAGCTCCAAGCCTCTAGCTCCCAAAATCCCAGCTGAATTTTCCTTGGTCTTTGAGTAATTCTCCAAGGTTTTCCCCTAGCTTCAAAAGAAGAGAAGACAAAAGAGAGATAGAGAAGAGGACAGGGTCGGTTTAGAGCTTTCTGTGGGTTTCCCATATTTGTTTTATTTAACTTAAGTCTATGAGGTTATCTCAAGGCTCAGGGTACCAAAAACGTCCCCGAGGGAAAAATGGTAAATTTCCCCAATATTCCCTCCTAGGCATTCTAACCTCAAATATATCTCCAAATATTTATTTCCATAACCCAATAATCCCATAAAATGACTAACACCCGAAATACCCCTCGACTCGCCCCGAGTCGGATTTTCAACCCCATTGTGACTTTCTAGCTAACCGCTCCCTAGGACTGTCTTGGATCGTGCAACACAAATATATCACAATTATCACATTTATGCCCTCAACGGGCTAAAATTACAATCATGCCCCTAATAGCCAGACGGGGCCCACATGCATATTTAATTCACCTAAACATGCATCACTAATTACATATTCACATAAATTCATATATTATAACAATAATTCACTTATTTCCTTCTAGGCACGCTAATCAAGGCCCTAAGCCTTATTAGTAAATTTGGGTCATTACAACTATCCCCTCCTTATAGAAATTTCATCCTCGAAATTACCTGAATAACTCGGGATACCATTCCCGCATCTCTGTTTCTAGTTCCCATGTCGCCTCCTCGACCTTGTTGTTCCTCCACAACACTTTCACCAAAGCGACGGTCATGTTCCACAAGAATTTGTCCTTCCAGTCTAGAATCTGAACTGGTTTATCCTCATAAGACAAATCCTGATCCAGCTCCAAATTCTCATAACTCAGAACATGCGCCGAATCAGACACATACTTCTAAAGCATGGACACGTGAAACACATCATGAACCCCTGATAAGGCTGGAGGCATCACCAATATGTAAGCTACCTCTCCAACCCGTTCCAAAATCTCAAAGGGGGCAACAAATCTAGGGCTCAGCTTGCCCCAAACACCAAACCGTCTCACTCCCTTCAAAGGAAAAATCGTAAGGAACACATGGTCACCAACCTAAAACTCCACGCTCCTGCGTTTCAGATCTGAATAACTCTTCTGGTGACTCTGGGAGGCGAGCATTCGAGCTCTAATCTTCTCAACTGCCTCATTGGTCCTCTGAACCATTTCAAGGCCTAAATCCCTCCTCTTGCCTATCTGATCCCAATGGATAGGTGATCTGCACTTCCGCCCATAAAGCATCTCATACGGAGCCACTCCGATAGTCGCCTGATAACTGTTGTTGTATGAGAATTCAATCAAAGGAAGATACTTACTCCAAGATCCCCCAAAGTCTAGCACACAGGTTCGTAGCATGTCCTCCAATATCTGAATCGTCCTCTCAGTCTGACCATCTATCTGAGGATGATAAACGGTGCTAAACCGTAACTGCGTGCCCATAGCCTTCTGCAGGCTTTCCCAGAACTTGGAAGTGAAGGTGGGGTTCCTGTCGGATACTATCTACCTCGGAGCCCCATGCAGTCGAACAATCTCCTTCATATATAGCTCAGCATACTGCTCCACAGTATAAGTCGTCCTGACTGGTAAAAAGTGGGCGAACTTGGTGTACCTATCCACAATCACCCACATTGAATCATGTTGTCCCACAGCCTTCGGGAACCCAACCATGAAGTCCATGGAAACATCTTCCCACTTCCACTCTAGAATCCCTAGAGGCTGCAGCAACCCTACTGGCCTCTGATGTTCAGCCTTGACCTGCTGACAAGTTAAGCACTTGGCCACATAATCCACCCCATCCCTCTTCATGCCTGACCACCAATACAAAGCTCTCAGATCCTGGTACATCTTCGTCGTACCCGGATGTAAGGAATAGGGAGTTGTATGCAATTCATCTAAAATCTCTCACCGCATATCTGAATCCATCGGAACACAGATCCGACCCTTATACTTCAGTAATCCCATCTCCAAGATAGAAAAGTCCTTAGCCGCTCCGACTAAGACGTTCTCCCTGTAACCCCTCAACTCGGAATCTTTCCCCTGTGCCTCCTTGATCCTCTCAAGGAGCATAGACTGAAGAGTGATGTTTGCTAACCGAACAACCACCAACTCTATACCCACTCTAGTCATCTCCTCCGCTAGCTTATTGGATATCTGTCTCGAATGAAACAGCTATCTTGGGCCCTTCCGGCTCAATGCATCAGCAACTACATTAGCCTTCCCAGGATGGTATAGGATATAACAATCATAATCCTTGACCAACTCCAACCACCGTCTCTAGCGCATATTCAGATCCTTCTGAGTAAAGAAGTACTTTAAACTCTTATAGTCGGTGTATATCTTGCACTTCTCACCATATAGATAATGTCTCCAAATCTTAAGTGTGCATACCACCACTGTCAATTCTAGGTCATGCATGGGATATCTCTGCTCATACTCCTTTAACTGTCTCGATGTGTAGGCTATCACCTATGCTAGTCGCAGTAAAATAAACTTAGGGGGAAAATGTTTACCCTAAAATGGCTCATGGTGACATGGCAGGATTGACCTACACGTGGCAGGGATGTGGCAACTTTAAATAAATGAGTCATGTTCGACTATCGACCAGATAGTTATTGATTTGTCAAGCCTCACGCTTAGGTGCGACCATTCTGGTCGCACACTTTCATCTATTCCCTTTTGGATGCGCAAGCTTGTAATATTTGCATTAATTGTATTTTCCTTTATTACCTTGATACACAGATCTTAATTGTAATTAAGGCACGTTGGCCCATGTAACCTTCTTGAGCCTATAAATAAGAATCAAAGAGCTCAAGGGAGGGACTTTTGAACTTTTGATCTTGGTATTCAGAGAAAAGAGCACAGTGTGATTATCCATCGAAATTGTAATCCTTTCAAGGCTTGTGAAACTCGTGAACCCTAGTTCATTGATCACAATATTGGGATTCAATATCAATAAGAACACTAAGTGGACGTAGGTCATTACCATCTAGTTGGGGCTGAACCATAATAAATTGTTTGTGTCATTTGCTTTCCATTTGATTCTCTTCTTGTTTTCCTTTTGTTCTTTATCGTTTATTTGACTCCGTGTCATTGGCCAAATCGAGGATCAACAGTTGGAAATAACCAAACTTAAAATATCTATCCTGATCTAAAAGTCGATTCCTAAAATCTCGAATGTGCAAGTCTAGGAAAGCATAAACATGAGAGATAATCAAGGAAAAGACAAATAGATTAAAAGTTAGATATATGAATTAAAATTCAATTTGTCTTGAGGAAAAAAACCTCGAACTGGCCCAAGGGAAATTGTTTACAAACATATATAATAAAAAAAAGAAGAGGAAGGCTTCATCAAGCCCCTCCAGGGCGTTCTGAAGACGTGACCTCCTTAATCTTCTACTCTCCCATAGTGGAAGCATCCCCTGTCTCTGACGGCTCTTGCAAGATTCGGGCTTTAAATTTCTCGAGGTATGGATCCCACAGCTCGGGAGCCATGAAAGAGAAGTTGCCATCCTAGTTAAATGCCCATCAATGATACAACATGTCTTCCATGGAGGACAGTGAGGCCACTTTCTCTTCCTTAGCCGTAGCCTCAACCTTTAGCTCCTTTGCTTTGGCCTTAGTAACCTCGACCTGAAGAGCAGCCAAGGCAACCTTTGCGACCTGCTCACTTTCTTGAGATGATGCAAGGGCATCCTTGGCATCGTGCTCACCTTTTTGAGCAGCCGCAAAGGCAGCTTTGGCAATTTACTCACCTTCTTGAGCAGCGGCCAGGGCAGTCTTGGCAGCTTGGAGCTCAGCCTGGAGTTCATCATTCCTAGCCCAAGCTCAGGCTATACAGCCCAAGCTCAGGCTAAATTGCGGTGCTGAGCCAAGGCTGACTGCAAAATAAAGAGACAAGTTAGACACATACTTGGGCGAGATGAAAAGAGGAAATTCACTAAGGAATGATATCTTACTGTGAAGATCATTCCCAAGGCTCACTCCAAGACGTTCTTCGAGCTCCGCTCTTCAATCGTCCTTAGACCCCTCAGGTTGGCTTTATAAACGTGCTCCACCATGTGGTTCGCTGTCTCGTAGAGGGTCCCCCGAAAGATATCAAGGATCTTCTCCAGATCCTAAGGATCGACTGGGATGTGCATAGTAGCGGTGGGGACAAGAAGAGATGGGGGATCAACTTATATAACCTGATCCCGAGCATATGCAAACCAAGGAAGAGGGGGAGGAGGAGGAATCATTTTTGTTCATCACAGTGGAAGCCAGAACTACTGAGCTCGTACCTTTCTCCTTAGCAGGGGATTTGGAGGTGCTTCCTGTCGTAGGAGGCATTTTCTTCGTAAATTGGGACCTCTTTACGATAGGACCTGAGCTGGATTTTCTACCCTGGAAAGCGGTACGGAGGTCAGGAGCTCCAGATCATTCCATTTCTTCATCTGAAAAGAATAAGAAGGGAGTTAATACATAAGTAAAGTCAGAAATTTACATAAAAGAAATAAATAAAAGTCCTACCCTCCAGGCTGGGGGAGGAGTCTATTATCACGACCTCCAGACTTGGGACTACAAGAGAAGATAAGGAATCCAAGTCTACAATTTCTTGGATTATAGGAGGTTCGGGCTCAAATTCTATTCCGGGGCTAGACTCTACATATTGCCTAAATCCAGGGGCAAAGGTGCCCTGGAGCAAAGAAGGCCACGACTTGAGATTGGTCTCATACTCCTCGAAAATGGCTGACTTAAAGGTTGAGGTATTATCTACAACAACAGTGCCCTTAGGGTAACCCATATCATGGCGCAACACTAAATGGTCCACACACTGGAGCAGGGTTATGTTACGGTCTGGATTGTTAGGGTGGCGGTGGACGAGCTAGTTTGGGTTAAATCTAGCTAGCCTAAAGTCGGCAACAGCCCTATCTAATTCCCTATAAGGGTATGGGTTACCTTGGCCGGAGGGGATGGCTGCTGCCCCTGATGCAACTTGTTCTAGGTCAGGACCCCGAGCAGCCTCGGGAGCCCGCCTCTTTCCCACAAGAGGCACTTCATCTTCTTCTTGTTCCTCGCCTTCAGCGGCCTTAGAGTCTCCTTCTTAGGATGGCGGGAGCTCGTGGACTACCGGAAAGGGAGCCCATGTCCTTCTTAAGGCCAAAGTCTGGCCTTCACCAATCAATTTGCACGCTAGCATCATGACATCATTCACAAGCTGGCAATAATCCTTTTCGTGGGGCGGGAGCCCAGACAATGTGGCATACTGACCCCCGAGGGTCGCAGACTTCTCCGTCCTCACGAATATGGCTGCACAAAAAATGGTAAACTTAATTAGTATAAACACAAGGAGTATGTCTATTAAAAAAAAGAATGACTTTGCGAGCTGAGATAAGAAAGAAGGCTTACGAGGATGGTTGAAGTATTGATGCTCACAGTTGCGGAATCCATTCGACATAAAGAATTTATCCTCGTAGTCGTTGGGGTGGTTGGGGAGCTCGATGACTGAGGCTGAGTTTGGGAATCTGGTGAGGTAGTAGAATCTTTCACCTCGCTCTCTTTGCTCCGAGTTAGCCTTAAGGCAGAAGAAATAGAGGATATCTACCGGAGTGGGGACCTCCCACTGGTGCTTCAAAAAGAGATATTTCTGCCCCGCCAGAAGTCTGTATGAATTTGGGGGAGCTGAAAAGGTGCCAACTCACATAATCCAAGAAGTTAGTGAAGTACTGACCCAGGGGAAGGAAGGCCCCTGCCTTTATATGCTCATCACTCCAGGCCACGAAGTCATCCTGGAGTGGCGCGCAGCTCCGTTCCCCTTCGAATAGAGGTCAGGCAATGAGGACTCCGGACCCGACCTCTATATTGTGGCTTAGCATTATTTTATTGACCTTTCCTTGGGTCGTGATCTTGGAGACAATCATCTCTGCCTCTAAGAACGCATTGGGGTCAATCACGATCTCCCTCTCCACCACAGGGCCGAAATGAGGAAGAGGAGATTCAGATGCGATCTCTTTTCCCTTGTTGGTTTGTTTAGCAGACGAGCCAGGTACGCTCTTCTTGGGTGCCATTAGATTGACTAATGAAAAAGGGAGACGAGTCACTTAGTAGGCGATCTAAGATTTTGTAAAGGTTATGACACAGATATCGGGGAAGAATGATATCTATGATATACGGGCTGAGTTAATCTCAGCCTGTTGCGTGATCCCACGCGCTACCCTACGCTACGCGCCTCGGTTTCCCAACAGACCCCTGACATTTAGGGATCCGTGTGTCATAAAATCCGGCCACTACTGTCCTTGGGGGCGGTTTAGAGAAAAACCACCCAAGAAACGTGTTCCCTAAGCAATCTGATTTTTGAACCCTAACCTTTCATCTTCTATGTCCCAAATGGGTATTTCCTAAAATTTTCCATAAGTTACCCAGAAAATACCCAGTTTTGTGAATGTCATAGTTTTAGGAGATATTCTAAACCTTCCCAGTAAACCTAAATTTGAAGCCTATGTGCCAAAAACATCGAGAAGACACCTTAATATTAACTACAGCGAAGCATAGATGAGCATGGTAAATAAAACGCAGAAATCAGTAAAGAAAAAGTTTCTTCGAAATGATAAGACTTACAGTGTGTTTGTCGATAGAAGAGATAGATTTCGTGAGGCCTGGAAGACTCACTCTTGAGTAATTGAACAACTGGATGTCGAAGAGATCTTGCAACAAAAAGTTTTTGGGGTTTCTATTCTCTGAGAAAGAAGGAGATTGGAAAACACAGAAGAGAGAAGATAGAGAACGTTTTTGAATAAAAGGTGATGAACTGTGGCAATTTTCTATCCTATTTATACGTAAATGGCATAAATCAATTTGAGCCATCCGATTTGGTCAGTACAAGATTCGAGGGCTATGTTTCAAAGGAAAAAACGGCAGCAAAATGTTGACAAGACAATTATTTCAGTCCTCAAAACCCGAGCAGATGCCAATTGTAGTGTTCCACGTGTCCAGTACTCGAGTAGTGGGCTGGCATGGTTTATTGCTATAGAAGTCTAAAAGTCCCTACTGTGTAGGTCAAAAGGTGACATCATAAACCACGAGCAAGGACTTGGGGGGAAAATGTTGTAACGACCCAAAATTCACTAATGAGGCTTAAGGGCCTTGATTAGTGTGTCGGGAGGGCATAATTGGTTTATATGTGAATTAAATGATTTTAATGTATGATTTTGTGATAAGCATGCTTATGTGGTTATATGTTATAATTTTGGAGACCACATTATTATGTGGATATATTTGTATCATGCAGCTTGAGGCGATCCTAGGGAGCCAGTTAGAGGGAAAGTCACAACGGGACCCAATACTTGACTCGGGGCGACTCAATGGGTATTTTAGGTATAGAGATATTTATTTGGGTTATCGGGTCATGAAAATAAATAATTGGAGATATATTTGAGGTTAGGAAGTTTAGGAGGGAATATTGGGGAAATTTACCATTTTTCCCTCAGGATGTTTTTGGCACCCTGAGCTTTGGGATTAACTTAAGTAACCTAAATAAGATAAAACAAAACCAAGGGAAAGCAGTAGAAACACCTAAACCTATCCACCTCTTCTTCACAGCTCACTCACCTTCTTCCTAAACTTTTTCTCTCAAGGAAGCCATTGAAACCAAAGGAGGACTTAGCTAGAGACTCAAGGATTTGAGCTGGAACTTTGGAGATTAGCCCAGTGTTAGCTAGAGGATCCAAACAGAAATTGAGGTAAGTTTTGAATTATACTTTTGGTCATTAAATTATGTAGTTTTGGTTGGGTTCTAAGTGTTTATGGGTTCTTGACATTGAAGGTTGAATTGAGGCTAAGGACTTGGGAATTAGCTCAGCAATTGCTTGGTGGACTTGTTCTTCAGTAAAGGTAAGCTTGTAATGATAGTTTAGCATCTGAATTCTAGGAATTTCTATCTATTCTACAGGTTTATAAGCTTTTGGGTTTCAAGGATTGAAATGGGATTTTGATGGGTTTCTAAATTGGGTTTTGTTAGGTTTTGTTGCTGGAAATGTGTTAAAGTATTTGTGATAATTAATTTATGATTTGGTATAGTTCTGGGTTGGATTGAGTGAGGTCTGGCTGCTAGAAATGGTGATTTTTCTGGGTTCGAAGGGGTCGGGTTGCGGCTCTGTTCTTGATGTGTCGCAACCCTCTAGAGCAGGTGGGAGCTGAGGAAGAAGGGCGAAATGCGGCATGGGAAGTGCTGGGCCGCGGCCCGTGTCTATTATTTGGTGAGGCTAGGCCTCTGGATGGAGGCGGCTACGGCATAGAGGGCTTAGGGTCACGACTCTTAAGGGAATTTTTGGCCTTAAGGAGGTTTTAGGTGCGGGAACCTAACCTAGGGTGTTCGAGATAGATTCCACTACCGTGCTTGGTGGAATTCGTTGTTCTGGAGGTTAGAACTTGGTCCGGAAATCTTTATCCAATTGTTATTGACGGAATCTCTTATCTTGGCTATGACTAGGTCTAAGCTAGGGCTCGGGAAAGGGATCGTGCTCAAGGTTCATCTCTCATAATCAAAACACTCGGAATGAAAGGTAAGAAAACTGCACTCGGTTGTGAGTTTAAGACAGGAATAAGGGTTCCATATTCTTATATGCATTATGTAAGGTGGTATTATGCCATGTGAATATAAAACAAACAGCCTAAGAGAGCTAGAGTTTATATTGGCGCACAGGGTGTGGCTTAGCCATTGGTAGCTGAGGACAGCTTAATATTCACTGAGCTTGGTTTAAGCAGACTGGAGTCAGTGGGGTAAACAGAGGGTGCGACCTAAGGGTGTCGACCCTGATTAATAAATAACCTAGTTATCGATATTGATTTGATGAACATGGTATGTTAAATGTCTGATTATGTGAATGCTATGGACTGCTGAGTATACGATTGTGCTTATAGATTATCTGATTATTGTTGTTGTTCACGTTGTGATATTATGATTTTCTTGCTGGGCCTTGGCTCACGGGTGCTACATGGTGCAGGTAAAGGCAAGGGTAAGCTTGATCAGCCCTGATTTGGAGAGCTCTAGAGACAGAATGTACATGATCAACTACTCGGCCACCACGGTTGGGAGAGGGACAGGAACAGGAGGACCTTAAACGTATGTTTTGCCCTTAAAGTGGCCAATTAATGTTTATACTCTGGAAATTTTGTAAACTGTCCTTCAAACGTTATTTCTTTTGGGATCCCATGTACAAAACGTTTATTTATATGTAATGTATCTTATATGACCAAAACCTTTTAACCCTAGTTCATTAATGGTCTCAGCAACACGTTTTCAACTAAACGACTTGATTAGCAAGTCTTATGCTTTTATAAACACACAATGTAACGGCCTTGGCTACCTAGGGCATTACAAATGTGTATCCTAATTTCAGCACGGGTCTTTCACTCAGATCGTGTACAGTTGGCAAATAAATGTATTGAAGAAATAGCCAAGGAGTTCATGTATTTTCCATATAGACAGCACGATTTTCATGATGGTTGTACGACCTAGGGATGCATAAATTGATAAGCGCGAGCTAATAATATTCATAAGGCACGGCCTCCTCAGTACGAGCTCGACGGTATATCCTGCTCGGGGTAATTGGAAGATATGGCGTATCTGCGGATCCCTAAAGACCCAAATACTGTATACGATCGTTTATGGCCAGCTTGTAATATTTAATGTCCCATATATTAGGAGACTATTTATTTCATGATCAAATCATATCCTAGTAAAAATGGTAATATTTCATATTAAATGTAATAAATACGCAAATATGTGATTGACTCATGCGATTACCCAAACCTGTCCAAGGAATTTCTCTATAAATACTGAGAATATTGGACAGGAAAGGGAACGATTATTCTGTAATACCGAAACTCTGTCAAAATAGAGATAGAAAAGCAGTAATAATATAGACTCGTGGACTAGGGGGATTTTAACCACTGAACCACGTAAAAAGACCAGGGTTCTTGAGAGTTATTTTCTTACTTCGGTTTACCATCAAGCACTAATTCAACCTTGTTATTTTTTTAATTCACTGTTGGCAAAAAACCACGTCAACAAGCATCGTGAACCCAGAAATTTCCCCAATTTCCCTGTGCATTTCTTGCGATTTCATAACCCAAAACCAACAATTTTGACCCAAATCATCCAAAAATTGACCCCAACCATGTACCAAAACCAAAATTTGTAGGTTCTCATTTATATAATTCCATATGCATGCTCCATATTGCACAAAATAACATACAATAGAAAACATAAATACATTTATAGAAGTGATTTTCATACAGAGATTCGTAAATACAACAATAAAACCATTAGAGTACTTACAAGATGCGTAGCGGAACAATGACTACACCTTTTGGATTCCCTAACCTTTTGTCCTTGTTGAATGCTAGGTATTGCAAGGAATCCAAACCGCTTTGAAACAAGACCACGGTCTTCCAAGTCTTTCTCTAAAACAACTTAGTGTTTGTCTGGGCAAGTCTCAACACATGAGAAGAGATTTTCTAGAAAGAAAACTAAGAGAGAGTGGGCGGCTAGGTATAGAATATTAGTCGTGAATATTTACCTTGTCAAATTCATCTGAACTAATGCATTCTATAACACTAGTATATATATATAGGCAATTAGCTAGGACATAAAATAGGTTTTAGTTTCTCATTTTAATTTAATTATTTAATAATTATAATTAATTAAATACTTGTCAAAATTAACCAATTATAATTTTGACATTTATTTAATTCATTTTATTAATGTTAATATCAATTTATCAATATTAACACAATTGTCCCAATTGGCTATAATACTCTCTTTTTTAGACTTTGCAATAAAAACCTCAAAGTTTCTTCTATTTCTTTTCTCACAAAATATCAATAAATAATTTAACATTATTTATTTCCATTGACCTAGTCAATATGATATTTTTATAATTAATAATTAAATTAATTATTCAAGACTATTAGGTTCATTTTTATAAGAGATGACATGGGGACCATGAATCCATGAACTCAAACTCCAATAAGTTACCGTGAGTTTATTTATAACAAATAAACTCACTACATTATTAATTCCTCGTGACTCCACTATAGACTCAGAATTGCACTCTTAAATTCATGGAACGCTTTACACCAAATGTAAATATGTTATCCATTGTTATAACCCTAATCATCATTCAATCCTCTATAGATGATCTACTAGTGAGACGGGTGCAAATTACTATTTTACCCATCATTGGTATTTTATCCTTAACTCCCACTAAATTCCTTGTAAATGATATTTCTGTAAATCTAATTACAGAAATGAGTACTCTATCATTTAACACTTGAACCAAGCTATAAGGAAATCATTGTTTCACTTCTTAAATAGAAGCTATAGATTTCATATCTATGATAAATACTCCAACTTAATTATACTACCAAATCTCCAATATGTAAGTATGAGCTAGTCCGTACGGTAAGCTGGTAACGAACAAATCAAAAAACTTGAATAATACAATTAGCAGAATATTAATCACTCATAATTAAGATTGAATTAAGCCAGAGCTATAAATGTGCCCGGCCCGGCACGGCCCACATTTTCGTGCCTCCGAAAAAAGTGGGTCGGACCAGGCCAGCCCGTGTAAAAAAGTGGGCCGGGTCGGGCCAGCCCGCATATAAATATATAAGCCCAGCACGGCCCAAACGGGCCGTGTGTCATGCCGAGCCGGGCCCAGATCGTGTCAGCCCATATTTCTAAAGTGGGCCATCCCATTTTTTAAAATGGGCTATTTTCGTGCCCTGAAAATGGGCCTTAAGTCAGCCAAAATATGGGCCCAATTTGGGCTCAATTCGAGCCCACTTTTTCCCTATTTTACTTTTTACATATATATATATGTATATTTACTTAATTAATACAATAAAAATTCCAAATTTAAAAATAAAAATAAAATTAGCATTGCCTCATTAAAAACTTTACCAAGAAAAAGTTAAAGAAATAAAATCTTTGTATAGAAAAAAGAGTGCAATCATAAGTTAACTAAGTTCACTTCAACAAAGTACAAACAAAGAAAATACAAATCAATGCACTACCGATTCAACACATGTAGTATTACTACCACTTCCACTACCACCATCACCATGTTCTTTAGTAAATAAGTTTTGAAATTGATGAACCAAATCTATATTCTCTGCTTCATGTTGGAAACGCTTCCTAACTTGTTCCCAATCTTTAATACAAGTTAAAACTTCCACTAATTCTAGAGACAAAGAAGTTCTTCTCTCTTCAATTATCCTACCAGTAGTGTTAAATGCTTGTTCTGAAGAAACAGTAGACACTGGGACTGTCAACATATCACGTGCTAGCTATGAAAAGACAGGAAACCTATATGCATGCCTCTTCCACCAACCCAAATGATCAAAATCCTCTCTATGATTGTCAGTAGCAGGATCAACTAAAGAAAAATCAGCATCAATATATTTATTAAGCTCATTGTATCTAGAATTTCTTGATGATGGAGGGGGCATAAGATTTTCGCTTGAGCTAGTTGGTTTGACATAGCTCCAACTTACAAATGTTGAATCATGTTCAATTGATTGGGATGATGGTTGTGTCCTAGGTATGTTACCATACTTGATCTCATAAACACTGTACACATCAAACACCTTGTTGTGCAAATATGCAATTTGTGAAGTAAAATCCATATTCAAATTAACACCCATATAATGAATAATATTCTCAAGACCAAGTAATTTAGCTCTAGGATCCAAGACAAGACCTAATGCATATAAAAGAGGAATTTCACACCAATATTTCTTCAATTTTGCTTCCATGGCAGCCACTACTAGTCCTAAAATCTCATCTTCTCTATGTATTTTAAATAAATGTGTCATTTTAACAATGTGATGTATGGCTAGTGGAGAAGTTGGATAATAAACTCCAGAAAGCTTAACAGTTGCATTATAAAAGACTTTCATAAATTCAAGATACTTGTGAGCAACATACCAGCCATTGTTGTCCAAAAGGGTAGTCCCTTTCCCCTTCTTGGGATTGTAGAAAAGAGAAATGGTGTCTCGATACTCAATTGCATTTTGTAACATCAGATAAGTCGAGTTCCACCTAACTGGCATATCAGTATCAAACTTTATTGGTCTTCGACCATCAATAACACAATACCGTCCAAACTCAGCAATCCTTGGATTCGAAGCACTAATCCAAGCAAGAGCATCTCTTATTCGCTCAATTCTGTTATTCAACAGCTTTGTTCCACTTTTAACAATCAAATTGATAATATGACATGCACACATTTGGTGAAAATAAAGTCCACCATTCAATGAAAAGCCAGAAGCCTTAAAATATTGAATTGACTTTGTATTTGCAGATGCATTGTCTAAAGTAAGAGACAGACTCTTTTAGAGATTCCAAAATCATCCATGACAGAAGTGATAGCATTATATATGTTCTCGGCATTATGCTCATGATGCATTAATTTAAACCCAATGATTCTTTTCTCTAACCTCCAGTCTGAATCAATGTAATGAGCAGTAACACATACATAATCTTGTTTAGAACGAGGATTCCAAATATCAGATGTGCAAGCAACAAAATCATTCAAAGTATTCAATTCACCAAACAAATGTGCATGCATAACTTTATAGGCTTTGATCAAATCATTTCTAGTGGTTGTTCTAGACACCGACTTAAATTGTGGACAAAATGCATTTTGAATGAACTCTTCAAACCACACACTTTCTCCAATATTAATTGGTAAATCTGTTTGTGCTATGTATCTAGCCAGACACTCCCTAGCAACAAGAGGATCATAACTCCAAGAACGAACACATGTTCCATTTTTTTGAACAAAAATTTGACTCTGAGTTGAATCATTACCCAACTTTATTTTCTCTAAGCATTTACTCATGTGTCTTCTTAAATGGGTAGTCCCTTTAGATGATTCACCAACAAGGATAGATTTGCGATACTTACATTTAGCCTTTTTCACTTGTTTTCCATCTTGAACTTGCCATACATCCTCAAAATGCTCCCACACAATTGATGTATGTCTTTTATTCGCTTGGCCGTGCTTGTTGTACTTTCTCTCATAATAGTATTACTAGCATCATCAACACTTTCAAAATGTGTTGGAATAGCTAATAAATCATCTTGTACTTCATTTAGATTTTCAGCTGTATTAGCCAACATAATGCCTATAAAAAATAGAAATATGGAATAAATATATATAAATATCATCATATATTACCACAGATATCATCATCCAATCAAACTATAACAGTTGCATTATAATTTTTTTTTAAGAAAATAAAAAAAGAGTCATGAGTTCTATAAGAGGCACATTTGAAAACCAAGGACTAACTTTCTTCTATTTTATTAGGTAATTAGACTTACATTATTAATAACTACTTAAGTAATTCTTTTTAGATCAACTACTCGCATATAAATATATTTATATATATATTAATTAGGAGATGATATATATATATTAATTAGTAGATGCAAGTGTAAGTTAATATAGTTTGTGCATAATATTTTGGCTAGTGTTTCACTTTCACATGTACGTGATTAATAGAAGCTTCTTTTATATAACACAACTAGAATATAAACATCAAGATAAAAAGTAAGCAAAGTGTATATTTATTATTTCATATCCATGCATGTAAGCATTGTTGATCTTTAGTTGGCCTGTCAATTTGGAGCTGCTAAATTATGCTAAGTTGAGCCAGAGTATTACCAAATCAATGACCACAACACACAAAATCATTTCCATTGCAAAGAATTGTAAACACAGAAAACAGTGCCCAATTGGGTCGCATATTCCATATCAATATTGATATTCTGTGTGCTATTTCGTATATTCCAAAACCCAAAACCTTCAAATCTTGTGCCTATAAACCATTGACACTAATCATACTAATATATATTACCACTTGCATGCTTTGCTTTCTTTCTTTGTTTATTTTTTTTGGATACATAGCTCAGTGATATATTTTGGAGATCTCGTATAGTTCTGGGTAATATCATTGACAAGTACATAATGACTTAATTCATATAGATAACAATCAAATCTGAAAACACAATCCAGGAAGCAAAACACAGCAAAGAACAAAATACCAAAATAGAACAGAAAATCAATTGATTTCAAATCACAAAAAAAAAAAAAAAAATCAGTTCATGGGTAACCTGCTGGCCTCTACTTCACGAGTGAGGGAGACGACGTCTAACTAGATACAACCTTGCTTCCGTGTGTCTAAGAGAAGAGAGAGAGAGAGAGCTGCTCTGTCATGTCGTGCATCAAAGAGAAGAGCGAGAGACAAAGCCCTACCTGCTGCTTCCATGCCTCTAAGAGAAGAGAGAGAGAGAGAGAGAGAGCTGCCCTGCCCTGCAGTGCATCAAAGAGAAGAGCGAGAGAGAGAGAGAGAGTGTACGTGATCGACCGAACCAAGAGGGAAGGAGGGAAGGAAATGAAGAGATGAAACCCTAGGGCATTTTTAACTTAATGGGTTGCAATTGGATTGGGCTTAATTTTAGGATAAAATCATCAAAACATGATATTTTTACATACTATTAAAAATTATGATATAATAATAATTTTTATTATTTATATGGGTTTAATTCGGGCTTTTTGTGTGTCGTGCTTTTGGGCTTTTTATATTTGTGCTTATGTAATGCCCTGGATAGCCAAGACCGCTACACTGTGTACTTATAAAGGTGCAAGACTTGCTAATCAAGTTATTAATTTAAAAATGTGTCACTAAACATGTATGAGCTAGGGCTAAAAAGGTTTTGGTCTCAAAAGTTACATTTTATATAATTAAACAGTTATGTACATGGAATCCCAAAAGAAACAGAGTATAAAATTTGGATTGCAGACTCTCCAAAATACAGAAAATTGTCAGCCATACTAAGGCAAAATGAACATTTATGGGTCTCGCGTCCTTGCCTAAACCTCAACCGTGGCGGCTGAGCAGTTGGTCATGTACCTTTAGCTCGCAGAGCTCTCCAAGTCAGGGCTGATCAAGCCTGCCCTTGCCTTTACCTGCACCACGTAGCACCCGTGAGCCAAGGCCCAGCAAGAAAACATAATGTGCAACACAAACAATAATAACAAATAGTAAATTCACTAAGCATGATCTTTTATCAAATAATCCACATTAACCATTAAGAATATATTCAGAATCAAGGATGCAATTAATCACTTATAATATTCAAGTCTCATAACATCCATATCACATAATAATCGGGGTCGATAACTTAGGCCACACCCTCTATTTACCCCACTGACTCCGGCCCGCTTAAACCGAGCTCAGTGCATATTAAGCTGTCCTCGGCTTCCAGTGGCCAAGTCACGCCCCGTGCGCTAGTGTAACCCTTGGCACTCTTAGGCCATTGGTTCACTGATTAGTTTTTATGGCATAATACCATCCTTTGAAGCTTACACAATAGGGAACTCTTAGTCCCATTACAGATATACAACTAGGTGCAATTTTCTTACCTTTAGTTTTTGCGTTTACTGATTACGAGCGACGCTCCTCAAGCATGATCTGTTCCCGAGCTCTAGCCTTAACACCTAGTCACAACCAATATATTGGGTTCCATTAACATTCAGATATAAGTTTTCGGGTACAATACTAGCTTCCGGAACATCGAATTCCACCAATCACAGTGGGGAAATCGATTCCGAGCACCCTAAACTACATTCCCGTGCCTAAAAACCCTAAATGTTCAAGTACACACCTAAGGGTTGCGGCCCTTGAATCCTAGCCGCGGCCCTGCCCCAAAACAGAACCTAAGGCATCCTTGGAAGAAGACACGCGCCGCGGCCCTTGCTTTGGGCACCGCGGTGCTTACCCCTGGCCGAGCCTCCCTAGCTCCTTTGCATCCTAGGGCCGCAACACTCTAGAACAGAGCCGCGGCCCTTCCCTTCGTGCCTAGACATTCCACCATTTTCAACACCTAAACCTTACCCAAAATCATCCCAAAGCTTCCTAATTCAAAACCAATTAATCCCAACACTTTTAGAATGACTTAAACAACATAATTCAACTCAAAACTCAACCTAAAACTCATGGAAATCCCATCTTCAATTTCTGAAACTCAAGAACTTCAAACACCAAAACCAGCCATGCAAACTCAGATTGAAACCTCTAAATCATGAATTAGAGCTTACCTCTTTTGCTGAACCACTTCTCTAAGGAAAATTCAAGTCAATTCCCAAGCTTTTCCTCCTTAACTTTGCCCTTAACATCAAAATCACAACTATCTCACTACTCAGCCATAACTCAGAATTTCTAACCAAAAAGAAAGGAATTCAATGCTTACCTTAGTACTGATTAAATTCCCTGGATGATTCTTGAGCTAAGCCTCTAAATCACTCCTTCAATCCACTGAATTCCAGCTGAATTCCTCTAAAATTTTCAGTGTTTTTCTTGTGTTTTCCTTAATAGAGAAGAGAGAAAAAGGCTGAGAAGGAGAGTCGGTCTTATTTTTGTTCTACTGTTTTCCTTTAATTCAGTTTACCCTTATCCCATTAAGTCAATCCCGAGGCTCGGGGTGCCGAAACCGTCCCCATAGGCAAAACGGTAAAATTCCCCAACATTCCCGCCTAGACTTCCTAACCTCAAATATATCTCCATATATTTATTTTCATAACCCGATAGTCTAAATAATTACCCGATACCTAAAATACCCCTGATTTATCCAAAGACAACTGCTAAGCCCCGTTGTGACTTTTCCCGCTACCTAGCCCTAGGATTGCCTCGAGTCATGCTCTGCAAACCTACCCACATAATAATGTGGTTCTCACAAATACCATATATATATCACATTAACATCAATATAATCATACAAGCATTATTAATCATATAATTATGCATTTAAATCAATAAAATCATTCAAATCACATTTAACCTAATTATGCCCTCCCGGCACACTAATCAAAGCCCTTAAGTCTCATTAGCGAATTTAGGGTCGTTACAGCTTACGTGTCGTGCTTTCGTGTCGTGCCTTCGAGCTTGTCGTGTCATGCCATGCTAAGCCTGTGTCGTGTCATGCCTGGCCCAAGCCCATATTTTTTCGTGTCGTGCCTGGCCCAAGCCCATATTTTTTCGTGCCGTATCGTGCTCGTGCCGTGCTAGAAAGCCCAGCCCGTATTTACAGCTCTAAATTAATCTATGGTCAACGTTGTGATATGATTAGATTAGATAATAATGATACTTACTTATCTTGTCAATAATCAATATCGGTCCAGTCAAATGTAACAAGATACATCTGATCTTATCTACTTTGTCAATGTCCTGGATATGACATCCCACCAGATGTGTAAGTAGAACTTATCGTAGATTACCCAATCAGTAAAAATCCAGTGTACTGATTTAATCTTAGGACAAAATGCTTTTGAACATATAATTACAATTGTAATCCACTGTGATCGAGTCACTATAATTGTAACTATACATATTTTTAGGATTTTATAAACGCTTTTATTAATAATAATTAATCACGTAATAAAACATGTAAACAATGCAATTTGATTGAACAAAATGATTTCTACTACTTTATTGATAATGAATGAATTACATAAGAAATGTGGTTTTATAAGGGAATAAAATCCAACAAACTCCCACTTTCACTTTTAAAACAAATGTGACATTTCTCTCAAACCCATTCCCTCTATATGCTTTAGAAAATTCTTCTCTCCCAGTGTCTTTGTGAAGGGATCTGCAAGATTGTCCTTAGATGCAATCTTCATGACCTTCACTTCTCTCTTTGCCACATATTCTCTGATGATGTGGTACTTCCTCTCTATATGATTCCCTCTTTTGTGGCTCCAAGGTTCTTTAGAATTGTCTATCGCCCCATTGACATCACAATACAAAATGTAGGGTTTATCCATTTCTGGAATAACAACAAGATATGTATAGAACTTCCTCAGCTAGACTATTTCTGTAGCTTCCTGAGAAGCAACTATGTACTCAACCTCCATGGTAAAATCTGAGATCACGGATTGCTTAACGCTTCTCCATATCACAGCTCCATTCCCAAGAGTAAAAACTATTCCAGAAGTTGACTTCCTGTCATTGACATAAGTCTTAAAATCAGAATCGATGTAGCCTAACGGGTTCAAAACTCCACCCAACTATACTAGCATATAATCCCTAGTTCGTCAAAGATATTTTAGTATGTACTTGACTGCTATCCAATGTTCCATTTCTGGGTTTGACTGGTATCTGCTAACAACTCCCACTACATCACAGTTTTCCGATCTAGTGCACAACATAGCATACATTAGACTTCCAACTGGAGATGCATAAGGTATCCTTCTCATATCATCTTCCTCTTTAGGAGTCTGTGGAAACAGCTTTTAGAAATATGGATTCCATGTCAGGACAGTAAACGTCCTTTCTTTTAATCTTTCATAGAGAAACACTCAAGCACCTTATCTATGTAAGTTGCTTAAGATAGAGCCAAAGTTTTATTCTTTCTATCCCTAAAAATCTGGATACCAAGAACATAACTTGCTTCACCCAAGTCTTTCATCTGGAATTGAGTTCCCAGCCAGTTCTTTATGTCTGATAATTTATTGACATTGTTTCTGTGATAGTCAGAATCTTATTATCCGTAGAGGGAAAAACCAGGTAAAAAGTTGTGCAATCCCACATCACCTGGGGAAGGTCAAGTGTGATGATTCTAAGACTGTGTAGGTATGGGACTACACACCTAAATAGGGCTTAAATGGTTTAATGGGTACTACCTATGCCAACAAGATGCATTTTCTTTTCGGTAGCCCATCACTTGAGAACTCCAAAGTTAAGCGTGCTTGACCTGGAGTAGTCTCATGATGGGTGACCTCCTGGGAATTTTTCCCAGGAAGCGTGCGAGTGAGGACAAAGCACGCTGGAAAGACTCATGTTGGTTTGCAGGGCCAGTCTTCATTCCAAGAAGCAACCATAATGACGTGGAGTGTTACAAATGGCATCAGAGCCTTGACCCAGCCAGAAGTGTGGCCGACAGGGACGTCGGGCCCATAAGAGGGGGTGATTGTGACAGTCAGAATCCCGTGATCCGTAGAGGGAAAGACCGAGTAAAGAGTTGTGCAATCCCACATCGCCTGGGGAAGGTCAAGTGTGATGATTCTAAGATTGGGTAGGTATGGGACTACACAGTTGAAGAGGGCTTAAATGGATTAATGGGTACATGATGGGTGACCTCTTGGGAAGTTTTCCTATGAAGCGTGCGAGTGAGGGCAAAGCACGCTGGAAAGACTCGTGTTGGTTTGTAGGGTTAGTTGTTATTCCAAGTTGCAACCATAGTGACATGGGGCGTTACAAATTGTATTAGAGCCTTGACCCAACCAGAAGTGTGGCCAACGGGGACGTCAGGCTCGTAACGGGGGTGATTATGACAGTCAGAATCTCGTGATCCGCAAAGGGAAAGACCGGGTAAAAAGTTGTGCAATCCCACATCGCCTGGGGAAGGTCAAGTGTGATGATTCTAAGACTGTGTAGGTATGGGACTACACAGTTGAAGAGGGCTTAAATGGATTGATGGGTACTACCTATGCCAACAAGATGCATCTTCTTTTTGGTAGCCCATCACTTGAGAACTCCAAAGTTAAGCGTGCTTGACCTGGAGCAATCATATGATGGGTGACCTCCTAGGAAGTTTTCCCAGGAAGCGTGCGAGTGAGGACAAAGCACGCTTGAAAGGCTCATGTTGGTTTGTAGGGTTAGTTGTCATTCTAGGTTGCAACCATAGTGACGTGGGGCGTTACAATTTCCAATGAGCAAGATATCATCCACATAGAGAATAAGGAATACCACAATGTTGTTTTCCTTGAGTTGGTAAATGCAAGGCTCGTCAACATTCTGCTCAAAACCATAGGTTTTAATGATTTCATTAAACCTTAGATTCCAGGAACGTGAAGCTTGCTTAAGTCCATAAATGGACCTATTCAACTTGCACACTTTCTTTTCTTGTCCAGTTACTCTAAACCCTTTTGGTTGATCCATATAAATTGTTTCGCCTAGGTTCCCGTTAAGGAACGCTGTCTTGACGTCCATTTTCCAAATCTCATAATCAAGAGTTACGGCTATGGATAAGAGTATGTGAATAGATGGCAACCAGAGAAAAAGTTTTCTCATAGTCAACTCCTTCTCTCTGGGTATAACCATTTGCCACGAGTTGAGCCTTGTAAGGCTCGACCTTTCCATCAGCTCCTCTCTTCTTCTTGTAGATCCACTTGTACCCAATGGCCCTAAAGTCACTAGGTGCTTCTACAAGATCCCAAACCGAGTTAGAGTACATGGACTCAATTTCCTATTTCATGGCTTCAAGCCAAAGATCCTTATCAGCATTACCCATTGCCTGTTTGAAAGACAATGGATCATCGTCACGTGTGTCTCCAACGACCATGTTGGTTTCACCATCCATACAATAGCGGATCGGGGTACGAGAAACCCCCCACTATGACAAGGTATTGTAACTGTCTGAATCAGAATTGTGGTTTCTTGTTCTTCCTCGTTAATATCGACTTGTGTCACTTGAGGAATATTAGTAGGAATATTTTTGTTTTCATCAACTTTCATTGATGGAATCGGAACAGTAGGAATAGCTAAGTCAGATTACAATTCTTCCAAGACTACTTTGCTACGAGGTTTGAAATTATACATGTAGTCCTTTTTCAAGAAAGGTAGCGTTTGTAGAAACAAACACTTTCTTATCTTGTGGAATACATGGTTGGTGGATCCAGAATCTATAATCTATACAGAATTATCATCTTCCAAAACACATACATCCAAGACAAAAGATTGAAAATTACCTTGGGTTCCTCTAGCCTTGAGAGTTGGGCAATCATTTTTCCAATGCCCAGTCTCATTGCAGTGGAAACATGCTCCTTTGGTTTTCTTAGCAACGAGTTTTGCCCCAGCAGGTTTTGCAGCACCTCCAGCTGGTTTTGCAGTGGTTGTGGCATTTCCCTTCTTTTTCTTTCTCTTATTCCTCTTGTTGCTCTTTGAGGATGAAGCTAAGTTAGCTTCTCCAGGAGCATCCTCAATAGCAGCAGCAGGCTTCTTGTCATGTCCCTTACTTGGTCCACCATTGATACCTTCAAACATTTAAAGCTCGTTCATGAGTTGAGTCATTTTGTACTTCAGTTTGTTTAGTATGTAGCTGGTGGTGAATGGAAGAAAACTGGGTGCAAGACTATTCAGAATAAGCCCCATTTGAGTTTCCTCGTCTATGGTGGCTCCGTGCAATTCTGCCTCCTGAAAGTAGTTCGTCATCTTGATGAAGTGATCACAAACATGCATTCCAGGCGCCATCCTGACATTAGCATACTTCTTCGTTGCCTCGAAACGAGCTTGTCCATATTTGTGTGCGAACATTTCCTAAAGTTGCTCCATGATTTCATAGGCAGTTTTGACATCCTCCATCTTCGTCCTTAGCATGTCTGACATGCTAGCTAGCATTTACGCCTTGGCTTTATTGTTGGAAGCAAGCCAATGCTCGTACTTCTCCCTTGATTCTTTTGAAGATAAATCACTAGGGACGTCAGGGCAAACTTCAGTCATAATAAACCTGGAGTTGTCACCGATCAACACAATGTTGATGTTTGACTTCCATTTGGGAAAATTATCTCTAGTGAGAAGTTCCTTGGAGAGAAGGGAGATAATGGGATTCAACATAGAGCTACAATTATCAATAAGTAGAAATCAATGTGTTGTTTAACAAACATTTAATCACATAAATATTTAGGAATAGCTCAAACATATAAAATGTGCATAGATATGTAAAACACTAAAAAACACATACTTACTATTTCTAAGGTATTTTAACTAGCCATGAATACATGTGTCCCAGTAGGCGAGAATCACAAATTCACTTAGTTAAATAGAGTAAACATCTCAATTAATAATAGTCAAAAACTATTATTAATAGCCTTCCTATTCGATCAAAGTCACGAAATCCAATTATTTCGAACTTTATGAGCTAGACCTACAGTTTCAATTATTATAGAATTATTTCTCATAGTCACCGTAGGGATGAGTCTATAAGGGTTTGATCTATAACTATCTATTCTAAGAAATTTATCCTTGTTAAAAGTCCAGTGAACACCATCCATAAATAGACGTAATCAAAGCGCCATAAGGCCACACTAAAATCTAACCTTGTTAAATTAACGGTGGAGATCGAATTTCAAAAATTAAAGCTCATTATTTTAATTTAGTATTTTCCTTGTAAAATTTATAAAACTAGGTTTTTTACATTATTTAAAATAATTAATAAACCTTAGTATAAATTTCTTTTAATTCTATAGAATTACTGTGTTACTAATCAATTAATTTAGGTTCAACTAGCATTAACCTAATACAATTAAGTCAAACTTAAGTAAATGAGCCTTAACAATTTGGGCTTTCATGGAGGAGGGTTGGGTCCTGTATGTCGTTCCCACTACAAGGCCCCCTAACTTCCATACATAATGCAAAAGACAGGAATTTAAACCTTCATTTTATTGATCGTTATTCAATTGATTATGTCAAATCTAGTAATGCAAAGCAAATGGACCTTCACAAGTGGAACCACCCACAAGAGAGGAATTCAAACTTTCCATGTTCAATTGGGCCTAAATAAACCTATCAATATTATGACCCGTTTTATTTGATCTTTTTCCATTATCTAAAATAATGGGCCGTCACTATAATCCCATCATCTAAGCACAAATTTGCAAAAATTACAATTATAATGATGCATGACATGTTAATTAATTGGATGGGTCTAGCATACAACCTATATGGCATGTTACTAATTTATGCATGTACACATTTATTACCAAAATAAATTAATAGCTAAAAAAAATTAATCAATCAATTAATTAATCACAATTAATTATAATTCAATCAATCTTCAAAATATTAATCAAATAAAAATAATTCAATTGTTCCCATTTGATAAAAAATATTTTTAAAAAAAGAATTACCAAAACTATATTTACTTGCACAAAAATATACTATTTATTAAATAATTAAAGCTACAAATCCAAAATAAATTATTTTTTTAATGCCCTCTCTTATCCCTCAAAATTCAAGAGATGACGTGGCGAATGAGAAAGTGGCACGTGGCATCACACGCCATGGAAAATACGACAAAGTATTGAAAAAGACTGATGAACAAAGATGGCTAGGTCCTGGACCTATAGGGAAGTCAACCAAGCCTAAACCCCCTTAGGGTGGTCGGCCTGGCCTTGGCCCCCTAGGGGTAGTCGGCCTGACCCCAACCCCTAGGGGTGGTCGGCCTAGCATGCCTAAGAACCACATGGGTTGGTTGGCCCACCCTATTCTTCATAGGGTGGTTGACCTAAAATCCCAAATACACTTCATTGGATATAGTTCAAGCTCGTTCAAGCTGAAATCAAAAGGCCTAGCACCCAAGCTCTAAAGGGTTATCGGGCCTAGCACCTAAGTCTCATGGACCAACTAAGACTTAGCATTTTTCCAAAGGTTTCAATCGTGCATGGTCAACCACGATCCAGAGAAACGGCCAGAAGACCCACAATCTCATAATCATGGGAAGGTGGACATGTATCTCCACTCCTAATGATCGTGTATCAAACCACAATCCCCAGTCTTGTTGAACATGTAACAGTCCCTGGGTACTATAAATAAAGGACCCAGGGCTTCATTTGAAGGGATGATTCTTTTTAGGAAAAGGAGAGACTTTTGGATCGATCATTTGGATTAAATTCTGGGCAAATCTATGACGAGTGAACTCTTCAGTTCATCTTTGTAATTGTCGATTGAGTGATTCAATACTAAATACCAAGAGAATTAGGTTATTACTGTTCATCAGAACAGGGCTGAACCACTATAAATTTCTGTGTGTTTTGTTTAGATATTTGTACTCTGTCGTATATTTATATTTATATCATTCAAAAGGTATCGTATATTGTACATAAAACCGTTGGCCAATTTCATAGGTAAACATTTTGGTTTTTTCATTGAGAGTATGAAATCAAAAAACACACTTTCATCAGTTTTACAATGCCTCCAAAACCTAGTCAGACAAAGAAGACAGCTCCCAGAGATTCCACCACTTAGGATCCCGTCAATCCCGTTAACGAATCTCAGGTGGAGGTTGGAGATCAACGTGATGCGAAGAATCCACAGGACGCTCACCAGAAGGAGATGGCGCAATTTCTGGCTAGGTAAGAGGCCTTTGCTGCAGAAATTGCCCTCCAGAAGGTGACTATGGAACAGCAATGGCGCGAGATAGATGACCAGGTTCAGAGGATGATCCAGAGGGAGCAGGAAGTTGACTGGAGGCACCAGGAGGCTGTTGTGGCCCTAGAGGCGGCTACCCAGTTAGCCTGAGCTAACACTGAAGCTGCTGCTAAGGCGATGAGGGAGGCTCAGGCCAAAGCATCAGAGACGCGTGATAGCAGTAACAGGGAGTTCCAAGGGAGGAGTCGAACACCAAGGACACTCTCAGAGCCACTTTCCTAAAGATAGGATGAAGACGTGCAATCCAAGACTGCCTCCTCCATGACTAAGAAGAATAACACTTCTTCTTGAAGTAAGAGTGTTACCAACCCGAAGGCCCCCTCCCAGGGGGACAGACAAAATGGCACAAGAGAGGAAGGTTAGACATTTGAGTGGCATGACAAGAACGGAAATGGTCACTCAAAGTCTCAGAGCCATGTAGGAGGAGAGGCTCGAGGGTAGGATCGCACCGGCAAGAGCAAGGGAAACCTACCACCCCTACAAACTCAGTCTCGCAAGGAAAAGGAACCGATGAACAACACCAATATCATGTTCGATAGGCTCGGGAAAGATGCACAACCTCAAGATCTAAGGGAAGTCATTAACAGGAGAACCAGCGCTTAGGAGGGGATACCGGGGACATCTTCCCCACCTGGAGCAGCGATCCCACCAGTAGTACAGGCTCAGATAGATGCACTCACCACGGCTGTTTAGGGCCTAACAAAGAAACCTTCTGATATCGAGCTGGCTCATAGAAGTGGGAGTCCCTTCAGTTCCAAGATCCAAGCTGCTCAACCATCACCGAAGTACAAGACCCTGAAACTTCCAACATACACTGGGAAGGAGGACCCAGTGCCATATTGGAAAGTTCAAGGATCAAATGGAAATTAAGGCACGATTGGTAGAATTTTTTAAGAAGAACCAGGATGTCTTTGCCTGGTCACATAAGGACATGGTTGCAATTTCTCTATCTGTGATAAGCCATGTCCTCAATGTGGACAAAAACTACCCACCGGTGCAACAAAAAGAAGACTGCTTGACAAAGACCAATCTCAAGCCCTGAAGGAGAAGGTCGAGCGACTCAAGGAAAACAAATTTATAAGGAAGGCCTACTACCCAAACTAGGTATCAAAACCCCATGTTGGTCCCAAAACCAAATGGGGAGTGGTGGACATGCGTGGACTTCACAAATCTGAACAAGGCCTGCCCCAAAGACTGCTTCCCACTACCCAAAATAGACCAATTGGTCGATGCAACTGCAGGTCATGAAATACTCTCATTCATGGATGCATATTCTGGGTATAATCATATAAGTATGCACCCTCCCAACGAGGAATATACCAGCTTCCAGACAGATAAGGGATTGTACTATTATAAGGTAATGTCATTCGGCTTGAAGAACGCAGGAGCCACCTACCAACGTTTAGTGAATGGCATGTTCCGAGACTTGATCAGCAAAAATATGGAGGTATATGTCGATGACATTTTTTTTCAAGTCCAAAGAAGCTGGAGGGCATGTTCAAGACTTGGAGGAATGCTTTGCAATACTTAGAAAGTATCGCATGAAGTTAAATCCTCTCAAGTGCTCGTTTGGAGTTGGTTATGGTAAGTTTCTCGGATACATAGTCAATTCACGTGGAATTGAGGCTAACCCCGGGAAGATCAAAGCATTAATCAACATGAAGTCACCTACCACAATCAAAGAAGTTCAAAGCTTAACAGGGAGAGTAGCAACCCTCAGTAGGTTCATATCAAAGTCTACGGACAAGTGTGTCCCTTTCTTTAACTTACTTAGGGGTAGCAAGAAGATCCAATGAACTGATGAATGAGAGAAAGCTTTCCAAGCCTTGAAGGAGCATCTCGCTCAACCTCCCATTCTATCAAAGAAAATAGATGGTGAAGTGTTATTCATCTATTTGGCAATCACCAAGCATGCAATCTGCACTGCTTTGGTGAAAGACGAGAACAGGGTACAACACCCCGTGTACTATATCAGTAAAAGGCTAGTAGGTGCGGAGTCTAGGAATCCCCCTCTTGAAAATCTATCCTACTATTTAGTAATCGCCTCTCGAAAGTTGTGTCCATACTTCCAAGCTCACTTGATCCGAGTCCTAACCAATCAACCGCTACGACAAGCTTTTCTGAAGCCAGAGGCCTCGGGACGGTTACTCAAATGGGCGGTGGAGTTAGGACAATTTGATATCACTTATCATCCAAGAACGACGATAAATGCACAAGAATTGGCAGACTTCATAGCCGAGGGCACCAACCTTGAAGACCATTCCTACCAATCGGAGAATGGAGATACCGAGAAGGAAGGTGATACTCCCGTATGGAAGCTATATGTTGATGGAGCATCCAATGAACACAACTCAGGTGCAGGAATCATATTGTTCACTCTAGAGAATCATCGAATCCACTGCGCTCTTAGATTTGGATTCAACGCTTCAAACAACGAGGTTGAGTACAAGGCATTGCCAGCAAGATTACACTTATCTCGGGATGTCCATGCACAATCCCTGGAGATATTCAGCAATTCCTAACTAGTAGTGTACTAGGTACTGGGGGAGTATCAAGCCTAGGGACTTAGGATGGTGCAAAACCTAAAAAAGGTGAAGGACTTGTTGGCACAATTCAAGAGATACTTGATTACACAAGTCCCCAGGGAGCAGAATGCCAATGCTGATGTCTTAGCCAAGCTTTCCATTGCCAAAGACACAAACACCTTGAATGGTTTTCCAGTTGAATACTTGGCAAAAAGTAGCATAATCCAGAAGGAGGCACTACCTATTGAGTTAGGAGATACATGGATGACCCCTATTATTAACTATCTCAACCAAGGAGTAGTACCCAGTGATCGGAACAAAGTAAGGAAGTTGGTGAGACAAGTTGCACGAAATATGATAGTCGAAGGGGTCCTGTACCAATGAGGGTACTCCCTACCATTGCTAAGGTGTGTTACACCAGACCAGTCAAAGTTTTTAATGATCGAAGTAGATGAGGGGTTTTGTGGAGATCACGCTGGGGGCAAAGCCTATCAAAGAAATTCTTAAGGCAAGGATACTCCTGGCCGACGATGAATGAAGACTCGATGGAGTATGTAGAAGATGCCACAAGTGTCAGATGTTCTCCAAGATACCCCAGGCGACACCTAATGAACTAACACAAATGCAAAGCCTTGGCCCTTCGCTGTATGGGAAATTGACCTGATCAAGAAGCTACCCACGGGAAGGGGAGGAGTCCAATTTGTTGTTGTATCCGAAGACTACTTCACCAAATGGACTGAAGTAGAACCGCTTGCCACCATCACCTCAAATAAGTCTTAGACTTTGTGGTAAATAATATCATATGTTGATTCGGTCTACCCAAGAAGATAGTCTCGGACAATAGGACTCAATTGGACAGTGATATGTTCACCAACTTTTGTACGAGGCATGGAATCTCAAAGAGCTTTTCCTCGATAGCACACCCCCAAGCCAATGGTCAAGTAGAAGCAGTGAACAAGACTATCAAAGACACTTTGAAGAAACACCTTGAACAAGCCAAAGGAGCCTGGCCAGAAATACTTCTAGAGGTCCTATGGTCACATCGAACAATGGCTCGAACAGCAACAGGCCATACACCATTCTATTTGGCATTTAGGTATGAAGCCATGTTTCCAGTTGAACTCACTCCTCCATCGCATAGACGAGAGACATACGATCAAGGGAGGAACCATCAACTAATAGAAAAGTCGCTCGATTTAATCAAAGAAAGATGAGAAAAGGCAAGTCTCAAAGTAGCAGCACACCAATGAAAATTTTCCAAATACTCCAACTCAGGAGTATTTGTACTCTAGGGTGAAAGATCAAAAATTCCAAGTTGGAGACTTTGTACTCAGGAGGGTGTTCCTAAACACTAAGGAAACTGCAGTAGGGGTACTAGGACCTAATTGAGAAGGGCCATACCTTGTGTAGGAGGTGATCCCTCCAAGAACATACAAGATAGCTCGACTGAATGGAGAACTAATCAAAAACTACTGGAATGTCAAACACCTCTGTCGGTACTATCAATGAAGTTGTTCAGCGACAACACGAATTTTAATTTGCAAATGTATTATTTTCGAATTATCTATGTAACAGCTATTGTGCTTATGATGAATGAATGAATTTAATTTCTTAAGTTTCGCTTAATTCTTTAAATTTCTTTCTACGAGGGACTGGTCACTTTAGACCTATCAACCCCATCGGATCATGTTCGATTCTGGTCCTTGAGGAACCTATCGACCCATAAGATCCAAACAAGAGACTAGTCCGAGGAACTGTCACCATTATGGATCATGTTCGATCTTAGTTCTTGAAGAGCCTATCAACCCATACAATCCAAAAGAGAGACTGGTCCTAGGACCTTGTCGCCAAATTATTTGATCATGTTCGATCCTGGTTCTTGAGGAACCTATCAACCCACACGATCAACAAGAGAGACCGATCCTAGGACCTTGTCACCAAGTTATTTGAACATGTTCAATCCTGGTTCTTGAGGAACCTATCGACCCACACGATCAACAAGAGAGACCGGTCTTGGGACCTTTTCGCCAAATTATTTGATCATGGTTCTTGAGGAACCTATCGACCCATATGATCAAAAAAAAAGATTGGTCTGAGGACTAGTCGCCATTATTTGATCATGTTCGATCATGGTTCTTGAGGAACCTATCGACCCATACGATCAACAAAAGAGACTGGTCTGAGGACCAGTCGCCATTATTTGATCATGATCGATCTTGGTTTTTGAAGAACCTATCGACCCGTAAGATCAAAAAATAGACTGGTCCAAAGACCAGTCGCCATCATCGAATCATAATTGAATCTGGTCCTTGAGGGACCGGTCGATAATTTGATCTAAGACTCGTTACAGGCTCGATTAGCCCATCAAGACCCGATTGATCCAACTTAGACACTTTTGTCAACAATCATTATGATGAGCACACGAGAGATTACATAGATCGTGATCGACACTTGCTATATAATCTGCATATGTGTATAGGTATCATTACTACTGAGTACGAAACCATCACCTAACTACCAATGAGGGACAAGCATTTGATGCTTGCATCATTGGGTGAAAAGGATAGTACTATGTGTCTAAACGCTTGAAGCAAGGCATGGTCAAGTAGCAAGTGACCAAGACTTTTAAACCCATGATCACTTGGGGGGCATATAGTACATATCGATCGTATACACAAGCAATGAGGATGTGACCCTAAGTACTAAGCAAGCTCAAGTTTTTCTAGGAAAATTGTTCAACATGTGTTCTGAAAGCGCAAAAAACAAAAACAAAAAAGGCATTGGTAGGGAGACTCCTAGCCATATCCCTTATAGGGTGGTTGGCCAAACCATCAACCCTATAGGGTGGTCGGTCTATCTCCCATGGGGTGGTTGACCTGATTGTTTTGTTCGTGGTACTTGGTGAAGTGTCTACTACTCACATTACCATGATTTTTAGCATGAAAAATGTAAAGGAGTAAGGTTAGTATGTGATGGACCCAAAACGGGTATGTTTAAAAATTTATAAATCGCAAGCGCACGAATCGTTCATAAAGAATAGTGATCGTGCAAGCAAGGATGTCGAACCCAAAGGAGTTGTCTAAAATTGAAAAGAGAAAACTATTTTAAATCAAAAGTAATAAATTCTAACCTAGTTCCAAAGATTGATGAGTTTTAATATTATGAACATAAAATAAAAGATTGAAAAATAAAGCTATTTAAGATAATAAAAATAAAGCAATAATGAGTTGAAAATAAGTGTTAAAAGAGAAGATTATTAAGATACTAGAATCCACAAAATGTAAGTTTAATAATATTTATTAGTATATTGATTCTCAAGTTTTAGTGATAGTTAAAATAATTTAAACTATCATTTTCCAAAAAGATTTATAATTTTAAGCACAAATTTCTTATAAAAAGATAGGATTTTTCTTCACTTTTCAAAATTATAATTTCAAAGCATTTAGTGTAAATCAATCTAATGAAATAACAAATAAATCAATGAACATTATTTATGAGGCAAAACATAATACTTTTGTTCTAAGCATGGATGTGTACAATTTAATGACACATCTTACACAAAGAATATTATGTTTATGCACTAATGAAGAACAAAGTGTAAATATGTTCTAACAATCTAAAATACAAGATATTTAAGATGAAAGAAATATATGTAGAAGATAAATCCATAAACTTTATTGTATTACAAGGGAAATCAACATACAACATAAATATTACCTAGTTACAAGTTGCTTCATCATGATCTTAATAATCTTATGAAAAAGATTAGAAGCACATAACTAGAGTAGAAATTACAAAATAAATGACATACATACTTGCAAATGCTCTTGAAAAACCCAAATGGAAGAGAGAATGGTAGAGAGAAGTGGGAGAAAAAAGATGGTAACCAAAAAAATTAAGCACCCTAAAATGGTCTTGAAAGTCCATATTTATAGCCAAAGTAAGATTATTAAAATAATCAATTTAAATTAATTAAATTGATTAGATTAATTAAATAAAATAAATATGGTATGTAGAGGTAAATTATAGGGTGTAATGATGATATAGTGGTGAAAATGTGTAGACAAAATGGTAAAAAGTTGGCATTTTTGTCATAGGGGACAAATGGTACATTTGGGCAATTTATGGGCTCAAGGGGCTGTGGGGTGGCTGTGAGACAGGCGGCTGGTGGCTGCAATGGGTGCCAGGCGCAGGAGGCAGATGGCTGGGGTCTTGGGCCGTGTGGTTTGGAGGTCCAATTTGGGCTGGTTGGGTGCTGCATGGCGTGGAGTGGTGCATGGCTGTGGGCATTGATGCTTCAGGAGGTAGATGGCTGCACGTGGAGAAGCTGCTGAAGGGAAAAAAAAAGAAGCAAATGTTGATTTTTTGGGCCTTTGGATTTGGGCCTGCTTTTGGTGGGCTTTAAGCTTTTCAAAAATGTCATAATATCCTTATTTCTTTCAGCTTTAATTCTTGAAAATGCCATCTTTCCTTCATTTTTCTTTACTTTTCAAGAGCATAAATTCCCTACAAAATAAATATAAAATAAATCATAATACAATATTTTCAACTATAAAATAAATCAATTTAATTCTTTGAAAATATTAATTATAACTTAATTTATATTTTATATTTAAGTTCAATAATACAACATTTTTTTATACCTCAAACTAAACAACATTAATTCAAATAATTAACTACAACATTTTACAACAAAATAACTATAAAAACACACAAAATTATATAAAATCAAAATAAGACTAATAAATTTAAAATTACTTAAAAACTTAATAAGTTAATTAAAAACTCAAGAACTAAGCAACAATTAGCATATAAAATATGGTAAAATAACTCTAATTTGTAGAGTTATCAGTATGGCACGTGAAATACATGTGTTGAGAGTGTACTAATACCTGAACCAATGAGGGTTGTGAGTTGATATACTTAGTAAGCATTGGAAATAAAAAATTTCAATCAATACACTGAGTACTCATAACAAAAAAGCATAAAGGCATAAAATGTCGTGTGTAAAAATTGTCAAGCACAAGGTGCCCCACCAAAGGCACAAAAGGAAAGGCAAAGAATAAAAGACCAAAAGAAGACTAACTAGGGCGAGGAGTATCATCTCAAAGACATCTTTGAGCCTCGGGAGCCTTACAAGCCAGACACTTCTTAAGCTTCTTCGCTCACGTCTTTTCGAGGAGGAAATCCAAGTTCAGATTTTTGTTGGATTTCCAAATCAAGTAGAAGCAAGAGAATGCAGTCTATGAATACTCCTATCATGCCTTGTCCCGGACAAGAGCATCCTTTCGCAGTTGGTCCATGTCAGCAATCAACTTCTCCTTCTCAGCTTTAGACTGTTTAAGTTGATCGGCAAGTTTACCCTCCACCTGGTTTACCCTAAGAAGATCAACAGGCCTAGCACCGAAGCTCTAAAGGGTCATCGGGCCTAGCACCTAAGTTTCATGGACCAACCAAGACTTAGCGTTTTCCTGAAGGTTTCAATCGTACATGGTCAACCACGATCCAGAGAAACGACAAGAAGACCCACGATCTCATAATCATGGGAAGGTGGACACATATCTCCACTCCTAATGATCGTGTATCAAACCACGATCCCCAGTATTGTTGAGCATGTAACAGCCCCTGGGTACTATAAATAAAGGACTCAGGGCTTCATTTGAGTGGATGATTCTTTTTTGGGAAATGAGAGACTTTTGGATCGATCATTTGGATTAACTTCTGGGAAAATCTGTGACGAGTGAACTCTTCAGTGTATCTTTGTAATTGTCAATCGAGTGATTCAATACTAAATACTAAGTGGATTAGGTTATTACTGTTCACCAGAACAGGACTGAACCACTATAAATTTCTATGTGTTTTGTTTAGATATTTGTACTCTATCATATATTTACATTTATATCCATCAAAATGTGTCGTATATCGTACATACGACCGTTGGTCAATTTCACAAGTAAACACCCTCCATATATATATAAACATGTTACCATATTCCTAAAAAAAATTACACGTGCAACAAGCACATTTCCCTTCTTTTTTTTTTCTTATACGTTATATACATATAACTTAAATATATATATTTTTCATGTATTCATCTTATATATATATAACTTAAAATAAATCTTATATATATAATAATAATAAAACTTATATACATATTTCATAGGCTAAAAAAATCCCAAAATAAAAAAAATGGTGCAATTTTTCAAACTTAGATTTTTTGTGCAGAGTTTATGAGTTTTATACAATAAAATAAAACAAGCATAAACAATCATAAACATACAAAAATCATCAACAATATTCTTTTAGCATCACACATACATAAAACTTAAACATGCAAACAATTATGCTACCATTCAATTAACCTATCTAACATGTCAAAAAATTACCTACATGTATATAAATATATAAACTAGTAACCTGGCTTTGATACAAGTTGTAGGATCTCACTTATATAAGTCTATATGCATGCTCCATATTGCACAAAATAACATACAATAGAAAACATAAATACATGCATAGAAGTGATTTTCATACAGAGATTTGTAAATACAACAATAAAACTATTAGAGTACTTACGAGATGCGTACCGGAGCAATGACTATACTATTTGGATTCCCTAACCTTTTGTCCTGGTTGAATGCTAGGTATTGCAAGGAATCCATACCGCACAAGACCATAGTCTTCCAAGTCTTTCTCTAAAACAACATAGTGTTTGTGTGGCAAAGTCTCAAACCTTGAGAAGAGATTTCCTAGAGAGAAAACTAAGAGAGAGTGGGCGGCTAGGTATAGAATATTAGTAGTGAATTTTTACCTTGCCAATTCATCTCACCTAATGCATTCTATAACACTAGTATATATAGGCAATTATCAATATTAACAAAATTGTCTCAATTGGCTATAATACTCTCTTTTTTTAGACTTTGCAATAAAAACCTCAAAGTTTCTTCTATTTCTTTTCTCACAAAATATCAATAAATAATTTAACGTTATTTATTTTCATTGACTTAGTCAATATGATATTTTTATAATTAATTATTCAAGACTACTAGGTTTATTTTTATAAGAGATGACATGGGGACCATGGATCCATGAACTCAAGCTCCAGTAAGTTATCGTGAGTTTATTTATAACAAATAAACTCACTACCTCATTAATTCATCGTGACTCTACTATAGACTCAGAATTGCACTCTTGAATTAATAGAACGCTTTACACCAAATGTAAATATGTTATACATTTTTATAACCATAACCGTCATTCAATCCTCTATAGATGATCTACTAATGAGACGGGTACAAATTACCATTTTACCCATCATTGATATTTTATCCTTAACTCCCACTAAGTTCCTTGTAAATGATATTTCCGTGAATTTAATTACAGAAATGAGTACTCTATCATTTAACACTTGAACCAAACTATAAGAAAATCATTCTTTCACTTCTTAAACAGAAGCTATAGATTTCATATCTATGATAAATACTCCCACTTAATTATACTACCAAATCTTCAATATGTAAGTATGAGCTAGTTTGTACGGTAGACTGGTAACGAACAAATCAAAAGACTTGAATAATAAAATTAGCAGAATATTAATCACTCATAATTAAGATTGAATTAACCTATGATCAACGTTTTGATATGATTAGATTAGATAATAACGATACTCTTGTCAATAATCAATATCGGTCCAGTCCAATGTAACAAGATACATCCGATCTTTTCTACTTGTCAATGTCCTAGATATGACATCACACCTGATGTGTAAGTAGATCTTATCATAGATTACCCAATTAGTGAAAGTCCAGTGTACTGATTTAATCTTAGGACAAAATTCTTTTAAACATATAATTACAATTATAATATAGTTGTAACTATACATATGTTCGGGATTTTATAAACGTTTGTATTAATAATAATTATTCATGTAATCAAACATGTAAACAATGCAATTTGATTGAACAAAATGATTTCTACTACTTTATTGATAATGAATGAGTTACATAAGAAATGTGATTTTATAAGGGCATAAAACCCAACAAAATTATGCATCGAAGCTATAATAACATCTCACATACAATACATAGACACTAAGTACTCATCAAAATCCCCACTATGAACAAGAATTTGGATTTTAGAGCTCAAAACCCAATTTTCCCCAAATTTGAAATTCAACATCAACACCATGGATTCAATCCAAATTAAAACTTCAAATCAATTTATAACTAGATGTTTATCTTCAACAAACATAGATAAGTGACCTAGAGCCTCTAAATTCGAAAATCCAATCAAGCTCCCCAAAATCCCATCAAGAACACCATAAAGAACAAGTTTAAGGAATTACCTCAAATTTTCACAAATCTTAGGTGAGAATGTGGTCTGGGCAACTCCTATTCCTCTTTAACCACTTCAATTCTTCAAGAAAATACCCAAAAATCAAGATTGGCTCCCTAACTTGGATGAACTTTGAGGAGAAAGTGAGAAGAGTGTTAGAAAGGGAGAGTGAGTGTCTAGAATGTGTATGGTTGGCTGCAATCAATACTTGGTAAAAAAAATCTAATTTTATGGCCAAAAGACAATTATACCTTTCTCCTATCAATTTCATTCTTAATAGACCTCAAGGGCATTTTGTTCTTTTGCCTAAAACATAATTATACCATTAATCTCCAAATTAATCCAATAAACATAATTATTCAACCATTAACTCCATTTATCAATACACTCAAAGTACTAAAAAAAATTCCTGACAAAAAAAAAGTACTAAAAAAATTTCCAAAATAACCCTTGGCTCGCTAAAACTACCCGAAAGGACCCACTCATGTCGAAAATCATATATATCCACATAATAATGTGGTCTCAAGCGCATAATACATAATAATTACAAATATACCATCAACGGGTCAAAATTATGAAAATACCTCTTTTTAACAAAAGCGTGTCTTTAAACATATTTAATACACATAATCATGCATAATCAATCATATTGCAATAAAATTCACATAATTACCCCACATGTCCCCCCGGTACGATAATCAAAGCACTTAATTCTATTAGAAGTTTTGGGACACTACACATGCACTACAAAAAAAAGGTTCAATACCGAGAACATTATACCGACAATATGTCCTCGATATAGACATTTCATATGCGCGGGACATTTTCGCGGTTCTGAATAGGTTTAGTTGCTATACCGAGAACCTATACCGAGAACATGTTCTCGGTATAGGGTTTATAAATATCCCCCTCAGCCGCGAAGCCCCTTCTCCTTCCTCTCTGGTTTCTCTCGGTTTTCTCCGAACCCTCCGCCTCCCTCCACCGAATATCGCCATTTTCCTCCCAAAAAGCTCGGTTTTTAGCCCCAAAATTGCCAAGGGTGAAGGAATTTCTGTGTATTTGTTGAAGGTATGGTTTATTTATTCATTTATATATATATATATATTTATGAAATTGTATAATGATATTTTGTCATTTTTGTTTGAAGGTTGGGTATTCGGTTTTTGTTGGACTACAGAGATTGCTAGCAAGATATTGAAGGCATTGGTAAGTTTTTTTTAATTTTTCTGTATTTTTTTAATTTTTTTTCAAATTTTGAATAATTTATGTTTTTTTATATAAATAATATAATATTAATTTTAATAAAAATCTGAAATTATTATATTAGATAGAATGTATTTATTTTTAGGTTTTCAAAATAAGTATTAGTAAAAATAATATTAGGAATTAGAAAATTGTTATATGATTAATTAGTATTTTTTTTAAATAAATTCTATGTTGTTTTGGTGAATTTTATGTGTATTAAACATATTAGTAAACATATTAAATATTTGAGTGTTAATTTGAAAATTTTGGTGGTAATGTTAGTATGTTGTTGTTGTCAATTTTAATTTTTTTGGTTATGTTAGTAGTAAAAATTCAGATTTTATGAATATTGATGATTAATTTGTTGTTGTTAATTTTTAGTAGAATTTTAATATTTTGGTTAGAAAATTGAATAATTAATAAAATTTAGACTAATAATTATAAATTATATAGTCGTTTAAAATGTATTTGTAATGCTCTCTGCATGATCTGGGTCTGGATATTTTTTATGTATTATTTGCAGGATTTTAAATTTTGGGATAGATGAAAATATAGTCGTTATGCTGCCGAATTTTTTATAGAATTGTAGAATTTAGAGATATTGTGAATATTAGTAGAAGTACTCAATAAAATTTCTAATTTAATAAATAGGGGATTGGATAAGTAAAATAATATATTTTAAAATTAAGATTAAAAAAAATTAACATTAACATTATGCAACTAAATTTTAATAAAAATAAACATTAATTAAATAATTTAAGTAATAATTAAATCCTAAAGTAAATAAATAAATTTTAAACAAATCTTAGAAATTTTGTTTAAATTAATAAAACTATTCAATAAAGCATAAGTAAAATATGTAATTTAATAAATACTAAATTAATATATAAAAAAATAATATTTGTTAGTTCTGATTAAATAAAATTAACAAATATATTATTAGAAAACCATTATTAAAATTAAAATTAAAAAAAATTAAATTTAATATTTGTTAGTTTTAATCATTATTAAAATTAAAATTAAAAAAATATTTTTTTAATAATATTTGTTAGTTGTTTTTAATTTTTCTGTATTTTTTTAAATTTTTTTTCAATTTTTGAAGAATTTATGTTTTTTTTATATAAATAATATATTTTAAAATTAAGATTAAAAAAAATTAGCATTAACATTATGCAACTAAATTTTAATAAAAATAAACATTAATTAAATAATTTAAGTAATAATTAAATCCTAAAGTAAATAAATAAATTTTAAACAAATCTTAGAAATTTTGTTTAAATTAATAAAACTATTCAATAAAGCATAAGTAAAATATGTAATTTAATAAATACTAAATTAATATGTAAAAAAATAATATTTGTTAGTTCTGATTAAATAAAATTAACAAATATATTATTAGAAAATCATTATTAAAATTAAAATTAAAATTAAAAAAATTAAATTTAATATTTGTTAGTTTTAATCATTATTAAAATTAAAATTAAAAAAATATTTTTTTAATAATATTTGTTAGTTGTTTTTAATTTTTCTGTATTTTTTTTTAAAAAAAAATTCAATTTTTGAATAATTTATGTTTTTTTTATATAAATAATATATTTTAAAATTAGCATTAAAAAAAATTAACATTAACATTATGCAACTAAATTTTAATAAAAATAAACATTAATTAAATAATTTAAGTAATAATTAAATCCTAAAGTAATTAAATAAATTTTAAACAAATCTTAGAAATTTTGTTTAACTTAATAAAACTATTCAATAAAGCATAAGTAAAATATGTAATTTAATAAATACTAAATTAATATGTCAAATTTTAATAATTTTAATAATATTTACACTGAAATATATTATAGTTAGATATCATAAAACAACATAATTAACTTCAAAGAGCATAAGACATTAAAAAAACATATTTAATTATATTTGCTTTTTTCTTTGGTAATAAGAAATTATTACCAAAGATATATTAGTGTTATTATCACCTAGTGATAATATTATATTTTTTTAGTATTCATCACAAGAAGCCTTAGATCCGTTTAGAGAGGGTGAGTCATTGAAGACTCTTACATTTGCCTCTCTCTGAATTAGGACACACACAAATTGATTGTAAGTTTGATGATTAGTGTTCCGTGCAGTGCTACATTCATACAATGTCGATCGACAAGAGCTGGATTAATTTGACAGATCGATTATCTGATGAGTATGAGGCTGGTGTGATGGATTTTCTCTAGAGAGCTCGGCAGTGCGTTGACTCAAGGGGATTGGTGAAATGTCTGTGTAGGAGGTGTGTCAACATTGAATTTCAGACGATTGATGTATTAGAAAATCATCTTTTTGTAAATGATTTTCTACGGAAATATACCAATTGGCATTGGCATTGAGAGGATGAAATAATACCAATGAGAGCTCGGATAGATCAAAATGATGAAGATGAAATGATGGATGTTCTCAATGATCTTATGCAAAATGACAATGACGAACAAGCGGAGAATGAGCGTGGTCAAGAGACACCTACAACAGACTACAGGGATCTTGAGAGGCATTGATACTTCGTGTGCTAAAAAGTATTCTGACTGGAAGTACGATATTAAAGAGCATTTAACGATTAATGGGCCACAAAATCGTTATGGTGGTTGCACGGATACGCAGTGGCAAAAAGCAATTGAATTTTTCCGACACCCAGAAATTACGGTATTAATTTCTTGCTAAACTTAACTATCTTAATTAAATATATTACTAACGATAACTTTTTGCAGAAACGTTCTGTGGTCAACAAGGAAAATAAAAGGAAACTAAAAGAGCTTAGCTATGGAGGTTCTCAGTCAATCACAACCCTGCGCTATAAAAAAGTTAGTTAATTAATTATTTTTTAGTTTATTTTTCTTATTTACGTTTAATTATTAATTTTATAAAAATATATGTACGTGACAGCGCAATTTAGAGACTGTACAACTTGAGTCCATCCCGGATAGCTGGATGGATACTCACCATAAATCAGGCACAGGGTGGGTGACAGAGACAGCCAAAAATACTTGGGTACGTTAAGTTTTTTTAAACATTTTTCAAAATTTTAATTACATTATACATTGTATCACAGGAGGAATTGCGTGCATACCGTGACACACAGCAGACACAGGCAACTGATACTGAGAGTTCCACACCAGTTTCAAGTGCGCCTGAAGATGAAGACATATCTTTGGTACAAACTGTCTTCGGAAAACGACGGGGCCACCATAAAGGATATGGACGTATCCTTAACATAAGGGACCGAACTCCATTTGATTTTCGTCCTTCACAAACTAGAGATGAAGAGTTGTCTGAGATGAGAGAGCGTCTTCGACAGTTAGAGGAGCATGTCCGGACTCATTGTATCACCCCGGGATCTCAATCTGCCCCACCACCACCTGATGATCCCGATGTTGGAGCACCGACTCAGTAGGACTTATGTATGAATTTTATTACAATTGACTATTACATTATCATGTTTAACACAACTCTTTATTTTGATTTAGCGAACATACTCTTATGTTTTTATTTATATGTTAAATATAAGTGTTTTAATTTTATTCTATTTTTTTATATTTAATTCAAATTAAATAAATAAATAAATAAGGGAATAAATATTACAAATATAAAAAAAATTCAGGAAAAGTCTATACCGAGGACATTGTCCTCGGTATATACCAGAAAGATGTCGGTATATACCAGCACGATGATAAATTGGAGTTGGTTGTACCGAGGACATTTGTCACTTTATACCGAGGACATTGTCCTCGGTAAAGCCTATACCGAGAACATTTTTAATGTCGTCGGTAGAAGTTTTGTTTTACCAACGCGGCTGTACCGATAACTTTCTACCGACGACATTGTCTCGGTAGAGGGTGTACCGAGGACATTTTGGCTTATACCGAGGACATTTGTTCTCGGTATAGGCCTTGTTTTTTGTAAGCACTTTTTAGTTTACCTCTTCTTAAAATAGATATAATCATTTACACTTTTCCATAAAAAAAATGTAATTATATACACATTTATTTCAATACTATTTTATACAAATATATGTATTTATACTTATTCAAAATTTCTAAGATAATCTGTCTAAATGGTTATATCTTAATTTTTTGTGATTTAATTTTATTCAATTAAATTATAGAATATTTTGCTTTTATGTGTTATTGTTTGAGTATTATATATAGGGAAATTTAAAAAAAAAAAAAAAACACGTCATGGTAAGGCACTGATAAGGTAAGGTCATGTTTTAGGTATGTAAATTAATTTCAACCCCAATTTTTTTTCTGTGACGGTATTCATTGTAGTCGTAGCAGGCCTCCTGCAAAATTTTGAGAAAATTTGAATAATCTACGATACCGAAATTATGGTTTAATTAATCTGTTGCATGCGTGTCTTTTTTCTTACACGCTTGGGAAAACAGACTCTTTGAACCCTATTTTCGGTACCGTGAATTATTCATATTTTTTTGAAATTTTGCAAGAGGTCTACTATGACTACAATGAACGATGTCAAAAAAAGACAAGAGTGAAAATTGATTTACATGCCAAAAACAAGATCATGTCTTACTGTAGCGTGCCTTACTTTAGAATGTCCTTATATATAATATATTATTTTTTATTTTTTATTTTGTTTAAATTTAGGTAGTGTTATTGATATTTTAGTATGGGTTTATATTTTTTTGGACACTGTGTTTTTTTCCATTACCTGTTTGAACCCTGTGTTTTGACAAATTACTTTTTAGACCCTATGTTTTGTAAAATGGTTAAAATAGAACCATAAACTTAATTTTGATGAAGAAAAAATTAAATATAACAACACAGTTTTTAAGCAGAATGATTTTATTTTTGTTCTGAATTGTTAGTTTGGTAAATTATTTGTGATTTTAGTTGAGAAAACATTGACCAAAATTGAGTTTATGGTTCTATTTTAACCATTTTACAAAACATAGGGTCCAAAAAGTAATTTGTTAAAACACAGGGTCCAAACAGGTAATGGAAAAAAACACATGGTCCAAAAAGGTATAAACCATTTTAGTATTGTTAAATTTCTTTTGTGTTAGTGATTTGATATTTAATGTTTAACATTTTTCATACATAAATATTATGAATAATTTACCCAAAAAAATCTAACCTATGTGAATTAATTTTCTGGCTTCATGCCTAATCAAAATAAGAAAATTACACATTACATCTTTGAGTAATTTACGATAAAAATATCTTAGTTTTACACAAAATTGTAATTTAATACCCAAGTTTTTTTGTGGATAAAATATCTTTCCTCAAGGTTTCTCAAGGTTTCTTAGTAGTCGTAGGTATCTCGGCGTCAAGTGTTAGGTAAATGTCTACGTGACAACCTTTTTTTTGGTCCAGGTAGATATTTTTTATTTAAAAAATCATTTAAATATTTTAAAATTAAATAAAAATTATTTAAAATCCAATAAATAATTAAAAATATATTTTAAATTCAATTTTTTTTAAAATAACAATTTTTAAAATATTCATTTTAATTAAATTAAAACTTAAAAGAAAAAATTCTAAAACATTAGTAAACATAAACAGAATACATTTTTTCTTAAGTAAAATCTGAGATTTTTCGATTGAAAAAAAATATCAAACCGTCTTTTTTTTTATAAAAAAAAAAAAAAAGAATCGTATCTTCTCTTCTTCGTAACTGTGTCTTAACTGTGCCAATTGTCTCCTTTTTTTTTTTCTTTTGTTGGGGTTTTACCATGAACGAACCAGACTGTTATTTTGATTTTGGATTTGTTTGGTTTTAGTTTTGGATATTGATTAGATTGAATTTTTTTTTAATGTTGATAATCTTGTTTTGGGATTTTCATAATTTGGGTAAACGATGATATTTGTTAAAACATCACAATGGGATCTTATTTTGAATGAAAATTTGAATTTTTTTGCTTTGGTTATTGCTCTTGATTTGGGATCTTGAATGATTTTGTTTTGGTGAAATTACAAGATTTGTTTTCATTGAAACTAAATGGAAGATATGATTTTTATTTGGTAACGTGTTCATTCTTGGAAGAAAGTGGTGATGAACACTATCTAATTTTTTTAATTTAACTTTTCATTTTATTTTTGTTAAATAAAATAAATGAAAAAAAATTAATGTATAAATGATCTATTATAATTTTAATGTTTAAATAGATATTTTAAATATTTTTTATTATTTAAAAAAATTTTATAGTTATTACCTGATAGTTAACCGTCAGGTGCTGTCAAGAAACCTTAACGAAAGGTATTTTATTAGCCAAATATAAATTTGGATATTAAATTACAATTTTGTGTCAAACTATTGTATTTTAGTTGCAAATTACTCTACATCTTTCAATACCCAAAAAAAAATATGAGAAATTGATGAAAATGGTTTTTGTTTTTAAGTAATTTTGTACTCTGACCTACTTTTGATATTTTTTTGCAAAATGGCCTCTGTTTAAAATTCGACTAGTTGTCTAAATTTTTCAACCTAGCTGTCTAAAATTTTAATCGATTATTTGAATTTTTCGACCACTTATCTAAATTTTCAACTAATTATTTAAATTATGAGAGATCATTTTGTAAATAATTATTAGAACTATATTAGATTACAAATTAACTTTAAAAAATAGACAATTTTACCATATCACTCAAAAAAAAAATATTATGTACAACCTGCAATGACATATATAATCTCATTGAAAACAAATATTTTAACCCAAAAATACAATTCTGTCACCAATACCAGCTACTATATGTCTATATGTCACCAATACCAGCTACTATAAGTATTATTTTAAGGGAATTTATGGGAAAATTTATTAAAGAAGAAGTTAAAGTATGGAAAACACAATTAGTAGCTAACTAAAATATGAAAATACCACATTTTTTTATTATAATTATGTTTTTTTTATTATGAAGGTAATTTTTTTTTCTTCATTTTTTATTATTTTTTCAGTTTTTTTTTCTTTTTTTTTCCTTACTTATTTTTTCTTTCATTTTTTCCTTTTTCTTTTTTTTTTCTACCAATTTTTTCTTTCATCCTTTTTTTTCTTTCAATTTTTCCATTCTTCTTCTTCTTCTTCTTATTTTCATTTTTATGCATTTATTAATTTTTTTCCTTTCATTTATATTATTTTGTTTTTTTTTTGTTCATATTTTTTAGTTTTTTTTCTTTTTTTTTCATTCTATTTTTCTTCATTTTTTGTATTTATTATTTTCCCCTTCTATTTTTTTTTCTTTTTTCACACATATGAGATTTTTTTCTTTCTTTTTTTCTTCTTCCATTTTTTCTTTTTTTTTTTCAAAATTTTCTACCAATATTTTTATTCATTTTTTTCTTTACATTTTTCTATTATTTTTCTTATTCTTTTCATTCTTATTTATTCATCTATTTTTTTATTCATCATTTCTTTTGTTTTTTTTTTCATTTTTGTACTTATTCTTTTCTCATTCCATTTTTTTTTCATTTTTTTCACACATATATTTTAACATTACATAATTATTTTACTATTTTTTTATTATTATCTTTTATTATTATAGTTTTTTCCACTATATGTAAAAAAAAATCAAATCAATTTTTTCAGCATTTTCTTTTTACTGTAACACTTATAGGAATATCAAAATTTGGAAAGAAAACTAATAAAAATATGAAAACGTGAATGGGTAACTGGTTACCTTCATGTTCTTTGTGTGTATATTTCTGGGAGTAACTGGTTACCTTCACATTCTAATGTGTGTATATTTATGGTTTCTTTATGGTAATTGGTTACATATGTTACTAAAATCATAGTTACTTCTTCTTCCTTTTTTAATGAAGTGTTCTTCCACTTTTTCTTTCAAATTTGATGTTTATTTTCATATTTAATATGAGTAACTCGTCACCCTTCTTAGGTAACTGGTTACCCATCTTATGGTAGAAAGTTACTCATCTCAGGATAACTGGTAACCACTGGTTACCCCTCCTGATGCATGTTATTTATTTATTTTAATAGCCAAAATAAATTAAGTTTTGTACGCCCTGGTTTTCCCACGGGCTGTTTAGCAGGACGAGCCTCAGACTAAACATGATTTAGTCCGAGGCTCCCACAGGCCGGAGGCTCTATTTCCAGGACGGGCCCTTGCTAGCTCGAGGGGGTCCTGTTTCCAGCTCGCACTTGTTGCCCAGGAGCTGGGAATAACATCCGACGGCCACGGACGGATAAGCTCGGGTTATGGACTGCTCCGGTAGCGAGCTTCTCGAGAAGCTCTGACCCTATGGGAAGTCAACACGCAAGATAAACGTGCGTATTCCTGCCATCACGTGTCCGATATCCCCCTGACTTCTCGGACACGCAGCAGGAACGTGCGTATTCAGACACCCACGGACGAGTTGGGCCGTGCGGCCCATTATCTCCTTCCATACTGATTAGACCACACTTGTGTGTCAGGTTTAGGAATTAATCATGAATATCACAGACTTGATGTGACTAATGGTAAGGTCACGGGATGACCTCCCTACCAACTTCCAGGTGCCTTCTCCTATAAATATGGAGACCCTGGGAGTTGATAGGGGTTGAAGAAAATAGTCTTTTAAGAACTATATACTTTGTAAACCAAATATCCAGAGAATATCAATAATATTGACTAGTGGAGTAGAAGGATTTTAACCTTCGAACCACTTAAAAACGTGTCTCGAGTCACCTAGTTCTTTCCCCAAAGATTTCCTATCTGTGACGGTTCTACTTTTAGTACTAATCTCTTTCTCTTCTTCTCTTAATTATCTGTTGCCGAAGAACCGCGTCAACAGTTTGGTGCTTTCATTGAGAGCAAGTCCGATTAGTACTACCACACACATACAACTATGGTGACCACTCGATCCAAACATGGCAACGAGACAGAACAGCATGATGGGCAGGAGGCCCGCCATGTTGCCCTCCCCGATGAGCAAGTTCCTGAAGTCCAGCAGAGGCCAGGAAAGCAGCCGGCCGGCCAAGACGACACTGGTAGTTCGGCGCCCCGACCGCTTAATCCGAATCCATGTTATTACACTGCGGTGGAGATGGAGAATGCTCAACTGAGGAGCCAGCTAGCAGCAGCTGGTCAGCAAATCCAGGATATTCTAAGTCGACTACCCCCTCTCATAACCAACGGTAACGTTGGAGAGAGGCAAGGCGAGGCTCCTAAGTCTCGCCGGAGTAATCGATCCAGGCATAGCCGTTCGGGTAGACTCCCTGCAGCCAACTCCACCCCTTCACCACACCATCAAGAGGCGAACTTCAGGGAAATGCCTCGGACCGAACAGCAGCAGTACAGCCGTTCGGTTAGGACGTCAACCCCTAGCTCTCAGCCTTCCTCGAGGACGCCCAGAAGAGATCGAGGAAGTTCCCAAAGGAGGGCCGAGGAGATCTGGAGATGTCAGCCCGTCCCCGAAGAACGTCCAGTTCCTCGTCCAGCTCGCCCAGCGCGAAACCAGCAAGCTGGTAGGGCCGAGAGGCCCCCACCTAATTTAGTCCGTCCTGACGGCACTAGGATCGCCTCTCCGGTCAGGCATCCTCCTTCTCCCATCAGATATCCGTCTCCTCAGCCCATCCGAGACATCCCGACCTACGGGAATAGCAGGAGGGGCCCGCCATCAGCTGAATCCTCCTGGCGCGGCAGGGTGCCGGAGGAAGGATCAGGTCATGACCGCCAAAGACGCACTCCGAGTCTGTCCAGCAGGAGTCACTGGACCGGCAGTGCACGGAGTGATCTTTCGGGAGGAGACCTGCGCCAGCGGCTAAGTTCAGCACAAAGTCACCATACTACCCAGGGAGGCGACCTTCGAGATCGCCTCAACTCTCATAGAGAGGATCGAGTCAGGGATGGTAGCCAGGCCCGCTCAGTTGGGGTCCGATCCGAAGTACGTAACGGCGGGAATGCCCCAAATGACCTATCTCAAGATAGGAGGGGCAACAACCCGCCTAATATGTACAACGGGTCCGGAGCTGTTGAACAGCCCCAGAATAACCCAGGATCTCAGGACAAAACCCTAGAGCGCTTAACTCAGATGGAGGAGCTGATGAAGAAGCTCCTGTCGGAGAAAGAAAAAGACGAATATGATTCAGGGGATGAGATGGAACTCTTCGCCCCCAATATAGCAGCAACGGCATACCCTTCTGGCTTTCGTATGCCTCACTTGTCAAAGTTCAACGGGGATGGAGACCCATCTGACCACTTAGGGATGTTCAACACCCTAATGATGGCTCATAACATCGGGCCAGAGCTTCGTTGCTTGATCTTTCCTTCCACCCTAACTGGACCTGCCAGGCAGTGGTTCAAACAAAGTAAAAGGCAGTCAATCAGCTCCTGGAAGACCTTTTCGGCTGACTTCAAGAGGGCATTCCGCGCCTCTCAGGCCGCCCGAGTCCAGGCCGACTCCCTAGCTAACGTGAGACAGCAACCTGGAGAGACGCTAAAAGCCTACTTGAGCAGATTTGCAAATGTCGCTGCTCGAGCCAGAGACGCCGACGACAGCTCCAAACTCATGGCTATGAGGACCGGGATCCTAGTAGGCGGAGATCTGTGGAAGGATATTCAAAGGAGGGGGGTCAGCTCGGTTAGTGAATTCCTTAACAGAGCCCAAGAGTGGATAAACTTGGAAGAAGCTGAAGCTTCAGCCGCAGGGACCAGCCAGGTCCTCGAGAAGCCCGCTGGGACGGGAACAGAGATCGTAGTGGCGACTCCCGACGTCACGCAGAGTAACCAGATCGGTGGCGGCAAAAGAAAAGGAAATGGTGAAAACAGCCAGCACGGTCAAAAGAAGAATAAGTCCGCGGATAAATTCAAGCCCGTGTTCACAACGTATACCGAGCTCACCCAGACCAGAGAGAATATTTTCCTGGCCAACGTTACGCGAGTCCCCTGGAAAAGGCCGGAGCCAATAAAACACCCTAAGGGAAAGAGAGACGCTTCCAAATTCTGTCGTTTTCATAACGACGTCGGGCACAATACCGACGACTGCAGGCACCTCAAAGATGAAATCGAGACTCTCATCCGAGCAGGTCCGTTGGCGCAATACTCGCGGAACAGGGTCCCGACAAGTCGACCCGCTCCGGAGATCCCAGCCAGTCAACCTGGACCTCGGGTAGATCAGGACGTCCTTCCCCCCGTGGTCGAGGGAGAGATTTCCACCATCTCTGGAGGACCACACATGGCTGGCACGAGCAAAGGCGCCCAGAAGAGGTATGTAAATGAGTTGAAGGCCCACAATGGAGCGGAGTTCGTCCCGGAACAGCGTCAATCAAAACAACAAAGATTAGAGAAACAACCGATCACTTTCACGGAGGAAGACGCGAGCCATGTCCAATTCCCTCATAACGATCCCTTGGTCGTAGCAGTCCAGCTCGCCAACCGGAGAGTAAGGAGAGTGTTAGTGGACAATGGGAGCTCGGTGAACCTCCTATTCCGGTCCACCTTAGAAAAAATGGGTCTGACCGTCTCCGAGCTGAAGGCAACCTCGATGACGCTATATGGTTTTTCAGGAGAAGGGTCAGCAGCGATAGGAACGATTGAGCTGGTGATCACCCTAGGAGACGAGTCCCGAACAGTGTCCAAACTACTCGAATTCGTAGTCATTGACTGCTCCGCGCCTACAATGCAATTTTGGGCCGACCTACGCTCGTTGCTTTCGAAGCTATCACGTCCGTTCGGCACCTCGCCATGAAGTTCCCTACTTCAACAGGGGTTTGTACTATCAAGGGCGATCAGCTCACTGCCAGGGAATGCTACAGCATTTCCATGAAGGGAAAATCTAAACCCAGGCAGGTGACGATGGCCATTCAGGATGAAGAGGAATCTCAGGGACCCAAGGCGGCTCCTGAGATTGAAAAACCTCGGGTTTCCGAAGACGAAGAGCTCGCCCTAAGTGAGGACATTGACCCCCGAGTAGGCGAGGACAGGTCCGAGCTCCAAGCTATTGAAGAGCTCGAGGAGGTAGGCATCGATGAACAAAACCCGTCACGGACGGTTAAGCTCGGAAAGAACCTCTGCAATGGAAGAAAGGCGAAGCTAACTGCGTTTCTGAAGAAGAACCTGGACGTGTTCGCATGGTCGCACGAGGACATGCTAGGGATCAGTCCTAGCGTAATCATGCACACGCTCCACCTAGACAAAAGCGTCCCTGCCAAGTCTCAAAAGCAGAGGCGTTTAGGGACAACCCGAGCCGAAGCCCTTGAAGAAGAAGTAGCCCGGCTCAAAAAATGTGGCTTTATCCGCGAAGCCAAATTTCCTGTTTGGGTTGCCAATCCCGTGTTAGTTCCAAAGCCCAATGGGAAGTGACGGACCTATATCGACTTTTCCGACCTAAATAAAGCCTGCCCCAAGGATTGCTTTCCATTGCCAAGGATCGATCAGCTAGTGGATGCCACGGCGGGGCACGAGCTTATGTCCTTCATGGACGCGTACTCGGGCTACAATCAGATCGCGATGAACCCAGCAGACCAGGATCATACCAGCTTCATGACCCCGACTAATGTCTATTGCTATAAGGTCATGCCGTTCGGTCTGAAGAACGCCGGAGCTACCTACCAAAGGCTGGTAAATAGAATGTTCGCGGACCAGATCGAGAAAAACATGGAAGTGTACGTCGATGATATGCTTGTCAAGTCAAAGATTGCCAGCAACCATGTCACCGATCTGGAAGAATGCTTTAACATACTGCGAGAATATGGCATGAGGCTCAATCCTCAGAAGTGCACTTTCGGTGTCGCATCGGGGAAATTCTTGGGTTTCATAGTCAATACCCGAGGAATCGAGGCAAACCCCGACAAGATCAGGTCACTGCTCGAGCTTCCTTCCCCCAGGTCGCGGAAAGATGTCCAAGGCCTCACAGGAAGAGTGGCAGCACTGAACCGGTTCATTTCCAAATCGACCGACAAGTGTTTGCCCTTCTACAACCTGCTCCGGGGAAACAAGAAGTTCGAATGGACAGTAGAATGCGAAGGCGCATTCCTCGACCTAAAAATGCACCTGGCTGAACCACCTGTGCTGTCAAAGCCCAAGGTAGGAGAACCTCTTTTCCTCTACATGGCCGTAACTGAGGACGCAGCTAGTGCCGTTCTGGTGCGAGAAGAGGACCAGACTCAGAAACCGGTTTATTACATCAGCAAGAGACTCCTCGGAGCTGAGTCAAGGTACCCATTGATGGAAAAACTGGCGTTCTGCCTAATCACGGCCTCGCGAAAACTCAGACCATACTTCCATTCCCACTCTGTACACGTCATGACCGATCAGCCTCTAAGGCAGGTTTTGCAAAAGCCTGAAGCCTCAGGACGCTTGCTAAAGTGGGCGGTCGAACTCAGTCAGTTCGAGATTTTCTATACTCCCCGAACTACCATAAAAAGTCAAGCCTTGGCCGACTTCGTGGCAGAATGCGCGGGATTCCATGAGATCCCATCAGAAGACTCACATCAGCTCGCCTCCTCAAGTTCATCATGGAAGATCTTCGTTGATGGCTCATCTAACGAGAACGGTTCCGGGGCCGGAATCATTCTGATATCCCCAGAGGGGCATAGATTCCACTCGGCGCTAAGGTTTGGGTTCAAGGCATCTAACAACGAGGCAGAGTACGAGGCCTTGTTAGCTGGACTTAGGATAGCTAGCGAGCTAAAGGCGAGCTCTGTCCAATGCTTCAGCGACTCCCAGCTCGTGGTGAATCAGGTTCTAGGCGAGTATCAGGCGCGGGATCCCAAGATGGCCGCCTATTTGGCAAAGGTAAAGTTCGAAATGTCTGCGTTTGGGCGGGGGTCGATCGAACAGATACCTCGGGAGCAAAACGCCAACACAGATGCTCTCGCCAAGCTCGCCACCTCGGGAGAGACAGAAACCCTGGGGTTGGTGCCAGTTGAGTTCTTGGAGAAACCTAACATAGACGGAGATCGAGCAGATATTGAAATGATTGACATCAGGCCGACCTGGATGACTCCCATTGTTGAGTACCTCGTCGAGGGCAAGTTACCCGAAGGGCGCAACGACGCACGACGAGTCCTTTATCAAGCTCCGAGGTATACGCTAGTCGAGGGGGTGTTGTACCGACGTGGGCATTCCTTACCTCTCCTCCGGTGCGTTCTTCCAAGTGAAGCGAAGGCCATCCTGCAAGAAGTTCATGACAGATTCTGCGGAGATCACACTGGGGGGCAAAGCCTGGCCTTGAAGATCCTCCGGCAGGGTTATTACTGGCCGACTCTGTCCAAAGACTCGATCTCATATGTAAAAAAGTGCGACAAGTGTCAGCGGTTCGCTGCGGTTGCACGAGCTCCTCCAACCGAGCTAAAAATGATTTCGTCTCCCTGGCCCTTCGCCATTTGGGGGATAGATCTAATAGGCGCCCTGCCCACCGGAAAGGGCGGGGTCCGTTACGCCGTGGTAGCCATTGACTACTTCACCAAGTGGGCCGAAGCAGAACCGTTGGCGACAATAACATCGAAAAAGGTGCTAGACTTCGTGGTTAAAAGCATCGTATGTCGATTTGGCCTACCTAAAAAGATCGTCTCCGACAATGGTACTCAATTTGACAGCGATCTGTTCACCGAATTTTGCGAGAGGCACGGAATTGTGAAAAGCTTCTCGTCCGTGGCCTATCCCCAGGCGAACGGCCAGGTCGAGGCTGTCAATAAAACTCTGAAGGCAAGCCTCAAGAAGAGGCTAGATGAGGCAAAGGGGATCTGGCCAGATCAGCTCCCCCAAGTTCTGTGGGCCTATAGGACCTCACATCGGACTCCCACGGGTCACACTCCCTTCTCCCTAACCTTTGGAAGTGAAGCAGTCCTCCCCGTGGAGGTGAAGGTCCTGTCACACAGGGTCCGGTCCTACGACCAAGACGGGAACCACGAGCTCCTATGCCACTCCTTAGACTTAGTGGATGAAAGGCGAGAGGATTCACAACTCCAGCTCGCCCATTATCAACAGAAAATCACTCGCTACTTCAACACTAAGGTCAAAAGACGTGCCTTTAGCGTCGGTGATTTGGTCTTGAGGAGAGTTTTCCTGGCCGGGAAAGATCCCAAAGATGGGGTTTTGGGACCAAGCTGGGAAGGACCATACCAGGTCATCGAAGTCATCAAAGAGGGAACTTATAAGTTAGCTCGACTTGGTGGAGGGGCGGTCCCGCGGACTTGGAATGCTATCCACCTAAAGAAATACTATCAATGAGCCATTTGTAAGGCCTAGAAGGTCACCTTCCATGTATAAATAAAAATCAAATGTTTCTCGTTATTTGCAAGTGTAATTTTAAAGTAACAACGAAAGACCCTTTCCCAGTTACTTGGGGGGCATATGGTACCTGGATATAACTAGGTCTCCTTAACGACTTAGGTGTTAATTTTTATCTACGGATAAGAGTTATCACAAACTAAGTCCTATCCTAGTCTTAACCAGGTCACAAAACTTAGAAGTTAACTAAAATTTGTTGACCGCGGTTCTTCTTTAAAGAGCCCGGGATACGGATAAAAGTTGACGCGAACTAAGTTTTTCAAAATAAGTTCCTGGTCTTAACCAGGTCAGAAAACTTAGAAGTTAACTAAAATTTGTTGACCATGGTTCTTCTTTAAAGAGCCCGGGATACGGATAAAAGTTGACGCGAACTAAGTTTTTCAAAATAAGTTCCTGGTCTTAACCAGGTCACAAAACTTAGAAGTTAACAAAAATTTGTTGACCGTGGTTCTTCTTTAAAGAGCCCGGGATACGGATAAAAGTTGACGCGAACTAAGTTTTTCAAAATAAGTTCCTGGTCTTAACCAGGTCACAAAACTTAGAAGTTAACTAATATTTGTTGACCATGGTTCTTCTTTAAAGAGCCCGGGATACGGATAAAAGTTGACGCGAACTAAGTTTTTCAAAATAAGTTCCTGGTCTTAACCAGGTCACAAAACTTAGAAGTTAACTAAAATTTGTTGACCGTGGTTCTTCTTTAAAGAGCCCGGGATACGGATAAAAGTTGACGCGAACTAAGTTTTTCAAAATAAGTTCCTGGTCTTAACCAGGTCAGAAAACTTAGAAGTGAACTAAAATTTGTTGACCACGGTTCTTCTTTAAAGAGCCCGGGATACGGATAAAGTTAACTCGAACTAAGTTCATAAAAATAAAGAGATGAATTGTAACCAAATGCATAAAAATATATATGTCAAACTGGCTGAGCAAATTGTCTCGAGGCGGAAACGCCTCACATAAAAAAGAGAATTACAATAGAAAGAGTTCAAAATGCTTAAACGAGAAGTGTCCTAAGCCCCATCAGTTGGCCCTTTGGAGGTCGCGGTCTCATCCTGCTCCGCCGCGACAGAGGCCTCTCCAGTCTCCGATGGAGGAACCTCCTTATTTAGGCAGGCTTGAAGCTGCGGCAACAAGAATGCCCAGAGGTCCGGCGGCATGAAAGAAAAGTCCGCGTCCGGATTGTGGGACCAGCAGTGATAGAACAGGTCTTGTAAGGACTGCTCCGATACGACCCGCTCGTCTTTCAGGGCGGCCTGGGAGGCCTGGGCTTCGGCCTTCGCCACCTCAAGATCTGTCCGCAATGCGACCAGGGAGTTTTTAAGCTCTTGGTTCTCGGAGCGAATCTTCTCTAGCTTGGCTTTAGAGGCCGCCAGCGCGTCTCTCGCCTCCTGAGACTCCTGGAGGGCGGTCTGGCGATCAGCTTCCAAACCCTCGAGCTGGGCCTTGGTCCTAACAATGCCTCTGTATGCGGCAGCAATGCCCTGCAAGAAAAGAATGATAAATTAACAAACTGGAAGGAAAAAGGCGGCGTGTGAGTGTTAAAGCCTTAAAAGAAGGGGGCACTTTACCGTTAAGGTCATGTCCATCGCAGACTTTATAACTCGGACCGGGCTCGTTGTTTCGATGGCCCGGAGCTCCTTCTCCCTGATATTGTAGAAATGGCTGACGGCGTAGCTAGCCGACTCATACACCGTACCCCGGAATGCTTCGGGCATCTTCTCCAGAGCCCAGGGGTCGACCGGGATACGCACATCTGGGGCTGCCGCGGCCAGATTCCCGACCTCTATTACCTCGTCCTGGGCGGCTAATGGAGATCGTTGGGGTGGCGGGTGCATGAGCCCTGTCCTGGCAACAGGGAGGTTCGCCCCCGCGACCTGGGATGGCGGGGCTTTCTCCTTCTCCTTAGCCGGGGATTTGGTGGAGGCCCTAGCCGAGCTCTTGGACTCGCGGAGCCTCTTTAACCTCGGCCCTGCTGGGGGGTTCCCACCGAACACAACGCCCCGCAGACTATTTCCGGGCTGAGACATCTCTTCTGCTAAGAACAAAAAACACGGTTATTACAAGGTAGCAATCATGCAGAAACAGAGGCGATAAGTAAGCAAATACTAAGGGAGCCCTACCCCCCGAGCTGGAGGAGCCTAAGACGATTATCTCGCGATCTGTCGTAGGTTCTAGGTCCGGGTCTGACTCAGGACTGGACTCTCCTACGTACTGCCTAATCCCCGGAGCATAGATGCCCCCCTGGAGCGCAGGCCACGTGCGCAAGTTGGTCCCATACTCCTCAAAGAGGACCGACCTAAAGGCTAGGGTATTATCTACTACTACGGTACCCTTAGGCCGACTCTCTTGGTTGTCCAGCACGAGCTGGTCAACGCAGTGAAGCAAGAGCGTGTCCAGGTCCGGATTCCTGGGGTGACGATGGACAAGCTGCCTAGGGTTGAACCTAACCAGCCGGGGGTCTGCAGTGGCCCTATCTACGTTCTTAAACAAGTAAGGGTTACCTTGGCCGGAAGGACCCGCGGCTGCTCCGGATTGGACCCTCTCCTCGCCCATACCTTGGGCGACCTCCAAGGTCCTCTTCCTGTTTATCACGAGAGGAACTTCGTCACCTTCCTCCTCGCCTTCGTCGTCTGCGACCTCCTCCGCGACGATCGGTCTGTTGTCACGAGCTGGGGGAGGCCCCCGGGGCCTTTTCAAATTCAAAGTCTGATTTGGGAAAATCAGCTTGCAGAATACCATCGTCTCGTCCGTCACGAGCACGCGGTAGTCTTTCTCACTGGGGGGCAAGTTCGCCAGTGTATCGTATTGACCCCCGAGGGTCACAGACTTTCCAGTCCTCGCGTAAATGGCTGCAAGGTCGGTTGAAATCAGAAGTGGAATAAGGGAAGAGCTAAAACAAGATAACCTTTAAAAGGCGAGCTAAATCAAGAATCACTTACGAGGACGGTTGAAGTAGTGATGGTCGCAATTGCGAAACCCAGTTGACATGAAAAACTGGTCTTTGAAGTCGTTTGGATGGCTCGGCAGCTCGATGATTGCTGCTGTGTTAGGGAAGCGGGTTAAATAATAGAACTCGTCGCCTCACCCCCGCTGGTCCGGGCTGGCTTTAAGGCAAAAGAAATATAGAATATCAGCCGGAGTGGGGACCTCCCACTCATGCTTTTGGAACAAATACCTCAGTCCCGCCAGCAGACGATATGAGTTGGGGGGGAGCTGAAATGGGGCCAACCCCACATAGTTCAAAAAATCAGCAAAATACTGATCCAGGGGGAGGAAGGCCCCTGCCTTGAAGTGTTCACCGCTACAGGCCGCGAACGACTCGTCGAGCGGCGTGCAGCTCCGCTCCCCATCCGCAGCAGGTCGGGCGATCACGGAGGCCACCCCCAGGGGAATGTTTTGGTTGAGGAAGATTTTGGTGATCTTTGCCTGGTCGGTTATCTTCGAGACAATTCTCTCCGCCTCGAAAAACGCGTCAGGGGCCACCTCGGCTTGCTTCTCCACCGCCGGCCCAAAGTGAGGAATTGGCGAGCTGGGAAAAACCGCCTTTCCTTTATCCTGTTGGGAAGACGAGCTTCCCACGTTCTTCTGTGGCAGATTTCTCTTTGGAGCCATCTGGTCGCCTATCGAACAAAAGAAAACACTTTAGAAAAGGCGACCCAAGCAGGAGAGTGAAGCAAATATTAAGTACACGAGCTGGGGTAAGCCCAGCCCGTGGAGAGTGGTGCCACGCGTTCCAAGGAACACGCGCCTATGCCCTCAACAGATCCCAGATTACTCGGAATTCGTGTGTCAGAGGACTCAGTAAAAAATTGCCTTGGGGGGAAAGTTTCAACAGGCAAGGCGTGGCAAAACCGCTTTTAAGGCGTATTCCCTAAGCTACCCGGTTTTTGCACCCAAAATCCCTAAGGATCCTACCCAGAAATTGTTCCTAAGAGAGAACCATGGAACCCATATTCTAAGACGATGTCTCATGGCAAGTATGCCCTAATCTAAGAAGGGCTGTCACCCTCCATATCCGCGCGACCCAGAAAACCTCTGCATGTGGCTACAGTAAAAATTTTTACCTAAGCTACAGTGGCATGCTTTCAAAAATAAACAGGGACAGAAGACTTACAGTATATGGTTAGATGGTGAGCGAGGTTGCTGCGCTAGTAGGAGCTTCGTTGGTACAGTGGTCTCCAAGGCTTTGAAGGAACTCGTACGCTTAAGCTTCGTCAACGGAGAAGATGAGAGCAATGGAAATGAGGGTTTTGTTCTTCGGAAGGTCAAAGAGAAAAGAAGGAAATTTGAGAGGTTTTGAATGGTAAGGTGGCCTGTGCGTGGGATGACCACCCCCTTTTTATACAAGGGAAGGATCACGTGTAAAAGGCTCTTGGGAGACCCTCCACTCGAAATATGAAACGACGGCTGGACAGTAGGCTAGGCCATTTAATGCGGTTCTCGTAGAGTGTACCGTCGCCACCCACGGCGTTCCACGTATCAGACGCCTGCGAAAAGCATGGAATACGAAGGGTTGTGGGGGAAGTCTAAAAGCCCTTACTATGGTCTCCCATATCTGACGTCATAGACCACGAGCAGGAGCTTGGGGGGCAGATGTACGCCCTGGTTTTCCCACGGGCTATTTAGCAGGACGAGCCTCAGACTAAACATGATTTAGTCCGAGGCTCCCACAGGCCGGAGGCTCTATTTCCAGGACGGGCCCTTGCTAGCTCGAGGGGGTCCTGTTTCCAGCTCGCACTTGTTGCCCAGGAGCTGGGAATAACATCCGACGGCCAAACACGGATAAGCTCGGGTTATGGACTGCTCCGGTAGCGAGCTTCTCGAGAAGCTCTGACCCTATGGGAAGTCAACACGCAAGATAAACGTGCGTATTCCTGCCATCACGTGTCCGATATCCCCCTGACTTCTCGGACACGCAGCAGGAACGTGCGTATTCAGACACCCACGGACGAGTTGGGCCGTGCGGCCCATTATCTCCTTCCATACTGATTAGACCACACTTGTGTGTCAGGTTTAGGAATTAATCATGAATATCACAGACTTGATGTGACTAATGGTAAGGTCACGGGATGACCTCCCTACCAACTTCCAGGTGCCTTCTCCTATAAATATGGAGACCCTGGGAGTTGATAGGGGTTGAAGAAAATAGTCTTTTAAGAACTATATACTTTGTAAACCAAATATCCAGAGAATATCAATAATATTGACTAGTGGAGTAGAAGGATTTTAACCTTCGAACCACTTAAAAACGTGTCTCGAGTCACCTAGTTCTTTCCCCAAAGATTTCCTATCTGTGACGGTTCTACTTTTAGTACTAATCTCTTTCTCTTCTTCTCTTAATTATCTGTTGCCGAAGAACCGCGTCAACAAGTTTAATTAATATTTTCATTGAATTAATATAATTTATTTTATAAATGAAAATATTTTATTATGATTTAATTTATTGTTATTTTATAAGAATTAAATATGTGTTTTATCATAAAGAAAAGAAATAAGAAATAAATAAATAAAGTTGAAGAAATGAGGAAAAGTTTGCATTTTTGCAAAATTGAACCCCAAAATTCGGCCCAAATAAACCCAAGCCCGTCTGGTTTCTTTCTCCACCTCCAGCGCCACGTGGCGCCTTGATCGCGCGCCACGCGTCCACCTGAAGCCTTGCCTCCTTCAGCCTTTCACACCCACACCTCCTTCAGCATCTCTAGCTTCCCCAACGTAGTTGAAGCCCAACAAGCCCATCAAGCCCAATGCACCTTCCCAGCTGCCCAAAGTTGACCTGCGAGCCCAGTTTCCTCAGCATCCCCTGTTGACGTGGCGTGTCCTTATTGGTCGGCTGGGTCAATGGACCAGCTCCCAATCAGTCACCTTCGGCCTAACCTTTCATGCACCTTGGGCCATGCATATTGTCATTTTGAGCTTTAAAGCTCATATTTTGTTGGTGTTGTTGAAAAATAGCATTTTAACCATACACCAAAATAACTAGGTTAATATTTATAATAAGATTTTATTTTTCAAAATCATATTTTATTATTAATATTTCATATTTATTTTGTAAATCTCAAATTGTTGTTTAATTTCTTTTTTAGTCATTTTCTCCCTCTATAAATAGGGACTCTCATTTCACATTTTCTATGTAATTTTTAGATAGCAAAACTCTACCAAATTTTAGTCTCATTTCTCATATTTTCTCTCTAGAATTGCATGAGAATATCTAGCATAGTAGGCTAACATTCTTAGGAAGGTTAGGATGATCATATATGCACTATGACTTTGTTTGATATTTTTGATTCACCATGTGCTTAAAGTTTATATATTTTAGTGATTTATTTTCTTTCATCTCTACTTCTTCATCTTGTTATCTATATTTATGTTTACTAATAGTATATAGATTTTGTCATGCACTTTCTATATATTATCAAATTAATAAAAATAATATAGATAATATCTTTATCATTTTCTTCATCTCATTCATATATTTACTTTTGCTAAATCTATATAGAATTAGTCATGCTCTTTCTATGTATTTTATAAATAGTAAAAGTAATATTTGTGTTAGGTTTTATATCCAATCTCTTATTGCATTATTACCAATGGTATAATGTCATTTTTAGATTTCTCATAAGATTTGTCTCATCTTTCCATAGTAAAGAATAATAATCACTTGAATACATTTTTATAAAACATATTTGTGCTTTAATGTTAAATCTTCCAAATGAATAGTTAGGATGTGAACTTCTCATTTATGTAACTTTTGTGAATCAAATATTCAAATAAATAAGTATGCATATTGGTGACTCTTGATCCTCCCTACTTGTTACCTATTGTTACATCACACTTTATTCTATCTTTATTTCTAATCTTTATATTTCAAAAACAACAAAAATATCACTTGTTCTATTTTCCTCACATTATTTATCTGTAAACTTTATTGTTGACCACGTTTTTTGCCAACGACGTGAGAACGTCAAAAACGATAAAGCCTTCAAGAGAAATTAAACGACACAGACAATTTTGAAGAAGCACACGCAATTTTTATAGTGGTTCAGCCCCAATATGTTGGTAATAGCCTAATCCACTTAGAGATATGATTATTTATCTACACTCAAGATCAGATGAACCTGAGTCAACTGAGTTTCTTCAGTGTAAATTCTCAAAATACAAGAGTTCTCTCAAGAAGAAGCACTCTCTCTCTCTCTCTAGAAAATTCAGATCAAAACTCAAAATTTCCAAAAGTCCCTTTTTGATCCCATAAGCCATATATTTATAGGCTTAGGATCATACATCTGATATCCCCTAGGATCGGGATATTTTATTATTCTTATTATATTTAAATTACAAAAATACTCAAAATGTAACAGAAGCCAAATTTGTGGGAAGAATGAGAGATTCCCGTGTATGCTAAGACTGATTCTTGTTGAAGCTGTTTCTGGGAATCTTGACGTAATCATGTTCTATTTAGTTGATCCATATCACCTTCAGTCTGGTCAGACACACCTTTACTGGGCAGACACGTCCTTGCCTGGGCAGTCATGCACTTAGCTGGGCAGACATGCACTTAGCTGGGCAAACATGTACTTAGCTGATCGGACATGTACCTAGCTGGTCGGACATGTGCATGACCGATCGGCCGAGTTCATTCCTGGGCAGCAAAGTCATGACTGGTCGGATGCAAGGTCATGACTGGTCGGTCACGACACTTCTCAAGCAATCCAAACTCTTCATTGATGCACCGGGTTACTCCTAAGCCAGGTCACCCAACCATTCCTTGCCACTTGTCATTTCTATTGCCACATCATCATTTTCAAATTTTGGGGATAATATTTATTTATTGATTAACTTTATTTCTTTGCCTCCTTGTAGAATCGACCACCCGATCTATACTACGACTACCGTTAAGTGGAAATCACGTTTAGGCATTAAACACCACTCTTGTACAATATAGAATCAGAGTCACATTGAACGATGTGTTTTGTCTTATTATTTATTTAGATCTTATATTTTGACAAATTATTTTTCAGACTCTATGTTTTGTAAAATGATTTAAATAGATCTTTAAATGTATTTGATTAAAAAAAAATTAAATATAACAACACATAATAATTTTGTTCAAAATTGTTAGTTTGGTGAATTATTTATGATTTTAGCTCAAAATCTTTTTTTATCAAAATCAAATTTAATGATCGATTTAAACCATTTTCCATAACAAAAAAATCTAAAAAATAATTTCCCAATATATTTATATATCCAAAACAACTTAGTATGTGTATTGAAATTATGAGGTAATGCATCTTAGCCCAGTGCACTAGCTACAATGTTAGAGAAACTGCGAATCGGCCTTTCGTTGCTCATTTCATTCCATTATTACTCATGAGTAATATCATGCATAGTGAAGTATTCTAAAACAAACAGTTATTTTTTCTATTATGTAATTAAAATGAGTTATTCATCAATTATGCTAGTCTGCATAAAATATTCCAACAAAGTTTTGAAACGTAGATTAATCACGCCTTTATATTATAAAGATTAAAAAAAAAATACTTCTTTTATTTACTTCAGCTGAAAACGACATTTTCTTTATTTGGTTTAGCATAGCTAAATTCTTTAACTGTGGAAAACAACAAAATAAAACATAAATTCAACGAGGAAAAATAGAAGACTAAAATAATAATTAAGGAAAGGAGAGGGTACGTGAGCTGAAGGTCATATAAGTACAAGGAGGATTTTGTAAATTTCAAATATTCAAAATGATTTGTCTAGGTTAAATAAGAGATATTTTTGTTTGTACTAATTGCAATACTTTGGTTTATGTAAATGTGTAATGTAGTTCGTACCCACTAACACCACCGAGTGCCTATTAACAAAATTTGAGCAATACGAATCCCTAGTCATAATTTCAACCTGAACTTTCTTCTTCCTAATGACTAAACAAGTGTTTATTCCCAAGAGTAAAGTTGCAGAGGCTACAATTTACACACATACACATACACATACCAGGGTATATACCAAAGAGTTGGGTTAAGGCAGATGAGATGAGATGGTACAAACTTGCAACTATAGACTACTATGATGAAATGAATTTCAACAAACAATACTTATAAATAAAGTATACTAAGTTGGTTTCCTCGACATAAACGCCACAGTATCTAAATCAATGCCATTAATAGTAGAAGATTTTGGAAGTAAACATGATTCAATTATTTATTTAACACTAGTTTTATGTAAAAGCTGATTCTTTGCAGCACAGAGGAAAAGAAAAAAAAAACACTTTACAAGAATATGGCAATTTATAAAAGTACCAGATCGTTTAGTCAAAGTCATCAACATTAAGCCAGTCACTTGACTCCTCACCTTCTGAATCTTTCTCCCTTGATTGGGTGGACTTTTTTCTAGCCTCTGGACTTTCACTTAGCTGAACCCAATCATTAGATTCATTAGGCGAAGAACTTCTGACGTGCTGAGCTTGCCTACTGTTTGATAACCTACGAGAAACTTCACTATCATCATCCTCTAGATCACTGAATGAGATATCATCTTCAGTTTCAAACTTTAAAGAGGCAGTATCTGCTGCTGAATTGCTTGAGTGGACAATTTCCTTGTCCTCTGGCTGTTCTTTATCCAAAACTTCAAACTTTTCATTGACTTTTGAAGATGGATTATCCTTCCCTTCTTTTTCGCTAACTTGTGTACTATCTTGAGATGCATTCAGAACCTCAGAGGTCTCTGCTTGTGCTTCCCTGTTCTTTTGAAGCTTCTGCAGCAGTACATCTCTTGCTTCAACAATCTGCAAAGAAACAGTACATTTTTTTACTAAACGAAAAACAAAATCACGAATCCATAAAGCTGCATATAGAATTTATTTACTTGTCACTCAGATGCCCTCCAGTGACAAGTAAATAAGTTCTATACAAAAAACAAAAAAAAAGACATTCTTTATTTCACTTGTTAAAGGATGCCAGAAAATGAAAGCCATAACATTTACTGATAAAAGGCCCTCTGGACTTGTTGGTCAAACCTAGAGCAGGAAAGCTCAACGCCTTAAAAATTTAAGAAGAAAGGATACATGTCTGACATGAAGTTCTAAAGTTGCAAACCCAAAGAGCAAACACAATTGATATGTGGAGATGAACGCATATAATGGGCATGAAAAAGATTGAAAGGCATCAAAAGTATTTATAGACCAGCTACCAGAGGACCTACACATTGATAAAAAGTACATATGAAGCAAAATCTCTCACCTTGGGAGTGGAAAGAAGCTCAAAATCATGTCCACTTAGTCTGGGAACCAACAATATAAAATAGACCATCCAAAAGATTTCTTGGCTCATCGAGCGGCAAAGCCTTAGCCTAAGTGTAGCAAATTCAGGAATATATCGTTCAATTGTTGAGGCATGTTCTCTCTGTGCTTCAGACATGCTGAACTCTGCATCAAAAGGACAAAAATATAAGAAAAACTAAAAACTGTTGTTATACCATTCTTATTAGTGCCAATTACTTCTGTGAAAAGATAAATCTGCGAGAAAAAGTCAGCTACACGAGTTTGAATATCTTTCATCATCTTGTGTTTAAAACTCTAGCCCAACTTTCTTTTAAGGCAAAAAGGGAGAGGATAAATGAAACAACACAGCAGCTGTTACAGAAAACTTTAAGATAACAAAGAGCAGTTAGATTCAGATGCAGAAAATTTGCATTATTTTACTGCTTGAATTGCAAAGCTCCTTAATTGTCCATCATTTTGAAAAGCAATAAATTTAATATTTATGTTCAGACATTAAAACCATATGAATAATTCCTCCCATTGATTTCACATGTAAAAACTCATAGAAAACAATAGCAAACACCTCTTGAATTATTACTTTTATGATTATGCATTACCTTCTTCCTTTTTTTCGTCTTTGCATGCTATCATTTGCTATAGGTTTTTGCTCCTGAAATGTCAGTGAGCAAGAACCAAGAACAAAACCAAGAGATGATTCGGTGAATGAGATAAAACTCAAACTGAATGCATATAAATGACAGATTCAAACCCACAAAAGAGATAAGAAATCTCATAGAACGAATTATAAAACCAACACATCATAAGTTAGAAACTCTCTCTCAGTACATATGTGTGTGTAGAGCAATGACAATAATAATAAATGCTCAAAGAACTGAAAACAATTACATTAGTATTAGTATACCACTTCACCAGGCCACAAAACTATCTTCTTCCATCTAAGCTCCCAATTCCCAAATTCAGTTACCTCATTCTGTCTACTAGTAACCCAATTAATGCTATGCCCAAAAAATATATATTTATTAAAAAAAGGGGGGTCAAAAAACAGAACAAAGAGTCAAAGACAATTCTTTAAAGCTTTTACTTCCACAGGTACCAAAATCAACCAGCATTGCACTTAATATAAATGGAAAAATCAAAACAAACAATGGCGTTTCAAGTTGAGTTAGTGTTATAACATAATTAAGTAATGGGTATTATTACCATGATCGAGTTGTAGAGGAAAATCGTTCCAACATTCGGGTCGCTTCGATATCTCAGTCACGAACTGAAGAACTTCGTCCGTAATCCCAGGCACACCACCACCATATTCATCATCATCTTCTTCTTCTTCTACATCATCATCTTCTAATTCTGCTTTATCCTGAAACTGCAACAAGGTCGAAGCCAACCTAGAAATCCCACTGACCGCTCTGTTACTATTACTAGACAGAAGATTAAGGCCACTCTTGAAGCTCCCGCCGATCTCCGCCAGATCGCTCCGTATCCCGGCCAAATCCAGTGACTCATTCTCCGATTCTGGCGAATCCTCGGCAGCGGTGGTTGGCTGTGAAGGAGAAGGAGGAGGAGGAGCAAGAAAGGCCGCCACACCGCGGAGTTGCCGGCCGATGCTTTGGCCGATCACCGACAAGTCCTCCTTTACGCCGGCAGGATTCTCCGCCGACGGAGGTGACGTGGTCTCTCGCGGATCGTCTGATCGGAGAGTTTTGATGAGCCAAGACATTGGGCTAATTTCTCGGCTCCTTTTTTTTTCTTCCAATACTTTTTGTTTTGTTTTTATTTCTGGATTTGTAAATCAAAGAACTTTATGGAAGATATGATGAGTGGAATTTATCAATTTGGGTTTTTTTTTCTTTTTTAAAATCACTAAACATGTGGAAGAGTTATAAACACTTTTGTTTTGTGTCTAATCTGATTTTATTTTAAAATTTAATTAAAAATAAATAAATGTTTCATTGTTTCTAATTCTAATTATGCCTTTGGGTTCGGGTTTCTTTTATTTCTTTGCATTGCTTTTTGACGGTGGTGGTGTTGTCGTTGTGGTTGTTTTGATTGTGATTTTTTTTAATTATGGAATGTGATATTTTGTTCTACCTTTTTATTCTAAATATATTTAATGCGGATTTGTGACTGCCACGTCAGCAATTTCTACATTTTTCTTATTTGTTTTGAGTTAATTTGAATGTTTCCCATATAGACCCACTAACAAAGATTCCATTAAACTATTCTTTTTGGTTCTACATTAAACTAATTTTTATCATGATAATAATAGGGATTTGTTAATTTTATCAAATGATTTCTCCTTCATAATCTATTTGTTTATTCTTCCTTTACATGTAAAATTGTAAGAGGAATAATAAACCGTTAGAAAGTTCTAATCTCATTGATATAATTGATTTTTTAATGACTTAATTTTATTCATTTGAAAAAAGACACTTACAAACAAAACATTACAATCATCTTTTAATGTCCTCCTTCGGGCAAGACTTTTTATTTTTTGTCAGGCAAGACTTTTTATTTTAATCTTGCTAATAAATAATAAATAATGGATGACTTTTTTTTTAATTTATTAATTAATTAGAAAGTTTGCAATCTTATGCATTATCAAGTTTCCAGTTTGGTACAGTTGTAACTTTTAGAATAGTAACTTAACAAACTACTTTATTGTAAACTAGTACTCTAATTTTAACTTAAAATTAATGAGATATTTTAGTTCTGGTAAGGATAGTTCACCAACAATTTTAATTGAACTCCACATCAATATTGAAGACCCCAAAGATAATTCCAATCAAACTTTGGAAGTAAATTGATATGTAGACTGAAATTGACAATGACAACTAATGATAATTAAGAAAAATAATAAAGCAAAATATTGTCCAAAATGGAAAACTTATTAATAAAACTAGTTGTATTATATATAAACTGGACAATTCAAACTTTAACATCTCATTACATAAATGTGTATCAAAACAATCACGTAGTACAAATATTTTTCTATCAATTATATGAAGCCTTATAATAAAAAATAATAATATAATAAAAACACCAAGAAAGAGGGAGGAAAACTAAAGAAAAACAGAAGAAAAGTAATAATAAGGTCCCCTGCTTATAAGAACAACAAGAATAAAGCAGGGTCTGGTCTAAAAAAAATTTGTTTAGTCTCAAAAACATCATTACCAACCTCAAATGTAACTATAAAATAATTGCTAGTCCTCCCTCTATGGTTATTTATTTAAAAAGAATCTTGATCCTACCTAACAACTGCACATACACAAGATATGGTACACATCTCTCCTCTTCCAATATCCCAATTTTGAATAATCTGCCCATCGAAACGTTCCTCGAAGAAACCCTCTAGATAAGGCCTGTATACGGATTGTAAGCTTGAACAGGCATACCTGTGCCGTAGGGATGGACAGTGGCTGCTCCATAAGGATTTCCGAAAGGGTTTGCAGATTGTTGTGGTTGTGGACCCATCATCATCATTTGCTGCTGCTGCTGCAGCATGAAAGCCTGCTGCTGGTTGGCCATGGTGGCCATTTGCACGTTATGTGGTGCAGCCACTGCACTAGAAGCGAAAAATGGATCGTGTACTGGCTGTTGCAACATGGGAGCAGCTGCTGGAGCAGGTTCCCAAGGGTTGTAGCTTACATTCTGGTTGTTTCTTCTGATTGCATCGTCGTAAAGACTGTCTAGTGTAAGCAAGTCGAAACCTCCCGCCTTAATACAATAAAGAAAATATGAATGCAGCATCAGCAATGCGTCAGTGTAACTTAGCAAGGCTCACAAGTTGAAATCCAGTACTGTTCTTTATATGCGGGCCTATTGCGTAGTGTTTATAACAAGTTACAACTCAACAGAAAGAAATGTTCGAATAGGTACCAGTTTGCTAGCAGCTGTGGCAGTTTCATTGGAGCTTGGAGCCGTAACAAGTGCCAATTCCCAGCCTGAAGCTCCGTTTGCATAAGTTGGAGCAGTTGACGGTTGTTGATCAGCTGCGATATTATCACAAGGTCTTTAGTTTTACAAAATTCATTAAAAACAATTATAAAACATCCTTTTGTGAACTAGAGCAAGTTCACGTTTACTAGAAAAGGACTGAAATTATCAACAAATGAGCATTAAGTTATACACAGATAACGAAAATAAATATGTATAGATATATATATAGGAGAATTCTCCTATAGGGGCTTCACTTTAAGCCCTACTGGTAGGGCTCTCAGTGTTTACAACCCGTGAACAGTTTTCGGCGCGATTTTTTTTATGACCGTGTATATTGTAGCTATTTAAAGTATCATGCAAATTTTCAGAAAATTCCGAATAGTTTACTGTACCGAAAATTAGGTTCAAACATGTTGTTGCACGCGTGACTAATTTTTTTTATGCGTATGAAAAACATGTTTGAACCTAGTTTTCGGTACTGTAAACTATTCGGAATTTTCTGAAAATTTGCTAGATGCTCTAAACAACTACAATATACACAGTCATAACAAAATTTCGCACCGAAAGCTGTTCACGGGTCGAGAAACACTGAAAGTCCTACCGGTAGTGCTTAAAGTGAAGCCCCTGTAGAAGAATTGTCCTATCTATCTATCTATCTATATATATATATATATATATATATTGAAAGATAAAAAAGAAATAGTTAAGAATACTTACTGACTGGTACAATGGCTAAAGCCATAGCATTTTTCTCATCTAATTCCTTAATATCTGGTACTGGGTCATTCAGTCCCTAGTAACAAAAAAAAAATATTTAAGCACCCTTAAAAGTGACTTTAACAAATTGCAAAGTTCTTGATATAGAATAAAACAAGTAGAAGTGACAAACAAACAATTGATTTTACCAGCAGATCTGGTGGCTCAGCTACAGGAGCTTCCACTTTTTCTGGTTCTGATGGAGGTGGAGGTGGAGGTGGAGGTGGTGATGGTGATGGTGATGGTGATGGTGATCGTGCCACCTCTACCTCTGGCTTCTTGTCCTCTATTGCCAACACCTTGGGGGCAGCAATATCCTGCTTGGTTAAATATAAAAGTCAAGGGATGCTTTTTCAATTGTTGAATTATAAACTTAAATGAACATTAAGCATAACAGAAGATAAAAAAAACAGAACAAAATGCTTAATGCGCTTCAAAAGCTCCCTAACCCATAAAATCATAAATAAGATTATTAGAAATGTTCAAGGGTCTCAATTAGTGTACTTTGTACCACGAAAGAAATTAATTCAAAAAGTCAGTATGACAGTAACAGTATGTAATAGAAAACAATCGATGATACTTCTACTGATATTAATGGTTCACATTTGAATAAATCCATGGGAAATGCTAATACTATAAACTAACTATAAAATTATGGAAAGATTTAACTTTTCTAATACTGTTGTTAAATACTAGAAATACACTTTATTGTGGTGATATTTGTGGAAAGCATCAGTAGCATAGCATCCATACAAAATTAAGCTAAATCTAGTTCACTTCAATGGCATTCATTAATTCGAATAGGACTCAGTCATAGCTACTGGTTTCTTGGTTAGATGATAAAGGCATCTTTGCAGTTAGTTTTCAAAGTAATATTTGTCAGTGATAATGCAAAACTAAAGTGCTCCGCTAAAAAATTAAAATTTCTATTGAAGAATCTGGATAAACCAAGCAACAGGTAAGTCTACCACCCCAGATATTCCCTAGTATATAGAAGAAGAAAAATTATGGGAAAGATTTTGCTCATAATTTGTAAATATTTATTTTCCATTTCCTGATTAGTAGACCCACAATGCTTTAGTGTTTCTTGCTTGTATGTTTTATTTCCTTCAATGATTGTATAAAATCTGGGTATGTGTTGTTGCAAGTTTTAATAATACTCAATGGCAAAAATAGCAGTATGCTCCTTTGGTGTCACACCTGATCCTTGCGAACTGTAGAAAACCGGGGAGCTTCTCCAACATACTCTTCCATGGCTTGTAAAAATGATGCTGGGGGCTACATTATCAAGAAAATACTAGCTCAATAAACTTGCTTTCAAAGAATTAAAAAGACTATATAGAGAAATACCATCCATGAAGAAATCACAAGTCAGACAACGAACCTGCTCAATCTTGATGAACTTTTCTCCTCGTCCAATATCAAGACTTTTACATATCTCATAAAACTCTGAGAGTCTCTCCGCCTGAAATTGCATACATTAATACATGTGGATATGATACTTCTTTTTTCGTGAACCAACAGTCAGATAAAGACTCAACACTAGACAAATATTCCCAAAGAACTACCTGCTGGCCAGCCTTCCTATATATATCCAGAGCCTTCACAGCATTGTGGCGTTCCATCTCAAAAAACTGTCAGAAATACATTATAACATGTGAGCTTTTTAGTATTTAAGCTTCTTATCCTAAAAAGAGAATGCCATGTCTCCTACCTTGTCAACCAAATTTACTGTACCATCACTAATAGCTTGATAAATCTTGACACTTTCTGAGGCAACCTATTTATCACAGTAGAAGAAAACCATAAGACAATAGATTGACAATGTCCAAACAATATATCATGGGAGAAACATGCCAAAAAAAGGCATAGATAAGAGAACTGTTACAAGTGTCGCCTACCATTGAAAGTGCTAACTGAATCACAAAATTATGGACTGCTGCTCCTTGTGGCTATAGAAAAATGAAACAGCAGATAATAATAATCAGTAACTTACATTCAGGAGCTTAAGCTTTGTCATTATTTTATGTGAATTGGCATGTGCTGGCACCAATTATTTGACTTCTGAAAATAAAACTTACCTGACAACCAAGAACACGAAAAAGAAGCTGTTGGAGAGCAGGCAATTGCTCAAGCAACTCAACAGTATCCAACTCCTTGGTTCTCTGCACCAAAAGATACTATGAAGTATCTACAAAATCTAATTTCTTGAAAATAATAAACAAGAAAGAGAAACCTAGTTAACTTCTAACAGCATCCTATGAGTTGAAAATTCTTTTTAATAAGTTCTGAGTTGAAAATCATTTTTAATAAAATGTGATGCAAGGAAATAAAGCTAAGTCTAAGGAGAAGCATCAAAGGAAAATCCAGTCTTCTTACTGGACGATCTGTCTCGATATCATATTTCAGAACACGAAAGCATTCAAGCCTCTCCTCCAAGAATAAGGCATATGTACGGACCCAAGCAGAGTAATCCCATGCTGGCACCATATATTAAAGTAATTTTGTAAGAATTCTGGCTTTCTCATAGAAAAGCTCTTTTAGCAAATACATGGTGTTCAGGAAGAATCGATACCATTTGGGCTAGAATCATCTTTGAAATGAGCTAAGTTAAGCATGTGACTTCTGCTTCTGCCATAATTAATTAGCTCTTCATGAAATGTAGGGTCTACTTCCCTCAGAGCACGGTGAATAACAACTAGAGTTTTCAAAGCAACCTACATTCCAAACATCAAATAGTTAAACCAACTTTCATTTTTTCTAAACATGCAGAACAATATGGTAAGCATTGAAGCTAGTGTCCAAAACCAAAAAAGGTTTCACTGATCTTAAATGCTCGATAACCTTCTTAGAGAACATGAAGATAGGAACCCTACCCACATAACCCATTACAAACACAAAATGATAACAGCACAATGTCGTACCGCCCAATTATGTGTTTTTGATAACCTTCTGGCAAGAGCATGGATACAGTATGCAACATCAGCTCGGGGTCTGGTAGCTGAAATGGCAGCGAAAATAGCTGCAAAGCAAAAGAGGAATAAACTGCATCAGGTCTTGGATTCCCATCTACCAACTACTTACTCTAAAAGACACATAAGAAACAACAATCCATCTCAATGAGATAGAGAGAGGGAGAGAGAGATCCACCTCTGATGTGCTTTTCCTTTGCAGAGCGCTCAACATGATTTGTGGCTTTGACTATAGCAATGTCCAATTCCTGCCAAAATTTATTACCCAGAGATGAAAATCCAGTATAATTTAGCTTGTAACAGCAACACATAGTACTGCAAAAAAAAAAAAAGGTTAATACCTTGTAATCACTATTGACTTTTGCCAATGAAACTGTAGTGGTGTCCTTAATCGCTCCAAGTGCTTTCCTCAAACTCTTCTGAGTACCACCGCCTGACATCCTCCCTTCTCTCCCTCAATAACAAAATCCTATAAAAAACACCAAATTGTGAACATTTTGAACTCAAAATCAAATTTCAATAACAACAAGCTCAAACTCAAATCAAAATTTAATAAAAAGTTACAGAATTCTATGTTCCTAGTTGATAATTCAGATCTGATCAATAACATTTCATCACTAACCAAACACAGTTCAAAAAGAAAAAGAAAAGCAAAGCTCTAATCAAGACTGAAGAGTTGACTCAAATCATCACCAAAATATATATATACATGTACATATCAAATCCCCTAAACACCACAAAAGTTACCAACGAAACGCCACAAGTCAGGACCAAAAAATAAAAGTTCAAGTTTCACCAAAAACGAATGGCTTTGACATAAAGCGGAAACAAAAATCGAAAATCAGTAACCAAACGAAACAACAGTAACATTAGCTAGACAATCAAACGAAGATTAAGATCTAAACAACTAAACAAATCTTAATCACCTGAACCGCAAAAAAGAATAGGATAACAGAAGCAAAATAGCAGAAGCATATACAGATCAAAGAGCTCGATTCACCTGAACCCAAATCGAAGAGAGAGAGAGGCGAGGAGAGGAGAGAGAGAGAGAGAAAAAAAAAAAGTAAAAGCTGGCTCTGGTTAGCTGGGGGTCGAGACCAGAGAAAAGTCGACCAGAAAATGAGCTCGGTTTGGTTTCGTTGGGTCGTCGGCGTCTAAGACAATTATTTTTATTTTCAAATTTAATTATTTATTTATTCATTTATTTTTTTAATTAAATAAAAATTTTGTTTAGAATTTTTAATTTTATAATTATAATAACTTTGTAATATTCTCTTTCCTATTTTATCTCTGTCAGAACATATACGGCTTGTAAGAATTTGTACTACTGCAACTTTACTGTTAAATTGGGACGTGATCATCTGTAGTTGCATTCTTTTCAGTTTTATTACATCTGCTTTCCTTCTATTGCCACGTTTCAGTACAGAAATATACGAAAATTACTAGCCATTCAATACATATGAAAATAACAAATACAAATGTTTATATATGATTGCTCCTTAAAAATGGGTGTTAATGACCGATAAATGAAACTAAATTATAAAAGGGTCTAATTGGAGGTGAAAAAGATATAAATATTGAGCTCAAAGCAAAAGGTTTAATATGAATTTTGAGGCACTTTGAATGATTCCAAAGATTGCCCCAATGGATACTTTGCTTAATAAGTAATTTTTTTATAGCTTAATAAGTACATTTAAAATATCACTTTTGTAATAAATACTGTTTCATAATAAGAAAAGAAAAAAAGAATTGGTTAGATTTGGAAAGTATAACTTCCTAATTTTGTATAAATAATTTATATATTTTTTAAGGTTTATTTATTTATTTCTATGTACGAAAAATAGTGTTTAATACAAGCCAAACTACCCTCAAAGAAAAAAGACACTGTAATTAAAATACAATAAATGATTATGTAGGGACAGGTCTGCCATGTCAAATGTCAATGTAATTAAATTCGATCGAAATTTTCGATGTATTTATATTTGCCACCCAATTGATTATTTAGTATATTTCCATATGTAATTTTTTATTTTATCAAACTTCTTTCATATTCACCCTCCAAAAAATAATGCCTTTATGTGACTACTTATCAATCAAATATACTATCAATTAGTCTTTAACAATCATCTTAAATTTTTTAGCAAAACAAAAGGAAGTTGTCTAAGGAAAAACATTAAAAATTGTTTTAATGAAATACATCATTATAATTAAGTGAATGATATTACAGGCATAAAATTATATGTGTATAAAATTTAAACATGGTAGGTTTCTATTTTAAATATATTCATATCACATATATTAATATAATATTTATTTTTAAAATGTATTTGCTTAGTTTTTATTTAGAAATGTATTAATTATTTTTATTATATTTTTCTAGTTGTCATGTAGATTTTAAATAAATAAACAATATCATATATATTATAAAAAAACAACAAAAACACATTCAAAATAAGTTAAAGTAAAACATTATCTGTAGTTTATAAGAAAATAACAAAATCGTTAAACCAAGAATCTTGTATATACACGCGTTTTATATAAAAAAAAAAATGATGTATTCTAGTTTTAAAATTAAATATTTTTTTAGAACTTTTTTTTAGAAAAAAATACCTATGAATTTGAATATAATAAAATATTAAAAAAATTCTAAATTAAAACTATGAATTTACTAACCCCTATACCTATCCTGTGATGGTTGTTCTATAAATACCAAGACCTGGGATAGGAAAGAGATGGGGTTTTTCTCTGTGTAATGCAAATACTCTGTCAAAATATAGAGAGATATACAGTAATAATATCGACTCGTGGACTAGGGGGATTTTAGCCTCCGAACCACGTAAAAAATGAACGAGTGCTCTTACTATATCATTCTAAGCATCCTTAAGAGTCATTATTCTTTTTACGGTTTGTCCTTAAGCACTACTTTATTCTAACTAATTACGTAATATATTGTTGGCGAAAAACCGCGTCAACAGTATATTTATGTCTAGTTTCACTATTACATATAGATATTTGGATAAGCAAAATACATTAAATGACAAAATAAATAATTAATAAAAGAAATAAAGAAAAAATATATTTAAGCACATATATACTTTAATATGAAATTTTAAAATATGTAATAAAATAATTATTATGGCTCCTTTATTACTTTTTATTTATTTTTTAAATTTATTTACCTTATTTAGATAACTTTGAAACTAACATTATTAGAAAACATTAAAAAAAAAATATTAAATATAACGGAAACAGAACAATTTCCGTTAAACTCACATTTATAATATATAAAAATGTATTATATATTTTTTTGGGATATTGAATGCATAAATACATAAGTTAAGGCTTCAGTTGCACTTAAATACCTAACTTATTTTTTTACGGCATAAATACCTAACGTTTATTTTTTGTTGCAACCGTTACTTTTTTCCGTTAACAGTCAAATATCAAACTTTTTAATTAGGATATTGGCGGCATAAATATATAAGTTTATGTAATTGTTGCACTTGAATACCTAACTTTTAATATTTGTAGCATAAATAATAAATATTTTATTTTTTAAATGGGATATTTGCGGCAATAATGCCTATGTAGTTCAGTTTATTGCACTTAAATGCTTATGTAAAAAATTTGGCGGCAATAATGCCTACCGTTACGATTTTAGAGCAGACGTTGGTCCCTGGGCCATTAGGAGTATATTTGATACACGTGTCACGACCCGATTGGGTTAAATTATTAAAATTTAAAAACAAAACTCTATTTATTATTCAGGTTTCTAATTTGAAAAAAAAAAAACTAACCTTCATTAATTAATTTAACAAGAAAAACCGATTATCTAAAACAGAGACCCAAAATCTAAAACAAAAAAAACTCAAAACTCCATACCCAGAAAAATCATCTTTCCCCCCACGATCGAAGAGACGACGACAACCGGAACCGGAGGAGACGACGATGACACTATTGCAATACAATGCCGACCATTCGACAACCGGGGGAACAACCACCCGACTACGGTGAGTTCTTTTCTGTTGATTGGGTTTCATTTCTCAAAGTCTTCATGCAGTTATTTTTGGGGGAGAATGATAATGATGCTCTATATAGAGCAGTTTGGGCGGGGAAGGGTGTCGATTTAAAAAAAAATTGGGGGTGAGAATATTGTTGATTTATGGTAGGTGGTATTATTAAATTTGGGTAAAAATGTTGTTGGGAAGCATGTGCATACAATTGACAGAGTGAGGTCCATTGAAATATATACTTTGTTTATTGAAAGGAATCTTTGTTGTTGTGGTCCATGGTTCAATCGTGTGGTACACTATGTTGCTCTTCAAGTGTGTGAACTATATTGTGTTTCGGTTTGTGTGTGTGTGAAGTGTTGACATTGCATTTTTTATTTCTATTGATAGGTGGTCATACTAACATCTTTACTATTGCAATACACCATGGGGGAAGCTGGTTTACTCCATTCGACAATAGAAGATATGAGGGAGGTAAAGTTGATTATGTTGATTGGGTGGATACTGATTACTTCACTAGGATGGAATTGGATGGAATGGCCTTGGACTTAAGACATAAACTTCCAGTGGGTTTTATGTACAAACCAATAGAAATGTGCTTAATATGGGCTTCATGGTGGTAGGGGATAAGGAGATCCTAAGAATTGTAGAGGATATTGAGAGGAATCGGGCTACAAAGATTGACATATTTCTTGTTTTTCCTGAAACAGTTCTACCTTTAGATTGGAAGGAAGATTCAGAATCTGTTAAACATGTCCCTGCTAACATTTTACCTCCTCTGAAAAGATGTATTATAGAGGAATTACCAGATGATTGTGATGTCCCTACAGATGTTGTTGGTATCCCTATTGATGCAACCATTGATGGGGAACAAGAAGAGTTTGATGCTGATCAATATTCTGAGGAATTTCATGATGCTGCCTTTGATGAACCTGATAAAGAGGAATATGAAGAAGAGTTTGACTACATGGATGATGAAAGTGATATGGAAGACCGAATACCAAAGGTGGTTGTGCTTTCAGATTCAGAGGATGATATTGGTGATGTGAGGGAGGATACAGTTGAGGAGAACCAAGACCTGGTTCAAAGTGACAGAAATAAGAAAGGAAAGCAAGCTGATGTGAGGGAAAATACATCTGAGGATAGCCAAGACAAAGTTCAAGCTGATGTGAGGGAAAATACAGCTGAGAAGAGCCAAGACAAAGTTCAGCGTGACAGAAAAGGGAAAGGAAAGCAAAGTGATGAAGATTTCATATTGGAGGAGGAAGAGTTTGAGCAAGATGTTGAAGCTGAGATAGAGATGGGTACACAGTCTGACCCTAGGAAGTGGTGGCCATCAGTTTCAGATTTTTGTACTCAAAATCTTGATGATGGAGACTCAGATGGTATATGTTCTGAGGAGGAGTTACACGAATTGAAGTCAGATGATGAGTTTGATGCTGGTAAAAATTCCAAAGAATTCAACCCGAAAACCAAAATGCAAAACTTCCAATTTGTTCTTGGCATGGAATTTGCCACTGTTACAATTTTAAGGAATGAAATAAGGGAGTACTTTATTGAAGGTGATCGAGAATATGTATTTATTGCCAATGATTCAAATAGAGTTAGAGTTAAGTGCAAGGGTGCAAACTGTGAGTGGATGTTGTTTGCTTCAATATTTAACAAGATAGATGGCAAAACAATGAGGGTCAAAACACTTGTTGACAAGCATAGTTGTGGCATTGTTTTGGACAATAAAAAGCTGACCTCAACTTGGCTTGCAAAGCACTTTTTGGAGCAATTTAGGCTAAATCCGAGTATGGAATACAATGTATTTAGGGAGATAACTGCAAAGACCAAGTACTCACGTGTGTCTAGCTGGACATTTTACAGGGCCAAGACAAAAGCAAGGAAGATGTTGGATGGGTATGTCAAGGAACAATACGCCATTCTTGATGACTACTGTAAAAGGTTGTTGGCTACCAATCTTGGCTCTACTGTGAAGTTGAAAACTGATTTGGTTAATGGGAGAAGGCAATTTCAGCGTATTTATATTTGTCTTAAGGCATGTAGAGATGGCTGGTTGGAGGGTTGTAGACCTCTAATTGGTCTTGATGGCTGCTTTTTAAAAGGATATTGTAAGGGCATTTTATTGGCTGCAGTAGGCATTGACGGTAATACTCCATGTTTCCCATTGCCTACTGTGTTGCTGAAAAGGAAAACACTGAGGTTTGGACTTGGTTCTTGGAGCTATTGAAGGCTGATATTGGGAGTTTGAGTCCCACCAAAGTGACAATGATGAGTGATCGTCAAAAAGGATTAGAAAATGCAGTGGGAGCCATCTTTAGTGGGTGTGAGGTGAGGTTTTGTGTTAGACATCTTCATGCTAACTTTAAAAAGGAATATCCTGGACTTTTACTTAAGCAACTTTTGTGGGCAGCAGCTAATACTACAACACAAGCTGAGTTTGCTCGAGCAATGCAAGAAGTCAAGAATGTCTCGGATGGTGCTTACAATTGGCTGGCAGGGAATGTAACGCCCCAACTCCTGGGACCGTTACGGTGTGCCTTATAAACAGTGCTAAACTCGCTAATCGAGTCGTTTGGCCAAAATCGTGAACTAAGTATGATTAGCGGTTTAGGGATTAAACATTTTGGTTAAGATGTAACGTTTCACTAGAACGTTTAATATATATACTTTGGGATCCCGAAAATATAATTTCAGAGTCTATTACAGAAAAAATATTTACAACAGGCCGTTCTAAGCGGCAAAACAGGGCTCAACCCTAGTTCCACTTTAAACCTCAGTCGTGGTGGACGAGCAGCTGCATATGTACACATCATCACCTAAGCTCTTCAACTCAAGGATGGTCCAGCTTCCTCTTGCCTTTAACTGCACCACATAGCACCCGTGAGCCAAAGCCCAGCAAGAAAACACAATAAAGCATGATATAATATCAACAACGATCATAATAACCATTCAGGACTATCAGTCCAAGCAAATAGGTGACAATAGCCAAAAGTCACAATAATGAGCATCGCTCCTTCTAGCCATGTGACGATAGGGTCACCAGGGCTTAACTGATAAGTGATCCTTTCTTAAGTTTGATTAGGACAGGTGCAAGGTGATTAGTCACCAACATAACCTTCCTCACGACTCTAGAGTCGAAACTTTGGACAACATCCCTTAGCCATGTGACAAACGGTCACCGGGGTCATATACCTTGGCTATAGTCATCTGGTCGTAGACCAGGCAAGCGCTCATAAGTTCTTCGACCTTAGGGTCGGTCCCGCATTAATGCCATGGAGCTATTCAATACGTGATCGTCGACCTTAGGGTCGGGCTGGCATTAGTGCCTTAGAGCCACTCAATGCACGATTCTCGACTTTAGAGTCGGTCCAGCATTAATGCCATGGGGCCATTCAATGCATGATTCATCAACCTTAGGGTCGGTCTAGCATTAATGCCATAGAGCCATTCAATGCGTGATTCTCGACTTTAGAGTCGGTCCCTGACTAGTCAGTGTCATACACAAGTAAGCCATGCCGCCAGTCATATATCACATGTTCAATATCCATAAACAAGGTATTCAGCATGCTTACTAACAGGTATTAGTACAATTAGAACCATGCATAAACACAGAGGCTCAAGCTCTGGACGATATCATACTCAGTATACAAAGCATGTCCTAGTCACATGTTTCTCATGCATCATATGCAATATATCCAGCAATCCAACATGCATCAATAACAGCCATGCATGTCACACTTAATAATCAACCAACATGCATCAAGGATAGCCATGCATGTCATACTCAATAATCAACCAACATGCATCATAATAGCCATGCATGTCATATTCAATAATCAACCAACATGCATCAATAATAGCCATGCATGTCACATATACACAGGGTGCAGTTTTCTTACCTCAAAGTCGAGCTAGAATGATTTAAAGAACGACCCTTGAGAACTATCAACCTTTAGTCCTTTAGCGGTCACCTAGTCATAACCAAATATAAGATACCATCAATAAAAATTGTCAACATAAGTTCCCAAACCAATATCTAGCCTCCGGGACATCAATCCCCACTTAACCGGGTACTAGGTTCAACCCCGAGGCCTATGGTAAGCATCCCTAGGCTAAAAACACAATTTTGGTCAAATCTGCCCTGATGGGCCGCGGCTCACCACAGCCATGCCGCGGCTCATCCCCCTGATAGAGGCATTTCTGCCTCAAAAGACACCTTAGGCCGCGACACACAAAAGCCAGGCCGCGGCTCATTACCCAGGTCAGCCAAAAATCAGCAACGCACCAACTCGACCTCCCCTGCATATTCCCTTAGAACCAAGCCTTCAAACTAGTTCCAAACCTTCTCCAAACACTCAATTAAATCTCTAAACATCACCCATAACTCCCCCTCATCAAAACCCAACCAAACATACACAAAAACTCCCCTTGATTCCCTCTTTCTACATCAAAAATCACAAGCTGAAAACCAAAAGGAAAACAGAGCATAACCTGAATTCAATGGCTAGAACTCACCTTAAAAACGATTTTGAATCCCCTTAAATGTCTGAATCAAGTTCCCTAGCTCCCACCTTTGATCTCCTAGCTCAATTCCTCAATTTGGGCTCTCAAAAATCAAAGAAAAGTGAAGGGAGAAGCTTGTACGGGAGAGAAAGGAAGAGAGGATGAGGATGGCTCTGTTTTATTATATTTCCACAGCCTTCTAAAACTCCCAAGGCTGATATAAATCCTTAAGGTCAAAAGACCATATTGCCCCTAGGCCAAATAAACCCCTTTAAAGACTTCCAAGGGTAAAATCGTCATTTCCCGCCTATCTCGTTAATTATAATTAACGCTCTCCAATTCCTGCTATTCTCAATATTCCCAATTACCAATAAATCATATCCCATTACCCTTTAATTCCCGGTAATGCTCTAATCATTAAATTCACCCCGAGACTCACCCCGAGCCCCGAACTTAAACCCGTTATGACTAGACCGAACACTTACATCTCATGATCGTCTCATGTCGATTAGCTCGAACCAATCCACCTTATAATGTGGCTATATTAATTAATCACAACCATGCACCCAATATATACAGTTACGTCCACAGTGGCCAAATTACCCTCATAATTAACATATGAGCCCATATGCATGCATTCACCATCATATAATAATATAATTCACGTAAACATGCATATAATCATCAAATACTATAATAAATCATTTATGGCCCTCCCGGCCTCCTAATCAAGGTCCTAAACCTTATTAGGAAATTTAAGGCATTACAAGGAAGAACCCCACAGAATGGACTAAGTCACATATTTCAGACTACCCAAAATGTGACATTTTGGTGAATAATTTGTGTGAGAGTTTCAATGCAGCCATACTTGATGCTCGCGACAAGCCAATTATAACTTTACTAGAGAAAATTAGATTTTGGTTGATGTCTCGGTTTTATAACAAAAAAGCTGAGTTGGAGAAGATGACTCAACCTGTGGGGAAGAGAATTTTGAAGATAATTTAGAAGAAAAAAGAGGTTGCAAAGCATTGTCTGGTTACTAGGTCTGACAAGTTTCAGTTTCAGGTTCAATGCAGCAATGGTAGTGCCTTGGTTGTCGATTTGGAATTCAGAACTTGTACATGTAGGAGGTTTCAACTATCTGGGCTTCCTTGTGGCCATGCAAGAGCTACTATCTGGTTCATGGGAGGTAATGTCTTTGATTATGTCCATGGATTCTATAAAAAAGAATCATTGCAAAAAGCATATGAACAGAGTGTGCATCCTATGCCTAGTCCAGATATGTGGCCTCAGACAGGACTCAACCCAATTGATCCACCACCTGAGACGAAGCTGCCTGGAAGACCTAAGAAAGCTAGGAGAAGGGAGACAGATGAACCTCCACCTGCTTTAAAGAAAGCTTGAAGAACTGGACAAGTTAAAACATGCAGCAATTGTCTGAAAACAGGCCACAGGAGAGAAACATGCAAATCTACTAAGGTGGTTGAGGTATAAACTTTATGCTTTCTTCTCAGTCCAGATAATTTTTATCATTGATTAGTTGCTTTATCATTGTTTTGTGAATTTGGAGCTAAATATTTGTTTGTTCAACCTATTTTAGAATCGTGTGGTCAAAAAGCGAGGTCATCCACCACTGCAGAACCCAATTGAATCCACACTTTTAAGGAAGGAAAGAAGACTGAAACAACATGCTAAAGGAGGAACTAGTGGTGCAACCAATGCTCAACCCGATACTGTCTGACTGGAAGGAGTTTCTTCTTTTGATTTTATTTTGAACTAGTGGTCGAATCTTGTATTTTGGTGTCTGTTATGTTGACCATTTTAGAGTCATGTATTTTGGTGTCTGTTTTTTGAGTCATGACAGGGTCATGCTGGCCATGATATTGGTCATGTACAGATCAGATACATTTGGCTTTTTAGGCCTATATTTTTGTACCTATCTCTTATGGTAATGAATGTAACTAGTTGTTGATCATATTTATTTCACAAAATACATCAACTAGAATACTGAATTCAAAATAGACCAAGATAGATTACATTGATTTGGGGTTTCATTTTGCAACAAAATTCATTACAAATCAATGCCTAGGGTGCAATAGCTTTGTCATTGTCAATACTGCACATGAAGATTACCCAAAAATAAACTAACAATACCAACAACTTCTACTTTGATTTTGTAGCCCAAATAACCACAACCAATAGAATTACAGCAAAATACATAGTATTCAAAAAGTAGTAACACTGCATTCGACCTCCATCATTTACTCTACCCCTGCTTTCAGCACAACTTTCACAGCTTTCTCTTCCAACATTTTGAAGGTTGTGAGATTGTGTCTCAAATCCATTTGAAGAACCACTGCATTGCCGATGACTTCCAATGTCAGTTGTCGTACTTAGGGATGTGATTTCAGTTTCAAGGTCACCAATTTTTCTTAGTAGTCCAGGGATGACCACCTTTGCTCGATGGCACATTGGAGGGTCTATCCATTCAAAGAAATTACACCCACCATGAATCTGAGTTGACCAAAACATACAAAATTTCTAGTGAACACCCATAGCCATTTATTCAATTAATCAGATTACAAAAACAAATGGAGATCTTACCCGATACTTGTTGCATGTTCTGAATCTTCGCCCAGAATTTTTGTTTGTCCAAGCCGTTCTTTCTACCACTGGCCTTGGTGGTCGATAATGGCAATTTTTTCCGTTCTCCATTAACCCGATGCAAAAGATGCCCTAACCCCCAATTCGAAGGAATTACAAGTTTTATTCTACTGGGTTCACGTGCTATACTGTCGGGGGTGGATCGTCTGGGTGTGGTCGGGGGGAAAGCTTCATCTTCATCGTTTTTCTGGGTATGGAGTTTTGAGTTTTTTTTGTTTTAGATTAGTTTTAGAACTTGGTTTTAGACAAACGGTTTTTTCGGTTATATTAATTAATCACGGTTAGTTTTCTTTTTTTGTTTTTAATTAAAAACCACAACCATTAATTGTTTTTGTTTTTAAATTTTAATAATTTAACCCAATCGGGTCGTGACACGTATATCAAATATACCCCTAACGGCCCAGGGACCAACGTCTGCTCTAAAATCGTAACGGTATGCATTATTGCCGCAAAAAGTTTTACATAAGCATTTAAGTGCAATAAACTGAACTACATAGGCATTATTGCCGCAAATATCCCTATAAAATACCATTCTTAAAAGGAAATAAAAAAGTTGGTTCCTATGCTTCTTTTCTCTTTGGAGAAAGAGAAAAAGGCACTACTAATAGGCGCTTTACATTTTTGAATCATTGAATGTATAGTACCAAAAGCATCCAATTTCCAAAAGTAAGAAGAGTATTTTTTTTTCCTTCTTATTTCCTTGAATCAATATACTATTCTTTAGAATCATTGAGAAAATTTACATTAAAATATCAACAATGGCATGAGTAGAATAAAGTTTGAGCGGTCACAGTCCCAGACCCAGGGAGACACTAAAGTAGTCAAGCCACCATTTTGTACTCAACTATGCTTTTTGTAACAGTGTCTTAAAACAAAATCACTATGTACATAACTTGAGAAAACGAAGCAGAGAGAAATAAAGGAAAGCAAGAGATTAACAAGTGTTTGAAGAAATGAAATTATGACTAATCTCTATATTGAGCTTCCATTAACAACCCGAAAGTCCAAAATTATAACTAAACTAACTACCTGAACAATTTAATTACAGTTGTCATAAGCATCCGCTGAAGTTGTATATGTAACAATATATGCTGCTCAAACTAAAATCTCACCATCTTTTATTTTTTGAATAATTTTTTTAAAAAATCACCAATCTTTCTTTCTGTTATTTTATTTTTTTCCTAAAACTTTGTCTTTGGCTTTTTGTTGAAGAAAAAAGGTGATGAGTTATACTCCTATGTTGTATCTTTTATAATATAAAAGTGCTATTGTCTCTGCTCCCATATATCCCTCACTCCATTGGATAGAAAGAAAGGCCATTATTTTGTATTTTCCTTGAGGTAGACCCATCTGTGTATTAATTCCATTGAAATAGCACCATAGAGTTAATTTATATTATATAATTAGGTCATCTTTTGAAGAAGCAAGATATATATATATTTATATATACAAAAGTTTCTTGGAATATTTAATATCAAAGGATTGTGTAAGTATTTGTCAAAGATTAAGACATATTTGAACAATTATAACTTGCTTAGAAAAGAAATAAGAACTTAATAAGTAATTTATATCTTATTAGATACCCATCTTCAAGTTGAAAAAATAACCATTTTTTGAACTAAGAAGAAATGGTAAAAATAATTATTTGTCTTACGTGTATATGCACGTTTATTTATTTATCACATACCATTAATTTTAAGGGTTAATTATGGTAGTTTTTTTTGTTCTTATTATATTTATATTTTGGGTTAAGTACAATCTAGTACGTCTTTTCTGGACTTCAGACATTAATTAGACGAAAAGGCACCACTAAACCATGTGGCAACACAATACACGAGGATAAATCCACACCAATTAAGCCAAGCCAAGCCAAGCCATGCATTATTCGTGGATAAAGAAATAAACTGATCCACTCAACAATTTGTAGACAGAAAGAAACAAAGAGGGTGTTTGGCACCTTAACTAAAAAAATATTTTTTGTTTTTAAAAGCTAAAAACTGTTTTTTGAAAACAAGTAGGGGTGTTTGACATTGTTTTCAGAAAACAATTTTTAAAAACAAAGTTACAAAAAACATAAAATTTTGAGAACAACAAAAAGTTGTTTTCTGTTGTTCTCAAGTTTTTTTTCCTAACTTTACTTTTTATTTTTCATCATTTTTTCTTTCAAATTATTTTATCTCATTATTTATTACAAATTTTTAAAATATTTTTCTCTTTATAAATATATTTGTTAATTTTTTATTTAAGATTTAAAAAAAATAAAACTAAAAAAATTGTTTTTAGAAAACATTAACCAAACAACTCTTATTTTTTGAAAACTACAAAAACAGTTTTCTGTTCTTATTTCTGAAAATAAAATTTTGAAAACAAAAAACAGAAAACAATACCAAACAGGCCCAAAGTGTTTTATATATCACCAATCAAAATAATTAATCAAGGTTAATAACAAATGCATAGGGTAAAAAATGCTACCTTATCATTTAATGGTAAAGAAAGTTTCCGGTAAAATTATTAAATTTTGTATTTACTTACAGATAAATACAAAAATAAAATCAGCAGTAAAAGTATCAAAACCTTACTTTTATTTCAATTTCATAAGTACCAAAGTCTTATTTTGTCTAGAAAAATTGCGGTTAAAATACTTAAATTTTGTATTTACTTATGGCTAAATATATAAAAAAAAAAGTATCACAAGGTTAAAATCAATTTTTAAAAAATCAATTTTTTTGCCATTTTTAAAATCCTAGTAATTATAAAATTTAATTAATTTAAAAATAAAAATATATATTAAAAAACTCTACATTTCATAATAGTAAACATAATATTTTTTTTGTTAACCATCTCATTCATATTCTTCCCTTGTCACGTAACCTACAATAATTTTTTCTTAAAATTACCGTTTGTTAATTAATGGGCTGACAATTTGTGGTAAACTTTGCATTTTTTTTTAGGTTGGATTTGGAGATTTCAAATTTGAGATCTACTCTTTGTGAGAAGAATTGTAGAGTATCACTAAATTATACATATGATTATTCAAACTCTACATGTTAATCATATCAAATTATGTTAGATTAAAAATACAATCTATTTATTCTTTTTCTCAAAAAAAAAAAAAAAAGACTCAAATACTATTTGCTTATTTCTCATATACAACTTGTTTATATGCTTAAAAAAAATTCTTTAAGAAAAATAAAGCAAATTGAAATAAGTTATTAGTTTAATTCATGCAATTTACATATAATAATACATCATACATGATCACATACATGTTTTTTTATAAGAATAATATTGAGTTAAATAAGCCAATCCGAATATTTAGTCATGTTACGAAGAATGAGAGAATTTTGACACGAATGTAGTTATGTTTAATTGGAACTTACTATTTTTGTGTTATTTTCAAATGATAGTGGTGTAATAACCTTGATGAATTGTAGTTAATTGGCAAAATGTTCATAATATTTAGGGTGTTTCTTCAATACACCCCCTATTTTTGGATGTATTGGTGCACACACTCTTATTTTAGGTATTTAGATGATTTTTTGCGCAATATTTTTTATGATAGTGTACATTGTAGTTATTTAGAACATTTTCATAAAATTCTGAATCATTTACAGTGTCAAAAACAAAGTTCAAACGTGTTACTTTTCACTTGCATAAAATAAAACAGTCACTCGTGCAACAAACTATTTGAACCATGTTTTCAGCACTATAAATTATTCGGAATTTTTTGAAAATTTGCAAGATGTTCTAAATAACTACAATGTATATGATCATAAAACAAAATTACGCCAAAAATAATTCTGGTACCGAAAATAAAAGGAGGTGTACCGGTACATCAAAAAATAAGGTGCATTGTAGAATTTCTCATATTTATATTTTAAAATAACTTGTAAACATGTCAATTAATTTATAATAAATAAAATAAAGTACTAAATTAGCTCGGGTGTTTTCAAAAGTTAACAATTGGATTTTATGTTTTGCTAAATGATATTTTGGACTTTGTCAAACAAAACAAATCAAAATAGTACCATGAATCCGATTTTAATCAAAATAATTTTAAATATAATTTTTTCTTGTTTGTTCCTCAATCACATTGGCTGCTTCTCTGAACTCATCGCATCGCTGAAGACCCAACAATTAATTTTATATTTGAAATTATTTTGACCTAAAATCATATTAGGAGAACTATTTTGATTTATTTTGTAAAATACATAGTCTGAAATATAATTTAACAAAACACAAAATCGAATTAAATAATTTTATAACATATAGGGCCTATTTGATATTCTTCCTAAAATCAATGACTATATTACAAATAAATAAAAACATTAATAATTTATTATGAATTTTTCTTAGTGTTAGATCCAAAAATATCTAATAATAAATTATTTTCATATGAATTTTAATCATGGAAATGAAATTATGGAAACCTTTAATGAGTATACCTAAAAGCACTATAATGCATTTTTATAATAAGAAAAGCACTTTAATGCTTAAATCAATAAAATAAAATCTTTAATCTCGTAGGTTTATTATATTCTTAATTCTTATTTCTTTATTTTTTTACGATAATAATTTCGAACGTTAGTGAAACAGTGCAGTCATAAGTCTCTAGTCGTTAACTATAGATTGATTATAAATTTGTAATGTAAATCCCCAACTTTTTTTAGATTTGTTGCATTTATTTCTCCATTTTTTTACAATAATAATCTTGAATATTAGTAATTAAGTTCTCTCTATGTAGTTCCTAATACATAATACGTGACAAATCTTGATTGGGTTAGCGTGGAAAATAAAAACTAAAAATTACAAAAATGTTTAATAATAAAACAAAATTAATAAAAGCTGGTTTATTTTTAAAATAAATAAACTTAAAAAAATGAACAAAAGCTATACCTAAATACTAAAAAAAATAGTTGGATAATTGTGTTTAATGTGAATACTAATTTTATTTTAAGTTGAGGTTGGTAATTTTATATGGTTTAGAGGATCTCTCATGAAAGTGCAAATCTCTATGCATTGCACACTTGTGTGCTAAATGTTGATCCAAATTTATATCAACAATATATTTATTATTTCCATTAAAAAATAAAAAATATATTTTTTTTATATTTCCAATAAATATTAAATAATTATTAATCAAAAATTATTTTCACATCACTTTTATATTTATGCGCGTTGGAGCATAATTATAAAAGTTGTGCTAAATATATCATTTATAACTTTATGTGCTAAATTTAACACTTTTCTTGCATCTGCATTGGATATGATCTTAATTTAGTTAAAAAAATGTATATGTAAACTAAATTTCTATAAACTAATAAACTCAAATCTTATTAAAATTGATATTTTATTTGTATTTAAAAAAGAATAAATAGTATTTTTGCCTCTTAACTTTTAACACTATCAGATTGCGCCTCCTAAAATATACGGTCTGTTAAAAAAATTTCCTGAACTATTGAAACTATCAGATCGTACCTCCTGTTACAATTTGCATGAAATAATTAGCATTTTACCCATCAAACTTTGACAACTACAAAATTGTACTCCCTTTAATTATTAAAATTTTAAATCTATTTTTTAATTAATTCTTAAAAAAAAATTAAAAAATCAATGAAAGAGTAAAATTATTTAAAATTCATTTTAAATACATTTAAGTTTAAAAAAAATTAGAAGAAAAACTAAATTGTTACAAATAAAAAAAAAACATATTCCCTTCTTTTTTTTTCTTTTTAATATATTTTTTAAATTACTTTCTATTCTTTCATTTTTCCCAATATTTTAAATTAATTAAGTTTTATATATTTATTTTTAAATGATTTTAGGGGGCAAAAATGAAAGAATAGAAAGTAATTAGAAAAAATAATAAAAAAAAATAAAGAAGAAAAAGGGAATATGTTTTTTTAATTTTAACAATTTAGTTTTTCTGTTAATTTTTTTTAAAACTTAAATGTTTTTAAAAGGAATTTCAAATAATTTTAGTCTTTTATTGAATTTTTTAAATAATTTTTCTTTAATTTTTTAAGAACTAATAGAAAAATATATTTTTAAATTTTTATAATTACAATTTGGTAGTTGTCAAAGGTCGGGGGGCAAAAATGCTAATTATTTTATGCAAATCATAACAATGAGTACGATATGATAGTATCAATAGTTCAGAGAGAAATTTTAACCGACCGCATATTTTAGAGGGCACAATCTGGTAGTGTCAAAAATTCAGAGGGCAAAAATGTTATTTATTCTTTAAATAATTAGAAGTAATATTTAAGTATGGGGGTGCCTGTAGTTACTCCCCTAAAGGGGAGCATTGATGTACTTCCTTGTGTTTTTGGCACTTAGATAGTAATCCAAATCTTTTTATATAATTGTATACATTGTATTTACAATACCATCCTACCAATTTTCAAAAATTTCTAGGTAATTTATGGTACTGAAAATAGAGTTCAAACATTTTATTATAAAGTGCGGATTGGATTATGTTGGATTGAAAAAATTAAAATATGCACAAGTGTAGTTTCAATGTTGAAAGTAATCAATTCAATCTACACTTTATATATATATATATATAATAATTTTTTAAATATTTATAAATGAAATAAAAATTTTATATTTTAATATATTTGATATAAAAAAACAATAATATAAAATTTACCTAAACAAGTAAAAGCATCTTATTTTTTAAATTATAAACTTTAAGTTTATTTGTTGTATCAAATTTAAATATGAATGTGATATTTAATTTTATTATTTGAGTTATTAAATAATTGCTAATTTTGTTTTACAGAAATTGAAATGATAAGTTATAGCAAAAAAAACGTATCAAAATTAATAAATAGTCTAAGTTTTTTTTTTTTTTTTTTTTAAAGTGATGAATCCAATCCGCATTTTTGGATTGGTTTTGAACTAGTGTGGATTGGATTGGATATTATATTTTAATATAATGTTTGATTGATTAAATAAGTGTCACAAAAAGTGATTATTTGATCTAAGTAGGGGAATGTTATATTATTTCATATAATATAAGGTTAGATTAAATAATATGACAAATGTGACTTGTCACACATTGTAACATATTATTGAGAGTTACAAAATGGGATACATGTGTGTGTTAGTGTGTCCAAATGTAACATATTTTGGAGTTACAAAATCAGTTACAAATTTATATCCCCCAAATATTACCCAATAATATGTAGATTGAGAGTTACACATTTGTGTTTGAATTTCATAGAGCCATTATGTGATGTGGATATTGAAGACATGTTTTTAACTCTCATTAGGTGTATGGAGGTTATAAAATCATGTGGGAAGAGATTGTGACGTTTTTGGAAAAACTAAAATTTGGAGGCTATAACAGCCTGGTGGCCGCGGCCATAAGCTTCCCAGACTACTGCCTGGGAGTCAGAAGCAAGCAGCCACGACCAGGCATGTCCCAGGCCGCAGTCTGGGATGCTGCCAGCCGATTTCAATTTTCAGTTTTCTCCAAATTGAACGGTTTTAACATCTCAAGTAACTCTCAAATCTTCATTTTAATTTCATAAACATCCAATTAAATATTGGTAACAGCCATGGAGGTTGGTAGAACTTGAAATTCAAAGGGTGTCTCAAAAATCTATAAATAGGAGTCTAATGCTCACTTACAAGACACATAATTTTCTATCTACAAAGCACTTAACTGAAAAATACATCATAGAGATATGATAAATCTGGAGAGATATATCCTTATGAGAACCCTTAGTGCTTAAAGAATATGGGGAAATAAGATTTTGGACAAATGTCTTGAACCTTATTCAAGTTTGTGATCCTCATTTTAGGATTAATGCCTTAAAAGCATGTAAAGACATTTTATTAATTTTAATAAAAGTACAATTTTATTATATTTGAATGTTATGATTATCGTTCGAATTAATTATATAATAATATCAAGAAAATTCATTATTCATTTATCAGAATATGATCTTGTATTAGTACGAGAGAATTAAGATCATATATAATGAATAAAATAGTCAGTAACATATTAAAGTAAGAAATCGTTAATGAATGGTTACTAATGCGGTTTACTAAGCATACGAGATGCAAATGATCTAGATTCAAATTACTAATGTGGATAGATATCTTAATAAATGTGATGTATATAATAGAGATTATATATAATAGGACTGGTGAGAATTAATTATCTTTATAAACTTGTCGTTTGACATAAAGATTTAATTCTTATCATAATAGATGATAATTTATAGATCACTCTAAATCTTGAATATTCATGAACTCCTGTTTGTGTTTATTGGATCTTTTGATTCACTCATTAATGTTTCTTAGTATAATGAGGCCAATGACTTTTGTTTTGGAGATTCAATATCATGAATGGTTGGGAACATGATTTGCAATAATGGAATCATACTTTCCTAACAGATCGAATATTGGTTCTCTTAAGGGTTAATTCTATAACTGAATAGTTATTGAGCTCAAATCTATAATTTGATTATAGATTAATTATTCGCTAGTGAATTAATGGTACTTAAGGATCAAGAGGTAATTCTAAGGGTAAAATGGTAATCTTGACCAGCTCTAATTAACGAACCAATAAATAGAGGACAATACTACATTTATTGATTATATCAACGGACTACAAGAGAAAACTCTATATATATAATTCTATAAATACTTAGAGTGCAATTCCATATTTATAGTGGAGTACTAATATAATTAATAAATAAAATGATTAGATTAAAGAGTTTAATTAATAATCCGATTTATTGGAGCTTCGTATTATAGGTCCATGGTCCCTAAATCACCTCTGTCCTACACTATCAATGGTAAATATGTCAAAAGAAATATTTGCAGAGAGAATGACTTAATTGCAAAGAAATTAATTTTCCAGGGCAAGAAAATAATTATGTCATCATTTTTGGCAATTGATTAATTATGAAATAATTAATTATTTAGCTATATAGTTTTTTTTAAAAAACTATAGGTTAAATAAATATTAATCATGTTTAGATTAATATAAAGAGATGTTAATAATTATCTTATTTATAATAAGATATTTGTTTATTTATTAAAACTGATATTTTTAAATAAAGTTAATTTTGAATTAACTGATATTTATTTTGGAATAAATATATTGTCTTAAATATTAATTAAACAAACAAATTAAGAAAATTAGGGAAAACCCTAATGTGCTCATGCCACGCACTGTATTGCATAGTGAGTGGCGCCACACAGGTATATTCCCTATCCTTGAGATTTGAATTTTGAATTTCAAATAATTTATTTATTTAATTATATATATTTAATTATTCTTTTTAAATATGATTTAAATTAAATATGTTATAACTTATTAGTTTTATTTAAATAAAATAAGGATGAATTAAATTAGTTAATTATCTCTATAAATCCGAAAACAATCAATACTTTTCAAGAAGTTGTGTACATAATTTTTGACTATCAGACCCTCTTGTAGAAAAAGAAAGCAATAGTTTTTCTAAACTCGAAAACTATTCGAAGTCTTCTCTCTCAACCAAACATCTCTAGATCTCATGTGTTGAATACATCTAGAGAGTTCTAAATCAACATTTTGAATCCTACGTGCTCACACACGTTCTTGTGTGTTTGAAAATTGGTTTGGAAGATCAATGTGTGAGCTTTCAGAATCTGGATTGGAAAATCGTTGATTTATACAAAAAGATTTGTGGATTCTTGATACGCTACAAGAGGTAATCTCTAATCTATTTGTATGTGATTTAATATATCTATATATGTATGATCATGACTGGTATTAATAAAAAAATTTAAAAGACTCATTCTGCTGCGTAACTTTGATTTACATTTTTAATACCAACACCCCACTACTCTACACTCAGGTTGTGTGAGAGTTTGTGTTCTTTCTATTGTTCTTATTTCATTTTTTTGTTATTCTTGTTATTATTTTTTTGAGTCTGTGATCTTCTTCTTTTACATCTTTCTATGTGTTGACGCGGTTCTTCGGCAACAGATAATCAAGAGAAGAAGAGAAAGAGATTAGTACTTAAAAGTAGAACCGTCGCAGATATGAAATCTTTGTGGAAAGAACTAGGTGACTCCAGACACGTTTTTAAGTGGTTCGAAGGTTAAAATCCTTCTACTCCACTAGTCAATATTATTGATCTTTTCTGGGTAATTGGTTTACAAAGTATATAGTTCTTACAAGACTATTTTTCCAACCCCTATCAACTCCCAGGGTCTCCATATTTATAGGAGAAGGCACCTGGAAATTGGTAGGGAGGTCATCCCGTGACCTTACCATTTGTCATATCAAGTCTGTGATATTCATGATTAATTCCTAAACCTGACACACAAGTGTGGTCTAATCAGTATGGAAGGAGATAATGGGCCGCACGGCCCAACCTGTCCGTGGGTGTCTGAATACGCACGTTCCTGCTGCGTGTCCGAGAAGTCAGGGGGATATCGGACACGTGATGGCAGGATTATGCACGTTTATCTTGCGTGTTGACTTCCCATAGGGTCAGAGCTTCCTGAGAAGCTCATTACTGGAGCAATTCATAACCCGAGCTTATCCGTCAGTGGTCGCCGGATGTTGTTCCCAGCTCCTGGTGCAACAAGAGCGAGCTGGAAACAGGACCCCCTCGAGCTAGAAAGGGCCCGTCCTGAAAATAAAGCCTCTGGCCTGTGGGAGCCTCGGACTAAATCATGTTTAGTCCGAGGCTCGTCCTGCTAAACAGCCCGTGGGAAAACCAGGGCGTACATCTGCCCCCCAAGCTCCTGCTCGTGGTCCATGACGTCAGATATGGGAGACCACAGTTGGGGCTTTTAGACTTCTCCCACAACCCTTCGCATTCCATGCTTTTCGCATGCGTCTGATACGTGGAACGCCGTGGGTGGCGACGGTACACTCTACGAGAACCGCATTAAATGGCCTAGCCTACTGTCCAGCCGTCGTTTCACACTTCGAGTGGAGGGTCTCCCAAGGGCCTTTTACACGTGATCCTTCCCGTGTATAAAAAGGGGTGGTCATCCCACGCACGGGCCACCTTACCATTCAAAACCTCTCAACTTTCCTTGTTTTCTCTGACCTTCCGAAGAACAAAACCCTCATTTCCATTGCTCTCATCTTCTTCGTTCACGAAGCTTAAGCGCACGAGTTCCTTCAAAACTTCGGAGACCACTGTGCCAACGAAGCTCCTACCAGCGCAACAACCTCACTCACCATCTAACCATATACTGTAAGTCTCCTGTCCTTGTTTATTTTTGAAAGCATGCCACTGTAGCTTAGGCAAAAATTTTTACTGTAGCCACATGCAGAAGTTTTCTGGGTCGCGCGGATATGGAGGGTGACAGCCCTTCTTAGATTAGGGCACACTTGCCATGGGACATCGTCTTAGAATATGGGTTCCATGGTTCTCTCTTGGGAACAATTTCTGGGTAGGATCCTTAGAAATTTTGGGTGCAAAAACCGGGTAGCTTAGGGAATACGCCTTAAAAGCGGTTTTGCCATGCCTTGCTTGTTGAAACTTTCCCCCCAAGGCAATTTTTTACTCTAAGTCCTCTGACACACGAATTCCGAGTAATCTGGGATCTGTTGGGGGCATAGGCGCGTGTTCCTTGGAACGCGTGGCACCACTCTCCACGGGCTGGGCTTACCCCAGCTCGTGTACAGAATACTTGCTTCACTCTCCTGCTTGGGTCGCCTTTTCTAAAGTGTTTTCTTTTGTTCGATAGGCGACCAGATGGCTCCAAAGAGAAATCTGCCACAGAAGAATGTGGGAAGTTCGTCCTCCCAGCAGGATAAAGGAAAGGCGGTGGTGACCAGCTCGCCAATTCCTCACTTTGGGCCGGCGGTGGAGAAGCAAGCCGAGGTGGCCCCTGACGCGTTTTTCGAGGCGGAGAGAATCGTCTCGAAGATAACCAGCCAGGCAAAGATCACCAAAATCTTCCTCAACCACAACATTCCTCTGGGGAAGACCTCCGTGATCGCCCGACCTGCTGCGGATGGGGAGCGGAGCTGCACGCCGCTCGACGAGTCGTTCGCGGCCTGGAGCGGGGAACACTTCAAGGCAGGGGCCTTCCTCCCCCTGGATCAGTATTTTGCTGATTTTCTGAACTATGTGGGGTTGGCCCCATTTCAGCTCCCCCCCAACTCATACCGTCTGTTGGCGGGATTGAGGTATTTGTTCCAAAAGCATGAGTGGGAGGTCCCCACTCCTGCTGATATTCTATATTTCTTTTGCCTCAAAGCCAGCTCGGACCAGCGGGGGCGAGGCGACGGGTTCTATTACTTAACACGCTTCCCTAACACAGCAGCAGTGATCGAGCTGCCGAGCCATCCAAACGACTTCAAAGACCAGTTTTTTATGTCAACTGGGTTCCGAAACTGCGATCATCACTATTTCAACCGCCCTCGTAAGTGATCCTTGATTTAGCTCGCCTTTTAACGGTTATCTTATTTTAGCTCGTCCCTTATTCCACTTCTGATTTCAACCAACCTTGCAGCCATTTACGCGAGGACCGAAAAGTCTGTGACCCTTGGGGGTCAATACGATACACTGGCGAACCTGCCCCCCAGTGAGAAAGACTACCGCGCGCTCGTGACGGACGAGACGATGGTATTCTGCAAGCTGATTTTCCCAAATCAGACTTTGAATTTGAAAAGGCCCCGGGGGCCTCCCCCAGCTCGCGACAACAGACCGATCGTCGCGGAGGAGGTCGCAGACGACGAAGGCGAGGAAGAAGGTGAGGAAGTTCCTCTGGTGAGGAACAGGAAGAGGACCTTGGAGGTCGCCTAGGGGATGAGCGAGGAGTGGGCCCAATCCGGAGCAACCGCGGGTCCTTCCGGTCAAGGTAACTCTTACTTATTTAAGAACGTAGATAGGGCCACTGCAGACCCCCGGCTGGTTAGGTTCAACCCTAGGCAGCTCGTCCATCGTCACCCAAGGAATCCGGACCTGGACACGCTCCTGCTCCACTGCGTTGACCAGCTCGTGCTGGACAACCAAGAGAGTCGGCCTAAGGGTACCGTAGTAGTAGATAATACCCTAGCCTTTAGGTCGGTCATTTTTGAGGAGTACGGGACCAATTTACGCACGTGGCCTGCGCTCCAGAGGGGCATCTATGCTCCGGGGATTAGGCAGTACGTAGAAGAGTCCAGCCCCGATTCAGAACCGGACCTAGAACCTTCGCCAGTTCGCGAGATAATCGTGCTAGGCTTTTCCAGCTCGGGGGGTAGGGTTCCCTTAGTATTTGCTTTCTCATTGCCTTTGGACCTTTTGTCTTTATTTCTGCATGATTGCTAATAACCATGTTTTTTGTTCTTGGCAGAAGAGATGTCTCAGCCCGGGAATAGTCTGCGGGGCGTTGTGTTCGGTGGGAATCCCCCAGCAGGGCTGAGGTTAAAGAGGCTTCGCGAGTCCAAGAGCTCGGCCGGGGCCTCCACCAAATCCCCGGCTAAGGAGAAGGAGAAAGCCCCGCCATCCCAGGTCGCGGGGGCGAACCTCCCTGTCGCCAGGACAGGACTCATGCACCCGCCACCCCAACGATCTCCACTGGCCGCCCAGGACGAGGTAATAGAGGTCGGGAATCTGGCCGCGGCAGCCCCGGACGTGCGTATCCAGGTCGACCCCCGGGCTCTGGAGAAGATGCCCGAAGCATTCCGGGGTACGGTGTATGAGTCGGCTAGCTACGCCGTCAGCCACTATTACAATATCAGGGAGAAGGAGCTCCGGGCCATCGAAACAACGAGCCCGGTCCGAGTTATAGAGTCTGCTATGGACATGACCTTAACGGTAAAGTGCCCCCTTCTTTTAAGGCTTTAACACTCACACGCCGCCTTTTTCCTTCCAGTTTGCTAATTTATCATTCTTTTCTTGCAGGGCATGGCTGCCGCCTATAGAGGCATTGTTAGGACCAAGGCCCAGCTCGAGGGTTTGGAAGCTGATCGCCAGACCGCCCTCCAGGAGTCTCAGGAGGCGAGAGACGCTCTGGCGGCCTCTAAAGCCGAGCTAGAGAAGATCCACTCTGAGAACCTAGAGCTTAAAAACTCCCTGGCCGCATCGCGGACAGATCTTGAGGCGGCGAAGGCCGAAGCCCAGGCCGCCCTGAAAGACGAGCGGGTCGTGTCGGAGCAGTCCTTACAAGACCTGTTCTATCACTGCTGGTCCCACAATCCGGACGCGGACTTTTCTTTCATGCCGCCGGACCTCTGGGCATTCTTGTTGCCGCAGCTTCAAGCTCGCCTGAATAAGGAGGTTCCTCCATCGGAGACTGGAGAGGCCTCTGCCGCGGCGGAGCAGGATGAGACCGCGACCTCCAAAGGGCCAACTGATGGGGCTTAGGACACTTCTTGTTTAAGTATTTTGAACTCTTTCTATTGTAATTTTCTTTTTATGTGAGGCGTTTCCGCCTCGAGACAATTTGTTCAGCCAGTTTTACATATATATTTTTATGCATTTGGTCAGAATTTATCTCTTTATTTTTATGAACTTAGTTCGAGTTAACTTTATCCGTATCCCGGGCTCTTTAAAGAAGAACCGCGGTCAACAAATTTTTGTTAACTTCTAAGTTTTATGACCTGGTTAAGACCAGGAACTTATTTTGAAAAAACTTAGTTCGCGTCAACTTTTATCCGCATCCCGGGCTCTTTAAAGAAGAACCGCGGTCAACAAATTTTTGTTAACTTCTAAGTTTTATGACCTGGTTAAGACCAGGAACTTATTTTGAAAAAACTTAGTTCGTGTCAACTTTTATCCGTATCCCGGGCTCTTTAAAGAAGAACCGCGGTCAACAAATTTTTGTTAACTTCTAAGTTTTATGACCTGGTTAAGACCAGGAACTTATTTTGAAAAAACTTAGTTCGCGTCAACTTTTATCCGCATCCCGGGCTCTTTAAAGAAGAACCGCAGTCAACAAATTTTTGTTAACTTCTAAGTTTTATGACCTGGTTAAGACCAGGAACTTATTTTGAAAAAACTTAGTTCGCGTCAACTTTTATCCGTATCCCGGGCTCTTTAAAGAAGAACCGCGGTCAACAAATTTTTGTTAACTTCTAAGTTTTATGACCTGGTTAAGACCAGGAACTTATTTTGAAAAAACTTAGTTCGCGTCAACTTTTATCCGCATCTCGGGCTCTTTAAAGAAGAACCGCGGTCAACAAATTTTTGTTAACTTCTAAGTTTTATGACCTGGTTAAGACCAGGATAGGACTTAGTTTGTGATAACTCTTATCCGTAGATAAAAATTAACACCTAAGTCGTAAAGGAGACCTGGATATATCCGGGTACCATATGCCCCCCAAGTAACTGGGAAAGGGACTTTCGTTGTTACTTTAAAATTACACTTGCAAATAACGAGAAACATTTGATTTTTATTTATACATGGAAGGTGACCTTCTAGGCCTTACAAATGTTCATTGATAATATTTCTTTTGGTGGATAGCATTCCAAGTCCGCGGGACCGCCCCTCCACCAAGTCGAGCTAACTTATAAGTTCCCTCTTTGATGACTTTGATGACCTGGTATGGTCCTTCCCAGCTTGGTCCCAAAACCCCATCTTTGGGATCTTTCCCGGCCAGGAAAACTCTCCTCAAGACCAAATCGCCGACGCTAAAGGCACGTCTTTTGACCTTAGTGTTGAAGTAGCGAGTGATTTTCTGTTGATAATGGGCGAGCTGGAGTTGTGAATCCTCTCTCCTTTCATCCATTAAGTCTAAGGAGTGGCATAGGAGCTCGTGGTTCTCGTCTTGGTCGTAGGACCGGACCCTGTGCGACAGGACCTTCACCTCCACGGGGAGGACTGCTTCACTTCCAAAGGTTAGGGAGAAAGGAGTGTGGCCCGTGGGAGTCCGATGTGAGGTCCTATAGGCCCACAGAACTTGGGGGAGCTGTTCTGGCCAGATTCCCTTTGCCTCATCTAGCCTCTTCTTGAGGCTTGCCTTCAGAGTTTTATTGACAGCCTCGACCTGGCCGTTCGCCTGGGGATAGGCCACGGACGAGAAGCTTTTCACAATTCCGTGCCTTTCGCAAAATTCGGTGAACAGGTCGCTGTCAAATTGAGTGCCATTGTCGGAGACGATATTTTTGGGTAGGCCAAATCGACATATGATGCTCTTAACCACGAAGTCTAGCACCTTTTTCGATGTTATTGTCGCCAACGGCTCTGCTTCGGCCCACTTGGTGAAGTAGTCAATGGCTACCACGGCGTAACGGACCCCGCCCTTTCCGGTGGGCAGGGCGCCTATTAGATCTATCCCCCAAATGGCGAAGGGCCAGGGAGACGAAATCATTTTTAGCTCGGTCGGAGGAGCTCGCGCAACCGCGGCGAACCGCTGACACTTGTCGCACTTTTTTACATATGAGATCGAGTCTTTGGACAGAGTCAGCTAGTAATAACCCTGCCGAAGGATCTTCAAGGCCAGGCTTTGCCCCCCAGTGTGATCTCCGCAGAATCCGTCATGAACTTCTTGCAGGATGGCCTTCGCTTCGCTTGGAGGAACGCACCGGAGGAGAGGTAAGGAATGCCCACGTCGGTACAACACCCCCTCGATTAGCGTATATCTCGGAGCTTGATAAAGGACTCGCCGTGCGTCGTTGCGCCCTTCGGGTAACTTGCCCTCGACGAGGTACTCAACAATGGGAGTCATCCAGGTCGGCCTGATGTCAATCATTCCAATATCTGCTCGATCTCCGTCTATGCTGGGTTTCTCCAAGAACTCAACTGGCACCAACCCCAGGGTTTCTGTCTCTCCCGAGGTGGCGAGCTTGGCGAGAGCATCTGCATTGGCGTTCTGCTCCCGAGGTATCTGTTCGATCGACCCTTGCCCAAACGTAGACAGTTCGGATTTTACCTTAGCCAAATAGGAGGCCATCTTGGGACCCCGCACCTGATACTCGCCTAGAACCTGATTCACCACGAGCTGGGAGTCGCTGAAGCATTGGACAGAGCTTGCCTTTAGCTCGCTGGCTATCCTAAGTCCAGCTAACAAGGCCTCGTACTCTGCCTCGTTGTTAGATGCCTTGAACCCGAACCTCAGCGCCGAGTGGAATCTATGCCCCTCTGGGGATATCAGAATGATTCCGGCCCCGGAGCCGTTCTCGTTAGATGAGCCATCAACGAAGATCTTCCACGCCGAACTAGAGGAGGCGACCTGAGGTGAGTCTTCTGATAGGATCTCATGGAATCCCGCGCATTCTGCCACGAAGTCGGCCAAGGCTTGACTTTTTATGGTAGTTCGGGGAGTATAGAAAATCTCGAACTGACTGAGTTCGACCGCCCACTTTAGCAAGCGTCCCGAGGCTTCAGGCTTTTGCAAAACCTGCCTTAGAGGCTGATCGGTCATGACGTGTACAGAGTGGGACTGGAAGTATGGCCTGAGTTTTCGCGAGGCCGTGATTAGGCAGAACGCCAGTTTTTCCATCAACGGGTACCTTGACTCAGCTCCGAGGAGCCTCTTGCTGATGTAATAAACCGGTTTCTGAGCCTGGTCCTCTTCTCGCACCAGAACAGCACTAGCTGCGTCCTCAGTGACGGCCATGTAGAGGAAAAGAGGTTCTCCTACCTTGGGCTTTGACATCACAGGTGGCTCAGCCAGGTGCGTTTTTAGGTCGAGGAATGCGCCTTCGCATTCTACTGTCCATTCGAACTTCTTGTTTCCGCGGAGCAGGTTGTAGAAGGGCAGGCACTTGTCGGTCGATTTGGAAATGAACCGGTTCAGTGCTGCCACCCTTCCTGTGAGGCCTTGGACATCTTTCCGCGACCTGGGGGAAGGAAGCTCGAGCAATGATCTGATCTTGTCGGGGTTTGCCTCGATTCCTCGGGTATTGACTATGAAACCCAAGAATTTCCCCGATGCGACACCGAAAGTGCACTTCTGAGGATTGAGCCTCATGCCATATTCTCGCAGTATGTTAAAGCATTCTTCCAGATCGGTGACGTGGTTGCTGGCAATCTTTGACTTGACAAGCATATCATCGACGTACACTTCCATGTTTTTCCCGATCTGATTCGCGAACATTCTATTTACCAGCCTTTGGTAGGTAGCCCCGGCATTCTTAAGACCGAACGGCATGACCTTATAGCAATAGACATTAGTCGGGGTCATGAAGCTAGTATGATCCTGGTCTGCTGGATTCATCGCGATCTGATTGTAGCCCGAGTACGCGTCCATGAAGGACATGAGCTCGTGCCCCGCCGTGGCATCCACCAGCTGATCGATCCTCGGCAACGAAAAGCAATCCTTGGGGCAGGCTTTATTCAGGTCGGAAAAGTCGATACAGGTCCGCCACTTCCCATTGGGTTTTGGAACTAACACGGGATTGGCAACCCAAATGAGAAATCTGGCTTCGCGGATAAAGCCACATTTTTTGAGCCGGGCCACTTCTTCTTCAAGGGCTTCGGCTCGGGTTGTCCCTAAACGCCTCTGCTTTTGAGACTTGGCAGGGACGCTTTTGTCTAGGTGGAGCGTGTGCATGATTACGCTCGGACTGATCCCTATCATGTCCTCGTGCGACCATGCGAATACGTCCAGGTTCTCTTTCAGAAACGCAGTCAGTTCCGCCTTTCTTCTATCGCAGAGGTTCTTTCCGAGTTTAACCGTCCGTGATGGGTTTTGTTCATCGATGCCTACCTCCTCGAGATCTTCAATAGCTTGGAGCTCAGACCTGTCCTCGCCTACTCGGGGGTCAATGTCCTCGCTTAGGGCGAGCTTTTCGTCTTCGGAAACCCGAGGTTTTTCAATCTCAGGGGCCGCCTTGGGTCCCTGTGATTCCTCTTCATCCTGAATGGCCATCGTCACCTGCCCGGGTTTAGATTTTTCCTTCATGGAAATGCTGTAGCATTCCCTGGCAGCGAGCTGATCGCCCTTGATAGTGCAGATCCCTGTTGAAGTAGGGAACTTCATGGCGAGGTGCCGGACGGACGTGATAGCTTCGAAAGCAACGAGCGTAGGTCGGCCCAAAATTGCATTGTAGGCAGCGGAGCAGTCAATGACTACGAATTCGAGTAGTTTGGACACTGTTCGGGACTCGTCCCCTAGGGTGATCACCAGCTCAATCGTTCCTATCGCTGCTGACCCTTCTCCTGAAAAACCATATAGCATCATCGAGGTTGCCTTTAGCTCGGAGACGGTCAGACCCATTTTTTCTAAGGTGGAACGGAATAGGAGGTTCACCGAGCTCCCATTGTCCACTAACACTCTCCTTACTCTCCGGTTGGCGAGCTGGACTGCTACGACCAAGGGATCGTTATGAGGGAATTGGACATGGCTCGCGTCTTCCTCCGTGAAAGTGATCGGTTGTTTCTCTAATCTTTGTTGTTTTGATTGACGCTGTTCCGGGACGAACTCCCCTCCATTGTGGGCCTTCAACTCATTTATGTACCTCTTCTGGGCGCCTCTGCTCGTGCCAGCCATGTGTGGTCCTCCAGAGATGATGGAAATCTCTCCCTCGACCACGGGGGGAAGGACGTCCTGATCTACTCGAGGTCCAGGTTGACTGGCTGGGATCTCCGGAGCGGGTCGACTTGTCGGGACCCTGTTCCGCGAGTATTGCGCCAACGGACCTGCTCGGATGAGAGTCTCGATTTCATCTTTGAGGTGCCTGCAGTCGTCGGTATTGTGCCCGACGTCGTTATGAAAACGGCAGAATTTGGAAGCGTCTCTCTTTCCCTTAGGGTGCTTTATTGGCTCCGGTCTTTTCCAGGGGACTCGCGTAGCGTTGGCCAGGAAAATATTCTCTCTGGTTTGGGTGAGCTCGGTATACGTTGTGAACACGGGCTTGAATTTATCCACGGACTTATTCTTCTTTTGACCGTGCTGGATGTTTTCACCATTCCCTTTTCTTTTGCCGCCACCGGACTGGTTACTCTGCGTGACGTCGGGAGTCGCTACTACGATCTCTGTTCCCGTCCCAGCAGGCTTCTCGAGGACCTGGCTGGTCCCCGCGGCTGAAGCTTCAGCTTCTTCCAAGTTTATCCATTCTTGGGCTCTGTTAAGGAATTCACTAACTGAGCTGACCCCCCCTCCTTTGAATATCCTTCCACAGATCTCCGCCTACTAGGATCCCGGTCCTCATAGCCATGAGTTTGGAGCTGTCGTCGGCGTCTCTGGCTCGAGCAGCGACATTTGCAAATCTGCTCAAGTAGGCTTTTAGCGTTTCTCCAGGTTGCTGTCTCACGTTAGCTAGGGAGTCGGCCTGGACCCTGGCGGCCTGAGAGGCGCGGAATGCCCTCTTGAAGTCAGCCGAAAAGGTCTTCCAGGAGCTGATTGACTGCCTTTTACTTTGTTTGAACCACTGCCTGGCAGGTCCAGTTAGGGTGGAAGGAAAGATCAAGCAACGAAGCTCTGGCCCGATGTTATGAGCCATCATTAGGGTGTTGAACATCCCTAAGTGGTCAGATGGGTCTCCATCCCCGTTGAACTTTGACAAGTGAGGCATACGAAAGCCAGAAGGGTATGCCGTTGCTGCTATGTTGGGGGCGAAGAGCTCCATCTCATCCCCTGAATCATATTCGTCTTTTTCTTTTTCCGATAGGAGCTTCTTCATCAGCTCCTCCATTTGAGTTAAGCGCTCTAGGGTTTTGTCCTGAGATCCTGGGTTATTCCGGGGCTGTTCAACAGCTCCGGACCCGTTGTACATATTAGGCGGGTTGTTGCCCCTCCTATCTGGAGATAGGTCATTTGGGGCATTCCCGCCATTACGTACTTCGGATCGGACCCCAACTGAGCGGGCCTGGCTACCATCCCTAACTCGATCCTCTCTGTGAGAGTTGAGGCGATCTCGAAGGTCGCCTCCATGGGTATTATGGTGACTTTGTGCTGAACTTAGTCGCTGTCGCAGGTCTCCTCCCGAAAGATCACTCCGTGCACTACCGGTCCAGTGACTCCTGCTGGACAGGCTCGAGGTGCGTCTTTGGCGGCTCCAACCTGATCCTTCCCCCGGCACCCTGCTGCGCCGGGAAGGCCCGGCCGATGGCGGGTCTCTCCTACTATTTCCGTAGGTCGGGATGTCTCGGACGGGCTGAGGAGACGAGTATCTGATGGGAGAAGGAGGATGCCTGACCGGAGAGGCGATCCTAGTGCCGTCCGGACGGACTAAATTTGGTGGGGGCCTCTCGGCCCTGCCAGCTTGATGGTTTCGCGCTGGGCGAGCTGGACGAGGAACTGGACGTTCTTCGGGGATGGGCTGACGTCTCCGGATCCCCTCGGCCCTCCTTTGGGAATTTCCTCGATCTCTTCTGGGCGTCCTCGAGGAAGGCTGAGAGCTAGGGGTTGATGTCCTAACCGAACGGCTGTACTGCTGCTGTTCGGTCTGAGGCATTTCCCTGAAGTTCGCCTCTTGATGGTGCGTTGAAGGGGTGGAGTTGGCTGCAGGGAGTCTACCCGAACGGCTATGCCTGGATCGATTACTCCGGCGAGACTTAGGAGCCTCGCCTTGCCTCTCTCCAACGTTACCGTTGGTTGTGAGAGGGGGTAGTCGACTCAGAATATCCTGGATTTGCTGACCAGCTGCTGCTAGCTGGCTCCTCAGCTGAACATTCTCCATCTCCACCGCAGTGTAATAACATGGATTCGGATTAGGCGGCCGGGGCGCCGAACTACCAGTGTTGTCTTGGCCGGCCGGCTGCTTTCCTGGCCTCTGCTGGACTTCAGGAACTTGCTCATCAGGGAGGGCAACATGGCGGGCCTCCTGCCCATCATGCTGTTCTGTCTCGTTGCCATGTTTGGATCGAGTGGTCACCATAGTTGTATGTTTGTGGTAGTACTAATCGGACTTGCTCTCAATGAAAGCACCAAACTGTTGACGCGGTTCTTCGGCAACAGATAATCAAGAGAAGAGGAGAAAGAGATTAGTACTTAAAAGTAGAACCGTCGCAGATATGAAATCTTTGTGGAAAGAACTAGGTGACTCCAGACACGTTTTTAAGTGGTTCGAAGGTTAAAATCCTTCTACTCCACTAGTCAATATTATTGATCTTTTCTGGGTAATTGGTTTACAAAGTATATAGTTCTTACAAGACTATTTTTCCAACCCCTATCAACTCCCAGGGTCTCCATATTTATAGGAGAAGGCACCTGAAAGTTGGTAGGGAGGTCATCCCGTGACCTTACCATTTGTCATATCAAGTCTGTGATATTCATGATTAATTCCTAAACCTGACACACAAGTGTGGTCTAATCAGTATGGAAGGAGATAATGGGCCGCACGGCCCAACCCGTCCGTGGGTGTCTGAATACGCACGTTCCTGCTGCGTGTCCGAGAAGTCAGGGGGATATCGGACACGTGATGGCAGGATTATGCACGTTTATCTTGCGTGTTGACTTCCCATAGGGTCAGAGCTTCCTGAGAAGCTCGTTACTGGAGCAATTCATAACCCGAGCTTATCCGTCAGTGGTCGCCGGATGTTGTTCCCAGCTCCTGGTGCAACAAGAGCGAGCTGGAAACAGGACCCCCTCGAGCTAGAAAGGGCCCGTCCTGAAAATAAAGCCTCTGGCCTGTGGGAGCCTCGGACTAAATCATGTTTAGTCCGAGGCTCGTCCTGCTAAACAGCCCGTGGGAAAACCAGGGCGTACACTATGTATTTGTATTTTGTGCAATTAAGTTGTAACGTTTCTTTAATCAAAACCTTGTTTGTTGTATTTTTGCATAGAATTGTATTTTGGTTTTCCATATTTCCATTGAATAATATATATTCTCTAATATTGGATTGGATCCAAAATATGACATCCATACTTAGTACATATAGAATTGGTTATGACCAAAAAGGTGCAGATTGGATTACCCTAATTAATGAGCAGATGATGATCAATTATGTACAATTGCATTATTTTACTAACTTCTAATTATTGTCATCAAAATTTTTGAATATAAGTGTAACAAACTTAAAAAATTAGAAATAAATTCAACAATCTAAACAGTGATTTAAAAAAAAAATCAAAATAACATCAAAGGCTATAACACTACTACAAAAAAGGCTTCTTAAGCGAGCCCTAAAAAAGTTTTTAGGACTCGTGGGACGCGATTCCTCTATTTGAGAACCTTAAAAATTAAGGTTTTTTATGACTCACATTGCGAGTCCTAAAAGAATATTTTTAGGGCTCGCATTGAAAGAATGGTCAGAGAAGTGGCGGCGCCACCACTCCACGGTGGTGGTTCGGAAAACTAACTACTGGATTTTAAAGCCCAATCCATGGGAAATGTTGTGGTGGTAGTGGTTTAGTTTGAAATGACCCGGAAAAGCGTAGATCTATGCTTGAAGGTTCAGAAATCACCATGGATTCCGATGAACATTGACTTCCAACTCTGGTGACCATTGGGTCTGATTCTTTAGTGGGTTTTGAAGCCCAAGATGCAAGGAATATGGTGGTGGTGGTGGTTCATCTCATGGTGGCTCGAGGTGGCCGGAAAGTTTGGGAAAACCAAAAATCACAAAAACTTCGACAAGCCCTTTGAGGGCCTTAGGCCACGCGTGAGGGGCTGACCTCCAGGGGTTGGGGGTTACTAGGGGCGGCGCGTCGAGTGGGGCGGCGCGTGGCGATGGTCGGCGACGGAAAGGCGACTGTTTGGCCTTGGTAGAGACGAGCTAGAGAGAGGGAGCTTCGGGAGAGAGAGAGAGAGAGTGATTTGAGTGATTTTTGTGTTTTTTTTTTTCTATTATTGAGTGATTTGAGGGATTAGAGAGAATTTGTGATTTTTTAAAACTCAAATTTTTAGGACACACATAAGTTTTTAGGACTTGCACCGCGTGTCATAAAAAAATTCTTTAAGGACTCGCAATGAATGTCCTAAAATGTCTAGGAGGTGTTTGTTAAAAAAAAATTCAAAATTTTAGGACACACATAGTTCTTAGGGCTTGCAAATAAATTCTTCAAGGACCTGCAACGCGAGCCCTAAAAAGTTCAGGAGCTATTTTATGGTTCGTATCTAAGTGAGTGCCTTAAAAAAATATCATAAAAGAGTGTTTTTGTGTAGTGTAAATTGAAATATATTGAATTAGCTAATTCTCTTATGGGTTCACGTCAAATAAGTATGAACCAATTAAAAAAATTCTTCTTACTAATTCTAACTAACCTGATTTTGTTATATTTCTATCTCTCAAGTCTGGCTCTTAGAATTCCATAGTGTTATTAAGTTGGGTTCTGACTTAAGTTTGATTATACTTTCTTTTAAGTTTGGTTTCACTTTGATCTTAATATTTGATATATAACTCAATTTATAATCAGCTTATGTCATGAAATACATAATTTTAAAGGCTTCGTTTAAAAAGTTTGTGTGTAATTACTACACTAATAATTATACAAACTATGCATTTGGATATCAAAAAATAGTTATAATTGCATTTTCATAGTAATGTTTGGTAATGTAATTAATAATCACACATTAACTTAAAATAAAGTAAAACTTTTATGTTTTTTCAAGATAATTACATATTGTAATTACACCAATACCCTATGCTCCCATTAAGAACGAATGCAGCATATGGTGATTGGTTAATTTTAATAAAAATAATATTATAAATTGTAAGTTTGTCCTACTATTAGTTATAAATTAGGGGTAATATTTTGTAAGTAAAAACTTGTCACATTTAAATTGAGTAGACACGACCACAAATTTGAATTAATTTTATATTAAAATATGTAGAATTTGATATTAAATTTAACCAATTACCTTATATTGTATCAAGTGGTGTTAAATATCATAAATGCCCCATAACAATACTTAAGAATTAGTAAATGTAATGGACTCCTCAATTACTTCTATTATACAATACAATATAAACACTTGGTTAAACAAACACGTTTACTCTAATAATTCTCATTAATTAAATCAAATTCCATTTATCATATAACTTTGTAGATGCACCCTAAATTCAATTGAGCATTTTATTGACTTAATTCTTCCTATGAATATTACTTCCACCCACAAATATTGTCTTGTTAATTGTCATTGTCTCCTTAGCACTCCTCTTGTCATTATTTTAAAATTTGAGAAATCTAATTATTATTATTTGAAAGGGCCATTAAAAACTACCATTTTAAAAAGCTGTCTATTATCTTGAAATAATCAAACATACTATATATAGAGGGTACACCCAAGTTTCGGTTTTGTCAATCTTAGTTAATTTCCCAATTTTAACAATCCATATTTGATTTCCCTTCTTTCTTCTGCACACGATTCCAGCTACAACATGGCCATGGTCCCCACATTCAAAGTAGGGACCACATAATTAACATTCATCCACTCACTCACTTACTCTTCCTCTTCCATTAAATTCACCTTAAATATATTTTTTATTTTTAATTTTTTTTTGAAAAAAAAGTATTTCTTAATTCCTATTGGGTCAATCATAGATAGAAACACATCTCTTTTTTTTTTTAAACTCACTACATATTTTGTTTCTATTAATTCCTACACCATGATATATAGTAAGAACCACACAAGTATTACAAGAAAAAGTTAAGAATATAAATTATATAATAGTTAAAGGATTATTATTATTATTATTAATAAAAAAGTAATTTGAAGTTCAAGTGGCACATGATGAAAGAGCAGCTTTATATAATATACATACATAGTTGCATATTATTGAACTATTATTATTATTTTAAGGAGTGCTATTATTGGTGGCGGTGGTGGTCTTTCTGTTTCAGTTGGCAATATCTATTAAGAGAATTAATTAAAGAATAAAAACAAAAATTGGAATAGTCGGCAGCAGGGCCAAAAATACGAAACACAGTGCTTTAAAGACAAATGGAACAAATGGCAATTAATTAAATATGTGCTTATACTTAAAACTTATTAATATTATTAGGTTGAATTGAACTGGCACCACATACTTTGGTAGTCTTTCTTTGTCCAAAAACAACTGACCAAATCCGGAGTACCTATGAGGTCCCATCTTGGATTTTTGCCTATTTATTTCACTATATAATACATATATATATTTATATATTTCTTTTCTAGGAATAGAAGATAGAGTAATTTGGATATTATGGTTTTTGCTACCTACCAAAAGACCGAAAGAAAATGCTAATAAATCGAAATGATATGACAGATTAACCAACAAAAAGGTCCATTTTTTTTTAAATTCAGTTTTTGGTTTATGGAATAATCTGTTCATGAGATCAAATCAACAAAATAATTTATACTTTTAAAGAGTCATGTGGCATAAAAATGCAACCTATTCATGTATCAACATACCTGTATATGTACTTAATTTTATTTATAGCATTTATTAATTATTTTTATTAAATTTATATCATTATCATATAAATTTTAAATAAATAGACAATATTATATATTAACAAATAACATAAACATATTAGATAAAAAATTAAACCAAAACATTATTTATAAATTTTTTTAATATATATATAATATGATAATTTTTTTAAACATAAATGATAATTTTTTTAATAAAAATTAAGATTATGTAATATATATTATTATAATGATATTTTAAAATATGTAAATTTATATTAATATAAGTATTTGTTACACCAAAATTTCGGGAATAAATAAACAATCTCGAAATGTAAGTTCGTAAAGTGTAAGCTCGGAATTAATAAGTATTATACTTGTACAAATTGTTACGAAGTTCCATAGTTACGTCATCAACACTCGAACATGAGTTGCAGGCTCGAAAGCATCAATCTCCTCCAAGAGATGAGTTCGACAGACTGATCAAGTAAGGAGGTGGCGATAACTAGAGTGGTGAGCTCGAAGACGCGTTAAATACATACACGGTGAAGCTATTTGGAAATCCATATTTCTTTGGGATTGGTAAAAAACGTGTATTAAATCTCTATTTTTATGGGATCTTTATTTAAGTAATGTATTTTAGTTGTATTATTATTATTATTATTCGGATATTCATTTGAATTTAAATTTGAATACATGTTGTAATTTCCCTAAACTTATGAGAATATATTCTTGTAACCAGGTCTATAAATAGTCTGGATCTGGTCATTTGTATTCACGCACAATTTGGTACGGAGAAACACTGTGAAAATTGCTTCTTCTTGAAGCTTTAACACGGATTTTAATAAAAGTGACTCGTAGACGTAAGCATGTTTTAACTGCTGATCCACATAAAAATCTATTTTCTTTCTAATTAATTGTTTAATTGATCTACATAATTAAGTTGACGAAAAACAGCGTCAACAGTATTAAATATTATCATAATAATATTTTATAATATTTGAATTCATATTAATATAATTAGTAAAAAATTAGGATTATATATTATTATCATAATAATATTTTATAACATTTAAATTTATATTAATATAATTATTAAATTTCTAGTATTGTATTATATATTATTATAATAATGATATATTATAATATTTGAATTTGAATTTATATTATAATATTTGAATTTATATTAATATAATTCATAAATATCTAATTTTAATTAATTTTAAAAATATATTTCGTTAAATATTTAGAATATTTCATTAAAATTAACGAGACAAACCGTTAAAACAAAAAAATTCTGTTTTCTACACACTTTTTATATAGAAGATATAAAAAAAATATGTTATGTGCATCATTGGATATAAATATAAATTTTTCCATTAAACTGAAAAAAATTTACGTTGTTCAACTTTGTTGGAAAAATATAATTTAAAGAGTTTTGGGCATGCATGCCCATGAAATTTCTGCAAATTAGAAAATGATCCCCATTTTTATTTTATTTTTTGCTGGTGATTAAGTCTTGAATTCGACTAAATTAACAATAAACTCAAATTATTAAATTTGGTTTATTTCAGCTCAATTTTTAATCACTTAATATATTTAGATCCTAGCTAATAAGTTTCAGCATTAAAATCTCCGGACTTTCATATTAGTATCACCTTACTCTCTAAAACTAAATACCCATTAGATTCTCATTATATATATATATATATATATACTAGGTATAAAATACGTGCAATACACGTTGTGAAGCAAAATATAGAACACGATGCCTCCATTTGGTGCACGTACAAAGCACGTGCTATAGCATTATAAAATCATCATCATTATAAAATTATCATAATCAAATAAAAAATACTTAACTTTTTTGTACCAAGGAAAGAAACACCGGTGCCTGAATGCGTCGTGTTCTAATATTGATTAATGATTAATGATTCTTGCTTATTGCTTTGCTTTCTTGGTTTGTATAATTATAATAATTTTCTTGTAAAGGAATATTAGAAGGATAAGAAATGCTATAGATTTGTAACTACCACGAATATTATAAATATGTAGCATGTAAAAAGTTTACAATGCAATTGCTACCCCAAATATATATTTATATTAAGAGTTTTATCAGAAGTTAGTGTCTATTTTGCATTAAACATATCTTGAAGGTCGGAGTGAGATGCCATACTGGCACCATTAGTATTTTAATGCTTTGTCTGGTTTTAGATTTCGTTTTGGGCCTCTCTTTGGAACATTAACAGGGAAAGAATGAAACGAAAATGGGTATAAATACAGTGAATGCATGTTTATCCTTGCTATATAGATTTCAGTTATTTTTTGGAAGGTGTTCTGTTGGTGATGTTGGTGATCCTTTTCTTGTTATCCCAGAAAAGTTATAAACTTCCTAAATGACCTTTGACAGATAAGGTACTTGTTCTAAAAGTCAGATTCCTATTATATGCATCTATGTGTACAGATACATACATATATATATATATAATATTTATATAAGATAATGTGTTACACAAAAGGTTGTGTACTCTTGAAAGGATGTGTACTTCTGAAGTGTTGTATTGTTTAATTTTTTTAACATTAATTATTTGATTGTGTAAAGAACCAATTATTGTATTTTTTGGGAATAGAAGCAATTGTTCAGTTTGGATGACTTATCTAAATTTAACTTTTTTTTTTAACATATTCTGTTAAATTCGTAACAAATTCTGTTAAAACATACCAAAATCCGTTAAATACTAAACTCTGTTAGATAGTCACTTATATAATAGGTAAGATATGTGTGTGTGTGTGTGAGAGAAAAGTCATACATTTCCTAAAAATAATATTTCAGTCCTACAAAATTTAAAAGTGACAGATAAACCATTTGCTCCTTTTTGGCACCTTAACTAGCACTAATGATTGTCAACAATGTTTATTTGTTAAATAAGTGAAAATGAATGAGAAAGTATTACCAAAATATATTTATACATATTTATTTGACGCCTCCAAATTATAAAAAAAACATGCCACAAAATAAAATATAAGACTTGGACACTTGACAACCAAGATATAAAGCCTTGTTTAAATTATTATAAATACGAGGTATTATATTTATACGATATGAAGTGTCAACGCTCAACATCGAGCTGGAACTCGACCAGGAATCACTATCACGGGTTTACACCTGTCTATTCCCTTCAAAAATGAATAGAAAAATATCTGCAATAAAATAAAACTAATATGGTTTTATTGTACTCTCATTGCAATTACAAATTAATTAATGTAATAAGTAATTGTAAAAATTTGTTTTTAACAAATATTGATACTGAAAGAGCCGTAACAAGACTCTTTTTTCCTTTTTATCATTAATTTAATGCATTTCAAAATTGTTGAGATCATCATTAGAAGACACCATCAAGATCTCTTAACTACTGCAGTAGCAAAGTAAGGATGGTGGTTGAACTCAAATGAAACCTTTAGAGAAGGGTCAAGAGTTCCAACCCGGCAAATCACATTCAACGCGATGCTATTGTGCTCGGCCACTTGCTCTAACCTTCTGAGTTCGGCTAATTTGTCAGGTTCATTCGAGAAACTACTCTTGACCTCTTTCGCCATTCTCAGAGCATCCTTGAAGTAATTGTACATAAGCAGGTTCTGAACAAGGAAGAAAGAAAAAAAGCAGTAAGTCTCCCAGAGGATTGCAGAAACAATATGAAAATTGCTTGTGGATTACTCACCGAGAAACGAGCATAGGTTGTGGATTCTTGAAATGAAGGGTATGCAATGTGATCAGGAATGCTTGCTTTTTGTAAAAGCTCGAAATGTTGAATAAATCTCTGCATTCAATTTAAGCTTAGTGAGACATAAAAGATCTTTATAAGAATTCAACTAACAGAACTTCCTGCAAGTGTTTTATAGCCCAAATAGCTGAGGATAATTATAAAAGCATACCTCATACTCGGTATTAAAAGGGCTTCGAATCTCGAAAATTCTTTGTTCATTCCTAAGAGCAGCAAGCATCTGAAAATATAGGATTAAATAACAGTGGATTTGCGTGACAAGAGGAAGTAAACATTATGCTGATGGAAGGCGTATTATTTTTCAAGTTCATAGTATAAAAATGATTTAGTTGAGAATTTAAGAATAGGTTCTTAATGAACCCTTTAAAGTATGGCTCAAGTTATAATAAACCAAATCATTTACCACCAATAGAGGGTAGAAGGATCTTTTCTGCCACTTGGACTATTGTCACTGTTAAATGGTGCAAGAGGAAGTGGTGTTCAATTCCTATCTAGGAAATAAATCAAGCACAATTACCATAGTGAGCCCTTCAGCCAAACATATTTGACACTGAAGAAACAAAACCGCTGGTGGGATTTGATAATCTTTCAACGCATCTTTTGAAGTATCCCTTTTTTTCTTTCCTCTTCGTTTACCTGATTAGCAGAGGTACAAAAATGCACAACATTGCATTATAAACAAGACAAAATTTGTAGGAACATAACCATCAAATATGAAAGTATAAAAATGTGCATTAGCTGGCAAGTGGAGAAAGAAATTAGTGGCAAACTTACCAGCCCCGCTGGTGACTGCCATCTTAAGATGAGTTTTCTCTGCAAGCTTGACCAGTACAACATATAAATACCAATACACCATACAATATTCATTGGGGGAATATAGCTCTAACTCAAAACCCAAAATGAGAAACCGAGAAGCTATCCAGTATGTTTGCTCTTCCACCCAAATGAGGATATGTTGAAATATTTTCACCCATGAATTCTGTGGAATGCCAAAACAATTTAATCATAAGAGCAAACGTATGTCTTAATTCTATTCAGAAAGACAAATAAAATTTCCAATATTAAGAGCACTCTGCACAGGTAAATGTAACCCAATGAATTTCATACTCTACCATCTAAGTAGTCCAACCTGTGAAAGAGGAACTCTGATCCTTAAAAGGGGGCGTTCATACATAAATATTTATGAATTGCACGGAAAATCCTTAAAACTCTGAACAGGCATGCCTGTGTTATCCTTTTTCACTGATATTTTCTTACTTATATTCCTTTTTGATTTATTTAGAGGAAATTCTCTTAGGGAAGACACACCTGAATCAATCAAAAGGGGAAAACAAATCTTGATTAGTTTACCAGCCCTCTTTCTTCCTATTACCGGGAATAATAAAAAAAGGTTACCTGTAAGTTTAATAATTTCATAAACAATGTACATAGACGTTGACTTTTGATTGATTCAAAACTTAGATAATTAAAGAATCCTCTTTGTGTTGATGTAAAATGGAGAGTTCAGCTGATTTTTCTCCTAAAGTTCATCAACAATTTAATCTCCCATCATTTAGAGAATTTTAAGCTCTAACCCCTAGATCGGTGCCAAATCTCACTAAACTGTCAATAAATAATTCTTCTTCCAAACTTCCACTGCTACCAAATAAGCAAATAATCAATAAGTTCCGTAAATGAGTAATGATCAAGATTATTGTTCGAATATAATAATGACCCCACCCACACGAGCCAAGAATCTAAATCCTGTTGCTCATAATTGTTACTACCAAAAATAAAATCCTTAATTTCATTGTTAGTGCAAAAGTATAGCACCTGGTTTAAATATAAATAATCTCATAAAAGCTTTTTTATTTTACATGGGACTTATGTGTATTTAGTGTAGTGAGAATTTCATAAACACATGGCAACCACTAATAGCAATAGCAGGGCCACTGCATGAAAGTAGAAATCATTGACATACCTCTTCTTTCAACATGCTTGCATTTTCTCCGCACTCCCTTTTGAAAACCATCTCTAGCTGCAAACCAAAAAAAAAACTGATATAGTTATCATATAAATTTAATACAAATAAAGCAGAAAAATTACTCGTCAAATTAATACAGGAAGATACAGCTAAAAAAAATGGTTGCCCCTAGCAGAGACCAAAAGTTACAAATCATTTTGCTCATGGTCAACTGCAACGAGAATTAAGTTTCCCATTAAAAATGATGATAGAAACTAAAGTTCTTCCCAAACTAAACTTTAGAGAACAAAGAATAAACAAATTGTATTGAAAAGAACCAAATCTTGTACAAAGTCTAGGTTAATTCGAGAAAACCTAGCGAAAACTCCAAGAGTAGAAACTCTAAACTCTAAACAGTAACCAAATTCTTCTATATATCCCTTCCAAGTATTCTCTTAGACTATTTATAGGCTAGGTTTAACAATAACACCTACTAGCCAACCAATAGAACTTTACTAAATTGACATCAACACACTAATCCTATATAGCTCTATTCAATATCTGATGCCTAACAATACCAACGCCCCAAACTTCACCTTGTCCTCAAGGTGAAACTAAAAATTGCTCTTGCAATAGCCGGTAGTCTTCCAATTCTCCTTGGGTTGCTGTGGTACACTCTGCAACAGCTGAACCAGTGGAAAATTATATATGAACCCAAAACCATCCTTTGTTCCTGACAGCTGCATACCATTATCAGGGTTGATAGTTGTTGGGAGCCAGTAGTGTCGCCTTACCAACATCTGTCATCCATTATCATTTTTTTTAACTGAAGGAAACAATACGATACCGTAGGACAACCAAAGGCTGATTATATTATTTTGTAAGCACATGACTTGTTGAAAGTACTGCAGGAGGATTGAAGATCCACGCATAACCAGAAAACAAAATAAAAAATTCAACCTCCCTCTGTCAAAAATCCATCAAATAACAGATGCAACCTACACCTCATCGAATCTCAACAAGTTCCCCTGATTCCAAAAACACAACTCATCATCACCAAATGTCGGGTTGGATTTCCCTCTGTCAAAAATCCATCGAGTTACAGATGCAAGCACCCCATTAAACCCTGGATTTTTCGTCTGCAAGTAGAGAGCTGACTCATAAACAAGAATAGTGTTTTTTGCAAGCTTAGCTCGCTTGGAACAAGACCCAGTTGTAGCCTCTGTTTCCTGATGGCCCTCACCACAGCGTCGTCCACCACGTCAACTACCTTGTGCTGCCCCCAGGTGCAAGCTATGAGTCGCAACCTCACAGTTGTTCGTTCATGTTGGATGTCGATTGTAAGAGATGGAATCGAGTGATGGATTCTAGCCCTCTAAATGGAGAAGAAATAATTAAATGGGCCTTACCTGGGTCCCATATGACCAACCCATTATCTTGATCAATTAGGTCAAGATGTTTTCTTATGTGGGCCAGATCTAGAACAAAAGTTAATGGATTGGGCCTTACATGATAAGTCTTTATTAAACCCTTTGAAGAGTGCCTAGTTGCAAAGACTCTCTCCCTCGTTGCCGACTTCAGCTCTGTGACCCCATAAATGTCACTCTTGGTGTCTAGCATGTTCGACTTCTCCACTACCGTCATCGGCTTCCTCACTGTTGGTCGTACCATCTCTGAAGTCATGCAAGTCATCGCTGGAATTTGTCGCTGACTTTCTCGTATAACTTCACCTCCTTTTCTTGGAAGCATCTCTGAATGAGAACCAAGAATCTTCAATTCAGGGCCCAGAATTTCCGATGGAGAAACAGAAGTACTAACGATTTGGCCTTCATCATCTTTCAACTCATCATCCTCATGATTCTAAGTCTGATGTTGCGACTTCAGTCGCTCTTCAACACCTTAGCAACAATATCCACATTCAGATTACCCAAGAATATATCATGAAGAAAAGTTACTAGAATGCCACGCTACTGTGTCGTCATCTTCTCGAACTGAGTCCAGAATCCTGTCTCAGAACCTTTGTATTGCAGTGCCATCAATTTGCCAAACGGATCGTCCTCAATTCGACTGCCACAATTGAACAACGTGATTCGAAAATCTAACCAGTTCTTGATTGGGTCTTGCTCCTCTACCATCTGAAACCAACGCCAAGCAACTCCTCTAAGGCATTCTTTAGCAACAACCACCTTCTTTCTTTCAATACTTTGATGGAGGCGAAAATATTCCTCAATGCGAACCATCCACTGAAACATATCATCCCCACTAAAAATGGGTAACATCGCCATGGACCAACTGTGTTGATACCACTTGATAGAAACTAAAGTTCTTTCCAAACTTGAGAGAACAAAGAATAAACGAATTGTATTGAAAAGAACCAAATCTTGTACAAAGTCTAGGTTAATTCGAGAAAACCTAGCAAAAACTCCCAGAGTAGAAATTCTAAACTCTAAATAGTAACCAAATTCTTCTATACATCCCTTCCAAGTATTCTCTTAGACTATTTATAAGCTAAGACTAACAATAACACCTACTAGCCAACCAATAGAACTTTAGTAAATTGACAACTCAACACACTAATCCTATATAGCTGCATTCCGTATCTGATGCCTAACAAATGACAGGAAAATTTTCCATTACATGAGTCGGTCCAAGCATGGAATGAGGAAATAAAGATGGAAGTTTCCCTTGAAAACAAAGCAAACCAATTTCTTCTACGAATGGATTTTATTGTCCCTAAACTGAGAAACTCACGAGTCTCAAAAAAGATAGGAAACAAACTTCCACACTCCTGAAACAAAACTAGGGCCTTGGGACAGTTAAGAGATGTATTTTAATTTTGTTGGTCATATTCAATAAAATAAAGAGTTTCCTTTATTAAATATGACAAATGTTAAAAAAAAAAATCACAAAACCCATCTTTACTTCCATCTTTTTTTTTACAAATCCTCAAACTTGTAAACATAATGGGTTAGTACAAGAGAAATAGTGAGTGGAAAAACCCACTATAAGCAGTAGCCAAAAAACTGAGAAAAAGAAATTAAGTCATTACAAATAAACTGTCAATCTCTGATGAAATCAAAGAATAAGGTACTACTTTTAAAATTTTTAACATTATATAACCAAATAGCTACCAAATGTATAATCTTGTCCCAATGCAGCCAGCATTTCCCCCGATATCTTCAAAGATCCATAGAGCCTTCTGCTGTAACCCAAAGAACACACAACAATCTTAGGGTTCTCCCTCCTCTCCTTTTCTCTCCCTCCCGTACACACGCACGCCCTTAAATTCTAACCAATGGAGATAGCCTCTTGTTAGGACTTAAGACAGTTTAGCACCCTACCATATCTAATTTTTTATAAATAGAAGCTTCACCTAGTTTAAAATCATATGTTTCCCTAGGGGAAAACAATAAAATAATAATCATAAATAAATAAAGGTTGCTCACAATAAGGTGAATCCTCCCTTTCCCCAAAAATTTGAATGACTTTCATAAAAATGAAACCAAAGATAAATAACACCCTATGAAATAAGATTTTGCAAACTCGACTAAAACAGACCTGCAAGTATATTACACGCCAATCTTGCATAATCTTCCCAAGCTTACGCCTTTGCCAAGCACTATTGGTACAAATAATTTTGAGGAGATTGATCACTAACTGCACAATTGGTACAAAGAATTTAGTGGCATGAATTAGAAAAACATTCTTCTTCCTCAAGAGAGAGAAAATTGACAAATTTTTATATCAAATAACAACTGCTCTCACCTGTCCTAGTTGTACAACAAATTCATTTTTTTGAATATCATGGCTCTTTGTAGCTTCAGGCAATGCTGCAGCTCTAGTAATAACGGCAAAGATAGGATCCCGACCATGGAGTTTCGCATCTTGAACCAGAAGAAGCTGTTCAGAAGTTAAAAGGATTGAGAAGTTACAATAATAATTAGAGAACTAAGCAATATTACTGAAGGTTTTAGAAAAAAAAATATTGGTTTGCACACAGACTATGTTCAATGTTTACACTATAAAATAAATATTGCATGAAGTCATGAAATTACATATGAACAAAGAAACTATAGAATGCATAAAAAAAATAAAAAATAAATAGAAAAAGTTAAAACATCAAAAACTGACCTGTAGATGAGACCTGGCAACTAAATCTGGTTGAGTCTTTTGAAATTGAACTACAAAGTGCAATACACTGTCTAAAGATGGGTCCAATGAGTACGAACATATAATGTCAAGATCATGAAAAAGTTTCATAAAATATTTGACAGCCTGCATAAAAAAAATGAGAAGTTCAGACAGAAAACAATAGAGAAGTAAAAGCAACTAATTAAGCCTCACCTCTTTCCAGCTAAGAATTTTAATAGCACGTGGTGGTGTAGGGGCAGCCAATCTACAATTTAAACTAGCGTCAAATCCAATTGGTGGACAACCAGAAGCAGTAGTTTTATCTTCTAAACCATCATTGCAAGCTCCTGAAGCCCTAGATCGAAGAAATTCTGATGAAGAAAGAATGCATTCTAACTCTGATATGCAGGAGGCTATATGTTTTCTGGCCAACTCCAAGCCTCTCCCTTGTGGACGCCTCACACATGCAAGAACATGATAAAAATGCTGAAAGCAAATGAAAGGATGATGACTGATCTTGAATTAAACTTATCACAAAGGGAAAAGAATTATTTATACATATATAGACACACACATATCTATCAGTAATGATTAAAACACTTTATATCTTGCCTGAGCTTAAATAATTTCAGTGAATGGTTAGTACACTTTATGGCTTGTCTGAAGTAAAATCTACGATAACATTTGACATGAAAAACAACAATAGAAAATCATATGATTTGTACCAAGAAACTCTTGTATATGTATGTAATGATATGATGAAATAGGCAAAACCAAAGACCTGCAATTAGCCTTCAAGAAGATGAAACATTTTTCTTTAAGTATGGCTGTGCTCAGAAACAATGCACAGACAAGACTCCGAATTTTTGCAAAGCCAATAATAATAACATATGCATAGTCTAAAAACTTTTAATAAGAATAACACAGGCTAAAACCTTACGAAGGCGTAAGCGGCACAGCAAAGCTTTGCAATAGCCTTCTTCCAGATCAACATTAGTTTGTAATGGCTCTATATCTGCATCCAAAATTAGGATATTAACAAGGAGATGTTAAAACACCACGGGGTCTCAGAATGCAGAAGGCAGTAAAATAAAAAGAAAAGTTATTGTTCATTTCCACAATATCAAACTAACAAGTTCATTTCCTATTTTTCTTCTCCTTTATTGTTTTTTCCCATTGATGACATTCATCCTTTCAGGAATAGAAGATATTGAGATTATATTGGAAAACTCAAGTATATTGACTATTTGTTCAAATGGCATTTACACTTTCCAATCAATGGATAACTCACCATGTATGTGACTAAAATGATTTTTCTTCATTAAACTATATTCGTCTTTGTAAGTTTTATGTGTCTCATTCTTAGACACCCAGAACAAATTAGCAATAATTTTAATTAGAAAGAGAAAAAGGTGTAGTAATAATTGACCACGTTCAATGTCTACCTTCTGACACTTTTCTTCTAGAAGATGGCGCTTTGCAGGCACGCAATTGACGACATAGTGTTTCTTCAACAGCATTTAGCACAGTTAAGCACTTATCATCTCCATCCCCATTCAAAGGAAGGCCATAACTCATTGTAAAAAGATCCTCTTCCTACCATAGATACTAAATCATTATCAGAACTGGAACCACATCATTTCAACTGTAGGTATAATCAGATGCAGTTTACTGAATAAAGATTATAAGAACTTCATAATGAAGTTAAATATTTAGTGGCTGATGTACCATGAGGTATTTGAGAGACCTCAACTCTTCCAAGAGCTACTGCTCAATTACAATATAATTCCCATCATCCCATATACTACCCTTCATTATAATGACACATATACCCTTCTACTACTTTTATGCTATTACTGTATGGGCTCTATCAATGGCATTTCAGAGTTGCACCAAAATGAAATATTTTTCTACACCTATGGAAAATGAAACACTTCATAAAGCCTCCAGAGTACATTATTTTACCATCACTCTATCAGCCCTAGGAACTACATATGAAAAATAGTAATAACTATAAGTAACACACTACAAGTCATTAATTAATTCTTCTCAATGGCAGTCCCTAAAGTCTAAAACAGCATATACCAAAAAGAGCTGTTGGAATACTTTACTTCATGTGTGCGTGCATCTGAAACAACTGAAATAACTGCCTTGCAGGTTGCTCGTATGACTCTGCAAAAGGAATGCAATAAGGCATGTGAAGATGTCCTATCAGGCCTCAGAAGATATATGCAAGAGAAAACAGTTTGCGACAATGAATGACCCTTGTGCCATGTTGCCTGCCATGAAAACAGTAATTTAGATGAAATATATAAATATATACAATGGTTTTGATAAATAAGCTTACATATATAAATATATTATTTGATTTCAGTTATTTGTAAATTTACACCTTTTTTTCTACTTACTGTAATGATTTTTTAAATAAAAGATAAAATGCTATGCTTAATAGATTATTATTTTCTCCAAAAGTGCAGAAACATATTACAAAGTAAACATTTTTATCCAGTGAACGAAGAGTTATGAAACTTATCCAGGTGCCTTGATACCTCACCACAACAGTATGATAGGAATTAGACAGAATAACATCTCATGATTGAAGGTATGAATTAGCTACAGCAGCATTGAGTTTGCCATGAATAATAAAACCAATTGAGAAAGGAATGTTTAAAATAGATACCTCGCAAGCAAGAAGATGGTCCATGATATCAATAGTGCATCGAACATCAATAGTTTTATCAAAACTAATTGGAATTGGTGCAACACCATCCTCAATTGCTTCGTCAACAGAGTAGTATTTACATACCATGCCAGAGTCCATCTTTGGGTCCATTATCTAACATGAAAATTTTCATTTAAACGACCAAACTATTCAGCAGAGAAAAAATAAAAGTGCAATCATAAATGCATTTTTTGTTGGTAAGGTCATGCAACTCTTTACATAATGTCAACTGTGCCAGACCAGATTAAAACTATCTTCACTAAAATATTAAAAAGTTTGCCTTAACAGATTGCACCAAGCCATGGAAAAAATTTCATTTACAGAGTACAATGACATCTCCATGTGACGCATTTTTCTATAAATATACAATGACACATTAACAGATTGCACCAAGCCATGGTGAAATTTATACTATTTCCTCCCGGGAGTAGGTATGATCATCTCCATGAAAACAATGACACATTTTTCTATAAACAAATTGATGAAGCCACAAAAGAAGCTCCAAAATTTTCAATGAGGATCAACCAAGGGACACAGAGATATAGTTGTGAATGTTATGCATACCTCCAGAGCAGACATGGCAGCAAAAAGATTGAAGTTATCTCCATGAATGAGCTCGCCGTCTTCAAGATCTGCAAACATTAATTTTGAAATTCTTTTTATTTTTTATAGTTTACAATAGGTTCGTTTATTGGATTAACAGAATCTAATACAAGAAAACAACTGATTATTGACGGTGAATTCGCATCCAACTTCTCTTTTCCTCTAATTTTCTCGCCAACCAAACATGTAATACCATCAAGAGAGAAGCAAAGAATTGAACAGGGGATGAGGGGTGGGGTGGGAAACTAACCTCTACAGGCGGCGTCAAGCAGGGGAGAGACGTCAGCCCAGACGGAGTTCTCTCCGGACGGAATCGTGGAGGAGCGTTGTCCACCAGGTCCCGCGAAAGCTTCATCAGTAGCCTTGGCGTCCATGGATACTGAGTCTGATCGGAGAGAAGTGAAGTGGTGAGTTCCTCTCCGCTGGAACCCCGCGTCCCTGGTTCTTAAGAGAGAATTGAATGAGCTTAAGTTGAGTAAAAGATAACGATGAAGATGAATCCGAATAAGAGGAGGAAGAAAGCTAGGTGGTTGCGTTAATGGAGGTTTAGGGCAATGCCATTAGAGAACCACTCTCTCTGCTTCGTTAAGGGCTCGGATCATATGTTAATGGTTTTCATGTCCTCTCAGTGTCTTGTTTTGTGTGTGTGCTTAATTAAGTGAATAAACGACTCGCCGTTTAACATTATAATTTTCAAAATCATATACGACATGTCCTTTCAATTTTATATCTTGAAGAATTATATCTAAAAAGAGTAATGCTACATACATACTGGGCTTTTGGAAGCTATTAGGAAAGCGGCATGTGGTATCACAAGTCAGGGAAAAATGACAAAGTATTAAAAAAAGATCGATGAGCAAAAAAGATAGGTCCAGGACTTATAGGGTGGTCGGCCTGGCCCTAGCCCCTAGGGGTGGTCGGCCTGAGATGCTCAAGAGCCATATGGGTGGTCGGCCCACCCTATTCTTCATAGGGTGGTTGGCCTAAACTCCAAAATACACTTTGTTGGATAAAGTTCACACTCGTTCAAGCTGAAATCATCAGGCCTAGCACCTAGAAGGTCATCATGCCTAGCACCCAGAAGATCAGCAAGCCTAGCACCCAGAGGGTCATCAAGCCTAGCACCCAGAAGATCAGCAGGCCTAGCACCCAGAAGGTCATCAGGCCTAGCACCCAAGCTGTAAAGAGTCATCGGGCCTAGCACCTAAGTCTCATAGACCAACCAAAACTTAGCGTTTTCCCGAAGGTTTCAATCGTGCATCATCGACCACGATCCAAAGAAACAACGAGAAGACCCACGATCTCATAATCATGGGGAGGTGGACACGCATCTCCATTACCCAATAATCGTGTACCAAACCACAATCTTGAGTATTACTGATCATGTAATAGCCCCTGGGTACTATAAATAAAGGACCCAGGGCTTCATAAAGAGGACTTTTTTTGGATCTTTCTTGGAACGATTTTGAGAGAGATATTTTCTGGGGAGAAACTCTGGTCAAATTGGTGACGAGTGAATACTTCAGTTCATCCGTGTAGTGGTCTATCGAGTGATTCAATACCAAAGACTAAGTGGATTAGGTTATTACTGTTCATCAGAACAGGACTGAACCACTATAAAATTTGTGTGTTTATTTAAGATATTTGTACTCTGTCGTATATTATATTCATTTCGTTCAAAATGTGTCATATACTGTACATACAACCGTTGGCCAATTTCACAGGTCAACAACATCATAATGTGTGATTTAATCATTAATCATCTAGAAAATGTATTGTATACATTATTAGATGTTAAGTTAGAGCTTTGAGAGATAATTTCTTTTATTTGGGTTTTTCTGCATAGTCATTCTAATCTTATGTATTATTTGGTATTTAGAGCCCTAGTTCTTTTCCAAGGGATATGATATAGCTATGAATGACAATTGAAGCTACTTTAATGTCGAAGAACATGAAGTGCAAGTTTTATGGGTGAATTGAAAACTTCATTAAAAAACGAAGTTGAAGATCCTTTCTATCGGAGAAATGACTATTAAAAGTGGAGTGCCTACCAACGAATGTCCTCTCCACTCTCATTTCTCAAGTACCATCCACCATCACTAATACTGTTGTGATAAAATTTGATCAATAATGTGCAAGTGTACACAATCAACAAGTAATATAATGATAAGTGAGTATTGTCTCCACAAGGATTGAATTATCAACAAATTGGGCAAAATCAACACTTAACAATTTTGGCAAAACAAATGGTGATAATTTGATTTAGACTAAAAACTAAGAAAGAAACCAAATAAAATAAAGAACAAAAGTGAGCAATGTAATGATGAGCTAGAATTATTAAATCCTCCTAGAATGTAAATTCAATATAATGTCATAGAGGAATGCATTAACAATTAAACTTTGTCAACCAGAAATTTAGAAATGAGCATATAATTTTTCCAAACCTATATGACATGAGTTCTCAAAAGTAAATTAGACATATTCCTATGCAAATCTAGAATTAAGAACACTAATTATGCACCAAATTTCCAATGGGTCATACAAGGTAAATAGTATATCCTTATACCATTTACAAATCACACTTAGCTAAGGTGTTATTCATGCATCATTCAAGTATTTCCACTAATCTTATTTTTTCAAAAATTAAGATTAGCTATGAAACCTACAATTGGTGATCAAACAAAAGTAAGTACACAATATTGAGCATCACTTGAATGAACAAACTTTAATTACTAAAAATATTCATAGAACATCAATTAAATCCACTATCCAAGTTCATCAATAACTCTATCTACAAGAAAATTAGTTCATACTCAAAAACACAAAAATACCCAAAATCAACACATCCATGGGTTTACAAATATAGAGAAATACAAAAAGAGTAAAGGGAAACTATGTAGATGGATCCTTCTTCATTGTCCTTCTCTCTTCTCTACTTCTTCTCCTCCTTTCTTTTCCTCTTCTTCATTCTATTTTTGGGTATTTTTCTTTGTAGTTTCAGCTCTAGAATTCTCTCCTCTCTAAAATGACGACTGCCTTTATTTTTATGATGTTAGGGTACCAATCTTTCCCGTATTAGCAGGCCCACATGTCTCTATTTTTAGCCCACTCCTTTGGGGAAAATGTTCCAAACTTCAACACATTGCCTCTAAATTTGCCACCTCTTTACTCCGTGACACCTCAATTAATGAAATGTCAAATATCTTTTCTTCATATGCTGAAAATCCCCACTTGAATCCTGATGGAAATGCTCTAGCAAAATTTCCTTTGCTACAGCAAAATCTGAAATTTCAGCACACATAAAACAACTTAGAAACCAATTTACTTTTCATCTTTTTCCTTGGATAATTCATGCATAAATTCATTATTTTCCTACTTTTAGCTCTTAAAAACTAAAAAGACACAATACCTCACAACAACACAAAAAATGAAAAGAAATTAACTAAAAATAACAATAATAAACAAACATCGCTCTTCCTAATTCTACATTTATAAGTTTAAAAGCATCAAAATAACTCTTTATTCAAGGGTTATCAATCACCTCCATCTTCCTTGTCTTCACTTTACCATCTTCAAACCAACCATTTTTTAAACTCACACCACCCACCATGACAACGCCATGACCTTTCACCACCACTGCATCGTGACCTATATACTTTAACCTTCGTACCCTCAACACTCGCTGAGAAACCGAAAAGCCCATTTCATCTCTATCTACTAGATATAGATAATGTATCTAAATCAATACCTATGGTGTTCATTGTTGGAGAATTTGGGCACAATCACAGTGGAGTTTACAAATTGAGATGATAAATACATTTGATTGTTTTATTTTAAATCATAAACTTTGAAATATCACAATATGAACTCTGACACATTAGAGCAAGCTTTGAATATGAATCTTTAAAATTAATAAACAATAGAATAAAAATTATTAACATAACAATCACAACAATTATCATCATCATCATCATCATCACACTATTGAATTTATAAACACATTTAGATAATTAAATCAAAGTTAGGGTTTAGAGAGATGAAACCCAATTTAGTAGAACATTAAAACTTGCACATGAAGAGTCTTCATTGTTCAAATTCTCTATTCTAAGCTCAATGGTGATGCTTGAGGCTTCTACAATAGTGGAGTGAGAGTTGGGATGTAACAAGCCTTAAAATTTACAAGACAAACACTTTCTTGATAAATTTCTCAAAAAGAATGAGTAGTCTTGGAAATCTAAAGAGAAAGAGAGGTTAGAGAGAGAATTGAGAAGTATGATCAAGGCTTCACAACTCCAAAAGACCCATTTTATAGTGTAGACACTCTCATAAAGATTAATCAATAGGATTATTGTTTGGATGTTAGACGGCAATTGTTATGATTGGTTAATACATAATGAAATTGGTTAGGCACGAAGAGGTGCTAAAACTATAATTGTTTCACTAAAGTCAACATGTAAGAGTTGACTTTTGGTATAGGCATCTATAAATCATTTTTTTGGTTCAAAGTGTTTCTTTGGAGTATATATCATACCCAAAAAATTTGGAGGCATTTGGGGATGTTTTGAGACAAGTTTTGGGGTGCCAAGTCAGAGAGACGTGCGAGCGACACGTCGCTGGTCCTTTGAATCACTACATAGGCGACGCGTCGCTAGGGCGATCTATACAGGACTGTACAGTGATGTGTTTTTGGCTCCAAAATTCAAATCAAATGCTTTAAATCTCATTGGTTGAGTCTAACGAGGGTTCATATTCTATTTAAAGGGGTCGTTTGAGATTTTAGTGAATTGATCACTCACCTCTCTCTCTCTCTCTCTAGCTCTCAAGATTACTATTTCTCTCCAAGATTTTCATCAAGAAAGCTTGACTTGCATTAAGATTCAAGGCTTGTGAATCTCAATCTCATTCCAAAGTAGTAGTTTCAAGCAATCTAAAAAAGGAGGCTAGGAACAGAGATTTTTGGACAACAAATCTTTATTTGTGTCAAGCCTTGTTCCATTTTGTGATTCACATAAAATCACAGGCTTGTGATTTTATGTAACTAAGGGTTTCTCTCCAAAGGTCTATTCTTTCTCTTGATCTAATTTGTGTTATTCTATCATTAAATCCATGGTTGTATTATGATTAAATGTTTCTAAATTCATGTTATAAATATTTAATTACTTATTATTTAATATCAAGATTTGCATTCATACTTTGAATATGTTTATTTAATTTTCAAGATTTGCATTCATACTTTGAATATGGTTATTGATTAGTCTCTAGGGTTTGAAATATTAAATCAATTCTCATTATTCATCCCTAAATCCCCAACAATAAAAAATCTCTATCTCTAATTACTTTCTTTTATGTTTTTGCATAATCAACAATTAATGAAATCTGTTCATCTTCTATGATCTTCAAATCCTTGCTTCAAGATTTGGTTTGTGTTGAACACATAACCATGATAGATCAAAGAAAATTCTATTTGGATATACGCTACACGAATGTGATTATGGATTTTAAGTCCTAATTAACAAAGGATGAGACTACTCTATGGGAATACTTAAGGTGATTGATATCATCAAATTCTTTATTTCTAAATGTGTAGATTTCAAGAATTTGAATGAAATGTGTTGCTGCCATATTTTTGTGAGTTTGAGTTTATTGTTTATTGTTTACCAAGTTTTTCGCAAACTATAATTATATTGAGAGATAAGAGCTAGAAAGAAAGGCAAAGAAATAAACAATATCACAATTTTTACGTGGTTGGGGCATTAATGAGCCTTAGTCCACAAGTCACTAGTATTGAACTTTAGAGTTTTTAACAATGGAGGTTCTCTGCAAGTTCAACAACGTTTTTGCTTATTAGAGAAAAATCGGGGGTCCTCACTACAGTGCACGAATGACCCTATTTATAGGCAGTCATGTGACTTGGGCCAGACTAATCCAGGCCCAATGAGGATAAAATGAAAAATGCTCTCTAATGGAGCTATACCACAAGAAATGTAACATGATTACAAGTTGTTAATCTAGGAACATTGGGCTGGCTTAAGAGTAGTAGAGCCTTACAGCTGCCCATTGTACGTTGGCACGGACTGATCCGCATGGGCTTCCAGAAGGATCCTAGGGATAGGATCTGTCAGAGTAGTGGCAGTACGGTTTCCTAGGAACATTGTACGTTCCTTGTGTACCCCATTATGCAGGTTAGTTAGGGAGACCAACTGCCAGATTTCTTGGGGGCGCGTCAGTTGTAGGAAGGACTGGGCTTGTTTTACCCGAACATATGGTCCAGATTTGTTTACTGATGTCCAGGTTCATTTACCAAGACCCGACTTCATTTACCAAGGCAGACATCAGCTAGCGATGATGGATCGAAGGACATCCTGATGGCAAATTAGAACATTGGGGATGGACCCGAAGACTTCATAGGGATCCTACTCGATGAGATCTACTTCCTGGAATGGATTGTCTGCCACCATATTATGAATCTCGTAGGATAGAGATTGGGTGTGCCTGGAAAGGTAGTTCGGGCCTACATCCAAATTCCGGCCCCCTTACAATGCTCGTGCTACTCGCTAGTTATTGGGCTCGGCATGGTCCGGGCCAATAGGGTTTGGTTGCTCATTGTTCGCTGGACTCTGGTTGGGCCCGGGCCTCTCCCGAGAGCCCATGAAACCTGTTTTGTCATGCCACGTGTCCAAGGTGGAAAATATGGATAATATTTACCCCCCAAGTCTTCGTCCGCGTTCGCGCGGTGGAGACTTGCCTTCTTCATCCTAAATCGATCACTTGTTTCCCAGTTCATTTACCTAAATCCCGCTCATTTACCAAGACCCGGGTTCATTTACCTAAGTCCAGCTTCATTTACTTGGGGGTCAACTGATTAATCCTCAACCTTTCGAATTCCCACTGTCCTAGACACATATCTCCAGGTAGATGGTACGTCTGTGCCACTCGCACCCAAATAATCTGGGAAAAATCCTTTGATGTCCTAGGTGACTGATGGATGTCAGCACATTTCCTGAAGCGTCCCGTCTATACAAAAAGATGCTTTGAGCACTCGAGTGGGTTGTTTAATGCTTCTACATTATCCGAAGCTGTCAGATGGGGATTGTCTTGGGATTTTCAATGTGGATCGTAGGGCGAGGGAGGCGCAGATCGTGGATTGACGAATCCATGATTTAACACTTGATTGGGCTAGTTAATGCGCTTATGCCATCTGGATACGTCAGATGAGGATTGTCTTAGGATTCTCACTGTGGACTGTTGGATTGAACAATAGATTTTCTTCCTATAAATACCTCAGTAGGCTCCCTTCCACACTTTTACTGATCCCAAATTCTCAAACTAGAGAGCAATGTTTGTGAATGTCCAAAATTGCGGATGAGCTTTTCTGACGGTTGTTGTATTTTCGAGCCCACCTGTTTCCAGCGAAGCCCTCTTTCTTTTATCAAGAAGATAACTTCATCCCGGCTGACCCTTCTGAGAACATCGACGAACTGTTGTATCGCCTCCTCAAGTTCAAAGCTGCATTTCCGTCGTCGTTGTCGCTCGTACATCAACAAACCCCAGATCTACGTTTATTCAGTAAGTTTTGGTCAATTCCTTATTTTCCTTCACTATTTTTTGTACCAATTTGTTTCCACGACCATGTGGCCGTTAGGGCCGCGACCACCGTGTAGGGTGGTTCTAGGTAGTGGTAGTGATGAACAATAATGAATTTTTTAGGTGACTTTAGTGCGTAGATAAATTGATCGATGGAGGTATTATGAACAGTTCCTAGTGCGCAACAAAAATTGTGGTAATGGTAGTAATGTATACAACAATTTTTTTTCTTCATATAAACAACTTTATATGAGGATCCTTTAATATGCAATATATTAATAAATATAATATGTATATGTAAAAATAATACGAAATGATTGACCTCTTGTAGCCTATCAAGAATCCTTAAAATCTTTTTGTATATGTTTTGATCTTCCTATCCTCGCTAGAGTACTCACACCTAGATCTTCCAAGACGTTCTCTACACCTCAAGATGTGAGTGGGCACATAGAGAACAAGAATCAATATTTGTGAATCAAAAGTATCCTCAACACATGAGACTCTTGATTATAGGCTAGAGAGAAAAGTTTATCTTTTGTGTGGAAAAGATGATCAGTTTTTCTTTTTTGTAAAAATTGTGTTCTTCTATTTTCTATCATATAGAATATATAGACATTATTATCATAATAATAATAATAATAATAATAATAATAATAATAATAATAATAATATTGATCATCATTAATAATAATAAAATAAAATGATTAAAGACAAAATCTTACATTCCATTTTAAAACCTTTTTCAAAATGCTTTATTAATTAATTAAATAAAAAAAACAATAACTGATCACCATCAGTAGTGGTACACGCATAAGGCGGTCAAAGAAGCCCTATGCATGTAGCACCTCCCTGAAAAATGAGATTTGATTTTTTCATGCCTTTTTATTTTAATTAATTAATAATTAGAAATTCAAATAAAGTATCACCTTTTAAGAAAAAAATAACAACTTAAATTTCAAATTCAAAATTTGAATTTTCATAAATAAATATAATAATCAAAACTAATTTTGACTATCCATATTTATCATTTTACACTCAGATAAAATAATTGATTAAAATCAATTTCTTTTATTTATACACAATTTCAAAAATTGCACAAATGCAATAATAAATTGTGCAACTTCAATTATCACATAATTGCATATTTATCCCGAAGAATAAATATTTTCTCAAATAGCCCATTCACAGTTTGACAATTGTATCAACTCTTACCTTTAATAGTATTGATAGAGCCGCTCCAGGGACCTATGGACCAATAATTCAAAGCTCCAATAAATAAAATATTATTAACCAAGACTCTTTGATTCAATAATCATATTTATTAATCTCATGATTACTCCACTATAAATATGAGACTACACTCTTGAGAATTGAAGACATATATTTACTTAGTACTTTATTGTAACCATAAAGTGTCAATTGATATAATCATTACATACAAATTAATCCTCTATTGATGATTCATAATTAAGTGGGAATAAAATTATTGTTTTACCCTTTTAATTATATCTTGATTCTTAGTGTACCATTGACTTTACTAGTGAAGGTTAATTCATAATCTGATTATGAATTTGACGTCAATAACCTTTTTAGTTCTAAAAGCCAACCCAATAGGGAACCATCATTCAATCTATAAGAATGTATAGATTCCATATATGTTAAGCTATGTCCCCAGCCATATACATTATTGAGTCCCCAAAACAATAGTTCTTAGCCTGATCATTCTGACAAACCGTAACACATGAATCAAACGATCAAACGACATATATAGGAGTTCATAATAACTTCAGTATTAAGATCAGTTTGTTTATGATCATTAATTGATGTGTTTTATAATAATATGAAACGGTATTCAAACAAGTATTATTAAATCACATCTGGTCCAATTCTACATACTCTCAATATGCAAAGTACCTCCACTAAAGTGTTGTACTACACTAGTAACCCAGATCTAGGTCAGATGTATTCATAGTACTAGTGGATCGTACTAGCAGTAATTAATCTAAAGATTCCATAACTTTATTTTACTGCGAACTATTTAAGTCCATTATCTCAATCTCGATCCTCTCATACTAATATGAGATTGAGACCACATAGATGAACTTGGGAATGTTTTGATATTTACTTAATATTATAAACAATAATATAGTACATAAGCTACATGTTATCCCCATTTCCTGCAGAGGATTTGGGCCTTTGCCCTGACCCACGGTGTGAGGACCAGATCGGCGTATGGGCCCGGCCCAGGGTCCCTGGGTTTGAGTATTGCCCAAGGGGACTGGTCCGGACCAGGGACTCCAGACTGGGCCCATTGGAGGGGTCCGGGACGTCCCTCCGGGTTCGTCCTCAGCAAGAACGGTCCCGGCGATGGCCAGAGCGCCTGGACCGTCGCGGCCTACGCATTCTTGTCCTGGACCCTGGTGTGGTCCGGGCCTATGGTAAACGGAGCGGGCCAAAGGTAAACGGACCTGGATCATCCCCTCCCCGGGTGAAGGGCCAAGCGTCCAGGATCCTGAAGCCGCCTCATTTCGCGTGGGCATTGTCCCCCACTTTTCGCCTGCAGAAAGGGTCGCCTCGGGATTGCTCACTGATGTGTCAGGACTGCGCAGCCAAGTACCTTGACCGGTCTTGTCTCCTGAATCAGCCTCGTGACTCGAAGTGGTCAGAGCCAAAGTGTCGTTTTGTCGGGCGAAGCTTGTATCTCAGGTCAACCAATTGGGCCTTAGCTGGTTTGAATTTCGTGTATTGTATATCTCTTTGTATTGGGCCTCCACTAGAAAGGCCCCTCGCACTCATTTCTCTGATGGGCCCGAGTCGGATCCGGCCCAGACCCGGTATTCCCCTCAGCTTATAAATATAAGCTGTAGAACAATGTAAAGGGAGAGAGAGAGAAAAAAGAAGGAAGGCAGAAACTCTGTTCAGATACAGCTAGAAAACTCCATTGTATAAGCTTCTTCTAGCTCTAATATATAGACTCGTGGACTAAGGCTAGTTAACACCCCAACCACGTAAAAACCCTGTGTCGATCTTCTACTCTCATTATTATTATAACCAGCAAATATTGTTCATTAATAGAGTTGCCGAAAATCTCGGTTAACACTACATATATACAATAATTCAATTCATTCATTTATTTCATTAAAACCATTGTCAACTACAATTGTTATAAGGGCATAATTCCCAACAGGAGCGGGCTGGACCACTCTGAGTCATCGAACCCGGACGCCTCAGAACCGTCCGGGTGAACTAGTTTCCTTTTGTTATGATACTTAGCCTTTTTGTTCCTGAATCATGCTCCTAGGACCTTAATTGTTCCTGGATCTGTGTCCGGAGGGGACCTCTCAAAGCAGTTTAGGAGAATCCTTGTACCTTAACCAATTTTTCGGTTTTGGTGCTGACTGCTTGGTTCTTCTTTTTCTTGTCACTTCCAAGTCTTTGATCATGGGTCATGGCATCACCCTCTACATGGAAGATGTAGTGAATGCGGGCCCCATCATTCTGGAGGGGCAAAAGCTTCCTAGTGGCAACACGTGGGAAATGGATGCAGAAGTAAACGAGTTCCAGAACTACCAGATGTTGAACAAGCTGGAGAAATCCTTCGGGATAGAATCGAATCCAGGGCTTTTCTTCAAGAGGCTTGCCGGGAAGGAAGAGAAGGTCCATACTGGAGTGGGAATATTCGGGGCCTGGAGCACATGCCATATCAGTGCGAGAGCCATTCTCCCGCTTCACGACCATTTTGCGTGTTTTCTTAAGTTCTTGGGGATCGCGTCGTTCTAGCTCATACCATAGGCGTACAAGTTGCTGGTGGGGTGGTGTATATTTTGCGCCTGGAAGAAGATCCCAGAGCCCACCCCCATGGAGGTGTTGTACTACTACCGGTTGGAGCCGCAACTGAACTCCAAGGATAAAATAAGGGATGGCTTTTATTGGTTGAAGAGTCGTGGTGTCAGTCCGGCTCCATACAACTCTTGGAAACATCCCCCGGATGTCAAAATCCCCTGGAAGGAAGAGAAGGTCCATACTGGAGTGGAAATATTTGGGCCCTGGAGCACATGCCATATCAGTGCAAGAGCCATTCTCCCGCTTCACGGCCATTTCACGTGTTTTCTTAAGTTCTTGGGGATTGCGCCGTTCTAGCTCATACCCTAGGTGTACAAGTTGCTGGCGGGGTGGTGTATATTTTGCGCTTGGAAGAAGATCCCAGAGCCCACCCCCGCGGAGGTGTTATACTACTACCAGTTGGAGCCGCAACTGAACTCCAAGGATAAAATAAGGGATGGGTTTTATTGGTTGAAGAGCCATGGTGTCAGTTCGGCTCCATACAACTCTTGGAAACATCCCTCGGATGTCAGACACTATTGGTTTATGACATTCGGCTTCCTCCTGAAGAACCCCACTCTGGTGCTGGACTTTCAGCACGTGGGTAAGTTATCCTTACCCATTCTTTGTCTCATCCCTTGTTTCATTTTTCGGATACTCACGTTCTTGTGAATAGGTCCGTACGCTCAAACCCGACTAACCAAGTTCATCTTGGACAGAAAGAAGGTATATGGCATCTCCAGTGCCGAAGATCTGGACGTGGGGGGGGGGGGGGGGTTCATTACCATGTAGAATCTTCAATTGACCAGATTGATTGCCGCCCATTAGTCGATAGATGCCCCCAACCTCCAGGGTTTGCAATGCGAGAGGGACCCTGCCCTGAGGGAAGAACTGACCCTCATTCACATTGAGGCGGTGGAGACTGTGGTTAGGGCAGATGTGGACAGGTTGAAGAAGGAGCATGAGCGCCTGGTGGAGCAGGCCGAGTCTGAGGAGTTGGATGCCTTGCTCGAGGGGAGGCAGCCCAACACTGGAGCTCCTGGGGCCAACATATCGGGGCAAGGTAAAACGCCTCAGATTTTAACTTATGACCTTCACACCGAGGGCTTTTTTAGGAATAGGCAACGATACCGGGATTATTTGACTGTGACAGTTAGCAACGTGGGGCTTCCTTGCCCCATTGCCATGGACATGCTAACCCTCATGCATTCGTCTTGGTTATTTCAATATGGTAGTTTTTTGGACCCGGATGACATGGGGGATCAAATTCATGTTTTTGCCCTAGGAGAGTTAAGTCAGACCCATCCCATAGACAAGGGTCTATCTCGGAGGACTTAGAGTTGCATGTTTCTTTTGTACTTGTCTGTCTTTCCCATTTTGTTACTAATCCATATTTTATTTTTATTTCAGGTGAACTAGACATGTCTGATCCCGTGGCCAAGATGAATGAGCTGATTGAAGCCAGGGCTGCCGCGGTCAAGGCATTAACAAAGAAGGTCGCCAAGGGCCCGACCAAGAAGAGGATCATTATTGATACTCAGAGACTCAGAACTGGCCCCAGAGGCTTCAGAGGGAGCTCAAGTTGCCGCCTCGGCCCTTATGGTGCCTGTTGAGCAGCATCTGTCCCATCCTGTTCCTCTCCAAATCATAAACTTGGAGCAAGAGCCTTCGGAAGGAGGTGGGACAAGTAAAAGGAAGGCGGACTCTGTTGCCACGGTGTCCCCAGAGCAAGCCAAGAAGGCCAGGACAAAGGAGGACTTCATTGTGGCCGAGGAGCAATCCTCTGGTGACAGTCTTATAATTACGCCGAAGCTCCCGGAGGCTCCCGAGCTTCCCATCAACCAGGCACTTCCTGGGGAAGGGTAGTCGATCATCCCGGAGGAGAGGATGAAAATGGTATCCCAGGCCTGGGATGAGGGGCATGACAAACAGAACGAGGTAGCCCAGGCCCTGATCATTCGCCGCAAAGTGGAGTTCACCGGACGTCCAGAGGCCTTTAAAACCCCCAGCAGATCGTGGATCGATTGGGAGAGAAGACTGGATTTCAACCTAGGTTAGGACAGGACGTGGCCCCGTTTGCTACGGACTTGGTCACCCAAGTGGGGACGTCCATTTCCACTCTTCAGTTCAAACGTTACACCACATTGGCCAACAATGATGCCCTCTTCATTTCACAGGCCATCCATCATCAGGTGTTGCAGATTTTATAGCTACGCAAGTATACGTAATCGCAATTTGTAATAAATCTCGATAAGAACGAGTATCGTCCCACGAAGACTAATTCATCAAATACCAAATAATTAATTTCTAGTTTCTATTTGGCTAACGAAAACTGGATTTGTGAAATTTGAAAACAAGAAAACAGAATTAAATGAAAATTGCAGAAATCAAATAATAACAAGAACACAAGGATTAAATTCACTATGAAACAATTAGGAATCCTAATCTTCTCTACTATCCACTCTATTATTATTTAATGCAATTACCACTGAAATTCTTCTCACTGAAATGATAGGCAAGCCAAAGTGTTATCTATTCGGGTTAAGAAATAGAAAACTCGACCTAATGTGAATTCCCTATATTTCTATGGTCAATTCAAACAATAGGAAGCAATGAATACAACCCTAAATCACTTAAACCAATTTGACACTCTCGTTCTAAATTAAAATATATGTCTATTCAATTTTACCATATTTAAATCTCACTTTTCAGATTTTGATTCAAATTCATAAATCGTATGTAAAATGTGCGCAATCAATCACATACACAATAAACACAAATTGAATAGATTTCAGATGAAGAAGAAATAGATAAATGCATTAAATCATAATAGAGTTTCAAGAGAGTCTATTAGAAAACCTAAACATAAATTTAGTTCATAAGCATGATTGAATCAAACATAAACATAGAATTTAACATAGTCTAAATCAAAAGATAAAGAAAAAGAACTCTAGGTTTTTCTTTCTTCTCTAGCCTCCTTCTTGCTTAATCTGATCTCCTCCCTTTCTAAAAATGTCATTAAGGAAGCTTTTATAATCTCTAATATATTTTGCATGAAAAGAAAAAATTGCCCCTAAAAATTCCCCTAAATTATACTTCCGTACGGATTCTAGCGCTGGGGCACCACAAGATAGCGTTAAGGTGCTATTAATAAATCACAAAACATGCTTCTGGAAAACTGATAGCGCTGGGGCGCTGAAATGTAGCGCCTAGGTGCTACAACCTGCATTAATTTATGCTCTTCATTACTCGACAGTGCTAGGGTGTTATATATTAGCGTTGGGGTGCTAATTACACAAAAATAAAACTGAAACTCGTCTCGAACAGCCTGCAACGTCATCTCATTGTATTTTGATCATAACTCCTTCGATATAACTCTGAATTGAATGATTCAAAAAGCTATGGAAAGCTAAGAGAAATATATACAACTTCTATTTCTAGTAGTGTTTCCAGAAAGTGAAGAAATCATGGTTAAAATGCGGCTTGAAGTCTCAGACTTGTGTTATAGAGCATAAGCGACGTGTGTTGAGCATCTTTAATGTAGTATTTTCCACACATATTGTCTTGAAACTCTAAAATCAACACTAAATCCATCTTCATCTTATTCATCGTATTTAACATGTTTCTTTTCATTTCACTCCATATTATGTACTTGACCATTAAAACTTGAGACAAGAAGAAAACAAGCATAAATCTACATTAAACAATCCTAAATAATTAAAAACATAACATAAAACAATCTCTAAAACAAACCTAAAGTGAACCTAACGAATTCCCCCAAACTTAACATTTACTCGCCCTTGAGTAAAAAACCTCCAAGCAATCCTAAAAACATAAAATAACCAAACAAAAATAAATCAAGTTGACAACAACAAATTAAGCCTCCAAATTATGTCTGTCTTGCTCGTATAGTTTTCAAAAAAAAAAAAAAAAATACAACCATAATGATAATCTAGAATTTTGATCAAAATATTTCTTCAACTCACTCAAGTCAAAACAAATATATGCTCTCGAATCTATTTAAGCTTACCAAATTACTCACCACAAATCATCAAATATTATTATCTCATATGCTTGCATCACTTACTACTCTCCACTAATATAGACAACACATGTTCAAGAATCAATAGGACTTTCATAGCATATAACGATAGGCTTAGGCATTGATAGATGAAATGTCATTTAAGCTCAAAATTACCATAAGCATACAAACCATACGAACCAAACATGATATCCACATTACAACCCAATGACAATCCCAATGTTGTTTTTTTAGAGATTGAGAAAATTCACACTTACATTTTTTTCTTTCAAAATTACACTCCCCCAAACTTGTCTTTCACTGCATGTTCAAAAAGAGTGTAATCTACTCTCGATATATATATATATATATATTTTGAATATTTCTCAATCTATTTTTCTTCAATTTTGTTTCAATTGATAACACCCAATCCAAAATACACACCATTACAAAACAAATCCCCAATCATCATTTGTTAGGAAAATATGTATTTGCCTCAATGGAAATGGTAAGATAATACAACTCTATGCAATAATATTACAAATAAAAAATGATTGATTAAATAAAGTTACAACTCTATAACTGAAAATAAAAATAAACAAAGAAGAAGAAGAAGAAGAAGAAGAAGAGAATAGTGAAAATACAACTCTAAGCAAAAGATTACAAGTAAAGTAAAGGTGTTTGAAACAAAAGAAAGAAAGATTACAACTCTAAACAAAAGTTACAAGTAAATGGAACAAGAGAATAAGAAGAAAAGCAATAGTATAAAATGTAAGAACAGAAACAAAAGTAAACTCTCACTCATACAACCTAAGTGAAGAGTGTTGGGGATCACCAACTTGAACAAGGTATAAAACATTTGTCCAAAAGCTTATTTCCCCCTAACTCAAGCACTAAGGGATCTCTCTCGGATATTGGAAATGCTTTATGGAATTATCAAGCCTCAAGGTGTTTCTAGCCAAGTGCTCTAATGGATAGAAATGTTGTGTCTTTCAAGTGAGCAATAGGCTCCTATTTATAGAGTTTACAGACACCCTTTGAATTTCAAATTCCACCAACCCCCATGGCTGTTACCAGTGATTAATTAGATTATTATGGAATTAAAAATGAGATTTGGGAGTTATTTGAGTTTTTTGAGCCGTTCAACAAAGATTGAAAAAACTGAAAAAATGGTCAGTATTTGGCTTGTGGCCGCGGCCAGGGACTTTAGTGGCTACGGCCACTGCTCTCTGTCCCACAGGCCGCGGCCACCAACATTCAGTGGCCACGACCACTGACCATTTTTCAGCACAAAATTTTGTGCTGTTTTCCAAACGGTTCCAAACCCTCCCAAATGATTTTGTAACCCCTAAAGCACATTATTGGGGTTAAAATCATATCTCTAACAGTCATTTCACATATGACTTTATGAAATTCATCTCAATATTGTGTAACACCAAATTTACACAATAAAGGGTAATATTTGGAAGTTACAAATTTGTAACACCAAATATGTTACATATTTGGATATATCTCATATATCTACATATTGTAACTCTCTATTATATGTTACAATATGTGACATTCTTTGTCATATTTATTTAATCTAAAACATTATATTATAATATAATATAATATAATATTACATTATATTATAAAATAATATAACATTCCCCCACTAGATTAAATAGTTATCTATTGTAACACCTATTTAATCAATCATTATATTTTAAAATATAACATATCCCCCACTTGATTAAATAAGAACTCTCTCTTATAGGAGTCATTGCATTAGTGCATAAAGCAAAGTGTTTTTCAACTTGAACTTTACTATAGTGTAATTATCACAAAATTTGTCGAAAATTTGGTTGCACTAGGCATTGAACCATCTTTTCATGATAGCAAATCGGTGATAACACACACCTTTGCGATGTTCACTTGAGACCTCTATGTCTCGCTTTGCACCGTTAATGGACATGTGCACTTTCCATTCATGGACGTTCTTGAGAATACTCCCAATTCTCATGAGAGGTGGCACCACCCCTAGGTCCATATAGGTAGCATTCTTACAGTATTTTGTTACCAAAAATACTTGTCTTCACTAGACTGAATTCTATTAAAAAACCTTTCGGTTTTAACCCTTAACTTGGTAACTCACAAGTACTCAATATCTCAGATGAGACTTGTTTTGAGTACAACTAATATTCACTTGATTGACTTGTTGTTACCTATTGAATGTAACACTAGTTGAATAACTAGTGTTAAGATAGGTTACCATCAATTATGAATCTCTTTAGGGAGTTTAAGTCCCCTCCCTCGAGATGATGTAGCCACTAAATCCCTCATTAGTGGCTTAGTGAAAGGATCCGCCAGATTTTCACTTGTTCTCACGTAGGATATTGAGATGACTCCTCTTTGAATCAATTCTCTTACATATTAATGTCTTAGACTAATATGTCTAGACTTCTCATTATACACTCCGTTGTATTCTCTAGCCAATGTCGCTTGGCTATCACAATGGATCGATATAGTGGATACATTTTCTTTGATTAGGGGTATCTTTATCAACAGATCCCTTAACCATTCGGCCTCTTTGTCGGTAGCAGCTAGAGATGTAAACTCTGCTTCCATAGTGGAATGAGATATACAGGTTTGTTTCTTGGAACCCCAAGAAATTACACCTCCACCAAGTGTAAATACCCAACCAGTTATGGACAAGTTGTCCCCAAGATTGGATATCCAACTTGCATTTGTATATCCTTCTAAGATTGAAGGAAATTTGGAGTAGTGAAGGCTTAGTCCTTTGGTTTTTGTTGACGGTGAGAACTCGTCAACCAAGTTAAGTTATAAAAATAGAATTGTAGAGATTATCAAAAGAAAAACTTTAAAGATCTAATTGGAAACTCAAAAGAACACTTGCAGAAGAAAAATGATGAACTGAAATTGTATTTCTTATGGTGTAGTGCTACAGTATTTTTTCCAACCCCCCCCATGTGGAAGTGGGGTTTATTTTATAGTGGGATCTAATGGCCCTGGATACATTGTGGTCCAGGGGACCAGGTGGTACACAAGTACACTGTCAGGAGAGTGATTTCAGGGGTAGTGGTGTTGGTTTCAGTACCCTGTACAATTTCATGCCCTCTCCCAAGTCCAAGGGCTTCTATTACCTGCAAAAAGCCAATAATGAGGTCCCTTTGATAGAGGGCTCAGTGTCCAACCCGGGGTCCTGGAAGCAGGGCTTTTTCTTCGTGAAAGGCTCTTTCTGTTCGCGAGCACTTCCGTTTCGCTCCCAGTAAGTACCTCGAGCCACCTTTTCTCCTTTTTTTTCTTTTTGCTGAAACTTATTGTTTTATAACTTATGTTTGTGTCGACAATGGTGTGGATCATGCAAAGCAGTTCGCCATGCCTGAGGTTGTTGGGTCGGAAGCGGACGTCGTGATGGATCTTATCAACGCTGACCCCGCCGTGCAAAAGGCTGCGTACCTATTCACTATGGAAAATCTTAACCTTCACCGGCTATCCCCGGTTTCAGATCCCAGGTTGCTGTGGACGATTCCTGGGTCAAAGAGGATGAAGGCTGCATCGGCTGAGCCTTGCCCGGGTGAAGGTGAGGCTGAGGATGTGCCAGAGGAAGTCCCCCTTGGACACGGGCGACCTTACCAACTATCCTTGTCTCCCGGGGGATGTCCTCTCTTTGTCCCTTCCGACCCGGACATGGCTTCCCAATCCCAAGGTCAACATGCCATACCGGGGCATTTTGTTTGCCCCGACCCTGCGTACTTTGACGCTTTTACTCAGGCTCCCCTCGACCCCGGTCCATCGGGGGCTTACTTTCCCAATCTTCCTGCACCCCCTCCTGATCTACCAGGGGCTCATTTTTCCAATTTTCCTGCGCCCCCTCCTGTTTCAGCGAGCGGGTCGTCTATCCTTACCCAGCCAGGTGCCCTTGACTCGGAAGGGGTGCCCTGGGTGAGTCGCATGGCGACCTCTTACGGGCGGCGGTATGTCCAAATCGCCTCAGACCTCCCTGAAGCTGATTGGAATGGTCTTGGGAGTTTCGCCCTGTCGGACCTTGGGGAGACTCTGACGCGCACTACTGCTTGGGTGAGTTCATGCATCTTGTGTTGGCCTTATTATTATTATCATTATTTTTTGTTACTTATCATTGTTGTTGTTATCTTTCTTGTGCAGGCCTATACTGTGGCTCAGCGGTTTGCCGACTCGGCTCACAATCTTTCCGAGTCGAGTACTAAGAGGGACAGTCTTACGGCCTGGGTCCAGGAGCTCGAGAGAGAGCTTGATGAAACCAAGTCTAAGCTAAAAAAGGCTCGGGCAAAATTTTTTGCCTCGTCAAAAAGGAAGAAGAAGGCGGTTGTCAAGGCCATGATGCTGGAGGAAAGGGTTACCAGCCTAGAGGGTGAACTCCAGGGTGCCTAGGCTATCGCGGCTGCGTCGCAGGAGAGGGTCGCTTTCCTAGAGGCCGAACTTGAGGTTGCCAAAGCTGATGTAGCTGCGTCACAGGAGAGGGTTGCCTCTTTAGAGGCGGATAGGGCAGCCACTGAGTATAGGTCTATAGAGCGCGCCCTCTATGGTGTATGGAGGTAGGATCCAAACTTTGATTTCTCCTCCTTTGGCGAGAATGCCGTTGCCCGGCGGCTGGATGGAACGCCCAGGGTAGGAGGCCCTGAGATCGTTATTTCATAATCTTTGCCAGTTAGCCCGCTGTGGGTGTATGCTCATTTGAGCCTTGTTGTGCTTGTAATAATAATATTTTTTTTGAACCTTGCCATGTAACCAAGACTCTTTTTTTTTAATATATATATATGCGGTTATTTATTTCTTATTCCTCTGTGTTTGAGGTCTTTTTGAGCCTGCATGATGGGGTTTAGTAGGTTCCCCTCTTTTATTTATCAGGCTAGAGGTCCTTTGGAGCCCATGTGAAAGGGTTCAATGGGTCATTTTTTGGTGCCCCTTGACTATTTCTATTAGGATATTTTGACCCCTAGGGTTCTAGCTATCCTTTTATACATTTTTGCGCGCGCTTATTATTTTTTGCGAGAAGCGTCCTTCTCATCATTATTCATAGTACTATTTTTGCAAGGGCCTCTTTTAGGACCCTTTTTGGCTAGACGACTTGGTGGCCGCTCTAGGCTTATTGGACCTTTTGGCCTCCTTGATGTTCATAAGGGTAGCTAATCCTTGTGAACTTCAGGAGATGCCTTGCAAGATCTCCTCCCTGTTTGTTAGGGTTCACCACGAATTGCATTCCTTTTTTAAAGAATTTTGTTTAAGGCCCTGATGCAAGGGGTCCTATTTAGGATCCTCCTGTTAGAGGGTCCTTTTTAGGATTCTCCTGCTTGCTGTATGCTTTGCCTTCACGGGCCACTATTCCCCCCAAGTGTCTGGTGAAGTTTATCTCGGCGGGCACTTTGATTGATGCTCACATAAAGGAGAAAAATAACATGCGAAGATGTGAACAGTTTCATTCATAATAGGCAGGTTACAATGATTTTACTATATATATATATGACAAGTTTACATCTTCTTGGGAGGTTATCTAGGCACCCTCCTTGATTCTTATCTATTAAGCTAACATAACACGTAACAAACTAAGCATGGATACTGCTTGCACTGGATGAGGAAGTCTCATTGGTAGTATTTCTTGAGGTGCTTCGCATTCCATGCCCGAGGTACGACAGTGTTGTCCATGCACACCAGCTTATAGGTGTTTGGTGGTATGTACTGAGCAACCTGGTAGGGTCCTTCCCAGTTCGCTCCCAGTACCCCCGCCCCCAGGTCTCGCGTGTTGGGGAGTACTTTCCTCAATACTAAGTCTCCTACCCTGAACTTTCTCTCCCACACCCTTGAATTGTAATACCTTGCTACCCGCTGTTGATACGTAGCAAGCCTTAATTGTGCCATTTCTCTCTTGGCTTCCAGCAGGTCCAAGTTCTCGACCAACGTTGTGGTGTTAGCCTGGTCATCGTATGTTTGTGTGCGGAAGGAGTTAACCTTCATTTCTATCGGAAGGACAGCCTCGCAGCCGTAGGCCAAGGCAAAGGGTGTTTCCCCAGTGGTGGAACGGGGGGTGGTCTTGTAGGCCCAGAGCACATTCGGGAGCTCTTCGACCCAGGCCCCTTTCAACTTCTCCAACTTAGTTTTCAAGTTCCTTTTCAGGATTTTATTGATGGCCTCTACTTGCCCATTAGCTTGGGGGTGTACTACTGCGGAGAAACTCCTCCTGATTCCTTTGGCCTTGCAGTAGTCTTCGAACACCCCTCCTTCAAATTGCGTTCCATTGTCGGAGATGATCTTGTAAGGTACTTCGAATCTGCAAACAATATATTTGTTGATGAAGTTGGTGATATGCTTAGCCATTATATTGACTAAAGGCTCTGCTTCCACCCACTTAGTGAAATAGTCGACCGCTACCACCACGTACTTGGCTCCTCCTCTTCTGGTTGGCAGTGCCCCTATTAAGTCAATCCCCCACACAACAAAGGGCCACGGGCTGGTCATGCTCACCAGCTCATTTGGGGACTACTGTGGGTAAGTCGCATGTCTCTGGCACTTGTCACACTTTCTCGCAAAGTCACTCGCGTCCTTCTCCATGGTAGGCCAATAATACCCTTGGCGGACGACCTTTTTCACCGTGGACTGCCCCCCAGCATGGTTCCCACATTCCCATTCCTGTATCTCTTGTAAAAAATTTGACGCTTCTCCCTTATCAACGCACCGCAGGCGTGGGGTAGAGAAGCCTCTCTTATACAAGATCTCGTCTACTAGGGTGTACTGGGCGGCTGTGTAAGCCAGTCTGCGGGCCTCCTTCTTGTCCAAGGGCGAGGTCCCGTCATTCATGTACCTCCTAATGGGGGCAAACCATGGCTCCTCGGAGCTCTCGACCGTGTTGATCCTCTCTTCGGCTATGCTTGGCTTAGGGAGATATTCAACCAGTATAGACTCAAACGTATCTTCGTCTCGCATGGAGGCGAGTTTCGCGAGTGCATCGACGTTCGTATTCTGCTCTCTGGGGATCTGTTTTATCGTGTATTTTTTGAACTGGTCCAAATATTCCTTCACCTTGGAAAAGTATGCAGCCATTTTTGGACCTCTAGCTTGGTATTCGCTTTTCACTTGAAACACCACCAGCTGTGAGTCACTAAAGACATGTAAGTGGGATACCTTTAATTCCTTAGCTAGCCGCAGGCCAGCCAACAACGCCTCATATTCTACTTCATTATTGGAAGCCTCGAATCCAAATCTCAAGGCACAGTACATCTTGTGCCCTTCAGGTCCTGTCATTACACTGCCAGCACCGGCCCCCCCTTCGTTTGGCGCCCCATCTACATAGAGACTCCATTCTTCGGGGTGCCTCTCCTCTTCAGGTGTCGGTTCCTTCTCCTCTATTTCCCCCTCCTCTTGGGGTCAGTGTGTGAACTCGACTATAAAGTCTGCAAGTACTTGCCCATTGATGGAGGTCCTTGGGGTGTAAGTGATGTCGAACTGACTCAATTCAATCGACCACTTTAGCAATCTTCCTGAAGTTTCTGGCTTGTGCAAGACTTGACGCAGGGGGTGTTGGTGAGCACCTCAATCGCATGAGCATGGAAATAGGGCCTCAATTTTCGAGAAGCCACTACCAGGGCATATGCTAACTTCTCTATTTCCGGGTACCGGGTTTCCGCGTCTACCAACCACTTACTCATATAGTAGATAGGGTGTTGGTGCTTCTTTTCCCCCTTGACCAAGGCGGCGCTTATGGCATGCTCAGATACAGCTAGATATAGGTACAACTTCTCCCCTTTCTCCGGCTTGGCCAAAAGGGGTGGCCTTCCAAGGTGCTCTTTCAGCTTGGTGAAGGCATCCTGGCATTCGTCATCCCAAGAGAACTTTTTGTTCCCTTTTAAGATGTTGAAAAAAGGGAGGCATTTGTCAGTCGACCTGGAGATAAATCTATTGAGGGATGCCACTCTCCCCATCAGGCACTGCACCTCTTTTTTTCTCCGTGGTGGGCTCATTTCCAGCAAGGCCTTGATTTTTTTAGGATTAGCCTCAATACCTCAGGAATTCACCATGAAACCCAGGAATTTTCCTGACGAAACTCCGAAGGTGCATTTGAGTGGGTTCAGCTTCATTCTGTACTTGCGAAGGGTATTGAACATCTCCATGAGGTCGCTAGTGAGCTCTTCCGCTTTTTTTGTCTTCACCAGCATATCATCCACGTACACCTCCATGTTCCTTCCTATTTGATTTGCGAACATTTTGTTCACCAGCCTCTGGTAAGTGGCACCTACGTTTTTTAAACCAAAGGGCATCACTTTATAGAAATACAACCCCTTGTCTGTTATGAACGAAGTGTGCTCCTCGTCAGCAGGGTCATTGGTATTTGGTTATACCCTGAATACGCGTCCATGAAGCTAAGTAGCTCGTGTCTCGCTGTGGCGTCTACCAACTGGTCTATCCTAGGAAGCGGGAAGCTGTCCTTAGGGCAGGCCTTGTTGAGGCTGGTAAAATCCACGCACGTCCTCCATTTTCCGTTGGGCTTTGGAACCAGCACTGGGTTCGACACCCATAGTGGGTAAAACGCCTCTCGAATGAACCCGTCCGCCTTCAGCTTGTCCACCTCCTCTTTTAGGGCCGTGTATCGTTCTGGGTCTAGTGCTTTCCTTTTCTCCCTTACCAGCCTTGCTTTCGGGTCGATGTTCAGGTGGTGGCACATGACCGCTGGGTCTATCCCTACCATATCCTCCTGACTCCCGGCGAATACATTGAGGTTGGCTTTTAAGAACTCTACTAGTTTCTCCTTTATGTCATCGGCAAGGTTTTTTCCTACTCTCAACTTCCTCAACGGCTCATCCATGACCATTACTTCCTCCAATTCCTCTACTGGTTCAGCTCTTGGCTCTTCTATGACTCGTGGGTCTAACTCGCTTGGGTTCGCGCCTTCATGCACAACCATCGCCATAGGTGCTGTTGGCTTTGTGGCTGTGCGGAGGGACATGTTATAGCATTCCCTCGCTTCCTTCTTCTCTCCTTTCATACACGCTATTCCCCCGGGGGTTGGGAATTTCATAGCTAATTGGTATACAAAAGTTATCGCCTTCAATTCTCTTAGGGAAGGTCTCCCTAATACCACGTTGAAGGCTGAGGCGCAATCTACCACAATGAAGTTTGCCATTATGGTGGTTTGTCTGGGCTGTTCTCCCATAGTAAGGTCCAACTCGATTGCCCCCAGGGGCTGTATCGAATCTCCCGTAAATCCATACAAATACGTAGCGCAAGGCTTTAGGTGACGGAGGCTCAATCCCATCTTCTCCAGCGCTGGTCGATACAAGATGGCCATAGAGCTCCCGTTATCCACCAAGACCCGATGCACCCTCATGTTAGCAAGCTGGACTGTCAACACTAGGGGGTCATTGTGGGGGAAGTGCACACCTCGAGCGTCTTCTTCGGTGAAAGTTATTGAGTCATTTTCACCCTTGAAACTCTTCGGGGGGCGCTACTCCAGACTCAGGATGCACGGTGGTGGACTTCGCCTGGCCTCCCTGACATATCTATCTCGTCCCTTTCTTGATTCGCCCCCGAATCCTGGTCCTCCAAAGATGGTCCTGACCTTTCCTTGCACTTATGGGGCTACTTCTCGCGCCCGCGGCGAGGACGCTCCTTCTTCTGGCCTATGGTTCTCCTTGCGCACATATCTGCCCAAATGCCCCCTACGGATGAGTTCCTCAATCTCCACCTTCAAATGGTTGCATTCCACAGTTTTGTGGCCTATATCTTTGTGATACTGGCAATACTTGCTGGGGTCTCTCTTGGACCGGTCTTTTTTCATCGGCGGGGGCCTTCTGAAAAGGACCTGATTTTCGTTCATAACGAAAATATGCTCTCTCGCATGAGTGAGGTCAGTATAATAGGTGTAGGGGCCTTGTCTGCGCTCGTTAAAGCGCTGGTGCTTTCGGGGTCGATCATCCTTTTTCCCCTCATAGACCCTTTTTTTCTTGGCATTGCCTTGGTTCTCCCGGATTGAGGGCTTCGGTGAATTTTGGTCTTTTGAGGCCTTGAGGCTCTCGTGACCATCTTCCACGCGAATATACTTTTGCGCCCGCTCGTAGAAATCATCCAAGTCTGTGACCTCCCTCTTGAGCATGTTATCCCATAATTTGCTTCCTGGGCGCACTCCAGCTGTGATTGTAACGCCCTACTCCCTTAAAGCCGTCACTAAGTGTGTTTAAAATTGTGCCTCAACTCGCTAATCGAGGTTTTAAATCAAAGACGTGTAACTAAGCCATAATTAAAAGAAAACATTAGAGAAAGTAGATTTCATTGCTAATCATAGAGGTTTACACTTGGGATCCCAAAACAAAGTTTAGAAAATATTTACAACACAAAACTGATCAGAGTCGACTAGACGACAAAACCTAAGTTCCCTTACAAACATCTCCCAAAATCCCCTAGCTGTGGTAGCCAGGCTGGCCGGACATGTACACGCCGCCTCACGCCAGCTGTGCTCATGGTTGGTTGATCTTCTCTTTACCCTTACCTGCACCACAGAGCATCTGTGAGCCGAGGCCCAGCAAGAAAACCCAAAACAGATAACATATGCAAAATACAAGTCAAACATATAAATAGGCCACCAATGGCTAAACACATACGGCCTAGCCGCCCAGGCGTTTACCAAGCCCTAGGTTTGCGGACCACGCCGTGAGGATATCCCAGGTATCCTTTTAGGGACTCGCCCTGGCAACTCGCACCCCTCGTGCTCAACGCTTCTCTCGGCCCTTTGCTGTTCTCGGCCTTGCACTCAACGTGTCTGACGCCGTTCCCGGCCCCACGCCGTTCCCGGTCTACACTGCTCCCGGCTCTTGCCGATCACACATATAATATCAAACACCATATAGCAACAAGCACATAATTCAAACATAAACAAATAAAGAGCCATGCTCTGCAATACCAACATATATATATATATATATATAAGGGCTCGGCCCTGCATATCACTTCCGTTCAATACAGTGGGCTCAGCCCTGCACACGAGCTTTATGGAAACAGGGGTTTTCTTACCTGAGTTCCGAGCTTCCTGAGCACCGATGCCCCGAGCACAGTCCGCTAACGTGAGCCTTGCCGAAACCCTAGTCACAACACATAACAATATCCGACCATCAAATTCCAACCCAAAAAATAACCTCGAACCGTAACCCTAACCTCCAGGATCTTGAATTCTATCACTCTGAGTGATAAAATCCATCCCGAGCCTTCCCCTTAAAGTTCCCAAGTCAAAAATATCATAAAATTCCTCACTGACACTAAGGGCCGCGGCCCCACCTCCTAGAGCTGCGGCTAGCCTCAAAACAGAGGCTAGCTCTCCACTGACCAACACGCGGGCCGCGGCGTGCCCGAGTTCCTTCAGCCTCCCACGGCTGTGCGCACATGCGGGCCGCGGGGCACCCCTCCTAGGGCCGCGACACTAACATCAAACCCAGAATTTCCATCAACTTTTCATCCCTTCTTCAAGCCAATTATCACCAAAACCAAACTAAGACTCCTAAATATTCAACACAGTTACTCCAGCACAGAAACAACATCAAAACCTCATCAAAGCATGCTCCAAAACTTAGCTAAAACACCCAAAGATTAAGCAAGCTTAACTACATGCAAACCTCTAAACCAGTAGAAAATTAAAGACTAGACCTTAGTGTTTAAAGCTTACCTTGCTGAGCTTAATCCCAGAATTTTGATCCTCAATCCCAAAGCTTCAAGCCCCTAGAGTTTCCCAGTAGAACCCTTTCAATTTTCCAAGCAATTCCTTTAAGTTTCTTCAAGTTTAGCCTTAGAGAGAGTGAAAGAGAGAGACAAAAAGCTATTTCTCAGTTCCAAGGAAGATATGAGTCGGTTTCCCTCAGTTTCTGTACAGTTCCATTTCATTTATTTGTTTTATATGACTTAAGTCTAAAGGTTACCTCAAGGCTCGGGGTACCAAAATGTCCCCGAGGGCAAAAGTGGTAAATTCCCCAAATATTCCCGCCTAGACATTCTATCCTCAAATATATCTCCAAATATTTATTTCTATGTCCCGATAATCCCGTAACTCAGCTAATACCAGAATTACCCCTCGACTCGCCCCGAGTCCGAATCTCAACCCCGTTGTGACCCCCTGGCTAACTGCTCCCCAGGACTGTCTCGGATCGTGCTGTACAGACATATCGCACATAACAACATATATTTCATTTATCACATTTAACTCAATTAATATGCATCATAATCATATATACACATAGATTCACATATAAGCATATCTAAACCACTTATTGCCCTCCAGGCACACTAATCAAGGCCCCAAGCCTGATTAGCAAATTCGGGTCGTTACAACTATCCCCTCCTTACAGAAATTTCGTCCTCGAAATTACCTGAACAATTCGGGGTACCGCACCCTCATCTCTGACTCAAGTTCCCACGTCGCCTCTTCAACCTTGCTGTTCCTCCACAGCACTTCCACTAAGGCGATGGTCTTGCTCCTCAAGACCTTATCTTTTCGGTCAAGAATCTGAACCGGCTTCTCTTCATAGGACAAATCCTGATCAAGCTCCAAATTCTCAAAACTCAAGACATGCGCTGAGTCTGACATATACTTCCGAAGCATAGATATATGAAATACATCATGAACCCCCGATAAGGCTGGAGGCATCGCTAATCTATAAGCTACCTCACCAACTCGTTCCAGTATCTCGAAGGGGCCAACAAATTTGGGGCTCAACTTACCCCGAACACCAAATCGTTTCACACCCCTCATGGGTGAAACCCTAAGGAACACATGATCACCCACCTGAAACTCCACGCTCCTGCGTCTCAGGTCTGAATAACTTTTCTGTCGACTCTGGGAGGCGAGCATTCGTGCTCTGATCTTCTCAACTGCCTCATTGGTCCTTTGAACCATCTCTGGACCCAAATACCTTCTCTCACCTGTCTCGTCCCAATGAATAGGTGATCGACACTTCCTTCCATAAAGCATCTCGTACGGAGCCACACCAATAGTCGCTTGATAACTATTGTTGTACGAGAATTCGATTAAGGGAAGATACCTACTCCACGATCCCCCAAAGTCAAGTACACAGGCCCGCAGCAGATCCTCCAATATCTGAATCGTCCTCTCAGACTGCCCATCCGTCTGAGGATGATAAGCGGTACTAAACCGTAATCGCGTGCCCATGGCCTTCTGCAAACTCTCCCAGAACTTGGAAGTGAAGGTGGGGTCTCTGTCCGATACTATTGACCTCGGAGCCCCATGAAGTCGAACAATTTCCTTTACATACAACTCAGCGTACTGTTCCACAGTATAAGTTGTCCTAACAGGCAAGAAGTGGGCGGACTTGGTATACCTATCCACAATCACCCACACAGAGTCATGTTGTCCCACAGTCCTCGGTAAACCAACCACAAAATCCATAGTAATATCTTCCCACTTCCATTCCGGGATCCCCAAAGGCTGCAATAACCCCGCTGGCCTCTGGTGCTCAGCCTTGACCTGCTGACAAGTTAAACACTTAGCCACATAATCTACCACGCCCCTCTTCATACTCGACCACCAATATAAAACTTTCAAGTCCTGGTACATCTTCGTCGTACCTGGGTGCAAAGAATAGGGAGTGGTATGCGATTCATCCAAGATCTCCCGCCGGAGATCAGAATCCATCGGAACACAGATCCGACCCTTGTACTTCAGTAATCCCATCTCTGAAATGGAGAAGTCCTTTGTCGCTCCGACTAAAGCACTCTCTCTATGACCTCGCAACAGAGAATCCTTCTCCTGCGCTTCCTTGATTCTCTCAAGGAGTGTAGACTGAAGAGTGATGTTGGCTAACTGTCCAACCACCAACTCTATACCCGCTCTGACCATCTCCTCAGCTAACTTACCGGATATCTGCCTCGAGCTAAACAACTGTCCTGGGCCCTTCCGACTCAATGCATCTGCCACAACATTAGCCTTCCCAGGATGGTAGAGGATATCACAATCATAATCCTTAACCAACTCCAACCACCGCCTTTGGCGCATATTCAAGTCCTTCTGGGTAAAGAAATACTTTAGGCTCTTATAGTCAGTGTAAATCTCGCACTTCTCACCATAAAGATAATCCCTCCAAATCTTAAGTGCAAACACCACTGCTGCTAACTTTAGGTCATGTGTAGGATACCTCTGCTCATACTCCTTTAACTGCCTTGATGCATAGGCTATCACCTTGCCAGCTTGCATTAACACACACCCCAAACCCTGCCTAGATGCATCACAGTAGACCACAAACTTCTCATTCTCTGTCGGCAAGCTAAGTACTGGCGCAGTGATTAATCGCCGCTTAAGTTCCTTAAAACTGTTCTCACATCTGTCCGTCCAGACATACCTGGTCTTCTTCTTTGTCAACTCTGTCAATGGTGTAGCTATTCTGGAGAACCCCTCAACAAATCGTCGGTAGTACCCTGCCAAACCCAAAAAGCTTCTCACCTCAGGAACATTACTCGGTCTAGGCCAATCCCTGACCGCCTCAATCTTACTTGGGTTAACCAAAATCCCCTCCTTACTAACGATATGGCCCAGAAATGTAACTTGTGGTAACCAAAACTCGCACTTACTGAACTTAGCATACAACTTATGTTCCCTCAACCGTTGTAGCACCAATCGCAAATGCTGCTCGAGTTCCATCTCTGTCTGAGAGTACACCAAGATATCGTCGATGAACACATTCACAAACTTGTCCAGATAGTCCTTGAAAACTCTATTCATCATATCCATAAAAGCTGCTGGGGCATTGGTTAATCCAAAGGACATAACCAGGAATTCATAGTGTCCATACCTCGTCCGAAAATCAGTCTTTGGTATGTCCTCCTCTTTAATCCTTAGCTGATGATAACCTGATCGGAGATCTATCTTGGAGAACACTGTTCTACCTTGTAGCTGATCAAACAAATCGTCGATCCTAGGCAATGGATACTTATTCTTGATGGTTAACTTATTCAGTTCTCTGTAATCAATACACATCCTGAGGGACCCATCCTTCTTCTTAACGAACAACACTGGAGCACCCCACGGCGAGAAACTTGGTCTAATGAATCCTAAATCAAGTAACTCCTGCAACTGAATCTTCAACTCCTTTAACTCCACTGGAGCCATTCTATAAGGTGTCCTGGATACTGGCTCCGCTCTTGGTATCAATTCTATAACAAAGTCAATCTCCCTCTGAGGCGGCAACCCTGGCAAATCCGCTGGAAACAACTCCGGAAACTCACACACCACCCTTATCTCACCCGGTCCAACCGGCACCACCCAAGAAGTATCCACAACGCTCGCCAGGAATCCTATGCAACCTTCCTGCATCAGGTCCCTAGCCCTCAAGGCTGAAATCATTGGTACACGCGGTCCACTAACTTTCCCCACAAACACAAAGGGTACCTCCCCTTCCGGTTCAAACGTCACCATCCTGCGCCTGCAGTCTATCGTTGCCCCATACTTGGATAGCCAATCCATTCCCAAGATTATGTCAAAATCATCCATCTCCAACTCAATCAAATCAACAAACAATTCCCTACCATCTACCTCCACAGGTAATGCCCTAATCCACTTCCTAGAGACTACCAACTCCCCTGTTGGCAACAAAGTCTGGAATCCTCTAGCATACACACCACTAGGTCTACAAAGCTGATCTATCACTCTAGCAGATACAAATGAATGGGTAGCCCCAGAATCAAACAATACAGAATACAAAGAACCAGCACTAGAGATCTGACCTGTCACCACTGAGGGGCTAGCCTCCGCCTCAGTCTGTGTCAAAGTGAATACCCTGGCAGGAGCTAGACTATCACTCTGCTTCTGCTCCTTCTTCTTTACTTGAGGGCAATCCCTCTTCAAATGACTGGCACTTCCACAAACAAAGCAGGCCCTGATCCTGCACTCACCCTGGTGTCGACGCCTGCACCGTGGACACATAGGAAAACTCCTCCAACTATCACTGCCACCCTGACGGCCGGTGGTAGCACCCCGCACTATCCTATCAGAACCAGGAGAAGTAAATGAATCTGGAACTCTCCTTTTCTGCTCACTGGGGCCACTGCCCCGACTGGTCCCAACAAAAGGAGGCACTGTCCTCTTGGCATCGCGCCTAACAGCGCTGTCCTTCCATATTTGATCCTCAGCCCTCTCAGCAGTCAGGGCCTTATCCACCGCTTGGCCATAAGTGGTAGTCGCTGGATCCAAGGTAATGCTCACATTGCGGGCAATCATAACATTAAACCCCCGCACAAACCTATCCCTCCTAGCCGCATCTGTCGGCACTAGATCTGGCGCAAACTTCGCCAATCTATCAAACTTGATTGCATACTCTGTTACTGTCAATCGATTCTGAGTTAGGTTGACAAACTCATCAACCTTCGCAGCTCGCACTGCCACACTGTAATATTTCTCATTAAAAACACTTTTAAACTCCTCCCATGTCATAACCGCAACATCCCTCCGCTGGCTCACCACATCCCACCAGATGCGAGCATCAGCCCTGAGCATATAGCTTGCACAGTCAACCCTGTCATGTCCTTCGACCCTCATAAAATCCAAGACCACAGAGATTAGGTTCATCCACTGCTCTGCCAGCAATGGGTCCGAACCACCCTCAAAAGTAGGAGGTTGCTGCTTCTTGAACCTTTCATACAATGGTTCCAACCTATTCTCCAGAGTAGACTGAACAGGCACTGACACTGTAGCCTGCTGCATCGGCAGCCCAGTAACCTGAGGCGGGGCCTGCTACCTCATCTGTCGCAGCTCTTCCTCTGTTCTCTGCAGTCTGGCCTCCATTTCGGCCATAATCTGTTGCCAGTTATGTGGGGTAGGTGGAGGGTCCTGACCCTGGTTGTCATCCTCGGCCCTACTGCCGCGGAGTCTAGCTGATTGACGAGGCATCTCAACAAATATGCCTGCAACCATCGACGCCGCTCATTAGGCAAGACAACAACATCCAAAACCACCTCCCAGGCACATCAGAAATCCACACAAAGCAGCTCATATAGCATATAACACACAACGGGCCATGCCCTAACATCATGCATATGTTAACTAATTCATCATGCTCTATAAAAAACATACAGGCATACAGGGCATTTAAACACGTATTCAAGCATACCAACCAATCTTACCAACCAACCCTGAGTTAAGCCTGTCACTGACTGCGTGTGTACATGTTCGGTCAATCTCCAGAACCAATAACCTTGGCTCGCTCTGATACCAAGTTGTAACGCCCTACTCCCTTAGAGCCATCACTAAGTGTGTTTAAAATTGTGCCTCAACTCGCTAATCGAGGTTTTAAATCAAAGACGTGTAACTAAGCCATAATTAAAAGAAAACATTAGAGAAAGTAGATTTCATTGCTAATCATAAAGGTTTACACTTGGGATCCCAAAACAAAGTTTAGAAAATATTTACAACACAAAACTGATCAGAGTCGACTAGACGACAAAACCTAAGTTCCCTTACAAACATCTCCCAAAATCCCCTAGCTGTGGCAGCCAGGCTGGCCGGACATGTACACGCCGCCTCACGCCAGTTGTGCTCATGGTTGGTTGATCTTCTCTTTACCCTTACCTGCACCACAGAGCATCTGTGAGCCGAGGCCCAGCAAGAAAACCCAAAACAGATAACATATGTAAAATACAAGTCAAACATATAAACAGGCCACCAATGGCTAAACACATACGGCCTAGCCGCCCAGGCGTTTACCAAGCCCTAGGTTTGCGGACCACGCCGTGAGGATATCCCATGTATCCTTTTAGGGACTCGCCCTGGCAACTCGCACCCCTCGTGCTCAACGCTGCTCTCGGCCCTTTACTATTCTCGGCCTTGCACTCAACGTGTCTGACGCCGTTCCCGGCCCCACGCCGTTCCCGGTCTACACTGCTCCCGGCTCTTGCCGATCACACATATAATATCAAACACCATATAGCAACAAGCACAGAATTCAAACATAAACAAATAAAGAGCCATGCTCTGCAATACCAACATATATATATAGGGCTCGGCCCTGCATATCACTTCCGTTCAATACAGTGGGCTCAGCCCTGCACACGAGCTTTATGGAAACAGGGGTTTTCTTACCTGAGTTCCAAGCTTCCTGAGCACCGATGCCCCGAGCACAGTCCGCTACCGTGAGCCTTGCCGAAACCCTAGTCACAACACATAACAATATCCGACCATCAAATTCCAACCCAAAAAATAACCTCGAACCGTAACCCTAACCTCCGGGATCTTGAATTCTATCACTCTGAGTGATAAAATCCATCCCGAGCCTTCCCTTTAAAGTTCCCAAGTCAAAAATATCATAAAATTCCTCACTGACACTAAGGGCCACGGCCCCACCCCCTAGAGCCGCGGCTAGCCTCAAAACAGAGGCTAGCTCTCCACTGACCAACACGCGGGCTGCTGCGCACCCTGCAAGCGCCGCGGCGCGCCCGAGTTCCTTCAGCCTCCCACGGCTATGCGCGCATGCGGGCCGCGGCGCACCCCTCCTAGGGCCGCGACACTAACAGCAAACCCAGAATTTCCATCAACTTTTCATCCCTTCTTCAAGCCAATTATCACCAAAACCAAACTAAGACTCCTAAATATTCAACACAGTTACTCCAGCACAGAAACAACATCAAAATCTCATCAAAGCATGCTCCAAAACTTAGCTAAAACACCCAAAGATTAAGCAAGCTTAACTACATGCAAACCTCTAAACCAGCAGAAAATTAAAGACGGGACCTTAGTGTTTAAAGCTTACCTCGCTGAGCTTAATCCCAGAATTTTGATCCCCAATCCCAAAGCTTCAAGCCCCTAGAGTTTCCCAGCAGAACCCCTTCAATTTTCCAAGCAATTCCTTTAAGTTTCTTCAAGTTTAGCCTTAGAGAGAGTGAAAGAGAGAGACACAAAGCTATTTCTCAGTTCCAAGGAAGATATGAGTCGGTTTCCCTCAGTTTCTGTACAGTTCCATTTCATTTATTTGTTTTATATGACTTAAGTCTAAAGGTTACCTCAAGGCTCGGGGTACCAAAACGTCCCCGAGGGAAAAAGTGGTAAATTCCCCAAATATTCCCGCCAAGACATTCTATCCTCAAATATATCTCCAAATATTTATTTCTATGTCCCGATAATCCCGTAACTCAGCTAATACCAGAATTACCCTTCGACTCTCCCCGAGTCCGAATCTCAACCCCGTTGTGACCCCCTGGCTAACTGCTCCCCAGGACTGTCTCGGATCGTGCTGTACAGACATATCGCACATATACAACATATATTTCATTTATCACATTTAACTCAATTAACATGCATCATAATCATATATACACATAGATTCACACATAAGCATATCTAAATCACTTATTGCCCTCCAGGCACACTAATCAAGGCCCCAAGCCTGATTAGCAAATTCGGGTCGTTACAGTGATGGCCATTTTCAGCTCCTCGGTGAGTCAGGCTCCCCACTTTAGCTGCCTCCATGTTGAACCTGTGAATGTAGCTCTTTAGACTCTCATTTTCTCCTTGCTTCACATTGGCAAGGCTGGTGCCTGGCATCGTGTAGTCCCGCACGGCATGGTGCTGTTGGAGGAATTCATCAGAAAACTGTTGCGAGGACCTAATAGACCCCGGTCTAAGTCTTTTGAACCATTTGTACACGGGTCCTTTCAATGTGACAGCAAAGTAGTGGCATCTGGCCCCGCTACTAATTCCCCTCAGTTTCATCAGATCGTTTAATGCGTCCAGATGGTATTTCAGATCTGTGCTTCCTTTGTAGGGGGTCATATGGGGCTCCTTAAAATTGGCTGGGAGCTGGATGGCTTGGATCTCCCTGATGAAGGGTGACTCATGATCGAATTCTTCCTCAGAAGCTTGACCTCTGGAGGCGGTGATGATTTTGCTTCGTAGGCTCCTCATTTCTGTGTCCAGGTCCTGCCTCCTCTTGCTTAGGGAGTCTCTCAAAGCGGACGGGTTAAGATCCCCTTTCCTTTGCCTTCTCGGGGCGCCATTGGGGGTGTGGTCCTTTTACCTGCCCTCTTTTTGTTGAGCTCCTCTCGTAAATCTGAGGGTGCTCTCTTTGAGGTGACCTTGTCATCGTTGCGAGGGGCAGCATTGGTCTTCGGCTCTGGCTTCTGGGGCTGTTTCGGTTGTTCGGGATGTTCGCATTGCTTCGTTCGAGGGGTGTTACTAGTGGAGAGTCGCGTCTTTCCATCATCTACTAAGACACTGGTTTCTACCTTCTTCTGGTCTCTCTCTTTGCGCTTAGGGAGTGTCACATTTGATCTCCCTTGCAACAACCCATTTAGCACCTCTTGCATGTTTTCCAAGGTGTTCTTTAACCTCTGATTCTTGCGGTGAAGTTCTCGTATCTCGTCTTCGTAGAATTGAGACTTCGAGCTTGAGCTGACGGAGTGGACCCAAGGGTGCTTGTCAGCCTGGCGCTTCGACGGGCCTGGATCCTGTTGACCAGGGTTTGGCACCTGCGGTAGCTTTGGAGGCAGGAACTCATCGGTGCCCCTTGCCGGGGCAGTCGCCGACCTTGGGCGATCCTCCTCAGGTGGGACTCTCGGGTACGAGGCCTCCCTTTCGTCTCTAGGCGCCTCAGGCTCCCTTGGGGCCTCCATGTTTGCAGGTGGAGGAGGATCCCTCATGGAGGCTTTTAGCTGATCTCCGTCAAGGAGGACTTCCACCTCGCGCGGCTCTCTCAACCGTTTCGAACGTCGCGACATTTTTTCTTATGGAATAACAGTGACTTGCAATCTATTCTTCCCACAGACAGCGCCAAACTGTTGACGGTGAGAACTCGTCAACCAAGTTAAGTTAGAAAAATAGAATTGTAGAGATTATCAAAAGAAAAACTTTAAAGATCTAATTGGAAACTCAAAAGAACACTTGCAGAAGAAAAATGATGAACTGAAATTGTATTTCTTATGGTGTAGTGCTACAGTATTTTTTCCAACCCCCCCCCCCCCCCCCCATGTGGAAGTGGGGTTTATTTTATAGTGGGCTCTAATGGCCCTGGATACATTGTGGTCCAGGGAACCAGGTGGTACACAAGTACACTGTCAGGAGAGTGGTTTCAGGGGTAGTGGTGTTGGTTCCAGTACATGGCCAGGTACCATGAGGATGTCTCCACTACTTGATCTGTACGAATGTCAGAGGAGTGGTGCAGGTGATAGTGGTGTCGACTCTGACATCTGGCCATAGACACATATGCCATGCCCCCTCTTCTGGTCCTCTCACTACTTGTCTGACAGGGGTACCATATTCGTACTCTGACTCCTCTAGGTTTGCAGGTACATTCCATATTCATGCGTGTACCCTGCAACTAGTGGGTATTCTCACCTTCTGAAGGTGTGCCTGTCGATCTAGCCCCTTTATGTCTATCTAAGCATCAGATTACTTATTGACGAGAAAAGATACGTATGGGAGTTAAACTTTGCTGGCTAGGCTAAGGGGGCTAGGTGTGAGAGGTCCCGCAGGGTGCCCAGGCACGTAGCCAAAGCGAGGCCATCTCACGCGAGACCCCTAAGGGCATCCCTGGCATGCACGGGTGCTCCTGGTGGTGTGGCATGGCGTGTGCGAGATGGGGCCTCGCGGCGAGGCTCGGGCGCACATGGATGAGGCAAGGCGAGACGGGGCCTTGCGTGCGAGGCTCGGGTACGTAGGGTCGAGGTGAGGCGAGGCCTCGCGTGATCCTTGGGTGCGCATGGTCGAGGTGAGGCAGGACCTCGCGCGGATCCCTCAGGTGCGCGTGGATGAGGCGAGGCAGGGCCTCGCGCGGATCCCTCAGGTGCGCGCAGATGAGGCGAGGCGGGGCCTCGCGCGGATCCCTCAGGTGCGCTTGGATGAGGCGAGGCGGGGCCTCGCACGGATCCCTCAAGTGAGCACGGATGAGGTGAGGTGGGGCCTCGCGTGGATCCCTCAGGTACGCACGGACAAGGCGAGGCGGGGCCTCGCATGCAAGGCTAGGGTGCGCAGCCGAGTCATGAGACGAACGCGGGTCATGGACGGCCTCGCGTAGTGAGGCCCTTGTGGCCTTGGCAGATACTCGTGCATGTTGGGTACCCTCGCGTGGCAAGGCCCCCGGGTCTCTCGGGGCATCTTCATTAAGGCCTCGTATGAGACATGGGTCGTGGGGAAGAATATTGGGTTGCTTGGTTTGCCTGAGGCTAATGAGGGTAAACCTCAATATTTTTCCTTGGTGGAATTTTGAGCATCCACAGTTTTCTTGAGATAACCTAGGACTCTTCCAATCGCCTTCCAGTGATCCACACATGGATTACTTGTAAACCTACTAAGTTTACTTACCGCAAATGCTACTATATCAAGTCTAGTACATTGAGCAGTGTACATTAGATTCCCTATAGCACTAGTGTAACGCCCTGGTTACCCCAGAACAGTTACGGTGACTCAGAAATTTGACCCGCTACCCGAGTCCTTTGGTTAAAAACGTGCTCTAAGTGTTATTAACAGGCTAAGGTGGAAAACCAATCAAAAGGAAATGATATATTTTATTAAGTGCATAAAACTGTTCATGGGCCCATAAAATCACTTACAAGTTATTTACATCTCAAAATGGTCATTACTGTTTCAAATTTTACAAACCCGCCGACCTAAGCGGCAAAAATAGGGTAAGCCCCCCAGTTCCTCTGAGAACTCCTTGGCCGTGGTGGTCAAGCGGCCGCATATGTACACAACACCACCTAAGCTCTCCACTCAAGGCTGGGTGAGCTTTTCTTTCCCTTTACCTGCACCACATAGCACCCATGAGCCAAGGCCCAGCAAGAAAACACAATATAGCATGATATAATATCAACAATGATCATAATAATCATTCAGGACTTTCAGTCCAAAATAGGTAAGTGATAGCTGCAAAAGTCACTAAGATGGGAATAACTCCCTTTAGCCATGTGACGATAGGGTCACCGGGGTTTAACAGATAAGTGAATCTTTCACTATCTTAAACAGAATAGGAGCATGGTGACTAGTCACCAACATAACCTTCCTCATGACCATAGAGTCATAACCCTGGAACATCGTTCCCTAGCCATGTGACAAACAGTCACCTAGGTCTTAGGCCCTGGCTCTGAGTAACTAGCTTAGACTAGTCAAGTGCTTATAAGTTTCATTGACCTTAGGTTCGGTCCAGCATTAATGCCTTAGAGCCATTCAACGCTGATATCGATTAGATCTAATCTTCATTCGGCCCTGCGTACAGGACGCTTATGCCGTTTCTGACTCTTAGGTCAGTAATACGCGACCAGTGCCATCCCTGACTAATCAGTGCCATACACAAGTAAACAACATCCGCTAGCATTTAACCAACATGCCTCACAACACTCATGCATGTCATATACACAGGGTGCGGTTTTCTTACCTCAGGTTCGAGCAAGAAGTATTATATGAACGACTCCTGAGAACGATCAACCTTTTGGTTCCTTAGCGGTTACCTAATCACAACCAATTATAACCTCCATTAATGAAAATCAACATTGAAAGGGTCTTAACCTAAACAGCACTCTCGGGACCTCGAAACATGCCCACACGGTGAGTAGATTCGATCCCGGGCCTTAAGGATTGAAACCCCGAGCCAAAAACACTTAAAAACACTCAAAATGAGATTCTAAAGGAACAGAGTAGCGCTACAGCGCTGCTCCCTAGCTCTATTCTCAGAATCTCCAAAATGCCCAAAGGAATATTGTGTAGCGCTATAGCGCCCTAGGGTGGGCGCTGTAGCGCTACCCCTAGACCAGCATTCCCCTGAAACCTTCTTCTTCGACTCCTTCGATTCTAACCTGATTCCAATGCTTCCAAATCCCATTTTTGGTGCCAAATGAACCCAAAAACCAACCTAACATACCCCAAACATCACAACCATAAGAACCCTAGCCAAAACTCCCAACAAAACCAAGATTTAACTTAGAAATCACAACAGAAAACTAGAACCATAACAGGGCAAACCATAGAATTTAATGGCTAGAAACTTACCCCAAGCTCAGCTTGTGATGCTCTTCAATGGTGGAACACTCTTCCAAACTCCCAAGGCTTACATCCCAAGCTTGAATCCTCAAGAATGGCTCAAAAATCTCAAAGGAAACTGAAGGAGAAAAGATACGGGAAGGCTCTTGAAGATGCTCTATTTTTCTACTTCTTTTATAGCCTAAAATGGCTTATATCAATCCTAGGGGTGAAAAGACCTAAATACCCCTAGGTCAATTAAAGGTTTCTAAAGGCTCCCAAGGGAAAAATTGGTATTTTCCACCTATCTCATTAATCATAATTAACGCTCTCCAATTCCCACTATTCTCGATAATCTCAAACACCAACGCTCTAATCATTAAAATTACCCTGAGACTCATCCCGAGCCCCGAACTTAAACCTGTTATGACTAGATCGCTAATCAATATTCCAAGATTGTCTCATGCCGAATAGCTCGAACAAACCCACATTATAATGTGGTCTCAACAATATATCACCGACATGCATACAAATATACAATTATGCCCTCAACGGGCCAAATTACCAAAATATCATAATAATCAAATGTGGACCCACATGCATGCATATAACATCATATAATTTAGAAAACACCAACATATAATTTATCATCTCTAGATAAGTTCTATTTTTCCTTTCGGCAACACCATTGTGTTGTGGTGTATAAGGTGTGGTGCACTCATGAATTATACCATTTTCTTCACAAAATGTATTGAATTCATTAGAGAAGTACTCTCTTCCTCTATCACTTCTTAACACCTTAATATTTTTATTTAATTGATTTTCAACTTCTAATTTATACCATTTAAAAGCATCAAAAGTTTCATCTTTATGCTTTAAGAGAAACACATAGGTATATCTACTAAAATCATATATAAAAGTAAGAAAATACATTTTACCACCTCTAGTTAAAACACCATTAAATTCACAAAGATCACTATGGATTAAATCTAGTAAATTAGATGATCTTTCTACACTAGGAAATAGTTTCTTAATCATTTTTGCCTTAACACATGTTTCACATTTACCATAGTTTTTAATATTGCATGCAATCATACCACATTTTACTACTCTTCTCATGGTTGAAAAACCTATATGCGATAGTCTAAGATGCCACAAAAATAAAGAATCATACTCAACAATATAGGCGGAATTAGCATTTTTATTGATAACATTGAAAGTTACATCATTGGTGCACAATCCCCTTTCCCAAAAATACATTTGATTTGGTAAGTATAAGTTTACCAGACTCAAAAACGGCTTTAATGCCAAGCTTGCCAAGAAAATCACCACTTACCAAGTTTCTACTCATTTCAGGAACATAAAGTACATTCACTAATGTAACTTTCTTGCCGGAGGTGAAAAAGACTTCAATGGTACCTTTGCCAAGTACCTTGGATTTGCCCTCATTGCCCATTTGAATCTCATGGTTTCCCTTTGACTCTTTAAAGGTCTTGAACAATGATTTGTCATAGGTGACATGGATGGTGGCACATGTATCATACCACCACCCTTTCACCTTGCCTTGGACCGCATTCACCTCACTAAGGGTAGCAACTATGTTTTCCTCTTGAGTTGCATTCACCTTAGGTCCTTGTTGGTATTTTCTATGCCTACACTCTCTAGCATAGTGACCATTTTTCCCACACACAAAGCAAGGACCTTTCTCGCCCTTGAACTTGTTTGGGTTGGTTTTTGGACCTAAAGGTTTCTCATTACCCTTTTTCCCTTTGTTTTTGGGATGTTTTGGTTGTGACACTGCATTTGCTTTGGAAGTCTCTCCATTAGACCCCTCCACAAGTTTATCTCTACATATTGATTCGATTATGCTTTTGGATTTCCTCCAAAGAATAATCCTCATTTTTCTGAAGGATTCTTTTCCTATAGCTCTTCCAAGTTGGTGGTAATTTAGCCACTATAGCACTAACTTGAAAGGCCTCGGGTAGCTCAATCTTTAACACTTTCAATTTGTTAACAATTATTTTCAATTCATGTATTTGAGGAAGAATAGGTTTATCACCAAAAAATTTGAAATCAAAGTATTGAGATATCAAAAAAATTTTGGTACCTTCCTCTTCCGCCTTGAACTTTGTCTCAAGTGCATCCCATATCTCCTTGGCTGATTTGGTCTCGGTGTAGAGGTCATAGAGCCTATCGGAAAGGGCGTTGAGGATATAACCCCTACAAAGGAGATTGTCCTCCTCCTTCTTCCTTCTTTTCTCCATCTCCTTGGGAGTGTCCTTGTCGGATGGCGTTGGGAGAGGTTTTAGAGTGGATTCTAGAATGTAGGTGATTTTGAGAGTGGTCAAAAGGAATCTCACCTTGTCTTGCCACAGAGTGAAATTGGAATCATCAAACCTATCCAACCTCACTAGGTCTTGATTCATTATCTTGATGGTCTCACCTTCCATTGAAACAAATAAGGGTAAGCTTTTGAATGTTAGGAAAATATGTATTTGCCTCAATGGAAATTGTAAGATAATACAACTCTATGCAATAATATTACAAATAAAAAATGATTGATTAAATAAAGTTACAACTCTGGAAATACAAATAAACAAAGAAGAAGAAGAATAAGAAGAGAATAGTGAAAATACAACTCTAAGCAAAAGATTACAAGTAAAGTAAAGGTGTTTGAAACAAAAGAAAGAAAGATTACAACTCTAAACAAAAGTTACAAGTAAATGGAACAAGAGAATAAGAAGAAAAACAATAGTATAAAATGTAAGAACAGAAAAAAAAGTAAACTCTCACTCACACAACCTAAGTGAAGAGTGTTGGGGATCACCAACTTGAACAAGGTTTAAAACCTTTGCCCAAAAGCTTATTTCCCCCTAACTCAAGCACTAAGGGATCTCTCTCAGATATTTGAAATGTTTTATGGAATTATCAAGCCTTAAGGTATTTCTAGCCAAGTACTCTAATGGATAGAAATGTTGTGTCTTTCAAGTGAGCAATAGGCTCCTATTTATAGAGTTTAGAGACACCTTTTGAATTTCAAATTCCACCAACCCCCATGGCTGTTACCAATGATTAATTGGATTATTATGGAATTAAAAATAAGATTTGGGAGTTATTTGGGTTTTTTGAGCCATTCAACAAAGATTGAAAAAATGGTCAGTTTTTGGCCTGTGGCCGCGGCCAGGGACATTAGTGGCCGCGGCCACTGCTCTCTGTCCCACAGGCCGCGGCCACTGCTCTCTGTCCCACAGGCCGCGACCACCAACATTCAGTGGCCACGACCACTGACCATTTTCAGCACAAAATTTTGTGATGTTTTTCCAAACAGTTCCAAATCCTCCCAAATGATTTTGTAACCCCCAAAACACATTATCATGGTTAAAATCATATCTTTAACAGTCATTTCACATATGGCTTTATGAAATTCATCTCAATATTGTGTAACACCAAATTTACACAATAAAGAGTAATATTTGGAAGTTGCAAATTTGTAACACCAAATATGTTACATATTTGGATATATCTCATATATCTAAATATTGTAACTCTCTATTATATGTTACAATATGTGACACTCTTTGTCATATTTATTTAATCTAAAATATTATATTATAATATAATAGTACATTATATTATAAAATAATATAACATCATTCACTTATATGTTCATGGTAATTATTCAAGGGAAAGGAACATAATAAAGTATTTCAAGTAGGCTCAAATTAGGTGTCACAACAAAGAATTTAACGTCAAGCTCAAAATGAAGGAAACTAGGGATTAAATTAATCAAGGTTGGCTTGAAAGGCTCAATCATTCCAAAAATTGCCTAAATCACCTTCCTAAACATGCATTATCTTGGATTTCGTCTCAAGTAGCAAGCAAGAAAGTTCTAAGCATAATCATCCATCTTTCCTTAAACCAAAATTTAGCAAGCATAAATATCATCAAATGCACAAAATTTATCTAAAAATCATGATCATGCTCTCACATATTTAAATGGACCCAAGCAACTCAAAGAAATATTCAACCAAGCACACAGATTTGGTTCAATTTTTATGGCTTTCATTTCATCAAACTATATGAGCAATTCATTCATTCATTATCATAAGCTAATCATTATCAACTTGACTGATCAAACACTCTAAACACCCTAGACACAACACAACCTAAACAAAAACAACATAATATTTCACAAAAATAAACCAAAGACTATTACAGAAAATCTACTCAATATATACTGTAACGCCCTGGTTACTCCAGGACCGTTATGGTGAACTTTGAACCGTGCTTAATTCGCTAACCGATTTCTTTGGTTAAAAACGTGCTTCTAGGTGTTATTAATAGGTTAAGGTGGAAAACCAATCAAAAGGAAAGGATATATTTTATTTAGAACATAAAACTGTTCATGGGCCCATAAGAACGTGTTGACCAAGTTTTTGGCCAATGACGTGAGAACGTCAAAAACGACAAACCTTCAAGAGAATTTAAATGACACAGACAGTTTAATAAAGAAAATAAAGAACGCAAAAGATTTTTATAGTGGTTCAGCCCCAATATGTTGGTAATAGCCTAATCCACTTAGAGTTGTGATTATAGATCTGTACTCAAGATCAGATGGACTGAGCCAACTGAGTTTCTTCAGGTTAGATTGCAAAAATACAAGAATTCTTTATGATACCAGCACTTTCTCTCTCTAGAAAACTCAGACCCAAAATTTCCCAAAAGTCTCCAAAGAAGAAGAAGAAGCCCCTTTCTGATCCCATAAGCCATATATTTATAGGCTTAGGATCATACATCTGATATCCCCTAGAATCGGGATATTTTATTATATTTATTACATTTAAATTACAAAAAACATTCAAAATGTAACAAAACCCCCAATTTGTGGGAAGAATGAGAGATTCCCGCGCGTGCCAAGACCGGTTCTTGTTGAAGCCGTTTCTGGGAATCTTGACTTAGTCCTCCTCTATCTGGTCGACCCATATCTCCTACTGACCACTCATGCAAGTGCTGGTCGGACACATGCATGCTGGACATATGCAAGTGCTGGTAGGACATGCACTTGCTGGTAGGACAAGCACTTGCTGGTAGGACATGCATTTGCTGGTAGGACATGCATTTGCTGGTCGGATATGTGCATGGTGGTAGGACATGCACTCCTTTCGTCTAACATGGCACTCTCCTCTAGCATGCCATGTCTCTCGTCTAACATGGCACTCTCCTCTAGCATGTCATTTCTCTCTTTGGAAAACCATGCACTTGCTGGACATATGCATAAGGACCAGACCTTTTGGACTCTCTTCGGACCAAATTCTTGGGCTCTCCTCGGACCACACCCTTGGGGTCTCCTCGGACCAAATTCTTGGGGTCTCCTCGGACCACACCCTTGGGGTCTCCTCGAACCAAATTCTTGGGGTCTCCTCGGACCACACCCTTGGGCTTTCTTCGGACCAAAATCCGACCGGGCACACCCTAGCCCAAGTACTCTCCTTGGGTGCACTTGTGCACTTGCTTGGACATGACACCTCTCAAGCAGTCAAAACTCTTCATCAGTCTACCGGGTCACTTTATCACAACTCTGAGGAGTCAATGTATTTATTGACTATTAGTGTGTCTTTTACTGCCACTTGTGCACCTCTATTGCCACGTCATCGATCTCTAATTTTTGGGGATAACAGAACGTTTACAAGTTATTTACGATACAAAATGGTCATTACAGTTTAAAATTTACAACCCGCCGATCTAAGCGACAACAATAGGGTAAACCCCCTAGTTCCCCTAAGAACTCCTTGGCTGTGGTGGTCAAGCGGCTGCATATGTACACATCGCCACCTAAGCTCTCCACTCAAGGTTGGGTGAGCTTTTCTTTCCCTTTACCTGCACCACATAGCACCCATGAGCCAAAGCCCAGCAAGAAAACCCAATACTGCATATATATAATATTAAACAATGATCATGATAATCATCCAGGACTTATAGTCCTAAACTGATGAGTGACAGATGTATAAGTCACTAACTTGGGTTCCACACCCTTACAAATGAGTGATCAAATCACTAGCTTTAACAAGATATGTGACTGATGAGCAAGTCACCAATGTAAACCAAGGGAGTGACCATAGAGTCACAACTGTGGGTTCCATACCCTTAGCCATGTGATGATAGGGTCACCTGGCCTTCTGGCCCTGGTTTTGAGTAACTAGTCATAGAATTAGGCAAGCGCTTTTAGTTTTCATCAAACTTAGGGTCGGTGCGACATTAATGCTCATAGTGAGTCATTCAATGCATATGTCGATTAGATCTAATATTTTATTGGCTCTGCGTTCATGACGCTTATGCTGTTCCTGACTCTTAGGTCAGTAACATACGACCAGTGCTTAAAACTACTGTCAAACTTGACTAGTAAGTCACAGCTTCGCAGCTAGTTCTGACACCATTGCCGATTCTGACTAGTAAGTCAGTGCCATTCACAAGTAAGCAAGATTTGCTAAGCATTTAATATGCAATCAATGTCCACATTTAAACACTCAACATGCCTCAATAATAACCACGCATGTCATATATATAGGGTGCAGTTTTCTTACCTCTGGTTCGAGCGAGAATTAGTAAAAGAACGACCCTTGAGAACGATCAACTTCTTAGTTCCTTGACGGTCACCTGGTCATAACCAATTATGGGATTACATCAATAAAATGAATAACAAATGTTCCCAAACCAAAACCTAGCCTCTGGGACATCGAATCCTACTAAATTGGGTAGTAGGAACGATCCCGAGGCCTAAGGTTTGAGTACCCATGATCAAAACACTATTTTGGCCTCAAAACCCTCAAGCGCTGCGACCCCCACCTCTCTGAGTCGCGGCCCCCATCCAAGACAGAGGTGCCTGAAGCAAGCGCTGTGACCCTCCTTCCCCAGTGCCGCGGCCCCCAGGCCCCTCAACTCCACCACCCATCTGTAGCATGCTCGGGTAGCGGCGCCCCAAGAACAGGGACGCGACCCACCTGGAAAGTTATCCATAACCCCAATTTTCCACTTCTAAATCCTTCCAAAAATCTATCCAAACATCTCCAAATCCAAAAATCAAAGGTCCCAAACATCCCAATGATCCAAAATTATCAAATCCCAAGGCTCAAACAAATCAAAAACTCATCAACACACAAAATCCAAATCAGAGCTTAGAAACTCTAAAACTTAAAACTTATTGCTTAGATTACCTTTGATTAAGTTGTTTCTCGCTAAATCCTTTGGTCAAGAAGCTTATAATCTTTCCTAGGATCGCTATGCCTCGATCCTCACTTGATTCCGACTCCTAAAACCCAAGTTTCCTTCAAAATTGCGAGGAACGATAAAAAAGGATAACGAGTTCTAGAGAAAAGTGTTTGAACGTAGTTTTCTTTCTGACAGGTTACTTCAAGCTTAAGTAGCCTCAAATAAATCCTAATGCTTGGGGTCCCAAAAACGTCCCCGGGGGAAAAATAGTCAAAACTCCCAGAATTTCCTCCTGGTCTTACTAACTCCCAATATATCATCAAATAATCATTCTCATTACCCAATATCCCAATAATTGACCCCGTTATGACAAAACCGCTAACTTGCAACCTAAGATCATCTCATGCCGAATAACTCGAACATATCCACATAATAATGGGATCTCATCCATAATCACAAACATGCACCAAAATATACAAATATGCCCTCAACGACTAAATTACCAAAATGCCCTTATAATGAAATGTGGACCCACATGCATGCATTTAACATCATATTATAATATAATTCATATAATCATTTAATGGCATAATAAATCAATTATGGCCCTCCCGGCCTACTAATCCGACCATTAAACTGCATTAGGGATTTTGGGGCATTACATATACTCAACAAATCTCTTCTCCCAAACTTATTTAATACATTGTTCCCAATGTACGAATATAGTAAAAGAGAAGAAACGTACCAGGGTGATGACACAAGCTTCAAAAGGAAGGAGGCGGTGAAGAAGTCAGAGATGGAGGGTACGACGGAGGATAAGAAAAATAATGGTTGTCTACCTCATTCATTGACCAACATTGAACCAGAACATTTAAACTATCCACATGGGAAAGCTCACAAGCATGTCGCTGATCCTTATACATGTGCATATTCTGGTGAGACTGGATAAGATATTGATTTTGTTGCATAATGTAATCCAACCGATTATAAGTGCCTTGCATTCCAGAGTCTATGGGATCCCCAATAGCAACCAATAGTGGGTCAACATGCATAGGATCATTTGGTGGAGGTTCCATATGCTCGTCTTATGCTGGAGCGTCTATTCGACGTTGCCTTGCTACTTGAGGTCGTGGGGCTGGTGCAACAGTGGGAAGAGGATATTCTGCTACAATAGCATGAGTAATGGGAGCTATAGGCTCCTCTGGAATATCAGTGGTATACTCAGGCACATTATGAGCTCGACATAAACCAGTAATAAAAGAGCCATGTCCAAGACCTCCCGCTGTAGTGCCACGAGATATATGCTTTATACTAGTAGGAATAGCACGCCCAAGATCCAAAGAAAAACCTTTCATTATCGCATAAACCATTAGATCACGCTGCACAGAAATGGTGGAAAAATGACTCACCGGAAGGAGACGACAACAAACAAAATATGTCCAAGCACGAGCCTCCCGATTCATTTGACACAATGGCATAGTTTGAGGCACCCCATTCTTCATAGTCCATTGAGCCCCCGGGAAACACACTGTAGTAGCCACTTCTTCATAATCAATTTCATTAGCCAGGAAATTATAATACTGATCGTCAGCATCTTGTAAAGGAGTAGTCCCAAAAATAGCGTTAACCAAACGACAATTGTCTTTTACTGTAACTCCTCTAACAATGACTTCTTTTTTCAAATCTTGCAAATAATTGGCATAAAACTCATAGACCAGGGACTTGTTAACATCAGTCAAATTCCCCTTCACAAAAATAGCCCATCCTCTATGCACTATGTTAGCCCGTATAGGCTCCTAAATCGGATCCTCATATGGCTCATGTTGCGGATTTTCCTAAGTGTGTGCAAGTGTACACAATCGTTGAACAAGTAATATAATGAAAGTAATTTTTATCGTCTCCTCAAGGATTGCCAGACAAATATTGTAAAAATCATCATCAAACAATTTGGGGTGCAATTAACTATCCCTTTTTTTTTATGACTAATCAATTAAACTAAAGGACAAAAAGAATTAAACAAGATAATTAATTTAGGCGATTAACAATAAAGCTGGAAAATGACAAATTGCGATTACTATGGTGATAACAGTTAGGCATATCAAATCCCCCTAATTTGAAGTTTTGCCCCTGATGTTGCAACAAAGTTCATAGCAAAGTTCTCTTGTAACTAGGATTTCCAATTTAATGCACATGCCATTTTTCCAAATGCTCATGTTAAAATTCCATCAATTAGATTCACATATTCCTATGCTAAATTTAATTTCAAGAACATAATTCCTAGCATCAATCCTTCAAGTTTGCAAGGTGAATAAAATAGTCCTAAGTTATTCACTAATCAATACAAAAGTATCAACATGCATCAATCAAGCATTTCCACTAATTTTTACCCTTCCGGAATTAAAACTAGCTTGTCTCTCACATAAGTTGATCATTCCCAAGCAAGAGATTTGCACAATAAAAATAGCTCAATTGAACAAGAGAGAAATTTCATAAAACAGTCAACAATTTGGGGGCAATTACAAATTAGGGTTCATCAATATCCCTAACACAAATAATTTAAGTCATAGTAAAAATACCCAAGTCACCACAATAAATATTCAGCATTATCTCAAGAGTTCAAGGAAGGAAGAAAAAGAAAATAAAATTATATGAAAGTTGAGTTTAGAAAAACAAGCCAAATTGATAGAGATATTCTCTTCTTGTCTTCTAACTCTTAATCCTCTTCTTCTTCTAGCTTCCTTCTTTTTCCTCTTCTCTTCTTGATGATTCAGCTCAAAGAAATTCAGAGGAGACCCCTTCAATGGAGCTTGGGCGGCTGGTTCTCTCCCTCTTTCTCTATTTTTTTGGGTTGTAGAAGATAATATCTTTTTGGGCTCACAAATGGTATAAACCCTCTCCTTCTCTCTCTGCACGTGGGGGACAACATTCTGTTCCTTTTCAGAATTTTGCAGCTCCTTTCCACCTCATCTAAGTACATGCCAAGTGTGCAGACTTTATGTTGCTGACTGTCCATACTTTGCTGCAGCAAAGTTGACTGATGTTGCAACAATAGCCAGAATTTCAGCTCTAATATGATTTCCTTCCACATGCTTCACTAAGCTTTCCAAGCACCCTCTTGCTATGCCTTCAAAATAAATACCACTTTTTTAGAACATAATTCCATTATTTTCCACAAGAGTTATCATTAATTAAAACAAATTACACAAACAAAGTTAAGAGACAAAGTGACTAAAACCACACAATAACAGCACAAACACTCTATTTCCCCTAACTTTTTAAGTCCAAAAGCTCAATTAATAACTCTAAAATATAGAGTTATCAGCTCACGTTGAAACTCCATACCTCTTTCAGGAATCACTATCTTACGACACAATTTTTCATATCTTTCTGTCGCATCTTTACTAACAAAACGATTATTGTCATAATCCGGTGGAGGCGAGGGGTCCCTTTGACACCTAGATGATGATGCCCCAGTATTCCTTGTTTTTGGCCCCATTGAACACAAATCACAGCCCTTACAATCAAACCGCAACCATCCAACACACCACCTACCCACAAAAATGTTCACAACAATTCTACCCAAATTTTGGTAGCACCTCCCCTTATTTTTCTTCCTTTCCCAAAACAATAATAATGTAGAATATAATCTACTAGTAATTATGATCACAATGATACACCAAAAATCCTAAATTTCTCTTCCAAAATTTTCAAGTTCACCCCAAAAATTGATTAATAGAGATTAAAATTGAAAAAATAAATGAGGGAACCTTACTTGATGATGATCCATAATCAAAACTTGTGAGGATGAGTCCACAACCCAAAAACCCAGGAGAGTAGAAGCAATTTTCGGATTTGAGAGTAGGGCTTGAATGTAGAATAGATTTTTTTTTTTAATTTTTAGAGAAAAAGCTGATGATTGAGTGCTTGGGCATGTTGAATTTGTGGAATAAAGAGGTGATTAGGGAAGGATTTCAGTGAGATTTAAGGTAGAGTGGGTCGTTATGGAGGTAGAGAAAGAGAGAGAATCAGAGGTGAAGAAGAAGAAGGAATGAATTTGGGGTAAAATTTGAAATTTTGGGGGTTTTTAAAATCTGGGCCCGAGGTAGTGCTGGGGCGCTACCTGAAAAAAATTTCTGGGCTCTCAGGTTTCGTCTCAGCACTGGGGCGCTGCTTGGGAAAAATTTTCTGGCCCTCTCTGACTTGAGCAGCACTGGGGCGCCACTGTGTAGCGCTTAGGCGCTACAACCTGAATCAAATTTTACTTTTTTTTAAAAAAAAAATTTCACGCTTTCCACGGTTCAACTTACAAAAATAATCCAAAAATTATAAAAATCGAAACAACACTTAAAATTGTTCAAACTTAAATAAAACATAAACTAAAGCAAAACAACTAAAAGAATGAGATGCCTCCCAAAAGCATTGTCGTTAACGTCATTTAGCTAGACGCTGAACTCCTCTTTAGATGGGCTTCAAGAGGATGACAAACTTGCATTGATCGATATGACCACCCAAATATGGCTTCAACTGTTGACCATTCACTTTGAACGTTGAACCATTGTTTCCTTGCACTTCAACTTAGCCATATGGAAACACCCTTACCATAGTATATGGACCCGACCATCTGGATTTCAATTTGCCTGGGAAAAGCCTCAACCTTGAATTGAATAACAGTACCTGTTGTCCAGATTGAAACTCTTTTCTGATCAAATTCTTGTCATGCCATGCCTTGGTGCGCTCTTTATAGATCTTGGCGTTCTCATAGGCCTCATTTTGAAACTCATCAAGCTCGTTTAGTTGCAATAGCCTAGTCTATCCTACAACCTTCTCATCAAAATTAAGCTTTTTTCATTGCCCAATAAGACCGATGTTCAAGTTCAACCGGTAAATGACATGCCTTTCCAAACACCAACCTATAAGGCGACATTCCAATTGGAGTTTTGAATGTCATCCTATAAGCCCATAGTGCATCATCCAACTTCTTAGACCAATTCTTCCTGGAGCTATCCACTGTCTTCTCAAGGATACTTATCACCTCTCTATTTGAAATTTCAGCTTGTCCATTCGACTGAGGATGATATGGTAAAGCAATGCGATGATATAATCCATACCAGGCAAGTAAAGCATCAAGTTACTTATTACATAATTGACTCCCTTCATCGCTAATAAGAGCTCAAGGAGTTCCAAACTTTGTGACAATGTTCTTGTGCAGAAAGTTCATTACCGTTTTGCCATCATTTTCTTTTGTTGCAGCTGCCTCGACCCACTTTGCCACGTAGTCCACTGCTAACAAAGTAAACTTATTGTTGAAAGATGATGGGAAAGGGCCCATGAAATCAATGCCCCAAACATCAAAAACCTCAACCTCGAGGATCACATTAAGTGGCATCGCATTCCTCCTTGATATATTCCCAGTTCGTTGGCAACGATCATAAGATTTCACCAAAGAATTAACATCTTTAAATAGACTTGGCCAATAGAACCCACTTTGCAATACTTTTGTTGCTGTCCTTGATGCCCCAAAATGGCCACCACATTGCAGAGTATGACAATGGGTGAGAATTGAGTGCATTTTGTCCTCAAGAACACAATGACGAATGACTTGATCAACACAATGCCTATACATAATATGTTCCTCCCAATAGTAGTGCTTCACCTCATAATAAAATTTCTTCAATTATTGCCTTAACATCTCAGCAGGCACAACCTTTGCTACCAAGAAATTAACATAGTCAGTGTACGAAGGCACTATAGAACTATCACTTACCCCAAATAATTGTTCATCAGGGAAGTGATCATTTATTTGCACTTCCTTATCATTCTGGCTCTCTTCCACCTCAAGTCTTGACAAATGGTCTGCTACCAAATTTTCTGTGCCCTTTATATCTTAGATCTCCATGTTAAACTCTTACAATAATAAGGCCCATCTAATGAGGCGGGGCTTGGCATCTTTCTTGGTCATCAAATACTTAATGGCAGAATGGTCAGTGTACACTATTACTTTGTTACCAATAAGGTACGGTCTAAATTTATCAAAAGCATAAACAATAGCTAGGAGCTCTTTCTCTATTGTGGCATGATTCAATTGTGCTTCATTCAACGTCCTACTAGCATAATAAATAGGTCGAAATGCCTTATCAATACATTGACCCAAAACTACTCCTACTGCATAATCACTTACATCGCACATCAGTTCAAATGGAAGATCCCAGTTTGGAACAACAACTATTGGCGCCAAGATTAGCTTCTCCTTAAGTACCTTAAAAGCATTTAGGCATTCTTTGTTGAAATCAAAGGCAACACCATTCATCAACAAAGTAGAAAGAGGCTTCAAAATCTTCGAAAAGTCCTTAATAAATCGTCTATAAAATCCAGCATGTCCTAGAAAACTTTGAAATCCCTTAACTAACACGGGCGGTGGTAAATTTTCAATGGTATATATTTTTTTCTCAGTCCACCTCAATGCCTTTACTAGAAATTCTGTGCCCAAGTACTATGCCCTCTTTTACCATAAAATGGCTTTTTCCTGATTTAATGCCAAACTTTCTTTTTCACATTGGTGCAATACATTCTCCAAGTTACCCAAACACATATCAAACGAAGAGCCAAAAATAGAAAAGAATCCATGAAAATCTCAATGCTCCTTTCAACCATATCCAAAAAGATAGCCATCATGCACTGTTGGAATGTTGCTGGTGCATTACATAGTCCGGATGGCATTCTCTTGAAAGCAAACGTGCCACAGGGACATGTAAATGTCGTTTTCTCTTGGTCCTCTGGTGCGATGGAAATTTGATGATACCCTAGGTAACCATCTAAGAAGCAATAATACTCATTACCAGCCAACCTATCCAACATCTGATCAACAAAGGGAAGTGGGAAGTGATCTTTTTGTGTCACCTTATTTAACTTGCGATAGTCAATGCAAATGCGCCATTCGGTCACTGTCCGAGTTGGGATTAGCTCATTATTTTCATTCTTTACTACTATTATTCCACCCTTCTTTGGAGCCACCTGCACTGGACTCACCCAAGCACTATCAGAAATTGGGTAGAACACCTCGACGTCCAACCATTTAAGAATCTGCTCAAGTACAACCTCCTTCATAGCTGGATTGAGTCTTCTTTGAACCTTTATAGATGGCTTGCTATCTTCCTCCATGTCCAACACAATAAAGTCTCTTGGAAAAATGAATTTATCGACCTTCACTAGGACATCTTCAATTATCCCCCTCGGATAGGCCACCGATCGATTTGCCAACTGTAGTGTAACAGTTGTTGGCTTTGCCTCACCCAAACCAAGTCTTTTGAATATTGATAGAGACATGAGATTGATGCTTGCTCCCAAATCACATAGTGCTTGTTTACACTCAAAGTTACCAATTGTACATGGGATTGTGAAACTTACAGGATCTCTCAACTTCTGGGGAAGCTTGCTTTGTAGAATAGCACTACATTCTTCAGTAAATGCCACAGTTTCGTAGTCTTCTATCTTCCTATTCTAAGATAGAATTTCTTTCACGAACTTTACATAACTGGGCATTTGCTCTAAGGCCTCAGCTAAGGGAATGTTGATGTGTAACTTCTTGAACACCTCTAAAATTTTGGAAAACTGCTTATCAAGAGAAGCTTTCCTAAACCGTTGAGGGTATGGGATCTTAACTGGGGGGTCAACAATAATTATTGGTGTTGCATTCTCTATAGTACAATGGCCTTCAGTAACCTTCTTAGTCTTGGAACTAGATGTCTCGCCAAGCTCTTCTTTCTTATCTACAGATGACTGATGCACAAATTGTTCAATTTGCTTACCACTTCTCAGAGTGATTGCCTGACATTGTTCCTTGGGATTCACCACTATATTTCTAGGTAAATTCCCCTGCGGTCTGTTATTCAACATGCTAGCCAACTGACCTACTTGTGTTTCAAGGTTTCGAATGGAGGACCTGGTCTCAGTCATGAATTGAGTCTTAGTATTAGTGAGGGTCAACAAAGCGGCTTGCAATTCATTGGGCTTTTCTGGTTGATCCTGTGGCCTGGGCTGCTGTGAAGATTAAGCTTAATTCATAGGCTGTTGTGACATATTCTGCTGGTGTTGGCCTTGAAACTGTGACTGCTGGCCTTGATTGTTTCTCCATGAGAAATATGGGTGATTTCTCCACCCAGGATTGTAAGTGTTGGAGAATGGGTTGTTGAAAGGCCTCTGAAAATTTCCCACTGCTTGAACTTGAACTTGAGCTTGGTCGATAGGAATATTATTATTATTAGGGTCACCTAAAGGACATTGATCAAAGAGTGTGGACCCCCACGAATTCCACAACCTATTGGCATGTGAATGGCATTAGCAGACACAATATTCTGTTGTAACTGTTTTGTTAAGGAAGCTACCTGAGCAGTCAACGCAGTGATTGCATCTAATTCATGAACCCCAGCTACCTTTCTGTTACTAGGCGTACGCTCATCCGACTATTGATGATTATTTGTAGCCATATCTTCCAACAACTCATATGCCTCGTTGGCACGTTTACTCATAAATACCCCTCCAGCTGCAGCATCAATTATAGTACGAGTTGTACCGCACAATCCATTGTAAAAATTGTGGACCAACATCCACTTTTCAATGCTGTGATAGGGAAATTTTCTTAGCAACTCCTCAAACCTTTCCCAAGAGTCATACAAAGATTCACCATCCAGCTGATAAAAATTATTAATCTTCTCTCTCAATTTAGCAACTTTTGATGGAGGAAAGAACTTGGCAAGGAATTTCTAAGCCAAATCCTCCCAAGTATTTATAGAATTAGATTGAAGGGAGTTCAACCAACTCTTAGCTCTTTCCCACGACGAAAATGGGAATAGCCTCAACCTGATTGCATCGTCGTTCACTCCATTATACTTGAAAGTGGCACACAGCTCCAGGATAGTAGCTATGTGCATGTGTGGATCTTCAGAGGGTAGACCACCAAATTGTACTGTACCCTGAACCATTTGGAGGATTGCTGGCTTAATCTCAAAATTATTAGCGGTAACAGTCGATGGTCTGATACATGTCTGCACACCTGTAACAGTAGGGAGTACATAATCCCTCAAACTTCAAACGACGGGATTCTAAGGTTGCACCTGGGCTGGCGCGGCTGGGTACACTCTTTCATTACCATTGTTCCCCACATCATCATTATTTATGTTCTTAGCCATTGAAATAGCAAAGTTCTCAACCCTCTTATTTCTACGATTTTGCTTGCAAGTCTTCTCAATCTCAGGATTAACAGGAACAATATTATTTGCTCCCCTCCTACGCATATAATAAAATTACCTGAAATAGAAGTAAAAAAATTCAAGCAAACCAAGTTAGAAACTCTTTAAAAGGCAACTAAATCAGAAATAAAATTAACTATTTTAATATTGATAATTTTTCAGTCCCCAGCAACGATGCCAACAAATTGTTGCGAATTTTATAGCTACGCAAGTATACGTAATCACAATTTGTAATAAATCTTGATAAGAACAAGTATCGTCCCACAAAGACTGATTTATCAAATACCAAATAATTAATTTCTAGTTTCTATTTGGCTAACGAAAGCTGGATTTGTGAAATTTGAAAACAAGAAAACATAAATAAATGAAAATTGCATAAATCAAATAGCAAGAACACAAGGATTAAATTCACTATGAAACAATTAGGAACCCTAATCTTCTCTACTATCCACTCTATTATTCTTTAATGCAATTACCACTGAAATTCTTCTCACTGAAATGATAGGCAAGCCAAAGTGTTATCTATTCGGGTTAAGAAATAGAAAACTCGACCTAATGTGAATTCCCTATATTTCTATGGTCAATTCAAACAATAGGAAGCAATGAATACAACCCTAAATCACATAAAACAATTTGATACTCTCATTCTAAATTGAAATCTATGTCTATTCAATTTTAGCATATTTAAATCTCACTTTTCAGATTTTGATTCAAATTCATAATTCGTATGTAAAAGGTGCGCAGTCAATCACATACACAATAAACACAAACTAAATAGATTTTAGATGAAGAAGAAATAGATAAATGCATTAAATCATAATAGAGTTTCAAGAGAGTCAATTAGAAAACCTAAACATAAATTTAGTTCATAAGCATGACTAAATCAAACATAAACATAGAATTTAACATAGTCTAAATCAAAAGATAAAGAAAAAGAACTCTAGGTTTTTCTTTCTTCTCTAGCCTCCTTCTTGCTTAGTCTGATCTCCCCCCCTTCTAAAAATGTCATTAAGGAAGCTTTTATAATACCTAATTAATTTTGCATGAAAAGACAAAATTTCCCCTGAATTATACTTCCATACGGATTCTAGCGCTGGGGCGCCACGAGATAGCGCTGAGGCGCTATAGATAAATCACAAAACATGCTTCTGGAAACTAATAGCTCTGGGACGCTGAAATGTAGTGCCTAGGTGCTACAACCTGCATTAATTTATCCTCTCTATTACTCGACAGCACCGGGGCACTATATATTAGCACTGGGGCCCTAATTACACAAAATAAAACTGAAACTCATCTCGAACAGCTTGTAGCGTCATCTCATCGTATTTTGATCATAACTCCTTTGATATAACTTCGAATGGAATGTCTCAAAAAGATATGGAAAGATAAGAGAAATATCTACAACTTCTATTTCTAGAAGTGTTTCCAGAAAGTGAAGAAATCATGGTCAAAATGTGGCTTGATGTCTCAGACTTGTGTTATAGAGCATAAACGACGTGTGTTGAACATCTTCAATGTAGTATTTTCCAGACATAATGTCTTGAAACTCCACAATCAACACTAAATCCATCTCATTCATCATATTTAACATGTTTCTTCTCATTTCACTCCATATTATGTACTTGGCCATTAAAACCTGAAATAAGAAGAAAACAATCATAAATTTGCACTAAACAATCCTAAATAACTAAAAACATAACATAAAATAATCTCTAAAACAAACCTAAAATAAACCTAACATCAGGCCACGATGGTAAGCCACTTGTTCGTCTCGTTTCTTTACTACCGTTGTCTTTTTGTGTTGTTTCTAACTCTGCTTTATTCCATGGACTTGGTGGCCGAGATGGCCTTGAAGCTGGAGACGACTCAGATGGAGCTGGTGTTTTTGTACCTCCATGGAGGCCCTCGCCAAGGAGACTGCCCGGGTCCAAGCTCAACACGAGGAAGTTTTGTCCAAGAAGGACACTGACCACAAGAAAGTGGTGGATACCCTGGAGGCAGAACTATCGCGTGCATGTGGCTCAAAAGCCTCAACCAATGCACTCTTGGAGACGGCTGAGGCCCAACTCCATCAAGAGCGGGAGAAGGTGCATCTCTCGGGGCCCAAATTCAGGCTTTGGAAGTCCAGGCCCAGCTAGAGTTGAAACGGAGCGAGGTGGTTCGCAAGGAGAAGGAGCAGGCTGACGAGTTGTTGGTGGCCATTTTTGACGAAGCCATTTATATGGCTTGGCTCCAAGCCAAGAATATGAATCTCCTCCTGTAACGACCCGAATTTACTGTTAAGGCTAAATGCTTGGATTATAGTGCCTGGAGGGCATAATGGGATATACATATTGAATTAATTGAATAAATGTGTGACTACGTGGCATACATGATTTATATGATAATATGGATTTAAATGCATGTTTATGTGTATTAAATATGTATGTGGGTCCATCTTGATAGTAAGGGCATATCTGTAATATTGGCCCGTTGCGGGCATAAATGTGATTATCTGTGTGTAAATGATTGAGACCACATTATTTTGTGGATATATTTGCAGTATATGGCTCAAGGCGATCTTAGTGAGCGGATTAGCGGAATAGTTACAACGGGATTTAATACCCGATTCGGGGTGAGCCTAGGGGTATTTTGGGAAGTTTAATGTATATTTGGGATTTATTGAGTAATGGGTAAGTATTTGATAATTAGTTTGACATGTCGGGATTACCGGGGGATTTGTAGGACGACTCGAGGAATTAGCGGGAAATGGGGCAATGACCGTTTTACCCTTGAGAACAATTAGAAGGCTGAGCTGTCTTGAGGGGTATTTTAGTCTTTAGGTTGAAGTGTATATTCAGCTGAGGTTCCAAGAAACAACCAGAATTGTTGGGAATACTCTAAAACACTTTCCCCCTATCTCTCATGCACGATCTCTCTCACTCTCTCTCGAGCCTATGAAGACTTTGAAGTTTTGAAGGGAAAAGCCAGGGAATCAAGCTTGTGGACTGGGGAAAATGAAGCTAGAAAAAACTAAGCAATCTCTGAGGATTAAAGCTTCTAATTGAGGTAAGGATTTTGTTTGGTTTCTGCTGAGAATTCAGGTTATTATGATGAATTTGTTAGGTTTTGAGTGATGACTGATTGATGATTTGGGATGGTAAATTCAGTAGGATTTTGAGTGTTTTTATGCTTAAGCTGTGGTTAAGAGTCCTAGACTCGATTCTGGGTTTTGGCTGAAAGTTTCAAGAGTTATTTATTGATTGGAGCTGGGAAAGGGTTGAGGAAACCCAGGGAATTCTGGGTTCACGGGGGCGCACCGCGACCCAATTCATGGTCGTCGCGGCCCGCGTGCCCCAGAAGGCCCTGGGGGCTTGTTGTTCTGCATGCGCGCCGCGGCCTTGAAGGGGCCACTCGCAGCCCACCTCCCCCTGGGACAAGAGGCAGACGCCTCTGACTTGGGGCGCGCCGCAACCCTTAGGGCTAGGTTGTGGCCCGCCTAGGCAGCCCTAACTAGAATTAGTCTTAAGGCTTGGGGTGGCTCGGGGATCTAAACCTAAGCACTCACGACAATTTCTACTACCCAGATCAGTAGACATCAAGGTCCCGGAGGCTCGTACATTATTCCAAAGCTTTTAATTGGTTTAGGATCTTAATGGTTATCCATTACTGCATTGTGACTAGGTTATGCTGCAAGGGCTCAGAACTAAGGATCATGCTCGGGGCTGTCATACACTTGTTGCTCGGGACCTGAGGTAAGAAAACTGCACCAGAGTTGTGATTGGGGCTTAAACCCCCTTATATGAATATGTTATAAACATGAATATACCTGTATTTGGAATATATGGATGGGCATGCTTGTATACGTTGCCATTGATTATATGCTATGCATTGTGTATTGTGAATATATATATATATATGTTTGCAGACCGGCCTAAGGGTGTCGGGGGCCGATAGAAAGTGTGCGGAATGCAGCCCGACCTAAGGGTGCTGAGGTCGGCTAAGAGATCAGGGGACTCGGCCTAAGGGCGCCGGGCTTGGGTATTATACCATAAATAGAAGTGTTGTTCACACTTAATTATGTTTATTGACTGATGAGCTTGATTTACATACCTGACTGAATTAAATATTACTGCTGGTTGGTTATTTATATCCTATTGTTAATTGGGTTTGATGATTAATATTTACTATTTTTATACTGTTGCATAGTTGTGCATGTTGTTTTAAGTTTTCTTGCTGAGCCTTGGCTCACGGGTGCTAGGTGGTGCAGGTAAGGAAAGAGATAGCATGATGAGCCATGAGTTGGAGAGTTTCAAGGGCGGTGTGTACATATGCGGCCTGCTCGATCGCCATGGTCGGGATAGCTTGGGAGGAACTAGGGTTAAACCCTGTTTTGCCGCTTAGGACGACCAAATTGTATTCTATTTGTCTTTTATGAGTCTGTAAACTGATTTTGGGATCTTGTGTATCAACTTAATATTTTAATGAAAAATAACCATTTTGTTGACCAAATCTCTTAATACTTGACCTTGACTTAGTCTTTAATTACACATTTGGGTTCAAACGGCTTGCTTAGTAAGTCAAGCACTATTTTAAACACACAGTGTAACGGTCTTGGTTACCTAGGGTGTTACACTCCTCTATCTGGATCCGGCTGCAAAAAAGGCTGAGTTTGAGGCCAAGGAGAAAGCAAACATTGAGCTCCTTGCTGGGGATCAACAGGATGAAAACACTCTAGACGTCCCGGATCAAACAAAGCCTAGGTCTGAGCCTTTGTACTTTTATTTGAGCCTTTATGGGCGCAGATGCGCTTAAGACAATTATTTATAATCTTATTATTATATTGGTTTTTATCCTTGCACATATTTGTTTCCCGCTTTATACTCATATATTTCTTTAAAAATTCACCAAGTGTTTTACCACTATGCATGAATTTTTCAGATGTGGAGTCCTGGTTCCAATGGCCAGGACCATTAGGATAAATATTGTGGAAGTTGATTAACTTATCCTGAAACCAAAGTTCAGGTTTCAACGGCCTGGACCGTTTTGGACTTACCAAATATAATTCAACTGATTTACCCCAAATCTATGGTTCAGGTTCCAACGGCCTGGACCGTTGTGGACTTTTTAGTTATGACTTAGTTTTAACTACCTGTACTATTAAATATATGACTTTAGGTAGAAATTAGTTGATTAACTTATCTTAAACCCAAGGTTCAAGTTCCAATGGCCTGGACCGTTTACTAGATTAAATTTAATCCATTTAAATATAATATTCAAGTTCCAATGGTCTTGGACCGTTATGGGGAAACAATAAGTAAAGGTTAGACTGTAACGACCTAAAATTGCTAATAAGATTTAAGGGCCTTGATTAGTGTGCCAGGAGGGCATAATTGGTATCTATGTGAATGAATGATTAAATGCATGATTATATGGCACGCATGATTAAATGAGTATATGGACATGATTATATGCATGTTTATGAGTTTTGAATATGCATGTGGGCCCTATTTTGTTTTTAAGGGCATGTTTGTAATTTTGGCCCGTTGCGGGCATAAATGTAATTATTTGCAATAAATTGTTGAGACCACATTATTATGTGGATATATTTGTAGCTTGTGACTCAAGGCGATCCTAGTGAGCGGTTTGGCGGAAAAGTCACGACGGGAATTTATACCCGGCTCGGGAGAGCTCGGGGGTATTTCTGAGAAATATATTGGGGATTATTTGATATTAAGGAAAATAATTGATGGCTAGTTAGGTGATGGGATGTAAACAATAGTTATTAGGGACACTTGAAGAATTAGTGAGAATTGGGAGCAATGACTAAAATACCCTTAGAATGTTTAAAAGCTTGGTTCTAATTGGGAGGGCAATATGGTCTTTTGGTGTTTAAAATCAGAGATAAGTGTTATACTACTTTATGGCTTTAGTGGAAGCTGTATAAAGTCTTAGAAGTTAAAGGAAAGAAAAAAGAAGGAAAGAAAGAAGGAAAAACAGGGTATATGGTATATCTCTTTCTCTCTCTCGGTTGGGTAATTTCTTCACCATTTCTAGAGGAATTTGAAGCTGTAAATTCAGAGGGAGTCACAGCTAAGCTTTGGAACCTTGATCCTTGAAGAAGTTGTAGAGGGTCAGCTGGGATTAACCATCAAATTAAGGTAAGGCGTAAAGAGTTTAGTCTGAGTTTTTCTGGTTTTGATGAGTTGTGCTTGAATTGAGTTTTGGATGGGAATTCTAGGGAATTAAGCTTGAAGAATTGATGAGCTAAAGGCTGGAAGGATACTAAGGGCAACCCAAGGTTGAATTCCCCACTTGAGGTAAGAAATTCTGAGCTTGAACACTTGAATTTCTGGGTTGTTCTAGTTTTCTGGTTGAGTTCTTGAGTCTTGGAGTCAAACCTTGTTTTCTTTGTTTAAAGGTGCATGTGGCTAAGTTTTGGGTTATTGGGTCATGTGGGGTGAGATATAGATGATGGTAGGCTAATTTTGGAGTATGGTTGAGGTTCGGAGGAGTTTTGGTGGGTTTTGGTTCGAGGAAATTCGAAGGAGACAAATCTGGGAAGTTGGGTGCTGTAACTAGCGCTCTAGCACTAGCCTTTGGGTGCTACAGCGCTAGGCCAGGGTTGTTTGGGTGCTTTGGCTCTGTTTTTAGCGCTACAGCGCCCACTTTGTGGCGCTGTAGTGCTACCCTATTTCCAGAAGGGGATTTTCGGGTTTTTTCTTAGGGTTTTTTCCTGGGGGCTCGGGGTTTGATTCCACCACCCCGTTTGGTGGAATTAGGGCTTCTTGAGGGCTCGAGATTGGTCCCGCGGTTAGGTTTTGGAATTGAAGTTTAGTGATGGTTCTAATTTATGGCTGCGACTAGGTGTACGCTAAGGCTCGGACGGGATCGTGCTTGAAGGTCAATTTCACTAATCAAAGCTATCGGAATCTAAGGTAAGAAAACTGCACCCGGTTAGGTGGTTAAGTTGGGACTAAGTGTTCCCTATATTTGTAGACATTACTGTATGATTGTGATATGTCATTGTACTAGGACTAAGAGTTCCTTATATTTGTATATAATGTCATGAGGTGGTATTACGCCACGGGGACATATGCTAAACGGTCTAAGAGTGCTGGAATCAATATTTACGCACAGGGCGCGGCTCAGCCACTGGTAGCTGAGGACAGCTTATTAATCACTGAGCTCGGTTAAGCTGGCCGAAGTCAGTGGGTACAACACTGGGGGCGGCCTAAGTGAGCCGAAGACAGTGGGTTAAACAAAGGGTGCGGCCTAAGGGCACCGACCCTGAGTATCATTTGATGGTTGTGATAAATTGTTGATTATGAATGTGATTTTTGTTGTTAACCTGATGAATATGATATTGTAGATGCTCAAAACTCCATGCTTGTGAAAGACCCAAAGCACATGCCAAGGTCCCCCAAATGCCTAAATACATACTTCTGTCACAAACCCATGGGACATCATCTTCTCGCAAGGAGGCACATGAGGCTATTCTCAGCATGTTCAGCACCCGTGCACCTCGACGGAACCTCTCAGCGTGTTGAACACCCATGCACCCAGCGAGGCCACGCCTCGCAAAGAGCCCCTCGTGCACCACTTGGGATCTGCGCGCGCTGGCCTCGCGACGCCGCCTGGGATCTGCGTGCGTTGGCCTGGCGACGCCACCTGAGATCTGCGCACGCTGGCCTCGTGACGCCACCTGGGATCTGCGCGTGCTGGCCTCGCGACATCACCAGGGATCCGCATGCGCTGGGCCTCGCGACACCACTTGGGATCCGCACGCGCGTGGCCTCGCTCCAAAGGGCCTCGCCCAAGGGCCATCTCGCATGCATAAAGGCCTCACTCCAAAGGGCCTCGCCCAAGGGCCATCTCACATGCATAAAGGCCTCGCCCAAGGGCCATCTTGCGTGCATAATGGCCTCGCCCAAGGGCCATCTTGCATGCATAAAGGCCTCGCTCCAAAGGGCCTCGCCCAAGGGCCATCTCGCGTGCATAATGGCCTCGCCCAAGGGCCATCCCGCGTGCATAAGGGCCTCACCCAGGAGCCATCTCACGTAGGTGCTCCCACAGCCTCGCGCCCATGTTGCTTCGAAGGTGTATATGACACCCTATGCCTCGCGGGTGCACACGGTGCCAGGACCTCCCCACGTCCTCGCGAGACCTCACTAGCCTTACAACATGTTATACCCACCTCGTTGAAAAGGCCCTACATCACTTGGTGAGGTTGGGGCCACCAACGAAGTGCACTTTCCCCAGTTAGCCAATTGGGACCACTTACAAGAAGGCCAACCAGATATGTCGTTCAAGGTGGCCCACAAGAGACAAAAAACATGAACAAGGTACCTCTATATAGGTACATACATGCCTGCAAGGATTAAGGGATAGACCTGACACCTGTACCCGAAAAGTAGTGGCGGTTAGGGGTAGTACGAGAAATGCCAGCACCACCTCCGCGCCTCTGACATGCACCAGAGCCGACCACCACTCTCCCAACACCACTACACTTGATACCACTCTCTTGAGAATGTACTTTTGTACCATCTGTTCCCCTGGACCACACTATATCAAGGTTCATTAGAGCCTACTATAAAGGGAACCCTTCTTCAACATTGAGAGGGGTTGGAAAAAACACTGTAGCACTACACCATAAGAAATACAAATTCAGTTCACCATTTTTCTTCTGCAAGTGTTCTTTGAGTTTCCAATTAGATCTTTAAAGTTTTTCTTTTGATAATCTCTACGTTTCTATTTTTCTAACTTAACTTAGTTGACAAGTTCTCACCGTCAACATATATGTTGATTATCTGGATGACAAATTGTTAATTTGTCGTTTGTTATTACTGAATAGGTGAAAGTTATGAATTGTTGAATACTTGGTTATCCTTGTGGAATATTTGATTATTGATATTGATCATGCTGTGATATTATGTTTTCTTGATGGGCCTCGGCTCACGGGTGCTACGTGGTGCAGGTAAAGGCAAGGGTTTGGTGGTTCAGCCATGAGTTGGAGAGCTCTGAGGGCAAGGTGTACATTGTCAGCTGTTCGACCGCCACGGTCGAGGGTTTGTACAAGGACGAAAACCTAAAATGTAATTTTGCCATTAGAGTGGCCATGGTTATTTATAACTTTTGGAATTTTTGTAAACATGTCTTTTAAACCCTGTTTTGGGATCCCATCTACTAAACATTCATTTTATATGAAAAATTATCTGTTTATAACTAAAACCTTTTAATCTTTACCCAATTACGACTTTAGGACCACGTTTTTAACTTTATGACTTGATTAGCAAGTCTTGCACCTTCATAAACACACAGTGTAACGGTCTTGGCTATCCAGGGTGTTACATAGACTATCCTGGACCATGTTAGATTTGGACCAATCTTTTGGGAGTTGGGTTTTGAACCCACCAGACCATACAAATCATGATTTGGACTGGACTTTGGGCCTTGCATCATTTTTATGCGAATCTGAATCAGGACTGGGCTTTGAGCCTTGCATCCTCTTTTGATTTTAATCCTGGACTGTATAGATGGTCCTACCCCCCAAGTGACCAAAGAGTGTAGTCTTAGGTCACTTGTTCATGTAAGAATTAAAGACAGACATGAAAATTTTCTTTCCTTAAAACATTCCTCATGGTGTTTTGTTCACACCATTTTCATTAAATAAGAAATGGCCCTCGGGTGTACATTACTTGAAAGTAAAAATGTAAAAAAAAAAAAAAGCAGGGCTAAATCCTCCCGACTACTGATTGTACCGACGAAGGTGCTCATCTTTCTAGGCCCTTGGGACCTCTATTTGATCGGTAAAATATGATGTGCAAGTATACACAATCAATTCAAGTAATAAAATAGTAAGTAAAGTATCATTCCCACAAGGACTATCAACTAATTACCAATAATTGCTTTTAAATTTCTATTTGGCTGTCGAAAATAGAATGATTTTTAAACTAAGACTTAAAATTGAAATAAACTTTGCAATAATAAAGATTGATTCAAGAATTTAAAAACCTAGGGTATTAACTTCATCAACTTTTCAACCTGTTAATCTTACTAATCAACGCATATAATTTTTCAATTTGTATCCCAATATCGGGTTAACTAAAACAATCCTAATTCTTTTTCAAGATAAAAAGATCTCAACCTATATGCAAACTTTCGACATATTTGTGATAAGTTTTAACATATAGCATAGAAACCCTAAACGCTACTCAAACCCTATAGGTACTATCGTCCTATATGCAATTTATGTCTATATGATTATAGAATATTCAACCCTCCCATCTCGAATATCGAATTAAAATCATAAATCAAGTAAATAGTGATCAATTATCCACACGCATCAAGCACAAATCATATAGATAAATGATAGAAGAAAGAGAAATTGTATAAACTTCATAGAAAATTAACAAATATCTAAGTTACTACATTAAACCCTAGAGAAAAATATTTATTTCATGACAAACATAGTTAACACCATAAAAAGAAATGTCATCATCTTTAATATCCAAAACTTGAAAAAAAAAATTAAAGAAGAGAAATGTAGAAAATAAGCTTAGCCGTCAACAACTCTCTGAAAATTCGTAATTTAAAACCCTAATCCCCATAATCTCTAATGTTTTAAACCTAAATAGTAATTTGTTCTCTTCAGGGAGGCGCGCCGCAACCCTTGCATTTCCATGCCACGGCCTATGTCTTCAAAATACCCAGGAGGTTTGCGCCTCCGTCTTCAAGCACCGCAACCCTTAAACTCCATGCTGCGACTCGTGTGAAAACCCAGTTTTTCTTTGCTCTCTGCCACTCATCATGCATCGGCCCTAAAGAGCATGTCGTGGAATTAATTCATGCTAGATTTGATTAGTTTATGACTTTGCTAGAGTCGCGGCCCTTAAGACCATATCGCGACTCTAATTCTATTTTTTCTAAAACTTGACCATTTTAAGTCTGTCCTTCATCAAAACTTCTTCTAACTTCTCCTTGATGCCAATTTGACTCAAACAACCACCAAAAACTCCATTTCCCCACAATTTCTTATTCTTTTCTTGTTTAGCTCATAATACATAGGGCTGTCCTACAACAAAGACAAACACAAGCGTAATCTTGCACAAAACAAACAAAAAGACTCAAGATTACCACAAAAACACATCCTAAAACAACACTAAAATGGAGTTATCAAACTCCCCCAAACTTACTCTTTGTTTGCCCTCGAACAAAGGACACAAACTCACATGACAAAACTCAGAACCTAAACAACCAACACAACTGAATCAAGTCGACAACAATAATTCACGCCTCAAGCTATGATGACTAACACACTTATATAATCTTCAGAAAAATCAACTTAATACAGAATTTCAGTCAAAACATTCTTCAAATTCACTTAAGTCCAAACAAAAATAAAAGCTCTCAAAATCATGATTAATAAATAAAATGCATTCGAATCAATTCATGCTCACCAATTTTTTTTCATTACAATCAATTAATATCATTATCCCATAAGCTTGCTATAATTACTAATCTCCACTAATGTAGAAAACACATGCTCAGAAATCAATAAGACTTTCACAACTTATAATTGAAGGGCTTAGGTAAAGGTAGATGAAAAAGTCATTTAGGCTCAAATATACCATAAGCACTCAACCAAACAATTCAACCTTTATCCACTCACAAACCCAAAAACCAATCCCAAATTTCCCAATATTTCTTATTTTGAGAGGGAATTCATAAACTAGTTTTTTTTTTTTTTTTCTATTGATACTACACCCCCCCAAACATATTTCTTTGTATTTTCAATTGGAGTGTAGTTCATATTCAATATACTTTTTTTCTTTCTCTCTCAATTTTTCTTTTTCTATTGACACAAATTTCCAAATATAAACCCCATTACAAACCATCCCCCAATTACTTTTCATATGCTCATGGTATATCAAAGGGAATGAAAAATAACAAAGTTTCAAATAAACTCAAAATAAGTGTCAAACAAAAAGAATCAAATTAGGCTCAAAATTGGGTAACTAAAGATTTAATAAATCAAGGTTGGTTTGAAAGGCTCAAACGTTCCAAAGAATTTCCTAAATCATTTTCTTAAGCATGCATCATCTAAGATTTCGTCTCAAATAGCAAGCAAACAAGTTATAGGATAACAACATTTTCATAATTTTTTTTTCAACATTCAACAAGCATAAAAAAATTTTAATTACTCAAAATTTATTAAAAATCATGATTAAGCTCTCAATTATTTAAGTGGAATCATGTAAACATGGTAAGAAATATTCAACCAAGCACACTAATTTTTATAGCTTCATTCCCATTCAATTTATACAGCATATCATACAATCATATTATCATTGGCTAATTATTGTCAACTTGGTTCAACTAACATTCTAAACAACCTAGACAAAACATAACAAACACAAAATAACATAATATATACAAAATAATAAATCTCTTCCCCCAAACTTAACCTAAACATTATCCCCAATGTTTAAATAAAAGTTAAGGAAAAGAAATTTACCTAACACCTCAGACTGCTTAACATAATACGGATTAAGATGGTGAACCAAAAATGGGGAATTTTTTTTTTGGGTTAGCCCATAGGTCATTCTGTCGAAACTCGAAGTAGTGCTGCAACTCAAATTAGTCTCATATTAAATAGAAATTAAAAATCAAATAAAACTAAATACTAAAATTAAAGTGTTCATAATCTAAAACTTAAATAAAACCAATAAAAAAATGCAAATAAAAAATTGGATTGCCTCCAAATGTACTGTCCTTAACGTCATTTAGCCGGACGCTTGTTTTCTTTCATATTTCAACTTGGATCAAGTCTACCCTCACATCCTTGAGAGCCATAGTGTCATGAGTTGGCCCACTTTTCTTGTTATTATAGATTGGTTGAACTTTACCCCGCTCATGTAACATTAGAATCCTCTCACTAAAGAACCTTTTTAAATGATGACCCACTTTTCGCATTCCACTTTTAACCATGGATCTTTGCTGAGAGACTTCCAACTTGTTCTCTCCTCGTTTTACCACTTCAACTCTACAACAAGTTGGAATTTTTGTTGCTGCAAAAACGTTAAATATTACCTCATCTTTTTGCTATCGCAACTTCAACTCACCATTTTGTATATCGATTAAAGCCCTACCAGTAGCCAAGAATGTCCTTCCAAGTATTATTGGAATATTGTCCTCTTCCTCCATATCAAGAATAATAAAGTTCGCAGGAAAGATGAATTTATCCACTTTCACCAATACATCCTCAATTACTCCACGAGTATGCTTGACTGATTGATCTGCCATCTGTAAAGACATGGTAGTAGGCCGAGCCTCTCCCAAATTCAACTTCTAAAAGATTGATAGAGGCATTAGATTCACACTGGCCCCTAAATTACATAAAGCCTTTGTCACCACTGAGCCCCCTATAGAGCATAAGATATTGAAACTACCAGGATCTTTAAGCTTGGGAGATAGTTTTTTCTTAATTATCGCACTGTACTCCTCAGTAAGTGCCACTGTTTCATAGACCCCCAATTTCCTTTTCTTTGACAAAATTTCTTTCATAAACTTCACATAACTTGGCATTTGTTCAAGTGTCTCAGCAAACAGAATATTAATGTGTAGCTTTCGAAATATATCCAAAAATTTAGAAAACTGCTTGTCAAGCTTATTCTTTTGAAGCCTCTGAGGATATGGGATCTTTATATGGTGATCTATGCCTATTTCTGGCTGCTTCTCTAAGTTATCAGTAACATTTGACCCACTCACTTCCTTCTCCTTATCAACCACTTTTGGCTCTTTTAACTCCTTGCCACTCCTCAAGGATATTGCATTGCACTGCTCTTTTGGGTTTACCTCAGTAGTGCTTGGTAAGTCCCCTTGAGCACGGTTTGTCATCAAAGTAGCCAACTGCCCTAATTGAGTCTCCAAACTCCTGATAGATATCCTAGCTTCTTTCATTAACTGGTTCAATATATCGGATTGTGCTTCAAGTTGTTTCATATGTGTTGGCTGATATGGTTATGACTATGGAGGTGGGTATTGTTGTTGATTTTGAGGGAAAGGTTGTTGTGCAACTTGATTATTTGTCCAAGAGAAGTTAGGATGATTCCTCCACCATTGGTTATATGACATCGAAAAGAGGTTGTTGGTTGGTCTTTGAAAATTTCCTATAGCTTGGACTTGTTCCATAGGTATATTATTCATATCCATGGTAGGACACTGATTTAATGGATGAGCACTCCCACATGCCCCACATAAACTCTGAACTTGCATGGTTTGGGCTGACAGGCTGCTCTGTTGTATCTGCTTCGTTAAAGTTGCCACTTGCGCTGTAAGCATGGAAATAACATCCAATTCAATCATACCAGCCACCTTCTTTGGTTGTCCCTTTTCTGTTGGCCACTGGTAGTTATTCATTGCCATCTCCTCTAGTAGATCATAAGCTTCGTTGGCACTCTTACTCATAAACGCACCTCCTGTTGCAGTATCTATTATGGTACGAGTAGTACCATTCAACTTATTATAAAATTTATGGACTATCATCCACTTCTCTATACCATGATGTGGGCACTTCCTTAACAACTCTTTAAATCTTTCCCATGCATCATACAACGATTCCCCTTTTGTCTGGTAGAAATTATTGATTTCCCCTCTCAACTTTGCAGCTTTTGCTGGAGGAAAAAAGTTTGCTAAGAACTTCTGGGCTAACTCCTCCCATGTTGTGATAGAATTAACTTGCAATAAAATTGGCCAACTCTTCGCCCGGTCTCATAGAGAAAATGGGAGTAATCTAACATTTTCACTCACCCTATTCATCTTAAATGTTGCACATAGCTCCAGGAAATTGGCTATGTGGAAATTAGGATCTTCCGTGGGCAACCCCCCAAACTAAACAGTAGACTGCACCATTTGTAATATTCCTGGCCTAATCTCGAAATTATTTGCAACAATAGTGGGGTGTCTAATGCATGAATGCACTCCCGTGACAGTAGGAAGTACATAGTCTCTAATCGTTCTTAGTCCTTGTTCCACTGAGACTTTTACAATATTTGGGATATTATTAACATTAGCAGCATTGATTGCTGCATTTCCTTGATTCTCATCCATGGAAAAATCCAGCCTTTTCTTTATCTTTCGGTTTTGTCTGCACGTTCTTTCAATTTCAAGATCTACTGATATGAGTTCCTTTTGTCTACTTCCTTGCATATACCAATAATTCATGAAATACAATACAGTCACAATCCAAATGAATACTAAAAGTAAAAACCAAAGTAGAACAAAAAACAATTAATTTTGATATTGGATATTAGGCCCTGACAACGACGCCAAAAACTTGATCGGTAAAATATGATGTGCAAGTATACAGAATCGATTTAAGTAATAAAATAGTAAGTAAGAGTATCGTTCCCACAAGGACTATCAACCAATTACCAATAATTGCTTTTAAATTTCTATTTGGCTGTAAAAAATAGAGTGATTTTTAAACTAAGACTTAAAATTGAAATAAACTTTGCATTAATAAAGATTGATTCAAGAATTTAAAAACCTGGGGTATTAATTTCATCAACTTTTCAACCTGTTATTCTTACTAAACAGCGCATATAATCCTTCAATTTCTATTCTAATAGTAGGTTAACTAAAACAATCCTAATTCTTTTTTAAGATAAAAAGATCTCAACCTATATGCAAACTTTCTACATATCTGTGATAAGTTTTAACATATAGCAGACATGAAGCATAGAAACCCTAAACGCTACATAAACCCTATAGGCTATCGTCCTATATGCAATTTATGTCTATATGATTATAGAATATTCAACCCTCCCCTCTCGGATATCGAATCAAAATCATAAATAAAGTAAATAGTGATCAATTATCTACACGCATTAAGCACAAATCATATAGATAAATGATAGAAGAAGAAGAAAGTATATAAACTTCATAGAAAATTAGCAAATATCCAAGTGACTACATTAAACCCTAGAGAAAAATATTTAGTTCATGACAAACATAGCTAATACCATAAAAATAAATGTTATCATCTTTAATATCCAAAACTTGAAAAGATATTAAAGAAGAAAAATGCAGAAAATAAGCTTAGCCATCAAGAACTCTATGAAAATTCGTAATTAAAAACCCTAATCCCCCTAACTTTAATGTTTTTAATCTAAATAGTAATTTTTTTCTCTTCAGGGAGGCGTGCCGCGGCCCTTGCATTTCCATGCCACGGCCTGTGTCTTCAAAATACCCAGGAGGTTTGCGCCTTCGTCTTCAAGCGTCGCGGCCCTTAAACTCCATGTCGCGGCCTGTGTGAAAACCCAATTTTTCTTTGCTCTCGCCACTCATTATTTTGCGGCCCTAAAGAGCATGCCGTGACATTAATTCATGCCAGATTTGAGTAGTTTCTGACTTTGCTAGAGTTGTGACCCTTAAGCCCATGTCGCGACTCTAATTCTATTTTTCCAAAACTTGACCATTTTAAGTCTGTCCTTCATCAAAAATTCTTCTAACTCCTCCTTGATGCCAATTTGACTCGAACAACCACCAAAAACTCCATTTTCCACCATTTCTTCTTCTTTTAACGTTTCGCTCATAATTCACAGCATCATCCTACAACAAAGACAAACACAAGCATAATCTTGCACAAAACAAACAAAAAGACTCAAGATTACCCCAAAAACACAACCTAAAACAACACTAAAATGGAGTTATCACTGTTCCGTCTAGCCGCTTTAGGTGATATGTTCCCAGACATACTTTGTTTTGGATCTCGTATGGTCCTTCCCAGTTAGGTCCTAGAACCCCCACTCCTGAATCTTGAGATGCAAAGAAGACTCTTCTCAAGACTAGATCGCCGGTTCCGAACCTTCGGCTCTTAACTTTCAAGTTAAAATTCCTTGCAATCTTTCCCTGATACATCTTCAGCTACACTTGTGATTCTTCCCGGATCTATTCAATGAGATCCAAGGATTCTTGGAATAAGGCATGATTTTGGATGGGATCGTACGTATCTCATTTGTGGGACGAAACCGTAGTTTCTACTGGGATGACTGCTTCACATCCGTAAACCATTGAGTAAGGTGTATGTCCAGTCGAAGTTCTTTCTGTGGTCTGATATGCCCATAGGAAGCGGGACAACTCTTCAATCCACTTGCTCTTGCAAGCTTGTAGCTTTTTCTTTAGTGTCCCCTTCAAAATCTTGTTCATGACCTCTGTTTTCCCATTTTCTTGAGGCCTTGCGACTGCAGAGCAACTTTTGATGATTCCATGTCTTTCACAGAAATCGGTGAAGTGGATGCTATCAAATTGCTTCCCGTTGTCGGACACGATTTTGTGAGGGAGGCCGTATCTATTGGAAAAACAATTAGAGTACGCAGGGGAATAGGTGTGGTGGGCCCAGTGTATACAACAACAAAATCTTCCATCTCTCATATAAATAGTTTATATGATCAAGAAAATATTTAGATAAAAACATTAACATACAATATTATTAATCATGCAACATATATATAAATATACAATATATTTATATATATCATATAAGCATATACATAAATATTCAAGAACATGAGTATTTACCTCTTGAAGCCTATCAAGTGTCCTTAAGTCTTTTTCATATATATATCGATCTTCCTATCCAACTCTTTGAGTACTCAAACCACGATCTTCCGGAGTGTTCTCTACACCTCAAGATGTGTGTAGGCACATAGAGAACATGAGTTTGTAATTTAGGAATCACAAGTACTTCTCAATACATGAAAACTTAGATTATGGTATGAGAAATGTTAGAATAAAGAAGAAGAAGATAATTTTTTGTCTAACAAAAATTCTGAAAACTATTTTGAATTCTCACTGACTTGTGTATGGCTTCTTGTATCTCCTTCTTATTATTCCATATCATATATATAGAGATTATTCTATCATTTTATTATTTCTAATAATAATAATATCATAATGATGATAGGAATTGATTTAGATAAATATCTAGCTTACCAAATTTGAAAATAACTATTTTCAAATAAATAAATAAAATAAAAAAACTATACAGATACAATATCTGTACACTGTTACACGCATGGCACAGTCCCTGGCGTTAACAACAATGTAATCCCTTTTCAGGGATATTTCATTTTTCTTTTATTTATTTATTTAACTAAAATCAATCTTCCACAAAATAAAGTATTTATCTTTTTAAGAAAAATATGACAACTATATTTCAAAATTTAAATTTTAAATTCAAAATTCAAATTGATGATCATCATTATCATCATCTTTTAAAATTCAATAAATCAAAAACTATTTTTGACTTACCAATTTTATTTTCGCCCACTCAAATAAAATAATCAATTAAAAATATTTATTTATATATATATGAATTTCAAAAATTATATATTTAAATTAATAAACATATTTTTCAAAAATTTAATAATTAATTCCTAATTAATTATTTAACCTCAATTATTATATAATTGTATACTTGACCCGAAGAATAAAATTCTTCTCAAATTTCCAAATTACAGTTTTACCCTTGTATCAACTCTTACCTTGATATGGTGTTAATAAAGTCACCCTGAGGACCTATGGACCTATAATATCAAGCTCCAATAAATATTAGATTATTAATCAAAGCTCTTTGATTAAAAAATCATATTTATTAATCTCATGATTACTCCACTATAAATATGAGATTGAACTCTTGATAATTATAGACATATATCGCAAACAGGGGATTACGAAATCCGATTAGAGAGATCAAACTTGTTAATAAACAGTAAATATAAACTCACCAAGTAATAACGTGGTTCAGTGGTTAAAATTCACCTAGTCCACGAGTCACTCTTATTCTTGTTTAGGAACTCTAGAGGAAAACGTTTATGACAATTTTAGCAGAGCTTTGGCATACAAGATGTCGGTTCCTTTTACTGTCAATTTCCCTTGTATTTATAGGGAATTGTGATGGACAATATTGGGTAACCGTACAATAAATGGTAACATACGAAATTGGGTAACTTCCCAAATAAATAGATATGTAAATACCCTAATTAAACCTATTACCGTTTACATTGATCAATAAATGTATATAACGATTGTACACACTTATTGCACATATTGGGCATCCGAGTCTGTTGAGATTCTTCCATATGCACATCCTTGAACCACCTCGAGCTAGATGTCACTATCGAACTGGGTATGATTAGTAGAGCAAGACAGCCTGACTTAGAAAATACTCGAGCTTGATGAGGGCGATCTGGACACTGGACACCTCGATCTCTGTCATTGGTATTTCAAACGATCTGGAGGATCCTGGGCTGTCGCAGACTCAATGACACAACCTCAAGTTGTTTGGTCTGGAGTTAGCGAAACATCTTCGAAGTCTTGTAATCTTTATTTATTACGTGCCAGTTGTACCCCGAGCAATATAATTGAGCTCGTATTTTTAGGGTACAACATTTTCCCCCCAAGTCCCTGCTCGTGTATAATGTCACTTCTGACACACACAGTAGGGGCTTTTCTACTTCTGTTGTGGGAAAATGTGCCCACCCACTCATTCGAGTATAGGACACATGTATGCTTGTTATAGGAGCTGGTTTGGGTTTTGAGTACTGTGACAGTTGTCTTTTCAACCTTTTTTCGCCATTTGGTTCATTTAATTCTAACCCTCGGATCCCGAACTGCTTAAATTGTGTGGTTTATATTTGCCCCCGAGTTTGACCTATAAATAGGAGAACAAAATCTAGCATTCACCACCTTCGCATTCGATTTTCCCTTTCTTCTTTCTCTCAAAAAATTCTTAGAAACCCTCTAACTTTCTTTCCTCTCAGAAATCCCTTTAATAGTGTAACGCCCTAAATTGTGCATTTTAAATAGTGCTAAACTCGCTAATCGAGTCATTTGGCTGTAATTGTGTAACTAAGTATGAGTAGTGGTTTAGGGTTAAATTTTTTGGTTAAGATATAACGTTTCACTTAAACGTTTACTGTATACATTGTGATCCCAAAAATATAATTTAAAGGTTAATTACAACAAAATATTTACAACTAGCCGACCTAAGTGACAAAATAGGGTTTAACCCTAGTTCCTCTTTCAACCCTCGGCCGTGGCGGTCGAGCAGCCGTATATGTACACATCGCCACCTAAGCTCTCCAACTCATGGATGGTCCAGCTTTCTTTTGCCTTTACCTGCACCATATAGCACTCGTGAGCCGAAGCCCAGCAAGAAAACTCAATATGCTCATGAACAAGTGATAACATGTTACTAAGTCATAATAGGCATGCCTAGCAGTAATAACCTTACTCATGCATGCAAGCAGGTACAAATAAATGTTTGTGAAGTCCTGCGCTCTGAGTAGATGACTAATAAGTCTCTCAGAGGTAGATGAATGATAAGTCATTCTTTGAACACTTGACTAATAAGTCACTCTCTAAATAGATGACTGATAAGTCCATCTTGATCAGATGGCTGATAAGTCCATCTCGATCAGATGACTGATAAGTCTATTTCGGTCAGATGACTAATAAGTCTATCTCGGTAAGATGACTGATAAGTCTATCTCGGTCAAATGACTAATAAGTCTATCTCGGAGGTCCCATACCCTCCTAGCCATGTGACGCGTAGGTCACCTTAGCCTTTTGGCTCTGGCTCTAAATAACTAGTCTTTAGACTAGACAAGCGCTTTTAGTTTTCATCGAACTTGAGGTCGGTCCATCATTAATGCTCATGATGAGTCATTCAATGCAGATGTCGATTAGATCTAATCTTTATCGGCTTGCATTAAACATGCTAAAACCGTCCTTGACTCATAAGTCAATGCCATACGACCAGTGCTTGGTACTACTGTCAAACTTGACTAGTAAGTCACAACTTCACAGTTAATACCGACACCATTTCCGAATCTGACTAATAAGTCAGTGCCATTCACAAATGAGCAAGATTTTCTAAGCATTTGATATGCAATCAATGTCCACATTTAAACACTCAACATGCCTCAATAGTAACCATGCATGTCACATATGGGGTGCAGTTTTCTTACCTCTGGTTCGAGCGTGAAATAACAATTGAACGACCCTTGAGAAAGATCGATCCTTTACTCCCTTAGCGGTCACCTAGTCATAACCAAATATAACTTCCAATTAATGAAATCAACAATAAAAGGGTCTTGACCTAAACCTCACTCTTGGGACCCCAAATTGTACCCAAACGGTGAGTAGATTCGATCCCGAGCCTTAGGAATTGAAACCCCGAGCCAAAAACCCTCAAAAGTGCCCAAAATATGCATCCGAGAAAACAGGGTAGCGCTACAGCGCTGCCGCCCTAGCGCCCCAGTTCTACAACCAGGGTTGATTTGCCCTGGCTAGCGCTGTAGCGCTAGGACCAGACAGAACACCCTGGTTCTTCCCCCTCCTTCGAATCCTCCATTTCCAACCTGAAACTCAAGCTTCCAAACTCCATTTAAACCCCCAATTAAACCCAAATATCATCTACACATAACCTAGGCATCATAACCCAAGCATCCCTTGCCAAAAACTCTCATTGAAACTCAACTTTCCAACTCAAAAACTAGCTAAAACTCAAATAGAAAAACAGAGCAAGAACAAGAGTTTTAATGGCTAAAAACTCACCTCAATCTCAGAATCACACCCTATTCAATGGTAGAGCAAAACCCAAAACCCTCAAGGCTTGGTTCCCTACCTTGGTTCCTCAGAAAGAGCTTCAAAAATCAAAGAGAAATGAAGAAGAAATGGTGTACGGGAGAGAATAGAAATGGTGCTCTATTTTGCTGCAGCTTAAGGGTTATATCTATCCTTAAGGTCAAAAGACCAAAATGCCCCTAGGTCATTTAAAATCCTCTTAAGGCCACCAAGGGAAAAATCTTCCTTTCGCGCCAATCTCGTTAATCATAATTAACGCCCTCCAATTCCCATTATCCCCAATGTTCTCAAATGCTAATAACTTATATCCCACTACCCTTTAATTCCCGATAATGTTCTAATCCTCAAATTACTCTGAGACTCACCCCGAGCCCCGAAATTAACCACGTTATGACCAGACCGATAACTTGCATTCACAGATCGTCTCATGCCGAATGGCTCAAACAAATCCACATTATAATGTGGTCTTATTCAAAATTGACCAACATGCATGAAAATACACAATTATGCCCTCAACGTGCCAAATTACCAAAATGCCCTTATAATGAATTGTGGACCCATATGCATACTTTTATCATCATATAATAATATAATTCACATAAACATGCATATAATCATTTAATAACACAATAAATCAATTATGGCCCTCTCGGCCTCCTAATCAAGGTCCTAAACCTTATTAGGGATTTTGGGGCATTACAAATGGTTACCTCCTTGATTTTCTGCACTCTTCGTTGTTCTTTTCCCTTTTACAACCTCAATCAAGAACCAATCCATAAGTACACCTTTACTCTGGTTTAAATTTCTTTTTACTCATTTTTTTGACAAGTTATGAAATTTTCCAGTGTGTTGTTGCCTTATTTTGGTTCCACATGGGCTTAGTTTGGGTTATGTTAGGCCAAAAAAAATAAGACTAGAAACATTTAAGTTAAATGCATAAAAAGAGGTATTTTTTGGGGGGTTTTCAGGGCTTAGAAGTTGAATGTACGAGTTTTTAGCCTGGAAGGTGAAGGGTTTAGGCTCAAATCTAGGTAGCTTAGGAGACACGGTAGTAGGATGGTTTTGCATTAAACCATTTTTTGAACCCTAAAGTTTCAGTACCTTCCCAATATTAGAGAGCGTGAATTAAGGGTGCATGTGAGACCACACATCAGGGTATTAAGCCTGAATTCAGCTCGTAGATACTTTAGGTTGACTAGTAAAGCCTCAGAATCTTAGGTCACCATTTCTTTTATTATTAAAACTAGGTTGCATCCCTAGGTCGCCTCTAATGAGTCATTTTGTAACTAGACGAACTAAAAACAATTGTCATGGCCTTTCAAAAGAAAAAGACCATGGCAGGCTTCTCTTCTCAAAGCAAGGATAAGTAGGTCGTCTCCAAGACCCCCATCCCCCACTTTGGTCCAGTGGTGGAGAAAGAGAGCGAGGTAGGACCTGACAGTTTCTTTGAGGCCAAGAGGATCGTGTAGTGACCCAAATTTTCTAATAAGGCTTGGGGCCTTGATTAGCGTGCTTGGAGGGCAATAATTGTTATATTGTATTAATATGTGAATTTAATGAATGTGTGATTAGAAATGCATGTTTAGGTGAATTAAATATGCATGTGGGCCCCATTTGGTTGTTAGGGGCATATTTGTAAATTCTAAGCCGCTGAGGGCATAAATGTAATATTTGTATATTTTGTGATTGATACCACGTGTGGGTGGTGATATAACTGTGATGCACCTTCCGAGATGGTCCTAGGGAGCTGTTCTGCTAAAAGTCACAACGGGGTCAAATACCCGGCTCGGGAGGAGCCTAGGGGTATTTTGGGTAAATTATAACTTGAGTGTGGGAGTTATTGAGGAATGGTTAGTGGCACTTTGGTAACCTGGGTAACTATAGGTAACTTTTGAGGATAGTTGTTTTAAGTGGAAAGTGGTATTCTTGCAAGAGATTAAGGAAAGTCTAGAATGCCCTTGAGGGTTAGCTAGAAACTAAGTTGGAAAGGAGGGAAATTGGGTCATTTGGCCTTAGGAGAGGATAATATTGGCTGAGGAAAGTCATATATGTTATTTCACTTAGGCATAAACTGAATGTTTTATGTTGGAAGTCTAAAGGAACCAAGAAGCTAGTAAAGAAAGGTGGAAGAGAGCTGAAAATCTTTGAGGCTAAGGAAGGAATTCAAGGCTGAATTGAAGCAATTAGAATCAAGCATAGACCAAGGTTAATTCAGAGGTAAGGTTTCATATATGATTTTTAGGTTTCCTTGCATGTTTTGAGAATTTGGGTTGTGTGCTGAAAGTTGAGTTTGTGGCTTAGTGATTGTGAGATTCAGATTGTAAATCAAGGGAGTAAAGCTTGGAATTGGGTTTGGAAGTGGCTCAAGGTCGAATTTCAGTTTGAAGTAAGAATTTCGTGCATCTTTGAAGTTAATTGCTGGTGTGGTTTAAGATTTCTGAAGGGTGGTTTAAGTTTTGTAAGTTCTGGTTTAAGTTTTGTGAAGTTTTTAATCAATTTGAGAATCATGGGTTTGAATGTGTGTATAGGCTTGTTATTGATGTTTTTGGGTTGCCTTATGGTCTATTTGGGGTTTTTGATTGAATTTGGGACTTAGGTATGTCTTGAGGTTGATTTGGAAGAGTTTTGGCTCGGGAAAACGTTGGGGAAAAACCCAGATTTCTGGGTTCGCGTATAGGCGTCGCGGCCCTGTTCTTCCGTGCCGTAGCACTAGGCCAAATTCTGGGCAGGGGAAAAATGTGATTTTGGGGTTATGGCTCAGGGGGCTCGGGGGATGCTTCCGCTACCTTGTGGGGGGAAACGGGAGGTCCCGAGAGCATGAGATTGGTTCTGGGAGATGATTATAAATTGGTTAGTAATGAGAGTGCTATGTATGTGTTGTGACTAGGTTTTCTGTGAGGCTTGGGTTAGAGGACCGTGCTTTAGATTACGGTGCCCAAGAAGCTCTGTACACTAGTAATAAAACTGTTGTACCCATAGAGCAGGGTGAGGCCCCATAGTTGTGTTGCAGGGCATGGACCTATATGATTATGTGCAGGGCGTAGCCCTTTGATTGCATTTATACATGTTTAAGTTTTGTTAAATTATGCTATGTATGCATATATGTGAATAATCGGCAAGAGCCGGGAACGGTGAAGGCTGAGAACGGCAAGGGCTGAAAACGGCGAAGGCCAAGAGCGGCGAGGGGCCGGGAGCAGCGTTTAGCACGCGGAGTGCAAGTTGCTAGGGTAAGACCCTAAAGAATACCTGGGATATCCTTATGGTGTGAACTGCGAACCCAGGGCCTGGTAAAGCGCCTGGGATGGCACGGCCGTATATGTTTAACCTGTTGGCGGATTTGCTATGTGCTGAGTGATTGATATGCATATGTTATCTATTTGTGTGGAGTTTTCTTGCTGGGCTTTGACTCATGGGTGCTCTGTGGTGCATGTAAGGGCAAGGGGAAGATCGGCCAACCATGAGTACAAAGAGCGTGAGGCGACGCGTACATGTTTGGTCTGCCTGGCTGCCACAGCCAGGGGTAATTTTGGGAGATGCTTTGTAATGAATCCTATTTTGTCGTTTAGTCGACTTAAAACATATTTTGAGTTGTAAATATTTATAGATAGTAATTTTGGGATCCCTAATGTAAAACACTTATAATTTTCAGTTAATGTTTACTTTATCAAATTATGTGGTTTTAAATACAGTTTAGCTACACTTTTGAGTTAAATGTACATTTTAAACTCACTTAGTAACGGCTCTAAGGTAGTAGGGTGTTACAGATCGTGTCTTGCATTAATTCTCAATCCAAGGTGAATAAAATAATGTTGAGTCATGGGATCGAGATGAATCCCAAATTCTATGCTCGACCTCCATTGGAGGGTGAGCGGAGCTCTGCCTCGTTGGAGGACGACTCCAGGGCATGGAGTGATAAACACCTGAAGGCAGGTGCCATCCTCCCACTAGATCAGTACTTCGAAGACTTCTTGAACTACGTGAAGCTCACCCCATTTCAGCTCCCGCCAAATTCTTATCGTCTCCTCACAGAGTTAAAGTATCTATTCCTCAAGAATGAGTGGGAGGTCCCCACCCTAGAGGATATTTTATATTTTTTCTATCTGAAGGCCAATCCAGACGTTAAAACCTGAGGTGATGGTTTTTATTACCTCACCCGGTTCACAAATCTGCCAACATCATCGACCTCCCCAGCCATCCAAATGATTTCAAAGAACAATTCTTTATGTTAAACAGATTCTATAACTGCAAGCACCGTTACTTCAACCGGCCTTGTAAGTATCTTAACTTTTAAAGTCTTCATCTGAATTCTTTACTTTTGCTAAGTTTTACTTATTCAAATCGAGTTGTTATCCTGTGCATCCATTTAAAAGAGGACGAAATGGTCTCAGCCCCTTGGGGCTCAATATAATACTCTGGCCAACGTTCCCGCCGAGGAGAAAGAGTGTAAGGTTGTGGTGAATGATGCCACCATGGTGGCCTGCAAGCTGATAAGGGAAGATCAAACCTGGACATTAAGCACAGAGGTCTTCCTAATAGGCCACCTCCGATTGTTGAGGAGGTCAAGGAAGAGGAGGAGTTCGCATCGTTGGGGCGTAAGAGAAAGATTGCCAAAGGTGGGCAGAATAATGACCAAGGTCATGCCGAATCGGGGGCAGCAGCTGGCACCTTCGACAAAGGTAATAAAGATAGAGAAATAAATTGAACTCCTACCAGTTTTGTACTACCCGATTCAATTCGAGGCAAGTCATGAACAAACATCCTGAAGACCTAAACCTGGATGTAACCTTGCATAAGTGTATCGACCAATTCATTGTTCGCCATGACTTAGCCTACCCTAATTACACCATAGTAGTAAATAACACTTTACACTTCAAGTCCACCATTTTTGAACAATATGGTACAACCTCCAATCATGTCATTTCCTTATATCATGGTTCCTTTACCCCAGGTATTAGGCAGACTGAATATAAGCCTAGTCCAAATGAGGAACCTGGACCTAGTGAATCCTACAAAGTAATAATGTTAAAGTCTCCCCCACCCCCATCCATACAAGCGTTAGAGGTAGTGCCTAGCCCGGTCCATAATCTGGAGCTAATTATAGTAGTGTCCTCCTCCATTTCGGAAGGTAGGGTTCTCACACCTTTTCTTCATTATTTTTAGAATTATAAGTTTTTGTTCATTCTTGCAGAACAAGAGCCTCCAAGACGTCTTCTGCGTCGACCCTACCATCAAGAGGCCGAGGATTTTGAAGAAGGTCCTCTCTGAATCTGGAGCTACAGTTGGGTCTCCAGTCAAAACCATGGGAACCAGCTCCAGCCAAAAGCAGCTCCAGTCCTCCGTGGTTACGACCAAAGATGCTCCTCCCCTAGCTCCTCGTGATCCTATGGAAATCCCCTAGGTTGTCCAAGTTGCAGCCCCAACTATCATAATCCTAGGTCCTCACATCGAGGTGGGGAAACATCCGGAACCCCTGCATGGTTCGCTCTAAGAGATTGTGAACCACCTGATGGGGCATGCAAACCAAGTCAGCACCAAAGAGTTACAAGCCATAGAAGGGAACCCCTCTACGAACATCTTTGACTCCGCTCTAGGGATGTCTCTGACCGAAAGTCTTATCCTTGTCCTCCTTCTTTAGTTCCATGATTTTGCGAACTAACCCCTCATTAATTTTTGGTTGCAGTTCTGCATGGCTCAGATCTGGGGGATTGCTTGGATCCGTGCTGAGGTGGAAGAGGCCAAGGTAGCTTTTAAAGAGGTTAGGACAACTCTGGAAACCTCCCAAAATAACGAAAAAAATTGCTAAGGCTCAAGTTTTGGAGGTGATCCAGGGTCGCGACCAACTACTGAAGGAGGTCAAGGACCTTAAGCTAAAGGTCTCAGAGGTCGAGGAGAAGTCCCAGTCCAAGGCCAAGGAGGATGCTACCCGGATCCAGGAGCTTAATCTTCAGTGAAAGGCCACGGGGCCAAGACGGAGAGCTCCTTGGAGGAAATTTTATATCGGTTCTGGATGTACAATCAAGATGAGGATTTCTCGTTCCTTGATGCCAAACTTTGGGGGCACTACCTCGCCAAGTTTCACGACCAGTTGGAAAAGGAGCCCGCAGAGACAGTAGAGATGTCTTCTAGGGCCGGAGCTGATGGAGCGGAGGAAGAGGTGTCATCCCAGGAGCAAACTTTCGGAGCTTAGGGATGAGAGGGCTCTTCCATACATCTGTTTATATATTATTTTTTTGTTGTTGGGAGTATTACAAACCCTTGTAAGGAGGCCTTTTAGGCCAAGACAATTTCCTTAAGGCACGACTTGATGTTAATTATCCTTGGTCAATTTATACATACTTTCCTTATACATGTTGGTTTTTTATGTTCGATCTTTCTGCTCCCCCTTTCCATTTATTATTATATTTTTTTATAAGCCTTTGAAGTTTTTATACACTTACATAGTTGTAGGGAGTGCATTTTAGGTCAAGACATATGCCTGGTGGCTTGACCAATTAATTTCTAGTCGTTGACCTGGCTATATCTAGAATTTTTGACTTCCTATTTGTGCTTACCTATTAGGATTTGGGCCTCAGACCTGGTTTAGCTCGAGGATTTTTGTACCTAGTTAAATTCTAGGATTTTTTTTCTTTGAATTTTCTTAACTTAGTTCGCATTCACAATTGCTTTGAAAACTCGATCCAAATTCTAAGTTGCAAAAATTTACCTTAAGTTTGCCAAATATTCCAAGGATTATCGAGGGTTATATGCCCCCCAAGCAACTAGAACTTAAAAATATTCTAGATCGCTTTTACATAATCAACTTGTGTTAAATAACAAGAATAAATTGAAAAATTCTGACACCGTGTTTAAATTACACAACAACCTTATACTATTCAAATTCAAACAACAGTAAACATGGATTTTATACTTAAGCCTTACAAAAGATGAAATAAATAGAATTTGACAAAAATTTCTTATCACTGGTAATACTTCTTGAGATGCGAGGTATTCCAAGTTCATGGAACCATCTCTCCATTTAGCCGAGCTAGTTTGAAGGTTCCTTCTCGTAAGATCTCCACGATCTGATAGGATCCTTCACAGTTCGGTTTGAGTACATCGTCTTTAGGGTCTTTGTTAGTTAGGATTACCCTTTGAAGCACTAAATCTCCTAGCTCGAGTCTCTGCTCCTTGACCTTCAAGTTGAAATACTTCATCACCCTTTGTTGGTAATGGGCAAGCTAGAACTGAGATTCTTCTCATCATTCTTCAACTAGATCCAGGGATGCATTAAGCAGGTTATGATTTTGTTCATGGTTAAAGGTTCTCAGCCTGTGTGACGTCACCATAACCTCGACTGTAAGCATTGCTTCACTTCCAAAAGTTAGAGAGAATGGAGTATGCCCAGTGGAGGTGCGATGTGAGGTCCTGTAGGCCCAGAGAACTTGTGGGAGCTGTTCAAGCCATAGCCCATTAGCATCCTTTAATTGTTTCTTTAGACTTGACTTAAGAGTTTCATTTACTGCCTCGACCTACCCATTGGTCTGTGGGTATGCCACTGAAGAGAAACCCTTAATTATGTCGTATTTCTTGTAGAAATTCGTGAACAGATCGCTATAAAACTGAGTTCCATTGTCAAACACGATCTTCTTCGGGAGTCCAAAATGACATATTATGTTCTGCACTACGAAGTCCAGTACTCTCTTCGAGGTTATAGTCACCAAAGGTTCATCCTCAACCCACTTTGTAAAGTAGTCGATTACGACGACCGCATAGCTAACTCCTCCTTTACCAATAGGCAACGAGCCAATTAGGTCGATCCCCCATATAGAAAATGGTCAGGGGCGAGGAAATCATGGTTAAGTCCATGGGTGTAGCTTGGGAAATGGAGGAAAAGTGTTGGCACTTGTCACACCTGAGGACGTTTGAGGTCGAGTCTTTTTTTTTAGTGTGGGCCAAAAATAATCCTGTCTTAGAACCTTTAAGGCCAAACTTTTCCCCCCAGCATGGTTTCCACAAAATCCCCCATGGATCTGTTTGAGGATAGCCTACGCTTCCTTGGGCAGAACACATCTTAAAAGAGACATGGAATGACCTCTCCTGTACAAAATCCCCTCGACTATAACATACCTCAGGACCTGGTATAAAAAATTCGTGCGTCCTTGCAGTCTTCGGGCAATTTTTTGGACGTGAGGTATTCTACTATTGAGGTCATCTAGGTCGGTTCTTCGTGAATCATTTCGACCTCTCTCAGCTCCTCTTCTATGCTTGACTTTTCTAAGAATTCCACAGGGACTACACTCAATGTGTCCGCTTCTTTGGTGGTGGCGAGTCGGGCTAGAGCTCAACATTGGTGTTCTGCTCATGAGGGACTTGCTCGATGGAATAAAACTCGAATTTTGACAACTTGCTTTTTACCTTAGCTAGATAAGCTGCCATTTTGAATCATCGAGCTTGATATTCCCCTAACACTTGATTAACCACGAGTTGAGAATCACTGAAGCATTGAATTTCTTTTGCTTTCAACTCCTTTGCTATCCGAACTCCAGCCAACAAAGCCACATACTTCGCTTCATTGTTGGACGCGTGGAAATCGAATCTGAGAGCCGTATGGAAATGATGTCCTTCATGTGTAATTAGGATTGTTCCAGCTCCAAATCCATTTTTTTTTTGGATAATCTGTCAACAAAGAGTTTCTACAATTGTTGTACCAGTTCCCTTATAGGTTCATCCTGGAACCCAGTACATTTAGCTAGGAAATTGGCGAATGCCTGGCCCTTTATTGCTATTCGTGGCTTTTATAATATCTCGAACTGACTGAGCTCTATAGCCCACTTCAACAGACGTCCCAATGCTTCAAGCTTTCGTAAGACCTGCCTTAAAGGTTGATCGGTTAAGATGTGTATAGTGTGGGATTGAAAATACGGCCTGAGCTTCCTCGAGGCCAAAATCAGGCAGAACGTGAGCTTCTCAATCAAAGGATATTGGGAATCAGCTCCCAGAAGCCTCTTACTTATGTAGCACACTAATTTTTGCACTCAATTTTCTTCTCGAGCTAACACAACACTGATCGTGTTCTCTGTTATTGCAAGGTACATGTATAGACATTCCCCAACAAATGGTTTTGATAAAACAAGGGGTTCAGCCAGATGCTTCTTTGGATATTGAAATGCATGTTCACATTCTTCTATCCATTCAAATTTTCTATTTCCTCTGAGCAGATTATAGAAGGGAAGACATTTTTCTATGGACTTGGATATGAACCGATTTAAGGCCATGACTTTTCTAGTTAGGATTTGGACTTCTTTCTGCGATCTGGGCGACGATATTTGTAACGCCCTGGTTACCCCAGAACAGTTACGATGAACCGGAAATTTGACCCGCTACCTGAGTCCTTTGGTTAAAAACGTGTTCTAAGTGTTATTAACAGGCTAAGGTGGAAAAATCAATAAAAATGAAAGGATATATTTTATTAAGTACATAAAACTATTCATGGGCCCATAAAAAAATTTACAAGTTATTTACAACTCAAAGAGGTCATTACTGTTTCAAAATTACAAACCCGTCGACCTAAGCGGCAAAAATAGGGTAAACCCCCTAGTTCCTCTGAGAACTCTTTGGCCGCGGTGGTCAAGCAGCCGCATATGTACACATCACCACCTAAGCTCTCCACTCAAGGCTGGGTGAGCTTTTCTTTCCCTTTACCTGCACCACATAGCACCCATGAGCCAAGGCCCATCAAGAAAACACAATAAAGCATGATATAATATCAACAATGATCATAATAATCATTCAGGACTATCAGTCCAAACAAATAGGTGACAGTCAAATAGGTGACAGTCGCAAAAGTCACTAAGTTGGGTCTAGCTCCCTTTAGCCTTGTGACGATAGGGTCACCGGGGCTTAATAGATAAGTGAACTTTTTATTAGTTCAAACAGGATAATGCATGGTGACTAGTCACCAACATAACCTTCCCCATGACCATAGAGTCATAACCTTGGAACATCGTTCCCTAGCCATGTGACAAGCGGTCACCTGGGCCTTAGGCCCTGGAGTAACTAGTCTTAAACTAGTCAAGAGCTTATAAGTTCATCGACCTTAGGGTCGGTCCAGCGTTAATGTCTTAGAGCCATTCAACGCTGATATCGATTAGATCTAATCTTCATTCGGCCCTGCGTTCAGGACGCTTATGCCGTTTCTGACTCTTAGGTCAGTGTCCCTGACTAGTCAGTGCCATGTACAAGTAAACAACATTCTCTAGCATTTAATAGGCAATCCATATCCACATTTATCAATCAACATGCCTCAATAACAATCATGCATGTCATATATACACAGGGTGCAGTTTTCTTACCTCAGGTTCGAGCGAATATAATAAGAACGACTCCTGAGAACGATCAACCTTTTGGTCCCTTAGCGGTTACCTGGTCATAACCAATTATGGGATTCCATCAATAAAATGAATAACAAAGGGTTCCCAAACCAAAACTTAGCCTCCGGGACATCGAATCCTACTAAACCGGGTAGTAGGGTCGATCCCAAGGCCTAAGGCTAGAATCCCCAAGCCAAAAACCCATTTCTGGCCAAAATGCCACTAAGGGCCGCGGCCCTCCCTGGCCATGCCGCGGCCCGCCCCTCAAATAGAGGCAGCCTCCTTCAGCACCCCTGTAGAGTCGCGGCCCTCCCTGGCCATGTCGCGACCCAACCTACAGTTCAGCCAAATACTCTGGTTTTTCCTCCCTTGCGATTTTCCTTGGAACCAACCTTTCAAACCAAGCCAAAACACCACCCAAACATCCAATACAACCCCTAAACTTGATCTACATCACACCCTTATCAAAACCCAAGTTAAACCCCAACCAAAACTTCCATTAATTCCAACTATCCTCAACAAAATCACAAGCTGAAACTAATAACCAAAACAGAGCATACCAGGGAACTAGTGGCTAGAAACTTACCTCAAACTCAGGTTGTGATGATCTTCAATGGTAGAACACTCTCCCAAACTCCCAAGGTCTACTTCTCAAGCTTGAATCTTCAACAAGTGCTCAAAAATCACAAAGGAAATGAAGGAGAAGGAAGGTACGGGTAAGCTCTTGATCACACTCTGTTTTTCCTCTTCTTCATAGCCAAAGATAGTTTATACTAATCCTAGGGGTGAAAAGACCATTATACCCCTAGGTCAATTAAGGGTTTCTAAAGGCTCCCAAGGGCAAAATTGTCCTTTCCAACCTATCTCGTTAATCATAATTAACGCTCTCCAATCCTTGCTATTCTCGACCATCACAAACACCAATAATTTACATCCCGTTACCCTTTAACTCCCGGTAACACTCTAATAATTTAAATCACCCCGAGACTCATCCCGAGCCCCGAACTTAAACCTGTTATGACTAGACCGCTAATCAATATTCCAAGATCGTCTCATGCCGAATAGCTCGAATAAACCCACATTATAATGTGGTCTCAACAACATATCACCGACATGCATACAAATATACAATTATGCCCTAAACGGGCCAAATTATCATCACACCCCTGTAATTAAAATGTGGACCCACATGCATGCATTTAACATCATATTATAATATAATTCACATATACATGCATTTTATCAATTAATGGCACAATTAAACAAGTATGGCCCTCCCGGCCTACTATTCCCGCCATTAAAACACATCAGAGAATTTGGGGCATTACAATATTTCTAACAACGATTTGATTTTTTTAGGGTTTGCCTCGATCCCCTTGAGTTAACTATGAAGCCTAGAAATTTTCCCGACCAAACCCCAAAGGTACATTTCTGGGGGTTCAACTTCATATCATACTTCCTCAGCACGCCAAAACATTCTTCCAGATTAGATACATGGTTATTGGCAGTTTTTGACTTGACGAGCATGTCATCAACATACACTTCCATGTTTTTCCCGATCTGGTCCACAAACATTTTGTTGACCAACCTCTGATACGTGACACCAACATTCTTTAGTCTAAATGGCATCACTTTGTAGCAGTATACATTGTGTTCAGTCATGAAGTTGGTGTGCTCTTTGTCTGCATGGTTCATCGCGATATGGTTATATCCAGAATACGCATCTATGAAGGACATGAGCTCGCAGTTGGTCATTGCATCAACTAGCCGATCTATTATTGGTAGTGGAAAATAGTATTTTGGATAGACTTTGTTGAGGTCCAAGAAGTCAATGCAGGTCATCCATTTTCTATTTGGCTTTGGAACCATAATAGGGTTGGCAATCTAGGTTGGATACTTTTCCTCCCTAATGAATCCACATTTCAGTAGGCAAGCAACTTCTTCCTCTGAAGCTTTTCCTCGCTCCTTCCCCAATAGCCTTTGTTTATGCTACTTTGTAGGCACGTTTTTGTCTAGGTTTTGGTGTGCATGATCACACTCGGACTCATTCCCACCATATCCTTGTGAGTCTAGGCAAAGACGTCAAGGTTTTTCCTTAAAAACTCGACCATTTCCTTCTTTTGTTCAACTCCTAGATTCTTTCCAATATTTACCACTCTTGAAGGTGTCTTTGGATCGAAATTATTTCTTCTAACTCCTCTAAAGCCTGAAGCTTGGATCGGTCTTCACTTATCCTTAGGTCTATTTCCTCTGGTTGGGTGACCTCATTTTTTGACCCCTAAGGTTCTTCTGCCTCTTCAGCAATTACCATTGCCTAAGGCTCCTCATTCTATTCAATTATCACCATGGCTTGCTACCCGGGTTGTGATTTTCCCGTCATGGAAATGTTGTAGCATTCCCTAGCAGCGAATGACCATAAAATCACTACTATGGGTTTCGTATCCTCTAGCCATGTGACAATACAGTCACCTGGGCCTTCTGGCCCCGACTCTGAGTAACTAGTCATAGAACTAGGCAAGCGCTTTTAGTTTTCATCAAACTTAACTTAGGGTTGGTCCGACATTAATGCTCATATCGAGTCATTCAATGCAGATGTCAATTAGATCTAATCTTTCATTGGCTCTGCGTTCTTGACGCTTATGCCATTCCTGACTCTTAAGTCAGTAACATACGACTAGTGCTCAAAACTACTGTCAAACTTGACTAGTAAGTCACAGCTTGACAGCTGGTTCTGACACCATTGCCGATTTTGACTAGTAAGTCAGTGCCACGCACAAGTAAGAAAGATTTGCTAAGCATTTAGTATGCAATCAATGTCCACATTTAAACACTCAACATGCCTCAATAATAACCACACATGTCATATATATAAGGTGCTGTTTTCTTACCTCTGGTTCGAGCGAGAATTAGTAAAAAAACGACCCTTGAGAATGATCAACCTTTTAGTTCTTTGGCGGTCACCTGGTCATAACCAATTATGAGATTCCATCAATAAAATGAATCACAAAAGGTTCCCGGACCAAAACCTAGCCTCCGAGACATCGAATCCTACTATACCGGGTAGTAGGATCGATCCCGAGGCCTAAGGTTTGAATCCCTAAGCCAAAAACCTACTTTTGGCCAAAATGCCACTAAGAGTCGCGACCCTCCCTCACCATGCCGCGACCCACCTCCTCAACCAGAAGCGGCCGTACAACTCTTCCCTAGAAAGGGTCGCAATCCTCCTTCTCCATGCCGCGGCCCAACGGCCCAATAGCTTCTCCCTTCCTCTTCCTCAAGCTTAGGTCGCAGTGCTCTAGAACAAAGCCATGACCCCACCTGAAACTCAGCCAAAAACCCTTGTTTTTCCCCTTCGAACCCATTTCAAAACCTCACAAAATCTCTCCCAATACCACCAAGCAACACCACCAACTATTACCACAACTTGTCCACCATACAAGCATCAAAACCTAAGCCTTACACCAATCAAAACTTCATCAAATTCTCCATTCAATGATCAAAACTCCAAACCTTAAAACCAGCACAAAAACAGGGCAAGGCACTATAAAATGGAACTAGAACCTTACCTTAAGCTTGATTCGAATCCTCTTCAATGGCTGAACACTAGTCTAAGACCTCAAGCTTCAAACTCCAAGCTTGAATCCCCAAACTTACTTCAAGATTCAAATGAGAAAGAAAGAGAAGAGATGAACGGGAGGAAAGAAACCAAATGCTCTGTTTTAGGTTCTTTTTCTACATCCTTTACCTTATATAGCCTAGGTCAAAAGACCTTAATACCCTCCAAGCTTAATTCCTCTCTTAACAATCTCCAAGGGCAAAACCATCATTTTCCACCTATCTCGTTAATCATAATTAACACTCTCCTATTCTCGCTATTCTCAAATACCAATAAAATTATATCCCATTACCCTTTTATTCCCAGTAATGCTCTAATCATTAAACCACCTCGAGCCCCGATTTTAAACCTATTATGACCAAACCGATAGTTTGAATTCAAAGATCGTCTCATGCTGACTAGCTCGAACAAATCCACATTTAAATGTGGTCTCAACAACAGTTCACCGAAATGCATACAAATATACAATTATGCCCTCAACGGGCCAAATTACCAAAATACCCCTGAAATGAAATGTGGACCCACATGCATGCATTTAACATCATATTATAATATAATTCACATAAACATGCACGTAATAATTTAACGGCATAATAAAGCAACTATGGCCCTCTCGACCTACTAATCCAACCCTTAAACCTCATTAGGGATTTCGGGGCATTACAGAAATGACTCAATCAGAGGTAATACAAGTTTTAAGTTTTAAAGTTTTGATTGGATTTTATGTTTTGATGAGTTTTTGGATGGTTTGAGCTTAGGTTTTATTGGTTTTGGATAGTTGGGATGTTTGGGAACTTTGATTTTGGAATTTGGATATGTTTTGATAGGTTTTTGGAAGGTTTTAAGTGGGAAAAACCGTAGGAAATGGCTGGTTTCGTGGTCAAGTCGCGACCTTGTTCTAGCAAGTTGCGACCTGAATGAACCAGGAGCCAGGAGGAATTTTCCTGGGGGGCATGCCACAACCCAAGAGGGGCCAAGTTGCGGCCCGCACCCTGAAGCCCACGCAAATGCTCTTTGACTGGGGGGCAAGTCGCGGCCGGCCTGTGCATTTTTTGCCCAGATTTGGTTTATAGCCGTGGGAACTTAACTCTAAGGGCCTGGGTTCAATCCTACTACTCACTTGAGTAGGATTCGACGTCCCAGAGGCTAGGTTTTGGTCCGGAAGTATTTATTTACTCATTTTTTATGAGGTTTTATATTATGATTGTGACTAGGTTATCGCTAGGGGCTTGGAAACAAGATCGTGCTTGGGGGTCATTTATTGGTAACCTGTGCTTAGACCAAATGTAAGAAAACTGCACCCAGTATGTGATGCATATGATATATGTGATTATGGCATGGCATGAATATTGAATGTGGAATTGGTCAGAGCTTGAGTCTCTGTAATTGTGCATGATCATAATTATGCTAGTAATTGCTGATTAAGCATGTTGAATGCTTTATATCTTGATATTTGACATGTGATATATGTCTGTTTGCATTACCTCATTGAGGAAGCACTTACTTATTAGTCAGGGAACGACATTGGTGTTTAGTATTGGTCGTGAAGCTGTGACTTATCAGTCAGGATCGACAGTAGTACTGAGCACTGGTCGTATGGTATTGGCTTAAGAGTCAAGAGCAGCATTGGCGTGTTTAACGCAGACCAAAATGATTAGATCTAATCAATATGAGCATTAAATGCTTGATCGACCCCAAGGTCGAAGAAAACTAAAGCGCTTGTCTAGTCTAAAGGCTAGTTACGTAAAGCCAGGGCCAAAATGCTCAAGTGACTAAAACATCACATGGCTTAGGGTGCAGTGCCCCAGAGATAGACTTATTAATCATCTATTCAGGGAGCGGATCCCCAGTGATAGACTTATTAGTCATCTATTTAGGGAGCATATCCCCAGAGATAGACTCATTAGTCATCTATGCAGGGCGCAGAACCCCATAATCATTTATTTAGAATTGCCTCCATGTATGAATAGGGTTATTGCTGCTAGGCATGCTTATTATGATTTAGTGACATGTTATTACCTGTTTATGAGCATGTTGAGTTTTCCTGCCGAGCCTCGGCTCATGGGTGATATGTGGTGCAGGTAAAGGCAAAAGAAAGTTGGACCATCCTTGAGTTGGAGAGCTTAGGTGACAATGTGTACATATGCGGCTGCTCAACCACCATGGTCAAGGGTTTAAAGAGGAACTAGGGTTAAACCCTATTTTTCCCCTTAGGTCGGCTGGTTGTAAATCTTTTACTATAATTAACCTTTAAAATATATTTTGGGATCCCAATGTATATAGTAAACATTTTAGTGAAACGTTGTATCTTTGACAAATTTTTTTAACCCTAAACCGTTAATCACATTTCGTTGCACGATTATGGCCAAATGACTCGTTTAGCGAGTTTAGCACTGTTTAAAATGCACAGCGTAACGACCCCTGGGTAGTAGGGCATTACAACGGTGAAGATAGAAGTGTACTTCACCCCGGGCTTATTCTTCTTGGACCCAGTCAGGTCGCCCTCACAATTCCCCTTTCTTTTGTTATTCCCAGCCTGGTTGTTATGGAACACAGACTGAGTCATAGCTACAACATCCATCACCAATCAAGTGGGCTGAATAGGGGTCTGACTGGTCCCTGTGACTATAGAATCTACTTCCTCTAAGTTGATCCACTCCTGAGCTCGAGCTAAGAACTCGTCCGTACTCTTCACTCCTTTCCTTTGGAGTTCCTTCCACAATTCACACCCGACAATGATTCCTAACCGCATGGCCATGAGCTTGGCACTATCATTAGCGTCCATATCTTAAGCTGTTATGTTTGTGAACTGGTTGATGTACGCCTTAAGGGATTCACCCAGTTGCTACTTTATATTGGCCAGGGAGTTGGCCTCTACTCGAACTTCTTTTGCAGCTCGAAACTGCTTTTTGAACACCGTTGATAGGAAGTGATCGAGTGCCTTTTAAACTTGTTGAGCCATAATTTTGCTGGTCTTGTCAACGTGGCTGGGAACAAGACACATCGCAGGTCGATGTCGATGGGCTCTCATCAAAGTGTTGAAGGTCCCGATGTGGTTTGATGGATCAGTTGTTCTGTCATATGTAGGCATGTTGGGCATTTTGAAGCCCATGGGATAGGGAGCTGTTGTGATATGAGAAGCAAAAGGCTTGAGCTCCTCATCAGAATCACAATCGTCCATGTTTTTCCTAGACATAATTCTCTTCATTTGTTCTTCCATCAAGGCTAGTCGTTCAAGGGTTAGATCCTTCGTCTCTAGGTTATTTGGAAATTAGTTACTTGCTCCCATCCTATCTTGCTCATTATATGGGTTATTGTCCCTCCAAGCCAGAGCTCGGTTAGGCGGAACATTCCCATTATCGTGCACGATTGACGGATCTCCCATCGTCTGAACGTAACTTAGATCATTGTAACAGGCTGACTGTCCTCTTTGCGCATTTAGATGGTCACATAGATCAGACTGAGGATTGGAACACAAGCTTTGGACCGAGCTCAACTGATTTCTTAGGCCTCTCTCGTGTATATGGGAGTGCGTATTGCGTACACTCCTGATTCTACCACCACGATGGCTCTCTGTCCAATAGCTACCATCCACAAAGCTTACTGGTCGCGGATGAGGTTGCGAGGCTTGATTGTTCCTGGGAGATTGCGGGACGTATGTATCTTCTGCAGGTACATAATTTCTCCTTTCATTCCCACGAATTGAAACATTTCTCTGTGGGCGAGGATGTGTCGGATGGCGTATAGGCGATGGACGGTGCCTTATTGGCAATGTAATTCGTCTCCCGTTAGGACACACCAGATTAGCTCGCCCATTGTCTACTCTGATTTCTCGAATTGGTGGTAACACATATTCGTTTCTTTGCACCTGAGCTACTGGTTGAGGTGTTGGTGGATTTATAGAGACCTCCGCCCTTCTCGATGCGGTCTTAACTCGCCTTGTGAGTCGCTTGTTCATTTGGTTGATTAGGCTAATTTCTGGGAGTGTGAGCCGCTTGTTCATTCTTGCGATTATTAGCAGGTGGGTTGTTTTCATGAGTTCGTTTAGAAGGCATGGAGGTCGGGGTTGTTGTTCTGATAGAACGACTCACGTTGGGTCGATTATTCCTGTGGGACTGAGATTGATGGGACCTACTTTGCCTCCTTCTGAAATTCTCGTCGGTTGCAGGGAGAGGTAATCGAGCCATTATCTCGTCTATTTGCATGTTAGCCTGGGCGAGGTGGCTCCTTAGCTGAGCATTCTCCATTTCGATGCCAGTTAGATATCTGAGATTTGGGTTCGGAGGGCGCGAAGCCGAACTTCTAGTATCGTCCTGGTTCACATGTTGTTTTCCAGGACGATGCTACACAAAGGTGCCCTCTCCAGTAGGATCATCCACACAGTAATGTCCATGATCACCAGGTCTCTCTGTTTCATTGACGCACTAGAACGAGTTTTCACCATGTTGATTGTTGTGTGGAAAATTCTCTGACAAATTTCAAGCCTAATTTGCTCTCAATGAAAACACTCATCTGTTGACGCGGTTTTTCGGAAACAGGGGATTAAGAAATTGATTATAGAGATTAAGCTTGTTAAAAAACCATAAATATAAACTCACCAAATTTTAACGTAGTTCAGTGGTTAAAATCCACCTAGTCCACGAGTCGCTCTTATTCGTGTTTAGGAACTTTGGAGGAAATCGTTTATGAAAATTTCAGCAGAGTTTTGGCATAAAAGATGTCAGTCCCTTTTATTGTCAATTTTCCTTGTATTTATAGGGAATTGTGATGGACAATATTGGGTAATTGTATAATAAATGGTAACATACAGAATTGAGTAACTTCCCAAATGAATGGATATGTAAATACCCTAATTAAGCCTATTTTCGTTTACACTGATCAATACATGTATATAACGATTATACACGCTTATTGCGCATATTGGACATTTGAGTCTGTTGGGATTCTTCCATATGCGCGTCCTTGAACCACCTTGAGCTAGATGCCCCTCTCTAACTAGATATGATTGGAGCAGGATGACTTGACTTAGATAATGGTTGGGCTTGATAAGGGCGATATGGACACTGAACACCTCGATATCTGTCATTGGTATTTCAAACGATCTAGGGGATCCTGGGCTGTCGTAGACTCAGTGACATAGCCTCGAGCTGTTTGGTCTGAAATTAGCGAAACATCTTTGAAGTCTTATAACACTTATTTATTACCTGCCACCTGTACCTCGGACAAAAAAATTGAACTCTTATTTTTAGGATACAACAAGAAGGTATTTAAAATACTATGATCTAAAAATAAAGCTTTTTATATATATAAAAAAAGTAATCAGTCAGTATCTTTTCGGTATTGTAAGCAACCAAAATGTAATTTTTTATAACTCAGAAAAACAAAAAACTTCGGGAGGGTGATTTCCTTATTTATTTTTTCAAAATATGGTATAACATGCCGACTTGACACAATATATATGTAAGTAAGTTATTTTTAGAATAAATTTACATTTTGAAGGTATTTATCTAAATTTCCCAATTAATTTTTCAGTCAACGGCAAGGTAAGAAGGACATGAAATTAATAAAGGGGCTCAAAAGTGTTGCTATTTACCAAATGGCCCATATCTGAAGTAAAGCTTCTAAGCTCTGGTCCCCCAATACTTCTCATCGCCCACAACTCAGCTCGCAGCGGCAGGAGTAGCAAAGACTCACTCTTCGTTGTAAATTGGAGTGTTTTCAAGATGTAGGGCGAGAGTTGATTATTTAGTTCTTTTCTTAGCCGAAATTCTATATGGGTTTATGATTTTGATGATAATTTTAATTAATTCGGAAGTGTAGTATATGACATTGAGTCATTGACCAAGAAAACTCATACACATATTGAACTTTACTACCACTCTGCCACTGGCTAACGAAATTTTAAGCTATTCAAAACCTCTAGCTTGGTATCTATTTATCCAAACTTTTCCCCATATACTCGTTGTAGGGAATGAAAGTAGCTGTATTTGATGCATTTGATGCTCAATAACTGTAAAAAAGATGAAGCTTTGGGTTCAAGTTCATGGAATGCGAATTTTTTGCTCTGAAAATGATTGGCCCTTGACCTGTTTTCAAGGGATGTTGTTGCCTATCTTCCACACCCGCATTCCGACTCTTAATTCACCTTCCCTTGTTTGGTTAAAATCTTGGTCCAGTGCTGCACTTAGCCTGATGGAATCCAACACCAGAAATGAATTGGCTAATGAAGCTCGAAGCTCACCGAGTCGGCCTCGTGAAGGGTTAAGCAGAGAACCTGGTAGGTTAACTGGAACAAGGCATAGTTTAGAGAGAATTGAGAAGAAGGTAAGAAAAAGACATGCAAAACTTATTAGCCATGAGAGACTCAGAAGGTTTTCTATGTTGCTGCGCACATGTGCTTCAAAAGGATCTTTGAGTCATGGCAAAGCTATTCATGGGCAGGTGATAAAATGTGGGATGGACCCGGATTCTCATGTGTGGGTTTCGTTGGTTAATGTCTATGCAAAATGTGGGGATATGATGTACGCGCGGCAAGTGCTTGCTGAAATGCCAGAGCGTGATGTTGTGTCTTGGACTGCTTTGATGCAAGGGTTTGTAGCTGAAGGGTATGGAATTGATGGTGTTCTTCTCTTATCCGAGATGAAGAAGGACGGCATAAGACCAAATGAGTTCACTTTGGCCACTTGTTTGAAAGCCTGCTCTCTTTGCTTGGATCTAGATTTCGGGAAACAGTTGCATTCTGAAGCTGTTAAAGCTGGATATGTCTCGGATTTGTTTGTAGGATCCTCACTTGTTGACCTTTACGCAAAATGTGGCGTAATGGAACTTGCAGATAGTGTGTTATTTTGCATGCCCGAGCAGAATGCTATATCGTGGAACGCACTGCTTAGTGGATACGCTGAGAAAGGAGATTCGCAAGAGGTTTTGAAACTGTTCTGCAGAATGAGGCAATTAAAAAATGTGTTGAACAATTACATTTTGTCTGCCGTTCTAAGGGGGTGTACGAAAGCGGGAAACTTAAGACAAGGCCAGGTCTTGCATTCTCTGGTCTTAAAACTTGGGTGTGAACTTGATGAATTTCTGGGTTGCAGCCTTGTTGATATGTATTCGAAATGTGGGCTAGCAACAGATGCCTTAAATGTGTTCATGAGGATTAAAAATCCTGACATAGTAGCCTGTAGTGCAATGATTACTTGCCTTGGTCAGCAAAGGCAGTGGCAAGAAGCTGCTCATCTATTTCGTCTAATGAGATGTATAGGCATCCTGGGAAATCATTTTAGCTTCTCAAGTATTCTTAGTTCTGCCACTGATATGGGAGACCTGCGGTATGGTGAAAGCATCCATGCTTGTGTTTGGAAATCTGCATTTCAATACGATCTAACAGTCAGTAATGCTCTGATCACAATGTATGCTAAAAATGGATGTGTGCAAGATGCCATTCGGATATTTGAAGCTATAAAAGATTGTGACTTAGTTTCATGGAATGCTCTTTTATCCGGATTTCATGATTATGAAAATTGCAATCTTGGACCAATAATTTTCCGCCAGATGCTTGTTGAAGGTTTCAAGCCCAACATGTACACATTTATCAGCATCTTAAGGTCTTGTTCCAGCCTCTTGGATGTAGGTCTAGGGAAACAGATTCATGCCCATTCCATCAAAAACAGTCTTCATGACAATGCTTTCATTGGAACAACTCTCATTGATATGTATGGTAAAACTAGGTGCTTGGAAGATGCAAATTTAGCTTTTAGCAGACTTACTAATAGAGACCTCTTAACTTGGACAACCATTATTACTGGCTATGCACAAACTGGTCAAGCAGAAAATGCTGTTAGTCTCTTCAATCAGATGAGAAGAGAAGGTGTAAGGCCAAATGGATTCACTCTTGCTAGCTGTTTAAGTTCTTGCGCACATATAGCCACCCTGGAACATGGGTGGCAGCTCCACGCTTTGGCATTCAAGGGTGGGCACACAGAAGATTGTTTTGTTAGTAGTGCGCTAGTTGATATGTACGCAAAATGTGGATGCATAGATTATGCTGAGACTGTCTTCGAAGGCCTGGTTTCACGGGATACAGTCTCATGGAACACCATGATATGTGGATATTCCCAACATGGGCAAGGAGGGAGAGGTCTTAAAGCGTATAGGAAAATGCTTGATGAAGGTACCATGCCAGACGAGACCACCTTTATAGGTGTGTTTTCTGCTTGCAGCCACTTAGGTTTGGTTATAGAAGGGCAAGAGCACTTTAACTCCATGATCAAAGATTTTGACATTAATCCTACAATTGAGCATTATGCTTGTATGATTGGTATCCTTGGTCGGGCTGGAAGATTCGAAGAGGTTGAAAGCCTCATCGAGAACATGAAATTAGGTCCACAAGCCATAATTTGGGAGACTGTTCTTGGGGCTTGCAAGTTGCATGGAAATTTGGAGTATGGAAAAAGAGCTGCAGAAAAGCTTTTTGAGCTCAGACCAGAAATGGATTCTACCTATATTTTGCTATCTAATATTTTTGCTACCAAAGGTCTGTGGGATGATGTCAGAAATGTCAGAAAGTTAATGGGCGGTCAGGGGGTAAAGAAGAAACCTGGGAGTAGCTGGGTTGAGGTTAATAGACAAGTTCACGTGTTTACCTCTCAAGATGGTTCCCATCCTAAAATCAAAGAAATCCATTTGAAACTAGAGGAACTGGACAAGAAGATGGAGTCGGTAGGTTATATACCACAAACAGAAAATGTGCTTCATAAGATCACAGAAAAAGAGAAAAGGGAACATCTTCAACATCATAGTGAAAGATTGGCTCTCGCGTTTGCGCTGATATACAGTAAGCCTATAAAAGCAATTCGAATTTTCAAAAATCTACGCATCTGTGGTGACTGCCACGATGTTATGAAGCTTGTCTCTAGTATTACAAATAGAGAAATAGTTGTTCGTGACACTAAGATATTTCATCATTTTAAGTCTGGCTCTTGCTCTTGTAAGGATTTTTGGTAATCCTGCCCCAAGATTGGTAGGCTCATCCGAGGTCTAAATTTTTTTGTAAAATTATATATTTGGATTCAAATTCTTCATGCTAAAGAAACCTGGCACCATTTTTTTAGATGTACCTGTCATTTTTCTCCCTCAAGTGATGCTATGCTTCATGAACAAGCACACCTGTTACTGTGGCAGGCACAGGAGAAAAAGGAGAAGAAAAGAATTCAGCTAAGCAGGTTTAATATGCCTGTTAGGCTCTTTTTTTATTCATTTTGATGCCGAGTATGTTGTCTTTTACTCAGTTCTACACGCTGCTCTTGTTAGGTGGATCTCCTTGTCATGGGCAGCAACCTCTTGATTAACATAGTTCCAAGAGCCATGAAATTGTAATGTCAATGAACTGAAACAAGAGAAAACATAGTTTTGCAGCAAGACTATGGGCTTGCATCATGCTCCATGAAGTTGTTAGCCATATGAGGACCTTTCTAGTTCTGGTACCACTGTGCATGTAGGGACTTGGTAATTGTAAATCATATTAACTATTTTCTGCTTCATAATTTAGCTTGTGGGATTCTTAACAATTCATTCTTTCTAATTTCAAATTCGAAAAGCATAGTACTTATAGCTAGTGCCTCTGTTTATATGTTTCCCCAGCAGTCTAAGACTTGGACGAGGCTGCCCACAAATCATGGAATTTCTCTCTCTCTCTCTCTCTGTTCAGTGCACGCACGCACATATATAAACATACTATATATTTATATAGTGTAAAAAAGATGAAATGAGATTGAGATGCTCTGTTATTTCTATGATTAGATATTTCATTTTTACAGTTTAAATGTCTACCATATATAAGTTTTTAAGCTTCGTTTGAGTTTGTCTTTTTTTTTTATTAATATTTTTTTAAAGTTTTTAAGCTCCAAAACTGCATTTGTAACTAAAAGCAATGTTTGTGCTTATCATGTAGTTGGATAAAGTTAATCCACACTTAGCAGATATTGGTTTGGCAGAACACAAGAGTGATTCAAAACAAAGTTTCTGTTGAGAATTTGAGAGCATCTGGAAAGCCCAGTATTATTAGGACATCAGTTTACAAGACCACTGGTGGTTTCTCTTGGACGGTATGCACCTATTATTCGTTAATCTTGTTCCTATCATTGCTTTTTATTCTATCAGTTTACATTTGTTAAATATTGTCTTTTTTCTACTGGTACAAGAAAACAAGAACTTCAGAAGAATGCTAAGACGAGAAAGCTCATTTGCAATAGCACCCAGCAGTATGCTAAAGAATATTCAGAGCAGGTAGTTAGTTTACTCTTATATTGTGGATTATGAGTCCCAGTAGTTGGAAAGAAAACCAACTTATCTTCTTCAGACATTAAAATACAATAATTAATAGGTATATTATATTATATGTATTTATGTAGAGTAACTTTCATACCTTTAGAAACTGGCATATGCGTTGTATATATAATCATTATATTGACCTAGCATGAGTTTGATCTAGTCTGATTTAATCTGTATATACACATACATGTCCTGAGGCATTCTTGTATATAGGAAAGCTATCCTTGAGTTGACTATGAGTATTTAGAATTTTATCTGTTTTTTATCTCTTTGGTATATATTTATCCTTATGTGGTGGATATTTTGCAGATTACAGGATCTACTAGCCAGTATGATAGTGTGATTCGTGCCCCTTACGAAATAGGAAAGCATGAAGGTTTAAATGGCCTTTACAGGTGACTTCATCTTCTATTTCTGGTGCTATGTATTTTTATAGCCCGATTCTAGTGCAAGGCCTAAACTCATTAGTGCAGCTAGCATTGCTCTGTCCTTCCCCATTGACCATCGAGTTAATTGTCAAGTTTGTTGAACTTGTGTAGTTATTGTCATATTTGGTCTCTGTTTGCACTGATTCTAATTGTGCAGTGCTACATGTCTTAGTAGATACTTTATGATTGTTTTAGTTTCTGTTTCAGCAATTTGCTTTTGTAGTTATAAAATTTGTTGCCATTTTTTAATTGTGATCATGGTCTTCTTTTATCTATGTATTCATCTTTAACTGACTTGGCTGTGCTACTGTTCGCCAATTTGGAGCATATCTGATTGGCATTGTGGCTGTTAAGTTGTCATTTGCAATTTGGTAGAAAAGAATGATGCAATTTGTATTTAACTGTCTATAATGGAATAGATCCTGTTGGCTTGCTTCAGTAGTATGAACCATGCATGAAAGTGCTTTTTTATTATTATTATTATTAATAGTGCTTTAATATTATTATCGCTGTTTCATTTCTGACCCAGACACAGATAGAAGATAGAAGGAATCAAATGGAAGGACATCATACATTTTTTGGGGTCGGCAATAGGCGTTCAAATCAAATGAAAATAATAGAACATCATAATGTTTTTTGATTTTGTTGTTCACTTTTTAAGTGAAACATAGAAGTTTATTCAAATTTTAGCTAAACCTTTTAGCTAGAAGTCTATTATGATGACTTTGATTTTTTAAACATTACTTTTTAACAGTTGTTCACTTCTTAAGCCAAACATGTATTTGCACCGAGTTACCTAATCTATTTTTCTATATTCAAATGTAAGAGGCCACGTTGTAAACACAGTTTCCCATTGGTTATGCGCCTACATGTGAGTTTTGTACCATGATGTTAGTAATGCTTCTTTTCTTTAACAGTCAAGAAATTAAATCTTACAGGGAAATTTTTTAGAGAAAAAGAAAGCTCTAAGGATGATTGGAAACAGAAGATCACCAAAGAGATCATTATGACTGGTGAGACCTTAAAGAAACATGCAAGCAAGGTCTCAAATCACGTACGCCAGTGGGGGTAGAAGAATCAAAAGGCCTAGTCCAAAGAAGAGTTCCAAGGCTAAGAAGCAAGAGCTTTTAGGGGCAACATATCAATTTAGCTGTTAGAGAGTTAAATGTTAAAAAGAAATTGAAGGGTATTTGTGAATTTTGGTTAGAATTTTTCTCATAGAAAACTATTTTCTTTTTCTATTTGTATTGGTGACAGTGGAACAACGAATCATAAGCAAAAGTTCGCTACTACAATTGTTGAAGTTAGACTTCACCACATTCTCTATATATGCCCGGCTGACGTTGCAACCCATGGATCAACTAGTTTTACCTTAATCCATGGTCTTCGGTTAGAGGTTGCAAATTTGTTGTCTAGTTTTCTAGAAATATCCTAATTTACGTTTGTTGGTGGGCGAATATAGTCGCACATGAATTGGTTGTGCATATTCTTAGGATGGACATAAAACTTGCTTGGATAGAAGATATCCCATCTTGTTTTGAGGATATATAAAATTTTAAGATGACATGACATTATGTTTATTATCAATAAAGTTATCATTTTTACAAATAATAATAAAGAGAAATAGCGGCAAAAGTACCAAATATTATAAGAAACTAGTGATTTGATACCAAATTTTTTTTTGTGTGGGAATAGTACTTATTGTCCACTTCTGTTGGTATCCGTGGGTATCCATTCAAATTTCGTCTTATTTTGTCCATGTGTACATTGGAGATTAATTCACCATTTAGTTTTTTAAAAACCAAAAGTTGAAATAAAAAAATATATTTTATTTAAAAACAAAATAAAAACAAACTCTGAAAATTAAAAACAAAACAAAATTTCATCAACGACTAAACTCCATGAACGACTGAAGAAGAACAAACCTAAAAAACACCCAATTTCGAAAACAAAACCCAAATAAATCCCCAAACCCAGCCACCATTTGCTACGAAAACGAAGAACTGGTTTTGCATTCCATTTTCGAAGAGAGGGAAGACGATGATTATGCCCTAAGGAATGTCGTCGTTTCGAAAACCAAACGAGTGTTCGAAAAACTTATACAAGATCTTAATTATTTTCATGTAAATCTTATATTAAACAAGTTAATATAAAACAACCTAGAACATGCTACTATAATTGAATTTAAACAGATATAACGATAAGAACACTTACATTATATGTAGCGAAATGTCTTAGTCCTTTCTTCAGTTTCTCTAACCCTTGAATCCTTTCTGTCGTAGGGTATCACAAAGAAACCGAACCGATCTTCAAATTTATTCACAATCTTCCCAAGTATCCTTACTATTACCTAGACTAGAGTGGGCAATTATCAACACATGGGATAGATACAAAGAGAAGAAGAAGAGAAGAGAATATTGAGGCTTAGAAAATGACTTATGCTGTAGAGAGAATCTAAAACCTAGAGCATCAATAATAGATCTTCTGATTTTCTGTCTGTCAGATAGTCTTTCTAAAATCTAATTTCAACTCTTACTTAACATTCATTTTATAGACTCAATTAGGTCATTTATTTTAATTAAAAAATCAATAAAATAATATATAATATCAGCCATAAGGTCGAAATTATCATGGGCTTTAGGCCCGTGAAGTTTCCCATTTAATTATAAGCCCATTGGACTTAAAATCAAGGCCTGTATTATTTTCTATTGATTAATTAATTAAATAATTATTTAAATTCTTTATCAAATTAATTATTTATAATTTGAACATTGATTTAAACTTATATATTAATTTAGACATCAATTTGTCTTAATTAATAAATCCGCCATAAAATCTCTTTTTTTTCTTCTCTAAATTGTATAATTATGTGAAACTATCCAAAATTGACCTAGTCAACTTTAATAATTCTAATTGACAATTAAATCAATTAATTGAGACTATCGAGATACTTTTATCTAAGGTACAGTAGAGACCATGGGCCTGTGAAATCAAGCTCCAATAAGTTATCATAAATTTTAACAAATAAATTCACTAACTTATTAATTTCTCATGACTCCAATAAAGATTCAAAATTGCACTCTTGAATTCATAGAATGCTCTATAGCACACGCACACACACACACACATATATATAGAGGTTATTAGTTATCATTGTTACAACCATAATTGTAACGCAATCCTTTATAGACGGTCTACAATGAGATGAGACTAAAATACCGTTTTACCCCTCATTGTATTTTATCCTTAAAACACTTAGTTCCTTATAAATGATATTTCAGTAAACTAATATTAATTACTGAAATGAGATATCTATCATTTAGCACCTTGAACCAAACTAAAAGGAAACCATCGTTTTACTTCTCCATCAGAAGTTATAGATGTTCATATCTATGATTAACACTCCCACTCAATTATTGTAATGCCCCAAATTTCCTAATAAGGTTTAGGACCTTGATTAGGAGGCCGGGAGGGCCATAATTGATTTATTATGCTATTAAATGATAATATGCATGTTTAGGTGTATTAAATATGCATGTGAACCCATTTCTGAGTAATTGGGTGATTTTCATATTTTGGCCATTTCGGGCATATTTAGCATATATGTGATATGTGTGTGGTGCTTTATTATTGTTTGGTTAAGCTAGGGTTACTCAACACAAGATGATCCTAGGAGGTAAGCTAGTGGGAAAGTCACAACAGGATTTATTCTTGACTTGGAGTGAGTCAAGAGGTATTTAGAGCATTACCGGGTTATTGGGTAATGAGAATTAATATTTGGTGATAAATTGGGAGTTAGTAAGATCAGGGGGAAATTCTGGAGGTTTTGACTATTTTTCCCCCGGGAGTGTTTTCGGGACCCCGAGCGTTAGGTTTTGTTTGAGGCTACATAAGCTTGAAGTAACCTTTTAAAAGAATAAAAGAACGTTCTGTACGTTCTCTCTCCCTCAAAGTTCTATTTTCGTCTCCCGATCGCGTTTTCGAAGGTAACTTGAGTTCTAGGACTTGGATTCAAGCAAGGATCAAGGCATAGCGATCCTAGAAAATATTAGAAGCTTATTAGCCGGAGGTTTTAGTTGGAAACAACTCAATCGGAGGTAATTCAAGTTTTAAGTTTTTAAAGTTTTTAAGCTTGAATCAGACTTTGTGTTTTGATGAGTTTTTGATTGAATTGAAGCTTGAGTTTTATGGGTTTTGGATCATGGGGATGTTTGGGAACTTTGATTTTTGAGTTTGGAGATGTTTGGATATGTTTTTGGGAGGTTTTAAAAGGTTGAAAATGGAGAAAAATGGCTGGTCCGAGGTCGGGCCACGGCCCAAGCTCGATGAAGTAGGTGGAGTGCTTTGGGAGCTCTGGGGGCCGCGACACTAGGTAAAGGGCGCTGCGGTGCTTGCCCCTGCTGGTTCTGTTTTGGCTGGGGGCCGCGGCTCAGGGAGTTAGGGTCGCGACGCTTGAGGGTATTTAAGGCCGAAATGATGTTTTAAGCTTGGGAACTCAAACCTTAGGCCTCAGGATCATTCCTACTACCCAAATTGGTGGGGTTTGATGTCTCGGAGGCTAGGTTTTGGTTCCGGGATTTTTTTTAGAACTTGAACTCATTGGATCATCATTTGTGGTTGTCACTAGGTTATCACTAGAGGCTTGGAATTGGGATCGTGTTTGTGGCTCATTTATTGGTAACATGTGCTTGGACCAAAGGTAAGAAAACTGCACCCCATATGTGACATGCATGGTTATTCTTGATGCATGTTGGATGTTTAAATGTGAACATTGATAGCATATTAAATGCTTAGCAATCTTGCTCACCTGTATATGGTTATTATTGAGACATGTTGGATGTTTAAGTGTGATGCATGTCATGCACGAGGAACATGTGATTAGGGCATGCCATGAATATTGAATATGAGATTGTTCAGAGCTTGAGCCTCTGTGTTTATGCATGATCTTAATTGTGCTAGTAATTGTTAAGTAAGCATGTTGAAGGCTCTGTATTTGGATATTAGACATATGATATATGTTTGGTAGCATTGCTTACTTGTGCATGGCCCTGATAATCCAGATTTGGCATTGGTCGTGTGTTACCGACCTGGGAGCCAGTAACGGCATAAGCGTCCTGAACGCAGAGCCAATAAAAGATTAGATCTAATCGACATCTGCATTAGATGACTTAACAAGAGCATTAATGCCGGACCGACCTCAAGTTCGATGAAAACTAAAAGTGCTTATGTGACTTACCCATCAGTCACTCATCTGTTTAAGCTAGTGACTACCCGTCAGTCACTCATCTGTTTAAGCTAGTGACTACCCATCAGTAACTCATCTATTTAAGTTAGTGACTACCCATCAGTCACTCATCTGATTAGAACCATTGCAGGAAAGCCCAGGTAACAGTTTCGTTACATGGCTATGGGCACCGAGCCCCATAGTGACTTGCTTGTCAGTCACTCATTATGGTTAACAGAACCTCAAAGTGATATTCACTCATCTGTTCAGGGCTATACGCTCTATATGATCATTCTGATCATCATTTGCATGGCTTTGGGTACTGAGCCCCCTAGTGACTTGCTTGTCGGTCACTCAATATGGTTTACCAGAATCTCAAGTGTTAAATCACTCATCTGATTAGGATTGACTTGATAGTCATCCAATCAGGAGGGTAGGATTTCTTATCCTCGATTCCCCAGCATTATATGAGATTATTTGCATGCTTGAATTAAGCTATGTTTGCTAGGCATGCCAGATATGATTTGATATCATGATATGATTGTTCATGAGCATATTGAGTTTTCTTGCTGGGCTTCGACTCACAGGTGCTATGTGGTGCAGGTAAAGGCAAAATAAAGCTGGACCATTCTTGAGTTGGAGAGCTTAGGTGACGATGTGTACATGTGCAGCTGCTCGACTGCCACAGCCGAGGTTTGAAGGAGAGGAACTAGGGTTAAACCCTGTTTTGCCGCTTAGATCGGCTGGTTGTAAATATTTGTTGTAATAAACCTTTAAATTATATTTTTGGGATCCCAATGTATATAATAAACGTTCTAGTGAAACGTTATATTTTAACCAAAATTTGTAATCCCTAAACCACTAATCATACTTACTTACACGATTTTGGCCAAATGACTCGATTAGCGAGTTTAGCACTGTTTATAAGGCACACCGTAACGGTCCCTGGAGTTTAGGGCGTTACAATTATACTATCGAGTTCCCAAGATGCAAGTATGCGCTAATCCGTAGGGTAAGCTGGTAACGAACAAGTCAAAGAACTCAAATAATACAACCAGTTAGAATACTAACCACTCATAATTGAGATTGAATTGACCTATGGTAACCTATATGATATGACTAGAATAGATAATAACGATATGTTTACTTATCCTATCTACTGTCAATATCGCTCCAGTCCGATGTAATAAATACATCTGATCTTATCTACTTTGCTAATATTTTGGAAAGAACATAACACTGCAATGTGTAAGTAGATCATATCGTAGATTGACAAGTTAGTGTAAATCCTATGCACTGACTAATCTTAGGACTAACTTATTTTGAACATATAATCATATTTATATTCCACTGTGATTACGTCACTATAAATATGATTAGTTATATACTTGAGATTTAATAGAAGTTTATATTAAACAAATAATAAAACATATGAGCAAAGTGATTGACCAAGTCAATTCTATTCTTTTATTGATAATAAAATGAGATTACAAAGAAATTGAGTTTTAATTAGGGCATAAAACCCCAACAATGAGCTAGTTCCAATTTACGGTAAATGTTTTCTTGAGTTTACTCTTTATTTAAGTAAATGGGTTTCTCGTGGCCTTTTCTTGTTTGTTGAAGTTTGGGGTAGGTTTAGTTGAATAATTGGTAAATGGGTATTCAATGTGTATGGTTGTTAATTGAATTGTTTAATGGGTTTTGTTCTGTTTTCCATTATACTTGTATTGTCAACCTTGTTGATTAGTGCCCAAAAATACACATTTATTAATTTTAATAGTCAAAATAAATTAAGTTTTAATTAATATTTTCATCGAATTAATATAATTAAAATTATAAATGAAAATATTTGATTTTAATTTAGTTTGTTTTATTTTGTAGGATTCAATTGGTATTTTTGGCACTTGGAAATAAAGAAACAAAAATTGAAGAAAGAAAGAAAATGGTGTTTGAAAGAAGAAAGTGGCCCAATTGGAAGGAGAAGCCCAGCCTGCCTGGTTTCCTCTCTCTCCAGCGCTAGGTGGTGCGCTTTAGCCAGCGCCACACGTCCTCCTACCAGCCAACCCGAGGCTGCCACGTCGCCAACCAGCTAGCCTGCTCTTCTTCAGCCTTGCGCCACCGGTCAGCCGTGTGCCCAGCAGCTTCACCCCGTGTCCAGACCCAGCCAAAGGCAGCTCCCATCCTAGCGGCCCAACAAGCCCAGCGAGACCCAGCCTCTCCTCCTGCGTTGATCAAGCCAACTTGCATTCCTCCAGCCAATCAAGCGTTGCCACATCAATATTTCAGCTGCCTTTTTGTCCCCTTTCTCACCAGCTGTGCCATGTGTCCTCCTATCATTGGCTACGGATTGGGTCAAACCCAGCTGCCATAAGAGCCACCAGCCCACTCCCCTATGCATATTGGGCCTTGCAAATTTCTATTTTGAGCTTGAAAGCTCATTCTTTTTTGTGTTTTTGAAGAAGATCAAATTGACCATTAACCAAAATAGCTAGGTTAATATTAATAATAAGATTTGATTTTTCAAAATCATATTTTATTATTAATATTTCAGATTTATTGTGTAACCCCCAATTATTGTTTAATGTCTTTTTAGTCCTCTTCTCCCTCTATAAATAGGGACTCTCATTTCACATTTTCTATGTAATTTTAGAGTAAAGAAACTATAGCAAAATTTCTACTCACTTTCTTCTTAGAATTTTGTGAGAATTATGAGCATAATGGCCTAATTTTCCTAGGAAGGTTAGGGATGATTTCATATGTTAGTGATGTTATTTTGCTACTTTGATTTACTATGTTCTTAATGTAAAATATTTGAGTTATTTATGTTCTTTCATCTCCATCTCTATTTTGTTATCTTTATTTACTTATGCTAACGGTATATAGGATTAGTCATGCTCTTTCTATGTACTTCTAATTAGTAAAAGTAATATTGATACATAATTTTATGTCTAATCTTCTATTGCATTATTGCCTTTGGGTATTTTTTCATTTTTAGATTTTTCATAAGATTAACATTATGCTTTCAAAGTAAAGAACTTTATAACTCAAATGGACTTTTGTTAGAAAATAATATGGACTTTAATGTTAGATTTTCCAAGTAAATGTTGGGATGTGAACTATTTACTTGTGTATTTTTGTAAATCAAGTAACCAAGTAACTAAACAAGCATATGGATGATTCTTGAAACCTTTCCATTTCTCAAAATCTTGATTACATCTTACCTTTATTTCACTTATCTCATTTCATCAAAAAGACAACACCAAAATCTCAAACCTCTTTTCATGTCCATCTTTTTATTTATTTCTTGTTACTAATTTTTGTGTTATTTTCTACTAATCTTTTGAGTTTAGGTTACCTCCTTGTGGATCGACCGCCCGACTATACTACAACCACCGCTTAGTGGTTGTCACGATTTGGGCATTAAACACTTGTACTTTTGCCAAATTTCTCTAGTGAAAGTGAAAGGCTTGGACTGTAAAGTAGGGTGTTTTGGCTGACCCACATGGGAATGTTTGTATTGGTTACTCTGTTTTTATTTTGACATATTAAAATAAGGTATTTAATTGATGTGCATGTTTTCCTACAATGCTGTCTCAAATTGGTAGTAGTGGTGATACCAATAAGGTCAATGATGAAGCTCCACCTCCACTTAAGAGATATTGTATTGAGGAGATTCCTAATGATGCCGAAGTGGAGGTAAATGCGAGGGTTTGGGCCAAATCAGATGACTATGTGATGAGCAAAGAAGAGATGATGGAGTTGGAGGCAAATGACTTTCAAATGTCAACTGGTGAAGATGACTCAGAAGGCTCTAAAGAGTTCATTATGCACATGCCAGATGATTGGAATCAAGATACTGAGGCTGATAATTGGAGTGAAGATTATGAGGGTGAGTATGAAAGTGACTCGAGTATAGAAATAGTTGATTTGGTAAATACTGACAGTGAGGAAGAGCAGGCCCAAAATGTCCCAGTTGGTGTGGAAGACATGACCCAAGTCCAACAACCAGCAAGCCACACTGGTCAACCAAGTAATGAGGCCCAACAAGAAATTTATATAGGCCACGTGGATGGTTTTGGGGAAGCCTATTCTGAACCAACAAATAGGCAATGTGCTGGATTTTATGAACCTGAAACTATGCAAAGTCAAGGGGTTGTTCAGTCACAAACAAAAACTTCAATTGGCATTGGTGAAGGGCCTGTTGAGACCCAAACACAAATAGAATTCGACCATAGTGAAGGGTCAAATGAGTTTGAAACAAGAACTTCTTTTGGGCAAACTGGCAAGCCTATTGAGACAGAACCACTACCTGAGTTAGGCCAAAGTGAAGGGCCTAATGAGACACAACCTGATCCAGACTTTATTGAAGAAGAGTGTAAGGCCCTGGTTACTCCAATACCATTACTGTGAACTTTAAACCGTGCTTAACTAGCTAATCGAGTCATTAGTTTATAAACGTGCATCTAGGTGTTATTAATAGGCTAAGGTGAAAAATCTCGATAAAAAGGAAATGATATATTTTATTTAAAACATAAAACTGTACATGAGCCCATAAAAGCGTTTACAAGTTATTTACAATCCAAAATGGTCATTACAGTGTAAAAATTACAACCCGCCGACTTAAGCGGAAAAAATAGGGTTAACCCCTAGTTCCTTTGAGAAACACCTTGGCCGTGGTGGTCAAGCGACTGCATATGTACACATCACCACCTAAGCTCTCCACTCAAGGCTGGGTGAGCTTTTCTTTCCCTTTACCTGCACCACATAGCACCCATGAGCCAATGCTCAGCAAGAAAACTCATTACTGCATGTATACAATATCAATTGATGATTATGATAATCATACTGGGCTTGTAGCCCTAAACAGATAAGTGAATATCACTTCAAGATTCTAGTAACCATGCTGGGGCTTGTAGCCCTAATAAAATGGTATTGAGATTCTAATAATCATGCTGGGGCGTGTAGCCTTAATCAGATAAGTGATTGATGAGTAAGTCACGAACTTAAACCAGATGAGTGACTATGGAGTCACGAACTTGAATCAGATAAGTGACTGATGAGTGAGTCACGAACTTGGGCTCCGCACCCTTAGCCACGTGACGATGCAGTCACTTGGGCCTTCTGGCCCTAGCTCTATGTAACTAGCCTTTAGACTAGACAAGCGCTTTTGTTTTCATCGAACTTAAGGTCGGTCAAGCATTTCATGCTTATGACGATAGTGCTTATGTCAATTAGATCTAATCTTTTCGGCTTGCGTTAAACACGCTAATATCGTTCTTGACTCATAAACCAATACCATACAACCAGTGCCTAGTACTAATGTCGAATTTGACTAATGAGTCACAACTTCCCAGTCAATACTGACACCATTGCCGATTCTGAATAATAAGTCAGTGCCACTCACAAGTAAGCAAGATTGCCAAGCATTTAATATGAAATCAATATCCACATTTAGAACACTCAACATGCCTCATTAATAACCATGCATGTCACATACTAGGTGAAATTTTCTTACCTCTGGTTCGAGCGAGAATCAATAATAGAACGACCCTTGAGAACGATCGATCCTTTGATCCCTTAGCAGTCACCTAGTCATAACCAAATATGGAACTCCATCAATAAAATCAACAATAGAAGGTTCTTGACCTAAACCTCACTCCCGGGACCTTGAATCGTACTCAAACGATTAGTAGATTCAATCCCGAGCCTTAGGAATTGAAACCTCGAGCCAAAAACCCTCAAAAGTGCCCAAAATAGGACCCTGGAAAAATAGGGTAGCGCTGCCCCCTGGTGCCTAGGCGCTACAAGCAGGGCTGACTTGCCCTAGACAGCTCTGTAGCGCCCTCCTTTGGGCGCTGTAGCGCTAGAACCAGGGTGATTCAACCCTGATTTTTCCCTTTTGACTTCTACACTTTCCAAACTTCATGAACTGACTCCAAACCTCAATAAAACTCACAAATGAACCAAAAAAAACCCATTCTACAAGTCCTAGGCATCAAAACCCAATCAATCTTTGCTAAAAACTTCCTTGAATTCTCACTATCAAAATAAAAAATCCCAACTGAAAATCAAATGAAAAACAGAGTATAACCAGAGTTTCCATGGCAGAATTCTTACCTCAAGCTCAATATTAAACCCTCTTCAATGGTAGAACACAATCATAAACCCTCAAGGCTTGATTCCTTAGCTTGAATCCTCAAATGGAGCTTCAAAATTCAAAGAGAAAAGAGAGGAAAAGATGATCAGGAGAAGAAGGAAGAATGCTCTGTTTTTGGTTCAATTTTTCTACAGCCTTCTAGTTGAATATAACAATTGGTCAAATGACCAAAATGCCCCTAGGTTATAATTAACGTCATCCAATTGTCGTTATTCCAAATATTCTCAAATACTAATAAATTATATCCCACTACCCTTTAATTCCCGGTAATGTATTAATCATCAAATTACCCCTGGTCATACCCCGAGCCCGGTAAATAACCCCGTTATGACCAAACCGCTAATTTGCATTCAAAGATTGTCTCATGCCGAATAGCTCGAACAAATCCACATTATAATGTGGCCTTATCCATAAATTACCAACATGCATGAAAATATACAAATATGTCATCAACGGGCCAAATTACCAAAATGCCCTTATAATGAAAAGTGGACCCACATGCATGCATTTATCATCATATAATAATATAATTCACATAAACATGCATATAATCATTTAATGGCATAATAAATCAATTATAGCCCTCCCGGCCTACTAATCTGACCATTAAACCTCATTAGGGATTTTGGGGCATTACAAAGAGTATGCCCTAGATGAGGATGAGGAGAGACATTTTGGGGATAATGTTGCACACCCTAGCAGCTGGTGGAGTTCAGTGACCGATACCTGCAACCATGAAGACATAAGAGGGTCTGATAGTGAAAATGTGTATGATGATCTGAGAAGTTTGAGCAGTGATGAAGAAGTAGGTGGGGTTAAGAGAGGAAAAAAAGAATTCCATCCAAGGACTGACTGGAAGGATTTCAAGTTTACACTTGGGTTGGAGTTTTCTGTAAGTGTCTTACTCTGTCTTGTCTGGAACAAGGTCTAATGATAACTGCTACATGCTGGAAAATACTGAAGTGTGCTCTAGAGTTACATTAGATAAGTCTGACTTATGGCATTATAGACTTGGTCATCTGAACTACAGAGATTTAAGGAGGTTGGTCAAACTTAAAGCAGTGAGAGGAGTTCCTGATTTCAAAGTTAGCAGAGAACGTGTGTGTGGTCCTTGCCAGCAAGGCAAACAAGTGAGATCTTCTCATCCTCCTATTAAGATGCTTCTCACAAATAGAGCTCTTGAGTTGTTACACATTGATTTGATGGGTCCTATGCAGACAGAGAGTCTCAATGGAAAAAGGTATGTGATGGTGTGTGTTGATGACTTCACTAGATATACCTGGGTTCAGTTCATTCGAGAGAAGTCAGATACCTTCGGAGTGTTTTCTGCCTTGTGCTTAAGGCTTCAGAATGAAAAAGTCTTAAAGATAGCTAAAGTGTTTAGACTCAGGAGCGACCATGGCAAAGAATTTGAAAATGCTTTATTCGCTGAATTTTGTGATCACATGGGCATTGCTCATGAATTTTCTGCTCCAAAAACTCCACAGCAAAATGGCGTTGTAGAACGCAAGAACAGAACTCTTCAAGAAATGGCACGAGTTATGCTGAATGCCAAAGGGATTTCTCAAAGATTTTGGGCAGAAGCTGTTAACACTGCATGCTACTTAAGTAATCGTGTGCATCTCAGAACTGGAACTACTCAAACAGCTTATGAATTGTGGAAAGGTAAAACTCCTAATCTGAATTACTTGAAGATTTTTGGCTGTACCTGCTATATTTTGAATGATAGAGACTATCTTGGAAAATTTGACTCCAAGAGTGACAAAGGTATGTTTCTTGGATATTCTCCTAATAGTCGTGCTTATCGTGTGTTTAATAAACGAACTAACACTGTCATGGAGTCTGTCAATGTTCGTTTTGATGACACAGAGGATTTGTCTGATGATCTTGACAATGATGAGGATGGTTCAATGTGATGGTGTGTGTTGTCTGTATTTTGGCAATTTCATGATTCATCTGTTAGTTTCTTAGTTCCATCTGTTTTGTGTATCTTGACAGAATTTTGGTTTATCTTCTGTTTTGCCAGTTGCATCTGGCTGTTGGACATTGTTTTAATTGACTGCTTGCTTACGTGTCTTTGTCTGAATATGACTGTATCATTAGGTTTCGGGTTTTTTCAGTGGTAGCTGAATTAATTAGTTTCTCTAACGATTTTCTGTTTGAGAGCATGGCTGGGTTTTTGAGTTAGTTAGATCTTAGGTCTATAAATATATGGGTTAATTGATTTTCTCAGCTGTGGAATATATGGTATATGTTGTTCGTAGAGTTTGTTTTTGGTTATCTTTCTGTTACAGGTTGAAGAACTGAATCTTGAGTGGTTGTTCATCCATGGCTAGCTGTGATTGTTCATCAAGCTGAGTATTGGAAGAAAGCTGGATCTGCAAGAATTCAAGTGTGAAGATTCAACTAGTTCAAGCTAAGGATGGTTGCAAGAGAGACAAGTATAGATGATTTACTTAGTAGATTGTAAATTGAGAGATACTCTGTAAAACTTGCATTTCATATCTTAGTGGATTTCTTTCTGGACTAGGTCCCAAGGATTAGCCATTACTTTGTGTAGTGGTGAACCTTGTAAAAATTTCCTTGTGTGAATTTTTACTTGTTCTTGGTTATTTCTTTAAATCTTGTTTTTAATTTGTCAAGATTATAGATTCTTAGGTAGTATATCACCATCATTTTCTAGTAAGGAGTAACTTAGGGAGACCCTAACTGAGTACTTCATAAGCATTGATAGGGAGTTCACTTTTGTGACCAATAATTCTGTGAAGATAAGGGCAATTTGTAAAGGGAAAGGTTATGGATGGACATTGTATGCTAGGGTGCAGACAAAAGACTACATAACATTCAGAGTCAATACACTGGTGGATGTACATAATTGTGGCATTATATTTGACATTAAGAAAGTGACTGCTACTTGGTTGGCCAAGCATTTCTTCGAAGACTTTAGAATGAACCCAAATATGACTTACAATAACTTCAACACCTTGACTGCAAAAACAAAGTTCTCGAACACATCCTCTTATGTATTCTACAACACCAGAAACAAGGCCAAAGAAATGTTGGAAGGTTCTGTGAAGGAGCAGTATAGAGTTTTGGATGATTATTGCAAACAACTCCTACACCACAATCCTGGGAGCACAACCATTATCAAAAGTAGCATTGTCAATGACAAGAGGTTGTTTGAGAGAGTTTATATCTGCTTCAAAGCTTGGAAGGAGGGATTCAAGGCTTGCAGACCACTTATTGGCTTGGATGGTTGTTTCCTAAGAGGATACTACAAAGGTATGTTGTTGGCTGTTGTGGGTATTGATGCAAATAATGGCATGTTTCCAATTGCATATGCTATTTGTGAGATTGAAAATACGGACACATGGAACTAGTTTTTAAAATTGTTGAAGGAGGATTTGGAGGTTATTGACACTAGGAGATATACACTGATTAGTGATAGACAAAAGGGGTTAGAAAATGCTTTAGGTTCCCTGTTTAATGGTGATGAGATAAGATGTTGTGTGAGGCATTTACATGCCAACTTTAAAAAGGAGTTTCCAGGTCTTCTTCTAAAACAAAAGTTGTTGGCTTGTGGAAAAGCCACAACACCAGAAGATTTCAAGAGGATGATGGCTGAAATGAAGGAGGTGAATGAGAAGGCATATAATTGGTTAATGAAGAAGGCCCTAACTGAATGGAGCAAGTCACACTTTAGATTGCATGTCAAATGTGACATGCTCTTGAACAATCTGTGTGAGAGTTTCAACTCTGCCATATTGGATGCAAGGGACAAGACAATCATAACTTTGTTGGAGAAAATTCGGTTCTGGTTGATGTCTAGATTATGTAAGAAAATGGAAAGTGCGACAAAGTGGTTGCAACCCGTGGGGAAGAAAATTCTAGATATCATATAGAAGAACAAGCAAGTAATCATGCATTGTTCATGTATTAGAGTAGATGCAAACATGTTTCAGGTTACTTATCTTGGTAGTGAGAGCTTCTCATGTAACCTAGCTACTCGGACATGCACTTGTAGAGCTTTTGAATTGAGTGGGGTACCATGTGGGTATGCATTGGCATGTATATGGAGTTCTAACCTGAATGTTTTTTATTTTATAATTGATGCATACAAAAAAGAAGACTTTCAAGCACAATATGCTACAGTTATTGGACCAATGACAAGTCCTGATAAGTGGCAAGATCCTGGTTTGAATCCAATTTACCCCCCAACTGAATCAAACTTGTCTGGGAGACCAAAGAAGAAAAGGAAAAATGTACCTGATGAAGATGACACCAATACAACCAAAAAAAGAATTTTTGGTCAACCAAACCATTGCAGCAATTGCAAACAAACATGCCATTCAAGAGTCACTTGCAAGAATCCAACAGTGACACAGGTATTCAATCTTCAATTATTTTTAGTTAGTTTGCTTTTCAATTATGATTTTATAAATGTTTTAGTTAATTTGCTTTTTATTTATTGATTTCAACCTGTTGTTGCCAAGAAAAGTGCAGACCACCTATAAAGAATCCACAACTTGACACTGTGAAAAGATAGAAGAGGAGAGCCAAAAAGAATGCAAGAGATGCAGCAGTAGCAACATCAACAACATCAACAACAACAACTTCATCATCTCAACCACCACCCTCTTAACAAGTCATTGCATCTCAATAGCAACACACACCTAGGAGAAGTGGAAGACCCCATGGAAGACAACCAGTAGCTGCAACTTCCTCATCCCAGCCACCACCCTCTCAGCAAGCCACTGCATCTCAAGAATAAAACACACAAAGGAGAAGAGGAAGACAAAGTGAGCCACCACCCTCTCAGCAAGCCACTGCATCTCAAGAACAAAACACACAAAGGAGAAGAGGAAGACAAATTGGACCAACAACAACATTTTCCTCATCTCAACCAACACCATCTTAGAATCTAAGTTATAGTGTGTTTGTCATCTTTTGTTGTTAAGACTATTTTGGGTCATTTATGACCTTTGTTTTCAGGCATCTTTGGCCTAATTTTGTGTACAAATATATATGGCGTGGACCTTGTGATTTGGCCAAGTATTTTGTGTAGCCTGTTCGTTTAGCAAACTGATATGACTTTTTTGTCTATGAATTATGACTTGCATCTGTCTATCAATTTGGGTGCCAATTATATTTTGTATCTGTCATATTGGGTGCCAATTATGACCTTGCATCTTGTATGAATTTTTCACATGATACCATGTAATCAAAATTATTATTTGCATTTGTAAAATTAAGCATAATGAACTTAAACTAACTTGACCAGAATTTAACCAGATGAAGCACAACTGTCAAAATGCATTCATTCATTTTAGACTTGCTGCATTACAGATTCAATGAAACTAGCACTTTGACAACTGAAACAAACTCCATTGCCTTGTATCAGGTACTTTTTTTTAACCAAAATCACAAAATGTCTAATATTTCAAACACCAGACTATTACAATTATAGATACAATGAAAACCAACTTTCCCCAACTTATACCAATCCAATCTTTCTTAAGGAGGTGACCACACTGTAAACATGACCCTCACCCATAATTGGCTTGTTCCCACGGTTTAGACTTGGTATTTCAGACTGGTCACTGATGAACAGGTCCTACCTAGTCGAGGACTAGGAAATCCCCACTAAGGAACATAAGGCAACTTGATATAGGCTTTGTGGTCGGAGGTCCTCCAAGGCACAGAGATGCCCCAGGGCCTAGCGACTGATGCAGACAACAAAGACTACCACCTGTATACCGAGATACTCTGGGACGAAATGAAGGGGATAGTTATTATAGTCGTACATGAACAAGACAGTCTCAATACCTGGATGGATACGAACATGTTGGGCATGTGTAATCTTGCTTAAATTAAGACGAATGTTTGATTGTGATTCTAGGCAAGTTGTGAATTACCCCGCACTTTATTTTGCTTAGAAGGTAAGGAAGTTAGCTAGAATTTTCTATGAAATATGTTATGAAAAGTATGAGATATTATGTTGCAAGAGCTATTGTGTTATGGAAAGTATGAACTATGGTAAGCTAAAGTGTTATGACAAGTATGAGTTACTATGTTATGTTATGAATTGTTGTATGTCTTCTTGTATGTTGTATGAAAAGCAGTAGGTTGTTAACGTGCTGAACGCAACACAACGAATGAGTTACTAAGGATAAGATGTAACTCATAGGGCGGATGCACCGCGATTATTCAAGGACCAGAGTTCCTATTTACATCATAAAGGAGGTCTTACCGGTTTCTGCTTTTGCTGGTTACCTCACGATGTGACATGGACAATAGGGGTGCCATGATCACACAATGTATGATTATGCTTATGATTATGAAGTCTTATGAATATGATATGATTATGAATTGAATATGATATGGTTATGATATGATATGCCGTGAGTTTACGATATGTATGTAGTCTTCCTTGTGTTTTGCTTGAATTGTTGTATTTTTGTTTGTACTTCTTTACTGGGCTTTTAGCTCACCACCTTACTTTACCCCTTTTAGGTAGGCAATAGGATTTCCCTTGGCATGCACAGTGATGTGGGATGTTTCGATGTCTAGGCATGTATGATGCGAGGTGTCTCATGAGTGATTAACGATCTAGATGAGCGCCAAGAAAGTTTATGAATTGATAAGTTCTGGTTTATGTTTTATTTACATCAGTGAGACTTATTATTTTATTTTCAAATACTGCATAAAGACACTATATTTTTATTTTGAACTATTAGGCTCAAATTGCATGTTTTGACAAGGCCCCACTAAACCCTTTTCTTTAAAATGGTATTTTTCCAATAAACATGAGCTGAGCGACGTTTTACAAAGTAAATAGTTAGGACGTTCTTACAATACCTACATGACTTGAGTTTGTACCACTAGCCATTTTTTATTCAATTATATTTGCCACACTTTTCTCTTTCTAAGTTTCCATAGAACCCACAAAATTTCTTGCAATTGTAACAACAGACCACTCCTTCACATTCAAATTACATCGTTTTGGTTCACATACTTAATACATTGAATGTTCCTCTTTATCACATTCAATTACATGGTTGGCATCCATGCAATCTCCCTTGTCACTCATATCATTCACTCCACCATATTTATTTCTAAAACTTCCATTCCTGTCAGAATCCTTCAACAACCGACAACCTTCCTCAATTGTAACATCAAAAAACTTTTCATCCTCAACACGCCTAGCCTCCTTCTCACATAATTGAGTTGCCTCGTCTCACATAGCTGCAACATCATCCTTCAATTCATGAAACTCTTCTGAAAGGCAAATGAATGCCTTAACAACTTCACCTAAACATTTTTTATCCATATAAGTCCACAAATTGATATGGATACCTATATGGAAAATCTTCATTAAAATAAAAAATAAAAAATAATAAATAAACATACAAGTTTTAACAAAATCCAAAAAAAGAAAAAGAAAAATAATTACAGTGTAATAAGAATATCAAAATAAAAATAACTTTGCACGAATAAAAAAAATACACCGAACAACCACATTGCCAACACACTTACTGTCGATCAAACAAAAAAAATATCAATAATAAATGAAGCATCTCTATTAGAATTTAAAAAGGGCAACACCAACATCAACAACTCAAAGCAACACTGTACCACCAATAAATGACAAGCCAACATAAAATCTATGAGAGTGTATGTATCATTACTCGATTCATAAAGCACATTATTAGTTTTTTCTTAAAAAGCGCAATATACCTACATCTAAATACCATACCAAATCAAAGTGTCCTTCTATATACATATATCTTCATCTGTTTTAATTAATTGTATTATCCATTCCAACTGACCTTTTGCAGTCACCAATAATAAAGTATACACTACAAATCAGTCTATAAATCATCAACAGTACATAACACAATTCTCTAATGACCCATAAAGCATATCAATAGATTGTAACAACCCAAATTTACTAATAAGGTTTAAGGGCCTTGATTAGTGTGTCAGGAGGGCATAACTGGATTATATGTGATTTAATGATTAAACGCATGTGATATGACTATTTGAATATCTGTGATGCATGACTATGTGTATTAGTATGTGTGTAGGCCCTGATTAGGTTAAAAGGGCATAATTGTAATTTTGGCCCATTGAGGGCATAATTGTATATGTATGTGATAAATTGATGAGACCACATTATTATGTGGATATATTTATAATATGTCACTCAAGGCGATCCTAGTGAGCGAGTTAGTGAAAAAGTCACGGCGGGGATTTATACCCGGCTCAGGGCGAGCCTGGGGGTATTTCTAGAATTTAGAGAATATATCGGAGTCTATTTTGACATTGAGGAATATAATTGGTGATTAGTTAGGTATCGGGAAGTAAGCGGTAAATATTAGAGGAATTCGAGGAATTAGCGGGAATTGGGTGTAATGACCAAAATGCCCCTAGGTTGATTTAAAGGCTTAGAAATAAAGGGAGGGTATTTTGGTCATTTGAGTTAAAAACTGGGATAAGTATAACTGCTTCTTTATGCCTTAGTGGGATGTGTAGAAAGAAATAGAAGTCTGAAGAAAAGGAAGGAAAGAAGGAAAAAGAAGTGGAAGTCTATTTTTTTTCTCTCTCTCTCGGTTTAGGATTTCTTCACCATTTCTTGGGGTCTTTTGGAGCTGAGGTTCAGAGGAGTGCTAGGTCAAGCTTAGCAATTGGGTTCTTGAGTTAAGCTTGAGGATTAGCAGAGGTTACTCATCCATTTGAGGTAAGATTTTAAGGTTTTCTTCAGTTTCTGGTTTTGCTGTTGAACTAGATTTCTAAGCTAAATTTGATGGGAATTCTAGGGAATTAAAGCTGAGGATTTGTGGAGGAGTGAGTCAAGGAGGTGTAGAGGATAGTTTAAAGCTGAGGATTTGTGGAGGAGTAAGTCAAGGAGGTGTAGAGGTTAGTTTAAGGATTTGAGTTTCTGAGTTTGAGGTCCAGCCATGGTGAATTTTGGGATTTGGAGTGCATGTGCTTAGATTTTATGTGGTTGGGTCATTTGGGATGAGTTAGACATGTTGATAAGCTTGTTTTTAAGTTTGGTTAAAGATTGGAAAAGTTTTGGTAAGGTTTGGCTCGGGAAAATTGAAGGAGGGAAAATTTCAGGGTTGCTGTTCTGTGACTAGCGCTACAGCGCTAGCCTTTGGACGTTGTAGCGCTAGGCCATGTTGTCTGGGACGCTTTTAGGTTCTGTTTGTAGCGTTGTAGCGCCCTCCAAAGAGTGCTACCCTGTTTCCAGAAAAGAGTTTTAGGGTTATTTTCAAGGGTTTTTGCCTGGGGGTTCGGGGTTTGATTCCACCACCCCGTTTGGTGGAATTAGAGGTTCCCGAGGGCTCGGGATTGGTCCCGAGGCTAGGTTTTGGACTTGAGGTTTGGTGATGATTTTGATCTATGGTTGTGACTAGGTGTGCGCTAGGGCTCAGGAGGGATCGTGCTTGAGGATTAAATCGAACAAAGCTAGCAAATCCAAAGGTAAGAAAACTGCACCCGGTTATGTGTTTGTGATGGGACTAAGTGCTCTCGATATCTGTACAATGTTATAAATGGTATTACGCCATGGGACATGTGATAAATGGCGTAAGGGTGCCGTAAATTATACTTGCGCACAGGGCGCGGCTCGGCCACTGGTAGCCGAGGACAGCTTAATATTCACTGAGCTCGGTTTAAGCGGGCCGGAGTCAGTGGGATAAATAGAGGGTGCGGCCTAAGGGAATTAACCCTAGTTATCATATGTGTAGTGATTATTGATATGAATTGATATACTTGGTATGATGAATACTTGATTATCATGAATGCTTAAACTGTTGAGTACAGGCTTATGCGATATGAGTTATCTGCTTGTCCATTGAATGATTGTGCTTAGTTATTGTGTTTTCTTGCTGGGCCTTGGCTCACGGATGCTTTATGGTGCAGGTAAAGGCAAAGACAAGTTGGACCAATCCTGAGATGGAGGGCTGCGGGGCTGAATGTACATAGCCAGTTGTTCGGCTGCCATGGCCGAGGAGTGGAACAGGACGGGATATGCTTAACTGTCTGTTTTGCCTTAGTATGGCTAATCACTGTATTTAAATCTTGAATCTTTTGTAGACAATCTTAAACTTATTACTTTTGGGATCCCATGTAAAAAGAAGATGATTATTTATAAGAAATGCAACTTTTGAGACCAAAATCTTTTAACCCTAGTTCAACTATAGTTTCAGTAACACGTTTTGAATTAAATGACTTGATTAGCAAGTCTTGCATCTTTATAAACACACAGTGTAACAATCTTGGCTATCCAGGGCGTTACATAGATACTAATAAATCATCTTGATAACTATAAAAGAGATAAATTAGCTTGATAATCTTTATCAAGTGCCTTCGTGCATTCTATCACTAATAGAGTGATTTGAGAACTCCAAAACAATGTTCAATCATAATACATAATGCTACTAAGTCATTGTATTATATTGCAAATCCAAATTAAAATATGCAAACAACAAGGATATAACAACATGAAATCATTGGTTAAGACTTTTCAAAGTCCTCGTAAGGAAGTAAAAGACTTATTTACATTATCACATCCTTGACTACTTAATCCACGGTTCATTAAAGTTGCTTTACTGACGTAGTGTTTTGTGTTATAAGATTGGCACATATGGTTTATTTCCTTTGCTGCTTATACAATTTAAAATTAATTTCATATATTCATTTGAGTTATTGCCTTTCACAACGAAAATTCATTAAAAAATGGTTTTACTTTATTTTTATTTTTTGTTTATTTGAAATGATATAGTCTTGCATTACTCAACAAAATAATTCATATAAAAAAATTGACAGCCAACCCACACAATTATCAAGCAACATAAAAGAAATAAACTTTAGTAAAATCACAAATCAAACAAATACAAACAATAAAATGAGTTTTAATTGGATATTAACTCAAAAGATTTTCTAATGTTGTGAAGCAAAGTAGTTATAATAAAATTATGAAGACTAAATTAATTTCACAACACACTCATATTAACATGACTTACTAACATTCAAAATTAATTTGACAACATAAACTATGATAATAATAATAATAATAGAATCTTCCAACTTGAATAATGCTCATGAGAATAATTATCTTCTAACCTATTGGTGTTGTTTGGTAACACTTAAAAAAATAATTTATTTAATTAATTAAAAATTTGACAATTAAACATAAAACAGTGTTTGGTAACTTTATTTTCATTTATTATTTTTAAAAAATTTAATTGAAATTCATTAAATTTTGAAAAGAATTTTTTCACTTTCAATTTTTTTTAAACTGTTTTAAACTTTTTATTTTTTTTCATCTCTTCTTCAAATCAACACCTTATTTTATATTGTTAAACAAAAAATAAAAATAAAAGTTATCAAATACATTTATTATTTTTTGTTTTTAAAAACAAAAAACAAAAATAGTTACCAAACATAGTTTTATTTTTTAAAAATAAAAAAAAATAAAAAAAAAAAAAAATTTCAATTTTTGTATTTAAAAAAATCAAAAACAAAAACTTTACCAAACACAATCAAGCAAAAAAAATTAATCTTAAAATTTATAAAAGGACAAAATTTCATCAAAAACAATGGCTAGATCATTCACATTTCCAATCAATGAGTCATCTGGACGTGTTTGGAGAAGGGAGAGGTATATTTTGCGGCATCGATAGAGGCAGCGAACAAAGGTGGCCTATTAAAGTTTTCTAATCTATGTTTTTATTATGGAGCCTTGGATTATATTTACGTGTCCAAAGGAACCAATCCCTAATAATAATACAAATATTAATATGCTTCATAGTCACCCTATGTCTATACACTTTCTACGTTCAACCAAAAAATCCTATATATATATATTTAAATTTAACTTTCATACAAATTTTTTTTTTCCATGCGCAAGTCTCTTGAACCTCTATATATGTGTAACTACTTAACACAGCACAGCACTAAAACAGTAGTATTTTGCAGCATTTGTATACCACCATATGACTTGACTTTGAATTTATCCCTTATTTACATTCTTATCACACATATATAGAGGTTAGATCATATGCATGAGCCATCCACTCCCAGCAGTGATACATATATATATATATATATATATTTATATCGTGAGAAGAGACTGTTCTATTGATATAACGTCTAAGACGCGTAGATAAAATCAATACAATAACGTGTGATGCTCAAATACTATTGTTGCATCGACTTAGAAAACAACGATGCTATTCTATTAGAAAAAACATTTGCATTACTCCCATTTAATAACACACGCGTTTGGACATAGTCGTACTATCATTCTGTGTACATGGATTGGACACTTGTCTTCTATCATTGAAAATTAGATTTAGTCATACTTATTTCGTGTACAGGTGGTCATAATCGTAAATGCATTTTATCTTTATTTTTATTTTTAAATTTGTAACTATACAGTTTATTTATAAACAATGTTTACAGACTAAATACTATTACAAATTATTGTCAGTATTTTTACAATTTTTGTAAAATTTCATATTTTTAAATTTACAATATTATGTATAATTTTTCCTTTATTATTGTTGTTGTGGTGGTTTTGGGGTTCTTATTAAAAGCCACTTGGGCATTTTAGCAAAGACTTTTCATAATCTCTTATGACTTATGGGGCATCACAATTTTGACTTGCATTTTAGCAAAGATTAGTCATCATTTCGTAACTGCTCACTTGACTAGGTATATGATTATGTAGTATTTTGCTATAAATTGAATTCCCTGAACTCATTTCTGCAGATATCAAATCATATCAACTAAGAATGCCAAAGAAATCTCTCCTTAGATATGGGTTTTCATTCATTCCTTATCTTTCATCAATTTGAAACATTATATATTCTAACTATATTATTTCTCAAGTTTATGGTTTCTAGTGTCGTTTTAGCCAATCTAAACATTAGGACAGACGGAGAAGCTTTGTTGAGTTTCAAGTCAAGTATAAGTTTTGATCCTTCCAGCCCAATCTCCTCATGGGCCGAAACTTCATCGCCATGTAACTGGACAGGAGTTGTTTGTAACAACAAACTGGGCCCAAGAGTAGTGGGCCTTAAGCTTTCTCGATTTGGGCTTTCTGGCTCCATTAGCCCACATTTTGGTAATCTCTCTTTTCTCCGGTACCTTGGCTCCAAAAGAATCAGTTCGTCGGACCGATTCCCGGCGAAATAACCCAGCTTTCCCGGCTAAGGGTTCTCAACCTGAGCTTCAATCAAATTCAAGGTGTTCTCCCATCAAAAATTTTCCAATTGAGGTCATTGGAAACCTTAGATTTGATTTCTAATCGAATCACAGGCAAAGTTCCCGATCAGCGCAGCCACCATCCGAGCAAGCTCAAAATCTTGAATCTTGGTGGAAACAATTTCTATGGCGAAATCCCCAAGTCCTTAGCCAATCTTTCTTCACTCTCCATCTTAAACCTTGGATCCAATTCTTTTAGCGGAGCCATACCCAGTGACTTGGGTCGCCTTCATAATCTCGTGGAACTCGATATCACCAGTAACAACCTCATCGGTCCTATTCCTCCATTGATATACAATCTTAGCTCTCTATCCACGCTAGCCGTAGGAAACAACGAGCTCTCTGGCGAAATCCCCCATGATATTGGCCTTAAGCTTCCGAAGTTATTAGTTTTAATCTTCTGCTTCAACAAGTTCACTGGGAAGATTCCTGACTCTCTGCATAATATTACCAACATACAACAAATTCGTACTGCTCATAATTTTCACGTCGGAACAGTACCTCCGGGGCTTGGAAATTTCCCTTTTCTTAGGACGTATAATATTGCGTTCAATCAAATTCGTAGCTCCGGCGACAATGGTCTTAATTTTGTCTCTTCGTTGACAAACAGTACGAAACTCAAGTACCTTGCAATTGATTCTAATCTCTTTGAGGGTGTTATTCCAGATACCATTGGAAACCTAAGCAAGGTTCTTTCTAAGCTCTACATGGGTGGGAATCGTATTCATGGAAAGATACCCACTTCGATTGGTCGTCTTAGGAGCTTGACTTTGCTAAATTTACGCTCCAACTCGCTCTCTGGTGAAATCCCACCTCAGATTGCTGAGCTCAAAGAACTTCAGAGTCTGAGTTTGGGGAAGAACAAGTTATCAGGTGTTATTCCAAATACTTTAGGTAATCTACGAAAACTAAATTCTGTTGATTTATCAAAAAATTCTTTGGTAGGTTATATACCGTCTAGTTTTGGAGGTTTTGAGAATCTGAATTGGATGGACTTGTCCAACAATAGACTCAATGGAACCATTCCTGGAAAGTCTCTTCTTAATCTTCCTAGCTTGAACATTTTTCTTAATCTCTCTAATAACCTTCTAAGTGGACCTTTGCCTAAAGAAATTGAGCTTTTAGAAAAGGTCACCACTATTGATGTTTCCAACAATCTTTTGTCTGGTGATGTTCCGATCTCAATCATGAGTTGTAAAAGCTTGCAGGCGTTGTTCATGGCTAACAATAGTTTCTCTGGTCCTATTCCAAGTAGTCTAGGAAAACTGAAAGGCCTTGAAGTGCTTGACTTATCTTCAAACCAGCTTTCTGGCTCCATTCCTGCTGAGCTGCAAGATTTAAAGGCACTCAAGTATTTAAACCTATCTTTTAACAACCTAGAAGGGGTAGTTCCTAGAGGAAATGTGATCACGTTATACAACTCTAGTGTCCACTTGGAAGGTAACAAAAATCTTTGCTTACAATTGGGATGCCTAAATAGTAGAGGTACACAAAGAAAAAAGTTGAAAGAAATTTTTATTGTTGCTATCCCATTAATTTTAATGTTGTGCTTAGTCGTTGGATTAATGTTGCTTTATCTTCGCAAAAGGAAAGCAAAAGCTACACAAGTTTATGATAGACCACTGAAAGAAAAACATCAAATGGTTTCGTACGAAGAACTGCGTCACACAACTGAGAATTTCAGCCAGGAGAACTTGATTGGAAGTGGAAGCTTCGGCTCAGTTTACAAAGGTTATCTTGTAGATCAAGATATGTTTATCGCAGTAAAGGTTCTTAAGAATAGCTCGTGGAAGAGTTTTGTTGCAGAATGTGAGGCACTCAGGAATGTGAGACACCGGAATCTTGTTAAATTGGTCACATCATGCTCCAGCATAGACTACAAGAACTATGATTTTCTAGCTCTTGTTTACGAGTATCTTAGTAATGGGAGCTTGGACGACTGGATTAGGGGTAAGAGAAGAAAAGTAGATGGGAGTACATTAAACATTGTTGAAAGATTGAATGTGGCCATTGATGTTGCTTGTGCTTTGGATTATTTGCACCATGATTGTGTAGTTCCAGTGGTACACTGTGACATTAAGCCAAGCAATATTCTTTTGGACGGTGATTTTGTTGCAAAGGTAGGAGATTTTGGTTTGGCTAGGTTGTTGCTGATGGAGAAGAAAGCCTCTGAAACTTCGATTAGCTCCACTCATGTTCTAAAAGGCTCGATCGGATACATACCTCCTGGTAAGTGGTACTTCTTGATATATCTTTTTCATGAGTCAATTGAATTGAACTAAGCTTAGTTACTCGGTAATCTTGATGGTCATCATATTTGTGAGCCTAATAATATCGTTAGTTTGTTCATAGACCAGCAAATGATTAAATTTACATACCATTTATGTCTCATAATATCACAAGATGTACGTTTATAGTTGTAGATACCATGAAATACTTCTTTTTCTTAAACATATGCTTGACTCTGAAATTAAACGGGCAGAGTACGGCCTAGGAGAGAGACCATCCGCAGCTGGAGATGCATACAGCTTTGGAGTAATGTTGTTTGAGCTCTTTACAGGGAAGAGTCCTACCAACGAAAGCTTTACGGAAGATCTAAACCTGCCTCAATGGGTGCAGTCATCTTTTCCACAAAAGTTTATTGAAATAATAGATTCTCAGCTTCTACAACTTGCAGAAAATCTGTATCACCAAGGTCAATATGTCAGTAGAAATTTGCAATATGACTGTCTGACCAGTCATTGAAATTGGACTTTCTTGCACTACAAAGTTTCCTAATGAGAGAATGAACATGAGAAATGCTCTTCAAAACCTCAATTCTGCTAAACACAACCTTCTTCAACGTACAACTCTGGGAACAAGTTGATAGTATCACTGTCGATCAATCTAGTATTGGTTTGTGCTTATATGTGTTTTCCATATGATTAGTACTAAATTGATAGGATTTGTAGTCCAATATCTTGTAAAAATTGTATAATACGTTTTCATGAACTGTAAGAAACTTAGATTGTTTGAGCACTTTGATTCATTTGCTTTTCAAAATCTTATGTACTAATGTTGTTCAATTGTGTCATTATATAGAGTTGAAAAGTATAACTGCATTATGAAATTTATGAAGTTAGAGGAGGAAAACTAGAATCCACTGTTGATGGTTAAAAAGACAATCTCAAACCAATTGTAGCCTTAATATGTTGTCATTAATTAATTAATAGTAAATCAATGAAAACCATGTAAATTGACAAAAAAAATCATGTAAATTTTTTTACTTTTTTTTTTGTTGAGCTATTTGACTATTCTTTCAAAACAGCAAATATAGTACTAAAAATGCACAAAATTAAATCAATCAAATTCTATTTATCTCACTATTATGCTGTCAAGTTAAAGTACTCCACCAAATATGGTGAGGTACTGTAGCAATGACAAAAATAAAAAACAATACTATTTTGCTTTTTTTTATTAGTATTTAATAATAAATATATATGTATATTATTTTATATATAAGATAAAATAATAAAGAATATATTTTTTGTGTAATTTTTGGTGTTATGGTTGGAATGGAAAAAAAATATAGTGTTAAAGATTTTTTAGTTTTAGTGTTGGTGCAACACTATATATACATAGTGTTATGGGTTAGAGATGTCTTTAGACATTTTTATTACTGTGTGAGTCTCTGAGTTCGTACAAGTACCCATTGATATATGACATTGCTTAATCGAGTCCTGATTTCACTAATAATATCCTACAAAGAACTCTAAAAATACACACACCAAGCTCAAGAGAACACAAAAAAAGTCTTCACTTTATTCTTTTAAATTTTCCATTGTAAATTTGTATATACAACACATATACTGCACACAAAAAAAAGTTCAAGCTTCAAAATTTAAAGTCGAGCCTTCTCAGCCAAACGGAGTGAAGCACCATATGAATCATATCAAATGGTTGGGCCGGCCGGTTCAACACAAAATGTCTCTTAACCTTAATCACTCTCTTGTATAATTCTAGGTACTGCTCATTTGGAACAGCTTGTAAGATCTTCTTAATGTCTGGAATCTTTGAGATTGGGATTTTAATTGAAAATTGGCTCCAATCAAGCACATCACTAAATGGCAATGAGTAACCCTCAGAGAGAATCACAGGGATACACCCTGCACTTATAGCCTCCACCACTCTTGGGCTTGCCACTTCATGTCCACTTGGGCACAAGCAATACTTGCTTTGGCCCATTAGTTTGTGATAATTTTGGGCCCCTGTGAGCATCTCTTGGACTTGGACATCATTGTCTTTGTCCTTCCAGTGTTTGAGCAAGATCTTTCTAATACCTCCATGCACCCTGCCTGCAAAGAAGGCTAGAATTGGGCGGTTGTTTGGGCCTTGGCCCGCTTTTGGTGGGCCTAGCTTTCCAACAGGGAGTTTGATTTCAGGGAGTGAGGCATCTCTATTGGGCTTAAATCCTTCTGAGGTGTTGGCATTGCACAGAACTCTGATGAAATTCTTGTAAAGTTCAGGCTTGCCACCTGAAATTTGTGGTCCCTGAATATAGGAATAAAGTAGATAATACATTATTAAGATTGAAATTTCAGTTGAACCATACATTCTTCTATGGGTAAGCACAATGATCCCATTACAAACAAAGAAAAAGGAGGTCCTTTGTTCCTCTTAATTTAATCCCTTAACCACTAATGTTTTTTTTCCCAAATAATTACCCAAAATTCATATCTTCAAATTTTTTAAATAAAATCTACATATAGTACTCCAACTAAAAATGTTTAACAAAATGCCTCCAATAAAAAACATCTCCCTTCAATGACCCTTACCCCAACAATCTCACTACTGAGCTAGCCTGAGTGGTGGTTCAACTGAAGTATATATAATATGCATTTCTCTTAAATAATTGCATGCATAATCATTAATAATTCAAGAATATCCATAGAACTCTCTATAAAGCAAAAAAGGAAATTAGAAAAACTCACCCAATCATGGCAAGAAACCATGAAATGATCAGCACCATTGCTTCTATTCCAGTAAGAATACTTATTGGCCAGAACACCAACGTAATCATTCACCAGTCTATGTAGACGATCTCGTTTGTAGTCATCTTCAGTAATTCTTGGCTTGTAAACGTAGTGAATGATGTTGGCCACACTCAATGGCAGAAAAAATGTATGAGCCTCCTCTGGATGTCTTGCCCAAAATGGGCTCTTCTTACTCTCTATTTCATCTATGAATTGTCCTTCAATCCCATATATGTTGTTCACTGGTCCCATGTGGAATATTGGGTTCTCTCCTTCCTTGTAGCTCCACACTTTGAATCTTTTCACCATCTCTATGTGACTCCTGTTTTTCTTCCATAAAAATTACCACTTTTAATATGGAAAAAAATAGTTTGTTATTAATTTTAACATTAATTTTTGTTCATGGGTAATTTGCAAATAGAAAACTAGAAAGTAGGTTTATCTTCTTTTGATGATTAAATGATTAAGAAAATGAAATAATAAGAAAAAAATGAGTAACAAGGGATTGGTCATCATGTGTATGTAAAAAGTACTATACTTACTGATGAAAAGCATATGGATTCCTGTAAATGGAACCTCTTGGTACAAAGCTCTCTTTCCTATCAGACTTAAAACTTTTAGACACAATAGCTTGATGAATAGCTACTCGAGCCTGAGTCAAATCATACTCAATTCTGTCCAACCTACCCTTCTTCTTCTTCTTCTTCTTGATGATCTGCTCAAAAAGCACACAACAAGATTAAGCGTAAGCCAAGAATTAAACCATAATTGAAACAAAACCCATTCATAAAAAGTTCTCCAATAATGCTTACATTTTTACCACCCAAAATACTATGATTATAAGTAGTACTGTTTGGATGCACAAAATTTGAGTCAATAAAGTCTAAATAAATTTTTGGTGGAGTTGTACGGTTGGTGTTGTAAGTATCATCACTTTGGGTACTGCTAGTACTAGTAGTATTATAAATGTAATAACTATTAGTCAGAGGAGCTGAAAAAGAGTGAATGATTAGCTGGGTTTGGTTTAAGTTATGATTACGAAAAAGAAGAAGAAGAAGAAGAAAAGGTGAAACTAATAGTAACAGAGTTGGGGAGAAGCTTAAGGGTGAGGCTCCCATGGTGTCGGCCGGAGGCACTTGGGAAATGGCTAATCCATTTTCCCTCTTTGTTAAGACTCTTTCTTTAGTGTTAAGATCTCACTATCAAAGAAAGAAAGACTGACAAGAAATTGATCATCACATGGTTTGTTGTGGGGAGCTGCAATAAATGACAATGCTTTAGCCCACATTTTTACTTCTATTTATTTTTAAATAATGTTGGTATTATTTTAATTATAAACTTGTCCATATCTCTACATTTGGGAAGTTATAATGTCATTTTTTTATATTAAATAATCTTTGTTTTATATCTAGGTGTAGCTGTTAGCATATTCTAACCACATTCAAAATTTCTAATTATAATTTCTAAATATGTTAAAAGTTGCCCTAATGTATTGGGGAAAAAATTAGACATAAATTACGTTTTAGTTATAATTTTACCCATGCATGACTAATAACAATATATACCCTCAGAAGTTAGAAATCTATGAAAAAAACATATTATAGATTAGTTATTATGATTTATATTAGGATTAGAGGTTGATAGATATTAGTTACATTTTAACAACCCATTCTCTTAAAATGTATTCTTGGAATGTATCTTAGCTTATATAAGATTCTCTTTGTATAGACTCTTTATTAAGAAATAATAGTAATATTCAAATTGTTTCTTCTAATATAGTATCAACGCTATAACTCTTTCTCGATTGAAGCTCCATGGCTCACCCAAGAACACAAAGCATGACTCAATCAACTAGTACTCAATCACACAACACTCAAACTAGGTCTGCAAACAACAATGGCCACATCAACTTTGCTCCCACTCGAACAAAATATGCTCCAACTTGTGCATAATCTACTCCAACGCGAATAGAGTCAGCCCCAAATCGTTTTGTTTCTCTGGCCCGAATCGATTGACATGCCTATGAAGATGTTACAAACCCCTATTTTTTTGGGCACCAGAGATCATTCGAGAATAATTCTTGCTTCTCTTCCACTTAACGGCCCTAATTTTCAGTCATGGAGGCGTGCCTTTAGTCTTTCAGTTGGCGCTAAGAACAAATCTAGCTTCCTTACTGGTTCTTTTCCTCAGCCTCATCCCACAGACCCTCTATTCTATTCTTGGACTCGATGCAATCAAATGGTCATGTCCTGGTTACTTCATTCTGTTACTAAAGACATTGGAGATAGCATCATGTTTCTTGATTCTGCTGCCCTCATGTGGAAAACCCTCAACCATGTTTTGACCAAGGACACGGGCCTCGTATCTTTAAGATCAACACTTCCCTTATCAGCCTCCGTTAAGGGGACAATATTGTAAGTGCCTACTTTACCAAACTAAATTCTATGTGGGATGAAATTCAACAATTACGCCCAAGACTCCCTGTACTTGTGCGACTTCTCAAACTAATCTTGATGCTTATAACTTAGATCAAGTTTTTCAATTCTCAACTGGTCTAAATGATTCATATTCATCCGTTAGAGCACAAATTCTACTAATAGAACCCATTCCAGATATATCCAAAGTTTTTTCTATGATTTGTCAAGAGGAATGCCAAAGAAAGTTTGGTATTGTCCATGTACCGAGCTGCTGCTACTCCTACCGTTCCTCTCATTCATCCAATCAAACATTCAAGGAATAAGAAGCCTAGACTTTCTTGCTCTAATAGCCACAAACCCGGTCATTAAGTCGAGAAATACTGTTTCCTCCACGGCTTTCCACCAGGGTATGGTGAGCACAAGAAACCCTCTAAAAAGCACCCTTCTACTCAAGCATTTGTTATGCAAGTCACTGGTTCCGCACAAGAAATCTAGCCACAAATTTTCACACCTTAGTTCAATAGTTCATTTCGATGTTTAGTCAACAAATGAAAAAAGGACAGGACATGGACTCATCTACAACCTCTACTTCGATACCCGCTGCTGCTACCCTCTAAATATTGGATTATGGATAGTGGAGCCATTCATCATGTGTGTTATGATATAAAATGTTTTCTTTCTTTTGATACTATTATACCAACAACACATTTTATTGCCTGTTGTCACTGTTGCCATAACCAAATCTGGTACTATTCAAGTCACTCCTAAAATAGTCTTGAAAAATGTCCTCTATGTGCCTCAATTCAATTTCAAATTATTCTCTATTCCTTCATTCATTAACAACGCTTCATATGTTGTAAACTTTTCCAATAATTTCTATTGTATACAGGAACTTATTCCGACTTTGCCGATTGAGATTGCTATAGACATGGCAACCTTTATCTCCTTGAGCAAGATCTGACTGCTACTTGTTTGGAAAAAAATTTCTTCATGTTTGTATTGACATTAATAATTGGCATAATAGACTAGGTCATCTATCTTTTTCTATTACTCGAAAGGTCGATAAAATATTATTTTTTCCACTGTCAAATCTTCTAATATGCATTGTTCTATATGTCATCTTGCAAAGCAAAAACTTCTTCCATTTTCCTCAAATAATCATTTTGCTTTAGCACCTTTTGAAATAATTCATATTGACATTTGGAGACCATTTCATACTATTACCACTGAAGGATATACAATTTTTCTTACTATTGTTGATGATATGTCTCGTTATTCTTGGGTTTACAAGCTTAAAGCCAAATCTGACGCACAAGAAGTCATTCCTAATTTTTTCTCTTATGCTTCTATAGAATATTCTACTAATATCAAATCAATTTGGAGTGACAATGCTAGAGAACTTAATCTTAAATCTTTTCTTGCCTCAAATGGTATCAGTCACTATCATTCATGTGTTGACCGACCACAACAAAACTCATTGGTCAAAAGAAAACACTAACACATATTAAATGTGTCTAGGGCTTTACATTTTCAATCACACTTACCACTGCCTTATTGGAACTATATGGTTCAAACAGTCGTGTACCTTATAAATAGGACTCATTTTTCTATTCTCAATCAAAAGGAACCCCTTTATGATCACTTAAGATCCTTTGGTTGTCTTTCATATGCTTCCACACTTGATAAACATAGGCATAAATTTTCTCCTCGCTCACGTGCTTGTGTTTTTATAGGTTATCCTCCAGGCATAAAGGCTTATTTTCTTCTCGACATTCACACCAATGAAATCCTAATTTCAAGAGACATTTCCTTTCATGAAAGCATATCTTCATTTGCTAATAAAAAAACTTCATTTGAATTTTCTTCCTTCTTTACCTTTGATATTATGCCTAAGTCTAACCATAACTTTTTTGCAAACACTAACCTTCCTACTGCAGGTTCTACTTCAAAAACAACTCCTCAAGACGACATAATTCAACCAAATGTTGGAAACATAAAAACTCTTTCCTCTAGTGATAATCCCATAGCTACAATGAGTGGTCGCTTAATTTCTAAACCACCTCATTTACAAGATTATCTTTGTGCTTCTACTTCTACTAACCATCCTATATCAAGTTCATTATCTTATGATAGGCTATTTTGGACTGCTGTACTTGCTGCCAATACAGTAACTAGGCCACAAACATAATCCCAAGCTTCTAAAGACCCACTTTGGCAACAAGCAATGGATGTAGAATGTTACGGATTTTCTACACGTAAGTATACGTGTTCGTTTAACAAGTAATATAATGTAAGAAAGGTCAACTCACAAGGACTATTACCAAGTACCAATCATTAATCCTAATATTCTATTTGGTTAACAATAATTTGATTATAAGAATTAAGTAGAACTATTGAAATAAGAACGTAATTGCAGGAATAAAAGAATAACAAAAGAAATAAAATTCAACAATTAAATGAACTAGGGAAATTAACTTCATCTACCATCCACTTTATATTTTAGTAACACAAATTATACTATTCAATTCTCTCTCGTGATAGCAGGTCAACAAAAGTAACTTATATTCTTACTAGGATATACAAGTCTCAACCTTATGTAAATTTTCTACATCTCTGTGATAAATGAACATAAGACAAACATTAAGCAAAATAACCCTAAAGCTACACAGACCAAATAGGTACTCTCGTCCTATAATGAAATCTATGTCTATTCAATTACAGCATAATCAATTCTCACTTCTCATATTTCGAAACAAAATCATATAAATCATGTAATAGATGGCCAATCAATCACAAGCATTAAGCATAAATTTGAATAGATCACAAGATAGAATAGAAATCATAAAACTTGCATTAATTCAATATAAAGTTTCAGGAGAATCCATTAACACCCTAGAAAAATAGTTTAGTTTATGACAAAATTCATAATAACCATAGAAGAGTTAAAAAGCATCCAAAATACAGATTTTCAAAGTAGAAAAGAAAAAAATTGTGATGAATTCTTTGATTCCACTTGCAATCCTCCACAATGTGCCTCCAGCCGTCTCCTAGGGTTAATCTTCCTCTTAAAAACGTTATTAAGAAAGCTTTTATAATCCCTAATTAATTATGTGCGAAAGGACAAAATTGCCCTTGAAAAATGCCCTAAATTTGGCTTCCGTACGAAATGGCGTTGCGGCTCCATGTGATAAAGCCGTAGCTCTAGTGCATTTTGCGATCCAGATTCCATCTCTGGATTTTGTAGTGCTGCAGCGCTGTTTGATAGAACCGCAACTCTAATTCTGATTTTAATAGAGCCTCAGCTCTGTCTGATAGAGCTGCAACTCTAATTCTGGCAAATTGTTTTCTTCTTCTTTGAAACTCTTAAGGTTGTGGCTCTACACCATAAAGTTATGGCTCTAATTCCAAATTTTCACCAAATCATCAATTCGACCCCCAGTTTCGCCTAGTTTCCATACCTTAGCCCATTTAACATCGTTTCTTCAATAATTAAGCGCTTTTCCTCCAATTTCAAGTTATTTCCTTAATAACCACACTTAATCCTGAAAACACAATAAACACCGACATAATATCGCACAAAACCAAATAAAAGACTAAAATTGCATCTTAAAATACGCCATAAAAACGTACCAAAACTAGTCCTAACATAGAACTTGTGGCTTTAGAATCCGAGCAAACACTGTCTATTGTTTCTCTTCCAGCCGACTGTCACACAATGGGAAACAAATGGATATACAAAGTCAAATACAAACCTAATGGAGAAGTGGATAGATACAAAGCCCGCCTTGTCACCAAAGGCTATACTCAACAACAAGGCATCAATTACAACGATAATTTTGCTCTTGTTGCTAAATTCAACACCCTCAAATTAATGCTTGCCTTGGCTGCCATTAACAATTGGTCCTTACACCAAATGGATATCAATAACATCTTCCTTCATGGAGACCTTCATGAAGATGTTTACATGAAGATACCCCATGGTTATCATAGTAAGGGGGAGCTGCCTCCTAATGCCGTTTGCAAGTTACAAAAAAGTCACTATGGACTCAAGCAAGCCTCACGACAATGATTTACTAAACTAAGCACTATCCTTCTTCAAGATGGTTTTTTTCAATCTCCATCCGACAATTCTTTATTCATCAAAAACCACAAAGGTGTATTCTTAGCCTTACTAATTTATGTTGATGATATTGTGATAGCTAGTAATAATATAGATGCTGTCAATTCTTTTAAAAAGACTCTTGCTCATAAATTCAAACTTAAAGACCTATGTCTTCTTAGATTTTTCCTAGGCCTAGAAATAAGTAGGTCACTGATAACTCTACAAAATAGAATTATTTTACCACTTTTTATGTGCTAATTGTTGCTTAATCCTTGAGTTTTTAATTGATTTATTAAATTTTTAAGTAATTTTGAATTTATTAGGTTTATTTTAATTATATATATTTTTGTGTGTTTTTATAGTTATTTTGTTGTAAAATGTTGTAGTTAATTATTTGAATTAATATTGTTTAGTTTGAGGTAAAAAAATGTTGTTTTAGTGAAACTAAATGTTCAATTAAATTAAGTTTTAATTAATATTTTCAATGAATTAATATAATTTATTGGATAATTGAAAATATTTAATTTTGATTTAATTTATGTTTATTTTGTTAGGGATTTTGGTGTATTTTTGCTTTTGAAAAGCCAAGAAAAATAAAGAAAAAGTGTGGCATTTTCAAGAAAGAAATGAAGAAAAGTGGCAAATGGCCAATAACACCAATCCTCCATTCAGCCAAGGCCCAATTCGCCAGGTCCGCCTGCTCAAGCAACTCCAGCCCAACAGCCTCCTGCCCCATTTCGGCCCAGCCACCATTTCCTCCTCACCAGCTAGAAACAGGCCCAGCAAGCAAGGCCCAACGCCACCTCCTCCAGCCAACTGCCTGCTTCCCACGCCTCCAGGCCGTACACCACGTTCAGCACATCACACTCCTTGCCTTAACATCTATTTGGTCCTGCCAGCCTCAGCCTTCAACAACCACGCTCCACGCCAATGCCAGGCACAGCCAAGCCTAATTCGGCCCACTGAAGCAAACAGCCAACCAGCAGCCATTTCACCAATTTTTTGAGCCCAACAAAAGCACTTTGTACTATTGTCCCCTATGTCTAAAAATGTCATATTTTTACCCTACTTTCTACACATTTTACCCCAAAACATCATAATTACACCCTATAATTTACCCATATTTTCCATATTATTATTAAGTTAATTAATTTAATCAATTTAATTAATTTAATCAATTTAATTAATTTAAATTGATTATTTTAATTTACTCATTTTGGCTATAAATATGAAGTTTTGAAGACCATTTAGGGAGGGGTTACTATACCATAATTTCTACACATTCAAAACCTCTCAATTCTCTTTATCTTCTTCTTCTTTTTGGTTACTTTCTTTGTATTTTTAGAGGAAAAATTTGGGGGTTCATCCTTTAAATTTTCCTATTTATGTTTGTAATTTTTAGTTTGTATTTGCTATTCTAGTCATGTGTTTCTATTCTTTTTAAGATTATTAAGGTGATGATGAAACAATTTGTAACTAGATAGTATTTATTTTGTATGTTGATTTCCCATTTTGTGCAACAAAGTTTATTGAATTTTCTTCTTCAAATATCTTCTTTCATCTTAAATATCATGTATTTGTGATTGTTAGCACATATTTACACTTTGTTCTTCATTAGTGCAAAAAAACATAATATTCTTTGTGTAAGATGTGTCATTAAATTGTACACATCCATGCTTAGAACAAAAATATTATGTTTTGCCTTATAAATAATGTTCATTGATTTATTTATTATTTCATTAGATTGATTTACACTAAATACTTTGAAATTATAATTTTGAAAAATGAAGAAAAATCCTATCTTTTTAGAAGTAATTTGTGCTTAAAATTATAAATCTATTTGGAAAATGATAGTTTGAATTATTTTAACTATCACTAAAACTTGAGAATCAATATACTAATAAATATTATTAAACTTACATTTTGTGGATTCTAGTATCTTAATAATCTTTTCTTTTAACACTTATTTTCAAATCATTATTGGTTTATTTTTATTATCTTAAATAGCTTTATTTTTCAATCTTTTATTTTACGTTCATAATATTAAAACTCATAAATCTTTGGAGCTAGGTTAAAATTTATTACTTTTGATTTAAAATAGTTTTCTTTTTGATTTTAGACAACTCCTTTGGGTTCGATCTCGTGCTTACACGAACACTATATTCCATATACGATTCGTGCGCTTGCGAGTATAAATTTTTAAAACATACCCGTTTTTGGTCTATCAAGTTTTTGGCGTCGTTGCCGGGGAGTTGCAAAATAAAAGAAACGAAATTTATCTCAAGGTTAGTGAATTCTTCTACTAGTTATTTTAATTTTTTGCACTTAAAAAAAAAACTAAAAAATATATATATCTATAAAAACTAAAAAAAAAAAAAAATTTGGGACGCTTCTACCACCCATAAAAAAAAACTTACTTATATATTTATATTTATATTTATATTTATTGTTTTTTTTAGTTGACGGCACTTGTGCCTCCTATCTATTATTTTAATTTTTATAGTCGATGGCACTTGTGCCTCCTAATTTTGTTATAATTTTGTTGTAATTTTCTTTATTTATCTTGTTGTTATTTTTATTTATTTATTGCAAGTTACTAGTTGATGACAATTTTGCCTCCTAGTCTTCTATCTTATATTTTAGTTGATAGCACTTATGCCTCCTAATTTTTACTTTATTTTTGTTATGGTTGATGGTATGTTATGCCTCCCTACTCTTGCCTAAATTTTAGTCTTATTTTTCTTTGCCTTTTATAATATTTTAGTGTAATATTGTGAAAAATACAAGAAAAAAAAAGAAACTCAAATCTTGCCCTAGCTCTTGTTTGCATTTCTTAATATTGTTTATGTTATCTTTATTTTATTTATTTTATTTTTGTGTTTAGTACTCTTCTTAATTTCTGTTTTAATTGTTTTTCTTTAAAAAAAAAACATCTCTTGAAATGGATCATTTTAATTATAGTTGGAATTTTGAGTACAACTATTATGAGCATTCAAATTTAAATTATGAAGAAACTAATGATATGCATGATTATGGTGAATCTTTTGATATCCATTTTGTCCCCACCTATAATCCAAAATTTTCATGGAGTCATACCCAGTCTCCAATAGGGCATGAATTCAACATGTCTAATCCAAGTCATGCCCAATCCGACCTATCATATTCCATTGAACAAGAAACAGGCTCGTCTTTAGAGGATACCCTACAGCAGTTCATGCAATCAACCTACCAAATCTTGCTAGCCCAGTCTCAGTCAATCTCAAAAATTGAAACAATAGTAGGACAACTTGCAACTGTTATAGAGTCGGAAAAACAAGTTTATCCCAACCAACCCATTCCCAATCCAAATAATCAAATTGAAAATGAAAAGGAGAATGAAGTTGTTGAACTTGTAATATGCATCCAACCCCCTAATAAAACCAAAGAGTTGGATGAGATAATTTTCGAGGCTCATAAGGAAAATGAAAAATATATAATTATATTTCAAGAGCCCATAATTGAACAAATTTGTATATTTACTCAAAATGAAAAGGAGCCTAATATGGATATGCAATTTTCGTATTTTATTGATATTCCATTAAAATTGCATATTTCTAACTTTCTTGTAGGTGTGATGTTATCAATTCTTATTTATGGCATTTGCATCAAAGTCATAACTCACTCTACTAATGAAATTCTACACCATCGATTGGGTGTAGGTTAAAAAAAAAAATTATAGTCGAGCTAAAGATTATAAACTAAAGCGCTTTGTGGGAGGCAACTCATACTTTCATATTTCATTTTCTATTTCACTTTTGTTGTGTGTTATGTTTCATGTTTTTCAATTTCCAAAAAGCTTGAAGGAAACTTCTTGCCCAAAACGAAAAGAAGAGAAAAATACAAAAGAGTCAAATTAAGGAAGCATTCATCAAAGGGAGTAGTTCTTAATTTTTTCCATTTTATTAAACATTGAAGACAATGTTTCATTTAAGTTTGGGGGTAATGTGTATGTATTTTTCATATTTATGTGTTTTTCTTTGTGTTTATGCATGTTTTTCACTTGTTGTAAAATTCAAAAAAAAAAAAATTCTTTATTTGTTTTTATGTGATTTACATTTGAAAAAATATATATATATATATTTTCTTTGTTTTGTTTGAAAAAAAAATATTGGTAATTTTTATTTTCTATTTATAAATTGAAATTGTTCTTAGTTCTTAGAAAATATAAATAATTATTAAGCTTTATTTTTAATTTTAAGTTAGTTTTGTTTAAATATATATTTTTCATAATATGTCACTTTTTTATTCTATTCGAATTTGTGATATTTGGATATAGTTTATTTAAACATTAAATTATTTAAATCTCTTAAAAAAAAAATTGAAAAATCTTAGAATTTGCTTGATAATCTCTTGAGATTTAATTTATTTTTGTTTGCATAAGCTTGTTTAAATGTTCACATAATGAGTTGATGTTTTTGTGTTAAATATCTATTTTTTAAAACAATTTTAACTTTTTAATTAATAACATAAGTTTTACTTTTATTTGTTTGTGATTTTCTTTGAACTATTTCCATTATGTAATTTTTGAGCTAAACAATTGACATCACCAATTAAAAAAAAAATGTATGTTTTTAATTTTTCTTTTGCTCGAGGACTAGCAAAATATTAAGTTTGAGTTTTTAATTGATTTATTAAGTTTTTAAGTAATTTTGAATTTATTAGGTTTATTTTGATTATATATATTTTTGTGTGTTTTTATAGTTATTTTGTTGTAAAATGTTGTAGTTAATTATTTGAATTAATACTGTTTAGTTTGAGGTAAAAAAAATGTTGTTTTAGTGAAACTAAATGTTCAATTAAATTAAGTTTTAATTAATATTTTCAATGAATTAATATGATTTATTGGATAATTGAGAATATTTAATTTTGATTTAATTTATGTTTATTTTGTTAGGGATTTTGGTGTATTTTTGCTCTTGAAAAGCCAAGAAAAATAAAGAAAAAGTGTGGCATTTTCAAGAAAGAAAAGAAGAAAAGTGGCAAATGGCCAATAACACCAATCCTCCATTCAGCCAAGGCCCAATTCGCCAAGCCCGCCTGCTCAAGCAACTCCAGCTCAACAGCCTCCTGCCCCATTTCGGCCCAGCCACCATTTCCTCCTCACCAACTAGAAACGGGCCCAGCAAGCAAGGCCCAACGCCACCTCCTCCAGCCAGCTGCCTGCTTCCCACGCCTCCAGGCCGTACACCACGTTTAGCACATCACACTCCCTGCCTCAACATCTATTTGGTCTTGCCAGCCTCAGCCTTCAACAGTCGCGCTCCACGCCAATGCCAGGCACAGCCAAGCCCAATTCGGCCCACTGAAGCAAACAACCAACCAGCAGCCATTTTACCAATTTTTTGAGCCCAACAAAAGCACTTTGTACTATTGTCCCCTATGTCTAAAAATGTCATATTTTTACCCCACTTTCTACACATTTTACCCCAAAACATCATAATTACACCCTATAATTTATCCATATTTTCCATATTATTATTAAGTTAATTAATTTAATCAATTTAAATTGATTATTTTAATTTACTCATTTTGGCTATAAATAAGAAGTTTTGAAGACCATTTAGGGAGGGGTTACTATACCATAATTTCTACACATTCAAAACCTCTCAATTCTCTTCATCATCTTCTTCTTTTTGGTTACTTTCTATGTATTTTTAGAGGAAAAATTTGGGGGTTCACCCTCCAAATTTTCCTATTTATGTTTGTAATTTTTAGTTTGTATTTGCTATTCTAGTTATGTGTTTCTAATCTTTTTAAGATTATTAAGGTGATGATGAAACAATTTGTAACTAGATAGTATTTATTTTGTATGTTGATTTCCCATTTTGTGCAACAAAGTTTATTGAATTTTCTTCTTCAAATATCTTCTTTCATCTTAAATATCATGTATTTGTGATTGTTAGCACATATTTACACTTTGTTCTTCATTAGTGCAAAAAAACATAATATTCTTTGTGTAAGATGTGTCATTAAATTGTACACATCCATGCTTATAACAAAAATATTATTTTTTGCCTTATAAATAATGTTCATTGATTTATTTGTTATTTCATTAGATTGATTTACACTAAATGCTTTGAAACTATAATTTTGAAAAGTGAAGAAAAATTCTTTTTTTTTAGAAGTAATTTGTGCTTTAAATTATAAATATATTTGGAAAATGATAGTTTGAATTATTTTAACTATCACTAAAACTTGGGAATCAATATACTAATAAATATTATTAAACTTACATTTTGTGGATTCTAGTATCTTAATAATCTTTTCTTTTAACACTTATTTTCAAATCATTATTGGTTTATTTTTATTCTCTTAAATAGTTTTATTTTTCAATCTTTTATTTTACGTTCATAATATTAAAACTCATCAATCTTTGGAGTTAGGTTAAAATTTATTACTTTTGATTTAAAATAGTTTTCTTTTTGATTTTAGACTACTCCTTTGGGTTCGATCTTGTGCTTACACGAACACTATATTCCATATACGATTCGTGCGCTTGCGAGTATAAATTTTTAAAACATACCCGTTTTGGGTCTATCAGTCTCCTAAGGGCATTTCAATATCCCAAAAGCCTTTTACTTTAAATCTTCTTTCTCATGCAGGTTACCTTGGTGCAAAACCAGCCACAACTCTAGTGGAACCCAACATCAAATTAAGCAAAGAAGAAGGCGAACTCCTATCCAATTCGACCACCTATAGAAGCTTAATTGGTAAGCTCATTTATTTAACAATCACTTGACCTGATATAAGTTTTGCTGTCAAAAGGCTCAGCCAATTTCTCACTGAACCTCAACTTCCCCATTTACAAGCCGCTCAAAGGATCATCCAATATCTCAAAGCTACTCCTAGACAAGGGTTGTTCTTCCCATCTCAAGCCAGCTAACAACTCAAAGCTTATGCATAAACAAATTTCACCAAGGATGATCTTCAAATCAAGCTTTTCGCCGATGACGACTGGGGAACATGCGTTGACACAAGGCAGTTAGTTTCGGGCTATTGCATCTTCATTGGACAAAGCTTGATCTCTTGGAAATCTAAGAAACAACCAACTATTTCAAAGTCCTCTGCTGAAGCTGCGTATCGTGCCATGACCAATGCAACTTGTGAAGTCATGTGGGTACTTGCCTTATTGAAGGATTTTAGCGTACAACATCAACAACATGCCCTATTATATTGTGACAATAGTGCAGCCATTCACATTTCAAAGAATCCCGTTTTTCATGAGCGCACAAAACATGTGGAGATTGACTGCCACATTGTGCGAGAAAAAGTCCACAATGGTGTTCTCAACCTAATACATGTTTCATCCAAGAATAACTTAGCTGATGTCCTAACCAAGACACTTTTTCCTTTTCACTTCAATGATCTCATCTCCAAGATGGGTGTCACTAACATTTAGGATTAGAGGTTGTTAGATATTAGTTATACTTTACCCATTCTCTTAAAGGGTATTCTTGGCATGTATCTTAGCCTATATAAGACTCTCTTTGTATAGACTCTTTATTGAGAAATAATAGTAATATTCAGAATATTTCTTCTAATAATTTATAAACCTAATGCTATATAAATTAATTTATAATTGTTTTATTCAAACAAGCTAGAAGGGATAAGTTTGATATGACTTACAAGTTATTGGTAAAGAATGGTATTTTTTGAGAATATAGAATGTTAATTAATCCAATCAAAGATTACACAAACACATAGGGAAAAAACAAAGTAATCAACCTTACCATAAAGTAAGTGTAATAGTGTGTAGAATCTTTACCATGAAATTGATTAGTTTCCCATATATATTAACCTCTAGTGGGGATAAGTTATAGCTTTTGTTTCTTATTTTTGGTTCAAATTAATTATCCAATTAAAATTTCAATAATTCAGGCAAAAAAAAAAGATTTTGACGTTGAAGGCATCTTTTAGATGACACACATCTAGACACTTTAATAATTGTTACTCTTTATAACTATTACTCTTTGATTGAAGTACCAGCAATACAATGCTAAAAGGTCCAAGCAATATTGAAGAACGTGCATGTACCTATCACAAACAAACAAAATTTCACATCCACTTGGAGTGTTGGAGTGATTTTCTTACTTAAAAAGGTGTTTGGGATAACATTAAATATTTATGTCTAAATACCATTTAATTGAGTAATATGGCAGAAATAACTTTATTTAGTATTTTCATGAAAATATATAAATTTTTATTTGTTTTCTTCAAATTTTATATTGTTTCAAAATAACATAGTTTTATTTGAAAAGTCATATTTCCCCACGAAACCAAAATAATAAATGAAATAGTAATATTTTACATTTAAAAGAAAAAAAACTTTAAATTTAAATAATATTTCAATCACATAATTATATATAAAAAAAAGGTTATTTGCGGCAATAATACTTATATAGTTAGATTTGTTGCACTTAAATGCCTATGTAAAATTTTGGCTGCAATAATGCTTTCCGTTACTCATTTGGTGCACACGTTGGTCCCTAGACCATTAAGTCTGACTAGGGAGCTACGTGGCTATACATGATTGGTCTAATTTTATTTAAATATTAAAAGATTATTTAAAAATAATTTTAAATTAAAAAATATAAAAATATATAAAAAAAACCTAAAACTAAAAATTAAAATAAATGTTTAAAATTTTTATATATATATATTTTCTACTCTTCTTCGTCTCCCCGTTCATCTTCTTCTTCCCCTAATCTTAGACCTCATATTCTTCTTTTCTTCGCCTAATCTCAATACAACTCAAATACTAGACCATCATCATCATATTCTTCTTCTTCTTCATCTTTGCTATTCAGCCCAAACCCAAACCCCACATTTCACTGATATTCTCAAAACCCAGATCCAGCGACCCCATGGACGGAGCACCCAGTTTCGTCTGCAGGTGGTCTCCATGTCGGACTCTCTTCTCTAGGCGGTCTCGATCTTCTTCTTCTTCTTAGTAGCATTTAGCTCCGTCCTTAATCGACGACTTCGATCTCAACCTAGATCCAGTCAACCCCATGGACGGAGCACCCAGTCTCGTCTCCAGGTGGTGTAGACTTCGAACTCTCCTCTTGGCAGTCCCGATCTTCTTCTTCTTTTTCGAACCCAGTAGCGTTTGGCTCCGTCCTCAGTCGACGACTTCAGCCTCAACCCACAGATCTGTTCCTAATCCATCGACCCAGATTTGTTTGATATTAATTCCACTGACTTGTTTGTGGTTTGAAAAAATTGATTGATTTTTTTTTTAATAAATCTTGGATTTAACAAAGAAAGAACACAATATATATTTATATGTTATTGGGTTTGGTCTAGTATTTGGGTAATTTGAACACATTAATATAGCTTTGTTTGGTCTGACGATGGACTTTGATTTTTTTTTTTTCAATATTTTTTTTCTTTTGCTATAATCTGGGATTGATTTATATTAGACAACATGAAAAAGATATAAAGAAATTTTCATTCATAAAGATATAAAAGGTTGGATTAATTGTTTTTGTTCATGAGTAATTGGATTTTTGGGTTTAGTTTAATTGATATTTTTTTAATTAAGTTTTATGATAATAAAAATATTAAGTTAGTTTAAATTTATTTTTCTAAATGTGTGAAAGAAAATTTAATTATTTTTAAATATTTTTGGATTTTTAATTTTAAATAATTTTTTAATATTTAAATAAAATTAGACCAATCAGGTATAGCCACGTAGGTCTCTGGTCAGACTTAACGGTCCAGGGATCAACGTCTGCACTAAATGAGTAACGGTAGGCATTATTGCCGCCAAATTTTTTACATAGGCATTTAAGTGCAACAAATCTAACTACATAAGTATTATTGTCGCAAATAACCCTAAAAAAATTATATACCATTTTGAACCATATGTTTTGGTCCACTACTAGTTTGGACCCTACATTTTTTTAAATTTCATTTTGGACCTCATGTTTTGTAAAAAGTTACAACAAGGACCCTAAAGTCAAAATATTTTCAAATATGATTAAGATACCTTTAGTTATAATAGGAGTTATACCATTTTGGACCATATGTTCTGTTCTATTACTTGTGTAGACCCTATATTTTTAGAAATTCTATTGTGGACTCTAAAACCGATTTTAGTTTATAAAAAAATATTTTAAAGAAATAAAATAAAAATTAAATATCATTTAATTAAATTTTAACTTAAAATCTTCACTAATTAAAAAAATAAATAAAAAATTAAACGAAATTTAGGGTTTTTGATCATTTTAGTTTTGTTTTGTTTGGTGTTAAAATTACTAAGATTTTATTAATTAAAATTTATTTTTAATTTTACTCTAAATTTTTATTTAGTTTTTTAATTAGTGAAGATTTTAAGTTAAAGTTTAATTATATCATATTTAAATTTTATTTTTCTTTAAAATATTTTTTTATAATTTTTATTAATTTAAATGTATGTTTTAATTCATTTTTTTTATTTTCGAAATATAATTTTCATAATTAGATTCATTTATTTTAGTTTTAATTTGAGCATTAATTGTTTAAATTTTAATTAATTAATAAATGCATTGGTATTTTGGTCAAATTTGAAAATATATTGATCAAAATCGATTTTAGAGTTGTAATTTTAAACTTTTACAAAAAAAAAAAGGTCAAAAATTAAATTTTTAAAGGAGGAAATTACACAAATAGGATATTTTTTTTAAACTTTAAAAAAATATGGCAATATGACTGTTTTTTTTTCTTAAGTTTCTAATGGCATATTTTTTTTGTTTACATTTTTTACAGGATTTTTTTCCCATATATTTGTAATATTTTATTTGTATACTATATTTTATTTTTTATAAAGTTTTAGCAGGTAGTTTTAATATGTTTTGAGGTTATTTTTATAATTTTAATCTATTTGTATTATTTTTATCATTCATATTTTATAAAACTTTTTTTTACATTATTTAAAAAAATTTTGATACATTCATCACCATGCTTTTTATTTTTCTTCTTCTTTTCTTCCATTTTTTTTTATCTTCTTCAATCAACATTTTCTTCGCAGTAACTGGTTACCACTATCAAAATAATTTTGATTTTTTTTGTGTGGTTGTAATCGTATGTCACTGTGAGCTATTTTTAGTGATGTATGGTAACTATATACAACTATAAGAATCAGTTTTATTTTTTAAGTGGTGTTGTAGTAATTGGTTACAATTGTAAAAATAATTTGATTTTTTTTGTAATGTACCATTATCAAGATACCAATTGAATTGTAATTAGTTACATAGTGAGATTTGAAAAAAAAAACTAATATAAAAAAATAAACTAAATAGATTGTGAAGGTAGCTGGTTACAACTTGGTCTAAAAAAAATAGACATGAAAGAAAAAAAAATGAATCAGTTGCGATGGTAACCGGTTACTTGGCCAGACTTGAAAAAAAATAAGATCAAAACAGAAAAATCTAAACTGATCATAATCGTAACTGGTTACAGCTAGGTTTGAAGAAAAAATCAAATCTAAACAAAAATACCAATTGCCATTGTACCTAGCTACTTAGTGAGGTGTGAAAACAAAATCAGATCTAAAAAAAATCTAAATTAATCGTTATTGTAACTGGTTACAACTAGGTCTAAAATAAATAAGATATTAATATAAAGAATCAGACGCCATTGTACCTGGTTACTTAAACACATATGAAATAAAAAAAAATCGTGATAGTAACTAGTGACAATTAAGTTTGAAAGAAAAAAAAAATCAAATATGAAGTGCAAAATCAGATTTGAAATGGTAAAATCAATTGTGAAAAAAGAAGAAGAACAATAAGAAAAATAAGAATAAAACCAGATTTGAAGAGAGAATACGAAACAAGAAGAAGATGAAGAAGAAGAACCAAGGGGCAGAGGTGCGTCCCTGTCAGAAGCGGGGAGGAGGGCGGATGTAGCATCGCTGGCGGAGGGCTGAGATGAGGGAACCAAATGGGGGAGGAGAGATGAAGAAAGGAGAAAAGAGAGACATATCGTGTGGGAGAAAGGAAAGAGTGAGAAAGATTTTTGTGTATTTATAATTATGGTAATCTATTTTTTTATATTTTATGGAATTACCATATTTTAAACTACTATTTTTTTCTTCAAAACTTACCATATCTTGTATAATTATTTTTTTCCTACAAATATAGAAAACTATGTTTATTTTTCCAATATTTATGTAAACTTCTCTTTTTAAAAATATAGGGTTCAAATGAGTAGTGGACCAAAACACGAGTCCAAAATTGTATAATTCTTATTATAACTAAAGGTATTTTGATCATATTTTAAAATATTTGGACCTTAGGGTCTAATTGTAAATTTTACAAAATACTAGATTCAAAATAGAATTACTATTGTTTTTTGTTTGGATTTTATGTTTTGCTTTTGGAATTTTCTGCGGGGGCTTTGGTGGTAAGTATATTCTTGGTGTTAATCATTTCCTGGTACTATTTTGGATAATATGAATTTCGTTGTTTTTAATGGCTTTGTCGCACATATACAGCATGTTATGCTAGGGCCATCGGCCTTTATAGTCGTTATTGCTTATATTTTGGGTATTGAGATTTTTCGTTGTGGATTCTCGAAGCTGATGTATTGGACTATCTCTGATTCTATATGAATAATGGTCTTACTCTGAAAAAAATGGATTAATTACATCTCCCAAGTAATTTTAAAAAAAAATTGTTTTATACGGTATACTAAATAAATTATAACGATTTTTTTTTTATGATAATTCAGACATATCAAAAAATATAATAATAAAAGTAACAATATTTATAATTATTACCTACAATAAAGTAGATTAATTTATTTTTATTTAAAATAAATGTATTTATTAATATTAAAATTAATATTTATACCATTATTTAAAAAATAAATAAATATTTATACAAGTTACAATATGCACTTAATTAAAATTAATATTAATAACTATATATTACAATATACAATTAAAGATAATCACAATATTATTATTTTTTATAAAAATATTATATATATATTTTTTAAATCATAGTTAGTCAAATCTCAACACTAGATGTTAAACCAAAATCATAATCTAGTCCAAGTTTCAAACTTTGTTACAAAAATATATTTAAAGTTAAAAAATTAGTTTTGTAAATCTTTGTAATAATCATGTTAAATAAATTTATAAATATTTATGTAAATGTGAGTTACAAAAATAACTTTTTTAGTTGTGAAATTAGTTTCGTAAATTGTTATTACAAAAATGTAAAATTTGTTTTAAAAAAAATATTGTATTTCACTACTCTGCAACCGCATTTTTCATATAAATATATATTCAATAAAGTATTTTATAAATAATGAATATCTTAAATTTATATTTTTAAGTTGTATAGCATAAATATGATGGTTCATGTAATTTTTTGGTACAATATTGTAACAATGTAGAAATGTATAATATTTTTATGTATATTTTGTTTATGATTTCTTAACTATAAAATATTTTCATAAATGTTAGTTAAAAAAATATCTTAGTTGTAAAACTAGATTTGTAAACTATTGTTACAAAAATAAAAAATTTAGTTACGAATTTGTTTGTAAGTTTTATCTTAAAATAAAAAAAATCTACAATTCTATAACTGATTTTGTAAATATTATTTACAAACATGTGACATATATTTATTAGTTTATAATCGTTGATTATAAAAAATTGTATTTTACAACTTTTATTTACAATTTTGCCACTCTGTATTTACATTTTTGTTATTCTGTAATTTTATTCAAAAATTCCGTATTTTTGTAATGCACTATATTTTTCATATTTTTTTAACTTTTAGTATATTTTTATAGATTTTCCAAATTTTTCTAGGGCAAATGATGTCAATGTAGTGGGGGTTGATAAGTTATAAGATTTATAGTCAACAATAAAAGTGTGTGTGGTGCGATTCAATCTCATTATTTTCTAACAAACTTTTCCAACAATTTGAAAAGAAAAAAAAAAAAAGACATAAACACAGAAATTTTTTAGACTCAAATGAGACCCCCAAAAAAGAAATCTCAATAATAATTTATTAAAACTCATCCTAAAAATGAAAAAACACATATTCAATCACAAATTTATTCTCCAAACTTCCAATCTCAATGCATACAATATAATAATATAGCAGAAAAACTTATTGCGTTTTTACGGTTTTACGGAAATATTATCATTTATATGGTTTCTCTATTAATGCTCATGTAATGTCCAATTATGTACATATACCAGTCAACAAGTTTTTTTATTATTTTTTATATGAGCTATGGTCTTTCCTCTGTTTCAGAAGAAAGAAACAAAGGAGTTGTAGCTGAGTTTTGGTATTTCAAACTGAACTTTTAGTAGCTGAATGGAAAATCTCTTAAACTTACGTTTTCGAAGTCTACTGAAGACTAGAGTCTTTGTTACTGTGAGTGATAATATAGAAGAACTGATTACTTGAGTCTTCTCTCAACACAAACGTGCTTATATTCTTAATTGATACGTAAGTAAAAGAGAAATCCCAATAATGATAAATTAATATTGGGTTGGCATTGTCATTACCTTATTATAGTTACATATACAACCACTGACCCATGATGTGTATTCACTTTTCAGTCGGCTTAAAATGAAGATAGCAACTCAATAGTTTTGTAAAGTGACCGAAATACCCTCAACAAGCATATTATAAAGTTTTTCACAAATTATAGCTAAGTGATAACTCTTAATGGGTGATTTCTTTTTTATTTTTATGCAAATAATAATATACTAGATTTGATTGGTTGGTTGATTTTTAGTAATTTTAGTTTATTTTGTGTATATATTTAGTTTATTTTTAGATATATTTTGGGTTGATATCTAGTTAATTTCTAATGAATTATATTTTTAGTTTTTTTTTTATCTTTACCTATTAGAGAATATATATATATATCAATAAAAATATGGAAAAATAAAATACAACTCTATACAAAAATACAATAGACAAATGTGTTGATTAAAATAATGTTACAACTCAATTACACAAAATACAAGCAAATAGAAATATGTAGAAGAGGAAGATCACAAATTCAAAATAATAATAATACAAGTAAAATAAGAAAAAAAAAAAAGAGTGAAAAGAACAATAATAATTAAGAACACAAACTCTCACATAATAAAAGTGTAAAGTAGTATGGATCACCAACTTGAACAATGTTCAAGATCTTTGTCCAAAAACTTATTTCTCCTATTATCTAAGTACTAAGGCCTTGTTTGGAGTTAGAATTTTGGTAAGGAAAAAAAAGCTAAGGAAATAGTGAGGAAAAAAAATGTGTGGAAAATGAAATAAAATATTTCCTTATGTTGGTAAGGAAAGAAAAATGGTTTTCTTATGATTTTTTTTTTCTGTTGCTTGGTTTTTTTTTTTTGATAAAAGTAGAGGGAAAGAAAACAATTTTTTTAAAAAATGAAATATTTTGAAATCACATATTTTTCTATTTAATTTTTTTTCTAAAGCAACTTATTTATCAATTAGTAATTACTTTTTCCACTTAAAAAAAATCTTAAATTGAGTTTTAAAAAAATAAAAAGATGATCTCTTATAATTTTTTCAACTTTCAATTTAATATTAAATTTAAAAAAAAAAACTAACCAACTTGTTAATATGTCATTAAATAAAATTAAAAGATAATATATTTAATATATGTGAATAATGTTTGATATATATATATAATAACTACTCTATTAAAAAAAAAACTAAACATCAAATAATTCGCCACCGAACTCCACCATCAACCAAAGACGAAGTCGATCTTCCGGAAGAGCAAAAAATGCTTGTGCAGACTTCTCATTTTTTGCGAGAGTGGAGTAAACTTTCATATGAGACAACTCACTCATATTTTCAAGATTTCTTCATATAGCTGTTTTTTTGCTTCAAGGTTTGAAATGCCTCCACTCAAAGCTGTAGCTACTATTTCCATACCATATCTAACATTTTTTTAACTCCTTAGCCACAATATCACTTAGTGTTGTTTTCTTCTTTTTACCACTTTTTTATTTTTTATTTTTTTATGAAGTAGCAGACTGTGGAGCAGATGATTTTTCTCCAAGTCCGTATCCTTGTTCAGAATTATTATTGCCGACTCCATATCTACTCGATTCGAATGGAGACGTATCGTCATTCAAATATGGCTCCTCTATACTCCAATGATGCAACCTTTCCCTTGGACCTGCAGCAAGTTCTCCCATAGCGCGATCTCTTCCCACAAGTTTGTCAAGCTTTTTATATTTCCTAATGGGCTTGTGCCAAAATTGAGATGCTTTTGTGTGTGCCTATTTTGACCAAGAAAAACAAATATAAGAACACATTATACTATTATATGAAATTTATCAACCAAATATTATTTAATAATTTTACCTTAATATAAGTTTTCCAAACACTGACAATTGCTTCAATCATTTGTGTAGAATAGTTAAAACCAAATCCACTAGTGTTCAGTAATTCTTTGGTTACAACGAAATTCTTCTTCAAAGTCTTCATTCTATTCTTGACATGATCAGGATGACAAGATTGCTCAAACTGTTCGCTAATTAGATGAGCAACAGTTGCTAAAGCCGTCTTTGTAAAAACTCCTATTTTTTGGCCTTTGTGCATTTGTTCTGTTAATGAATCGATCAAAATATCATCCATATCATCAGTCCATGTAAGGTGTTATTTAGTGCGAACGACAAGTTGATTTGTGTCTCTTCAATATTTTCCATCTACATAGGGAACATTTACACCAAGAAATTTTAATATATAACTTCCAATATTATTTTGAAAACAAGCTAGCAAGCAACATTATACACAACATTCACAGTAATCAAATCACATAATCTAACTTTGCAATCATAGGTGCCTAGATAAAAAAAAAATCAGCCAAGGTAGAGATGCAAAATTTGACAAAGTATGTGAGAAATAGAGCAATTTCACTTCCATCATATTTTTGCAAAATTGAAAACAACCAAAATCATAAGAAGAAATTTTATAATCTATTGATATTATGGTTTAACTCTCTTATTCCATAATTTGTTGAAGCAGCTAGTAAACAAGTGCCACAAAAAACTAAACAAGGGTCTATTAAAGTTTCAAAGCCAAGAAGACATATAAGAGGAAAGCATATATATATATATATATAAGTTTCAGTACTAAAAGTTTTTGTGTCCCATTTTATTATCTCTTATGTGCACGCTTAGTGTCCTACTTTATTAGGGTATTCTAGTTTATTTATCCTACTAGTTGTATAAAAGAAATCAGCCTTGCACACTTTTCATTCGAGCAAGGTAATGATAATACAGGTCTCAATATATTCATTCTATATCAGTTACTTATATTTTTAAGCACAACATACTATCAAAAGTGGCCCTGTTTGGGCCACACATTAAATTGTACAATAACTTTGACTAAGCTAAGCTAACAAAAGAAATTTGTTGTCTAAATTCATCATTCCTATTTACTGTACAAAGAAATTTGAACATGGGATTAACAGCTTCAGTAGTAGCAAAAAGGAAGAATATTTATGAGATATAGTGAAATAAAAATAAAAATGATATAAAAATTGATCTGCAATACTAAAAAAAGAAGTAGCATGTAGAAGGCCAAAACAATTGCAGACTATTTATGAACCGAAAATGAGACTTTACTGGCTAAATTTTTGTATCCAGTGAATTGGGTCATGAAAAGAGAATGAGAGAGAAAATAGGAAAACTTAGGGCCTGTTTTGTATTGTTTTTTATTTTTTGTTTTCAAAGTTGTGTTCTCATAAATGAGAACAGAAAACAGTTTTTTGTAGTTTTCAAAAAATAAGAGGTGTTTGGTTAATATTTTTAAAAAATAATTTTTTAGTTTTATTTTCTAAAATCTTAAATAAAAAATTAACAAATATATTTACAAAGAGAAAAATCTTTTAAAGTTTGTAATAAATAATGAGATAAAATAATTTCAAAGAAAAATGATGAAAAATAAAGAGTGAGAAAGGTTTGAGAGAAAATTTGAAAAAAAATAGAAATTGATGGATGCAAAAAAAAATGAGAGAGAAGGTAATAAGAAAGAAAGTGAAGAGAGAGAAGTGAGTATAGAGAAAGTGATGAGAGAGAATATGACGAGAGAGAGAAAATGATGATATATTAAGTGATGAGAGAGAAAGTGATGATATATTAAGTGATGAAAGAGAAAGTTATGACGTAATAAATGATGCAAGAGAAAGTAAGGAGATAGAAAATGATGAAAGAGAAAATGATAACATAGAAAGTGAGAAGACAAAAAGTACCGAGAAAGAAAGTGAAGAGATAAAATGTAAGGAGTGAGAAAGTGATAAGAGAGAAAATAAGGAGATAGAAAGTGATGAGAGAAAGTGATGTGAGAGAAAGTGAAGAGAGATAAACTAATGAAAGAGAAAATGATGTGACAATAAATGATTTGAGATAATAATAATTAAAAAAATGATGTGAGAAAAAAAAGATAGAATTTTTTTTTTTGAGAACAATATAAAACAACTTTTTGTTGTTCTAAAAATTTTATTTTTTTTGTAATTTTGTTTTTAAAAATTATTTTCTGAAAACAACGCCAAACACCTAAATTTGTTTTAAAAAAAATAGATTTTAACTTTTAAAAACAAAAAAACAATTTTTTGTTGAAATTGAATGAGCATCCAACAATAATCAACGATTGATCAAACATATTTATGCTCAACATTGCACAATGAAATCATCTTATTTAAGGCATCAACCATAATATGAATAAAAAGAAACTTTACTTACCTTTGTGATAAAGTCTATGAACCATCATTCTCCATAATTATGCTCATTACAATTCAGCCACCAACACATCAAAGATCAAAGGGGTGCTTGGGGTGTAGATGAACACTACTCTCTTTCTCTCTCTCTCTTTCTCTCATTTTTCCTCTAAAACACCCATTGTCTACACACACTTAATAAAAGGGTGTAACCCTTTTTATAAACCATAATGGGCTTATTGGGCCTAGATACCCAATGAGATGATTAGTTGTCTTGGCCCAATGGGCTGGCCTAAAGACATTGAGAGTGTGTCCATGGGCCCCAAGCGTGTCAGTACATTATGTCCATCCCATTATGGCCCGATGGTAATAGCATGCAATATCGATTATATAGTTATCCTTACATGCTAATCACTACACTACGTGAGCAACGTATAATTATGTCAGTCTATATAAAATATTCTAACATTCTCCCACTTGGACTACATAATTACACCAACAAGTGCTCATTGAACAATAGTGTCTATACACAAGAATCTCAAGAAACACAAATGTCTATAAAACCAAATATGCATCATATCGTATCGATAGGATACAAATATGATACATAACGAGACATTGGAGATTCACAAAGCATGGCGATAACTCCCATTATGGATCCACTCATATATGATATCTAGACTAAGCCATTGGCTCGCATCATTATATCATTACCAAACGAGTGTGCACTCATAATGCCAAAGAGTGATCCACAATATGTATATATTCAACAATAAATAACAATCCTTAACATGTCTATCATATATAAAAACGGTAACTCCCACTGATTAAATACATCTCTGGCACCTAACAATCCACATAAGAAGTATGTTCTTGGTACACACGGTTAGGTAAGCCTTGTCAGTGTAGTTATTGACATGTTATCTATAAGTGCGTGTCATGATGAAAATAAAGGACTCCACAACTTTCTCACTACAAATGGAACGTCATAATCATTAATGGAGTAACAAGACTCCGCAAGTTCCGAGAGAAAGATATGACTGCGACATTTATCACATAAGTTTAGTAAATTCACAATAGAGTCAACTACTCTTGACACTGAAACGAAATATCACAGTTGTACTGTATAAACCATGTTCTCATAACACGTCACTCACTACATCTATGAGTGAGGATGTTGTAAGTGTCCACCTAACACCTAATTACAAGATAATTCCTCTTACCATTATACCTGCATGTATGAGAGAGGAAATTGTAGGTGTTTATTTGATTAGACACTTAATCACAAAATAGCTCCTCCTACCATTATAAATGCTTAGAAGAGGATTTTGTCATCCATGCAACTTGTCTAATCGATATCACTAAAACCAACTATTGAGTGACATAATGTTGATTTTTCGATTGCAAACACATCCTTGATACCATAAGGATGATTACTTAAGTATCAATCCAGCATGCACATGAAAAATATCACAATAGGGAATGCGTATACTTTAGTAAACTCCAGGCTACCTTCAATAAGCATGTATGGAACAATCTCAAAATTGATCTCTCATCATTATTAATACACATGGACTATAGGCCTTTCACAATACATCACACTTTAGACTATTCCAAAGTTCTCAAAATTGAAACATTACTCACATCAAAATTTAGTCAACATAAACTATGAGACAATTCAGCTTTTCGTTGATCTCATCATGAAGAATCTAAATACTTAGACCATGCAAGGCTTCTCTAAAATTATTCATCCGACAGAGACTATCAAATAATGGTTTTACTTGTCTCCATATTAGATCAATATCATAAAATATGAGCAATGTACTATATCATGTAATAATATAAACATATCATTGTTCCCACTGATCTCTCACATAATATTGACTAACGATAATGTTTCGAATTGTCCATTCTGAGAATAACAATAGTCATTGTCTTGATGCCTTTCCAAAACGAATTTAATCCATTGAATTCGGGTGTCCTTGTCAGTTGCCTTCTCAAGGCTTGATTGAGCCAAATGAAATTCTAAAATAAGAATTTAGTTCTCACATCCTTATATATTGATTTCCAAATAGTCACCACTTTACCATCCAATAATAACGCATTTTAAACAGTTCATTCCATGATAATGGTAACTAGCTATAGGCTTTAATCAACCTCTATTTGTTCCTCAAATAGTCTGTTCTCAACAATAACTGCCATCAAGAAAAATCTCCCAATTATCATGTGATTAAGCCTAAACTTCCATGCTTGATCATATCTTGGAAATCGTGATATTAACATATCAACTCTCCAAATAAGGATTAAGAACTACTAATGGCTCTCGATTAACAATTTTGAGGTATATGTCGTCAACCTTATTTCTTGCTTGAAATTGTAGGTCTGTAAAACTATTTCAATCCTATATCTTTGCTTGTTCACATATGGAGTTTCTTATCATATTCTGGTCGATTGTAGGGTCGACAATAATAACAACAGAAGCAAAACAAGTGATAAGTCCAGTTATTCCCTAAATAATCTTTTGACCCTTGACTAATCCCAACTTGAAACTCCAACATGGAAAACTTTATTTATTTATCATCAATAGTGGATAGAAGAGACAATTATATGAACCATAATACTCTAAAAAAAATAACCATTGAGATATTCATATTCTCTTTAACAATTAAACTTTGAGATTGTGATTGCCCAAAAACAAGGTCTGCAAATTAAATCCTTATTCAGTCTCAACCTATATATTCGAAATGAAACGGTACAAAATATCAAATCTAAATCCTTTTGAGAGTCATAGCAAAATACTTAACTCATATTGTCTCTTTAAACACCTAACATGGTTGTGAATATGGAATTATGTTTGTGATTATATTAGTCTATACAAAAATTCAAATATCTCTCCCACTTGGACCAATATAATAAACACACACCATATTAAACTTCATTATTTAATAGGCAGTCAAATAAATCATGTATAATATAATACCGATAGGATATATATATTAAACATGATTTGGCCTGGAAGATATTCAAATATAATAACAACCATTAAAACAGCATGCATGCAGTACAACCATTGAGACTACATATATACGTCCCGTTTTGTACTTGTCACTTTGTCAAACAATGCATATAAGAAGTGACTACACAACATTATGCATGTTTGGATTAATCATTTAGGTGTTTTCCACTTTGAAGCTTTCTAAAACACAAAAAATGTTTAAAACTTTGATGAATCAAAGCTTGAGAAGACTGTGCTCAAGATAATGATCATGTGAGAGAGATTTTAACAAAATAGTAATAAATACTCGATATCTCTCAACTCTTATACATGATATTATAGATCATAAAAATTATATGGACAAAAGAATTAATATGATTAACATGTGTACTATGCTTAAATAAGTTAAAACCTAACTTCCCCTTATTCTTTCCATTGGTTATTCAAAAAAGAATATTAAGTCATCAATATCACTATATGGCAAGCTTTGTTTCATTGACTTCAATCAAACCAAAATTGTTGCCTAAATATAACTTAGCTATCCTCAAATTTAGTAGCAACAACGACATGATATTGAGTACACATGCGTTATTTCATTTAATTTGGATTCATCGTGTTTACGAACATCTCCAAGTAATACGATTATCACCTCGAAATAGATAATGATCACAAATCCATTGTCGTATTCATCCAAAATTTGTCCACTTAGGATCTATGTCATATCTTGAGCCTTAATTATAAGAAAATCACAATAGACGATTCACTAGTTCCACTGAAACTATCTTAGGGCATAAAATCAATGCAATAGTCTCCTGAACTCATCATTATCGAAAAACGTAAGAGTTTCACTTCAATAACTCAAGAGATTCCTAAGCGATCTCATCCTCATAAAGTTGTCATAGAAGGATCGATTAACACATATATACCTCACTACAACCAACTGACACCCATCTCAATATTCTCAATCTCCCACTGATCATGGAGTAACTTGGCATCTATTTAAACAACGCGACTTCAAGATTTATCAATTTTAGGCCTAGTCCGTCTTTACAATGAGATATCGTTATGTAAATACATATTATTGTCCCATCCGATAACTAAACGGTAGAGATTTTAGGATTTCTTGAAGCTAAGAGAAAATATCAATGAGCAGTGCCACTATGCATGTGAAAACAAGGATCGCGCTATCTGCTCGCTTTCTCAGCTTTCCAAATGATCTATCAATAGAAACGATCATGTCATGCTAGAGTCATTCTAACAAAACATATGAATCTTACGCAGGTAAGGACAACCACTTCAAATATCACAACCAAATTCATTCATCCACTACCAATAGGGTAGAAATGATTGTGCGGTTCATGACATCCAATGTGTTTCCTTCACCATCTAAGCATCTTACCCAACAATAAAATCATTGATAGGATGACTAAATTGCATGTATGGATCTTAGTATTAATTGTGATTAGAACAAATGTGAATTTAATCAGCGGTAATCACAATTATGATATGAATATCCATAGAACATTCAATTACATATTCGTCATAGATTATAATCTCATAATCATCAAATAATCCCAACTAAGCATCCATAAATGTCAAAGAATCTATTAACGAGAGCATAAATGAAATATGTAATAATTTTGTAAATAAATCAAATATATGCCAACAATAATCCATTCATAATCATGAATCCTCAAAAAAAAAAAAAAAATTATAAGGCATATGTACAAAAATTTGGTATGACATATTGCTCGATTATTGGGTCTTATGTGAGATTATAATTTTAAACTCCACAATTTGACATGTTTAGACTCACGATAGGCAAGCACATAAACATTCAAATTGTATTAATCTCAAAATTATTATGAATGACAAATTGGCATGCTTAAACTCACGATAGGTGAGTACATAAGCACTCAATTAACATCACAACAACATAATCATATTTGCACATAATGCCAAGTATTTTAAAACAAAACATAAGGCATAAATTTTAAATAAATATAATCATGTTTACAATTAATAAATGATATAAGATAAATTGTGAGATAATAATTTTAATTTAATTTAATTGTGTGATTATGTGTCAATTAATCATTAACATTGACCAAACCCAAAATATAATTACACAATTAAGTGGGAAAATAAAAAAAATAGTCCAAATGGTGAAAAATTGGTCCCAAAAGGACCCTGCACGCGCCCCCACGTGCCATAAAATGTTCAGTTTTTTTTTTGTTGAAAAATAGGCCTAAAAACGACATGTTGTTTTTCTCATGGCTGAGGAAAAACAACGTGTCATTTTCTCTTTGTTACTCGCGACTTCTTTGCATAAAAAACGACATGTCGTTTTCTCAGTAATGAGAAAAACGACGTGTTGTTTGGAGCATAAGAAAATGCCTATTAACTCTAAAAAACGAGATGTCATTTTTCCAGTGGCTGGGGTTGAACGACATGTTGTATGGGGTCATCCCTGACCTCTGAACCGGGTTAACTCGTCCCAATTCGGACCCACGACTCCGACCCTGTCGGATTTTGGCCTCCGGTACTCCACTTTTGATGTCGTTTAAGGGGTTTTCATGCCCAATCTATTCCCAACGTTTCCCAAGCTCCAAAACAGCCAATAAAAGCCCAGAGAATTCCATTTTAGATCAAAATATGCAAGCCATTTTCATGCTTTAAAAACCAGATTTCTCCCATCCTTGCTTGTAATAATGCAACAAAATATTTTTACCCAATTTGTTTCAACAACCCAAGATCAATAAATCCGAAAACTGTCCGGAAAAAGAAAATTAAAATTAAATTTTTTGCATATGGGTCTCTAACAAAATCGTGGGTATGGAAAAAATTCGGAGAAAAATGGGAAAAATAAAATTAAATAGATTTTAGCCTTAAAATCAGATGACCTAGCTCTTGATACCAATTGTTGAAACTGATTGAGCATCAAACAATAATCAAGGATTGATCAAACATATTCATGCTCAACATTGCACAATGAAATCATCTTATTTAAGGCATCAAACATAATATGAATAAAAGGAAGCTTTACTTACCTTTGTGATCAAGTCTATGAACCATCATTCTCCATAATTATGCTCATCACAATTCAGCCATCTACACATCAAAGATCAAAGAGGTGCTTGGGGTGTAGATGAACACTACTCTCTCTCTCTCATTTTTCCTCTAAAACACCCATTGTCCACACACACTTAATAAAAGGGTGTAACCCTTTTTATAAACCATAATGGGCTTATTGGGCCTAGATACCCAATGAGAGGATTAGTTGTCTTGGCCCAATGGGCTGGCCTAAAGACATTGAGAGCGTGTCCATGGGCCCCAAGCGTGTTAGTATATTATGTCTATCCCATTATGGCCCGATAGTAATAGCATGCAATACCAATTATATAGTTATCCTTACATGCTAATCACGACACTACGTGAGCAACGTATAATTATGTCAGTCCATATAAAATATTCTAACATTTTTTAGTTAAGGAGCCAAACAACTTCTTATTATTTTGATTGAGCTGGGATTCACTATCATCTCACTTATACAAACATGGCAGAGTTAATATATAGTTTGTTATTATTCCATTATTTTCCTTTTTATGTATAGTAGAGCACCAGAGGGTTCTTATTACTTCTGATTTATCTTGGTTGGTATAATCAATAAGAAACCATTAAGATTGTTATCAATAAAGACGAACAACACTCTATATAAAATTTACACACACTCTTATTTTCTATCATCAATATCAGACATGATCAATTCTTATATGAATCCCATTTTTCAATCAACAGAATATATATATATATATATCACAGAATCCAAAACATCAAAGAAAGATTCCCAATATTATAAACACAATAATAAATAAGAGTAAAATAATATCAACCATGAAAATTATGTATTCTAACTTTCTAAGAATCATTTTATCAAACACAATATAACTAGTTATTAAAAAATAAGTAAGAGAAAAATATTAACATACCAGTTTTGTAGATTGCGACTCTGATGTCTCAAATATTTCAAAACATTCCATAGTTCCCATAGCTCTTCGTTTCAATGGTGGTTGTGATGGTAGAGATGGCCCCATTTTCTTTGGTGGACCCGATTGATGGTGTCTTGAATGGTTTGGTGGAGCTGACGATGGAGGAGGTGGACACAGATGTGGTCGTGGGGGTGGAAGAGGTGGTGGTCGCGTTGGTGGTGGAAATGGTGGTCTCGTGGTGGTCTCATGGTGGAGCTCAGAGATTGAAACCATGGAGGAGAAAGCTAGAACAAGGTCAGAGGTAGTGGTTGCAGGGCTGGAGAAGGCAATGGTTGCTGCACCAGAGAATATGGTGGTTATGGTGGTGGAGAAGTCGTGGTCTCATCTCATTGTGGAGGAGGAGAACTATGATAGGTGGATACTTTTTCCCCTTTTCACTTAGTTTTCCTCAACAAAAAAAGAGGAAAATGAAATCTTACTTTTAATTAAAAAATTCCCCCAATTTTCTCTTATTAAATATTTCCCCACACTTTTTTAAAACTCCAAACAGAAAAAGCCATTTTCCCTAAACTTTTCTTTTCTTTTCCCTACCAAATTCCAAGGTCCAAACAGACCCTAAGAGATCTCTCAAGAAAATAGCTCTCTGGAATTATCGAGCTTCTATGGTGTATTTTTCTAGTGAAGTGCTTTGTGGATATAAAATAGTGTGTCTTACTAGTGAACATTAGACTCATATTTATAGAGTTTTGAGATACCATTTGAATTTAAAATTTCACCAATATCCATGGTTGTTACCAATGTTTAATTGGATATTTATGTAATTAAAATGAAGATTTAGGAGTGACTTGGGGATTTTAGAATCGTTCAAATTAGAAAAAAAAAACTGAAATTGGAATTGGCTGTTAGCACCCATGGCTGTAACCATGAGTATCAGTGGCCGCGGCCATTGATCGCTGTCCCCCAGGTCGCGGCCAGTGATGATAGTGGTTGCGGCCATAGTTCATTTTCAGCCTCCAAATTTCAGTTTTCCAAAAAAACGTCTCATTCTCTTCCCACATGATTTTGTAACCTCCATACACGTAATGAGAGTTCAGAACATGTCTTCAACAGCCATGATACATAATGGCTCTATGAAATCCAAACACATATGTGTAACTCTCAATCATTTGGGAGTTACAAATTTGTAATTGATTTTGTAACTCTAAAATATGTTACATTTGGATACACACATGTGTCCAATTTTGTAACTCTTAATAATATGTTATAAGGTGTGACAAATCACATTTGCCACATTATGTAATCTAACATTATATTATATGAAATAATATAACATTCCCCCACTTAGATTAAATAATCACTTTTGTAATACTTATTTAATCAATCAAACATTATATTAAAATATATCACTCACCCACTTGATTAAATAATCACTCTATATAGAAACCTTTGCATTGGTGCATAAAGTAAAATGTATTTCAACTTGAATTTTACCTTAGTATAATTATCACAA